>NC_136476.1:27881703-29189703 GCF_902686455.1 Sciurus vulgaris
GAAAACAATATTTGCCCATAGTCACTCTTTTAAAGAAATATATTCAAGACCTCCAGAAAAAGCTTTGTAAAATTGTGTCATTTTTATTACACTCCTATAAAATACTGAAACAAAATGCACAACACAGATATTAAAAACAAGTTAAAAGTCATTAAAAGCCTTCTAGCAAACAAGTAACTTTCTTTAATGCCAAACTTTTTAGATGCCAGCTATAATCTTAAATGAATGGCCCACAGAACTAGAAGAGAAGGAAATAGCAATAAAAAGATCAGCCAGATTTGTCTGCTGGATTTACACCTCATTCAGTCATTTTCAAATACAGATTGTTGTATTCTAAAATAGAGGAACAGTCAGGTACCAACATGAGGGGGTTCACTGGGAATGGTGTTAGCAGGCAGATGTGGAAGGATGGGGTGGAGGGAGGGAAGGTCTGGTTTTCTATGTTGAAGGATGGAGCCCCAAAGTAAAATTCAATCTCCTTAGGAATATTTCTACCTTTTGGATTTACACAATGATTTTGCTACCCCAAACTTAATAGACTGACTCTTTCCCTTATTATGGTTCCCTTAATATTTTTCAATCACAGATCTTACCATGATGTTATCATATTGCCTTGTAAAAAAATCTGAAAAGTTACACTTGAGAAAATATGCTCACTTTTTTCAACAGCAGTCAAAACAATTCATTGCATAAATCTTCATCATTTTCAAACTTATACTTTAAAGTGGTAAATAAACTCCAAATATATTTCATATGGAAATATAGTGTATGTTTTAAAGTATATGTAAAAATATGTACTTATGCCACGCATAGGGGCACACACCTGTCACCCCAGCAACTTCAGAGACTGAGTTAGGAAGATCACAAGTTGAAAGTCAGCCTCAACAATTTAGCAAGGCCCTGCCTCAAAAATAAATAAATAAATAAATAAATAGATAAATAAATAAATAAAGGCGGGGAAGCAGATTGTGGTTTTGGCTCAGTGGTAGCACATCCCTGGGTTAAACCGCCAGTACCACACACACACACAAATCATATACACTTCCTATACTCCTGATGAACCAAATGTATTGTCAGCACACAAAACTAAAAATTATTTTAAATGAAATAAAAAAATAAAGAAATATAAGTTCTACAATTCTTCTGTAGGTCATATAAATCATCGGCGGTCTCCTGCTCTAGATATTTTGTAATTTAGATTAAACTACAGATAAAAATGAGAGCCTGTAGTAATTTGTCCATCCATCCTCCTCTGGATTCAAACACTTGCTGTCATAACCCAAAGGCTCCATGTGTTCAGGCAACAACAGAGGACAACGAGATGTGACACACAGGAGAGAAGACACTGCTATTGTTCAAGACTTTCAGACAGTGTCCTCTTTCTGTCATTGTTAACCATCTACACCAAACTGGAATAAATTTGCACATAAACTGGTTTTTGTTCTTGAAAACAAATTTTGTTTTGAAAAAAAATTCACTCTTTTGTTTCAAGAATACTTTTGAAAACCAGGCATGGTGATGGGAGCAAGAGACATATAACAATGTAGGGGACAATGAGGTCCCTGGCACTGATACATTCTGCTGTGAAGAGACAGAAGAATGTAAGTCATTTAAAAAGGGGTGGTTACTGAAGGAGAGTAAGGCTGGGGTTTCGCTTAGTGGCAGAGCACCTACCTACCATGCAAGACGTCCTAGCGTCTTATGTCCCCAACATGGCAGCAAAGAAAAGTTAACCTGGAAGTGCTATGAGGAAGAGTGAGCAGCAAACGGGGTAGAAAGTAACTGGTCTGGGGAAGGGGCAGAAGAAGCTTTAGAGGCGGGGCCAGGCAAGGGCCCGGAAAAGACAAGACAGAATGGACAAGAACTAGACTAGGAGACAAAATGGCCATGATGGAGGCCCAGTGACAAGGAGCAGGTTGTGTGACTGGAGTACCAACAGCCTGGCAAAGAATGATAAAAGGTAGGCCGGGAAAACCCGGTTGGCCAGACCAGATCCAGGGACTGAAGGTCACAGTGGAGAGACTGGATTTTGTTTGAATTGTAGTGAGAAGACACTTGAGGGCTTGATGCTATGGAATGACAAGCTCTAGTTTATACTGAGATGGTCTCTGCAGTGATTGAGTACCCATGGTTTTTAAATTCACTCTCCCCACAGAATCCACCCTACCCCCCAAGTCTCTGTAGAGAGTTCCAATCCACCTTTGTGCACACAGCATGATGGCCTACTGTGGTCTTTTGACCCTTAATCAAGGTTTCCCCCGTTTCACTATTCACTGATCTTGTGGTGGTTTCCTCCTCCCAATTCTACTTAAAATAATCAGAAATAATGTATTACTTTAAGAGTGTAAGCTGTCATTCTCTATTCCTACACAGCAACATGTCTTAGAAAACCAAATGATTTTCTTTTTCTCCCAGTATGCTCCCAGGGAGAAGTTTAACACACCTTAGAATTTTTTCTTGAAAAGCAAAGTACATGATGTTACTTCTCATTTCTGTTCCTGAAAAACACAAATGGAAAAAATCGACTTTCATGTACAAAGAACTGGTAGGCACACCGGATCTCTGTGGTCACGCTTTTAAATCTGTGATTCCGAAAAGGCTTTCTACACTCACTTAATAAAACGAGAAAAAAAAATTTAAGTTTCTTTAGTTTAGTAGATCAAAGTCTTTTTTTTTTTTTTTTTTGACTCTTTTAAACCTTGTAATGTTAGCAGTGATAACGCATACCCAATAGCACACACTGGAATTCAAGCTATTAGAAAACAGGATCCTTCCAATGACTCAAAAATTCTTTCTTTTATGATTGAGAAGCAAGGTCCTGCTGTGAGTCAATTGCTGGCTACCTTCCAAAATTATCTTTTCAATCATAGCTCTCTTACACATCATCCCTTAGTCTTCAGTCTAGGATTTCTTCTATTATGGAAGCAAGGCTTTTAACACCCCAACATGAAGTCCTTTGATTCTTTAGTTTTTCTTAATAATTACCTAACCAGACTTGAGATTACCAGCATTTAGTATTCTGTCTTAAAAATACATTACAGAGCTTATAGTTTGCTGTATGGAGGTTGTCAATGATGATAAAAAAAGAAAAGCAACTGTGGTTTTTCTCTGTCTCAAGTGAAGGAATCTACTCTTCTTCTGGGCTGGCCTTGCCACATGTTTTTAGCAAAAGAAGAGGACAGGAACAGCACTGTGTGCCTGCTTGAAATGTAGTGGTAAGACACTTGAGGGCTTGATGCTATGGAGTGACCAAGCTCTGGTTTATATTTACAGGGCCCTGAATTTCAAAGAGCCCAAGAATTTCAAGAAGAAGTTTTATAGTTCTTTCCACTTGCTGACCTGAGGTCTCCTACCACCCAGACAAGCTATCCTGGTGGAGAACAGAGACCACAAGGAACAGAGATGAGTCACCCAACTGCGCCATCTTACAGCAGTCATTCCCCAGGCGACATGGCAGCTGACCGGACTCAAGAACAGCCCAGTCAACTGGGTACAATAGTGCCTAAAGTTCCAGCAGCTCAGCAGGCTGAGGCAGGAGGTTTACAAGTCCAAGGCTAGCCTCAGCAACTTAGCAAGGCCCTAGAGCAAGTAAAAACCTGTCTCGAAATAAAAAAATAAAAAGGGCTGGGGATGTTGCTTAGTGATTAAGCACCCCTGGGTTCACTCCCCAGTATCAAAAAAAAAAAAAAAAAAAAAACCAGCCCAGTCAAGATCAGAGAGCCTGGTCAACAGCAGAACAGCTAACTAAGTCAAGCTCTAACTGACAATCCAGAGAATAGTGAGATAAATATATGCATGCTGGGTCAAGTTACTAAGTTTTAGAATGCTTCAAATATAGCAAAAGCTAGTACTACCAAGGTGTTCAATATTTCTCTCATTCACGATAAAACAAAGATAAATAAGTATATGTTTTCTTTAGGACTTTATCTCATTTCAAACACTTGAGTAGGCAAATTGGCTTCTTGTGGTTACATTTAAATTAATTTGGCCCACTTCTGACAGAAATCAACAAGCAAAATTACTGCCATTTGTTTTCAGTTCTTTGAAGTAGGGTACACTGATCTGTGATTTAAGAAAATCAGTAAGTTGGAACTTATTTGTGCCTCTTTGCCCTTTCTTCCAATTAGAGATATTTTCTACCACACAGCTCAGAGACAGCAAAATTGTTCTAAAATCTCTTTAACCATTGGTCCAAACCACATAGCATGACGTTCCTTCCTTGTGACATAATTGAAGTGACGTACGTAACTGAGGTCTCAACTGATCTTACCAAAAGGACTGACAGGTGGTCATTAGCATAATTTTAGATGCTATTTTCCTGAAGCAGTTTCTGCCCAAGGATAAATCCCACAGCTCATCTTGAGTTAATAATCTAAATGTAGGGTAATTTTCACTCAAGCTTTTTAAAGGAATAAACTTTTGAACACTCAATGTGTGTTCCTCAGGCCAGATTCTGTCTGCACACAGGAGGTCCCTGTCCTGGACAGGACTTAGTCCACTTGACTAGTTAGAACAACATGTGAAAAAGTAAAGACAAATGCTAACACTGGAATTAATAAATGAATTTAGAAAGGCTGAAGGATACAGGGTCAGTTCAAACATATAAATTCTAGTACATACAACAATTAGAAAGCAAATATTTTTAAAGTAGGCTGCTTGTAACAGCATCAAAAATATAATCCGGAAATAAATGTAACAAATGTTGACAAGATTTCTATACAGAGGATTATACAGTATTAGGAATAAAGATGACTTAAATCATAGCTTGAAAGACTCATTATTGTAAAGATGTCGATTTTTCCCAAGTTTATCTATGAAGTCAATGTAATCCCAATAAAATTGAAACATCTTTTCTTATCAAATTAAAATAAAACTGATTTTGTAATTTATAAAGACTGCCAAATAACCAAGACAATCTTATGGAAGAACAAATGTTGAAGGTGTATACTACCAGTTACCAAGACTTATTATAAAGTCACAGATAGTCGCAGATATTAAGACAGTAAAGAATTGACTGAAGGGCAGACAAACCAGAGGAACAAATTAAAAAGGTCTGAAGATTCACTTGTACTCAGGCAGCTGATTTACTTACACGCCACTGTGTAACTGTGATGCAGTGGAAAAGAATAATCTTTTTAATCAGTGGTGCTGGGTCAAGTGTGTACCTGTATGAACCAAAACATGTGGTACCCCCCCCACCTCATACCATGTACAAAATCAACAGATCAGAGATGAAAATGTTAAAGAAAAACAATACACCTTGCTGAAAACAACACAGAGGAAGATCTTTGTCCTTGAGATCACAAAGATTTTTAAAACAAAAAAAAAGTTATAATAAAGATAGATGAATTTATTAAAATTTGAAAATATCTGTTCATCCAAAGACATTATTTCAAAGAGCAATTCACAAGGAAGAAGAATTTCCAAGATATATGTTCATTACAGGCCTAACATTATCCTTTTTTTTTATCCTAACGTTAAATTGTGTATCTTTCTTTTATAGGGTAGAAGGTAGAGATAAAAGTCTTAAATAAGCAATCCATAAGAGAAATTATCATAATGGCCACTGAACATATGAAAGCATTCTCAATAATGTTAGTCGCTAGGAAAATGTAAATTAATGTTACATTGAGAATATAGCTACACATTGACCAGAATAATTAAAATCGGAAATCGAACACTATCACACGTTGACCAGGTTATGGAACAGATGAATACTCATACGACTGGTGAAAATAAAAATTGGTAAAACCCTTTTGAAAAATTGTTTTGCAGTATCTGATAAGGCTGAATATACAGCTGCCATATCAACAAGCAATTTCAATGCTAGGTATATACCCAACACTAACATAGACATTATTAGTATTTTAAAGAAACAAACTAGAAAAAAATCCAAATATCCATTAATATTAGAGTGAATAACTTGTGGTATATTCAGAAAATCAAATCATTTGCTTACAGCAATCGAAATGTAAAATTCCACTGAAAAATTTTAACATAGTTTTTCTAAAAACTGCTTATCAATGCTAACTTTACCTCAGTTTCCCCTTTAAACATTTTGAAGAAATTCATCATTAAGTATAACATAACTCAAGTCCCATACAAATCAGAGTGGAGTTCAAATTCTCTAGGAAACATTTATAGGAAGAAAAATAGTAAGTGATCAGTCCACTTACTGGTGACCTCAGTACCTGGGATCAGATACAGCTTTTCAGTTGGAAGCAGGAAGGGAAGGAACCCATGTGAACACAAGAAAGATGGTCCATTGGTCCAAGAGTGGCATTGGGGTACAAGGAAAAGGGCAGCCAAGGAACCAGAGTTCTGGGCGACTGATAGCAATGAATGACTCTCTTCTCACCTTGGCCAAATCACTCCCCTTCTCTGCTTTAGTTTCTTTAGCTGCTCTACTTTACACTACCTCTTATCTTCAACATACATAAGCATTTGCTATTCAGTGTTTATTGTCCCTATCCCCGAAAGGTTGTAGTTCCTTAAGGATGGGATTTTTTTTTTTAACATTGTTAAACCTTCAATGTGAAATATACTTGTATGAAAGTACATACACGAAATATGAGTGGGATAATCTTATTTTGCAAGATACATCAAAAACAATCCAGCAAACCCATCTGCAATATACTCCAACTCACAGGATGACGGAGATGGTGGTAGTGGTGTTCAAGGGACCAGGTCTGCTAGTCAGCTATACTGATTGTTTACTATTTGTAGAGCATAGTCCTGGATCACTGGACGGTAGGTTTGAAAGAGCTCTGGAGTTTTAGACCTAATAAAAAATTACTGTTCAATCCTCAAGCTTATTCCGTGTTTTGAAACTTCTAAGGTACACATAAACATAGGTAAAAGGAAATACAAATCCTCAAAATAACGTGCTTTCAAAAGCACATTGGGGCTGGGGATGCAACCCAGGGGTAGAGTGCTCACCTAGCTACATTTGGCCTCAAGTTCAACCCCCAGCACCACCAAATGTAAAATACAAAGTATTTAAAAATTAAGAAGCATGTTCTTTCTTTACCATATAAATAGCCAAGAAGAAGCTTCTTTAATGATAAAGGCAAAAAAAATCTATAAATAATTGTTTATTGAATGCCTACTCTTTATATTCCTGTAAGGATAAAACATATCTGACACAAAGATTAAACCAAAACAGGGCCTGGGGAGATAGCTCAGTTGGTAGAGTGCTTGCCTCACAAGCACAAGGCCCTGAGTTGGATTCCCCAGTACCGCAAAAAAAAAAAAAAAAAAAAAAAAATTAAAACAAAACTGCTAATGAATTTGCTTGTTTGGAAATATAGGAATGTGAAATACCAGCAAAGCATAATAATATGTCATGAACCAAATAAATAGCTGGATTAATACACATCAGTATGTGTGAAGGAAGAAAATGTGATCTCTTCAAGTTCTTGTGAATCTGGTGGTAACTGACAAAGATCCTGACGAATAAGCAAAATCTTGACTTCAGAGGAGCAAAAGCATTTTCATAGTAAGCATAAGATTTGAGTGTTGGTATACTTGAAGCATTTTTAGAAATTATTAAATTGGCTGCTATATATACACCATAGTTTTGGTATAAGAAGGGACTGAGGGCTGGGCAAACAGTTCAGTGGTAGAGCACTACCTAGTAGAGCCCAGGTTCAGTTCCAGTGAGGAAGGGGAGAAAGAGGGGGGAGGAGGAGGAGGAGGAGGAGGAGGAGGAAGAGGAGGAGGAGGAAGAGGGGGAGGAGGGGGGAGGAGGAGGAGGAGGAGGAGGAGGAGGAGGAGAAAATAATTAAGATATAGGTAAATGGATAAAGCCAGTTTGTGGTAGCCTTTCAACCCTGGCTGAATTCATCCTACAGAGCAGTAAATCTCAAACCATTAGTAAGAAAAGTCAAGAAAGAATTGGAGTTAGTAGCCCCCAAATTCTGCATAAAAACTTTAATTTCTTAAGGAAAGAAGGTAGAGCTAGGCAGATACCAGTGGACTGTTTTTTAAATATTAGTAAAGTATTTAACAACAAATTACATTACTGAATTCCACAAAATACATTCAAATTACACTATTGCCATAATAATCTCAATGTCTTCTAAGGCATCAGATAGTTCTGATTTCCTTAGGTTCAATATCTATACAAAATATGTGACATCTGTTTTATACTCTGAAATCTAGATGCCACAGAAGCAGACCAGTGGTTAGGCTGAAAGGACGTCCCCCACTCTGAAGATAATTCCTGCCATCCCCATACTTCAGCTCCATCTGTGTGCAATGCAGTAGTGGCTATCACTGACCCCCCTCATCAAAATCAGTAAGCAACAAAAGCACATTAAAATCAGGGATGCAAGAAAGATTTTGAGGAAACAAGTTTCTGTCCATTATTAAAAGTAAGACAAAATTTAGTCAGCCTTTCTTAACCAGGTTCCTCAAGATACTTATGCCCTACCAAATATAATCTGACTGTCTCTTCTCAATTCTCCAAAGGATGGCACAAAGCTAGTACCATACTAGATACACAGGACAGAAGTTGATTCATTATATGCAATACATCCTTTAGAGCATTAGGGCTGAATTTTCTCCCAAGTTCACGATGGGAATAGCTGACACTCTATTAAGTCTACAAATTAGGATTTGGTACTTAATGTCATTTCTTTAAGGAAAAAAACTATGTGTACATGGATCCAAAGCCTCACATATTCTTGGAGAAAAATAAAAACTTCCAGCCTAGAGTAATGCTAGAATGAATGGCCCATAAATTTGGGATGTCACAGAGAAGTTAACAAACAAAAAAGAAAAGTGTCATATTTTACAGTTTATAAAATATATTTTGAAAAAAGATTTCTGACTTAATAGGTAATATTTATGGAACTCATTTAAAATTCTACACAATGTGCTTCTACAAGGCAAGCATTTATTTCCTGTTTTAGAAATTAGGAGAATGAGATTCAGGAAAAATAACCTTCCTCACACAGAAAGCCAGTGTGACACAGACCATCCACTTCATCAGCCTAGTCACACCAGAAGGCTGTCCATCATGTAACTATCTAATCTCACAAAAGCATATCCATGTAGGACTCATCTTCATGCTCAGATGAGAAAGCAGAAGTTCAAAGAAGTAAACAGTGTCTGGCCCTAAAGCTCAGAGCTAGCAAGTTCCAGACACGGTTCCTTTTTTTTTTTTTTTTGGGGGGGGGAGGTTTACTGGGCATTGAACTCAGGGGCACTTTACCACCATAGAGCCACATCCCTAGCCCTATTTTGTATTTTATTTAGAGACAGGGTCTTATTGAGTTGCTCAGCACCTCACCATTGCTGAGGCTAGCTTTGAACTCACAATCCTCCTGTCTCAGCCTCCTGAGCTGCAGAGATTACAGGAGTGCGACACCACGCCCGGCTGAACATGGTTCCTTTGACCACTAATCCTACAGAATCTCCCCAGCCATGGCTGAAAGAGAAGCAAAGTAGACCAAGAAGACTGTTATGGGTAAACTATGTCCCTGTGAAAGTTGGTATGTTGAAGTTCTCATCCCCAGAGTCTCAGAAGGGGACTTTAATTTAGAGTAGAGGGAATCAAGTTAAATAAGTCACTAGGGTGGATCTCACCAATAATAGCTATACTCACATAAAAAGAGGAAATTTCAACAGACACATATGGACAAAAATGATACAAAGACACAGAGGAGGGAGAAAGATGGCCATCTACAAGTCAAAGGGAGAGGATTGAAATAGATCCCTCCCTCACAGTCCTCAGAAGGAATCTGTTGACACCTTGGATTAGTGCTATGAATGGAGAAAATAAATTGGTTGTTTAAAACACCTATAGTAAGGTACATTGTTGAAGCTGCACTATTAAACTAATGTAATGGCAATAGGTAACTGAAACAAAATTTACATTTAAAAAATTACCACTCAAAATTCATACACTAGATAAGTATAGAATAACTTTTTATAAGTCTGTTGCATCCACGTTTCTGCAGTTATGAAAGCTTAAAACTACACTGTCTTTGAGAACACCTTATATAATACAACAGATTAAAATTTCAATATCATTTTGTTAGGAAAAAACTGAATCTATATCATCTATTGAAGGGTTATATTTTTAAGTATAGACTCCATGGGGAATGCCAATCCACAGGTTTTTATGATGATATTCTGAATCTTCAAAAATTATCATAACTATAAATCATGTGTAACTACATGTATATTAAAAATCAATCTTTTTAACCCCAAAAAGATAATTCTAGATAATGAACTTACACTAATAATTGTTTATAATGTTAATAGCTAACAAAATTGAATACTCTTTTTCCAATTAACTGTATACATCATATTCTGAGTCCCAGTCCTTATGGCTTTTTAATTGGAAAGATCACTATGTAGGTATGTTGAAGGTGAAGATAAAGATAATGATAAAATGATAATGAGTCAGAGCTATTTCATTTTCTGTTCATTGGATGGTCTTCCCATGGGATGATTAATGAGAAAGACACATGGAAAAAGGTCCAATGAATGTGAGCATTGTCACTATTATTATTAAATCAATTTGTTAGTTTATTGTAAAGCCAACAATAAACATTAAGAAGACGCAGGCATGATGTTTATTTAGTGAATTATATAGTATTTTATATTATATTTGTTATGATTTAGATATGAGGTGTTCCCCAAAAGCTCATGCGTGAGGCAAAGCAAGAAAGTTTAGAGGTGAAACAATTGGGTTATGAGAGTCTTAACCTAATCAGTGCATTAATCCACTGATGGATTAACTGGTGGTAACTATAGGCAGGTAGGGTGTGGCTGGAAAAGCAGGTCACTGGGGTCATTCCTTTAGGGATTATATTTTATCTGAGGTGAGCAAAACACTGTCTCTCACTCTCTCTCTCCTTTCTGTTTGTCCCATCCTGAGCTGCTTTTCTCTACATTACCATTCCACTATGATGTTCTGCCTCACCCTGGGGCCAGAGCTATGAAGTTGGCTGATCATGGATGGAACCACTGAAATCATGAGCCAAAATAAAATTTTCTTCCCTTTTTTTTTTTTTCTTTTTTGTACCTTGGTTCTGGGGATTGAACCAGAGGTGCTTTTTACCATTGATTCCAATCCTTAACCCATTTTATTTTTTTATTTTGACTCAGGGTCTCAATAAATTGCACAGGACCTCACTAATTTATAGAGCCTGGTTTTGAACTTGTGATCCTCCTGCCTCAGCCTCCTGAGTCACTGGGATTACAAGCATGAGCTAGAGTGCCCAGCTCCTCTACATTTTTCTTGTCAGGTCTTTTCACCATGCAAGGAAAAACTAACTAAAACAATATTGTAATCATGAAATTGTATTTTAATTACATTTTTCATTTAAATGTTTGTAAGAAAGTGGTACAGACATAGATATATGCCCTAAGTATGAATCTCTTTAAATTAATTCTGCTGCAGAGGCGATAGCACTTTCCAACTGTACATGTCATTTTTAAGCTCACAGTGGTATTCTTCAATTCATTTCTTTTTTAATTTTAATTTTGATCTCTGTTACTTCTTTGCAGGAAGCCACTAATATCTTAAAGCTGTATCTGTGTCCTCTGCCATTCCTTGTTTTCATCTCCCTGGTCTTTATCAATGTACTATGTTCCAAAAAGCCTGACAATACAATGACTTTACATAAGAATATTTCACACTGTCACTCTTAACTCTGTTCAAGACACAATGATTATTTTAACCTGCTGTTGCCCTCTCCTGTTCTCTTCGCATTTCTTTTTTTTCCTATTCAAATTCCCTTTCCGTTCATCTCATTATCTTTTCTTCTCACCTCATCCTGCTGCCCAGGAGTTTTTGTTCTTTGATAAAAAAAAATATATATATATATATATTTTTTTTCTGCTCATCAAGTAACACATCCGTTCAACACTTTCTCCTGGTCACTGTAATAAATCCTCTTCGGAAAAGTGGGTCTTCTCTCCTTTTGAGTTTTCTGAACAAGCTTCCTATTCCTCTGAGCTGAAGCATCATTTCCTGGACTCATGTCTGCTTATTTATTTTTATACGTTCAGTCTCTGAAAGGCATACCCAGACACTGTGTATGTCAAAAGGCACTATGGCAAAGTGTGTCTGTGTCCCTTTCTAGAGTCTTCACGAGAACACTAATGTTACATCCTCCTGGGGTCCAGGCCTCAGGGTGCACTGAGCTGGAACTCATCTGAGGTGGCTTTCCCGGACCAACATAAGACCTTATGACCCCACTATCTGGTTCTCTTAAATGAGGGAGTCAAGGAATGTTGGAAAGACTAGCCACCTGGATGTTCCACAATTCCACAAAAAGTGGAAGGGCTCAATACCTACAGAGTTTCCACAAATGGTGCAAGAGAGAGCGTTCATTGACTATTTTTCCAAATGGCAAATACACAGGAGCTCTCTGGCCAACAGTCAGACTGGAACTAAGTAGCTTCTGGCTGTTTAGACAGCTGCACACATCATTAGAGATAGCAGGGATTATTTTTTCCCCCTCATCCTATTCCACTTTTGATGTGATGAAGGAGACTCTATTAAGATTCTCATTATGGTCATCTGTCACTTTAGTTTCCATTGTTACTCAATTTCTATTTTTCTGGGTCCGAAAATGGTTTTATATTGTCATGGTAAAATGGGAGGGGCCATATCAAAGACTTCCATTCAGCCTAACACCATTTGTATTTCATTGTTGTGGACTGAACCCAGAGCCTCAAGCACACCAGGCAGGCACTCTATCACTAAGCTACATCCCAGGCCCAACATGTTTTTAAAAGGAAAACTTAGTCAGAATTAAAATATATGTATGTACTTAAAGACACACAAAATAGATGTATGTGTATATAATTTGTCATATTGCTTTTCTCTCCTTAACTTTATTTCCATGTACCTAAAAAATAAAAATAAAATAGATTAATATTATTTGTGTTTAGGGCTTGGTTTAGCTACTTATTTTATTGATTTATTATTTTTGCTGCTGATTTCTTTCTTTTAAAGTAGTTTGTTGAACTTAATTCTATGTTATAAATTGACAATACTATAAAATAACAAGTATGTTATTTCATTCCTAATCTATTAATATCCCCACCTACCTAAATATTTTCTATTTCTACAAGTGGTCTTTTCCAATGTTAGCATTCCAAAATGCTCAAACTGAGAAGACCTCAATGTATACACAAATACCACCGCCCCCCACCCTTACACACACACACACACCGCTTTCTCTTTTTCTCTTTCTCTCTGTATGTATGTAGATGCTTTATGGAGGTGCCCTGTCTGGCTAGGGCAGCTATCACTTTTTATTCTTAACTATAATGCAAATCTCTCTTTGATATTTATATGGACTGGAAGAAGGCAATGGCCTTTCAGGTTGTTACCCTTGGTGCCCTCACTTCCCCTAAGGGGAAAAGAAAAATGATTTTATTTGGTACAAGTAAAGTAGAAAGAAAATTGAAGAAGGAAATTTGTACTATTTCCTTTTTTTTTTTTTTTTTTTTGCAGTGCTGGGGATGGATCCAAGGGCCTCATGCATGCTAGGAGAGTACTCTTCCACCAAGCACCAAGCTATAACCCCATACCTAGCCTTTTTTTTTGCAGTACTGAGGATTGAACCCAGAGTCATAACCATGGCCACTGAACTATATCCCCAGACTTTTATATATTTATTTATTTATTTTTAATTTTTGAGACAGGGTGTAAGTTGCCTAGGCCAGTGTTGAATTTGTAATCCTCCTGCCTCAGCTTCCTGAGTCACTGGGATTACAGGTTTGTGCCACCACACCTAGTTCTATGCTTATTTTTTTAAGTATTTTCCGTTATAGATCGACATGATATCGTTATTTATTTGTTTATGTGGTGCTGAGAACAGAACTCAGTGCTTCACGTGTGCTCTACCACTGAGCCACAATCCCAGTCCGCTCTATGCTTTCTGGATTATGAATTTTGATGATGTGACTAGATCCGATCCACTTTTTTCTCGTGCTTCCACAGAGAGGACATACAATTTTTGCTTCAAGTTTACCTTCATGAAAGAATCATTTAATCTTTTTGTCTTTTTTTACTAAATGATTTATAATTTTGAAAAGCAATGCAGTTAGTGTTTTTAACATCTCTCATGTGCTGAGAGATGAAACTACAGACAGAAAGATTTAAAAAGCTGATTTCATTTCTTCATCTAAAGAGGAAACAATCTGCAAACTAAACTGAATTCTCTTTATAAGCAGAGGCAAATGTGACTGCACTTGGATCCTGACAAGTCAAATAGGTAATTAACAAGTAATATGGGGACAGGACATAATAACTTTTAACATGGTAGCTATAAAAAAAGATCAGGGCACTCCCACAGGGGGGATTAAAAAAAAAAAAAAAAAAAAAAACCTAACAAATTAACGAAAGAAAGTAGTGGTTAAGTAATGAATAATCTAGAAGTGTACTATAATAGACCAACTACAAAGACATCTGTCATTTTCACAGTCAATTCTAGCATTTCTTTGCACACTTCTTTTCACAAAGTTACATGCCACAAGATATTGTCAATGTTTGCAATGACTATGAATGAAGAGGGCAATCACACTAAATAAGAACTGCAGGAAAAAGTTCCACATTTTTCCTGAGATTTTAAAACCCAAAGTTGCAGTACAGAAAGCAGAGGTGCCAGGTTAGCTGAAAGAACTCAAATACATCAAATATCTCTTCTGAGGCAGTTCCAAAAACATACAGCTAATCACTAACTGTAAAGCTCATTCACACAGAGAATTTTAGAGAAATGCAATAATATTGTGAATAATAATCATGGTGCAAAGAAGATAAAGGAAAAGACGAAGGTTTATTGAAGAAAAGAAAATGGAAAAAGGATGAATCCTAAGGAGAAAATCATTTTAAAGGTCACTAGACTGTCACTGTAGTGGAAGCAAGAAGGTGAGATTATCAAATTTTAGTCTTAAATATACATGCAAAGCGGGCTCAGAGTAGAAACAGTCCATTATCCTTTGCTTCAATGGTGAGCTATAAACCAAGGTCCCTAAGGCACCATTAACACAAGAATCAAGCATAGTCACATAAATTCAAGTGCCCTATTTAGAGGCATTAAAAATACCTATTGGGGCCTGGAACAGTGGCACACACCTGTAATCCCAATGACTCAGGAGGTTGAGGCAGGAGGATTACAAATTTGAGGCCAGTCTCTGCAATTTAGGGAGAACTTGTCTCAAAATAAAAAATAAAAAAGACTGGGGGTGTAGCTCAGTGGCAAAGTTGAGCCCCCAGGTTAAATCCTCTGTACCAAGAATTAAAAAGTAGTAACCACTGGAAAAGAAATAGTAAGAAGCACAAGACGGAAGACAAAACCTGAATGTTTTAATTTCTAAACAACAGAAGTTTAGGGTGTGTGTGTGTGTGTGTGTGTGTGTGTACATTCATACATTCAAGATTATAAATATGTCTGTACATATACAGTCTTATAATTTTTTCCACACTGACTTTAATATATCAGTATAATTCTCAATCTTCAGTTTGCATTCAGTACAACCATATCATATGTGAACTTCATTGAGGTAACAGAGATTCAAGTTCGAACACTGAAATTAAATTGACGTGGGAAATTTTTTCATGCATAAGTATAAAATAAGCATCATTAAGTAAAACTTCACATATCATCTTCACAAAGTGCTTAAATACTGAGAAATCTGCCATGTCAATAGGACACAATTTACAGCCTACATAATAATAATGTTTCTTAGCATAAATTCGTAATTATTTAATTTAATCTAATTTCTAGCATTTTCCTTGGGGAAAAAATTAAATAAAAAAACATGCTCCTCAAGAGCATCTCTCTGGCATGGAGGAGAGAAAGCAGTACAGACTAACCTATCATGTCCCCAGATGAACGGGCTCTTTCAATAGAAAACCTCTTTCAGAATTAATGGCCTGCTGCACATGATGAGTGCTCAGGAAAGGAAATATTTATGGTTTTTCTCCTAACTTCTGACCCTTGAAATTAAAAGCACTTTCTTCACCTCCTCTGTTCCAGTTAACCCACAGGAAAAATGTCTCTCTTTATGGCAGGGAGAAATTTTTATGGTACCAAGAGATACAGCTATATAGATAAGTGATCCAATTCAGAGCCTCCCCCTTTAAAAAGCTGCCTCCCAATAGTGAGAGGAAGCACAGGATGCCCGGGGGGCCCTGGACTTGGCCTCACCGCTCATCATCTAGCATGACGTAGAGGTACTCTCCAGCAGGACACTGAGATGCCCAATTAGGCAGGTTCTCCAAGGGACTTTTGTGTCTGACAGCAAGTCTGAGGATTCAGGTATTCTCAGGCCCCTTGCCTTGTTGCAAATGCAATTTCCGTAGCCACCACCAGTCTGTATAGTCTGACAAAGAGGGCTTCTAGCTAGGTAAAATCCAGGGGACAAAAGACTTATTTCTCTTTCCTATTAGCTTAGAGAGAAGTACGGCAGACTGACTCTACCACAATGAAATCATAAGATTTTTTTTTATAAACATGAATGGTAATAATTGTATATTGGTAGAATATATATTTACTATATATGTAGTATGTATATATATATTTAATACTATAATGCATTGCTATAAGTAGCATTTTTACTATGAAATAACAGTACACTTAAGAGATAGTGTCTGGGACTGAATCCAGGGGTGCTTCACCAACTGAGTCACATCCCAGTCCTTTTTTTTTTTTTTTTTTTTTTCTTCTTCTTGTTTTGAGGTAGCGTCTTGCTAAATTGCTTAGTGCCTCACTAAGTTGCTGAGTCTGGCCTTGAACTTGCAATCCTCCTACCTCAGCCTTCTGAATCACTGGGATGACAGAAGGGTGCCACCACACCGGGCACCATAATCTTTTTTTTAAAAATGTTATTTTTTAGGGCAATCACTTTTTTCTAAAGGGGGATGAGCATAAGTTACCACTCTTATATCAAACAGAAAAAAAAATAAGGTCATAGGCACAAAGATAAGTAATCATACATACTTTATTGAAAGTCATAGAATACATTTTCTTTTTTAAAATTTCTTCTCATTAGCTTACTAAATATGGAAAATTCAAGGTCACACTATTCTCCCCTGATAATTGATTTTCAGAAAGCTAATGCTTTCTAAATATCACCATTTCAAGAATTCATTAAAAATTATTGGGGGATTGTTTCTTAATAATGAAATGCAAATATTAAAAGTGAAGGGAGTGTTAATTACTTGAAAATGTGAAACCATTTGCAGTGTTTAAAACAAATTATGGCTATTCTACCATTAATTATTTCAGGATGGAAGTTAAGTCTTAGTCCTCTATGGTTTTTACATATGGCATTACATTAGATATGACACATATGTGAGGCACGCTTTTTCTTCTTCCTACTCTACATATTTTACTGTGATGTGAGCCATATGTCTCATTACAAAGGGTGGCATGAAAAGGCTATTGCAAGAGGGGAAACTCTTGATTCAGATTTCAGCAATACAGAAAGTCCTCTTCATTAAAAACACATTATTGTTTTGCTTCAAGGCATTTACCTTATGTTCCCAGTAACACCCTGACAGTTTAGAGATTAAAAACATCTGGAATGTAGACATTAAGATTTTAGGGATCATGAGTCTGACACTAAAAACACAGACCATTATGGAATACTCAAAATAATGGGCTATTTGGTGGGGATGGGGATCACATGATGAATAAATTAATATATAATCACTTAATGATTAAACTCATCTCATGAGTGGGCATAAGGGTATCCCAGGTTAAAATTTGGGGTCCTGAGATTATCTCCTATTTATAAACTAGGCAACATCTAAGATAATGTCATTCTCCCATATTAATTTTAGCAGTTTGTTTTAGTTACTCAGTCTGATAAAATGGCTATCTTCCTCTTAGGGTCAGAAGGTGAAATCAAATGCTCATTCAGCTAAGATTAAGAATTTCACCATTTCTAAATGCTAAACAAGGTTTAAATACATGAATGGTGGTTTTAAGATACATACAAAAGTCATTTGATGCTCTTTCCTCCCAAGAGGTGGAGCATAACCCACTTCCCCTGCGCAAGAGCTAGTCTAGCAACTGCTTCTAGCAAACAGATCATGCAGAGGTGATGCACCACCTAAAACTACAGCAATATAAAGACTGCAACTTTGAATTAGGGGTATGTTCTCCCAGCCCTCACCCCACTCTCCCTCTCAAGCTAACTTTTATGTTCTAAGAATTCAGGAAGCCTGTGGAGAGCCCCACATGATGAGGAACAAATGCCTGCCAGCAATCACATGAATGAGCTTAGAAGTGAATATAATCAGTTCCATCAGTGGCTATGCCAGTGAGCCCTAGCCACTGACATGCCCCCAGTCAAGTCTTGAAATGACCACAGCTCTGGCCAACATCTTCATTACAATTTCAAAACAGATCCTAAACCAGAACTCATTTGTTAAGTTACAACAATATTCCTGACTCACAGACACTATAAAACAAAAATGTCATTTTAAGTTGTTAAAGTTGGAATAACTTGTTACACAGCAGTAGCTAGCCATTACAATATATAATAGGAATAGGCTTTAGTGAGGCAAAGAAAGGACCAAAAGGACCCATTTTTAGGTCTCCAAACCTAAAAATATGACTTTTCAGTTATATGATACTCAACAGGGTCATACAGAATCTCCAGGCTTGTTTCTTCATCTACACACTAATATTTCAACCAAAATGATTTCCAAGACTCCTCTGGTCATGAAAAGGCAGAATTCTAAAGCTAAAAAGAGGCAGCACTAACCATGAAGTAATAAAAGAGAACCAACAGAACTGCCCAGCACTGGGGGCTGCCTTCAAGGCCCTCTTAGAAGAGGCTGAATTACCATTGGTGCTGACTATTCTAATGCTTCATGAGAAACAGGGAGAAAACCTTTGGTTTCTTTCAAATCTAGTATGCTATATTTCTAACTCTGGATTCAAGAAAAAAAGGAAAGTGATAATGTCCCATACCAAAACAATCACACACATGTAAGAAATGTAGGTAAAACGTTCCCCGTATTGTTTAAATTCCCTCATAAGACTCTACCCAGAGATAATTTCCATAAGAATCCCAAATTACATATACACTGGAGCTTCTTTTTTTTATATAAAGGCAAAAATCAGAAAATATCTAAATGACCATTAATGAAGGTGCACCATATATTTTATCATAGAAAGGCAATCATAACGTGCTCTAAGGTGTTCATTTCACTAAATGAAAAGTACAAACTGTAAAAGTTTTGTTAGGGATCTCAAACCTGGACATACACAAGAATCAGTAAGCATTTTCCTCTTTTTTAATGCTAAGGATACAATCCAGCTTAATTAAGTCAGAATATCTGAAGGTGAGACCCAGGCATCCGTATGTTTAAAGCTTACCAGATGATTCCAGGGTACAGCCCAAATTGAGAATCACTCCCAGTGTGATCTTATATGAGTTACTGAAAAAGGGAACAAGATCCAGTGCTGTGTTTATACCCATGTATAGGAAAAGATCTAAAGGAAAAATATAACTAAAGCTAGTGAGGACTGAAGAGGAAATTACATCCTTTGTTTTTGTTTTGTTTTGTTTTGTTTTGTTTTTAAGAAATATAAATGGCTACTCTAACATAAAAGGTAAAGAGGAAAGAAAATATGTCACAAATTTCTTAATAGCTATAGGGTCTGGAAAAAAACAAAGATAATTATTACTATTTTGCCCTCAGTTTGTATCTTTAAAAGTCACTAAGACTTTTTAGCTACAAAAAGATGAACATCCAGATAAAAGGTAAAAATTTTAACTAATTTTTTAATCGATAGCACAGAAGACTATAATTGTCACTGATTTTTCCCTTAATAAATTATTTTCCACTAATTATGAAGACAAAAGGATATAATCTAAAACCTTCCACTGGAAGAAAAATAATTAAAACATGTATGGAATTTATAACCTGGATTGATATTAGAAATGAAGAAATATAGCTCTTCTTTTAAGATATAATGAAACTGATACTCGTAGAATCAAATAGTGTTAAATAGTTTTTGCAAGGGAGTAATACATTGACTTAATAAAAGTGTAATGCTGCTTATTATGTAATAACATTGTATAATTGTGATGTATTGCCTATGTTTCAAGGGTGTTTGTGTAAACGGTAGGAGGTAGAGAGGAGATTTTTGTTCAGAAGAAATCTAATTCTTTGTGTCAGCATAATGCCAACTTTTATCCATGATTTATGAATCATCCAAGGAAACTATATCATGTTAGAGTTAAAATATTACATATTTAAATGTTCAACATCAAGAGAAATTAAGAAAGATAACAAATGGTTTAAATCATAATGTTTACTACGCATTGTATTAGGAAATACTTCTGTTTCTAGTATTTGTTTGAGTTCATTCAGAATCTCTTTACTTAGTCATCCTCTATTTATATACTCTGGTTTAGTTTTTTCGCAATGCTACAGTTTTATAAACAGAAGTACTGAGAACTAAATGGAAATTGCAGAGGCATAATTACAGCTGGGTGAGAATGGTAAGTACACACTCTTGAGTTTTAACCTGTGAGTGTTTGGGATGCAGAGTACCATCAATCAATACTTATTGAGCATCCACAGGGTACATGATTTGGCCTGGACAG
The DNA here is from genome assembly GCF_902686455.1 of Sciurus vulgaris. Classification (NCBI taxonomy): domain Eukaryota; kingdom Metazoa; phylum Chordata; class Mammalia; order Rodentia; family Sciuridae; genus Sciurus; species Sciurus vulgaris. The sequence continues at coordinate 27,902,305 of NC_136476.1, forward strand.
CAGACAATAAAGGCACCACACTTGTGTGGATGGAGCTCCCTTGTTTTTGAGAGTAGTGGAAAACTGCCAAAAATCTAATGTGATAGGTAAAAGATGTGTCCCCCACCACTCATTTGAAGCAGGCCTCCTCCTAACAAGTAGCCTTCCATATGAAAATGAAACAGCTCCACTCTGTGAATGCTGATGTGTGAAGAAAAGAAACAGTTTTCTTCGAAGATTTTCTACTCTTAGAAAAGTTTATTGTTTTCCTTTTGGAAGGAAGTAATGGAGGAAGGGAAGACAGGTGCTTTTCTTATTTTAAATTCATATTGTTTTTTAATTTTAAAATATACATCAAAATCTGACCCCCTTCTCCCACCTCCTGTCCAAGGATGTCAATAATGGCAAGCCAGTGGATTTTCAGAATTTAAAAAAAAATAAAACAAAAAAGATATTTAGATAAACAGAAAACAAGAAATTATCTGTAAAATATTAACATGTTAAGATATCTATGATTAAAAACAGTTTGCTTCAACATACCTTATGAATTTGGTATAACACTCTAACAAGGGAAAAGATTAACTGCCAATAAGAACTCAGTAAAAAAAAAATATAAATAATAATGAATTTTGTAAAAGAAGATACATGTGCTTTGCATTATATTTTCTGTTCAAGGGCCATTCATTTTTCTATCATAAAATATGATCTCTCTGAACTATATGATACAGAAGATTCACTGATTATTAGACAATGGTGCGGCCTAGGAAATTAATTGAGAAGCTCTCACTAAACATAAAATGTTTGAACTAAATTCAGGCAAAATCCAAAATAGAGATCTATCTGATATTTGTTTTTTTAATTGCACATTTTCTTGGAAATGTATATTGTACCTTTTAAATAATGTATTTTCCACTGATTATGTTTATGTTGTCTTTTCCTAAAAATGCTCATGTGTTAATTTGTAAAAACTTAACACAAACTCAACTGAAAGGCAAAATATAATAGAAACACAAAAACTTTTAAGATTTAATCACCATTCAATTCACTGAACTGAATGAAAATTCTCAATGCACACTTATTTTCACACTAGTCTATACTCTTTAAAATCCCTTCCATTTAACTAAGTACACTGATTTTCATAATCTATCATCCATATTTTCCTAGTTATTTGCAACTTTTTTTCCCTATCATAGAGGAATAGAAAGATAAGTGTATGTGTCATTTACAATACTAAAGACCATCACTGCACCTTTTGAAATTTTTAGAATTTAGAATCAAGAAAAATATTTTATTTTTTAATATATCAATAGCAGTGTTTTATGTGTCATGGTAAAACACAAAATCTATCTTATTCCAACCAGTGACAGGTGACAAGTTTAAGTCAGAGTGGTAAAGTGATACATGGACTTAAAATAAGTATTTTCAGTAAGAGCTAAAGACCTTACAGACCTCCAATGTAAATCCTGCCCCTGCTTGTTACTTGGAGATTTGTGGGGTGGGAATAGGAAGCAGGAAGGTGGGTTTTTTTGTTTGTTTGTTGTTGTTGTTGTTGTTGTTGTTGTTGTTGAGGGCTTTTCTGAGGGGTGCAGGAGATTGAACTCAAGGCTAGGCAAGCAGTCTACCACTGAGCTATAGTGGAGTAGAGTGTGATAGGTGCTTATTTACACGTAAAAGAATACTACTCAAAATTCCAAAGTTCAAAAGGAAAAATAGACCTAAAAGGTAATTATGGGAGAAGAATGTCCTCAAACTGTGTGCACACAAAGGTTCAATGACAAGCTTTCCTACTTGTTTGTTTAGTGGTACTAGGAATTGAACCCAGGGACACTTTACCACTGAGTCACATTCCCAGACCTTTTTATAGTTTATTTTGAGACAGGTTCTTGCTAAATTGCTCAGGGCCTTGCTAAATTTCTGAAGATGGCCTTGAAACTAGAATCCCCCTACCTCAGCCTCCAGGGTGGCTGGGATTACAGGCATGTGCCTTCACACCTTGATGATAAAACTAGTAATCACAACTGTGAGTTGAGTATGGCTAGAAAATGCCAAGTCAGACATCAGTCATTTCCTAATCTCAACTCATAAATCAGCCAATCTGAGTACCTCATTCTGAACACCTAGGATCTCAATTTACCAAAACAAGCAGAGTGGGGTCATAAACCAATAAACAGTGCTTCATCAACTAATCAGTATCAGGAAATATCAGGCTATAGGAGTTACTAACCACAAAAAACTATTAACTTATTCCAACGGTGGGGCAGAATTTGATGCCACACAATACTTTTTTCCCTCTTTCTTTTTAGATAATTTCTATTGTCATGGTTTCAAGTTCATTCATTTTTCCTTCTGGAATGTCTTGTCAGCTGTTAATCACACCCAGTCTATTATTCACCTCAAGTATTATAGTTTTCATCTCAAGAAATCCAATCTGGATGGATGGATGGATCGTTGGATAGATAGGTACCCACTGCATGTTACTACCGATGCTTTTAAAATATAGGAATATAGTTAACAAACTTGTTTTAAAGCTCTTGTCTGCTAACTCTGACATCTGTCGACACTGAGTTAGTTCCAATTTTCCTCAGCAATGAGCGTATTGTTTTCCCTGCTTCCTTCTGTGCCTGGTAATCTTTTGTGGGACACTAGACACTGTTAATTTCATTTTGGGGTTGTTGGAAATTTTTGTGCTTCTATAAATATTGTTTTTTGTTCTAGGAGGCAGTTAAGATTCTTGAAATCATTTCTGATGCCTTCAGGTCTTGTTTTTAGGATTTATCAGTTGGGATGAGCTCAAATTAAGATTTAGCCTAAAGTTCTCCTGCCTCAGCCTCCTGAGTAACTGGGATCACAGGTGCGTACCACCATAGGGCAGTATGGGTAGATTTTTCGTACAAATTTGGCCAGCAGTTGAATACTATAGGGGGAGCAGCTGCACACCACCAGAGTTCTCTCTGTACACCTGTCTCATCTCCATTTCTGTCCTGAAAATTCTAGTTGTCTTAGTAACCCAGCCTCTCAGCTCCATCTCCCCAGTTCAGGGAGTCTTCTAGATTTCAACGTGGTTTCCTCTTCCTATGTTGTACCCTAGAAATTCTCTAGAAATCTGGGCTAATTATGGAATCCACTGGTTGGTTTCTTGTCACTCAGGGAATCCTTTCCTTCATTATCTTATCTCTGCTGTCATGAGGACACGGTTTCACCTATTTTTTCTGTTTTAAGGCCTGCTTCAGGCAGAAGAATAAATTGGTCAATTCATTCTTTATTCCACTTATGTCACATGCCCAAAGCCAAAGTCAGAATTGTCTTTTCACAACTCAAATTTGATCATGGAAATCCCCTGCTTAAACCACTTCATTGAATTCTCATTAAAATAAATCCAAGGAGCTGGTGTTGTGGTTCAGTGGTGGAGTGCTTGCTTAACATGTGTGAGGTCCTGAGTTTGATTCTCAGTACCACATATAAATTAATAAATAAAATAGAGATCCATCAACAACTAAAAAAATATTTAAAATAAATATATAAGTCCAAGCTTTTTACATCAATTGAAAAATTGACTTCATTATATAAGTCTTGTTTGCCTTTCTAATAAATCCTCCCCCCAACATATAATAATTGTAATTGAGAACTTAAAAGTTGTGATTTCAAACACACAAAATACTTTAAAAAATTACATTTGTAGGTGTTGCTCTTTCTATCTAGAACTGTCCTCCCTGCCTTGGCTGCTATAAATTCATATCAGTCTATGAATAATCAATATAAATAGATCCCTGAGAAGCCTTCCTGCCAGCCACCTTCTCCCTCTCTCCTTCATTCCTTCTTCAGTGCTCAGAGGAACCTATTATCCACGCTCCTGGTAAGGTATCCATTACTTTCTTCCACAGCTATTTATTTAAACTTTTATTTCCCACCTTGGATCATTTCTTGGACACTTGGGCTTTCTCATTTGTAAAATGCAGACAATAAAAGGTGTCCAAGGGTTGGGACACATAGGACACATTTATGTTAACTGGTAAACTGGCTATGTTAATATAATCCATTTGTTTGCTTGTTTTTTCTTCAGTTTGAGGAAATCTTTGTTAGGTCAAATACCTTAAAAGCAATTGGGTCCATTTGCTACTCTGAAATACATACGATATCAATACTACCTAGAATTTCCTAAAACAGGAAGAATGTCGGTGTCTTCAGAATGACAGATTAGAGACAACACCAGAGAGCCAACAGGAGGAAGCTAATGAAATAACAGGGAGCCATGGGGACTATGTAAAGGATTTTATAATTTAACATTAATGTAATAAATTACCCAAGTATAATCAAATATATATGAAAAATAAAGGAAGAAAATATATTAGAGGTGAGCAATAACTCAACTATTGATTACAGAGATATTTCATTATGGGGTAGTGTATTTTCAGTTAGAAATATAGTGAATCTCAAGGGAAAATTAAAGTTCTACCACCCACCCTGTATTAGAGTTGGGGAAGAGAGGGGAACAAACTTTATCAGTGAGTCAGGGTCAATAATAATCCACAAATCTTCATTACTTGCTATGTCCAGTGATGCTTTGAAAAAGCACTCTCAAATCCTGTAGAAGGACTAAATCCTTAGAAGGACAGTTGACTACATTTGTATTTAAAATACATAGCTGAAAAAACAGCCCCTAATACTTGAGAACAAACAACAGAGGACAAAGCATAATTTTTAAAAACAACATTTCCGAAAAGAGCCTTTTCTTCTGATAGGGTCTGTTTAAGCTTTGTTTACTTTCTCAGCAAGAATAAAGGCCTGGGGCAACATTTAATTAAAATGTTCCCTAAGCTTTCATGCTTCCTGAGGCAGTGAGACTGGGGACACTGAGATAGTCTTCTCACTGTGGACTATGAAAGGAACAAGGAAGGATAACTTTGAACTCTTCAACAATATGTAAAGCAAAGCCCCATCCCCAGAAAGGCCAATTAGGTGGAGCATGTGAGTGGTTTAGATTAGAAGGGAACTGGAAAGGCCTCCACTACACACCTTCTGTTCTTTCAATTAGAACAACTAATTTCTAAGATCTAATAACCTGGAAGAAAGAAGGATTCTTTAATCATATGAACTATTATTCAAATATCAAATAAGATGGTGTTTCACTGAAACTGAGTGATCCCCATACCCTGGCAGTAAGTAAACTCTATGGAAATGAATTAGAAAACGCTTAATGTGTTGGAAATCATGAGTTACAACAAAAGCAATGAAGGTTTGCTTTGGCGACATTTTTTTTTTCCTTTGTTTGAGTTTTAAAAGTAGACAATTACACACAGTCACAGAAACCAACATAGAAATTCCATGGTTTCATAACTAGAAAGAAGGATAGGACCCTAGATAGAAGACTGGAAGGTAAGAACCTTGTAAAGACAGTGAAACAGTGAGACTGGACCTTGGAACAAGCCATGAAATTGTACTGAGGCTCATTCTGCTGTGAATAAACTGGGATGCTACCAAAATTAAGAGATATTACAAAGAATATGCATTTTTTATAAGCAATGATGGTAATGATCTAAGGTGCTCAGAGGTTATTCTAGCAGCTGTATACATGATAGCCACAGAACACGACAGGTGAGAGGGAGGGATTCCATTTAGGGAGTTCAAGTAGTTAGAGTAGGCTCTCCTCTTTTAGGAAGAAGTCCTAGCCTTTAAATTATTATTTAAACTTTTCTTGTTAAATGAGTTTGCCTATGTACAAAATGCAAACAGGGATTGCCCACCTAGCTAATCACACACTTGCCCTCCTTCATATTTCCTTCTGGAAGGAAGTAAGCATCAAAGGGGAAATGAAATTAACAGCAAGAAAAATTTTATATCATCTTGCAAATCACTGGTACACTTCCTTTTCCATTATGTGAAAGAAAAATAATTTTGTTGATTTTGTTTTCTGTCAAAAAAGTTTCATAATTCAGAAAAGATTTTAAAGTTAGTGCCTTTGTAATTTAATATATCTAAAACTATGAATCTTTCCTGTTCTGAGCAAAGTATATTTTAATTTTTGTTATCTAGCAATCTTAAGCAATTGATATATTTGTAAAGGTCAGAGGTAAATGAAAAGTTGTCACTTATTGTTATTATTATTAATTTATTTATTTGTCTAGTTTTTGGCAGTATTGGGGATTCAACCTAGGGGCACTCTACCACTGAGTTATATCCTCACATCCCTAGTCCTTCTTTTTTATTTTGAGACAGGATCTCACTAAGTTGCCCAAGCTGGTTTTGAACTTGTGATCCTCCTGCTTCAGCCTCTGGAGTCACTAGAATTAGAGGCAAGCACCACCACATCTAGTAATTTTTTTTTAATCCTTATTTATTTCACCTTCTGATTTGTGTAGCCCTATATCCACTATCCCAAAAATATGGTTCCATGAGATCTAATTTTAATAAATGAATTGGAGTATTTAACTCTTATTTTTTATCCAACTGTTATTTCATATAAAATCCTTCCCACGCCCTATAATGAAAAACATCCTCAGTGCAACAGAAGAAAGATATCTTCAGGCCCATTCTGAGGTGTCAACTAGTCCACAGAAGGCCTTCCAGGGAGATGTTTCCAAAAATAAAAGAGAATGTCTCAGATGTGGTTACTGGCCTTCTCGAATTTGAAAACCTGTTGTGCTCTATGGCAATATAATGTATTGTGCTTTTAAAAGGTGCATGCCTCTTTGTTTAAATGTTTTGTGTCCATTCTATATAGAGAGGGAGAAATTAATACATAATACACATGTGTATATACACATAACATAAATATACATAAAAGGATGCATATATGTGTATTTATACATATATATGTATACATGTATGTGCGTGTGTGTTTAATTTTAAGCCACCACAATAGCCACAGACAAGACCACTCTAGTTGATGTGCAATTTATAACATTTTGGATATAATGAAGCCAAAATTAGTTATAAAAAAAAGATTCCTCTCTTAAAATTTGAGATAATTTGCCTGTTTACTGTATTTTTAAGACATCAACTTTCCCTTCTTTGATTTATCTCAGGCTGCAAGTCCTACCTATAGCCTGGCCAATATCTGTCATATTCCTGATACTTCAGCCTCTTCTGACTTCTGAGTTCTCCTCACCATTGGATGAAAGAATAACAGTATCCAGATAGATTACTCATCACAAACCTGCCCGATACTGAGGCTGCATCAGTGTGGCAATATTGCTGTCTTACCCCTGCCCTGAATCCTGAGTCCTGACTTCCCAGCTCTACAGAGTAGGTTCTGCTTTCTCAATAAAAACACCATCTGAGTCCTGGAACATGCTAATTCCATTGTGTACCTGAGTTTATATTTCAGTGCTTTGTAATGAAAACAGAAGGAAACTTTGTGCTTAAAAGCAGATCTACAATCCTAAAAAGCCAGTGAGGCCATAGCATATAGAGTCTGCACAGAATGCGCCAGTAGGAACATCTCTAACTCACCAACTCTGAGACATTGGGTACAGCACTCATCATCTCTGAGCCTCAGGATTATCACATGAAAGTGGAGATCAAACAGTGAGAGCTCAAGGCATTGCACAGCAGATTTAGTGATGTAACACCACATTGCTTGGGACATGGTAAAGTTACAATACTTCATTATACCACCAAGAAAACAACTTTTAAGAACAGTGTGAAAAGCATCATAATTGTTTTACTACCTCTTCACTTTAAATTCTACCACAGCATAATGTATGGTCCATTCTGAATAGCAAAGGCCAAGGAGAAGGGGATGGGGAATGGGGAGGGAGTCAGAGGCAAAGCCTGGGAAGAGATACCAGAGAAGAAAACCAGCCCCTTTAGACCCAGATGTTAAGTCAGCATGCCCACATTCTACAATGGAAGACAAGCAGAGAACAAATAACAGGTATGGGTAGGTGGGTAGGTAGGTAGATAATGCAATAAAACACAAATTGTGAAGAACTGCTTAAGGATCTGTTAACCAAAATACAAAGAGAAGTGATTTCAATTTATTCACCAAATGAAGTGATTTTTAATTCATTCTCTCTTTTCTGTATATACATTTTCTTATTCATTTCTTTTTTGGAACTTCTCCCACCATCAGTCAAGGCCACCATGGTCCTTGCTCAACATTTCATATGTTTCTGGGTTTTCTCTCAGTTCTCCCAGCCTCCTGTGGCTTATCATGCAGACAACAGGGAAAAATGAGGAATCAGTCCAAAAGTAACACATATTCCCAGGGAGGAGTTCCCCCCACTGTTTTTATTTAGGGCTGCTTTCAAGCTAGCACTCACCACCAAAGACTGTGAAACGTATTATTACAAAAGCACATCACATTGCCAAGGCGTGTCCTCGCTCTCATGCTCTCATTTCCACCACTACTGCCCCCCCACACACACACAGCTAAAGACACCGCCATCTCTTCAGTCATTTCAAGATTCCCTTTTAATCAGCACAGTAAACAAGCTTCTATGCCTCAGGCTGGCGTTCCACAAACTCAGCCAAATCATGGGGTTTTGTGAATGCTGCAGTCAGCAGGGCCCGAGAAGGCCTATTTGTTCACACATTATGTTGATCATTTTTTTGTGAGGGGTGGTCCTAGGAATATTTCTTGGACAGAGAGTATGATCAATAAGAGATCCCATTTATCTTACAAAGATTCTAATCTTACTGGTTTTTAATTAGCTGTGGTATTGAATTGAATAATTCAATTGTGAATAATTACCATTGTGAATTGAATAATTACCATTATTTACATATACTCTTTATATCTTACTCCACTATGTGAAATTAAAAGCATAGTGAAGGAAAGGTAAAGTGTCAAACGTTCAAAGTCATAATTCTCTAGTGCTCCAGTTCTGGAAATATCTATAAAATATATCTCTTCCGGGGGAAAAAAATTAAGACTAGCATCTTCCAAATAAATGGCAATAAAAGTATTCTAAATTCACCAGATAGATCATAATGATCAACATAAAATTATAAAGCATAATGATCAGTATTCAGTGAAATTTCTAGACGATTATTTCACCACACAGGATTAGACCACTATTCCAAGAAAACCTCACTTGATAACTTTAGAGACCGCTAGAAATTTGTCCCTTTTCCTTTGAGAGGAAATACAAACATGTAAAAATACTTGTTAAGTATTGATTTTAAACATAATCCAATGCTAGGTACAGTAGAAAGGACAAAAAATAATTCAAACATTATTACCATCCTTGTGTTTATAATCCAGCCAGGAGTCTCCCAAAGGGATCTGAGACTAGGTACCGCACTCCTCAGACACTGAAGGAACTAAATTTGCCATTTGGGAGAGAACATTTGTAGATGAATCCCAAGAAAAACTATCCAGGGAACTTTCTGATTACCCAAGGTGATTCTATTCACTACATGAGATACCAGGAGCAATCTCAGAGTCAGGTGGGCACGCCAAGCTCTCAGTTTGTATAAGTCCTTGGAATGAATACCAGAATTCTGGGCAAGACCCAATGATCCCCCTTAAATGGAAGTGAATTATCATGTGTTATCTTTAAGGCCAAGAAATACTGTGTCCCCAAGAAGCCTGAGGTAAGAAATAGAAATAAGTAGAACTTCCTTAAACTTCAGTTGATAGATGCCAATAAAGGAAGGAGCGCATGCCAGAAATGAGCTTGGAAGTGGTACTTGTCGATCACTGAGGTTATGTTTGCTTACAGTATCTCCAGTACTTGCCTCTGCACATTGCAGTCTTGTTATTGATCAGCTGTGGTCTGATATTGTAAGTATAAATTAACATGCTCCAGTGAAAAATGCCCCTGGGAGACATTACACTCTGAAGAAATCTTCTCCTCAGGTTTAACTGTAATTACAAGTAGAATTCAATTGGAAGAAGGGGGATGGTTAGTTCTGAGTTCCCCCATCATTTTGTGTAACCCCTGATAGTGAGGTTCTGCAGTGCATTTTGCAATGGCAAAATGCTTTGCCTCGGTACACCTTCGACCTGAAGGAATAGCACAGGAGTTGCAATTTACTGTCACCAGCTAGCAATCAGCTGTCAAGAGGTGCATTTTTTTATCTAAAGAATCTTAGAATCAAGGGAGTGCTCTTTAATTGACTTTGGTGATTCCTCTAGAAGGCTCAGAGGCTGTCTCTGAAGCCTGTGGTATCGTGCCTGTTTTAATCCTTATGAGTTAAAATTATCAGTTCCAAGGAAAATACCCGTAGGAGATAAAGGTATTAAGTGAAAGAAGAGAGACACAGTCAGGAGACCTGTATCCTAGCTCAGGAAAAGATATGTCAAAATATTTACCATGAGTGGAAGGCAGGTTTTTATAGTGAGATTGCAATTTATCAGTATGGGAAAACAGGAAAAAGGTGTTATTAAAAGCACCAAAATAAAGAAATAAATAGTCAAACTCTATATTTCGCCACCATTTGCTTAACTTTTAAAGGTCACAGAGAGCACTATGCTAATATTTTGCAATAATGGACTCCAGGGCAGTGCTTTAATTAAATGAATTCCAAAGCTCTCTGACTCTTAATCAGACTGTGCAGGGGCTGTGAGAAGGTCAGGCTGTTCAGCAAATGATGCAAACTATACTAACACACTGAGCACCTTTTTTTCAAAAGAAATATAGTGTGTACCCTATCTTTAATATCATAATAATTTCTGACAAGGTGAGGTCTTCACTAGCATCACTAAGCAGCCTACCAAGTGAGTCAGGTCAATGGTGAGTCCATGAGACATTCCAGTAGACCAGTTTAAAAATATGGTACTGGGAGTGATGATCTTCAATTTCTTTTAATTGACAAAAATTCTATATATTTATGGTATACAGAGACAGCGGTCAATGAAAACACACATAGTTTATATTTTTTATATGAAATGCAACAATTTAAGTAGTCAGAAAATAATCTTGAAGAGGTAAGCAATGACATTTTATCTCAAAATAGGTTTCTTTCCTAAGCCTTAAACATTTTTCTCCAACCAACTAAATTGTACCCACCCCTAAAGACTCAATTCTGATTTTAAACTCAACAACCCACCATAAGAAGATCTAGCAAATTACAGGTTATCAAGATCAGAATATTAAATAGCTAATGAAAGTAACGTATATGAATCATAACAATGAACAGAAATATTCATAAAGGAATCAATTTTAAAATGAGAACACAAATCTACAAAATGACTGTAATTATATAAAACAACAAAGTACATTTGTGCGTTGACATTCAGAAGTGAATGTATAATGGCACAAATAGAGCATAATGTTTATCGAGTTTATTTCCTGCAAAGTTAAAGACTTTCCCTAGTGCTAGTAATTTTCTGGACCTCTTAAAGACTCTGGTGTTTTCCACTAATATTCAACTGAGAAGTACTAGGTTGTTAATGTTTATTTTGTTATGTACAAGGCACTATGCTAAAATTTTACATGCACTCTTTCACTGATCTCCAAGTGACTCCACAGGATAAGTACTATTACTTAGTCCCATTTTACAGAGAGGAAGCCAAGGCTCTCTGAGCTGAAGCCCTGTGAATTGTGTAAGTTAACACAGCAGCAAAGGAAAGAATTTAACATCATGGCACTAGTCATTCCAACACTAGGCCTCAAGGTGAAGCCTAGTGTCAATGGACAGTGGCCAATGGTTTGGTTTCTTACACCATTGAGATGACAAATGGCTCAGTTCCATTTTAATACTGCAATTCTCTTCTGATGACTGGATTATACAGTCATAGGATTTTCAACTCTATTTTATTCCTCTCAAAACTCCCAGATCACACAGGACAATAGTTAAAGAAAACATATTACCCTCCAAAATAAGAAAAATAAAAAACTTGAGAGTCAAGACACTTCAGTATTTATGTTACCCCATCAGTGCTGTACATCCTAATATCCCTTAAAGTTTTTATTTTACCCACACATCCTGCTGCCTTTGTAATTTGCAAAAGGTTTGTGTGCCTGACCTCTAATGATAATTCATCATATATCCTAATGCTTTCTTACTGGAGCTGTAAAACAATGAATTAGCAACAAATCCCCCACTCTTTGCCCCTTCAGCCCTTGGAGTTTAACTCCTCTCACATTACAGTATTTATTGAATTTCCCAGCCAAACGGTGTTCTGCTCCATAAAATTCTGACAAGTGGACTCTGCCAAGCTAATAATGGCTTCATTCTGCTGAAATAAACTTATTTCACTGCGGCAAACAAAACGACATGACCTGGAAAGGTTATTTTTAACTAGGTAATGACTTAGTCCCAACCAAGCATTTCTCCCAAGGCTCCCTGTTTTAAATAAGTTATAATTTCTTAAATATAAATGCATGTTATTATGTGTGTTCTTGTCTGTCAGTCTTTCACAACGAAGTAAAAGATATTTTCATTGCTTATGGTATCTGATTCTATTATTCAATGACCTGGTCAGCTTATCAAACTGTTTTCAAGTTGGCATGGAGAAATCACCCATAGAACTTGAAAGTCAAGATGCATAAAGTTAGCAAAGGTCCTTTTAAGCAAAATCTGGTTTTATTGCATCTTCTTCTTTTAATTAAACAACATCAAACCCTTTCAATTCTGCAAAGCTTTCCAATGTGCCTCTGAGAAATGGCTTTCTTATCTCACGGTTTTTAAAGTGTGAATAAATTCTGCTAAGATTGCTTAGGCTGTTTACCAAAGAAAGGTCTGCCCAGACAAATTTATCGACATCCACATTAGTTAACACTTTATGCAATATCTTAAACTCTCCCTAACAAAAATGTCCACCACCAAAAAGTTTCAAAAGCAAAAAACAACTTCCGTTTTCCCCTATACTACATCTGTATTTTAGAGTTACCATACACATCTCTTCATCTTGTACTGCAAAGCCCCTCGAAAACAAACAAACCAACAGAAATAACTGCTATGCTAAGGTCAAATTTTTCTTCAAGTTTCAAATGATCAGGGACTCCAAGATCACTACTGCAACAGCTGGGATCTTGTACCAACATGCTGCACCCTGCCAGTGCTGCCTTTGGAGACTAATAAAAGAGAAAACCCTTGACAGCGAACAGCTGGGCTCCTTATGAAGCTGTTCAATAGAAACGATGAGGCCTCCCACAGCCCACCAAAAATCAGGGCTTGGTGTGCAGACACAGAAATGCACAAGGAAAGGAATTTGGTAAGAGGGAGTATGCATTTAAAAGAGATTGAAATGAGGAGATGATGATGAATAACAGGGAAAAAAAAGGCTAATCAATGAAAAAGAAATCCTGCTACATTCAGATCTGGCATGGCTACCACAGATGTAAGAGTTTCAGGGCTGCAGTATTATAACTTTGACTTGTGCAAAAAGAATCACACGAGTTTTAATCTGGCAGAGGCCACTGACTTATAATGCACACTTAGTTAGAGATGAAAGTGAACCAAGAACCTTTTCAGTTAATTCACATAGTCAGGGTTCTGTCCAAACCTCAATAAGAATCCTGAATATCCTTCTGATGACCTATTGTTTATAGTCACACTTGCAGTTAAAGGAACTAACTAAAGTGCCTTGCCTCTGCTTCCTCCAACACCTCTCCCTCCATGTTAAATACCTTCATCAGCTGGGTTTTGGCTACCAGGAACAATCCTCCCAGAGTCATGCTATAGAATTATTGTTGATTAGCTTAAGAAACAAAGAGTATACAATAAAACCACATTAAAGCCATATACAGTCACAGAGGATAAAAAAGGGGCAGCTATGTTGGATGTGAGTAAAATTGTAAGTCCTTCAAGTTTGGTAAGTTAAAAAAAAACTTCAAACTAATTAAGGTTAAACTCAATAAAGGAAAAATACAAACAGAAACAAAAATATAAGGAACACAAAACTCTCCTGAAATGTATAAATAAAAATAAACAAATAAAGGACAGGTTTTATGGCTACCCATAAGGAAACAAAAGCTGTTAGATTTCTTTTTCCTGAATACCATGTGCACTTTAAACTGTACAACAGTCATTTGGAATTGCTAAAAATGGATAACAAATCCCAGGCAGACAGAGTCTGAGAAGCCTCTTAATTTGCGCTGTGTGTGTGTGTGTGTGTGTGTGTGTGTGTGCGCGCGCTTCAAACTGCCATTCACCACAAGTGGTACCTCAGATACAGACCCAGGAAACAGAACAAGGGGAAAAGAGATATTAGCACTATCTGACAAAAGACCATAACATCGTTTATAAATTAAGGACTAAGAGTTAATTGTACTAGTCTCTCTTTTAAGTATGCATTTAGTTTTGTTAAATAGGCAAAGTAACCTAAAACCATTATTGAAGTTTGTTTGATACTGTGGTCATTCCTACTTTTGCAGGAGTTAGGCACTATTCACATTTGAGATTTGCCCCAGACGACCCAAATAGGAAACATCTGGAGTCCTATGCCTGAATTCTCTGCCCCTCAAAAATGGATGTGTTTTCATTAACAAGCAGAAAGTGATCCTCAGTGTCTAAATATATTTAAATATATTCAATGAACAAAAAGTTCATTTCAGTTGTGATACTAAAGTAGCTGCAGAGGAGATCCAAAGCATGGTGAGAAAACCATCTTAAATATCCCAGAATTTATACATTTCTGTAGCTAGTGGACTCTCTACCACAGTGACCATGAGAAGTTCACCACTTGTTGATTAATCATCAAAATTGTTCCAATACTACAACCTTCACCTTCTAGCTGGATTATCAGAGCAACAGAAATACAGCATGGTTAAAGCTGCTTTGATTGATACTGTTTCTCTATAATTAGAAATGAGTACGGATCCCCAAAGAACCCTGCACCTCCTTACTTATTAAAGATGGTGACGACATGCACCCCTTTCATCCTAAAAAGCTTCACCTTCTCATTTTCTCCCAGTTTACATGTATAATTTGTGTAATTGGTGCCTCTCTCAAGTCTTCTAACGTCTAGAACAGGGGTATACACACCCCTGTATGTTTGATAAAGAAAAATAAAAAGAATAGAGCCTTAGATTCATCTAGAAATCTCTCAGTCCTAGTTGAAAGGTATGAAAGGTATGTACAATACCTAAATTTGAAGAAGGCAGCAAGAACAGCAGAAAAGAGAAGATGCAGTGTAGTGTTATAAAGGAAGGGGATGGGAAGAAAGGGAAGCTATGATAGGCCTAGAGAGAAGCATGGAGGACAGCAATACCCAGCAGGCCTCAGAAGGAGAGCAGTGTCTTTCCCTCCAAGTATTTCTGCTGATTCGGTCCTTTAAGATCTGACTTTCCCAAGCAACTTAGCACAAGCTGCCCCAACCTCCAGTCATATCCCCACCAAATGGCTGATAATCTTGGTTCCAAGTTCCTCTTCTAGAAAGGAAGCATTTTTGTATTCCAGCTATACACTGTTTCTAATTTACTCTTTTTTCATCTTATTTAAAAACACATTTTAATTTAAAAGTTGATTTTTACTAACTTTGAAAAGTAAATGAATATAGTTCAGTTACTGTCAAGAAAATGTGACAATGTTTCATTATGTCAAAATAAGGCAGAAGTGGTATTTTTCCCCTTAATAACAGGATGTATCAAAAACATTCTGTGCTTGATCACATCTGTTATGGTGCATTCAAAATTCACTTAGGACAATTAAATTAACAAAGTAAAAACAGGTTATGGGTAGCCATGACTATGATGGAAAAAAATAGTCAAGTATCTTTTGGTTCATTTAAGATGACATTCTTGAAGTTAGCCTAAAAATATTTGACTTAGAATCAACCAAGGAAAAGTTATGATGGCGAAAAGTCACAACAAACACCTACACTGATGACATTTCTTATCATTCAAATGAGCTATAATTGTTTTCAAATGCAAAATCCAATTTTAAAAAACAGGAAAAATAGTCTGAGTCAATCCTCGTGCTTCAAATCCACTTTGAAGAACAGAATTTATTTAGCGATCAATTATTTACTTGAGAAATGACGCAATGTGCAACACAACTTTGGAATACAGGAATCCTAATCCAGTGCAGGTGAGATGTCTCACATTATGATGTGCTTTTATTACTGACTTCATGTTTACTGGACTTTATCAATATCACATTACTTCTCATAAAAATAATTCTAGCTATATTTGCATTATAGTTCACAGCTGAAACAGATACAAAGTTGAGTCATTTCATTCTAGAAGCAGTAAGTCTATTAGAGGTCCCTCTGAAGTCAGTTGGCTGTCTAAAGGCTAACAACAGTGACACTCCAGGGGCACCCTAAACAGAGGTGATATGGCGAAAGACACAGAGGGATGGACACTTGATGCTACTACTGACAAATCATATGTCTAAAATTTGGCCCAAAAGCAGTTCCTGATTTTCTTCATCAGGCACATATTACAGTATATACTGCCACAGTTGACTGGCACTTGTCCTTAAAGGGCTCACTGAAAACGTGGAACATAAATGGAAATAAGACTACCTATGGTGGGTGTATATATGAAATATAAAGCCCAGGAGCTGTCAGTAACTTTAATTCATATTAATCTGCTCTGTAGAGAAACATACATGAATCAAGGCACAGAAAGCATTAGAATTCCAGTCTATTCTTCAGACTGTTATTCCTGTTTTAAGATCCCATGAGCCATATATGCACTCTTATCTTCTTCATAGTTTGTTTTTACCTAGTTAAAGTTCAGATTCTGTTATTTGCAACTGACTCCACTGGGCATTTAGGATAGTTTAGCAAAAGGAAAACAGTTTTATAAACTGGGCAAAAATAATCAATTTAGTGTTTTACAATCATAAACATTTATAAAGAAACAGAAAAGCAAAGAATCAATACTCCATACTGGGGGTGGGTAGATTCAATCCCTATCTCACACCATACACAAAAATCAATTCCATGTAGATTGAAGACCTAAATGTGAAAGTTAACAGTAAACAAGTTGTAGAAGAGACTACAGGATCCCTGTAATGCTGATGGGTACAACACCTTAAACAAGACAAGTGTTTTCCATAAAGGAAAAGATACTACACTAAAATTTAAAATAGTCTATCCGAAGATAAGAGTGAAATCATAAGCTACATATGATGAGAATATAGACTCAATACACACAACTGACAAGGCATTCCTAAGAACTACTACAGAAAATGGTGACCACTAGATAGAAAAATGCACAACAGAGGTCAACAGGCACTTCACAACAGGAAATCTAATGGTCTGTTAACAAATGAAAAGGTACTCAATTCTATTACCAGTGAGAAATGCAAAGTAAAATTCCAGTGGGTAATATTACGCACTGGTCAGACTGAAAAGCCTAAAAGTTTGACAATACCAACTACTGCCAAGGATGCAAAGTAACAGGGAGTCTCATACATGGAAACTTGTAAAACCGTCTTGAAAATCAATGTTACATTATCTAACGACATTGAGTATATGCATATCCTGTGATTCAAAATTTGACTTCTGGATGCATTCAGAAATATGTGTGCTTGCATGCACCAGAATACATGTATGAGAAAGCTCAGAGAAGCACTATTTATAAATGTGGAGAACTGTATACTGTCTTTCAACAGGCATGAATAGAAAAAAATGCAGGATATTGATTCAAATTTAATAGTATGTATTAGAGAGCATGAAGAAATTGTAGATACATGCAAAACCATCAATAAACATTACAAACTCAATGTTGAGTCAAAAAAAGAATTCATATAATATTATTTCATTTATATCATGTTCAAAACCAAGACAATTGTATTGTTTAGAGATGCATGTATGGGCAAAGGACTATGAAGAAAAGCAAGAATGACAGTTAACAAGGACAACGATTACATCTGGGGGAAGAGAGAGGATTACAATAGAGAAGACTGACACAGAAATTTCCAGAGAGCATCTAATGGTGGGTACATGAGTGTTCAACCATTACACAAATATGCTATTTCTGCAGGTACCACACTGATCCAAGATACCATCATCAATTGCCTTGATGGAAACAGCCTCCGATTAGGTCTCCCTGATTTCACATTTGCTTCCGTCTACTGTCAACATTGCTGTGTTACAGAATGGTTTTTCGTCATTTGTTTGCTTTTCATTTTAAACTCAAGTCAGCACTATTCTACTTAAAACCCCGCACTGGTTTCCCTTTTCATTCAAAATACAAGTCAAGCTTTTTACAGTTTTCTGCAAAGCCCACATATCTGCCTCCTCCATTACCCTTCCTCTAATCCCACCAGCACCCAGCTTCTCCACATCTCCACCCTTCACCCTGCCACCTTTATCTACCCACACTTTCCTCCTTGCTATTTTCTGCCTGGGTCAGATACATTCCTGACAAGGATCTTTGGCTTCTCACTCTGCATGAAATGAATACATCCCCCTACATATCTCTCTGCCTGCTAACTCTACATCCTTCAAATCTTTGCCTCTTTCCCAACGAGACTGACAATAACCACCCTCCTGAACATTACAACCTGCCTCTTCTGCTCAACAGCTGTCGATTCCTCCTTCTCCAGCTCTGCCTCTTCCTTTGTCTACCACCATCTAATACACTACAAGATTTATTTTCTTGTATATTGTCTTTATAATAAGATGTTATCCCCAGTAGCATGGGGAATCTTGTGCTTTATTCATAAATACATTTTGAATGCTTTTTATCTGGTTGGTGCTCAACAAACATATGTTACTTATGTATGAATGCATAACCTTGTCTTAGTCATAACACAAAATGTACTTTTTAGTGTGAATTGAGGTAAAAAGGTTGCAAGCTATTACATTAGCACTTACAATAAATATATGGTTAGTAAGGAATGAGGGGAAGAAAAGGGATGTGGGTAGCATAAAAAACAGGAAGGTTGTACTTTATCCTATACACATGCATTGTCTAATATGATGGCCACTGGACACAGGTAACCAATGTAAATTTAATTTTAAATGAAAAGTAAAAATTCAGTTCTTTATCTATATTTCAAGTGCTCAAGAGCCACAGGTGGTTAGCAGCTACTCTACTAGGCAGCATAATGTAGAATATCTTCATCATCAGAGATGGTCCTAGTGGGCAGTGCTGCTGTAGATAATAAAATGATATCACAATATTTTAAGTTAAAGGAGTAACAAAATTACATGAGTATTCTTTAGGCAACTAGCAGCTATGGAAAGAGAGAACTCAGGAGTCCAATAACAAGAAAATTAAAATGACAAACATGTGAGACAGATTGGTAGTAGAGAACTATAGCAGGGGGGGCATTTTTCAAGGGATTGTCGAGTCAGTAACATGAGGATCTGTCTGCACAGCTTGAGCGTTGAGGAAGAAGGAAAGAATGTGAGATGAGTGAGGACCCTGACTGGCTAACTGGGTGTTTGGTGAGAAGAAGCCATTTTTAATGGATGGTAACTTAGATAGCTAAGAGTTCTTTTGAACCAAGTATTTTGACTTAGGGATCATTTCAACAGTTAAATTAAAATGAAAAAGAAGAAAGTGCTTGTGGCCAGAGAGGACAGTAATGGATGGCCAGATCTTCATTTCTTCCCTGATGCATGTCTCAGAAATGAGATAGAGTGAAGGTCAGAGACTGAGCAAGTAATGAAGCAAGAAATCTATGAGAATTTTCAAGAAATATGTGAAATTATCTATTGAAGTCATGTCATAAGAGAGAGAAAAGCTGAAATATCCATTTTTGGATAACATCAAACTGACTTCTTCATAACTATCAATATGGCAGGTGGATTATGGTATAAATTGACAGAATGTGTTAAGTCAGCTTTCCATCGCTGTGACAAAATACCTGAGATAAACACTATAAGGTGGGAAGATTTGCTTTGGTTCATAGTTTCAGTCCATGGTCAGCTGACGCAGATTTTTCAAGCCTGTGACAAGGCAGGACGTCATGGAAGGAAGTGTGGTAGAACAAACTTGCTCACCTCAGGGTGGCTAGTAAGCAAAGAAAAAAAGCAGAAGGGATCCCAATATCCCATTCAAGTGACCTCACTTTCTTCCACCTAACCCCACCTCCTAAAGGTACCATCACTTCCTAATGACACCACAGGGTGGTATTCAAGTCTTAAAACATGGGCTTTTGGGGGACATTCCAGATCTGTCCCATAGTAGGAGATAATACATTTGATTTCCAACATATGAATTTGAAACACTATGATTCCACCTGGTAAATGATCTCCAATCATTATTATACTGAGGGAACAGAGATTTTTTACATTAATTCTAAAAGCAAGAAAACAACTCTACAATTAGAAGCCACAAAATGAAATTGAAAGTCATTCACAAAATTCAGAACATTAGCATTAAAAATGATAATAAATGCAGTCACTTTCTAGAATCTATACTGAGTCAAGGTCAGGGGCTTACAGAAATACTAATGGCTATCTTAGCTGTCCTTTCATAATGCACAGGAGAAGCATTTACAGTGGAGATTAGCATTCAGTTCCATTTTTGAGGAGGGCAATGAGGGAGTATTGGTGCTAATGAGTTAAATCTAGTCTTTTGACTACTGATTTAAATTCATTTGATTTTAATCAAATCAGCCCCAGCTGAGAAAAGGAGCTCAAAATGAATAGTTTTTCTTTGTTTAATCCAGAAAAAGGGGGGATTAATGAAATTTGAAGATATGAACACCTGTTTTATGAGGAGTTGAAATGCACTATTGATAAAAAGGAGGAACAAAAGCAGGAAGAGATCCCCGCCACAACTCTCAGCCTATGGAAGAGACACTTCTTTTTTAGCCCTGTTTCTTCTTCCTTCTCTCCATTTCTCTCTTTCCCCTATCTCTCTGGTTTTTTCTTCATTTCTTTCTTTTTATTCTTCCTAAAGAGAAAAACAGTTCCTTAATCAACCTATATATGAGGATGCTACTTCATATTTACAAAATGCTTTTACAACCATCACCTCATCGGATTTCCACATTTTGAGTTACAGGATTGCTCCAACAGCATGTCATACAACGATGCTATGTCATTTTCATAATTCGTTTATAAAAGACTGCAACCTCCATCTTGGCCACTCTCTCTCCTCCTGTTTCTCTTTTTCTCTTTCTCTCTGGAAGAAGAAAGCTACCACAGGAACAGCCCTATGGAGAAGCTCAAGTGGTGAAGAATTAAAGGTTCCTTGAGTCAATAACAAATTAAGGGTTCTTGTCAATACTAGAGTGAATGAGCCATTTTGAAAGCAGATCCTCCATTCTCAGATGACAGCAATCCCACCTAATAGCTTAACAGCAGCTTCTTGAGAGACCCTGATCCAGAGCCACCCAATTAAGCTGCTTCTGAACCCTCCGAAACCATGAGAGAAGAAATGTGTATTGTCTTAAGGTGTTAAGTTGGGTACTGTGTTACACAACAACAGATAACTATGGCAATACCCAGTGTTCTTCCTCCTCTACCGTATCATACCTGCACTGAGCACACAATTGTCTGTAGAGTTTTATCAAACATCCACAACACTCCATTTGGCATCACATTTTAGAAAGAAAGACAAGTTAAGAACAAACAAGTTTGTGCATACAATTTACAATAATGCAAGTGTTTCATTTGGATTGTAGAGCAGAAAATAATGTATATGGAAAGTATACTATAAATATGCTATGCGTATAACTAAGTTTGTATTTTTAAGTTCACTCTAAAACATAACTTTTATGAACTCAGTCCTGAAACACAGGACTAACAGAGGGAAAGGTCTAGCTAGATTTGCTTTTTGCTTGAAGGTCCTACAAGGAATTACCAAGTGCTGAAGGAGTTGCTCAAATCCCTGCAGCACAGCTGCGATATTGATAGCAAGTACCAGGAAAGGAAGGAAGGTCTTGCTTGACTGCAGTTGTCACATTATCATACATTACAGTGCAGCAGCCCAAATCAAAGAGATATGCAAAATTCACCAAGGACAGCAGCGATGCATTTTCCTGCTGTATTTGTGGAAAGGCATCAGGAAAAGGAAGGCAAGCACAAATGCAAAAACATCTGCTCCCTAAACAAATTTGAAAAATATTCCTGCAAAAATAAACATGAATCATCTATAATGTAAGGCACATGCACAAGCAATATGGTTGACCTGGATGTAAGAGGATGCAATTGAGAAATCTGAGAATATTGAAGTATAAAAACATATAGGCCACTCCCCACACTGCTGCCCATTAGGCTATACTCTGCTAAGATGTGTACAGAACTCCCTTTTGTCTGTATCAACTACTCTGAAAGATTTCCAAATAACTACTCAACCCTCTAATGCCACTTAGCGAGTCTACAGATGATCTTACGCAAGCCAAATTTGGGAGCAGCAACATTACTTGCACCTAAAATGAGAAGTAAATTGTAGAGTTGTCTTTTGATTTCAAAGAGATTTAAACTTCACTCACCTGCCTCACAGACACTTAAGGTGAGGTGGTCCACCCCTGTAAACACAGTGGCTCTGGAGGCTGAGGCAGGAGGATCGTGAGTTCAAAGCCAGCTTCAGCAAAAGAGAGGCACTAAGCAACTCAGTGAGATGCTGTCTCTAAATAAAATACAAAAGAGGGCTTTCGCCACTTCATTTTCACCATGCCTGAGCTAGCCAAGTCCACTCAGGCCACCAAAAAGGGCTCCAAGAAGGCATGACCAAGTCACAGAAAAATGAGGGCGAGAAGCGCAAGCACAGCCGCAATGAGAGCCACTAGGTCTACGTGTATAAAGTGCTCAAGCAGGTGCACCCCGACACCGGCACCTCATCCAAGGCCATGGGCATCATGAACTCCTTCCTCAACGACATCTTCAGTGCATTGCTGGAGAGGCGTAGCGCCTGGCGCACTACAAGCACTGGACCATCACGTCTGGGGAGATCCAGATGGCCATGCGCCTGCTGCTGCCAGGGAGCTGGCCAAGAACGCAGTGTCCGAGGGCACCAAGGCTGTTACCAAATACACCAGTTTCAAGGGTCCTGATACTACGTTGATTAAACCAAAAGGCTCTTTTCGGAGAGTCTGAAACACTTATTTATTACCACTATCCCCTGGCTTTTGCAAGAATGAAAGACAAAACAATGGTGAGCCTGCAACTAAAAAGTCACAATGTACTCTTAGCGGCCAAATCCATGGAGTATTAGGCCTGGGCGCTTGAGCACGTACACCACGTCCATGGCCATGACTGTCTTGGGCTTGACGTGTTTCTTGTGGGTGATGGCGTGCAGGTCACAGACTCCAGGAACACCTTGAGCACGCTTCAGGTCTCCTTGGAGATGAGCCCGAAAATGCACTTGATGCCACGGGGCGGACCAGGAGGCGCAAGGCAAACTTGGTGATGCCTGGGTGTTGTACCTCAACACCTTGTAGTGGTACTCGTCGCCCCCCAACACCCTGCCCCACCACCAAACATACTTTTCTGACACAAACCAAAATCGGGTACGCACACAGTAAATGGCTGGCCTTTTATTTCAAGGCTTCAGACTAAAGTGAAAACTGGACAAACAGCCTTGGAAACCTCATGGTTGTAGTTCTGCCTCCTTTCTCTGTTCCAAACAAAGGCGGAGGAGGGGTCTACCAGCCAGGCTGCTGGCAGGCATCCAGGCCATCTTGGATGACCCCAAGGCCGACTGTATAATGAAGCCTTGAGGAGCCTCCAGGCTCCAAAATATGATTATTTTAGGCAAGAAACTGCTTGATTAGTGAAGATGGCTCTCTTGCTCGCAGAGGTGGAACTGCAGTGTTACAAAATGTGAAGACTAGGTTGGATGGAGTTAAAGGACTAGATTCTTTCCAGCTGCATTTGCCATGTAACCACGGAGAAATTTAAGACTGTTACTGGTTTATCTGTAGAATTAATGTATTATTAGAAAGCACACTGTGTACAGTTTGGCGTGTAACAGTGTTGGATTTGTGTTAACTTGTTAGAAGATCATCTTAATGAAGTAAGTCCTGCCATCTTTGGTTTCTCAAATGCCCAAGGTCCATACTGCCAAAAGTAGGGTGAATAGAACTTAGGCAGCCAAACTCTGGAGTCCAGACTTAGGCCAGTTCTAACCTCTATCTTCTGGCAAGTTACATAATTTTGGGGTAGTGTCTTTCCTCTGTAAAATATGAATAACCTGAAGATTTCAATTACAAGTTTAAAGTGGATACAGCATCTGTTAGTCACTTGGTACTCCTGTTTCCTTTTTTCTCTTGAACTTTGCATATGTATCAGAATCATATATGTGAAGAATTATGTATTTGAAGACACTATTACAATAATAAAGCATTTTCCTACAGGAAAGCCAGTAAATCAACAAGCTCTGGCCAAGTTTCTATTAATAACCTGCCATCCTGTTGCATTATGGTATTAACAGAACTTCAGGGATGCTTTTTAATCACCCTTTCCTGGTTCTAAGGAAAATCTCTGTAATAGACCTGCCCAAAGTGAGCAGTAAAAATTAACATCTTGACCCCTCTTAATGGCTTCACTACCAAACCAGATACCAAAGTATATTTGTAAATGTTTTTCTTGGTACTATTAGGTGGCAGTTAGACATAAACAATGGGTCAGCCCTTTAAGAATATACAGCACATGAGTTAATCAACAGCCCTGCCTCATTGGCACTCAGTGAAGTAGCTGACAGGATAACTACTTTAGGACCCTTGTCTGGTCTCAGCCCTAAAAGTACTTCTCTTAGAATAAAGATAGATAAATTCAGGAGAGGACAAGGATGTATTTGCTCAGAAGGGCCTGATTGCTAAGATGTCTTAAACAAGACACTACACAAACAACCCAGATCAGAGATCCCCAGGCTTGGGGAAGCAGGATAATTGAGACCAGGACCCACCACCATAAAATCTATAAAACCAGTTCCAATTAGGACCTGGCAACCAGGCCAAGATGGCCAAGAGCTGCCCTTGGGTTCTTAGCTAATGTATCTGTGAATCCAGAGCCCATAATTGATGTAAGGGGCAGTACCTTCTCACAATCTCCCTCCTTGCCCATTAAAAACTGGGACACAAGTAAGTTATTGCCTTCCTTCTAAGAAAACACACTCTCTTTCTTGAGGGTACTTTCCCCTTCTACTTTCTCTTCTAATAAACTTTGCTGAACTTTCAAAAAAAAAAAAACACAAACTAGGGCTGGGGATAAGATTGGTTGAGTGTCCCTGAGTTTAATCCCCAGTACACACACACACACACACACAAAAGGTAAATGAAGGAATAAATTATTCCTTCATACTGACAGCAACAATGTCTGGCCCAAGATTTGGAGGAAATTATAAATGAACTTGTGATTATGCAAAATAATTAAATAATCTAAATGCCTTTGAATAAATGGCTAACAACTGTAAACAAAAGAACATTAAGTCTTGTTTTTTGTAACGTAGACTATTTTTGGCCCAGTCTTAAACAAAGTTGCTTATCTTCTCATCATGAACTTAAGTCTCTTGAATTCATAAGATTAGTTGGTCTGAAAGATGGAGACTTTTTATATTTTTAGAAGTCGCTTGAAGATTTCATTAGAATTTCTCAGACACAACCAAAATGGGAAAGTATTACTACTGCCCACACCTGTGTTTTAATTCATATGACAAAGCAAAATAGCGTACTTAGGAATTACAAAAAATAAGGTATGGTGTGAAATTATTTTACACACTAGATAACAGCACCAATACAAGGGGTCTCAGAAATGATAAGTAAACACCCTTAGGTTGAATACTGATCAATATAGTATTATCTCAGAAATAGTTTAATCAGGGTCCAGATGAGAATAAATTGTATAAATTTATTATATAAATTGAATAAATCCTTTTTGGGCAATCTAAAAATTTTAAGGTTTGAAAATTGCTTAAAATCTCTTTCTTTAAGGGTAAGTCCCAAGTCAGTTATCTACCGCAATCTCTCCGACTGTTAATTATGGAACATATGAGAACTAAAGGATGGGTCACATCTTCTTAGTGTCTTCTTCACTTGAAAAATAATTGCTCAAAAAAGATGGCTAGGTTATAGCTCAGCGGAAGAACACCCAAGTGTTCAATCCCCAGTACAAAAGGAAAGAAGGAAGGGAATGGTAGGATGAATGAATCAGTGCCATAAGATGAAATGTGGTAACAACCAACTCAGTTTCAAGTTTCTCATAAAAACAAATCAAATTGGGCCTTTTAAAGGTACCTGTGTGTACTATTGCTAGCTACAGCAATAGTACAGCAGAAAATGTTATATAGATCAATAGATGGTCTGTGAATACATGAATGAGGGCATAAGCAGGGATAAACTGCCACCCTTTTTTTTTTTTTTTTCTTTCTTTCTTTCTTTTTTTTTTTTTTTTTGGCAGGAGGTACTGGGGATTGGACTCAAGGGTGCTTCACCAATGAATCACATGCCCAGCACTTTTTATTTTTTATTTTGAGACAGGGTCTCACTAAGATGCTAATGGCTTTGCTAATTTGCTGAGGCTGGCCTAGAATTTGCAATCCTCCTGTCCCAGCCTCCTGAGTCACTGGGATTATTGGTGTGTGCCATACATCTGGCCAATACCTGAATTCTTAATTGCCAAGATAAAAGTGAATTTTAATAATACTACAATATAATATCTTAAAATTCCGGGCTAGAGGGATATCTAAGTATGTAAAATTGAACAGTATACTATACTAGGAATTAGTGGATGTCAGTGGAACATTTGACCTTTAATATTAACACAAAATGTTCTTCAGCAGACTGACACAGATGTGAGAATGGACTCACTAAATTATAATGATCCTCATTTATCAATACCTTAGAATTAGTATTGCACAGCCTAGAATATTTATTAGTCATCAGAGTATGTGTAACTATGAAGTAGAAATAGGAATTTAAGTGCTTCCACTCTCCCAAAATTAATTTTTCAAAAACTCTGTAGATGTCAAAAACTCTGTAGATGTCTATCACTTCCTGATTTGGATTACACTGACTTACTTTAAAGGTAATAATGTATATCAGAACATCATGAGCCTAATAATCCAAGACTTTAAAAGAGTGTGATTCCTATTTTATTTACATATTAAATATGTAATATGTAAATATGTGTAGGAGACTAAAAGCAAAAGTTCTGAACATACAGTTGAGAAACTCAGATACTAATCAGTCCAGAATTAAAATAACCAGAAATGCTAACTGACTACAATTATTTCTAGAAAATAAAGAATAGCAGAGTCTAGTGATAAGCTAGAACATCACTAGCAACTGAAAGAGCTTTCCGAAAATAATATGAAATTCAAATTCACATTATGTTCAGAATATTTTATGTGTTAAAAAACTGTTTTATTCTAGTTTATGGAATTGAGTAACTGAGTAAAATATTTCTGTAATCTCCTAGCTACTATAATGTTAGATTAAATGCAACTTTCTATTCCCCAACCATTTGGGATAAACTGAAAATTGCCATAACATGACATTTCCTAATATTAGTTCATATTCAAGGGATTTAATGCACATAAGATTTGATCATGTTACAAAATAAATTCAAGTTAAAAATGAAGGTGAATCCTAATATGATTGTGTTATGGCCAAGAGATTTACTCCTTGCTCTGTTAACTATAGTTGTAATATGCAATAACACAAAAACCTCATTGAGACACAAATTTCAAACTGTCACCATCAATTCATTTTCCAGAGCTATCAAATAAATACATGGGTGACTTAATTTTGATTTTTTTTATTCTGTGCCAACATAGGCCTCACACATAGTGGGATGGCCAAAAAAGAAAACTTGACATGCAAAAAGGATGCCTTTGGGGAATGTTCTCTCTGCACCATCAGAAGGACACCTCAGCCTTGGGGGCCCTTCCATGACCCTCTATCTCCAATGCCCCAGTATCTCCCTCGGACATCCTGTTTGCAGAGCCCTGTCTCATCCACTAGTTACCTGTG
Organism: Sciurus vulgaris; assembly: GCF_902686455.1. Classification (NCBI taxonomy): domain Eukaryota; kingdom Metazoa; phylum Chordata; class Mammalia; order Rodentia; family Sciuridae; genus Sciurus; species Sciurus vulgaris. Next base: position 27,930,001 of record NC_136476.1, read on the forward strand.
ATTTTCCTCTGCTCACCTCCCAGGGAGCAGAAGCTGGGCCACTCACCCAATGTGCTCTGCAGTGAAGGTTATTTGTGTATTTGCCTTTACTTATCTTGTGTCTCTGTTCTGCAGTGAAGTCCTTGAGAAAGGAGAATGTGTCTTCTCATACATAAAATGCATTTATTTACTTTGTTGTCTAGAAGAGTACACATTCCCAGAAAATAAGTTCAATAGAATCTTGCTTTCAAGCCTCATGGTGTGCTGGGGTCTACAGCACCTGCAAACACCCTCAGGCCACAAAGATGCCCATAAGGAAGGTGTGCCCAGCCCAAGAGGTGCTAAAGGAAGAGCCCAAGGAGATGGTGAGCTTATTGGCTAAGGCTGTCACGGCCAAAGTGGAAAGGAAGCCTAAAACTGGGAGCAAGAAAGGATAACTCTTCAGAAAAAAAAGTGCCAACAGAAGAAGGGAAAAGGCCTCCAGTGGCAAAGCAAGGAACTAAGTATCTGCCCGCAGAAAACAGAGAAACTAAAAACCAGGAGAGGCCTGGGCCTAAGAAGGCAAGGCTATGAATCATACACCATGTCTTATCGGTGGTTCCTGTCTCCCTTTATGTACAATCCAGGAGTAATTCTATCAACTATTTTGTAAATGGACATTTTTCAGTAGCTCTAGAAACATTTTTTAAAGAGGGACTTTTACCTCATTCCATTTTTTAAGTGTAAGTGATTTTCTTTAAAGAGGTGAAATTACTTCCTGATTGTTTACTTTTTGGCACAACTAAAAAATGATGGAATAGTGAAATTATGGGAGATTTTGACTATTTTGAGTGTCAGTTTAACATTCCACAGGTAGGTAGCTAGTTTTATGACTAACAATACAAAGCACAATAAATGGCAATTTGAAGTCACAGTTCTGCATTTGAAAGGTCTTGAGTATACTGAATTACTTCTAGTCCCATGTTATTTTTTAATGGAATTGTTTCCTAAAGAAAAACCACTCTTGATTGATGTCCTATCAAAATGTGTAGACTCGGTAAGATCTTTGGTGGTCATAGCCCAGTTTTCCTAATAACTGGGTTAATGTGCTGTGAAAGATTAAAAATTTGAATTTGTAGGGTATATGATATAAAATTGTGAATTGGTGGAACTTAAGTAACAGCTTAGCAGCATTTTAAGATATTTGCTCTTGATATCGCCTTAAAGAAAAATTTGTCTTTAAATCTGAAACAGGAAAGTCACTGTAATAACTTAAAAGAAAAAAAAAAAAAAAAAAGAGCAAGGCAGGCATTGTGGCACACACCTGTAATTCCAGAGATTAGGGAGGCTGAGGCAGGATGATCCCAAGTTTGAGGTCAGCCTCAGCAACTTGGATAGACCCTGATGCAAAATTTTAATAAAGGGGGGGAGGGCCTGAGGATACAGCTCAGTGGTAGAGTACTCCTGGGGGGGGGAGGGAGGAAAGGGGAGGGAAGGGGGAGCTAAAGAAAGAAAAGAAAAGAAAAGAAAAGAAAAGAAAGAAAGAAAGAGAAAGAAAGAAAGAAAGAAAGAAAGAAAGAGAGAGAAAGAAAGAAAAAGAAAGAAAGAAAGAAAGAAAGAAAAAGAAAGAAAGAAAGAAAGAAAGAAAGAAAGAAAGAAAGAAAGAAAGAAAGAAAGAAAGAAAGAAAGAAAGAAAGAAAGAAAGAAAGAAAGAAAGAAAGAATACAAACAAGAGACGAAAACCAGTAGAGCTCAGAGCTCTCAAACCCATGTAAAAAACATCTCAGGCTGGGCTTCCTTGAAATTCCATCCTTTATACTTTACAGGATGGAATTTTCTCCTTATTTACTGCATTATATGATAATTAGAATATTTTTAAATATCTAAATATTTATCTATGTGTCAAACTGCCCTTTTTCCTCTTCGGTGTTTACTTCCCAGCCAAGTCCTAACACTAAACCATTAAATAAATTAACTGAACAACTTGATGATGTAAAGTAAATTCTAGGATCATTTAGTCCAGTTCTCCATTACATTCTTTAAGAAATCTCAAGATAACAACCACTTTTAAAACTTTTTAAAAGTTTAAATCATACCAAAGTGGCTACCCTACCACTGCTTCTGCCAAGAATGCAGATAATACTTCTTCCAACCAGGGATTATTTAGAGAATGCAAAACCAAACAATTCTGGGTTTGCTGGTCTAAGCATAATAAATCAGCAGAGAAGTTCTTATATTTACTAACAGGAAACAGATTATAAATGGAAGATGTTTAAATCTACTCAAATCATTCTGAATCATCTTTAATAAAGAGTGGCTTCCTGCTTTGCATTCTAAAGCTAGCATAGCAAATCATCTACAAGCTGTGACTTTTTTACTCATCCATTCATTTTAAAATGTTTATGAAGCACCTACTCAATGTTAAGCGTTTCTCATGGGCGTTGAAGTTCAGCAGTTAATACAGGAAAGCTGCACCTCCTGGATGTGTGCACATACTTAAAAAGATTTAATCTAGGATCCTGGCTCCTATTACTGCTTTAGTGATCATATATAAAGATAGTTATTTTAGTCAGACATGGTACCCTACACCGGTAATCTCAGCACCCCAGGAGGCTGAGGAAGGAGGATGTCAAATTCCAGGCCAGCTTTGACAACTTGAGACTGCGTCAAAAAAAAAAAAGGGCTGGGGGTGTGGCTCAGTGGTAGAACACGTCTGGGTTCAAATCCTAGTACTAGATCAACAGACTGATAGTTATTTTAGTCACAAACTTCTGATTAATATAAATTTAGAATGAGCTGTGAGTCAGAGAACCTAGGTTCAAGTCTTATTTCTGCAGTTTAAGCGCCACTGAGAAATTACATAGCAACTTGGAGTTGCAGTTTTATGGGGAAGGCGGGATAAATAAACCCAAAGCTACTTTCCTTACAGGGTTATTACACAATTAATAAAAAATTCAATAAAGTGATAATGCACTTTGCATTTATATATCCTCAATACTATCCTAGTGTCAATGTGCATTGCTTTATTTAATACTAATTACAGTCCTAAGGTATTAGAATGAAACAGTCTCATCTACATTTCAGAGTGCATTAGGTATGGGTAAGAACCTTGCCTTTCAAATCTTTTGTTTGTTTCAAAATGAATGCATTTATTTACTTATTTCTGTCCACATGTTACTCTTACCAGAAGTCTGGTAGCAATCACTTCACAGGTTCATCTGAGCCCTTAAAGGCTTGTTTCAGTTTTGTTGTGGATGGTATAAGGAAGAATCCCTGGAGCCATCTGAGAAATCATTAAAGAGAACTGCCTCAGGGTGACCCCCGAGGTGCTTTAAAGTTTCCCAGCTGGAGGAGATCAGGAATTGTCCAGTTTGGAAGATATAAGCACTAAATATGTCAACACCATAAAAAAGAAAAAAGAAAGGAAGGCATTGGGTTGAGAGGCAGCAGGGGGGAGGGAGGAAGTGTTCTCTTGCAAACTTCTAATATCTTAAATGTTAGCAAAGAGGAAACTTACTTATATCTCCTCCCAGAAATGAAATTCAACAGTTGATCAAGCTTAAAGTCTTAGCAATCAACTCAAAACTCCAGCTGCCCTCCCCACTTCACCCTCCTCAATAAAGATGGTACAGCAGATGCTGCCAGCTTCAATTAACTTTTAGCCTTTTTTCTTTTATGTTTAGATGCACTTTGTAATGAATATCTGTCACTCTTATTTACTCTACCAGTTCTCCACAGAGAAATCCTCCTTTCTTAATTACACTTTTAATGTTTGTTCCCCCTACACACACAAAACACATACTTCTTCTCCCCCCTCCCCCTTCTCTCTTTCAAGCTGGTATGTGACCCCAGTCAACCCAGGGCAGATTTCTCCAAACTCAAAAAAAAAAAAGACTTGTTTTTAAGCAAAGAATTTCTACTTTTTCCAAGCAAACACCAACAGGATTTTATTGGAAATTTAAAATATTATACTGCATCATTAATCTTTTAGGGAGGATGCTATACAAATATTTACAAATATGTGAATCTATAAAAACTACATATACAGGTATGCAGTGGTACTCCATTGTTTTTCAAGAACATGAACATATGACCATCCTTCATCCTCTTCCCCTCATCCCACATGCGTGTTCAGATGGGCGTATGCATCATAGCTCTCTAAAGACTGCTTGACATCAAAAGGTGTAACAACTTTAATTGCTTTCTTAGCCTATAACTGATATAAAACCGATTTGTTAAATATACATCATATAGGGCATTCAATTCTTTCTCTGAACTGGTCCAAAGATATGTGTCAGAAAACCCTATTAGTAAAAACTGTATATACGAATTATAAATGTATGAGCTAAGAATTCTGGGTCAAGCAGTCCTGGATTTGAACATCAATGCTGTGGGGCAATAACATTAATAATCTCTCTGAGCCTTAGTTTCCTCATTGGTAAACCAGGAGAAAGAAGAACTAAGCTTATATTTTCAAGGAACAGACATAATCTATGTAAAGAATTTAATATCTAACTCTCCAATATTTGCTGCCCTACTAATTTCTGTCTTGCTGGGGTCACAATATCATGATGATGGTAGTTTGGGCACTAACCTTCCAAAGAGTTGAAAATGTAAGGATAAAACCAGAAATAAAAATGCACTAGGGGTTACTATTGATTCACATAACAATTACTTATATCTTGCTGTATTTAATAAACTTCCTTTTGTTTCAGACTGATCATTTTGCCATCCTCTTGTGAGAATCAAACATGGTGCTTGGACATTTATTTCAATGATATTTAGAAAACAGTTGAGGCATTCAGAAAGTATTTTCTTCATTTTAATGACATAAGTAAGGGTCACCCATTATACCTGGCTCCTAATGCTGCCTCTTCCTCCATATACCATATTGCTTAACCTCTGTGAGTTGTTTCAACTCTGAATGGTACTTCCACAGTTCTCTGCACACTATAGGCATTGATAAACATTTGAAAAGGAAAGAAAGGAAGGGGAGGGAAGGAGAGCTAGGAGGGAAATCTGAACTAAGATAATACCCTCTTTACCTCTCAAATGAGATAAGTGAAAAGGTTATGAAAATTATAAACCTTTATTTATTACTGCCACTGTGACACTTTTAGTCCATCCCTTAACTTAAGTCAACCGCACCAACAGTTAAATTGCTTTATTACTCTTACTATCACTTAGGCTCTTTCAGAATCCTGGAACTTCCAGCTGGACACAGATTCACAGACCATAGGGATTACTTGAGGTAACTTATAGGTGCAAGCCTGAAAGCAGCAGGAAAAAATCCACTTCAGACACTGTTCACATGGGGCCCGACACTGTTTTCCTGAGTCTCATACCATTAACAACAGGTTTCTTGAACTAGGTAGCCAAGCCTAAATGCCCGCAAAATAGAACAATTCACAGTTTTCTTTCTTAATGACACTTCTTTGTTCCAAAGGCAAAGAAAGGAAACACAAAGGAAGTGAAAGGAGATGTGCAGATGGATTCACTGCAAAGAATTTGGGTGCATAATGGAAATTTGTATTTGCATAAAAATTGGCCACACTCTTTCTGCAGGATGTTCTCAAAAGTCGTGATGCAATCCTATAATCCCAGCAGGAGGATCCCAAATTCAAGGTCAGACCAAGCAATTCAGAGCCTTTGTCTCAAAATAAAGACCTAGGTATAGAGCACTTGCATAGCCAGGCCCTGGTACAATCCTCAGCACCGGGGTGGGAGATGGGGGAGGGATTATTTATGAATGTAAATTCTACTTCTAATTCCTTCTTTCCAAGTGAATTGGTAGATCCTAAAGTGTTGTTGTTGTTGTTATTGTTGTTGTTTGGTCAGAACGCTTGGATAACTTCCTTCACCTTCAGTTTCCTCATACTTAAACTGGAGATAATTTTTATACTTACCACCTTGGGCAATGAAAAGGACTTAAACAAAAGAACACATGTGAAGCAACTGATTGACATATTGTGGACTTGCAGCCAATGTTAGCTATAATTTGTATTTGTGAATGAATGGGTACATAAACCTGAGACCGTTTGTAGGGGGAAAAAAATTCCTTTTTTTTCTCTGAACCAAACAAATGGGCACCTTACATAACATGAATAAAAATCCATACCATAGTTTTTAGACTTACCCTATAATTTACTTAGCCTAAAGGAATAAACAGCTTCTAATGAATTCTAAAGTCTAATGGGATTAGTTTTGCCATTGAGAAAACCAAAGTCAATGAGATTCCTCAATACTCTACTCTTCAGAGCGTGTTAGCAATTATACCTTACAGCATAATTATCCTGAACCTTTGAGTTCCTTATATTCATATTTATATTATAAAAATTATTGAATCATTTTTAGTAGTCCTATGCATTATAACAACCTTTTGGCAGAAAAGAGGAGAAAAAACCCAACAGCCGAAAAGTCATGTCAAAACCCATTTACAGCTAAAAAATATTATATAACACAGAGAAAAAACCCTTCTTTTTTATTTATTGGAATTTTATGTTTGAAATCCATCCTGTCTCTGAATAATACAAAAGTACAGGCACTTTAAAACCAACAATCCTAACCAGAGAAACATGTCGGATGAATTTTTTCTTCCGAATTCCTTTACAATTCCAAAGAACTTGAGTACTAGGCACCTTTTAGAGCACTGGAGAAAAAGTGACTAAGAAATGACCCTTAATCAAGAAAATTTTTCGAAGTTTGTTAGGGAAAATAGATAAGTAAGTCCATAAAATTTTTTTGTGTAGGATAATGAGGTGTTTTTTACAACTACCCCAGATCCTGTAACATCCCGAGTCTTCTACATTTAGATGGAAATCCTGATGGCCAAACCCGTTTAGAAATTTGTTTCCTGGTTGTGATGTACAAGAGGGAAAAGAAGACGCTCAGAAGAGACTGTATAACCCTGTTGGTGGAGACTTCTGCTCACCTTCTGCTCCCTTTAAGAGACCTGTGCTCATCAGATAAAGAGTAGTGGGATTGGAAACTGTTCCTTATAAATATTATCTGAGAAAACAAGAAGGATGAAAAGGAAGTGAACCAAGGTCATGTTTCTTCAGGTCTAGTTCCATTTAATTTCATAGCAAATCTACAAGGTTAGTATGATCCAAATTACAGCAGAAGATCTAAAGTTTAGAAAGACTGAAGAGCTCAACTCCACAAAGCAAGTCAGAGCTATAATTAGAATTCATGTTTTCTCCACCTAAAGGTTCAGGTCAGGTAGTCTCTCTCTAAAAGCTACAGCATGGATATCAGCATACTCCCAACACCAACAATGGAAATGAAAATCTTATGGCAAGTCACCCTTATACAATAATCATGGCTTATTAAAAATCCAGTGGTTTGCCAATTTTGGAAAATGACTATAAAAAAGTATGGAAGATAGAAAGATAAGTAAACAGAGAAGGAAAATCTTTTGGATATCAATGTCATGATCATGACCTACAGCATACACATTTTGGGGTAGTTCAGGAGCTAACCAATTCATCTTACTATACATATAAAATCACATGTTCATTTTCAAAGACTTATAAATGGCAGACATCATCAGAAAATTGGTTTCAAAATTCAAATTACAATTATATGTGTTTTAGAAACAAAAAACCTATATTCATGTGTAATGAATAGATTCAAAACTACCTCTCACCAGAGCACTTCCGGAGATTAAACAGTACCTGTCACACTCAAATGAAACCACCTTATCCCTTCTATGTTAACTTCTGAGTCACGTAGCTTAATAAATGCATGCTCTGAGATTACCTGCAAATATCAAGCAAGTATTGACAAAGGCTTCATAAAATTAATTGTATGTGTTTAAGGTAATCCAATATTATAATTTCATATCTTGCGCCACTTAAGAGATGGCATGACCACTCTACTGTAACTAACAAACTGAGATTCTCTTCACACATTTTATGCATGCCATCTGATTAAAATGTTGTGATAGGACAGATATTTGGATTACTATTAAAAACATATTTTAAAAACCACTCTGCACAAATTAAGTATTCAAACATACTCCCTCCATTGGCTGCTGTTCTGAGATCTACTATAATGGTGCCAGAAATGTTTGCATGGATATAACTTAGTCGATGGAAATAAAAGCCTAATTCTGTCACAGGAGTAACTAGGACAAGTAGAATGCAGGAACACCCATGAACTGCCTTTGTTCCATCACAATTACAGTGACAAAAATATTTATGTTAAGGGAATAGCTGCTGACACGGAGAGAAGTGGGAAGTAAGATTTTTAAAAGATGAAAATAAAAGCTGTGAGCTTTCACAGACTGTAGGTTATTTGAAAATATGAACCACTGCACCTACCCAGTCAGTACTAATGAACACTATAATCACTATAATCAAACAAACAAAGCAACTACACATTAGCACTGAACTATTATTTAGAAAGTTTCACTAGGTGTCTGTAGGGATAATTTTATTTGTGAATGGTTAATAAATTTAGAAAAGCATTGTTTAAAAGGAATTTTGCATTTTAATATGGATTTGGTCAGAGCTCACCTGATATCTTAATCTTCCCCTCTTTAACTAAGTTTATGAAATAAAACACAAAACATCTTTCACAGTCCTTCAGAACTTGATCTTACAAATAATTCCAACAAGTCTGACTGGCTCCTTGGTTAAATTTCATTTCACATCCACAGTCCTTCCATTTTAGAGGTGTGATCTCCCTTTAAAAAATACACAATGGTCATGAGTAGTAGTGGTGTAGGGAGAAGGGGCAAAATGGGTCTTAGTAGAAAATGTATTCCACTGACCACATTAGTTCACGCTAGTGTATTCACTTGTGTATATCAAGTTCAACATTAAGTTAGAAACCTAAATTTCAAACACTGTTGGAGAACATATTTGTTCAACAAAATGCAAATCACATGAATCCCCAACTAAGTTCCTCCTGCTCTTCCTCCTGGACCTATTTAAACCTGACAGTATCAGCTGGTTTTCCATCTTTTCTTCCAAAAGCATCCCATTCAAATTTCTAACTTTGGATTTGAAAATATAAAAGGATCAAGGATAGGATGCCACAGAACAGGTTCAAAGGGGGTTTCTTTAGTTAAAGGGCAACAGTGTGAGAGCAAAGGGAAAGAAATCACAGTCCTGTTCTCATTTTCTTCCTTCACCATAATCCTGCTCTGAAAAATGATGTATCACCAAGTCTTTCTTTCATGGTAAGCACTTTGGAGAGAGCACTAAGCCAATTCCACATTCATTAACTTTAAAATGATTGTAATGAAATACCAAATGCAAAATTTATCTACCAGTAAAATTTTAAAAGCATATGTTGCTTCCTTTTGCTTTCATGGCAAAAACCCAAAAGAATATAGCAAAGTATACAAACCTATAGTACACTACAGCAAACCCCAGTGATACCTGATAGAACTCGTTAACTGGCTGGCCCACTATATTTATGTAAATTCAAGTTAGTGATGATAATAAACTCACAGACTCTATACAAAGTAGTAAACAATCAAAACAATATTTACTCTATAAATTATTATTGAATTTTAATAAAACAAGACATGTATGTATTTCTAAACCAATACTTTTCAAGATGCAGATGTTTTTCTGCTGCATCAGATCCATCTAATAAGAACCTGGATTGCTGGGACCTAACTGGACTCATTGAATCAGGCTCTCTGGCTATACAGGCTTGAAATTTTCATTACCAAAGAGTTCCCAGATGCTTCACATGCAATTAAGTACCACCAGTTCCTGCTTTAACAGAAGGAACTTCCTAAACACAGGGAGATGAAGTAATACTATAAGAGATAAATACCCAAGCACAATAAAAAGTAACCATTTGTCATAAAACAAAAGAATCAAAGGAAAACCAGAAACCACAGTTCAGTACGACTAAAGCAGACCATAAATGACATTTCCAAGGTCACCAGCTAGCTCTTCCATTGTTCAGACTCAAAGCCAGATCTCCTGACTCCAGTTAGTAGCCATTACAGCAGCCTCCACTTCAGAGGTCTATTGTTCTGCTTTACATATGAGGTGTCCCCCAAAAGTTCATGTGTAAGACAATGTAAGAATTTTGAGAGGTGAAATGATTATGAGGTTATGAGAGCCTTAACCTAATCAGTGGGTTGATCCAATGATATGAATTAATTGGGCAGTAACTGCAAGCAGGTAGGGTATGGCTGAAGGAGACAGGTCACTGGGGGCATGCGTTTTAGGTTTATATTTTGCTTCCCATGAGCAGAGCTCTCTGCTTCCTTGTTGCCACGTTCTGAGCTGCTTTCCACTGCCACACCATTCTCTCAGGATGTTCTGCCTCCTCTGGGGCTTGGAGCTATGGAGTCAGCCATCTATGGACTGAGACTTCTGAAACTGTGAACCAAATAAACTTTTTTCCCCCTGTATTTATTCTTCTCGGGTCTTTTGAGCAGTGACAAAAAAGCTGACTAAAACATTTACAAAAAATAAATAAATAAATAACACTTTATAAACACTGGTTATGCTGGCTGTGGTGGTACACATCTATAATTCCAGTTACTCGGGACACTGGAAAATTGCAAGTTCAAGGCCAGCCTCAGCAACTTAGCAAAACCATGTCTCAAACAATTAAAAGGGCTGGGGATACTGCTCAGAGGTAGAACACACCTGGGTTCAATCCCCAGTCTCACCTCCAAAAATCAGTTATCTAAACTTCACATTTAAACTTTTTGAAATATTTGCTTATTCAAATCACTGAAACAATTTCACCATTGAATGTTTAAATAGTTCTTTAACCTATCAAAAAATGCTTACAAGTTTCTTATGATTCCCCAACACGACAGCATAAGGAGCCAAGGTAGGCATCAGAATCTCCAGCTTACAGATCAACTGAGATTTGCAGAGGCTTAGTGACTTCTCCACAATCTACAGCCTTAACAATGGAGCCAGTGATGATCCAATACTGACCATCTTTTTTAAAGTTCAGTCTTGATTCCATTTATACCTCCCTGGAGTGTATAAAAACTCTCAGCTCAATCACTGACTTTTTTCCACTTCTTATATTCAAACGGATGAAACAGATGTTAACCTCTGCAACCAGTCTCTGTGCACATGCCTGAAACCCTGTGTGGTAGCTGCACATTATCTCAATGGATTTCTATAAGGTAGCTGGTAGTGGTTTACTGTGCCTACAAATCCAGCAGATATAACACTGCTGTCGAGAGTCAGTGTTCATAGTATTATCAGTTTCAGCTGGGTAATTTGATATGACGGGTGTGAGACACAAGCTACAAGTCCCTCCTTCTTAAAACAATAATTGTGAGCCTTTATTCTTCACCAAGAATATCAAGGTCATTGTCTGGATCAAATCTAAAAGGGAGCTTCCATCAACAGATGTCATAAGAGATAAGTACCAATTTGACATGCTCTTGTAGAACTATCACCTGCTATCAGAGCTGCTATGACAGCTGTGTAGTAAGACAATGTGGGCCAATTCATCAGTCCTCAGGGTCCCAAATGCTCCCCTAATGGATATGACAAACATATGCCTCACTGCCACACAATGGGTATTTATTACTGTAGGGTTGTTTGTATAACGACCCAATTAATCAGTGTTGATAGTCATGGGTTTTTTTTGTAATTGATGGAAAGCCAAAATTGCATAACTCTACTGAATGGCTGTAATCTTCTGCCATAGTACGAACTTTGAAAAGAAAAAGGAAGAGTACTGCACACACACAAAATCCTTCCGAAATGTAAATAACATATCCACTTCCTTGGCTTCAGTGTGATGTTATCTCTGCCATGTAGAGGTTTTTTTCTCACTCCTTCTTAGAAAAGTCCTACTTAGCTTTTGCAAGACTCAAAGCCAAGTGTCATCTTAGATCCAAGTCCCCTGACTTCTGGAGTCTTGATAGGAATTTTAAGGAGAGACTCAAACTGGATAGGGATTAGGGTAGTCTACAAAGCTCAGATCACTCACTTTTAGCAGAAGCCAATCTTCAGCATCAGCTGACAATCGCGATACAGGAATGTGCTCTCAGGGTTATAAGCACTTAGTGTTTTAAGAGAAGTGGGAGATCTGAATTTTTATTTGCCGTTCTCTAATTTTTAAATATTGGCAACCATTGTTGTTTGGTTCCCCTAAATGTAGAGCTTGAAGCAAGCACTTGTCAATAATTTATTTCGTAAGTGATTCCAAGAGAGAGAAAAAATGGAGGCAAGGAAGAATCAACCAGGAGTGTTAGCCAGGTCCTGGAGCCCCCAGTTTCTTCTCCACAGATGAGGGAAAGCCGGGCAGTCATCCCTTAGCTCCTTTCCCTTGCATGTTCCTAAAGGTGAGAATCCCCTACACTTCCCAACTGCACTTGCCAAAGTGTTCACTGGGCTTTCTCAGTTGAGGACAGTCCAGATCATAAAGATAATTACTGGCCAGGCACAGTGGCACACACCTTTATCCCAGTGGCTCGAGAGGCTGAGACAGGAGGATCATGAGTTCAAAGTCAGCCTCAGTAACTTAGCAAGGCCCTAAGGAACTCAGTGAGATCCTGTCACTAAATAAAAATATTAAAAAGGGCTGGAGATGTAATTCAGTAGTTAAGCGCCCTGGGTTCAATCCCCAGTATCAAAAAATAAATAAATAAAGGCAACTAGTTTTAGTCAGCTTTTCCATTGCTATGATGAAAGGACCTGAACAGCACAACTGTAGAGAAGGAAAAGTTTTTCTGGGGGCTCACAGTTGCAGAGGTCTCAATCCATAAACAGCTGGCTCCATTCCTCAGGGCTCAAAGTGAGGCTGAACATCATGGCAGAAGGATGTGGCAGAGGAAAGCAGCTCACATGACAATCAGAGAGCAGAGAGACAGAGACACCCCTTGCCAGATACAAATATATACCCCAAAGCCAAACCCACAGTGAACCACTTCCTCCAGCCACACCCCATCTGCCTCCAGTTACCACTCAGTTAATCCCATCAGGGATTCATTAACTGATTATGTTAAGGTTATAACCCAATTATTTCTCATCCAAACCTTTTTGCTTTGTCTCACATATGAGCTTTTGGGGGACACTTCACATTCAAACCATAACACAACTACTGAGGTGGGACACAGTCAGTGTGACTGATGGTAAAGGTGACAGAAAAGATGTGACTTAGGATCCAACAAGCAACTACTACAGCAGCTAACCAAGCTGCAACCCAGCACAAGTCACACAATTAATGGATGCGATTGGCTCATGGACTCCATCTGTTTTTCAAGTTCAGGAAAACCTGACTTCCTCCCACAACCAGACCCTCACAGGGAAGCTCAACACCTCACCACCACCATGTCAGCATAGACACCACTGAACTGCACCACTGACAGGCCTGTGTAGAGCTCAGGCTATGAGCACCCTGAGAAGACTCCGTAACCTGTAATTATCCACAACACCCAGTTCAAGGTAGGTGTTCAGTAAAAATCTACTGATTGAATTAGCTCAGAGAAAAGGCCTATCAGTGTTTGTGGAACTGAATAAATGAATATAAAATAATTTTGAATAGAATCCTGTCAGATACAACTATAACCCAAACCCAAGCAGGAGAAACAGTCCTCAAGTCACCAAGGAACAGAATAATCATTCCTTAATTCTGCCCTAAAGAGCCTCAGTATTCAAAGACATTAATCACTGACAAAGATGAACTTTGTTTCCTTAAAAGGCTGCCATATTGCCTCAATCATTAAAATTATTTGTTCACAACATATGTATTTTTATATTAATCAATAAGTTTAGAAAATTATTTTTGCCCCCAGAAAAACAAAAACCAAAGTAACTCACTTTTGTCATCTACTATTACTAAAACTGTATTTTTCTTATTTGTGATCCAGAAATTCACCTTCTTTTCCATACAAACTCTGTCTTGATATTAGGAACTTTCTGTGTGGCTCGCAGTACACTTCAAATTTGAAAGACATCAGCTCTAGTTGAGACCTAAAGACTCAGACCTGAGTGACAGATCTGCATAGGGAAACTTCAGGAAGATCAACATAGGTAGAATCCAGAACATTCTATAAAGATGGAGTTTCTCCTTATGACTACTGAGTGGGTGTACCTCAGCATAAATATCAAAGCAGGTCACATGCTCCTATCCTACATATGGTACAAACAAAACAGAAAAACTAAGAACTCATTACAGAAAGTCAAATGCATAAATGACAGTACCCCCAACAGACTTCCATTCTTTAAAAACAGTGAGGAAAGATGTCCTGTTTTACAAATATGCTGCATTATTTCTGGCAATGATTAGATAGATACAGAAATTTATACATATGTATACACATACACATATATACATAAATATTTTAAAGGACAGCAATCCTCCCTTATCTTTAGGGATAATTTTTAAGCCCACCAGGAGACACCTGAAACCATGTATAATACTGAACTTTACACACAAGCACTGTAACACCATGATAGTCTCTCTGATATCTGAGATGACTACCAAGTGCCCAAGGGGTAGGTAACATACACAGTTTGGATACACTGCAGAAAAGGATGATTCTTGTCCCGGGCAGGACAGAGCAGGATGGTGAGAGATGTCATCATGCTCTCATAACTTAAATCTTATAAATTGTTTACTTCTATGATTTTCCATCTAGTAATTTTAGATTATAGTAGACCACGAATAACTGAAACTACAGAGCAAAACCACAGGTAAGGGGGAACTACTGCATAAGAAGCTATATGAGCAAGTTCTTACAGGAAACAAACTCATTCTTGTATAAAAGTATCATTCATACAACTAGAAAAAGTTGAGAGAAGTTTCCATGCAATTGCTTTGAAATATTAAGAACACTCTGCATTGGTACAGTTATGTCCATACTTTCCCACTGACTTTTTCTTTTATTTTCAAAGGAAGAATTAATTTGTTGATGATAAACAATCTAACAGGTTCTTTAAAGATACACATACAAGTACTTAAGAAAGATGAACTGAGAGGGGAAGAGGAGAGGCTGGACAATATTTGATAGGAGTTTGGCAAAATGACTACACTCCAATCTTCCAATCTGTAGTGGAAGACCACATGGACCTTTCACCCACTGTACTAAAGGAACTAGCCAATGCTACTGCAAAGTGACAAATATTACAAACTCTTACAAGGACCGGATGGGGCTTGAAGACGAATACAATATAAAAACAATTTTCAAAGAAAGTAATGGTCTTATAATGAGAAACACTGTTAAAAAGAAATCTAGTTGCCCACATCTTGAGGAAAACAGACTATTGAGTAATAACATGGCTTGACACAAACCCAGTCATGTCACTATAACCTAATCTTCTCTGATGCAGTGACTAGCCCAGTAGATCAAGGGGAAGAAGCAAGCAACGATTTATATTTGGGTTTTCACAAAGCTTTTGATTCTGTTCCTTATGACATAATCATCAATAAACTGAGAAAATAGGATCCACACTGCATAGTTATGAAGTGGCAGGAAGGTCACGCCTGGTGAGGAGCAATCGAGGGAAAAGTGTCCGCCTCAAAGGAGCATAACAAATGGGCTCCACTGTGGTCAATTCTGGGCAGTGCTCTGGTGGATGTTTTTCATTAATGACCTGGAGAGTGGAATAATTAGCGCCATCATTAAGTCCACACATGAGATCAGACTAGGAGGAAGGGTTTAGAGAAGGGAGGGGAAGAGGCCAGAGGGAGTCACCAGCCGTTAAGGAATACAGTATCAGAATTCAGAATGACCTTGAACATTGCAAAGAGAAGCCGCCAACAGAATGCTGTTGAGAAATGGTGCAGTGTTTTCTAGTCCCTCTCCCACTTAAGGCTCTCTCCTTCTATAGGAGATGAGGCCCACTCCTCTCAGCTAAAGAGCCACATTCATCCGCTTGGTAAATATACAAGAGGTGCCCTGCCAAGTTCAAGGGATACTTTGTTAAGCAATAAACATTTCTGAAGTCACAGAAATAATCTGTTTATTGAAGAAGAAATTTTAAAAAGAAACAAAAAAATATTTCCAGGGAAGTCTTCCTTGATCCTGATTCACCTTTCTCCCCCTCTCCTAGTTGAGTTAGCTACTTCTCTCCAGTTTTTCCATGTTTCTCAGACTTCCTCTGTCACAGAACACCAGAGTATAATCAGATATATTTATTTGTCTCCCCTCTAAATTACTAATCTTACAAAGAGCATGGTCCATGGCTTATGCATCTTTGTATCCCCAGAGCACACCACCTGACACTTAACGAATGCTCAGTAAATGATTATTGATTTAGAACTGAAAACAAATTACACACAGGCAAAGAGGGCTTTATGCAAGTATTTTTAAAAGCCTAGGGGTGGTGCCCTGAAACTCAATAGTTCATGCGCTCCACAGAGCCAGAAAGTCAAAGTTAAATCTGCAGAGCTGAACATCTTCTGCACGTGTGGTCATTTCAAATGCAGGTAGGTGGAGAGCAAATGTACAGAACAAGTAAGGGCAGGTGGCCAAGACTGCACTGCAAGAATGTCCTGAGGGAGAACTGCTGTAAGTGAAGGAAAGAGGGATGGGGAGACTCACTGGAAGAATGGAATGTTCAGGGGGAAAGGACTGTTCCGGAAACCAGGAAAATCAGGGAGATTTTGGCTCACAACCTGAAGCCAAAGCTAGCAAGGATGTCCCAGAAAGAGTGAGGCCAGGAGCACCTAAAGCAACAATTAAGGAAGAAGAAATGACCAGGTAAGAAACCCCAGATGACACAGCAAGTCAAAATGTATTGAAACTGTGAGTGAAAACAGAAAACAGCCCTCCACAGGCAGAGAGAAAACAGGAGCTTGGGTTTGGGGAGCACAAAACCAACTCTGACCCAGATGGTTCAATGGTCTAAGTAAGCAAGAAAGAAGGATTGAAAGAGTAGAGACACCGAGACACACACACGTGCACGTGGCCTAGATTACACAACTAGTAAGAGAGATATTACATCTATAAAAATAATAAAGACTGGTTAGAAGAGAAGCACTTCACCATTTCGTGTGGGCACGTGTGGGGGTGGGGGGTGGATTCAGAGGACTGAATGCAGGCACCTTCTACTTCTGTGCTTTATTCCCAGTTCTTTTTATTTTATTTTGAGGCAGGGTCTCACTAAATTGGCCAGAGGGGCCTCAAACTTGCCATCCTCCTGCCTCAGTTTCCTGAGTCACTGGGATTACAGAAGGGCGCCAACCCTCCCAACCGAAGCTCACAACCTTAATAAGAGGCAGGGACATCCAAGTTCTCTTTGTATGTGTATGTATGCAGCAATCTAGGGAGACTGTTCATTTCAGTATGTAGTAATGGACAACAAATGTGTAAATTTTGTCCGAAACTACCACTCCTTATTCATTGAATATTGTTCCCAAATATGGCCAAATCTGTCTCAGCTTGCCTGTGGCTTCAATTCTGGTGGCAGACAAGTATTATCATTATTCCACATTTTAAAATGACATCACTTTATAGAATGTGGCTTTTCTTTCCATTTCACTTCATTTTTACTGAGGGAAGGACAGGGAAAGGGCAAAGTGAAAAGAAGTGATGGAGGGTGACCACTTCTTTGAAATCTCCACATCTGATACAGTCTGCTTCTCAATCTGTGAGGCAGGCCTCAGCAGCTTCAAGGAACTGGCTTACCTTCAACCACAGAGAATGACAAGCTCCTAAACATATATTTTTTAAAGATAATCCACAAGATCTAAAATATACCATCATAAATATTTGAGGTAAGTTAGACTTTGAATTTGATCCAATCTTTCTCAACAGCTTGTTTAAATGGCAGAATCACAAATAAAAGGACTGGTATAGAAATTTTTAAAAATATATCTACACGTAGTTATAACGATCTGAATTCAAACATTTACTCACCAAAATATGACAATAACTCTAATATGTTATTGTGTATAAATTTTGTTGCCCAACCATGAGATCCATAAGTTAGAAGCTGTGCATCACAATTTTTAAAATATTCATATCAATATGAGGTTATGTTTCTTTCTTCTCACCCCCTGAACAGAATTATACCTAGGCAACTTTAAAGTCATTGTATTACTAGCACCAACAGTGTTGACACAATTCTTCAGTTAAAGTCATTAAGTATGTTTTGGAGTATCTGATTCCAAAGCCTTAAACCAAGGGGTGAAAATGAAAAATTGCAAACATGTGGTTGATTAGAAAAATAGTTATAATAGGTCTTACTGCTGTTATTATTGAATGTACAAGTGAAATAACCATTAGCCTGTTTTAAGCACTGGAAAACACCCTATGGTGGCACTTGACTGATTCGATGCATTTTTGTACACAATTGCTGTGCTAATGGATCAGACATTTACCCCATAACAAAGGAAAGCTCAAATGTAAGCCTTAGGGTTTACAGTAATTCCAGAATACCAAACCACCACTAAGGGTTTTAAATGAAGCCCCTGCTGATCTATTTACTGGTTAAACCCTTTTGTCTCCACAAAACAGTAACATCACTCACAGGACAAATTATTGATAAATTGCAGAATTTCAAACAATGATAAGCAGAGAATTAAAAATCCATAACAGACATTAGCTTTAGGAAATGCACTTAGCAGAATATGATTGTTGGTCTGGATTCGGTTTTTTCTTTATGCCTTTCAAGACATAAAGGTCCCCAAAAGCCTCCTGCTATCACTGGATCCCAAAGAACAAAACTGACTCAGCTATGGAAGGAAGAGATGCATCAAAATGCCTTGATTACTGAGGATAATCTATAAACACAAGACACAAAGTTGACCCTCAAAGTGATCTTTTCTCACCTTCCACAGGGATGGCATGTTAGGGATATCATTGTTACAGGGTACAAAACAGTGCTTAGGGAAGGTTCCTAAAGGAAATCGTTCTTCCATGCAACCATGTTGCTATGACAACCAAACCAATCAAGCTTCTTCACAAAAGCTTTTATGTCAAGTTCTGTTAGCAAACTCATATGGAAAGTATAACTCAACTAAATTAGCACTACACTTGTTACCCTGTTAGAAATAGGCGAAAGGCGCCAATCTTTTAAAAATTAGAGGAATATATATTCTCTATACCAACATCTTAAATTAGTCAAATTCAATCTTTACATAAACAAAAGCCTCTTGAAAGGCTCCTTCTTAGGAATAAAAGAATTCACCTAGCAGGGCATGCCCTTTCCTAAATGGATTCTCTCCCCACATTCTGCATGACACAGAATTCTCCCATCTTACTGAATCTTTTATTGTCTCTTTGCAAACCTGTGCATCAGATGCATCTGTATTATAGCTGTAGCTTACGTGGGAAAAATCCTAGCATTGACCATAGTATTTTTAAGGATTAGTTTTATTAAGGAATATTTTTCTTCAGTAAGGTGATGAACCTATAGTATTAATTATCACCTTAAATGTGAAGGCTGAGATACATTAGCAATAAGGTTTCACATTAGGGTAACTGCATTTTTATCAGGATTTCCCCTCCAGTTTGTTAAACTCACTTTTTAAAAACAAAAACTATGCTCATGAGTTTAATGAACTTTAATACTGTGACACTCAGCTCCAGAGCCAATGCATTTCACAAGAAGATGATACTGCATGATGCTGAATAAATCTTTCATATTCCTATTTTTAATTTTAATCAGAAATTTTACCTCCTCAGGCCTAAAAATCCTGTATTTTAGGTTTATAGGAAAGATTTCTTACATTATTTTCATAGGATGATGGAATTCCTGAGAGAGATCACAGACACGCTGGCTATGGGCACAGTTGGTGGGTTAGCCTCTGCTCTGAGATCCACATTATATTTTAAATAGGTGTTTTTGTCCTCCTGGACTTAAGCAGAATTTCAGGATTTCTGATAAGCAGATTTTGCTCCAAAATACTTGACAACTATGATCAGGCTACAAATAAGAACCCAGATAAGTTTAGATCAAATGAAACTAAACATAGTTGTTCAGAGTTTCTTAAAAAGCAAAACATCGCTGGGGTTGTGGCTCAGTGGTAGAGGCACATGCATAGTACATGTGAGGCACTGGATTTGATCCTCACCACCACATAAAAAATAAATAAAATAAAGGTGTTGTGTCCACCTACAACTAAAAAATAAATAAATAAAATTTATCTTAAGTTTTTTAAATAAACAAAGCAGAACATCATCAACACCACCAAACATTAATCTTGTTAGAAATCATATTTTCAACTGATTGCCTATCTATGATTTAAGGCACTCAAAGGTCAATAGGAATATTTTCATAACATTTCAGCTAGAACTAAATTGTAACTCTAAATTATAATAAAGGGACTGAGACGTAATACATGTAGCATAATATGTGTAGCATATGCAAGACCCTGAGTTCAATTCTCAGAACCTCTAAAGTAAATAAAGGAAAAAAAAAAAAAAAAACAATTAACATGACTGTATACACTGTATAAAACGTGACTGTCCATTTTAATTTCTAGGTGATCTCAATCAGTTAACATCAATCTAAAACCTCGAAAAATATCATTTTACTTAACTTTATTTATAAGCATAAAATTATACACCTAATCCTAAATAAGATAACACTCTACGTTTGCATGGTAAGTGAAAAATCTGAAATCAATATTCACTACCTCTTATGTGATTCTCTCTACAATTTTCAAACAGATAGGCAAAGAGATATTAGGAGAAGAAAATAAAGATTAATTCAGTTTAATAACATTTATTATTAATGCTGCCTTTTATATTCATCATTATAAGATTTAGCACTTAATAATACCTATTGCAGGCCAGTATTGTCCTAAAAGCTACACATGTGACTCTCTTTATACACACACACACACACACACACACACACACACACACATACACACCCCTATGTACTTCATTCTCACAATAATTCTGAGATATGAATATGCTTGGCTTACAGACTAAAAAGCAGAGGCTCAGACAGAATAAGCAGACTGCCGAAAGTTACAATGTGAATAAACCAAGAATTCAAACTCAGTCCACTGAATTGGCATTATATTCATTTGTTCTAAGAACAGATCAAATACCTGAAAGTGCTTCCTATAAGGTTGTTTCTTATGTACATGAAGTTTAATTGTTGCTAATATAATATTTGTGACATTTATTAAATTTCAGACAAATTGTTAATTTGGCTTTGGTAATTGCAATTTTGGCTTTCAGAGATATGTTTGGCCAATTTTTTACAGCAAAATAAATACAGTCATTCTAAACACATAGCTGTGTGCTCTCACATCAGATTTAAACAATTACTCCTGAAGGGTTCCCTTGCTATCATTTTGAGGAAAAGAACATCCTTCAACTAATGAGGAAAAGGACAAAGTCCATGGATGTGCTGTCTGACTGTGGGTTCAATACAAAATATCACCATACCAGAACAAGGCAGAGATGCTAAGAAGTGATGCTCTAACAAAAGTTGAGCTTTCAAAGGGAAGAGACACAAGAATTAATCTTTAACCTTGTTAAGATGAAAGGAAATCACTAGCTTAAACAATGAGTAAAACATCTAGAGCTTTCTTTCTGAACCTGGGCACTTCACTGCTAAGTGAAAACAGTTACTATTTATCAATTTGGAAGAATAAAATATATAAATGCTCTTCTAATACAACATATTTTATTTTACATTGGTATATATGAACATTAATTTATACCTTAAATTAATGTATTTTTCTAATATAAAAGTTCTTTGGGAAACTGGGGAACATATTAACATACTATATTACATTTGAATAGCTTTCAATAAAATTATCTGGGAGATTCTTAAACCAAATTCCTTTGTGACACAGTATTGTAAAGTTCTTGATAGCTGGAATTACCAGATAATTCTTTCATCTGACACATAATCAGAGAGCACAAAACGTGGGGGAAGATTCCTGTGTCTTGTTCTCCTTGCCCACAGAACGATATCCTCCAGAAGCCAGCATATTATGGAAGCATGACTTCCCAAGATAGGAGCTGACTGTCCCAGCTTCCAGGTGCTTAAAGTTGCCATTCCACGGCTAACAATGCTGCTTTTGCGGTAACATTTTAGACATACTGAAATTTCTTTGTAAGAACAGAGGAAATTATGTAAACCAATATATTTAATAATAACAGCATAGAAGACTATTAATATTTGCTAGCATTTTCTACGTATATATTTGTATTCTTTTAAAGTTCTTTTACCATTCTATTATATATAGTTCAAAACATCATGTTGGGGCTGGGGACCTAGCTCAGCAATAGAACACTTGCCTAGCATGTACAAAGCCCTGGGTTCAATCGTCAGCACCACAGGCAAACACACACAAAAATCATGTGGTACATGATAAACACATAAAATTTCCTTTCAATTTTCAAAAAGAAAAAAAATGTTAAATATGTATTTAAATATGTACATTTCTATATCTACTTAAATGCAGGTGCAATTGTTATGTCCACTGCACAATTATGAGAAGCACAAAGAAAACTCAGTAATTCAACCAAAGATCACTCAGCTCCCCAGTGGCAGAGGTCAGATTCTATCCTAGCAATTCAGCTGCACACCTGTCTTTTACACCAGGACATTTAAGATGCAGAAGACAGAGCTCCTGCTCTCAATCTAGTTTTTCATTTGAAAAGGGTGGAGCTACATAGGATATAGTCATAAAATGATCATATTCATTAGCTAGTTTCAAAATATCAGAATACAAATGCTGAGATTAAAACAGGAAACCTCACACCTGTGGCACACATCTGTAATCCCTGCAGCTTGGGAACTGAGGCAGGAGGATCACTAGTTCAAAGTCAGCCTCAGCAACTTCGTGAGACCCTATCTTCAAATAAAATATAAAAAAGGGCTGGGGATATGGCTCAGAGGTTAAACACCCCTGGGCTCGATCTCTAGTACAAAAGATAATAATAATAATAATAATTTCTCAGTGAGTACTTCCTTTTAGTTAAAATGCACACATACTACACAGCATACACATACTTGTTTGTATATGTATATGTGTTTCTGGATGCATGCAAGACTCAGGAGCAGCTGGGCACAGTGGTGCACACCTTAATCCTAGCTACTCTGGAGAGTGAGACAGGAGGATCCCAGGTTCAAGGCCAGTCTAAGCAACTAAGCCAGAGATTGTCTCAAAATTCCAGGAAACTCTGGCATTGGGAGGCCACAACCCTGGCAAACATGAAATAAAACATGAACTCAGGTTTTTTAGTTGTTTTTGTTTTGCTGAGAAACATTTTCCAGCTTTTATTATGCCATAAATGCATAAAATAACAAGGGGTCTACACACTTTGTTGCTTACTCTATGCCAAGCAATGCACTGAAAATTTCCCCTCAATGATGCAAGACATCTCTTCTCTTTAGCTTCTGCCCCTGAAACATTTATCCACACTCTGGTAATATCTGCCTTAGCAAGGTCTCCAGTACCCTAAGTGCTATCAAAGCAAACACAGATCCAGAAATAAAAGACTATAAGACCTAGGAATAAAATGTTAAAGTGCAAACTGATATAAACATGTGTTCTGACAGAAAAAGTGCACTTTAAATTGTGCACAGTCCGGCACTCACTACAATTTGGAAATTCCCTTAGTGAGAGTAGAATTGTTGCATTTATCTTGATTGGAAGGTTAAGGACATGGTGACTGAAGGCGAATGCTAAAATACAGAGAAAGGGGAAGTACAATGATTTACTAAGATAAAACCATTATGAAAGGCATGTGTATGCTTACAAATCCAGTATCAATAAAAAGTAATATGATTGAGGACTTATTTGTACTATGCATTAATCCTCACAACACTCTGTGAGGCATATTATTTTTTTCCCCAAGTTACATATAAAGAAACCAGAGCTGACAGAGATTAAGCAATTTGTCCAAGGTCCTGCTGCTAATAATGGAACAGAACTTGAATCCAGTTCTGTTAAATTCCAAAGCCCCCCATCCCCCAAGATCACCACACATGCTGTAGTCATTTATTTAAGCTAAAGCAATTTAACAGGTTAGAAAGCAGAAAGGATTAACAGATTTCCACTCTCCCAAACTAAACCCAGTATCCATGCGGCCCAAACGGTGATCTTCCTAAAATATGCCTCTGGTCATGTCAGTCTTCTCCATGAAATTCTTCAATGCTTTCATATCCACAGCTGAGGAAAGTACAGATGCTCCAGTCGAAGATTTAATACTCAGTGTAGTTAAATAAAGACAGTAGACCATTGTTTTGTACTAGGCTCCAACGAACCAGAAAGAAAATCAAAATGGAGTCACTCACACTCAAGTTCTACCTTACTAAACTGAAACTGAGTGTTCTTTTTGTTTTGGTTTTGGTACTGGAGAGTGAACCCTGGGCACTTTTTATACTGAGCTGCATCCCCAGTCCATTTTATTTTTTTTCTTTTGAGACAGCATCCCACCAAGTCTAAGTTGCTGGCACTGGCACCAAACCTGTGATCCTCCTGCCTCAGCCTCTGAGGTCTCTGGGATTACAGGCATGTGTCTCAGGTCCCATTGAAACTAAATTTTTATCTGAACTTCCCAGAAGTCAGGACAGAGGGCTAACAAGTTTACTAAGCAGGTCAGTTTCAATCAGCATGATAATATAAATTCCCTCTTCTTTAATCCTTCTGAAAAAGTAAAGCCAAAGTAACCTGATGCTAAAACCAGTTATTTTTCTATTGTTCCGTCTCCCTGTTCCTACCTTACATGAAAAGTAACTTTGAAATGACCAATCAATTTTTGTTGTTTTTGCTTTCCCGATCCCCTGCTTATAGAATCAAATACCTCTAATCTGCTCATTGGAATACTTATTCTATTTTATGGAAGGAAGTGTTGCCGGACTCAGAAGTCACAAAAGAAAGTTGATTAAGATATCTAAGTTAAATGTTATAATTCTGTCCTTTGACAGTGTTGTTTCCATCTTACTCAGATTAACAGCCCACTCCCCCAGCACACCACTGGCCTACTTTTTCTAGGACTCATAAACATTTCACCTTTTGCCTGACCTCTAAATGTTCCACATTCCACTGACTCTCCCTTGACATCCCTGGATGGTTCATCCCTTCCCACATAGCTTTAACTGCCCTCTGTGGTCCAAGGATTCTCAAACCGTTATCTCAAAAGCAACCACAACTCTGAGCTACAGAATCATATAATACCTAGTCCCCCACCCCCATTTGGTCTCTTTGGCTGTTTTCTAGGACCATAAACCAAAAGTGTCCAAACTGATCTCCCCATCCACCAGCATACTTATTTTCTAGTGTTCCCCATCTCAGTATATTCTAGATAAAATCCTATATCTATCCTAATCACTTGGAAATCCTATCTCAGTAGCCAGCACCATCTCTCATCTGGACCATCTACAAGAGCTTTCTAAATGGTCTTCCTATTTCTACTCTTGTTACCTCCCAATCTATTCTTTACACAGCAGCCAGAGTAATCCTTTTAAAACAAAATCCAATGTGTCACTCCTTTTTGCCTACAACTCGTTCCATGGTCTCCTATTGTGCCTTAAATGAAATACAATCTTGTTACCCAGGCCCACAAGGCCCTGAGCCATCAGACCTCCTGACCAGCTCTCTCCAGTCTTAATCACTTTCAGCTCCCTCAGTCCACTGCCCTCCAGCTCTGCTGGTCCTTTTTCAGTTATCAGATTCCCTGCTTTTCATCCTTCATACATGCCGATACCTGCTACACATGTCCAGCTAAATGCTTCTCATCCTTCTGGTCTCAACAGAAAAACTAGACCAGGATTCTAAGGTCAGACACCATCTTTTATTTCTGTCATCATCTTAACTAATTTGTATTGCACATTTATCTATTATTTGCCTCTCCTACTGGAGACTGAGCTCCACAACGTCAAGAATAGCATCTCTCTGATCACCAGGTGCCTAACAGGGCATCTGTACTATAAAGACATTCTTAAAATAGAATTCAAATACTTGCATGATCTGGTCCCTGACTACTTCTTCCCATCTCCAACCCCACACTCTCATTCTGAACAGGTAAGTGGCTTTGGGGGACAACCAATGAGCATGCCTACCTAATAAATGCTGCCCCTTCCTCCTGGAATACTCTTTCTCCTCTTGTTGAATCCGGCAGATTTCTATTCTCTCTGGATCAAATTCTGGTATCTTTTACTCCATGATACCCCCACCTCTAACACACACCCTCACTGGGGGCAGATTTGATTACTTCCTCTTCTGCAGGCTAATGTACTTCTATCAAACTAATACCACACCAAGTTGTTCTATGTCCTTTAAAAGGGTAAGTTCATTGAGAATAAGGACCATTTTCACTTCCTGTTTAAACCCTCCAAATCTAGCAGTATCTATGGTGAAATAAGT
Source organism: Sciurus vulgaris (assembly GCF_902686455.1). NCBI lineage: Eukaryota > Metazoa > Chordata > Mammalia > Rodentia > Sciuridae > Sciurus > Sciurus vulgaris. The sequence goes on from NC_136476.1 coordinate 27,956,200, forward strand.
AAATGACCCAAAGCAGCAATCTTTGATATTTGAGGAATTTTCATTTTCTGCCACAAAAAGTAACCAAATTTTTCCCCAAGACCCTACAACAGAAATCAGCTCATCATTTACAGGTCAAAGCAGATCATGCCTTTAACCTACAGGATACATATCATGTTCCACCACTCCAAGATTTATTCTTATTCGCTAGAAGTTATTAAAATTTCTGAATTATACTAAACATGGCTCTAATCCAATTAAGCCACGGCTAAATGAACTTGAATAGAATCCATTTAAAATAATAGGCCTGAAATTATGTGGAAGAGCATCTTTCTTGAAATATCTACATTTTCATAATTATTAGAACAATATCCCAAAGCACATTTAATTAGCACTAACCTCCATCCACAAAATAATAATAAGATAATAATATATTCAATAATGTGTTGGGCACTGTTTGATCTATTTTACCAGTATGTCTATTTTTAAAAAGGGAAGTAGCTGGGCATGGAGGTGCATGTCTGTAATCCCAGCTACTTGGGAAGCTGAGGCAGGACTGCAAGTTCAAGGTCAGCCTCAGTAACGTAGCAAGGCCCTGTTCAAAATACAATTTTAAAAAGAAGGGGCTGGGGATGTAGGTTAGTGATAAGAGAGCTTGTCTAACAAGTATGAGGCCCTGGATTCAGTACCCTGTACACAAAAGAAAGAAAAAGGAGAAATTTGGAGAGATGATCATTTATTCTTTGCCACATGAGTACACAGCAAAAAGGATGCTATCTGCAAACCTAGGGAAAAACCTTCACCTGGAACCAAATCAGCTAGCACTTTGAGCTTGGACTTCCAGCCTCCAAAATGTGAGAAACAATGTTTGTTGTTCGGTACACCCAGTCTGTTGTATCTTGTCACAACAGCCCAAGCCAACAAGAATGGCATGATTATTAGAAGTACTCTAAGACAGTTACATATTCAAATTACTGTGGAATATACTGCAGAAATGATACAGGTTCTGTGGCAGTTGCAGAACCAGTTATCAAAAAGTGAGAAGGCAACTGAGATTTTTATTGCTTATGTATCTCTAGAAAACATTTATTTTAAATGTGTAGGCTGTTTGGTTTGGATTCATTGTAAAGTTTTAACCTTTGCAACAGGATAAAATTAAATATGCTATATAAAATTTGTGAAATGCTATCCCCAAGTCAACTCAGACAACTCAAGCCATGGCAGGTTTGTTATCATTCTAAAATAACTCTGAGTGCTTTCATCTTCACAGGATCTGTGGGCAAGGGTATTCCAATAAATGTAATGTTCACAAAAGAAACAAGTATTCTTGGAAATACTCCACCATACCCTGCCACAGTGCTATATATCATGTGCATCTGTTTTATAGTTACTATTGAGAGCTTACCAAGTTGAATAGGTAATTACCATGACAGTTTTCTTAATTGCTCATGTAAATTATTTTTTCATATTTTTAAATAGAAGTGTAATTTATGGAGTGAATTGCCCAGACTTTAGGTTTAGTCAAATGAGTTTTCAAATATATGTCTATGTAGATACATCCTTATCAACATATAGAATATTTCTATCCCTCCAGAAAGCTGCCTCATGTCCTTGTTCAGGCATCCTCCTGTCCCCCTTCCCAACTCCCTTCATCTCATGCCCAGGCACTGTCATGAATACTGTCTCTACAGATTATTTTATTTGTTTTAAACTTCACATAAAAGGAACCACACAGTTGTGTCTGTCTTCTTTCTCACATTGTTCTTCTTGTTGTTCTTGTTATTGTACATACATTATTTTAATCTTTCACCTTCCTATGAAGTAGAGACTATTATTATGCTCACTTTGCAGATGAGAAAATGAAGGAAAACCAAAGTGACCTGTCCAAAGTCTCCCAGCTTACAATAAGAACTGAGCTGTGGACACAGGAACTTTGGGTTCAGACACCAAATAATGTGTAATATAAATTTAAGGAGATTATTTCAAACTACAGTACTCAAGGGAAAAAAAATCAGAGGATGAAAAGATGTAAGGAAACTCTTATGGCAATTCTGAAAGACTTCTGGCACTTTTTTTTTTTTTTTTTTGCTGTACTGGGGATCAAACTCAGGGCCTTGTGCTTATGAGGCAAGCACTCTACCAGCTGAACTATCTCCCCAGCCTGACTTCTGGCACTTTCAAAGGAGGGAATCAGCAAGAAAATTAAATCTTGATATTAAGAAACAAGGAATTTTTTTTAAAAAAAGGAAGGTATAAAATGAGCTAAAACGTTATATTTTAAATAACAAGTGTACTTTATAATACTCAGGAACTAGTTTCTGAAGAATTTTGATGATTCAACTCCACAGTAAGATATGCACTTAGAAAATGTGTGCACTTACAAGGGACATTTGGTATCATGGAATCCAAGTCCTACGCTTTGAAGATAAGAAAACGCAGGTTCAGGAAGTTTACCAAGTTTTTACCAAGTTTTGCCAAGGTTCACAGGGCACGCTATTAACAAAATCAGGCCTAGAAGCTATGTCTTCAAATGATAATCATAAACGTAACATTTATTGAACACTTTACTGTGTGCCATGCATTGGGCTCAGCAGTTTGTGTTGTTTTAATTAATCCTCATAATAAAGTACAACATACATAGGACATATTTAGATTATGTTAAATTAACATTAACTAAATAATGATCCAACTCATCCAGTGAAGTTCAATTTTGCATTTCCATAGAAAATGTGATAGTAGCATAGGAAAATAAAATAACATGAAATTGTGGAAAAAAACACCACTACTGTACTTCAATTATCTAAGGACCCTTTTTCACATTGATAGTAATTTTACTATAGACTCCACTTAACTAAGAACATGTATATTCATTATCCCATAAGTAAACAATGTGTTAGGTGGGTAGGAAAGTGAACTTTTTTATATAATACCCTAAATATGGATAGGCACACCACCTGATCAATTTCTAATCAATATCAATCTGATCAGAGAGTCTTAAGTGTATCCTCCAGGTACCTGGAGTAAACAAGGTGTAAGTTGGTCCAAATCAAGTTTTCTTGCTCTTTAAAATTAGGGTTTTGGAAAGAAATACGTTTTTGTAAGTATTTGGCCTGTTTTGCCCGCAGTCCGAATCCATTAGCCAGTTTACAATCACATTTCAGAAATACATCTGCGTGGTGGGCAGCACTGCCTGCTGCGCGGTTGAAAGGGAAATGGTCCCATTACAGTCGACAGCATTCCCAATTGTATTACCCAGCTCGGTGTCATCCACGGGTGCACAGCAGGTTCCCAACAAGGCACGGCAGAGGGACAAGTTAAAACCAGACTATAGAGGTGCGACCTACAGGGATCCCCTGAGAGAAGCAGCATTGAGGAAGGAGCCCCGAGCGCGGGCACTGCCGTCAGAGGACCCTGCGTGTTGGACAAGTTTGCTGCATTCTTTCGCCGCGGAGTCTCACCTCTCAGCACAGTCTCTCTGGGATCCTAACAATGGCAGGTAACCACAGGATACCTGACTATTTTTCCTAAGGTAAGGAAGAAAGAGGGAAAGGAGCTAGGTAGAAGAAAGGAAGGAAAGCAAAATGAACCACAGAACTCCTACTGAATTCCTTGAAGATGTCAGACAGAAAGCTCAGAGGTGCAGGATGTGACTCACTCAAGAAGACAGTGACTGGTTTTTGTTTTCCAATCCCTGAGAGTTAGAATCCGGGTTAGGGAATGGGTCCTGATTTAAAAAACAAAACCAAAAACTCCCCTCCAAAACTGATATGACGATTCCAGCACTTGTTTCAGATGCTCTAATTCTGATCATTATCTTGGTTGTGTCTACTTATTAAGTCCTACAAGAATGTCAGGAAATGTTTAATGCTAACTGGGTTAGTTAAAAAATAAAAACAGTCTTGCTTACTCGTATCAAAGTACGCTTGGCTTGCTTCCATTACACCATTATGAAATTGCATTAGGACTATGTTATGTAAACATGCTCAGAGGACAGACTAGAGATTATTCAGTCCACATACAGTTAAATGGAACACCCAATCTAATTCAGAAAATTGAGACAGTTGGGATAGGAAGAAACATGATAGGTAAGCAAAATTAAAGCTTAAGCTTCTTTACACACACATCTCTTAAAAATGTCCAGCCCTTCTGCATCACACGTATTATCTCTAAATATTAAAAAAGAGAACATATACAAGACATGTCCCTTTCCATCACAGTTAGAATTTTATTCTGAAAAATGCTTTGCTATTCATTTGAACACTATATTACTTTTATCTGTCAACTGTCTTGTAAACACTGCAAAATCTTGAGAAAGTTTCCCACAGCAAAGACCATTTACATACACTAATTTGGCAAAAAAATTGCTTTCCAAATCACAATGTTTTACAAAGGCCATATTCTATTTTTCCTTTAGTGCTTTTTTGACAGTTGGAAATGGGTACAAGTTGTAATTTACTCCTATCCATTTCCTACGTTAGTACTGTCCAGTAAAATCATTCAAACAGCATGACAGATAAAAGGCAATAATAAAAAATGTTTGCAATCTTCTGAGAGCTATAATGTACATTGAATGTAAACAGTAGCTGGTGGTTTTATATATATATGCATGATCTATACATGCAGTTGATGAGCTAGGACAGTACCTAAATACATTTAAAGATACTATAATGAAAATGTTAGGTGTGCGCTAACCCAATAATCCTTCAAAGCTCCTAGTCCGCCTTTAATTTGCCTTAATGGAGAATTGCTTTGGAAAAAATTATGCAAGAACAGTAAAATCTGGCAGTAGGTAGCAAATATTTTTGTAGTTATGAAAGCAGAACAAAAAGAAGTCACATGTAAGGTACATGGCAGCAAAAGCTATCATGTTTTTTTGTCAAATAACACCCCACAGTGTAAAAATTAGGAAGAAAGCAGGCAATGAATTACAAGAATAGAGAAAGTCAATTAGGGTGATTACTAAACAGTCCTAGAATGTTTCAGAAATGCCCGACTGAACAAGGCCACAATGCACTTCAAGTATGAGAAAGAGAAAATTAGCCAGTGTTTGCACCCACTATGTGTGTTTTGTTAACAAAGTGATTTTGATTAAGTTTATGGTCACACCACAGGATCATAAGACTTCACAAAGAGGATTACTTTAAATATGAAATCTTTCAACTGTAAAACTAATCATTTCTGAAGGAGCCTGGATATTCAATATTTCTATAAATTGGACTTTCTCTCCTCTCCTTTTTTTCTCAGATTATATGAGGCTTTTTTTTCCTTCATAAACTGGATAATTATGCACACACCCCGAAAGAATATAAGACAATATTTTAAAAGAAATGCAATTTTTCACTTTGTTAGTACTCTCATAAATTTAATATCCACTGTTCATTATCCAGAGAACTGTATAACAGGAGACATTTTCCTTTCCTATCTTCTTTTGCACATGAAGAAAAATAATACAATTGACTTGGTATCTTCTCCGTGGGCCCCAGATATCTTAATAACAGTGGCAGCACACCCAGTTCATTTATAAGCCACAGAAACGAGGCTTATTGTGAGAAAGAAAAGAATGGGATTTGGAAGTTTATAGCTTTCCCCCTCAACTTACTGTAGGAGTAGACTTTGCTAAAGAATTAACCTTATCAAACAGTGTTTCACTACCCCTGACCTCCCAAGAGGTTAGTGGCACTGATTTCAGCATGAGACCTTTGAAACTTTTAGGATATCTTGAGTGTGGCTACTTTTGAAGCTCTATAAACCTCATATACAAAAAGTGACAGGCAAAAAGAGGACCAAGTTCAGTATCTAGAAATACGTAGTATATAAATCAACATTTAATTATTTCAATTTATTAATTTATCACTTTAGTAGGTATTACATAAAAATTGTCATGATCCTCTAGATATCATAACAAATATTCACCATGTAACCTAATTCCCATTTTCATATTGAAAAAATTGAAGCCCTACTCCACAGATGATTTTTATTTTTAAATATATATTTTTAGTTGTAGTTGGGACACATATCTTTTTTCTTTTTTTATTTATTTTTTTTAATGTGGTACTGAGAATTGAACACAATCCCGGCCCACGTGATGATCTTAAAAGGGGGGACTATTAATATTATAAAATTGAATGGAAACTAATTCAGTATAAATGAAGACATGATTTAACAAGTGTGCTAAAATTAAGTCTTTGAGAAACAACTCTACTTCAGAGCTGTTTGCTTGCTTTCCATCTCTCCTTATAGGACAATGTTAGCCATTTTCTGTATATTTATAAAAATCAGTCAATTTATGGATAAATATACTAACAACTAAAGGCATTTAAAATAGTCTTGTCTTAGATTTTTAAAAGTTCATCTAACTTTCTGGCATTTTGCAGGATTCTAGATTCCTATAATTTCCAACATAATTACACAAACTATTCTAGAAGCTAGAAAATGTCTATTCTTGCTCTCAATTCCAAAAGGAATCCTGGCAGATTTTATAATGAATCCTTTTTCTTATCATTCACTCACTTTTATTTACATTTACATTAATAACTGTATTATAGGGGATTTATTCACAGTAATTGAATTCATATCTAATAGTTATAGGAGAGAAGTATGCCGATGTGTTTTTCACATTTTAAAAGTTATAATAAAAAAGGAAACTTTCCTAAGTAGATTTTCTGGACAGATTTTAAAAGCCCAGATAATAAATAATTAAATGGTCCCATTTTAAAAATTTACATATATCATACAAAATGTTATAATATAGTGACGTGATAAGGGTTTTTTAAATTAAAATATATTTAAAATTCAATAATACAAAAAACATTTTTGTCAAACATCAAATAATTTGCCTGTTTCTGTTTACTTCAAAAATAATTTTATCAACTTGGCAAGGTAGCACAAACCTGTAATGCTAGCTATTGGGGAAGCTGAAGCAGGAAGATCCTGAGCAACCTAGCAAAACCCTATCTCAAAATGAAATACAAAGAGCTGGAGATATAGGTCAGTGTTAGTGGTAGAGGGCTTGCTGACCATGGTGAAGGCCCAGGTTTGATCCCCAGTATCACAAAAGAAAAAAACTAAGAATGTTATTAATAACTTTCTGATGTATCTATGGGTTCATACATCTATAAACTTTTATGAAAAGGGGAATATGGCAAAGATAATTTTAATAGCAGCATCAATAATAATAATAGAAATTACTTTATTTAATGGATAGCCCATGTGGTGTTCAGGTACACTATTCTTAAAATGCATAATCTCATCTAATATTTATAGAAATACTGTAAGGGAGATAGGTGCCTGAATTATTATTCCTGTTTTGGCGATAAATTCAAAATCAATGCTGTTACATGGGGGGAATTAAAACCCTGGTCCATCAAGAGACCAAGGAAATGAGCTAGGACATGCAAAAACCAGGATTTCTAACATACATTCCATTGGGTCCTCTGTTTATGGCTTTGGGCAAGACTAAAAAACTATTTCTCAGATTTCTCCTGTAAATAAATTAGAACAGAAAAGTGAATACAGAAAAGCTTTATACAGGCAACTTGGTAATTCTTGAACTTACATGGGGTTATTCGGAACAAATAACCACTCACAGCATGTTTATCTCTGTCTTCTAAAGGATAGGCATGTGTGAACTAAGGAATCCAATTGAATGGAAAGGGTTGAACAGATTCACCAATAGATCACACAAGGACCGAGGGTTAAAGTCAGTACCCAGGAAAACAGCAATTAGCAAAAGAGGCACATATTCAAGTCAGCTGAGAGCACTGGAGTCTGCAAAGCAGAACCAGGATATAGAGTGGGCAGAGGAACTCAAAGACCCTGGCCTTTCTGCTCAGTTCACTTCACCTGAGTTGACCAGCACCAGCTGTATCTGAGATCAGAGAACAGAAGATCTGACCCTGCATTTGAGGCATGTGGGATATGTCTAGAATGATAGCCTCTAGGAATAGAGGTAAGAAGTAAATTTGCTTTTCAAAGAGCTAAAGAATGTCATCTGAGCACACTTCTGCCTCAAGGGTATTTGCACTCACTGCTTTCCTGAATTCCTCTTTCAGAAAGTCGCCTTCTCAGAACCCCACCCTAACCTAATTACTTAAAACAGCAATATTTCTACCTCACCCAGCACACTGGTCACCTTATGGATCCTTTGCCTTCCCATGTTATGTTCATCAATATTGATGTATTTTACATACTGTTGTATGTCTCTTTATTGACCATCTCTACAATAGTCTGTAAGCACCTATCTGTGCTGTTGCCTGCTGCTTTCTCAGTGCCTAGATCCATTTCCAGGACACAGAAGGAACTCAGTAAATACTCTTTTAATTAATGTATGAATAAATTTCAAAGCAACATTGTCAAAATGTCAAAATGTCACTTTTTCATTGTCTAGAATTTTGAGTTCTATGTGCTGCTACATGCTCTATTATACAAGTAAGGAGATGGATAAATTAGTAAATAATATAATCAAAGTTAGTGACCTTGAAACTCATGAATTAATTCAAGCATAAATACTGCTCAGAATGTAGAACTTGAATGTTTTGATAGTTAAATAGAACACTAACAAAGCAAACTACAAAACACGCTCTATTTCACAAAGAAAGGGAGCCCCTGGCACATCTCTAAAATACCAGAGTTATTGGTTAATCACCGAAAACCAATACTCTTCCTGGATTGGTTTTTCCTAGCTAAAAATAAAAAGGATTTTAATCTTATGACATCCACCAAACAACCAATTATACAATCAAGTATATAATCAAAATTCATCCTTACAAAAAAAAAATTAGGGTTAATTTCAAAATTCTCATCTTTGATATGTAATTCTTAAAGTAATTTTAGGTTCTAAATTCAGAACATTAATAAATCAAATTTCTAAACTAGGAGATAGATTAAAAAAGGGGGGAATATGAAAAAATTTTAAATTTTTTTTCCTACTAGAAAATAAATTGAGACAAGGTTCTAGAATCATGAAAACAACAAGAGTCTTTCTCTTGATACAGGACTATTCAGTATCTCTTTAAAATGAAATGAAACTCTACCACTTAAAACAAAGATAGTTTTTCATCTGTTAGATTAGTTGGTTTTTTAATTTTGAATTTGTACAGGGAAAGAAGAGATTTCTCACTTAATTAAGGATTCAGTTAAAAATATCTATGTATATATGCCCACTTTTCAGAACTTGAGTAAGTCCCAGAATATTATATGAAAGTCTGAAAGAAGGGATCTTGGTTTCTTACTTAAAATATAAAAGTCAGCTAAAGTTCACGTCTAAGAATAAGCAGGAGAAAGTGCCAAAGACAAATCAAAAAAAAAAAAACTTAAGGGGGAAGAGACTGACCCAACTAGCTCTTTTAGCAAAGTAAAACTGAATTGAAAATGTATGATGACTGACTCTAATATGGACCTACAGACAAATAAAACAGAACAAGTTAGATAATAGATCTTAAAACATGATTTCAAACAAGAATTTTTAAAGGAATATTGCAAATAATTGGCACAGGAAGAACTGCTCAGTGCATTGCTCAGGGATAAGAAATTGGTAATTAAAATTACAATATTTTTATATTAAAAGTAAAAAAAAAATTGGTAATTAAAAAATAAAATTCTATTTAGAACTTTGCCTTAGGCTGGGACTGCAGCTCAATGATAGAATGCTTTCATAGTATGTATGAGGCCTTGGGTTCCATTCCTAGCACCACAAAGAAAGAAAAGAATGTTTTAGAACCTTGCCTTATACCACAGTCACATATCACAGATGATTCAAATGTGAAAATTTCAAACTATGTTCCTCTTCTTTGAAACATTCAGCTGCTTAGAAGTGTTTAAATTCTGAGATCAACTAATATCCTTTTCAAATTCAACTGAAAATTAACAACAGATGTTTCACTAAACTTTATACTTTTTTTTAATAATCTGCTTGAAAATAAATTTTTAAAAAACATAAAACACCTTGATTAGAGGTCATTTAGCTTAAGTTTTTTTTTTTCCAATTAATCTATGAAACACAACTCTTGGTTGTGAATTTATTTTTCTAGTTTTTTAGATGTTGATAAACCTTTTTGTTATTAATTTATTTATATGTGGTGCTGAGAATCAAACCCAGTTGCTTCACCCATGCTAGGCAAGTGCTCTATCACGAGCCACAACCCAAGTCCTGGTTGTGAATTTATAATATGCTTTAATCAGACTTTCTTCTGCCCAAAGAGTACCTGGGTCTCTGTGATGGAAATAAACATAATGATATTTCATGGATATTTCATACTTTCAGGTACTACACCAACTAAATAAATTGAAAACCACTTTAATAAAGAATAGATATAAATAGTAATGAGAGGAATTAGACATCACAAAAGTCGGATGAAAATCTTAGGAAAGGAAAAGATGTTCTAATTCCAAATGCAAAAGGCATAATAAAGAAGACTACTAACAGTCTTGATTATGTAAAATTATAAATAAAAATTCTGTATATTAAAAAATTGCTAAAGTAAAGCCAATAAACAGACTTGGGATAATACTTGTTATAAATACAACAAAGAGTTAATATGCCTAATATATAAAGAAAATGAACTAATGAATGAAAACCCTTAGGAAACACAGAGACAATTCATATAATGGAATAATTACTTCAAACAAACATAAGGGAGAAATTATCGCCTTAGTAATTAAAGAAATTCGTATTAAAACAATAATGAGGCAGTATTTTGCCTATTAAAATCAACAAAACCTAGATTATAATTTCCAAACTGACCAAGGGGAAAAGAAGCTCATATCTTTAATCATTACTGGTAGGGTTATCATCACATACATCCTTTCCAGAATGCAAGTTGGCAATTTATTCCATGAGATATAAAAATGTGCAAACTCTTTGACCTAGCAATGCCATGTCTATATATTGGTCTTACGAGAAATAATATAAAATCTAGGGGGGGAAGTTATATTCATTAAAATATTCATCAAAGCCTTGCATTTATAATAGTAGGAGAGATGGGGAGTAAGAGTAGGAATGGGGGAGACAATGTTCAACAACAGAGAAAGACACATACCTAATTAATGAAGTATTGGGCCACCATTTAAGATGACAGTCATAAGGAGGCGAGGAAGGACAAAACATTTATGTTACATGATAAAGTATGCGATGGCAAAGTAGAAAGGACCAGAAAATATAATCAATTCAGAAAAGTGGGTTGTTTTCAGGAGATCGAATTTTGAGTTAATTTGCTTTTTTCTGATTTTAATTCTCTAAATGAGGCTATAATTCTTATATGGTTTTAAAATAGATGAATAAAAGTTCAGATACATAAAGATTAGTAGTTATCACTTGACCACTGTATTTGAGCGATACATTAAAAACACTATTTTGGTTCTTGCTTTCTTCCAAACCACTCCACGATAACTCAAATTATCTTTTCTTACTCTGGCACTTGTTGGAGAAACCCAAATTGAGTGTTCCATATTTCTGTGCCTTTCTGTCTCTCTCAAAATGTGAACTACCACTGAGGCCCAGCATTTAATTTAGTGGGCTTGTAGTTACATCAGTTAAAACACCAACACATTAACCACATCTGTGTGAAAAACTATCATACGCATCTTCATTTTTTTTTCAGATAATTAATACTGAAAATGATTAATTGCCTTTTTAATGGACTAAGCAACCCTTGACATTGATGCCATCAATTAAGTACAATACTAGATCTGATATTGGCAGCTTCTATTCCGTGTGTAAGGATATCAGCAAAGACCAGTGTCATGCATGAATCACCATGACTGCTTAACTGAGATTTCTCAGCATCCTTCCTATGAAAACTATGTCAAGTTCTGTATTACGACCTGGAGTGCTCACAGCAAAAGCTACAGAATGGTCAGGAAAGGAGATAGACTATTAAATCTTTCCACAATGAAAATGTGAGACCATTCTACATAATTCCTATTTTGTCATAATATTCTGGTAACCATTAAGATTTAGATCTGTAATTATGGGAAGGAACCTGATATTCACCCCGATTACTGAGAAAGACAGTGAGTAAAATCGCAATAAAAAGCCAAGACTTGAAAAATGAGAGTTTGCAAGAGGTGAGTGTTCCCAAGCTCTGTTCAAAATGAACCTTCCAGTTTTCTACTTTGTTGGCAAGGCATGGAAAAATGTCTCCAAGTATATGTACTTCCATAGGTACTGCAGATCCTCTTTGGTAAATAAATAAATACATTGGTTTTATATTTATACAAACAGGCTTTAAAAAAAAATAAGAGAAATTGCATGGTAAAACATGTCCTGCTGGGCATGGTCATGCATGCCTATAATATCAGAGGCTAGGGAGGCTGAAACAGGAGGATCGCAAGCTCAAAGCCAGTTTCAACAACTTAGCAAGGCCCTAAGCAATTTAGTGAGATCTTGGTCTTAAAATAAAAAAAATAAAAAGGGCTCAGTGGTAAATGGCCCCTAGGTTAAATCCCCTGTACGGGGGGAAAAAAAATTATGTCCCAAAATGTGCTCAGTATTGTATAAATAAAATACCCCAACAAAAACCTTTATATTTTTTTAAAACTATAAGCATTGCTTAGTACACAAGCTGAGTGTACTAAGTAACTGCTTTCAAAACCCTTTACATTTCAAGAAACTGTTTTTGCTTTTGATTATAAAATTGAAGGTACACATCTAAAGCCCAGAACTGATTTTAAAACAAAAGCAAAAACCAAAAAACCTTACCTTCAACTACTGCTGAATAAATATGCTTTCTAAATCATATTTTAAATAAAAATCACTTCTTGACATAACAATAGTAACAATGAAAGAGAAAATCTACATGCAAAATACAAACCCAAAGAAAAACACCAGGACCTGTGATACTCCCTGAGGGAGGAGATAGAACTTATGATGTGAGAGGAAAAGAGAAAGGTGTTTGGGAAGAATTACCTCCAGCCTGTGACCAAGAGAGAGACTAGGTAGGAGAAAGGTGGCTGCTTCCAGGAGCTGTAGCCAAGTCACATCGCTTATATCCCTCCTCCTTCCCATGGCTGTTCTCGTTTACAGCTCTACCGAAACCTTAATCCAAGCCTTTAACGCTTGCCTGGGGAGCAGAGAGGCTGTGGAGAGACCGGGTAGAGCCAGTGGGCTCAGTTCTCTCTCCCCTACCTCTCCTTCCCACAGGATTGTCCCTGGTGGAGTCTGGAAGTCTCTCATCTTCCCCAGATTTCTCCACATGACTTCTAACAGGTTATTCTGATATATGCTTGTCAGCATTAATTAACATGACACTGGATCGGCTAGATCACTGACAAAATTTAAAAGCACAATAATAAAACAAAAGGGCAGTAGGAAAGATGCGGGGGCGGGGGGGGGGGCGGGGGGGACGGGGCGGTTGGGCAGAGCATTTGCATCTCCAGTATATTCTTCACCTCTTTCTCCTGCCCGGTCTAGCCAGCCTCACAAAGGCGCATCTGCTCTGCTCTGCATATGGAGATTGCAGATATCAGACCTATCCAGTTTGCTTAGAACAGCCCAGTCTACACTACTGTTCCATAAAAAGCGTCCTCATTCTCTCACAGCATCCGGTTTGGATGTTAAATTATATGATCATCCTCCTGAGCCTGTTCTTTCAACTACATGGCCTCTCCTTACCTTAATTTCTCCCACATAGCTAAAGACAAAGGGGCTAAAGACAAAGATCACTTGGAAGGCAGGAGAGAAGCCACTCTGGGGAATTTGCCGAGAGAGATGTAGTAGAATTGATAATGCTTGATTCATTTCCTTGTTTGATTTCCATGGGAAGAGTATTTCTCCACATTGGGCTGATACACATATTTATCATTAGACACAAAGCACAGAATCTGCCATCAGTTCACTTTCCTTGAGAATGAAGGTAATTCTGAAACAGCATCTTTCACTTACATCTGGCTGGTATATTTTTTCCTCCTAAGATCCTCCTACCTATGCAAATATTGTGCCTTTATTTTATTTCCCATGTAACCTTGCACAAGATCAACTGAAGTTTCAGAACCATACGAACACCATGCTATCCAATACAACTTTGTGTAATAATGGAACTATTTCATGTCATAGTTATTCTTCCTGATGGCTAATAGCTACGTGTGGTTTGGGGCCACTTGAAATGTAGCTAGCACGACTGAGTTTTTAATTACATTCAACTTTAATTAAGTAATAAGGAAATTTGGTTTCTTAAATTAGAAAATTAGGATAAAGAACTGTCTCCTGTTGTTTCCTTTGAGTCTTGATGAGAAAAGTCACTAGATAATTCATCAGGGCAGATATTGTCTATTAAAGGAAATTTCTCCCTCTCAGAGCCAGCAATGCATTGGTCTGGGCCCTATTTCTGGCAGTATAACAGGACCAGTGTCCAGCACAGAAAGGACTGTTCTTGGGTCCCACGAGGTGTAAAGTGAACTCTCTTCAATTCTTGGGGTCTTAATTTCTTCAGGGGGTCAAAAATTCATGTGGTCAAATCTAATGTCCTTTCTACCAACTTTGAACATTTCCCATTGGCTACCTGAGAAACGACCACCATGACAAAGAGGCCAAAATGGCCCATTCTGCCATCAGAAATGTGTTTGGTTCTGATCTACAGATATGGGGACAAGGGTAATGTGTCAGTCCACTATGTAAATATTACCAAAGGAAAAGAGAGTTTAATATTTAAGAGATCATTTACTTCCCCTTTACCCATCCTATAAGTAATACCATGTATATATACATCACCATGTGTCTTTTCTGTAAAATGAAAAGATTACTTTGAAAGACACAGAAAAGGTAACAAGCCTTTAAATACACTTATTAAAAAGTCTTATTCACATTTATGTTACCTTTACTTAGTATACTTTTTAAAAAATATGAACAAATCACTAAGTGAATAATTTGGTGGTATACTCCTTAAAGGGTTCTATCTGCTAAAAATGTCCTGAAATTAAATATCATTCAAAATGAGGCCAAGATGATGCATATTTTTTAAAATTTCTCATAGAAACTAACCATCTGTATAATAATCCATTGTCTGCTCTATCAAGGTGATTTATTAAGGATAATGAAGCATATGATTTAATAGCTGCCACAAATCCTTTTTCAAGTAGGATGGGTATAAATAATACAAAAAGATGGTCCAATAATAGCCAAATCCTAACCTAAGAACTATTCTATATGCTAGGTCACAGGAAATTACATGGACTCAATTAACTGCAGAGTGAAGTGAAAAGTGGCTGTGCACACAGCCAAAGATCTAACCACCCTCTCCTATCTTGGAATTATTACTATTATCACCATTATCATTATTATTAGAGGGACCTGTGAGCTCTACTAGCATGGTAGAATCTGAGTGGGTTTCCATATAATAACATAAAGTTTTCCACTTGAGAATGAAAATTATTCCAGCATGCATTTTTCAAAACTTTAAAAATCCAGATCTCTGAAATCTGCCAATACAAACTCCAGTTGGCAACGCTCTGCTCATCCTCACATCCACACAGCTCCTTGTATCCAGCAGAGTTGACTGTAATGAATGCCTAATGGGGGAGCAGGTGAATTAGTAAAAGGCCTCTGAAATCCATGCAGGAAAAAAAATATATTTTTAAGTTAAAAAAAAAAAAAATATATATATATAAAGTAATATATATATCTTAAGTAATAAATATATATATGCACATATATATTATAAATATATATCACAGTCCTGGGTTCCTGTGAGACCTGGTTCCAACATTTACCATTACTCATACCTGTGAAAAGTTTGTGCCACCAGTTGTCAAAAGGTTATTTCCTTTGGTAGCAAAGCTTTCCTTAGGCCTACTTCCATGAAGCATGAAAACAAAGTCACAAAACAATACACACCATTTGAATGCAGTATCCAGCCATTAGCTCTTGTTTGCCAACTGACAAGCTCTTCTCCTGTCTATCTCTGCAAACAGTCAGGTCTTTACAGGGCCTTATGTAACCAGCGAGGCAAATTTTTAACAGGAAATACAAGCAGTCTTACATGCCAGCTGTTTGGCATGAGCAGACTGCCTGGCTGTGCCTTACAGGCATGGCACAGCCATTCATTGATAAGCTGGCACAGCCAGTCCTGTCCCCAGGCCACCCAATGAGTCCATCTAAAATAAGATTAGATGCTGCAAATCCTGGTGTTCAAGTAACACTGGGATTCAGAAAACGTCCATGGCTCAACATAAACAAGGGGCTGATATGTGAGACATATGCTGCCTTCCCAAAAAATGTACGTTTCACCAGATGCATTTACCACCGACCAGCATATTTCTACACTACAGTTCCTACTGCTCTTGCTCTTGTGAGCCTGGCTTGCCAGAACTGAGATCAATTTTATTAGATACCATTAGTCTCTGTTAGGGCGGTCATTTGAATAACAACAGATTGGCAAGTATAAAACTAAGGCACCTGTTGTACATTTGGCAGCCTGGATGAGGCCCCTTAAAACGAAAACAAATAAGAGCTATAATCATGCCAGGCAATGGCTTTTGGTTCAATAATGACCATGTGTCAGAATTAAGTGCATCTGGGAATTCCTACCACAGCCAGATGTAAAGGCAGATTTGTCTTGTCTAGTGGCATATGAGTAGACACACACAGTCTACTCGGATTTGGCTTTGTCTTGATTTGGTAAGAAACTAGGTAAGTGAACTAAGCTCAAATGAAATAAAATTAATTACTGAAGAGCATCTGACAACAGCATCATAAGCCACCGAGTCTAAATGTACAGGCTGTAAGATTGGGGCCATGAACTAATCACCTGACTTTTCTGGTTATGCTAACTTATTCACAGAACATTCACCTGCATTATCCCAATATTACTACTATGTGGATCCAGGCCATGAACTAAGAGCTGGAGATAACACTGTGAATAAGACAATGACCTTGGCCTCAAGCACTCGTAATGAAACAGACCACAAATAAGCGATTGCAATGCATTATAACACATGCTATGTGTAGATGTGTAGAATTCACTCAGTGCTCTTTTAACACACAAAGTAGAATATCTGGGCTGCGGAGGAAGGAAAGGGTTCCTAGATGGGTTGTCAGTTATGATGCAACCTGAAAGAAGAGGTAAGAAATGGAAAAGAGGGGGACAGACATTCACAAGGAAAGAGAGTGTCCAAAATTACAGTACAAAGTAGAGAGTGGTGCATCTGAGAAACAGCAAATATTTCAGTGTGGCTTTAACAGACCTCTGCTGGGTGGGGGGTGTTGAATGAGAATGGTAAGATGGCTAGAGACAGGACAAAGGTCAGGTGCCTCCTGCTAAGAACTATTTCCTGCTTTATACAGAGGGGAGTGATGAGTGACTGGAATATCTAGAATATCAAATTCAGGTTGCATTTTGATAATAATAAAAATGAGATTCAAATAAACTTAAGCAGTACCTGACTATGCATAGCAGCATTTATTAAACTTGTCATTCTTAATTTATAGGTATTATTTTTAAAAAGCATTTATTAAGAACTTATGAAAGAATTCTCAAGACAACATAACCCAAAGAAGGTAGCAAATCCTGTTCCATGCTTCTAGGAAATTATGCTGAGAACTCAACTTATAGAAAAGTATGTGGCTACACAGGCCAGTGTTTCATGTGAGACGTATTTTAGAAATCTGGGTTGGGGGGCAAACAAACAAACAAACAAACAAAAATCTTAAATGTTAATATAAGAGCCACAGAAGAGAAGTAAAGAAAAAACATTTTCCATGTACCTTTATTTTATGTACCATGTCTGATTTAAAACTTCAGGGTGCCTTATTGTTGGAGAAAAGATAATTTTCCAATTCATCAAACAAATGTAACATCCTGTATTTTATTATTTATAAAACCATAATTAATCAGAAATAGTCTTCTGAGACCTTAACAAAAAAAATAGGTTAAGTGAAGAAAAAAATTTAATCAAATCCCACATCTGTTATTGATAATTAAATTATCAGGTGAACAGTGAAAACAAAATATTTTGGAAGACATGATAATGGACAAAAGTTGCCCAGATAAAATTGCACAGGGCAGGCTGCCAAAAAAAATAGGATGTGTGTGTGTATCAGTCACTTGGCATAATTTCATTTCTTTGATAGGCAGGCACTCTTCAGATATTCCTATGTTTCTCCTTAAGAAAATGCTTTTGATTCCTTACCTCTTAGGCAACTAGGAAACACCAGCCTTTGTGATCTTAAAGACTGTTTTAGGTGGAGCTACTTGTTTAACCCCTTCTGCTCCAGAACTGATCCCAGAGCTCAGGTAGTTGTGTCACTGGCCTGAAAGTATAAAATGTTAGCACGCTGGAAGGCAAATGCAAAAAAAGGATCATCTAGTCCAAACCCCTTTGGTAAAAAGTTGTATTTCAGTGGCTCAAGTTCCAAACAGAGAAAGGAAAGGAAGAAACTCTTCAGAAACAGTCGAGGGAAAACCTACATAATCCTTAAAATTTCTTCTAAATTTGTGTCAAGAAAACAACATGCCATTGGGTATTCTTGTGTGGTATATGTCAGATAAATTTTTTTTTAAAAATTATGTCAGGCACAGAATGAGGAGGTTCCGAATAGAGATGATATAAATTGAGATGCTAGCCAAACACAGTGGCACTTGCTTACAATCCCAGGGACTTTGGAGGCTAGGGCAGGAAGATCACAAGTTCAAGGTCAGCCTCAGCAACTTAGCAAGACCCTGTCTGAATAAAAAATCAAAAACGGTTTGGAAATGTAGCTCAGTGTTAAAGTCTCCCTGGATTCAATCCCCAGTCCAGAAAAAATAAAAAAATAAATAAAAGTTATGATACTAATAATGCTTGACTTAAAATTTTCTCCCTAAGTCCCACTTTATTACACCTCTATTTCAATCCTGGGCAAATTACTTAACCTTCCCATGGATCAGTTTCCCTTTCTGTAAAATTACAACCTAAAAGCTCTAATTTGCATAGAGTGTTATTTAGAGATCATACATGATATTGAAAGTAAAGTACTGAACAGAATGCCTGGCACGCAGTAAGTGCTCAGTAAATTTTAGTGACCATACCACATTGACTGCTATTATTGTACCTGTGATATCAAGATTATTAAAGGAAAAATTTTCCCTATAAAGGAATTTTGATTTTTACCTATCTCAGGGTTCAGAGCATCATCAAAGGTTTCTAATGAATACTTATTCCTTGCATTCATGATTTCAATTAAATTCAACTGGAATCTCTTCAGTTCCTATCAGTTCAAGAAAGGACACAGCACTTGAGCTGTGCTTTAGAAAATAAGATGAAAATTAAGACAATTTCAATGTAAGCAAGTTAGGGCGGCTGATAAGGAGAAAAAGGGAATTCTAGGACCGGTCATGGTAGAATCAAAGAGATGCCCAAGAGCAGACAGACTCCTGGATGATAGCACAAAATCCAATACTACACAATCGCAGAGCACCTCAGGCTACCATGAAAAGGTTGAATATGCAAATGAGGGTTAAGCTGAAAGGGCTGGGAAATTGCTTTGCTGGGTATTGAGCACTTAATTATGTAGACCTGAAAAGTTTGCAATTCAGAAAGCAAGTTTCTAATAAGAATGAAAGAGAAGTAATGAGAAACACAAAGACCACACAGGAAGTTATACAGGGAGTGCTAAGTATTTAAACATAAGGTAAAGTTAGAAAGGGAGAGGAAGTGATAAAGTGAAGAGATTACAGGAAAAACTACAAAACCTAAGGGGAGTGAAAGGAAGAAAACAGAAAGACAGTTAAGGGATAAGTTACATAGTGAGGCAGGAAGAAAAGGGAAGAAGACATGACTATGGATGTTGGACAATATTTTAGGTCTACAAATACAGGGTCAACTCTGAAATAGTTTGCCATATAGAACAGTCTTCTACTTCTTAATCATATAACAAGTCAATAGCATTTTAGGTCTGGAAGAGATGCCGGGAAACTTATTTTTATGGTCCTCTATGGAGACATTAGTTCCATGATAAGAGGCTAGGACTATCCCAGCAGACAATATAGGCAGAGACTAGAAGAAGGCTAAGAACACAACCATAATGGAAGAGTTTAGAATGAAGACTAGAAGTCAAAACACTGCAGGAAGAGGGAATTCAATGTTGAAGAAAATAAAGAGTCAAAGAAGGAAGTCAGAGGAGCAACTTGCATCCATGGGATATTTTCAAAGGAAGATGCTTCCAATATTTCAGTCATCCAGAGAAATACAATTCTTTCCCAGAAATACAATCTTTTCCCAGAAAAAAGTAAAAAACAATTACATAACTAATGAGTAGACATAGAATATTTAAGATACTTCCAATAGATTATTACTTCTAGTTAGCCTAATAATCCTGATAGACCCAATTAAAATAAAATATAAAGTCAGGAATCTGAAGAATCACACTAAGCTATTTCAACCAGAGAAGTCTAAATTGGTGGCTATGGCTTGTTCTTCTTTTACAATCCTTTTAATAATTTTTCAATTAAGTTCCTACTACAAATAATTGGAATATGTTTTCACAGGAAGTCCTGGATCTAATTATACAGTAAAAAACAACCTAGCATACATTCAATATGTCCCTTTCACGGAATGGGCATCAGAAAGGGGACAGAAAAAATTTTTATTTTAAACATTGAAAACAAAAGTCTCTTGGACCTATAATGGGTTACTGGATCAGCATTGATGTGTGTAGTCTAATTTCTCCCTGTGATATTGTACTGGCAGATCTTAGGGAGAGACAGAAGGCAGTAAATTCCTATCCTCCATCAATACATTTGACCTCGGAGCAAACCCCACAACTGGCTACAGGCACCCACCATCCATCACTGCTCTTGATACCTGATCCTTCAGGAAAGGACAGCTGCACTGGGCAAAAGGCTAAGCAGCTTTCTAAGATGCACTACCAGTGAAGGGGGGCAGGGCACTTCTTTTTGCTTCAGTATTTTTATTAACTGCTTTTCTAAACATTTCTTCCTCCAAACTGCATCTCCACATCAACTGTCTTCAGGAATCTATGAACATATTCTTGACTTTAAAAAAAAATGCTCTCTGTGTACATTCTAGGTAAAATCAGTTCTAGCTTTTCCTTTGAAAGCTGTCTGAGATAAGCAGTGTACTGTGGCATGCTAACATGCACAGACTTCAATGAACACATTGGGCTGGAAAAGGCTGTTCCAGAATCTGTAGTAATTACAGCAAGTATACAACAGAGTACCAGTAAGTGTACACATGCACCCCTATTCAACAAATACTAATTGTAAATCAGGTGGTAGTAATTTAGAGCCAATAGTTGAAGACAGCAGATCTTCATTAGGAGAGACCAGTGTTTTAAATATAGTATGTCCATCACAGACTACTATGTTCAGTAAGTTTTTTAAATTTAAAATACAAAAGAAGATAAATTCTTATCATCAAATTTAATCTTCATCCCAAGTATGGTCATTCTCTCCATTTTACAGATGATAAAACCGAGGCTCTGGGCCAGGGTCCTGAGTCAGTGGTAGAGTGCTTGCTAGCATGAGTGAGGCACTAAGTTCAATTCTCAGCACTGCATATAAATAAATAAATGTCCATTGACAAATAAAAAATAAAAAACCGAGGCTCTAAAATGTGCTATCACAAGAAATAATAAGATGAACATTCAGATCTTCTTTCAGCAAATTTATGTTCTTTTCACTGAAGCATAAAAAGAAAATTGGTCTATGCTGCGTAAAAGAAGTTCATCTACTAAAGATATAAAAGAAGTTTCTTGTACTTGTGATCCAAAGATTACAGATGATCTCTGTATACATCTTAAGGTACAATTTCTCCAGATCCCAAAGCCATCCTGAGAAACACTGTTTTCTAAACACAATTCACAAATCTCAATTTAGTTAGCTACTGCTACATTAAAAAGCTCAAAGGCTGCTAAAAAAAAAAAAAAAAAAAAAGACAATTAAGATTTTATAAATTCAATCAATCTCATGAAACTGACAGATTTACGAAGGTTAAGTCCAGTAAATAGCAATGTGGTAAAGGTCACAATGCTTCTGACATTGTTATCTGAATGTCAAAGAAGAACCAAAGTTAAGTAGCATTTCTGTTCAGTGAATTCAAAGAAATCAAAGAAAGCCTGGGCTCAAATGGTGCTCTAGCTCTTACATTTTGTTTGGAAATACTGAAGGAGCCAGAGGGGTCTGCCACATAAATGCAACCGTTTGCAAAGGAAGGCAAGGCTTGTTTGCTGCAGGTGGAGAGGGAGGAACATTGAAGTTGCCTCAGTACTATTTGCCTACTGATATCCTTGACCTACCAGCTTACAGACAGCACAAACTGCCTTACCTTTCCAAATAGTCAGCTCTTTCACTTATTATCTATAAAAGAATTTGATCTGGGGGACAGAAAAAGTTAAAAAGCCATGAAAAGGTGCATTTATTTTATTTTTTTTAATTTTCAAAAGGCTATACACTAACTGACTAGTTTTGGTATAGTCCCGTTAAACATATCTAAGCATCAAACAGAAAATAATGAACAGAAAGCTACTGAATTATTTTGAGAGGGAAGAGGAGGAACACAGCAGGTCTCATTTTAGTCATTTTTCCCACTGAATTTTTTAACCCTTTAAGGAGTGTGGCAGTATACTTACTCTAATGTCTAGCTATTAAAAATATTTTATAAGTAAAATGCTAAGAAAATACAAAGTGATTGCTGATTATAGGGAAGCACAGGTAATTCATTAAAGGTGAAGTGAGAGACATAATACTTTAATTTTATGAAATATGTGTTGTAAGAATGCTGTTATCATTAATGCTTCAGCCTCACATTGCTGTCACAGCATTATTATTTAGGTTCATTAGATCAGAGACAACTGTAATATGTAAGCATTTGCTCTTTGACCTTTCCAAGGCTTTCCAAGACACAAAGGAAATATTGAACTTTAACATCTGAAGCTATGATTTCATATAATTAACAATCAGTGAGAACACGTCATCTATTCTTCTAGCACTTATTCTTAAGGGTTTTGATTGTGGAGAGCTAAAATTCATTTCTATTTGTTTTTAAAAGAGGGAGATTCTGGACACTTTCATTGTCAAAACAAATGTAAGCCAAGGATGGCATTTTAGTAAGTGTGACCAACTCGTGATTAGAAGCAAATGAGATTATCCATATAGGAAATATCAGCAAACAAACCTGTCCTTTGGTAGAAATGTCACTGTGCTACAAAATTACAGCTTCTTAAACAAGTGATGCTTGTTGGAATGAAATTTACTGACAAATCCCTTCTAAGCAATCTTCTTCCACATTATCAGATTTCTTCAGTTGATGTGCTATATGGGAATCCTCAATCTTGGCGTTCACAGAGAGAACTTTTCTCTTTGCTCTTTCTTAGTAAAATACTGATAATATAAAAACAGAATTTTTTTAAGCCCTGATTTTGCTTGAGATTGCAATTTGCCTCTATACCATCACAAAAGTAGCTTTCCTCAAAGATTTTCTCAAAAAAACTATACAGTACCAAGATGAAGCAAAAGTATATAACTTCACAAGGCAATAAGATTCAGAGTAAAACAGGCTTAACACATTAACTCATTTGCTCAGGCTCACCTTCAACCAAAAACTACTATCCCTTTAAGAAAATAGAAAAAGATAAAGCATTCTTTGAATAGTCTGGGTAAACTTAACAACTGTATTTTTATATTTAGCACTTTACATTTCTGAGCTTGTAACACAAATCCTAAAACTATATTTTATGGCCACTAAACTAAGTACACTATATCAAAGGCAAAGTGCATTTTTAAGATTCCCAGAAATTTTGGGGAATTAAAAAGGTGCCATAATCAAAGGTTAGATATACAACTTTTGAAGATATTAACCTTAGGTCTGATGCTTTTAGGATCACAAGGTAGAGCCCAGAGACTTCAACTCTGGACTACCCCCAAACACACAATGAAACTGGTGAAGAGTGGTTTTAAAACAAAATCACCTTGAGGAATTCATCTTTCTTAAATTGGCACTTTACATATAAAACTGTGTTAATGAATTCTTATTTATCCATAGAATCTTCTTAAATACAGAATTGTTCAATGGCTAGATATATCAAGTTTGGCCTGAAGGAAATCCAATATGCAAATACTTTTAGTGTGCTCTTACAAATAGGCACCTTGTCAGTTTGAAAAAGTGAAAATCAACAAAAGAACATTGTAAGTATACTTGACCTTATTGCCCAATGTCTATCAAGATTGGCACAGCTGGTCGATTTCAAATTTGTGAAACTGACACTTAAAAATGTGTAGTGCATCTTCAGTCCATGTCCCTCAAGTGCTGACTAAACTGTAGTCACCGTCTTAGATTCTTCTTCCATACAAACTTGCACAGTACTTACAAAGCTAGTTTAATCACATCATCAATCTATGACTATACTTCCCTTAAAGTAATTCTGCTTCATTTATCTTTTAAACCCTACATTATGCAAATAGCACCCTTATCAATCCAGTAAGGAAAAGTTATTAATGCTCTCTCTTACCATACACTGAGAAACTGGGATCACATAAGAATTTGCACAAATAACTCTTCCTTTTCTATTTTACACTGTCTATGAAAAACCCCCCTTGCACCACCATAGAGTCTGGAGAAGCCTAAAGTAATATTCTTGAAATATCCTTCAATCAGTGTCTATGATTGATATGAGAGCAGGAGTTAATGTATTAAAAAGAAAACAACAAAAACTTGAGGAATGGTCTACTTGATTTTTTTTTTAAATGTCTCTCTAGGAAGGGTTTGCATTTGCGATACCAGGATACCTCCTGGATATAAGAACAGTTATACAGGCCCCTAGTGGCTTACCAAATAGCAGCAGATGAGGGAATTCCAATTCAGTTCTCCACTTTGAGATATTTTGGTTCTAAATGAGTGTCAATCTTAAAAAGCAAACCAAAGCATTGCATTTAATACTTCAAGCAGTTTTACATCTATAGTTATCTGTCATAATGCATAAATATTAAAATATATTGCTGTATTCCATTACTTTACTAACTACACAAGTGCTCCGGCCCAAGTAGAATTTGTGTTATATAACCTCCACAATAAAATGGTTAATCCCTCTATCCCTTTACATGTCATTTTATTATAAAAGCAATACATTACTCAAGTATATTAAAATATATTAGAGAAAGACACTTTTCCTATTTGAATTGCATTCCTATCAAATCATTATTACTGAAGGCTTTATGTTAGTTCACTATTTAAACTGAGATACAGATAAAAACTAAATGCCACTTTTACAGTGGTAGAACTCTAAATGTATTTCCCAACATCAGCCAGTGATAGAACTCATATTGTAGTGTAACTATTTTAAAAGATTTACAATTAATAACACCCCGTAAGTCCCCCATCCTCTTGCTGTCTTTCTTTCACAAAAGAAAATTTCAGGCAGGCACATTTACAGCTTTTAGCAATTTTTAACTGGACACAATCTGACAGCTGAATTCATGAAACTGACCAGCTTGTCAATTTCACACTTTGAAAGTACAATAATAGCTGATAGCATGAGGGTGAATTTAAGAAATCTGTCACAGAATTGCTGGCTCCATTGAAAAGCAAAGTACAGTACATAATTATGGGAGGTGGGAGGTAGGGAAAATTTTATTGTCCATTTAGGATATCTGTTTCAAGATTCAGACCTGAAGCATTGAAAATGTGTTCTCTCTTTGCTATAATAGCCATCTAAGGCATCTTATCAAATTTGTTTTGAAAATAAATATATCTACAAAGCATGTTTCTGATCATCATCATATTACCTATAACATAATCTTTAAATTGATATCTAAAGATTCCTTTAAATCGGAAGGTTGAGTCTTGGCTCATCACACTGGTTTTTTACTCAAGTTGAGTGGTTGGTGTGTGCACTTTGAAACAGAAAGAATAGTCCAAATGGTTGGTCAGAACTATCTATGGTAGAACTCCCCATGGGTGAGCTACAATGGTTATAAAGAATACACCAAAGGGTAAAGTCCACATTGGTAACTCTGTAAATCCAACAGCAAATGTGTCTCAAATCACTAGCAGTTACTAGTTACTAAAAGGCTCAAAATGTGTAAGCTGCCCTTTAAGTCACTGGCACTGTGTCTCTGACATGTGTAAAAAATAAAAATAACAACAACAACAGCAACAACAACAACTTTAAGAGGAAATGCAGGGAAAGTAATCTCTCAGGAATCTTCCTAGGTACTTAAGATCCAAACTGTAGACTGGGCTAGGGGATCACTCTAGGAAATTTAGAAAACAGGAAAGACATTTGGCAAATAGTATACCCGGAGGTGAACTGGAAACAATACAAGCAGATTGTGATAGCCCGGTTTTGAAGAATGGAACTACTATTTGAAATCATGGAACACCCAAATTAATGAAAGCCAAGCTCACAGTTAGTGTTCAAGATTTCTTTGTAAGCTTAAGAAAACTGATTTCACTTGTTAATGTTTTTAAATTAAAATCAATGTCGCAGAGAAGCAAAGCAAGTTTTCCATATGCCTATGTAAAACTACAATAAATCTAAAAGAAAGAAAAAAAAAATATATATATATATTGGGTTTGTTCTTGGCTTTCTTTCCAAATTGTTTCCTACAACTTCAACTCTTCATTATAAATTATGCGTTCCCTTCCTTATGGAATGAGTGTGTGTGTAAGTACACCAGATTCCTGTGGCAGAACTACGAGCTTTGATTCTGCGGTGGAAAGGTCTCCAAAACAATCCCCCTCCTCTATGGCAGCCGCGTAGACTTTGATTCCTGCTATTTCTCCTTCTCCCCACTAGTTCAGAGGAAAGAAAGAAAAAGAAATCGCCCCCTCACCATAATCAGCCCTCCTTAAAACAGTAATCTCTGCCTTTAAAAAATTACATATATATATAATATGAGGTGGCAGAATCCCTGAGTAAGGTCGGAATGCCCCACCGCTCCCTGTTTTTCCCCAATACTACGCCCACCCTAGGAGGAGAGGAGGAGGGTCGCACAAATACACCAACCCGGACACCCCCATTCTCTAGAATCGCCTCTTTCCAGGGTCTGAGGTTTCAGGCGAGAAGTGAACCATGCAGGGGAGGACCTCTGCCCGAGGAGGTTCAGGAGAAGAGCAAACTGTGTGCGCTCCGGCGCCCGGGCGCTTGGGCTCGTGGACGCGGGAGCGTGTCGCTCCGGCCCGGGAGGCGCCGGCAGCCGGGGCTGGGCTCAGGGCGATCCCGGCGCAGCCAGAGGGGAGGACACAGAGGGGCGGGCCGGTCAGGCAGGGGACTTACCTGGTCATGTTGGCTCCGGGCAGCCGCCGCCACCGCCTCCCGCGCCGCCACCAGCACTTTGCTCCAGCGCCTTCGCGCCCCGCCACGGCCGCGCAGCCTGCGCCTGCCCGCGCCGCCGCCTCCGGGCGGCCAATTTAATCCCGCCGAGCAGCGGCCGCCGCCGCGGGAGCCCCCCTGATCGCCGCCGCCGCCCAGCCCTGGTGCGGCCAGCCCAGTCCAGAGCGAGGAAGTGGAGGAGAGTCAGCGAGTGAGTCCAAAATCCCGAAATCCAGCATCCAAGGGAGCGCGTCCCCCCGCCCTCCCTCCACCCCTTACCCCTTCTCCTCCTCCTCCGCCTCCTCCTCCTGTTCCCGGGCCGTCCTCCGGCCCTTCAGAGCCCGCGGCTTCGCGGCGGTTTCTCCTCCTCCCGCTCCTCCTGCTCGCCCTGCGCCCGCTTCTCCGGCTGCCTCTGCCGCCGCTGTGTGGCTCCTCTCCCTCCTCCTCCTCCTCCTCCTCCTCCTCCTCCTCCTCCACCTCCTCCTCCTCCTCCTCCTCTTCCTCCTCCTCCCGCTCCTCGATGCTCCGCCGCTCGCGGCTGGGGGGTCCGGGGCCGCGTCTCCTCTCCTCCCTCCGCCTCTCCTGTTTCCTCCTTCCTGCTGCTGCTTCTTTTAAACCAGATTTTTTGGCCACAAATAGCAACTCGACTGCCCCCCTCAGCGCCTCCCCTCCCTTCTTCTCTTCTTCCCCCCAAAAGTGAAGCGCACGCGAGGTAACCAGAAACTGAGGCCCAGAGGGCGAAAGGGGAGGCGGGGAGAGGGGCCTCGGCGAAGCCTGGAGAAGAGCCCGAGCGAGCGGAGTCCAGGGCCAAGAGGTGGGATGGCCAGCCCAGCCCAGACCTTGGACCCGGCGTGAACCTGGTGGTTACTGTTGCAAGCGAGGTGGTTTGGTGGGGAAATTAAATGAAAAAGCTCAGGAAAGTAATTGGAAAGGCTTCTCTCTTTGTTTCCTTGACTGGGTGATTTCTAAAATCTTCATAACGTGCTGGGGATCCCACGGAATCGTTGTGCCCCAGCGCTAGGGTGTTGTGTGTGCGCGTTGCCTGCGCGAGAGTGCGAGTGTGGGTGCGTCCGGGCGCGGGGAGAGCCAGGCCCGCTGCGCCCGCTGGCGAATCCCTGAATCTGGATCACTGACCCACTGAGAGGGCCAGAGGGCTGGACGAAGGAGGGGCAGACAGGAGAGCTGGGCTAAGGAGGCAAAACACACATACACACACACACACTCTCTCTCTCTCTCTCTCTCTCTCTCTCTCTCTCTCTCTCTCTCTCTCTCTCTCTCTCTCTCTCTCTCTCTCTCTCTCTCTCCCCCCCCTCCCTCTTCCTCTCTCTCTCTCTCTCTCTCTCTCTCTCTCTCTCTCTCTCTCTCTCTCTCTCTCTCTCTCTCTCGCTCTCAGAGGAGGGGGCGGGGTGACGTCACTCTTCAGCATCCATCCACCCGGTCAGAAAAGACCCTCTCTCATAGATTCACTCATCTCCTAGAGAGGCACACCCGGGCGCTTCCTGCTCTGCGTCCCGGCGCACAGGAGGAAAAAATTCTGGTCGCACCCTTTTCAGAGCTTTGATAATAATATAAGGAGCGTGCGTTGATGAGACACAGTTTGTGTCCGCCCCAGTTCACCTTGGCAGCCTCATTCGGGGACGCTTGTAGGATCCACTTTGGCGGCAGAGAGGGAGAAAGCGAAGCAGTGAATCCAAATCGTGGTGTAACAACTCTTGTTTTGCCTTCATGCTGTTCGCTTTTATGATGTTGGAAGTGCAGTGCTCCCCAGCTTCTGTGAAGGACAATATAAAACCCTCTCCCTAGATGGGAGCCCAGTTGTTGGCATACATGTTCTTTATCCACAGAACCCAAGGGTGGCTAAGGTGCCCTGTGTGGATTGATAACTAAGGGATCTCCATAGTATCTCCAGCCCCTTGGAGAAAGTCAACAGCTGCAAGCCGCCGATGGCAATTGACCCGTCAAAATTCTTTAGAAACTTGGTCAGAAAGGTTAAATAAAGTAAAGCCAGGGCCTCCATCCACCTCCATTGCTCATTCTGTGTTCAGGCCAGCACATACAGACAATACTTATTCCTGCAGACTCTAAGCTGTCTTCAAAAGAGCAAAGGTAAGCAGACCTCCTTATATTCAACCTAATGATCCTGCTTCCTCACTGCTGGCTCAAGCCACCCATGTGTTTCCACCATCTGCATGCTGTGCTCCTGAAAAGCACTGAAGGATTCGTCAGTAATCCTCTGCCCCCTGTGTGTTCCAAAAAGAAGGCACATCCTTTTAGAGTCTTGTTAAATGAAGTTTAGTTTTCCAATAAGTTGGGGGTAAAGGAGGAACACCCTGGCATGTCTCTTTTTCTTTTATCCTTTTTAATGGTTAGCCTCATAGTGATATTCGGGAATAAACTTATTCCTGCACAAGCTTTCCAGTCAGGTGTGCCCTGAGCAGGTATGATGGACTTCTGCTCCTTGTGCCGTTAGGATAGATCTAGAAATCTGACCCTCCTGATAAATGATTCCCATCCAAGATGTAAACTCCACCTTGGGTTTCTCACTGCCACATCCTCCCCTGATCCCATTTCCCTCATGCAAAGCAGAATATTAGAGGAACAAATTTTTTAAACCCTACTATTTCTCTGCATTTATCTTGGGTGGGGAGACTCACAGCCCTCTACCTACACATCTGACTTCATTTAAGAAGAATGCATCTGAGAAGCCTGACTTCTCTCTGGGAGCATAGTCTAGGAAATATCATCTTATTCCCCCGGTAGCAAGTTAGACTAGCTATAGAAATCGGCAATGATTGTTACCAAGGTGAGCAACAGCAGGTAAAAAAGGGGCCCAGACATCAAAGAAACAGAGAGGACAGTATAAGTAAAGGACACAAGCCCAACTTTTCTGACACCACGAGGTCCTCAATGTTCTTTTCCCTACTACAACTGAACATCTGAGACAAAGAGGTAAGGATCTAGGGCAGCAGCTAGAGAGTGTGAGCTATTATTATACAAAAGAGACTGAGAATTATTCAGGGTGATGCTGCTGAGGAAGGCGAGATAGACAAATAGAGGAGCCAAACTTTCTCTGCACATACGAGTAGAAGTGGGAGTAAGACTGCAGCCAGATACACATATATTAATACAGATTTGTAACCAAAGTGCACAGTGATGCTGTAGCATCTTATATAACTGTTTAGCATTTGGAAATTTTAAATCAAAGAACACCAGAGATGGACTAATTATCTGATAAAATCTTCTCAATTTGTATAGGTAAGGAAACTGAGTCCCTAAGGCCACCCACCTCTTTGGTGGCAGAAGTAGAGTAAAAACCTAGATATCATGACTCAGTTTCCCCTATCACATAAACTATTCCTTATCACCTCCAAGTTCTGGATCAAAGAAATCATTTTTCCAACTTATCAATGAGCAATAAATATAAAATACCTTAAAACTATAACTACATGGAGGAAAAAGAAGCAATAGGAGACATTTTCTTAGCTCCATTCCAGCTCTAACATTCTGTGATAAATAGCACACAGGAGCTTAGCTATAGCACAACCCCCTCTAGTGCATAATTCAGCATACGATGAGTATGAGTCTGTTTTGGACCTCATCCAAGGGAGTTAGTTCCTAGAAGTACTCAAAAGATTTCATTCTCATTTATCATGAAGCATCGTAAAAGAAGACTAAAAATAGTCATGATGACAATAATAGTAATCAATTGTTCCAGTTACATTATGTACTAAGCATCATGCTAAGCATGTTATCTTATCCCGCTTTTTTTTTAAAAAAGGCACATCGTGCCTTTTATTGGCTCACAAATCTGGTGGGTCATGAATAATTTTTTCAAGGAAGGAAAAGTAGGAAAGAAATGGTTTTGATCATATGTCTAGTAATTACAGGAGAAAGTCTGAAAGCCACTTCCTCATCTCCAGTCTTTACAACTGCCTTGCTAGTTAAGTGTCATTAGTTCCATTGTATAAGTGAGGAATGAGATCAGACAGGCTAATTTGGCCAAGCTGACAACTAGCAAGTGACCAAACTAGAATTGAACTTAGATCCATTTAACTTCAAACTTTTATGTTTTTACTTCTGTAATGATGACAAATTATGAACTGAGGGATGGAATAAATTGTTGTTAATCATATTTTCTTGGTGAGGAGTACAGTGGTTTTTATTAAATTCGACTAGAATGGAAAAACAGAACAGTTCCAAATGACATGTTCTGAAGATAGTGAGTGGTGTCATAAGGCACAAAACACATATCTGACACCTTTTCCCACAGGTGCTAGGTTGTACCTAACATACTTCTTTAATTTGCTGCTAAATGTAGAAATGAAGTAATAATGGTTTGAATCTTTAAATAAATATATACCTCTGAAAGTGTTAAAATGTTTGAGTTTTCAAAATTAATTCATACAGGATTTCTCAGTAGCTTGCATGGGAGAGAGGTAGAAGAAATAGAAGACAATCCCTACACTGAACAATATTTTGCTTACTTGAGTGACATAGGATACACACATATAAAGACACACAGAAATAAAGTAATCTACCTACATTATGAAGAAGAAAGGATGATCCATGAACTCAGGCACCATACTAGCTCTTTGGACTCATAGTCCTATGAATTTTTCCTATAACATTGCACATTTAGGTGTGTTATTCCCATTCTCCAGATTTGAAAGCTCAAACTCAACTCTTAAGAGATGATTTAAATGAGTGTCTAATCCTGGTCTTTATGATTTTAGTGTCCTGGGCCCTTTTCAAGCAGGTGGACTTCCAGCTGTTTAGAGGTTTTGAGACCGGCTTTGCAAACGTTCACACTATTCTGCATATGAAAGAAGTACAGTTTCTTTTTCTCTAGAGCAGCATCTCTTTTTGCTGTTAGGCAACACTGTCCTCTTTAAGAAAAGACATCCCTATCTTTCTCTAACTAAAGACCTAGAAAAGCCAGGTCCTCTCTCTTGACTGCTCAGTTCGGCCTGCTGCATTTCAACCTCACCTGCAGTGTGTAGAGGACGTTATGGTACGATGCTATTTTCCATTGGCTCTGCTACTGGAGATTACAGCATGTGACTGTGACAAATGGATATTCCCATTAAATTCTTTAGTAGAGTGGGGCATTCCATTAACCATTGGCACCATCCCAACCCAAGTGAAACATTGGGTCATTTTTTTCTTGTGAGCAAGAAGTGAAGGGAGAAAACAAAGGATATACTCTAATTACCTTTCCTATTTTTTTGTGTGTTGCATGCATTATGATAGCCGTATATTACAATTATTTATAATTAATATATGACAAGCTGTCAGCTAAAATTTAACAGGTGATTTGTCAAGAAGCCTCATTAACGCATGCATTAAGTACTGGCTTTCAGTGTTTCCTAACAATAAAATTGTGTCTTGGTTTTGTCGGTTTTTTTTTTTGTTTGTTTGTTTGTTTTAATCTATACAGTTTAAACATTCAGAGGTCACTTATCTTGATATATTTGCAGCATTTTTTCAAATACAACTAACTATTGCTAACCTAAATGAGTGCATTGATATTAATGTCAGGTATAAGCATCTTTTCTTTTTTATCACTTTGTTTTAAATGTGAATGTTTTAACTGAGGAAATCAATGGCCTCTTGTTTATTTTTAGGTTTTATTTCTTCATGATTTAAATACATTTTTAACTGATGTCCTTGAAAGAAAAGACAAAGCTGAATAGAAGGAAAGTAACTACAGTTACTTATGTTCCACTTTGCATTTGCATCTTACATTAGAGAACTCTGAAATGAAGGAATATCTTAAAATACAGAAAAAGATTAAGAAGTCACCAAAAAGCTAGTAATTAATCTACTAAGTAAAGGAAAAGTCTTCAGAGACGAAAAACTGATGAAGCAGGCTCCATTTTGCTGAGTGGTACAAGAAAGGGGCACACAATGGAAATGAATCACAGATAGTTCCTGGGACAGGGAACAAGAGTCCTTGAAAAAAGGAAAATCTTGGTTTCAGTATCTGTAAGAATGTCCAAGACATAGGATATAACCTGAACCGAAGTTAAATCTTATACTAAAATTTTATTATTGGCTTCACAGCCAACCAAAGCTTGAACTTCTTAAGAGAATGATAGAAAAGTAAAGCAGCATTTGTTTTAAATTTCATTTGCACAAGCCTGACTCTTATCTTTTAAGACTAGGACATGCTGCAGGCTGTTAATGACTCGCAATCAACTACTGTAGAGGGTGCTGAACCTCCTTAATGAAAGAATGTGCTTCAAGATTCAATGGTTAGGAAGAGAGAAGAAACAAGAGTAAAATCCAAAGCACAGCAGCTTTTCAAAGCTTATAAGACTTCTGTGTCCACCAGTCAAGTTCAGGTTTCATGTTTTTCACAAGAAAGCACTGTGCCAAAGAGCTGTGAAATTATTTTATTTATTCATTTATTTATTTAGGTACCAGGGATTGAACCCAGGGGCTCTTAACCACTGAGCCATCCCCAGTTCATTTGTATTTTTTAACTTGAGACAGGGTCTTGCTTAGCCGCTGAGGCTGGGGCTTTGAACTCATGATCCTCCTGCCTCAGCCTCCCCAGGCTCTGGGATTATAAGCATGTGCCATCCTTCCTGGCCTGTGAAATTATTTTTAAAAGGATTTTCTAATAAAGTTTCAGGAAATGATTTTCAGACACTGAGAAGCAAAATACCACCAGTTACTCTCCATATAACAGGAAGTGTATCTCCATGCAGTTGGGGAATTATAGATGACCAGTGACAAACTAGTCATTGTATCCTGAACCAGAGTCCTACATGTTACCAAATCTCACCTTGTTTCTCATACACAGCACTGACTCCATGTTCAGCTGTGGACAGTTACCCATGCATTCAAGGGCAGTTATCAAAACAGTGAATACTGCAAAGACATCAAGAATACAATCCTCCAGCCACCTTTTCTCTATCTTTGTCTTATACTTGTATACTTGTCTTATACTTCAGTTATGCCACTTAATTTCTACTTGGTGTACGTCGTGTAGTGTTCTCTCAGCTGTTCTCTCAGAGTAGGATTCATGTCTGATTGGAACTAAAAGCTCCTGTCAGAGTGCTTTAAGCATTGTAAGTACTTCATAAATATTTGAGAAAGTAAAGGAAGGGAAAGATGGAGATAGGAAGAAAGAAAAAGGAAATGAAATGATTGTTAATTGCCTATTTTATGTGAAATATCACTTTCTTTACAAAGCTTCCTGCAGTCCATTAAAGAGAATGAATCTACCCTGCCTCTGGGCACTCATTCTTTTCTTTTTCCTTTATTTCCTACCTCTCTGTACTTTTATTGTACATGTGTGCACCCTATTAAGCTCTGAGCATCTCTACACTCTTTATATCACCACAGCTGTAAGCAGATCTCAGAAAATGTCTACTGAATGAATCAATGAATGGTAAAATGTGCCTAATACCACTGTGGCTGGTTAAATGTCCCTTTCCTATCATCTCTCACTGTGCCCATGCTGAAAGGTACAATTACCTACAGTTTGGTCAGATTTAGGTCTCACCAATCACAATACACACCAAAATGTCACAAGGAATAATATAATCTGAATAGGAGTGTAGGGATTCAGGGCTCCAGAGAATTCTGAATGAGAATAATTACAAAGTTTCATGTTTTCCTACAAGATGGCAAAATCATTGATCAGTGCAGAAGGGAGGGGGATCCTTCATATGTCTAACTGGTACTGAACTTTTTATTTTTATTTCGTTACACTAGGATTCTCTCCACCTAATAATATCTGTAAACAATATTTCCTATCTGATCATATAGTACCACAAGTCATCCTGACTTTCCAAACTCATTGGTCACATCTCCAAAATCACTAGTAACATCAAACAAGCCTAGGAGAGATTTTAAAAGGAAAACCAAAGACTATTTTTTCCCCACATGTATGATTACCTCAAATACTCTATTCAAGTGAGTGTATGTTTTAAACATGTACCAAACTTGCTTAGTTATTAAGAACACAGAAAGTTCATTTTTCTAATACAAATATCCTTACTTTGTTCGACTACTACAGTAATAAATTTTTGCATATTCTGCTCTCAACCTTTTCCCTATTGGCAACAATTCATTCTCTACTATGCTGTCTAATTAACTTTAATAAATCTCAAGTTTGATTATGTAACTCCCATGCTCAAAAAATTCAGTGGGTCATGATTAAGTACGCACTCCACAACTAATCACAAATATTCTACCAACATTCAAGACACATCATAAATGGAATGCCGCCTGAGCCCATTATTCCTTTC
Organism: Sciurus vulgaris; assembly: GCF_902686455.1. Classification (NCBI taxonomy): domain Eukaryota; kingdom Metazoa; phylum Chordata; class Mammalia; order Rodentia; family Sciuridae; genus Sciurus; species Sciurus vulgaris. Next base: position 27,991,678 of record NC_136476.1, read on the forward strand.
TGTATTTCAAATCTTTACTATCAATATCCTAAACTCCAATATTGTCAAAATAGAAGTGTACATTTTTTTTACTCAGCAGTTGCCCTATGATAACATGAGGCTGACTACCCCCATTCCTAAAGGATCATCTCACCAAATACTCTTTCTGATGCATCTACCCACATATGAAAAATACTTTGAAACATCCAATTCTTAGAATCTCTTTCATGCTAAACATTCTACTGAAATTTACTAAAAGTTCATAGAAAACTCACCACTAAGATGTTTCATGGCTAGTGTTTTGGTTTTGGTCCACTAATTGGAATGGCAAAATGCTACCAATGTACGCATGCATGAATGGAGTTAGTGGGGATTTATGCAGACTTTTATGTAATCATTTCTTGGTCTCTTAGTTTAATCATGCCTTCAAAAGTTCTTGTGCCAGGTTACTATGTTTGTAAGGAGATCAAAGAAATTCTAAAAATTCTGAGTTAAGACCAATATGAAGAGCAACTAACTATGGAAACTTTTAACAATTTCTTTCTTTCCTTTTTGTATTCTTAACTCAGCTTTGCTTATTATCAATGCAAGAGATGAACTGACCTGGGACTATTAACGGTCTTTGACCTTGAGAAGCACAAAAGCCAATCAAGTCAGGCAGATTTTCATCTCTGCTTTTCTTTTGGCAAAGACGCCAAGGCTCATGTATCTGGTAACAGTCCTGAAAAGGGCTGATGTTCTTGTGAACTTTTATCCCTCCTTCAGAGGAACCTCCTGCCTGTTGAGACCCAAGCTCTAAATATCCTACTTGTACCAAACGGAGGTAAGAAGGAACAGGTGCCTGTATTATTTTTCCTTTTTATCCCTGCACACCTCCTCCCTCAGAGTAAAATAAAACAGGCTGTGTTCTAAGACTGTGGATGTCATCACTGCTGAGTAGAGATAAGAAATTAGAGCAAGTGCTGAAAACTAAAATATTTTGTGAAATTCAATCCTACCTGTACCATTCATAACACATTAAAGTTATGTTTATATTGTTTTTCTCATCCTGTACCTCTGCCACAGGCCAACCCTTCTGCCTATGTTTTTTTCTAGATTGCAATCCTATAAGATCTTGATCAGAAGGGCTGGGTCTTATTTTTCTGTGTATCCCTGCAGAATGTCCTGTCCTAAGAGTGTATTATAGAACTTGATACAATTGAATCTTTTTGGAGTCCAGTGTTTTCTTTGAAATTAATGAAAACTTTATAGGGCATGAGCAAATCACAGCTTTTCCAGTTTCATATATTCTATCCTGTTGTCTCCAGGGATCATACTCATATTTATCAAATCATGAGTCCAAATATTTGGATTGTCAAACCCCTGGAACAGTGGTTCATAATCCTAACTGTGCATCAGCATATGTACAAATTCTTAAAATGTATGTCCATTCCACTCATACTAGCTGAATTGGATTCTCTGGGAGAGGAGCTTTCATATCTTTACTTTTAAAAGCTTCTCAATTGATTAATCTAGTTAGCCAAGGTGGAGTAACCTTGCTTTACAGTCATAGGAAACAATTCGAAAATCACTGGACTAGATTATTTCTAAAGTTTTTTTTTTTTTTTTTTCCAGCTGTAGGAGTCTTCGTGAAAGTGCTTTTATTTTTTTATCAGAGAAAAACACATGACCCTTTGACCAAATTCCATTTTTAAGTAGTAACTACAAGTGAAATGCAGCCCAAATTTCTTACAGTCCTGCGGTGTTTTTAGCATTTGTTACTACTTAGTTTTCACGCATGCCCACTCGCCCACAGCTCATTCATCAAACCTCCAGTGTGTGCAAGGTATGTGAACTATGCACTATCAAGTCATGCTAGAATGTGTTCTGTGAGCAGGACACACATGCTAGGGAAAACCCTTTTATCCAAATACAATAAAAACATCCCCTAATGATTTTCATTCTCTACGGTTCAGTTAAAAAAGGAAGCTGTGCCATCAAACTAGCCTAAATTCCAGCCCACCCCCAAATGAGTCTGTGATTACAACAAAAAAAGGAAAAAAGAATGAAGAGGAAAGATCGAAACCCCTTCCTTGGAAAAAGCAAATTGGAACCAGTCTAAATACCTGCAAGTTATTTTCAGAGTTAAGTCAGGAACAACAAAACTACTACTTCTGAGAGAGAAAGATGTTGCTCCCAATTTTTGCCTTAGGGAATTCATTTTCTTGCGAAGGAAATATTTTCGGTGAACTCTAATAATAGAAACTATCAATATGCAACTAGAACGGACTTCTTTCTCAGAGATTTCCTAGCAATGTCTAACAAATACAAGGAACACTATACTTTATTAAACATTAACACATATGTAGCACTTTATGGTTTACAGAGAACTTTAAGGGACCTGTCTTTTTAATGCTTCTAATAATTTTCTAAGTGTCAGAACACTCAGACTCATTAATTGTTCCAGACTCTCCAAATCATAAACTCAGGGCTAGATCCTGGGAGTCAGAATTCCTGGCAAGCTTTTCAGGTAGTTCTGAAAAAAACTTTGATAATTCAGTTCAAATTCATTGATTTTTTTTCTGTTTTTGGGTTTTTTTGTTTTTTTGGTTTTTTTTGTTTGTTTTTTTTTTGTTTTTTTTTTTTTTTTTTTTTTTTTTTTTTTTTTTTTTTTTTGTCGTCCCAGGACAATAACCCAGTGCAGTGGAGCAGATTCCGGCATTTTCTAAGAGGCTCACTGTCTTTTTCCAGGATTTGCCCTTTTCTTTCCTCTATTCTCTTTAGAGGGGGGAAAAAAATCACAGGTGGTACTATTTTACCTAAATCTACAAGCTTTTTAATTCTGCTCTGCACAGCTGGCTTATTCTAACAGTGGTCTGTGCTCTGAAGGATGCTCCTAGCTGCTAGCACTCATTGGCAGTCCTGTGGTGGGGGCAGGCTTGAATCCTACCTAGTACCCTTCCAGCCATAACTAAGGTCCTAACAGCCTGCAGAGACTTCAAGCCTCCTTCAGCAGTCAGCTGTAATTACTTGAAATTTAGTGGACATTGAAGTGCAAACCTAGCAACCTGCTGGGACATTTTACTGGGTTTCAGCATTCTGTTTGGGATGCTTCTAGCTCTAGCTGTTACACTCAGACAGAATTGGCCATCAACTGTTTGTGTTGCTGTGTATCTTTTCCTGTCGGTTTTTTTTCTAAAAAACCTTAAAAGATATGTACTTAGCTTGCTCAGCCCCAAAATTTTATTAGAACAGCATAAAATAACTACCCTGGTATACCATCTCATATATCACATGAAAAGCAAAAACAACAAACAGACCTCTCAAAAAAAAAAAAAAAAAATTCTTAGAATAAAGCTACACATTTCAAGGGAGGAGACAATGTTATTTTTACCTTATAATTTCCTAATCCATGCACAGAATGGAGAGAAGAGGATTTGGACTTTATGTCTGGAATGAAATACACTTGACCAAAATTGAAGATGCAAGAGGAAAAAAAAAAAAACCTCAAGAATTAAAGGAAAAAGAAAGTGTGTGTCAACCACTCCAATCTTCATGATTCTCAAACTCTCCAAATTCTTTTGGTTCGCCACTCTGATCTTAGTAATGCCCTCGTGGGTAACAACCCTCCAGCTCTTCTGGTTAGCATTTCTGGGAAAATTGTCTGTCAAAAGAAGAGAGGTTCCAAAGAGTTTGGCTTTTTTCCTCTTGAGCAATATAAAGCAATAAGGGTTATAAAACAGAAGTGAACACACACTCTCTTGGGAGTTCAACACCCTGTGATGTACTGGCCTTTTTGGCTTTGAAACTTTGGAGGAGGAAGGAGGTAGAGGAAGAGGGATGTTGGAGCCACCCCATCACCTGACATTAATGACCACTCTAACTGCTTCAGGACTTTACCCTCATTCCTGATAGTGCCTGTGAGGGGAAAGGATACTGGGGCAAGTACGCAAGGCAGTTTGCCATACCTTTGGGTGGCCGAAAGATCAGAAGGTCTTTATGCCTTTTATTTCCAGCCTGCTAAATATTCAAGGCAGGCATCCTGTGAGAGACCACTAGGTACCCCCTACCTTAAACTATCAAATAAGTACTCATGTTGCTAGGTTCATAATTAAAGTTGTTGGCAATGCCTGTTCACTTGCTTTCAATTTCATTTGTACAAATGTTCCCGTCACTCTCTTTAAAAGCCCTGGGCACATGTTCAAAGCATACAACCCAAACAAATAAACTGTATAACCTAAGCCAAACCCACAAACAATTGGAACATCCTTCCTATTTGGGAAGGCCACCCTGCAAAACTATTTAATTGCAGTATTTTCTCAGAATCAAAGTTCACAAAGCTAAAAAAAATGGAAGTTTTTATGTTAGCATCTTATCACCAAAGAAAGGTAGGACACATACATAAGCCACAGAATCAGCTATTTAAGATTCAGTGAAGCAGATTTCACACGAATGATGTCCTTAGAAAATAGGAAGCAGCGGAGTCCCTGCGGGAAATTCTAGGGTAGAGTTAGGCTTTAGCAGAATTTACTACTCACAAGTGTTGAGGGTTATATTTAGAACTAAGTTCTCGATCTTATCCAGTGATTGACTCTTCATGGCCTTTGGAAGTAACTTTGATGGCAATATCCCTGTTTGTCATTTACCTGTAAAGCTGACATAATCATCCCAATGGGAGCTGCTGTGTAAACAGGTCATGATAAGAGTAAATGCTTTACCAAGAGGAAGGACACAAACATATGGGGAAAAGAATTTATGACAAATTGATTTTACCTTAGTATAGCAAACAAAAATTAAACAGCACAATAGAATTCAAAATTTGGTGTGAAATTTTTCTAACATAGAATAGGAAGACCTTTCCACATCCACTGTTGGGGGCAGTAAGGAAATGAGGATATTTGGCGGTAACCAGTCTGTGACTCTGGCTGGCACGGACATCCTGAGTGAGGCACTACTGAGAAGGGACGTGTCTTCTGCAAGATGGCAACCCGAAGTCAGTGGCAATGTGATTGATCAACAGCAAGAGCTAAAGCTCTTGCTTCTGCTTTCCTGATTGAACAAATGGCTCAAAGACAGCTAAAAAGTCAACTCATAGTTCCTCCATCAAAAACTAAAAAGTTTATAACAAGTGGTACCACCTGTGCGTATGTCTCAGCCTAGCCAAAATAATTTCCTGCCCTGATCTAGCTATGGCAGTGGGCAAGGAAGTGACAGTGAGAATACCAAGATGAAGAAGTTTCCAATGTGGGGCCTGTAGGGTCAATGGAATATTTTCACCTGTGCTAGTACAGAGATCAGCAAGTCTGTTGCCCCTGCTTTGGAGGAACTATGTGAGATCTGATCTCCCATTCCCTACCAGAAAGGCCCTGCCTTCAGAAAACAAAGACTGAGCAGACAGCTCCACTCAGTGCATTACCCACATGATTGAGTTCTCTTGTTAACAATGTTACATTATTACAACCTTTGTAAAATTGAGGCTATGGAGTTCCTATTAAAAACACAATGAAGAAAACAGCTTGCTTACACAAGCTAGTATTTTGACCATAATTATACATTTCTGTCTTCTTGATGAATAAAGAAATTTGGAGTCAGGTATTTGTGCAAAGCACTATAGAAATGGGATACACTGGCACATCATCCAAGATGTGACCTATTCATTGTAAATCCTGTTGATATAAAGTTCTGTTATCACTTTTTATTATTATTTTTTAAAACCTATTATTCTTTCTTTAATTTTAATGAAAACCATCCAGGGACAGTCCAAATTTTTCAGAAAGAACAAATTTTTCAGTACAGGAGGCAACATTTGCCAGTACAACAAGAAACCAGCCAAGTTGCTTTGGAGGAGCTAAGCTGGTACGTTTCAATAAGGACCCAAACAATCCTTGGCAACCAATTGAAAAAAACAAGTCATCGTTGCATTAAGGAAGCCCTCAAATATGAGTGCTGTCGGTGGAAAATAGAGTTACTCACCAACTGAAAATGTTTACTTGAAGTCAGAATTATTTTATGGAAACCACTGTAAGTTTTGGAATACTTACAACCTGTTCAAATTGGTCACTGTGCACAATGTTACTGGAGCAATATGCCCTAAGATGTCTAATCTGTCTGCCTAATGGAGTAGGTGGTGAGATCCTCCAGTGAGCTGTCATCTGCTAGAGGGCAGGGACCATGTCTTACTCATTTTGTACCTCACACCAGACCCAACACTTCAAAGGAATAAATATTGAATAAAGGAATGTTTATATACGTGGCCACACTCCTTGAACCCTGGCATAAGGTATCACCCTGCCTTCATTCCAATCCTTTTACCCTGTTTAATTTTTCTTCGGAGTGATTATTGCCAGATGTCATAGTACGTGTGATTCTTTTTATTAGTTATTATCTCTATTTCTCCACTAGACTATAAGCTTCCTGAGGGTAAGGATGGAACAGGTTTGATTCCCTGTCTAACTCGAGTTCCTAGTATGGTGCTTGACACATAATGGGTCAATTATAAATGTGTTGACTTTAAAAATTTTTTTTTGGTTGTAGATGAACACAATGCCTTTATTTTATTTCTTTTATTTTTATGCAGTGCTGAGGATGGAACCCAGTGACTCACATGCTAGGTGAGTGTTCTACCACTAAGCTACAATCCCAGCCCTTTGTGTTGACTTTTGAATGAGGGGATGAATGATGAATGAATAGTAATAATAGTAATCTGTCTTTTTAATTTTCTTTCCTCTTCATCCCCACCTATTTCATCTTAATGAGGACTAGAAATTATATTCTGAGCTTCAATCAATAGTATCAAAAGGAGGACTTCTTTATAAGTGGTGGTTTCTAAAGCATAGAAAAATCAGTCTTGCTTTCTAGTGCCAGGCACAAGGGTCTGTAACAGTGCAGATAAATGTAAGTGGCAAGAAATAAAAAGAGGGAGGCAAGACAAAATATGATCTGCTAAAGGCCATCAGTCCTAGACTCCCTATGAACTGACAGGCTGCCCCATGTGAGTACTTGCGAGCCATCTTCTAGTTTTGTAACTATATCTAGTCATTAAAACCTAACTCTGGGTTTTTATCACACTGAGCAGAGTCTTCATCCACTTCTAGGATCTGAGGGTTTCAACTGTCCCTTACTTAGAGTTTAAGTACTTTCAGTATGAACTTGTGAACCTAGGGTAAACTTTTGATAGGATAATTCAATACTTGCTTCCCTTGCCTTTCTATGTGACCTAATGACAATTCACAATCAAGAAGTTTCCATTTTACTGCCCACATTTCATGGCTGATAAAAACCAGTGACTTGTGGCTCAGTGACTTGCCCATGACTTGCATGGTGATCTTGTCAAATAGAAAACCTTCAGTGGTAGACTCAGATGTTCTTTCTTTCCAAGCCAAGACAGAAAGAAGCTCTTTGTTCCTTGTGGAGGTGTCTAAGATGTGATAACAATTGTACAGACTTGTTTTTTCAATGTCCCAACTTGGGTATCACCGAAAGAACCTGGGATAAGTAAGAACATGGCCTAACTGAAGAGTCTGACTCTGGAAAAAGTAATGAAGGATCTGTCACTGGCCTTCTGCTCTTGCCCCTTCTGTCTACTCTGTGCTTCCCCTTAGCAGCTCATGCTCTGCACCCGGACCCCACTCCCCTCAGGGTGTCTGTCCAAAGCAACGCTGGGTTACCTTGTTCTCCCAGTGACTGTTATCTCCCTCTTAATATATCACAGTGGAAATTGCACTGGAGTTGAAAGAACATAATCCCTAGCTCAGTTAAGAGTCATGTGCCACAGGGTGAGCTGTTAAAAGCCCTAGGGTCCTTGTTTCTTTATCTGTAAAACAGTGATAATGATATTTATTTCATAGGGTTATTGTGCAGACTACATAAAACCGTGTCCTTGAAACTGCCAGGAAGAGTTTAGCTCCTAGGAAATGTTTGGAAAATGCGAAGGACACCATGTCTGGATATTTTTCTGACCCATGTGGGTAATGCTAATGAAACTTTTAAAACAAAAATGAAGAACTTTTTTTTTCCTAGTGGGTGGTGAGGGGATTCCTTCAGGTGGAGCATGTGTAACATGAGGGAGGGGAAGCGGACTACTTAGGACCCTCATATACAATTGTGCAGTCTTTAACCTATACAACCACACATGGGTACACTGAACAGTCATCTATCTGTGAAATGGAGATTAAAAAATTTGTTTTTAAGATTTTGAGGATGGTTACATTAAACAATAGATGGGGAATCACTTATATATTAAAGTAAATGATGGTAAACAACATAATTGCTAATCTGTCTGGCTCTTTCTAGTGGTCATGAAAAAGTTCCCTAAAAAGTTCTAGTAAAATCACAAGCAGAATGACTTTAGCAACTTTTATTCATTTCATATTATCTTTAAGAGTTTATGATCATTGACAATCCTATTTCAAGCATAAGGTGAATATCTCAATGTGTACTTACAAAATTATGTAGCAGGGACAGGGAGTTGACCGTTGTGTAATAAGCAGATCCAGTTTTATGAGCGCTTGTGTACATTGTTATACTTTATAGTAGGCATTATCTCATTTCCTTGGGCAGTGTATCTACAGTGTATCTACATCTACCATATTTCATGATGTTAGAGTATTAGGACAAAAAGCTTTAGATCCAAAGTGGCCAAAATCCTGCTCGGCCACTTAACTGAATGACTTTGTGCATAAGCCTTAGCCTCTCTGAGCGCCACTTTCCATTGAAAAGGAGGAAATAAGAGTCACTTTTTACAGTTTTTGTATAATATTCAGAAAGCTAGGGGGAAAACCACATGTTTTGATGTTGAGCCACTAAATTAACCAATCCTGCTGTCCTATGCCAGGGTTTCTTATGAGATAGTAAGTGACCTTATTGATTAAATAATATTCGTGTTAGATTTGTCTCTTACTTGGATCTCACAGTGTCCTAACTGGCCTATCCCTTCTTTCCAACACTTTAGCAAATGTGTATGTAGAATAGAGTGCTGAATGTCCCCATCTTGTGTGTCTACCCCTTCTGCTGTAAAGCTCTCTATCAGGCTAACATAAAACAAGAGAGCCCGTTGGCGCATGCATGAAGATGTAGCTGAAAAAAACTACTCAGGTTGGTCTTATCTCTACGACACCTGGGGTGTGTCCTGGGGAACAGTCATCAGACCAGACAAGCTGATGGCTGCCTGCCATCAGTTCACCTTTCCCTTTAAACTCTGGCAATAGACCAGGAACCTGATTTTCTGTGGGAAAAAATGTTCTGAGTCCTGAAAATTCCTTGCACCCATACACTGCCTTTGTAATGCTTGTGCCGTATAATATTACAGGATAATCACTTTACTACAATATCCTCAGAAGAATTTGGAGCTTCATCATTTCCTGGTTAAAGGTTTCATTATTTGCTCCCCAAAGAAACCTAGTCAGGAAGAATTCATTAGTTTATAATTCTAAGTTAATATACTCTGACCATTTAAATCTGGGAAATTTACTTGCAAAAATAACTCAGCACCTTCGGTGTTCTTTAGAACTGCAAACTTTACCCAGTGGCCTGGTACCCTCTACAAACAAGAACTAGTTTTTATTATTGAAAGAAAAATGTAAGTATGTTTGCAAACATCTTTAAAAGTTACAAAGTTCAAGGTCATGGCCCAATATGCACCTGAGTAGAGAGTGTTTAAAAGCATACTGCTTGTCCCTTTCCTTTACTATGCTATTTCACACTTTTAAATAATTTGTATTAGCCAAATAATAAGAAGAAACATAATCTGGGCCTTGTTCCAAGGAGTCAAACATGAATAACCCAGGGTAACGTCTATGTCAAATTAATGATTCATTAGACATCACTTAATCTACCTAAATAGGTAAACATCTCATTTTTAGCTGTTTTTGGAACTTTATCAGACCCTGACACCCTGGGATCTTTCACAATGGTAGTTTATTTCTCCTACTGTAAAGGATTTCAGAGCCACAATAAATTAGCTTATTAAATAGATTTACATATTTTAATGAGCATATTGTCTTTTATTATTTTGTTCTTTTGGTGTTTCTTTTTTCTTCTGACAATAGGTCAAATAATAAAAATTCACATTTGCATCCATTTACAGAATAATAGAAATTTATCAGGAAAAAAATGCAAAAGAACCGTCAGGTCTCAGTTAAACTTAACATATTTTTTAGCAACATTTTCTAAAAATGATAACCCTCACTGACATTTTGAGACATTCATGAATGAGACAGGCCAATAGACAATGTTTCCAAGGGTCATCATTTCCTTCTCCCCTTTCCCATGTAAACACAGCAAACAACTATCACCAATTTTTCTCATATAATCCAATTCTCCTTTTCTTAAATGTGAAACCAAAAGGATGCTGGATAGAAACAAAGGGGTTTACTGACATAACTGTATGGGAGTGTGCTCATTATCCACCTTCACACATGCCAGGCAAGTGCCATACCACTAAGCTAATCCCCAAGACCCCACTCACTCTTTATTTTATCGGGGGAAGGGTACCAGGAATTGAACTCAGGGACACTCAATCACTGAGCCACAGCTCCAGTTCTGTTTTGTATTTTATTTAGCGACAGAGTTAAACTCACTGAGTTGCTTAGTGCCTTACGGTTGCTGAAACTGGCTCTGAACCCCTGATCCTCCTTCCTCAGCCTCCTGAGCCTCCCCCTGGGCCCCACACTCACTCTTAAGGGAAATTGTGGGTGATACTCACCAGTGTACAGTTTATATACTTGACTTTGAACATGAAATGTTTTACAGCCATTAGAAGTGGCATATATTAATCACAGTGGAAGACAACGGGTTGGCTTGCATTGCCAGATATTACTGAAGGAACTTTACGAAACATTGTGTCTTTGTGTTCCCAATTGCTGGATCTTTTGTAGGAGACTGGTAAGCAGTGGAATTGGAACACATGTCCTTCTTTGCAATTCTTCATTCCAGGCACAGACAATACTTGGAAGGAAATAAAATGACTACTGTACCTATTATGCTGTCAGCTGCCTCTGTAACCAGCCAAATTGAAAGACACAGGGCCAGTGTGTGGGACCAGGATGGGGGATGGTGGAGAACAAAGAATGAAGAAGAAATGTAAATAAGGAGGGTTGTGTATGCTTAAGAGGAAAAGCTAAGTGCTCTAAATTCATTGTCTGGACCTTTAATCCCCTCTGGGGTACATAGCACAAGAAAGAATAGCCACAGCTCTACCCTTGTTGATGTGGGCAGATGCCAACCCTGCACCTCCCCAGGCTGCTCTTGGTTATGCTTCTGTGTTCACCAGGCTCTCCTGGCCAGTAATGTGGAATACTTATTTTACCCTGGGCAAGGGTGGAATAGAGGGCATTCAGACTTCCTTAAAACAACACACCTTTCTGTATTCCAGAGAAAGGCTCAGACCCCCAGGTGTTTTCCCTTCTTGATTCCATTTATAAGATCAGGTAAATTAAATTTGTTAGCCCTGAGATGGGTGGTCAGCCATGGTGGGGACCCTACTTCAAAGCTGTCCTGAATGTTCCTGTTTCGTGGTTTCACAGAAAATAAACCTTCTGGGCATGGTGGGGATGGGAGGCAATGAGTACTGAACACAAAGTATGATTGGACCATTTGACTTTGTTCTTGCATTTTCTCATTCAAACCTTCTTTCAAGCATTTGTTCAAACATCTACTGAGGTTGTCAGGTACTCTGCAAATACTGGGGTGTAATGCCGAGCCTGAGCCAGACACAATAGGGTCACAAGTCTATTATAAGGGAGTACACTGGCCAGGGAAGTCAGCCCTGGTTATTATTTCAGTTTCTGAGGTCCCTTTATGATTAGTGCCCATTTCCCAATTATGAATTATAGACTAACTAAATTATTTAAAACTTTTTGGGGAAAGGAATAGTATTTAATTTTAATGATTGGAAATAGAATCCTGGATCCTGCTAACTGATATTTTATTTGGCATGATGGCGTTCCAGCCTTAAAGCTGATTAGACTTCAAATATACTTAGAAGCACAGACTAAGAGAGTTGGACCAAATCTGGAAGCCAAATCTCTGGTCATCCCTTTCCTGAGACTGCTCCAAATACCCTCCATGTGTACCTAAGCACAAAGAAATTGTACAAGGAGAGAAGAGTGACCTTCCAAATAACAAAGCATGAGACTTTTGGGTCTCACTCAATAAGTCTGAATTTTCAGTGCAAGCATTTTCCACCCTGTATTGGTAACATTGTTTACAGGGAAAATACACCCTGGTTGTATTTTGGGGTCTGAGATGATGTGCCCTTTCAAATGCTGGCAGCAGGGATTACTGGTTGAAAAGCAGTCAGACTATAGGGAAAATAGCACAGCAATTTTTTTTTAGTCTACCCTTGAGGAATCCCACAGCATATTCTGCCAGCAATTTACCTGGTGATATTTGATATAAGCTGGGATGGTAGCCATGTTTATCATCACTGAATAGACAGCATATTAATGGCAAGTGTCTGAGAGATAAGGAGGGATTTTAGATCCTCTCTTTAGTTGGTATTTCTGAGCAAGGCTTCAATTCTAGGTCTGGCTCATCTCCATTTGGTATTATCTGTGGAAATCACCAGTCATCTGCTTCTGCCTTTTCCCTGTCATAAAGATGCTGATGTAACACAGCACGCAATCCACTTTTACTCACTCGTTTTAATACCATTATTTTTATTGAGCAAAGTTCTAACTATTCAGAGCGATCACTCTTTAATCCAAAGGTGCATGTTAGAAGTACGTCATCACTGAGAAGACAGCAGAAAGCTAATATTCCAGGTACACTGCACCTTTCCACCATCAACACCTGGCTGTTGTTCTTCGTGTTGAAGCACTAACAAGAAGTGCTTATTCTTTTTTTTTTTTTTTTTTCCCATTTTTGTTTAAATTTATTTAAGACCACCTCTTTACATTTTCCAGAGAGAAAATACAAAACAAGAAACAGACTTGGTTTCAAATACATAAACAGTGTGCTGGAGTTTAAAGTATTACTGATAACATTGTTCCAGAAGAATGTCAGCTTACTCCAGGGCACTTCAGTATTCCTGAGGAATAAACATGATTTCTCTTGTCCTCCCACTGGGATGTTCTCAGTGTACGTCACTGCTCCTGCTCTTTGACATATTTTCCATGTAGAAGATATGGAGCCTGGAAATCATGCTGGCAGTTGGAGTAGGCCATCCCCAATCCCATGCCAGAACCAAAGGCTAATGGCCACATTTTTCTTTTAAAGAAGGTAAGTGAGAAAACAATTCCTAATCCCAAACCAGTACCTATCTTCACCACGGCATCCGCCATGCACCGGTCCCACTTCCTGCCGAGGTCGGACTCCGACATGTTCCCCTCCCGCGGCTCCCAAGAAGTGCTTATTCTTATGAGCAACAACACATTTGCCCAAACAGAAAATAAAGAGAATTAAACTATTGTAATATATTTTGTTTCATTAGCCCACAATATTATTTCTAAGGTCTTTTGTGATCAGCAGCAGGCATTAGCAACATACTGTCCTCCTTCATTTTAATAATAGTTCTAATTCTTCATTTATTCTTTCATTTACTCATTCCTTTAATGTATTTATTAAGCACTTACTGTGTGCCAGGCACTAGGAGCACAATGGAAAGGAAATCAAATATGATCCTTACTCTCAAGGAGCTAAGAGTCTAGTGGGAGAGATTATTTCAATAAAAGCTGTACATTAATCAAATCTTTATAAATTCATATTAAAATTCAATAGAATTGTTTAGTTTTTTTAAAAAAAAAAAACTCTACATGAATATTTTTGTAAGGTAAAGAACTGATAACCAATGCACCTGTTTGGTTAGGACAGATGTATCAGGCCTTATTAAAGCTAGGTACATTTTCCCTCTTGAACATGAGAATGCCTTGCTTCTGCTGGGTTCAGACAATGATTGTGATATAGCTCTACAGTCTTTCAGTCCAAAACAGTAGGAGAGCCTTTACTATGCATTACAATACACTGGTTATATTTATAGTGATGTAAGCTTAAATAAAGGGCTGACATAGACAACTAACCACAATCCAGTATTTGTGCTTTTCTAAAAGTGTGAGCGCTTAGCATAGCAGAAGGAATGAGAGGTGGGCCACTGGAGACAGAATTTTTAAAAAGTTCCCAGGACCTGGATCTTAGGGACAAATACGCTTCATGAGAAAAAGGAAGAAATTGCAGGAAAAAAGAAATAAATTCATAGGGAGCTAAAGATCTATCCGACCATAGTTTTTCCTGTTGTCTGGTCACTCCTCTTAGGGGAGAAATCCTCAGTTAGCTTTCTAGACATTCTCCATGACTCTGAGTGGGCTCCTGCCTGACCTTTTACTCAGAGGACTCTAGAAGGAAGGTCCCATTTAGCTTTCACACCAGGAACCACATTATATCCTGAGGGATGGGCTGGGCTACGGTTAAGCAGGCTGGTAGAAAAATGGGGGTTCAGGTAGAGAGACAAGCTCAGCCATCCTCAGTACCATGTCCCAGAGGTCAATTAGGGTGCAAAACATGCAATCTGAGAAAAGAGCATTGGAGAAAGAACCAAAAGGGTTCTATTTTTCCCTTTCTTTATATCAAGAAGGATGAGCCCTCAAAGAATATGGACTCGTTGATTCAAAACTGAAAATTGTCCTTCATTTTATTTCTCCTTGATTATATTTATTTTTAGGTTTATTTTATAGTATCTCATCTTAAACTTATATTTCTAGAAAGGATCTTAAAAATGATCCAATCCAATCTCCTTGTTTTGTAGATTAGAAAATTACAGATCAGAGTGGTGAGAAAATTTGCTCAGTATCGTGCTTTTTTAGGGGGGATGGTGAGACCAGAAACCAGATCTTCTGATCCCCACTCCCCCTACCAAATAGAAAGTGATTTACAGTTATTTAAACCTGGTTTAAATCTGTGTTCTTAATTATGTCTGTATCTGTTTTCTTTGTATAATGGAAATAATAACACTTTGCAGGGAAGTTGTGAAAAATAGATGAGAAAATGTATGAGAAGCATCTAGCAAGTACCATGATCTCCATGGGTACTTGCCTCTGTAACACCTTCCTCTCCCATTTACCCAACAAAGGCCATCACAAGAGTCTGTAACCAGGATATGTTAGATCACGACTTCTAAAGTCAGTCTGAAATAATAAGCATAACTAAAGAAGATATGTCTATATGAGAATTGATTGAAATCATACACTCACACTTGCATGTACATTCACACACACACATATACACAAACATGCATTATTTTCCCACAGTGAAGGTTGTCCTGGTGTTTGAAACTCCTGGTAAATATCTTCATAATATTGATTATGTTGATAATGAATACCATTAACCAAGCACTTACTATGTCAGGTATCATGTCACTTAAACTTCCATATACCAATTTTATCCTTATAGCAGTCTTGCAGAGCTCTGCACAGATGATGTCACCAATGGATCAAGGTTATGTTACTCCTGGTCCAGCAGCGAGCACGAAGATTCAGACAAAAGCTACAGAGAATTTTCAACTCTCAGATTTGTTCCATGTGGATTAAGTAGAGAGGTGTTTTCTTTCATAACATCCTTTCAAGCACAAATGCCTAGATTCTTAAACCAGCATCTGTTCTCCTAGGACATTCAATAGGTGATATTGCTCAGCTTGTTCAGAAAGGACCATAAACTTGGGTAATTTAAAGATTGAACAAAGGACACATGATGATTTCTTCCAAGCACACACCTGCTGGGAGCTATGAGTAACTATCCTTAAGGTCAGACTTAATTGGATCTAGATCTAGATGAACTCTGACATGTTGATTATTCAGTGCTTGAAAAGTGGAAAGAAGAAAAATGCTAGGGTGAGAGGTCAGGAGTGTAAGCTTTCCTCTTTCTCCCCTGTGGTTGTGAAAAGTCCCCATTGAGGATTTTCTTTCATATAAGTCTTGTATTTTCATTTTTAATGTGACTTGTGCTACCTAAATGCATTTGTTCTAACTCTACCCTGGCACAGATCTTCTAACAGAGAGGACTCTACAACTTCTAGAGTCAATCCAGTAATGAATATTAAGAGCCAACTAAAAGCCAAAACAAAGTACTTGGGAATAGATAGTCAAGACTTTTCACAACTGTTTTCTCTACATAATTTTAGTAAAGAGAAGTAGGCAACCTTAAGAAATGATGGGAGTATTAGGATGAATGGGAGTGAGTGAATTCAGAGACAAGCTTTGTATATGTTACTATATTCAATTCCCATATTGATTATCCCTATTTTATCACAAGTACAATTCTTATCCTCATTGTATCAAAGGATTAATCAAGGCTCAACAGAGTGGAAACATCCCTTCAATGCCATGCTGTAGTAAATGGC
Organism: Sciurus vulgaris; assembly: GCF_902686455.1. Taxonomy (NCBI): domain Eukaryota; kingdom Metazoa; phylum Chordata; class Mammalia; order Rodentia; family Sciuridae; genus Sciurus; species Sciurus vulgaris. The sequence goes on from NC_136476.1 coordinate 28,007,963, forward strand.
AGAGTTGATATTTAAAACCCAGCTCTGTCTGATTCTGGCAGACAACACTCTGAGGGTTGTCCTGGTTGGTCAGATATTGGGTGGGACCCACCAAAAATTTGTGGAGAAAGTCCATCCTGAGTGGCAAGACAGAGAGTGAAAGAATGTGACTTGACTGTCTTTGCTCTTTGAGTCTGAATTTTGAGACATCAGGCATTGGGAAGGCTGAAAGCAGGGGCATAACTTGGTTGATGTGGAAGGCACAGGGCATGAGTAAATAACCCTGAGGTAGAACAAGGTGAAGAGAGGAATCTGAAAGATTCAAGAGGATGTTCTTTGAGCTTGGAGCTGGACTAAGTGATGATGCTAGACATAGCCAGTGAATATTTCAACATAGCAAGGGAGGAACCTGAGGCTGGAGAACCAAGAAGCAGTATGGAGGCCAGAGAGTGGGAGAGGGCAGACTAGGTATATTGGAAGCTTTTGTTCTGGAAAAGAAATATTCTCTTGACTCCTAAAAGATACTGAGCAATGTTTCTGCCATAAGTAAAGTGAAATCGATAATAAAAAAGGTGAGTTTATTGAAAAGAGAACAGCTGCCACTTTATGTTCACCCCATTGGTTTGCCATAGCTCACCTGTGGGTTTTCTGCTTTTTGATAATGAACCATTCTTTCATTTCACAAGTATTTGTTGAAGGCCAACTGTGTATCACTGTGGGGTCTGGAAGTTCCACACTGTACATCTCAACTGTAACAGTATATCAGGTCAGCATGGCAGGAAACAAAAAGTTATCTCTTGGATTCCAGCAAGGATGATGTAAAGCTCATGACCATCGAGTGGAGAATACAGTGTAAAGATGTAGGTGTTTTCAGAATGTGATGGGATCAATTAGAGTGAGTATTGCTGTGCTAGTTAAGTGTTGATTGTGTTGAATAAAATGGAAACAGACAAGCCTATGCTCTGAGAGGAAATAGAATAGGACATGTGGATGAGATTTATAATGATGATAATCGTTCCCATTTGGGGATGTTGTTCTTGGCTGTGCTGGATGCTTTGCTTATTCTCCAGTCTGCAGTACAACTCAGTGAGGAAGTTACTACTACCCTCACCTTTTTGATGAGGATGAGGGTAACCAATCCTCTGCTTGCCTGGTACTGAGGGAGTCCTAGGGCACAGATGGGAGAATCCCAGGAAAACTGTGATGATTTACCTTAGAGAAAACTAAGGATTGTAATGTTACAAGTCAAGGACACAGTGTGCGATGATGCCCCAAATTTTCTGATGCCTGTTTCTTTCCATGATAGCACACTGCCTCAGTCTTTAAAACAAACAAACAAACAAACAACAACAACAAAAACCCCTACCAATACCAGTTTGCTTACTCTCTACAAACACAAACATGATGATTTTATTTCTTGGACCAAATAACTTCTGTGCTTTCTATCCTATTAAATTTTTCATTGCTGTTCTCTTGACTACAAACATCCATGTATGACTTAGCAGATGTTTGACCAACAGCATCCTTCAACAGCAGAAACATTTCAGGGTCTTTTTGCTTTTTAATAATTCACTTATAATCCCAAAGTAAGTGGAAGGAAAGAACCCCAAAAGAGGTTGTGTCTGCAAGAGACTAACATTTGGAATAAAACAAAATGAAAACCATAAGTCTGGCTGTTTTGTCCATAAGCCAAGCACACTGGTATTTGGGGACATCTGCAGAGTTGATTGAACTTTTTGATATTCATTGAGTGTCAAAAATACTAAATGAGGTTGAGTATAATATAGACATAGCCATAACTACACTTGGAAAGATAAGAATAATAGCATTTTACTGACTACATAATTGCCACAGGGAACCCCTTCATAATGCTAATGTCTGTGGACAGAATGAAGACTCACCTTATTGGCCTAGGCTGCTTTATCAATAATATTTTATAGCATATAGTTATATGTGCCAGGACATATATTTTGACCCAGATAACCACGTTACAATGTAGATGTTATGAATTTTAAAATTAGTTACCTCATAGTCTTTTTTGTTTTGCTTTTTGTTTTTTGTATTTGGTTAAATGTAGTCGGGAAGAGTATGAGGCATTTACTCAATTCCCCAGGTTTTCTTAAATAATAAAGTTATTTAAGACACACAATTTGAATAATTCAAATTTTAAAATGATGTCACATTCTAACTAAATATAGTCCTAGGGCTCAATTTACGCTGCAATCAGCACACCCCCCTGTTTGACTGTTGTGTGAAGCAGCTGCATTATCTGCATTTTGCCAAGTAAACAAACTCAGCACCACGCAATGGTGTTTGTTGTTTGCTAATGTGCTAGTGGTTAGAGACTGCTTAAAAACTCTAATTATACATTTTCATATAATACAGAGGCGGTATGGGGGTGTACTTCACTACTTGAAGATATACACACACAAACTACATTTGTATTTTGTTTGGTTCATAGTAGTTATTCAATATGTTTTATAAATGACTAAAAACTAATAGCAAGCCTTATCTGATTACTTACTATGCACTGAACACTGAACTTAGCACTTAAATGGTATAACATTACTCTATCCACAAATAATCTTCTGAAGTGTTTTTTTTATCCCCACTTTACATGTGAGTTACCTGAGGCATGCAAGTGTTTTGCCCAAGATTGTATAAATCTAGCATATTACTGGACTGGTTTTGCATCCAAGTTTGTCCAACTCCAAAACCCATACTCTTAGCCATTATTTTCTGCTGCCTCTTCTTAAAGTGATTATCCCATGACAGAGATAGAGCTTTGTTGAGGTCCCCCCCAAAATGGTTTAAAACCACTCAAATGCAATCATATACAGAAATTTTATCTCTATTTTGTTAAAAACCATTGTGGTTCCTGCACATGAGTGGGAGAAATACACAGTTATTACACAGCCTCACCTTGCACACATCCAAAATGAGCCAGTCACTGAGTGAGCAAAGGTTGTTTTAAGCCAATGACACCTGTAAAAGAAAGTTATGTCACGGCTGTTTGTTTTTAAGTCTGAGTTTCTTACTTACTGGCCTGGTCGGTTGCAAACATTGATGTGTCATAAAGAATACGTTGCCTTATAAATCACGTCTCTGCTGTAGGAGATTACAACATTTTTTATTGGCCATCTGAAGCTCTTGAAGCTTTGTTTCTTCAAAACCTATTCCAGTTACAAAGAGATGAGCTTTTTACTTCAAAGGAAACAGTTTTTGTGAAATCCACACTGTTTAGCACACAAAACTACCTATTTAGGTCTTTTCAATGGCTGATACTCCACTGACTTCTGAAATTGCTATTTAAAAATTTCCCAATACACAAAGGTACCTGCCTTCTATGATAATCCACCACTAACTTCAACAGTGCATGCAAACACATCAGCCCTCTGATCTTGTGTCTTATCTTTTCTTACTGGAACTTACTGGAAGAGCCATCAGTTATGGTTTGGATCTGGAGTGTTCCCCAAAGGCTCTAATGCTTGGTCCCCACTGCAGCAATGTTCAGAGTGGGACTTTTGGGAAATGACTGAATTGTGAGGGCTCTGACATCATCACTAGGTTAATTTACTGATGGATTCATAATTTAATGGCATTATTGGGAGATGGTGGAAAGATGGGGAGAAACCTAACTGGGGGCAGTAGGTCACTGGGATGTGCTATGGAAGGAAGGGTATTTCTTGTGTATGGCCCCTTCCTCTTTCTCAGCTTCCTGGCTGCCATGAATCAGCTTTCCTTTGCCACGATTTAAGGTAAATAGACTTTCAGGGCACTATCTTGACAAAAATGTTAACAAAATAATACTGGTCTAGCCCCAGAGAGATTTCAGACAAAGAAGACAAAAAGATGAAAAACATTTCAGCCATATGAAACTAAAATTTACAAAAAAGGCTTTTGTTAAAGAGTTTCCCAACTGTACCAGACCGAAAGTCTGACAATTCATTCTTCTAAGATTAAGTGCTTCACCTTGAGGCTTTTTATTTTTTTATTTTTTTTATGACTCCTTCTAACTGGTGCTTCACCTTAGGCATAAAATATCACCTCAGACAGATGAACCAATGGTGTGTGTGAAGGGGTCTCTACTGGGAACCTCCATGAGGAAATGCAATGTTGGGTGCAAAGCATGTGGCAGAATGCAGAGAACATGCTTCCAACCTCAAACTGTGTTGCATTTGAACACAGGCTAATCCACTTAAGAACTCAAGGGCCTTGGGTAACCTCCCTGAGCCATAGTTTTCTTATCTCTATAATGGCGGGAGGTGAGAATATCCTGTTCTGTAAAGTTATTGTGAAGATCAACTATAATATTTAATATAAATAAAACATTCATTTGGTGCTCAAGATATTAAATAATTAGTAGCTAACTTTGTCCATCAATTATTAGACTTGTGTCCTTGGGATTTCAGTTTTCCAGGCAGAAATCCAAGATTAAGGAACAACAGAATGTGCAATAGAATGAAAAGGAGGAAAAATCTTTAGTTATTATGGCTACCCAGATTTTTCTTGTTTGTTTCTTTGAGACAAAGTCTCAGTGTTGCCCAGTCTGGCCTCACACTCATGGTCCTCTTGTTTCCATCACCCTAGGAACTGGGTTACAGGTGCACACCACCACTCCTCAGCTCGGCGGCCTAGACTTTGACAGGAGCATCTAATATGTTGATGATGATATTAAACAAAGTCAGAAATGGAGAGAGATGGTATTGCATGAGAATAAGAAAGAAAATCAAAGGGGAGGGAGCGGAGAGGGAAATGGAGAGCTTTATTGCATAAGATCTTGTTCACTCTTGAATGCCCAGCTCGTAACAAGGTCCCTGGTACATAGTAGGCAAGGTAACAGATATGTGTTGAATTAATAAGCAAATGAACAAATGAGCAACTCACACATTGAGGTCACCCTGCCTAATTCAGTGCCAACATCTGACCTAGATGCATGATCAATACCTCAGTTAATATTTTTATCATTAATAAGTAAATATTTAACCTGGAATTCATATCTTTTATCAAGGGTGACAACAAAGACTTTCATAGTATTTCAAATCAACTGTATTGAGACTAAAAAATACAAAGGGACAGTATTGCCCTGATATATCAGGGAATTGTTCCTTCTAATCCCTAGGCTTACAGAGGTATAGTGTCTCACATTCCTATGTGGATGTACACAGTCTAAGAAGTTACTGGAATCTGACAGAGACCTTGTTGGCCTTCATAAGTTCCTAGTGCTTCCCTTGCCACTTCCTCAATACTCACAAATGACACAGACCACTCCTTAGCCAAAATTGATCTCTTGGGTCAGACCAAATTTGTTGTGGCAGTGTGGTATAAAAAATGTGTTAAACAAAAGGTGACTTGGACTTTTTCATGGAAAGATCTTCACTTGAATGTACATGTTAGGCAGCTATTTTCGCATACCCTTAAATATCTCTATTCCTAGAGCAATATCTCTCCTCATTTTGTGCTAAATTTTACTTCCCTTTCCTTTCAGAGTCTTATCTTCCATACCACTGTAGGCAAGTAGATAATCTATCTGCTATTTATACAGTACAGACATTTTTCCAGGAACATTGGGCTGTAGGAGTCAAGGTTGCTATTACAGTGCCTATTTTCATTTGTTATTTTATTATGAAACAGTCTAAAATGAGGGTACAAGGAGGCCACATTTGACAGCTGCCCATCGAAATGAGGAAATGGGAAAAAGAGGCCTTTTCAGTCATAGATCAGGTTCAAGAGCCTTTTAGGATTACTGATGAGGTGAACTTTATCATTTTAAAGTGTAAATATGTCACCAGTGTTTAGAAGTGAATTGCGTTAAAAATAAAGATCAAGGTCTTTGGGCCATCAATTAGCCCTTGTATTTGAACAGATGGGGGCTGCACACCTCTCTCAGTGCTTTGAATCAAGCTAATATTTCTTTTCTTAAGGTAAGCACTCTAACACACAGAAAAGAGGGGGTCTTTACAAAACAGCACTAATACATAAAAGAGTCATTTGTTGTACATATGAGTTGGCAACATACTATTTAATACAAAATTAGCAGCTGATGAGTCTGGAAAACAGCAATTTCTTCTTACTAGGGAAGCTGCACAATGGCCTGAATTCTGCCCCCTGCTTCTCACACATAGTGATGGAAGAAGTATGTGGTCAGATACTTCACATGGTGAGACTGGCCCCAAGGAATGTGTTAATGGAGGCCTTTGCCATGAATGAGGTCCTGGAAACACTTAATAGGAATGGCCACGGGGTTCTAGGAACTGCTTGGGGTAAAATGTAGTCATTTTGTGACACCTTGAAACCACCTCGGGACTAGCAGCCCTGCAGGTGGACAAATGTAGATGATCTAAATCAAAGTCTGTTGCTCCTGTAGAAGATTAAATTTTATGCCTGCAATTCTGAGTGGGCTAAAACCCTCATGATTCCCCTTTACCTACTTGACATCCCTTGTGAACTCTTGTTTTCTTCTTATTATTCACTCATGTCTCTCTCCTTTCCTCTTCCTCACCTCCTATTTTTCTTTTCTTAGTGTTTGGGAATTGGGGGATGGAAGGGAAGGAATGGAATTCCACTCAGGGCTTCATCTGGTTCTCTGGAGGCCCAAGTTCTCAGAATCTGACTGTTGTTTCTCAACTTGTAACAGAACTTCTGTTCAGACCAATGTAGAACCCCCTGGATTTTGGCAAATGACTTCTCCAGCAGGGGAAAGGCCATTAGTGCAAGTGTATAAGGTGAGACAGTGCAAGAGGAAAGAGGCCCCTTTTTATTCCTGCAGACTCTGCACTAGTGTGTTAGAACTAGAAGGGCCCCAAACACCCAACTAATTAATTGACTCATCTACAAACATTTACCAAGACTCTGAGTTAAGCACAGTGAGTACAGAAATGTAGATCTTTCAGACTCTCTTATCATCAATGGTTGTAATTCATGTGACCCATGTAAAGGGTTGAAAATAAATAATAAATGGTGGGAAGTTTCCATGGAAGCTCAGAGGAAAGAAACACAAAATTCTGAGGCTGGAATGAGAGGGATTCTTACCAGGTAGTGGACACACTAGAAGAAATAAAAGGAGACAGACTGGTCAATAAAAGAAGGAAGGATGGAGGAATAAGTATGAGGTCCAAAGAAATGAAATAAGATTGAGGACAACAAAATTAGCCATGGACATGAAGATGCCATTGATAATCTTGAAACCCATGTCAGTGGAATATGACATGAATACCATGAGATTATGAGAGTGTGAGAACAGAGACTGTGTCTTCCAAGAGAGTTGAAGCTAGGTAAGAGATGCATGGCTTAGACTTTTGATTAGAATGCTGAGCAAAGGAAAAACATCTAGGGTAGAAGAGACTTGAAGTTGTTTGTTTTCAAACAGGAAAGGGTCAAGAGAGAAAAAAATTACTGGTGCAAGAGGGGATAAAATAAAACCATGGACCAGAAGCAAGTTCTGCAAAATGACAAAGAGCATAGGTGGACAGATTAATACTGGGTGGATCAGTATTGTTAATTAATAGGAGAGAGAAAGAGAAAAAGAAATCTGTACTGTCACCTGCAAAATCTGCAGGCAGTGTAGAGAAGGGAGCTAGGTGTGAGAAAATAAAAAGTTTGTAAAGAAACAGAAATAAATGACAAGAAATGACATGCTATTCAACATGACCAGTTTACCAGTGACACACCATTGCGCTCTCAGCAAACTGTCAGAACCCAACATACCCCATGCAAACACGTATCTGACAATTCCAAGTGTTGGCCTGCATCTAGAGCAGCGAGAGCTCTCCTCACTTTCTGCTACCCCTGCTTTGAGAAGGATGCAATTTGGCACTATCCAGTAGAGATGAGAGTATGCACACTTAGACCAGCAGTTACACGTCCAAGTAGCCACTGGAGGACCTCTTGGGCATGTGCCACAGAGGATAGGCCCTATGTGGCTGTCAACAGGACACAGATTTTTTAACATGGTACTTTCAGTGGACTACTATTCAGAAGTTAGAATAGACTAGACATACTTATATTGAAGTAGACAATACATCTAATAACCTAAGGTTGAGAGAAGAAAAGCAGTTGTAAAATGGGTGTATAGACAGGTACTATTTAGTTAAATTCAAAACATACAGAATGGTTTTATGTGTCATTAATGGATATAGCTGCATAAATAGAAGTGGTAAAAAAAAAAAAAAAAAACAATAGAAAGGATACAGAGTTCAAACTTATTGAATCTTATATCCCTGTTATTTTTCTTTTAAAATTCAGCAGAAAACATGCACACAATGGAATATACAGCAACGAGAATAAAAGACCTACAACTACAAGCAGTGTATAGATGAATCTCCCAAATGTGAGTTTGAGAAAGGAAATCAAACACCAGAGAACACATACTGTGTGATTTATATAAAAACAAAGTTAAAGTCTCCTGCTAGGAACTGGGGCTAAGGTTAGGGACCCTAAGAGGGTACAGATGGGTTGTCTGTGGTGCTGGTACAAATTCTTTCTTGATCTATCTTTTGGCTTCACAGATGTTTTCAGTTTATGGAAAGTCATTCAACTGTCTATAACTAAATGTTTACTTTTCTGAATGTATGCTATACTGCAATAAAACTCGGAAAAAGGAAAGAAAATTCTAAGATAAAATGGCATATTAATATAAATTTACTTTTGGCTGATGAGTTCATAACCTGATGAGTTCATAGGTATTTTTGTGGGATTTGCCGTGCTGTGCTGTTCATTTGCAATATTTCATTATGAATAAAGGAAACACAGAAACCAACTTAAATTAGGAATTACAAATAGGAGATGGTACCAAACATCAGAGACAATAGCACAGAAGGAGCTGAGGCCCAGAGAGCAGAAAAGATCTGCTGTTGGAAAATCAAGTGTGAACACAGTCTCTTCACTTCTCTCTCCAGTTGGGTGTTGTCTTCTTACATACATTATTACAAGACTGCTATTTTGGAAATCAGTTCAACTTTGACCTTTATAAGACTTGCTGTGGTGCCCTTACTCTATGTTAGTAACTATACTAATCACCAAGTAAAGAACTTCCCAACCCTTCTGGCAGCTGTTGATATTTTAAAACCTGGAGATCTGAGGTAGGAGAAAGGATGACAGTGTTTCCTTTTCTGCTTTTCAGACTTTCCCAAACAAGGGAGTACAGGCCACCCCACTTCCCTAGGAGGTACTATTTTATACCATGCATCAGATAAGATCAAAGCTCTGTGAAGAGGGTCTGGCATTCTCTCTTGGTTTTCATCCTCAAAATAAAAATATAAATCAAGGGGCTGGGGCTGTTGCTCAGTGGTAGAGCGCCTGCCTAGCACGTGTGAGGCACTGGGTTCCCTCAGCACCACATAAAAATACATAGATAAAATAAAGGTGTCATGTCCATCTACAACTAAAAAAATATTTTAAAAATATATAAGTCAAGTCCAACACTATTAATGGGTAATATGTTCTCACTTTCTCTACCCTTTTGAAAAACAGACTGTGGGTTTTATTTGGGCAATTCAGTGATAGCAAGTTTGATTTTAAATATGCCAAGTATTTGGAAACTTTCTCTCAGATAATGGAACCTCCAAACAGTGTGGGAGCTATTTCAGGAAAGTCCAACAGTACTCAACACAATCTGAGTAAATGAACCAGAGAGAGAAGAAAATGCTCTTTGTACACACTGTTTACCTCACGTGTGTGCTGTTCATGGGCCGCTGCACTCACTGCAGCACTCGGATGATGCCAGGTTTTTAATCCATGTCACTTCAGCACATCACACTTGCTTGCAGAATTTGAAGAAGACAATGAACCCTGCTGAATGTGAGAGATCCCTTGTGAATTGCAGCATGCAGTGCAAAGACAAGTGGGAAAGCCTTTGAGATTTAACTTGTATATATCTTCAAACTAAAGCGATAAGAAGATGATCCATTTCACATTGAAGTTCTGCAATTCTCATCAGAGAGAGGTTGAGCAGCCCAGCATTTGTTAATGCTGAGGTTCGGCATAATCCTAAGAGCCTGTTAATATTTGCTGCCCCCTGTAGTTTGCTCTTGTAAAAATTCTAAAAAAATCAAGAGAGCTATTTAAAACTCCAGTTGCTCTTCTAAATCCTAAGCACTTGTGGAATGTCATTCCCTATCTCTGTTCAATCCAGTTCCACACATCAGTGTGCTGACATGGGGCGAGGCAGGAATTATGCTTCTACGGACAGTAGTGATTTCATTTTTGTGAATAAACTTAGGGAAATGATTGCCTTTTAAGCATGCAGATTGTATTATATGGAGAAAGCCTACTCAAATAAATATGATTTTCTTTAAAAAGGAAAAGGAAGCATCTGTTTATTAAACCACTTTCTCAATTTCCTATTGCCTTCAGAATTGGCTGTGGGACATGATTGCCATTGTCTCCAAGCACAATAGCTTCTAATAACATTAAGCTTAAAATAATATAGAAGAACAGTACGGACTTGTGGTTTGTTCATTTGCTGAAACTAATATAGATGGCAGAAATTTTACCCAAGCTTAAAGTAGCTTAAAATAGCACAAAGAACACTAGAAATTTAACACTGGCTCAGTGATGAATGAAATTTCATTATAAAGAATCACAATCTAATATCTAACTTTTGTAAAAATTTTGGAACTGGTTATCACCATGAACAAATGCCAGGGCAGAAGGTAATAAAACTGTTTACTTTAGCAATAGATTAATGAAGAGTAGATGATCCTAAGATAATATCATCCCATAGACTGTGTGACTTGAATAGCTTTAGGTTTAATTTCATGATTCAATTGGCCTGTGAATATGTAACTCCCAGAAAGATTACAGAAGGGTGATATTAATTTGTACAATGCTAAAGCTTCTCTCTGGCACATGAAATATCTCCTATAGTTTCTTTAGAATGTACATTATATATTTAAGTTTAGTTGTTTTTTTTCAGAAATGGATCAAAAATTGGTAATTCCAGTCAAAATGGTAAAAAGAGATACCTGTGACTATTTTAATATCAAGAAATTGAATTTTAGGATTGGTCAAATTTTATGTAATTAAGTGAATTAAACAATGCCAATTTCTAAACAGATAAAAATGAAAAGAATTTTTTTTTTTCTTTTTTTTGCAGTGCTGGGGATTGAACCCAGGGCCTTGTGCTTGTGAGGCAAGCACTGTACCAACTGAGCTATATCCTCAGCCCCAGAAATATTTTTAATAGAACCTTCAATATATAAAATTCTGTTACATGCATGAGTATAAATTGTATTTGCTGATAATCATTTTTATCATGAAATCATAGTAATAAACAACATTTCATTTTGAGCTACAGAGGCCAAAATCCCTCAATCAAAGAATATTTGTTAAATGCTCATGGGCCAGTTGAGGGGAATCTAAAACAAACTTAGGATGTGGACACCCATCTCAAGGTGCAAGCAGACTGACAAAAGGGTGGACAAGTGAACACACTAAGCATTAGATAAGTTCAGAAAAGAAAGATATTTTTTTCTTAGAATGTTCAGGAAGGCCTATCCTGAGCTGTGCTAAGATTTAGACAGGAAGACAAGTGCACTAACTGAAGGGATCGCGAAGTAGTTCTCAGGTTCAAAACATGAAAGAAAAGCTCTGAGAGGAGCTCCCAGATGACATTCAAAAGATTTTGGACCTGGTCCTACAGATTTCTGATATTCTCAAATGGATCCTTGGTTGTGAGCTCCTCTATACTGCTAACACAAGACAGAAAGGAATTTCTAAGTGAGACATACCTCGTGGTAGATCCAGAACTCAGTATTTAGCTGAACAATGCTATGAGGAAGCTCTGGTGAAAAAAACTGGCCAGAAGGAAAGAGACTTCTGGGAACTAGGTAGAGAGGTCTGCTACCTGAGAGGGTCACACTGCTAGAGAGGAAGCTGTCAGGGAAACTGAATACTTCATTCCTTGTCAGCTTCTTACTGTATGAAATTTGGGTTTGGCACCAGATTTCTCTGGTCCTCACAGCTTTTGTTTACAATGTAAGGATTAGGAATACATAACCCTTCTGCTCGAAATTTATTTTCTACATCAAATACTTTTAAGTCATTGAGTATCTAATACATAAGACTTAGGCCAGTATAAAATTGCAATGCATTTTTTTAATCTTCAGGAATGAGATGAGTCCCCCCCCAACTGGTGACATATATTATTCAATTATTACTAACACTGGTATGATGAGACAAAATCTGGAAACCATCCATATCAGATAGACAAGTCATCTGTAAAGGTCACAGTGAGGAGGAAATAAAGTGCTTAATTTTATATTTAAAAAGACATTTGTTTTATGTTTAAGAAAACTACTTTCAGGTTCCAATCAATTCATTGAAAAAAAGCAAAATATAACTAGGAAGGGCAAATCAGGAATAATGTAACACAATGTTTTAATAAAAGTGACTTTGTGAAAATTCATTGTTTTGGATTTTCTGCACCAGTGATCCAACTATCAAATGTCTCCCTTCATAAATTTCTATGTCAAATTATTTTATCTTCTTCTCTAAGAGTGCTATAGAGCTAGGTAAAAAGGAATGATTGCTTCTACTAAGCAGAATCATCTGGCATATGCTTTGAAGAGTCTAATCTAGGAGCACCATAATTATCATTCTGAACCTGGGTCCCTCCAGTGTTGTTTTCTTTTAAATGACAACATTTAAAACTAAAGGTAATATGCCCTTTTCCAGGAAAGTGAGTTGAATATAATGGACTCCGTGTTTCTCAAGGAGTGGGGTTGGGTTTCCATGTTTTTGTTGCTGTTGTTGTTCAAATGAAGATCAGCACGTTGCCCCCAGCCACTGCAGGTGATCCTTGGATGGTGGCTTTAAGATCTCAAAGCGGAAAGTTGCTGAGAAAAAGCTTACAAAACAGATTGTTTCCATTTTTGCTCCCTCTATCCTGCAAGTGGCGGCTGCTTTATGGCAAGAGGCAGTTGTGGGAAGGTTGTTGCGGGTGCTTGTAAGGGAGACAGCCTGTGTTTAGACTGGAGTAGATGCTGGAACCCACAAACGTGAGCATTTCTCCTTTCACTTGCACTCACGATGTGTCACAATGGGGACTGCAGAATCTCACCCAGATGCCAGTGTGTGCATGTTTTAGGTGTCCTTGTGGGTGAGTGCCTATCAGTGGGCATGGTGCCTTAGACTGTGAAATGGAAGAAGCTCATCCGATTAAAATTTAGACATTTAAGAGCAACAAGTATTTGTAAAGTTTTTTAGGATTGGAACAGATGAAAGATTTTGAAAATGAGAATTTTTGAAAAATAAATCCAAATGATTCCAAGCACCTTTGAGCACATCTTTCTTTCTGAGTGCATTTTTATTCTGAGATGTTTTATGAAGACCTTTGGTGAATGTAGATGTGTATCAAAACATTATTAAGCTGGGCACCGGATGATTTTATTCAACAGTTGTTTATTTCTAATGCAGTGAGTGGACTTACATGACATTACTATATAAATAATTGTCTAAGAATGTCATTTCAGTAAAATAATTAGGTTCAGGGTATTATTATGGAAGAAAAGCATCTTTAGAAGGTAAAAAAGAAATAGCTCTTTTATTGCAACAAAATTATATTCTTAAAGGTGGCAGTAGGTTACCCTACCATTAAAGTGTTTGTGCAAAGGAATAGAGATGTTGACATTTAAAGAACACGACAGCAAAAGAACATGTTGGATTCTGTGTAGAATTTTCAGGATTCCTTTTTGCTTATCTGAAAACAGTATAATTTTTAAAAAGCATAAGTAGAACAAACCCAAATTTCACAGTGTAAACTGTTAGTGGTACAAAAGCCATTTTGATAGTTATGCCATTATTAACTTTAGAATGATTAGTCCTCAGGTCAGGTAACTACTTGGCCAGAGTTTGACCATGAACAGTATCTCTCCACTAATTTTTAGTTGTGATTATACTGACATATATAAGCAGATCAGTGTTTTTTGCAATAAAGCCTATCTGAAAAATCTTCAAACGTTGGCAGAAAACAGTGAGCATTGAACGCATATTAAAAATGAGGAAATAGTCCCAAAGAATTCATCACTGAATTGAATTGCAGTAGAACAACAAATGCTTGGTTTAGTAGAAGATTTCAGCAATACTGTTCAGTAGCCATATTGATATAACTTTTATTTTTGGCCAATTAAGCTGAAACTGGCAGCTTTATAGAATTTGTGATTCTGATTTTTTTAATTTTTCAAAAATGGAGTTTTACTTAGTCATAAAGAAGAATGAAGTTATGTCATCTGCAGGAAAATGAAACTTGAAAGTATCATGTTAAGTGACTTCAGCCAGACCCAGAAAGTCAAGGATCATATGTTTTCTCTCATATGGGGAAGCTAAAGAGGAAAATAAAAGTTTCTCATATATGAAAATAGAATGGAGACCAGTAGCGTAGAGGACAGGAATCAGGGGAAGGGAAAAGGGGGAAGAAAATGGAAGGTACTGTTCAATAAAATTGACTAAATCATGTTATGTGCAGATATGAATATATCACAATGAACCCTGTTATTTTGTATAATTATAGTGAACCAATAAAAAATAAAAATTGAAGTAAAAAATATGCTATTGACATATAACTTACATATATTACTTACATATAAGTAAGTAGAATTAGCATTGATATCAATAGAATAAAATTGGAAAAGGTGATAGGAAAATAGGAGGAAAAAATTGAAAGACAAAATTGGAAGGCATGCAAGAATAGATACTGAAAAGGGACAAGAGCTAGAAGGAACAGGAAGAAGAGAAGTTAAAGAAGTTTCCAGTGAACTTGATGGCTCCACTGCAAACTCAATTGCTCTGTACATGTCCTAGAGTGTTTTCCACAATGAGAAGCCGGCATTTGTATTTTCTGCACTCTCTCTGACTATCTCTGATGGGTAAAGAGCTGGAGCTGAGATGGTCACCTAAACTAGCTGGGGAAGCTTCAGAAGAGTGAGAAACAAGTTGATGCTAAGTTACCTTTCCTCAATGCCATAGAGACAGAAAGGACATTATTCATAAACATTAATGATAATGTAAAATCAGTGGTACAATGTAGAGCACTGTTAATTTTGCACATCTGCTTTACATCTATTGCCTCACAAGGGCAGCATGCGGTAAGTAGGGCAGCATTTCTTATCTCCATTTTACAGATGCAAAACAAATACAAATTGCCTCAGGAAGTTTAAGTAACTTTTCTAAGTTCCCACCAGCAAAACAGTGGCAAAATTCAGGCTGGACCTCGGGTCTCAACAATTAGTTCTTTCCCTTATTTCTCTGGCCACTCTACATGAACAAGCCACACTAGTAAATCTCCAATTAGAAAATAAATCAGTTGGAACTACTTTGTAATTGTTGTCATTTTATGTATTGTTTCAAATTAGCATACTTTCCTGAATCTCACTACTGTCCTTGGTCTAACTTCATAGTTCCCTTTTATTCTCTCCCCAAAATAGTCATATCACTGATTTTTGTATTCATGGGAAAGATTAGATAAACTTGCTCTGAAATTGTAGTCGGAGGCACAGGCACAGTACTATGACTTCATATTAACAATCCTGGATAAGTCTACAAAATTTTCTGGATCTCGGTGTTCTTACTTGAGAAAGGAGGGATCTGCATCTAGTGCCCCAAACAGCTTTTCTCTACATAATCACCCATACACACAGAGACATTCCATATCATACTCTCCACTCAGTAATTATATCATTGTATTCTATGCATCTAATCTATTTGTTGATATATTAGTTACTAATATATTTTTTACTAATATTAGTTACTATTGTTAATTTCATTTGCCTTCCACCTGAGTTTCTAAGTGTGTGTGTATTGTGATATTGTCATGTGCCAGAAACTCTTGTTATTCAAAGTGTGGTTGGTGGACCAACAACATCACCTGGAAGGTTGTGAGAAATGCAGCATCTCATGGGTCAGACCTACTGAACCAGAATCTGCATTTTTAGCAAGAAGCATGGTGACCTGTATGAGCTTTGAAGTTAGAGAAACATTGCCATAAGAGATCATAGGCTTCAAGGAAGTAGAACAAGACTTTGTCTGTTCACAAACATATTGTAGATGGTAGTTTTGTAACCCACCTGAGTCTTCCAAATGCCTTCTGAAGTCTCTAAACTTGGAGTCTTCAAAATTGCCATTTGAAGACAAGTGTAATTTGCATTCTTATTAGGATTTTTGGAAAAGTAATAGTAATGAAGGCATCAGATTTTTTACTGTGTATGTTTTCTGGTTGTGGTTGTTTTGTGAAGGCTTCACAAGTTTTGGGGAATAAGGCAAAAATAATTCTAGAATGAGGATAAAAAACTGAGTTTGTCCCAATCGTATTGAATAATGAAATGTCAAATAATGAAGTCTCACAAGATTCAGAAATTCAGATAGATTATAGAACTTGCCTAGATTATAGTAAGTGGTTTAGGAGTGTGAGTCCTATGTATAGTCACATTTTATCAAACTGGGTAACTGACTTGTAGAGAAAGGTAACACCAGGAACACATCCAAGAAAAAGGCCCATTTAATGCTGCTTTAAAAAATGTGGAGCCAAATTTTAGTTATCCATTAGCATTAGCATTCTTTCTTCAAAGTATTATCAGCCAGCTCATATTTGTTTGTCCAAGTTTTGCATCCTCTTGAACAAGGTATACATTTGAATCATATCAATCACTTTTTAGTGACTTCAAATTAGTGGGTTTTGCCTGGCACAGTGGCGCACACCTGTGACCCAGCAGTCAGGAGGCTGAGGCAGGAGGATTCCTAGTTCAAGGCCAGCCTCAACAATTTAGCGAAGCCTTAAGCAACTTAGTGAGACCCCTCTCTAAATAAAATTTTAAAAGGGCTGGGGATGTGGTTCTTGGGTTAAATGCCCCAGGTTCAATCCCTGGTATCACAAGAAAATGAGTGGGCTGAAAAAAATTTCCAAGAACAGCAAGGACAAATGTTGGAGCATAAGTAACAATTCTGACATTAATCATCTCAAACATTGTAGAATATTTTGCAAACCTTCTTAAAAACAAGGAAAATGACTTCAATGATGCATATTATTGAATTATAATGAATAATTATCTTCTACAGTTCTTAGTTTGCTTATCAGTACAAGTAGCATGAACTTTTATGATTGTCTACCTTTAGAAAACCCTAGGATAGTTGATTGTTGTTGAAAAGACTAATTTAAGTTGCATTATGCCACTGGTGAATCAGGTAAAGTTCATGGGAGTAATGTTTGACCTAAATCTTGTTTTCTGTATTATTTTTTAAAATATTTATATTCTACTTTTTACAAAAATGATTCATGGCAATTTGTAGAAGTAAAATTTTAAAGAAAGAAACCTAGACTTGTTCATTTACATATGGTTAAATTATTTTTCTTTCATCATTTTTATTTTGAAAATGTTCAAACCTATAGAAAAGTCGATGACTACAAAGAACTTTCCTGTACACTAACTGTAGTTGCAATGTGCACTTCTTTTCAGAATCATTTGTGAGTTAACTGCAGTCATCATGACATTTTTACCCTTAAATAATTCAGCATGTGTTTCCTAAGAACTAGGGCACATAACCACAGTTAAGTTATAAAACTTAGGAAGTTTAACATAGACAGGATGTAATTCTGTTACAAATAATCCACACTCAAATTTTCAATAAAGAATTTTATAACTGCTTATTTCTTGGATTCAATTAAAGTTCACACATAATTTAGTTAGTTGCAGTAAATATTATTTGCAAAAAATATAATATGTGTTATTCTGATCTTTTGTAATTTTTCCTAAAAGAGTAAAGGCAATTGAAGGAAATTCACATATTTAATTGCAGATTCAGTATATATAGTTTCATAAAATTGAAGTAAAAATGAACTCAACTGAATTTTTCTCTGATATATAAACACATACGCATTTTTCCACTGAAATGAGCATGTTTGGAAATTTTGGTGTGCATACATGCTAAAATTGGCTGAAGATATAAACTTGAAACTTGGCAAGATTGTAAGAAAATGAAGCCAGAGTTAGAAGAAAAACTCCTCAAGAATTAAATGACATAAATGATTAGAATTACGATAGACAAAAGTGAAATCAAACATTGTCTGCCTTTAAGGTCATCCTTACCAGTCAACTCTGATTGGGTGGCCCAAGGTCAAGATGAAGTAAAATGACTTAATGCATCATGCAAATCAATCCAATGTTTGTGATTAAAATAAATCCAGCAGTTCCAAAGTAAAGAATTCGGCAGTGATTTTAATTTGGCCATGGTTTGCATTTCTGTTCCTGTTTTCATAGATATGTATAAACTTGGCCTTTCCCTTTGCCTTTCTCCCACGAGTTCTCTCTGGTTGCCCTTGGAAGGACCATTCTTTCTGAATACATTTTGGCCCTCCAGATACACTGCATTTCCTTTGAATGTGCAAAAAAGATGGGGAACTAATGAACACACTTCAGAGAATAAAGAATAAGCCCACCCTTCTTCCTTCCTGGGCTAGACTGAGATAATTTGTTTTGACACAGGATATTGCCCAACCCAATGGATTTATTCACAATGACCCATGGAAACAAATCAAGTTTGTGTTGCTAACTTAACTACACATTATCAAATGCAAAAATAAATATTACGCTAGCCCCACTCGTTTGGAATGCCAAAGTTTAAGTTTTCCAAGTTTAGTTTTAAGCGTGCATAGTTCAGGTTTATATTTCATTTTATATATGTAGATAAATCTGTATGTCCAAATCTTCAAGAGACACGTGAAAAACAGTTTGTGAATGCAATGAATACATCTTGCACATGATGAATTAAATATTTCTTTAAGGATCTCTGCCTTGAGTTTGGACATTTTCCTGATCAGATGATGATTTTCAACCTTTGAAATGCCATTAAAACAAACATTTTTTCATTAAAATATTGACCTAATAGGTTAAGAGTTTGAATGGTGAGACTAAGCACTTCCCTTTTCTTATCACTTGTTGGAATAAATAAACTACCTTGTCCTGCAATTCTTTTAGTATTAATTTGCATGAATTAAGAATAAAATGCACTGCAAGACAGATTCTGGCTCTGTTATTTGCTAGCAGTGTAATTTTGGGGAAGGTACTTACTCTTTATATAGCTCAGTATCCTTATCTTAAGGATATTATTATTATTGAAGTGGAATTTAATTCTCTCTCTCAAAAGATGATCAATAAATGAGATAATACTATGTCATACCAACAAAGTATAAGAGATAAATAAATGGTAGTGATTGTTATTATTATCATTTTTATCAGTATTATTGTTATGGTTTGGATCTGGAATATTTCTCCAAATCTCATGGCTAGGTCCCCAGTTCAGCAATGTCCAGAGGTAGAGTTATGGGGCAGTGATTGGATCATGAAGGCTCTGACATCATCAATGGATTAATCCATTATTCACTGAATGGACTACCGGAGGTGGTAGAAACTGTGGCAGGTGGGGCATGGTTGGAGGAAGGAGGACATGCCCTTGGGACTATATCTTGTCCTCGGTCCCTTCCTCTCTCATTCTCTCTCTATCTCTATGCTTCCTTGCTACCATGAGCTGATCAGTTTTCCAGTGCCACAACCTTTGACCATGATGTTCTGCCTCCCAAAGCAATGGAGCCCATCAACTGTGGACTGAAAACTCTGAAATGCTGAGCCTGGGGTTTCTCCTATTCATCCAGCCCCCCTGCTAGCCCCCAACCTGTCAGTATAATAATTCTATTACATTGGGGTTGTCTGTTAAAATCTGTAGCTTCCATGACTTGAAATACCCAAGTCTAACAGCTTTAGGCTGTTTCAGGCTGCTTTAAAGTAGTCCTTATAAATATGTTCAAAGAATAAAACCATGTTTAAAGAATCAAAGGGAAACAAAACATTGAATCAACAAATGGAGAATATAGATCAGGAAACTAAACAGAAACAGATGGAAATTTTTGTGTAATAAGTAAAATAACAGAAATGAGAAATTTACTACATGGACTTAATAGGAAATGTGAGATGGAAGAAGGAAGAATCAGTGATTCTAAATATACACCAATAGAAAACTTTCCAACTGAAGAACAGAGAACAAAAAAGATCAAAGAGAAACAAAAACAGCTCTAGAAACCTGTGAGATAATATCAATTGCTCTATCTGTATGAATTTCAGAAGGAGAAGAACAAAAGTAGCAGAAAAAATTGAAGAAATTATGATGGAAAACTTTCTGATTTTGATGAAAACCCACCAACAGACTCCAGAAGCTTAAATATCCACAAATATGACAAACACCAAGAAAGCCTCATATAGAAACAACATTGTCACACAGTTGAAATCCAAAGATGAAGTGAAAATCCTGAAGCAGAAAAACAAAAATGACTTAACACACAGGGAAGAAATACACAATCAGTGGCCGACATCCCATCAGAAACTGTGGGACCAGATAACGGTACAATAATGCATTCAAAATGCTGAAGAATTCTCTACCAATCATTCAATATTTGGAAAAATTATCTTTAAAAAATGAAGGTAAAATAAAGACTTTCCATGAGACACAAATACTATGATGTTTTTACTAGAATACTTCTATTATAGAAGTCTGAAAAGAAATGACACCTAGGGGTAGTTCAAATCCACAGTTAGAAATGAAGGCACTAAATTTAATAAAATTGAAACAATTCAAAGTAAGTTACACAATGTAATTAATTTGAAATCAACAACAAAAGAAAATTTGGGAGATACCCAAATATGCAGAAATTAAACAACATACTTAAATAATCCCTGAGGGAAAAAGACATTAAAAAGGAAATTAAATAACATTTTAAAAAATGAATTTAAATAGAATTACAACATATCAAAGCTTATAGGAAACAATGAACATAGCGTTTGGAGATTGAGTTATAGTTATAAACACATATGTTTAAAAAGGAGAAGGGTCTCAAATTAATACACTAAGCTCCATCTGAAACTGAAAAAGAAGTACACATTAAACTTAAAACAAGTATCAGAAAGAAAATAATAAAGATCAATGGGAAAATCAGCGAAACAGAAATTAGAAAACTAAGACCAAAATTAATGAAACCAAAATTGGTTCTTTTGAAACATCGAGAAAAGTAACCGTTAAGAAGAAAAAGGAAAAAGGAAAGAGAGAAAGAATTATTATTACCAAACTGAAAGAAGGGCTATCTCTACTGACCCTACAGAAATTAAAAGTCCTTTAATTTGATATAAGTATAGCAACTACAAATCATACATAATATGATATAACTATGTATAATTATATAAAATGTAAAATATATGATTATGAACATTTTGAGACTAAATTACATAATTTAGATGAAAAAGACAAACTTCAAGGAAGATACACAGTGTCAAAAATGACTCATGAAGAAAAAAAATCTGAAATTGACTTACTCAAAACTGAGCTGATAATTAAAGATCTCTCAAAAAGAAGTCTAGTAACAGATTGTTTCTCTGATGAATTCCATCAACTCATCACTTTTACATTAACTCTTGGAGAAAATAGAGGGAGACAGAAGACTCCACAGCTCATTTTAGGATGCTGGTATTATCCTGATACCAATAGCAAACAAAGAAATTACGAGAAAATAAATCTGTTGGCCAACAGGATTCTGAACAAAGATAGAAAATATTTTGACAAATGTTAGCAACCTAAACTCACACAAATGAAAATTGGGTCTTACAGCTTGACCAAGTAGAATTTAATCCAAGCATACAAGGTTCATTTGCTTTTCTATATTCAATTAATGTCTGTATTCATAAAATGTCATTTTTTATTAGAAAAATAAAATTATATGATCATCTGAATAAGTACAGAAACTTTTTGGCAAATTGAACACTGATATTCTAGACAAAAAATTTCAGCAAACTAGGCAAAGATGGACTTCTTCAACCTGAAACAGAGCAACCACAATAAATAAATACATAAATAGAAAAGAAAGAAACATACAAGGAAAATATACAAAAAAAGGAGAAAATTTACAAAAAATTCTATCTATATTTAATTATAAACACTGATTGCTTTTCTCCTTGGGTAAGAACAAGTGAAGATGTCAGTTATTTCTCTTCAACATTATTCTGGAGGTTAATGACAATGTATTAAGGTGAGAGAGGCAAGGAGGGGTAAAAAATAGACCATAAAGGAAAAAGTAAAGACATCTTTATTCACAGATGACATGAGTAACATGTAAAATATCCTAAGGAATGTATGAAACAAAATGAACTATACTAGAATATGAATTTAGTAGGATCATATGATATAATTCAATACACAAAAATTGCCTTTATTTTTATGTATTAGCAATGAATAATCAAAAAGTGAAATTAAGTTAAAATTCTATTCAAAGCAGTATAAAAATAATGAAATATGAATAAAATGAACAGAAAAAAGGTAAAACTTATGCACAGAAAATCACAAAACATTGCAGATAATATTAGAGATATTAAAGAACATGTAACTAATTAGAGAAGATGTCCATGTCTGTGGACTGGGAGACAACATTATTAAAATGATAGTTCTCACCCAAATTGATATATAGGCTTAATCTGATTTCAGGAAAAATCCCAGTGGGCATTTTATTTTTAGAAATATTAACATTTCTATGAATGCAAAGGACCTAAATAGCTGAAAAAATTTTGAAAAAGAGCAATGAAATTTTTTCTTTGTCTGTTTAAGAATTTACTCTAAAGAATATGGTATTGTCCTGAAAACAGTGAATTAGACAATTGGAACAGAAGTGAGATTCCAGAAATAATCTTCAATTTTTTGGTCAATATGGAGGTATCTGTATCTCACTGAGGTCATGGGTACAAATGCACTAAATTATATTTATAATACATATGTATATGTATATATACTATATATGGTTTGTGAATTATACCCTAGTAAATCTATTAAAAATCAGAGGAAATGTCTCATTAAAAATAGCAAAAAGGAAAAATAGAAAAAGGATTAATTCAGACAATGTATTATTTCTTAAAAATTATATTTATTATTTAATAAAATGAAATTAGATAATATTAATTATGGAGCTAAATGAACTGAGTTTAATTTCTGGCCCAATGAATTTCTGTAGAGCTCTGGTCAAGTAATCATGATTAATGCTCAGTTTTCTAATTGATGAAAACAGAGATGTTAATACCAATGTCCCTACCTGAAATCACTGTTGTGCAGCTCCAATGAGATATGAAGGTGATTTGTAAGGCATAAAACACTACACAAATGTTAATTATAATGATGATGATGTTGCCTATTAAACCATCTGTTTTGAACAGTCTGTTTTGTTCTTAAGCTTAAAGTCATTGTGGTATTCGCCCTGCCACTTTGAAAAGCTCAATAGTATCATCTTTGTAATACATTTTCTTCCTCCTCAAAATAAATACTACGGAATTTTATTTGAAAACATATACTTAATGAACACAATTTGATCATTAAACAGCACAGGTAGAATAACTTTACCATGTATGTGGTTGCAAGTAATTGGTAAAAGGATAAACCTGAAAATACCACATATTCCATATGTATATATTTGTAAGCTAAAATGTGTGTATTCCTTGCCTTTGGAATTATTGCTATTCTTAGAATTCACCCTTGTAAGACATAATGCTGAAGGCATCCCTCTGGTGGATATTCACAAATACATCAAAGGTAAAAAACTAAATGAAAAAAATAAATAAAGCATTTTGCAACATCAATTTGTTTATATAAAACCTCAAAAATCAAGCAAAGTATATTATTTACACATGAGAGGTTCTATTCTAAGTCTGTATACATCTGGCATAGCTCATATTTTCCCCTAATTTAAATGAATAAGTGTTATAATGAGTGCCTTCCATTTAATTGCTCTACATTGGTAAGCTTCTACCCCAAATTTAGGAATGTGTTTAGCAAGAAAGAGATTCTCATTAAGACCTACATTCCCTGTCCCATTCCTCAGTCAGTACACTTTCCTGTCCTTCCAAGTGAACAAATCAAGAAAACATTTAAAAATCTTTGTTACTAATGTTCTGTAGATAAATGTGCCTCTATTGGTAAGCAGTAAGGAGGGGAAGCTGGAAGTCAGTGGGCTAGACAGGTCATGACTGTCTTTGGAGCTAGAAAGACTTGGATAGAATCCTGGCCTTCTAAGTATTACTTGTTCATTCATTCATTCATTCAACACACAATTTAAGTACCCATTTCATGATAGAATTTTGCTGAAAAATCTATGATGATGAATAAGCTGCTCTTATTCTCAGAGAAGAGTCAGTTTATTCAGGGATTCATATATTAATTATATAATCAGACTAATGAATATGGACTATAACTGAAAGTGAATACTCTGAAGAATCATGTTTCATGTAGTGGCAAGCCTAGAGACGTGACGTATGAAGTATGAAATTAATCATTTTTCAGCACTTCTCTTGTCCATATGACAAACCTGCTTTCAATAATGTTGATGTAATAACTGTTGATTATTTTACTCTTTAATTTTAAAGTAAACAAGAAAGAATACATTTTAATTTTGAAGAAATTACTTAAATTAAGCAAAACTAACAAACTAAAAATTTGTTCTTCCATCCAAAAATATGACCCTTTGCTGCTTGTTGTGTTTTGCCATTTGAACTTTCTTTTCCCATGATTTTTAAATTGGTTCATATTGTTACCCATGATGGTCAGATTTTTTTTTTATATATGTGCACTTCAAATTTTAAACAGAAATAAAAGTCCAAGTGTTCACAAAGAATCATAAAGCAAAAGCAACTCAAATTATCTCTTTTACTTACAATCACTGTTATCATTACTTATTTGGAATTTACTCTTTAACTTCAGAAACATGTTGTGTGACAGGGTTTGAGACAAACCTGTACCTGAAGCACACTGTAATGAGTGTGAACTATTATTACAGACTAATCTTTAAACAAATGTATGCAGCTGAGCCTGTATCAAGGGCTGCCAATATAACTGGGAGTTCCCCAATTAACTTCTAAATAGAATATAATACTTAATACTTCTAAAAATACTAATTTTAAGTGTACATAATATTTAAACTTATTAGTAATTTTATCAATTGTTTCAAACTTAGACCCACATAAATTTATTCAGAAAAAACTTTGTTAAGAATTGATGAGGCTGGGCATGGTGGTGTATGCCTGCAATTCCAGCCGCTCGGGAGGCTGAGGCAGGAGGATTGAGAGTTCTAAGCCAGACTCATTAATGGTGAGGTGCTAAGCAACTCAGTGAGATCCTGTCTCTAAATAAAATACAAAATAGGGCTGGGGATGTGGTTCAGTGGTTTTGTGCCCTGGAGTTTAATTCTTAGTAGTCTCTCCCTGCCCCTGCTCCCCTAAAAGAAGAATTGGTGAAGCCAGGTACCAATAAAAACAGATATGCAGTGAGTTTTGTTATTGCTTTTAAATCCCATACAGACAATGCACCCCTTTATTGCTTGCACCCTGGCAGACTTCTACTATCCTATCCTGGGTATAGCACAGATATAATGACAACTTATAAATAACAGAAGGAACTGAATCACAAAGCATGTGCCAGACCCATCTGAGAACACATGTTCAAGGAACTGTAATATATCCCTGTGTGGTCAGTGCTAAAAAAGTAAGAGGGAGAGTAATGTAAATGTAGGTTGGAGAAATATGTATATGGAATTAAGCAGAGCCTCATATGTTATATTTGGGATTTTGATCTTTATTAAAAAATCAATAGAGAGACTTTGAAGATTTTGTGGAGGGGAAGGGTGTAGGTGATAAGGAGTTATCATAATCAGATTAGTATTTTGAAAATACACTCTAGTTAGCCAGAGAGAGCAGACTGGATGAAAACCAGTAGCAATGAAGACACAAGATTCTCTAGTAGTACTGTATGTGAAAGATAAGAATTACATGGTGAAAATGAAGTTGAAGGTGATTTATGACAAGAGGCATTTATAGGAAGTAAGATCAACAGTGATTAGTGATATACTAGATGTAACAAATGGGGTTCTTCAGAGAAACAGAGGCAATGGGATGTGTGTGTTTACATTTTAAACTATATATGTATATATATGTGTGTGTGTGTGTGTGTGTGTATGCATATATATATATATATATATATATATATATATGTGAAAATTCATTATAAGGAATTGGCTCATGTAATTATGGAGGCAGATAAGTCTCAAGATTCACAACCAGCAAGCTGGAGACCCAGGAGAGCCTATGGTGCATTTCCAGTCTAAATGCCAGCAGACTTGAGATCAAGAAGAGCTGATGTTCTAGTTTGACACCAAAGGCAAGGAAAAACTGATGTCCCAGCTCAAGACAGTTAAGAATGAGGACATTCTTTCTTAGTTTTAGCAGCATCTTTTTGTTCTATTTGGACCTTTAACTGATTGGATAAGAGAAAGCACTCTGCTTTCACTCTCTCTCATTAGAGAAAGCAATCTGCTTTACTTAGTCTATCAATTCAAATGTAGTGTCATCCCAAAATACCTTGAGAGACACACCCAGAATATATTTGACCAAATATGTGGACATCATGTAGCCCACTCAAGTTGACACATCTAATTAATCACACTGGATAGGGAGAAAGAGGTGTTAGAAAGATCCTTATGTTTCTAGTTTGGACAATTTGGTTTTGGTGGTTGCATTCACTCAACTAGGGAAAACTAGAAGGATAAAATGATGATCTAAAACCTAGTTTTATCCTGAACTTTTTGAGTTCGAGGTGACATGGTGACACCTAAGTGGATATATAAATGGACATATAGTCTGGAACTCAGAAGGGATGTTTGGTTTAGAAAGAATAACATTAGGAGTCAATACTATAGAGATGTCAATAGAAGTCATCAGCACAGGCAGGGAAGAAAAGGAAAAGAGGCCAATACAGAGTAAAGAGAGAAAGAAGTCACAAAGTCAGTCCTTGGGGAATTATGGCATTTAATGACAGACTCAGGAAGACCCTGAAAAAAAAAATCTGAGAATCAAAGTCAGACAGGCAGTGGGCCATAGTCTGACGGAGAATATTGGGTAATGGAAGATTTAGTGAGAATGGGGACCTGTGGCCCTGAAGTAGGTTTTGCAGTTCTCTGGAATACACCATGGGTGGGAGGTAAATTAGCAGCAAGAAACTGGAGATAGTGTGTAGAGTAAACTCTCAGAAGAGTTTGACTATGAGAGAGAGCAAATTAAGGTCATAAATTACAAAATTCCTAGTGATATACTTGTAAAATTATCCTTGCTTACTCTGCCCATGAGATAGACCACCTAATATAATCAGAAAGTAGCAAAGTAACTTACATGGTACCCAATAAATATGTGTGGAATAAATGCATCCTAAATGCCTGACATTGTTCCTTCTGCAAAGTCATTCACCACTCATGACTCTATTTTTTTAAAAAATTGGAAACAACAGAGTATAAAACATCATCTATTAAATATAATGAATTATAAAATATATATATATATATATATATATATATCTCAATGCATGTATCGCTCGATTAAACCTTTCTTGTAAAATCTCCCATGGCATCAAATATCCAAAGCAAGCTGTACACATAAACCACAGAGTTCAGGCAAGTTTTCATATAATCATGTTCTTTTTTTTTTTTTTATGAGACTTCATGGGATAAATACCTCTCTTTGCACAAGGAAGAGACTTGTTTTTATTGCCTAGGTGATGGGAATTGTGTAACTGATTCTGTATCCCTTTTTGCTATGGGCAAGGAGGCACAGGGCTGAGCTGCAGTCTACCAGTAACATCCAGAAACAGGAATCTCAGAGCATGATTTTGTCCATATTTCTCACTCCTGGGGTTTTATTTTTAATTTTTAAAATTTTTCCCACTTTAATTTTTCCTCACTGATTTCCTTAATTTGAAGAAATCTTGTCATGCTCTATGTACTTTGGAATATACTCTAATTTTTTGGAATATAACAGTGTATAAACAATAAAAAAATCCCAGCAGTCTACACAATTCAAAAGGATGCACCCATAAACGTGTTGCACTGCTTTATTCCAGAACCTATTTAAACGGAACATTTGGCAAAATGGTGTGATTTGAACCTCAAGGTTTACTGCTAGAGAGCATTTGATGGAAAGGCAGAAAAGAATTTGCAGCTTTACTTTAAAGGTTGATTTTGCATGTGTGTGCCTGTGCATGCCCACTCTCCCGCCACACATGTGTAATTGTTAAATAAGCTTCTCTTTTTGAGGAAGGGAGGTGTATTTTTAACAAGCAAGGGACATTAAAGGGAATTTGGGACCTCTCAGAATCAACAGCATCACAACAAGCTTTCAATTAAAGGGACATCTGTTGGGAATACAGGGGAATCTCTACTCAAAGTCAGTTGCTAATCACATTCACCTGCCCAAGCAGCCAGACAGCCCTAGCGCTGGGAAAGGTTGCTTATTTCCTCCATGCTCAATCACACTGCATTAAGTGGCCACCTGGGTAATGTGTTAGTGCACACCTGCTGACCTACCCAGTCTAACAAAACGTCCTGAAATCAAACTCCTAAAATAGACAGAAAGCAGATCCTCCCTTGGCCTAGAAAGGGAAAGAAAGAGAAAGAAAGAAAAAGCCCAAGATTGGAAAGTACATAATAATTGTCAGGAAATTCAGCATTAACTTTGGAACTTTTTGTTAGCATGTTCTGCTTTCTTTACACAGTACATTTAAGGGACTTTTACCATAGGGAAAATTTCAGCCATTTCACTTCTAGAACAATAGCATTTAAATAGAATCAGATCAAATAACAGCCTAATCTGTAGAGGGTGATATTGAGCAACATTGAAGACATATAATATGCTATATAATTATATAAAGTATATAACTAAATATGTTTAATATAAAAATATGTATCTAGGGTGATTAACTGTAGTCTATATTAGAAGATATATTGTACCCTTTCTCTGAATTCCATAAAGGAACTGTTCCTAAAAAGTACAATTTCACTCAATTAGGTGCCAATTGTTGGGAAGGAATATTGCATATTTCATATATTTTAAAGTTATCAAAGTATCATCCCACTATTGTGGACCACAGGTTTTCTAACTTGATGGACTGCATTGCTAAGGCTACTTGCACTGTTTTTTTTTTTTTTTGTTTAGTATGAATCGTTTTTATTGTTTTTTTTTTCTTTTCCTTTCTTTCTTTTTTTTTGATCAGGTGGTCTATTGACAAGCTTCACAACACCAAAGAAGTTTGTCCAAGAAAAAAAAAACACATCCTAGGAAACATAAGGTTTATTTCTGAGGATTTCTAAACACACAGGTAGATGCATGTAGACAATTCCTATCACTTCATTGTCCTCTTCTCTCTCTTACAGTCCAGTAAAGAGAAGATGAGACCAATTATCCAGGAACAGCAGATGGGAAGAAATTTTATCCCAAGTTATCCAAATTCTTTTGGCCAACGCCACCTAGTAATGGTTCATTTTTCCAATTTATTTTGCCTATTTAGACACAGACTTTCTGTGTCAAGTTTTCAATATGAAAAATTGGCATAATAAAACCTGATTAAAGAGGACACTATGTGCACAAAACCTCCATGTTATAGAAATCTCTTGACTTCCCCAGGTTTTCATGTATAGATTATCAAGGGCATTTATAATGTTTTATGATTATTGTTATATGTGTATATATGTGTGTGTGTCTATCTATAAATATAATTTTAACAAGACAATATTTCCCTTAATTTTAAATGAAAAAAACATTAAAAATATCTGTCTTGGTCATATTTTTATAGTTTAATCAAAATGATCAATAACCAAACGCAGTCCTTCCTGTAAGCACTTATATACAATTGATACATTATAACAGAAATTAGTACTAAAATATGCCACCACAGAGTGTATAATTCCCAATGAGCCTCTCTGTTTTCTGATGGAGATAATCAGTAAATAGATCTCCAAGGCATCTACTAATCACTGTCATTTTTGACTAAGTGAAAGTTCTGATTGGCTGCTCAGGAATGACCAGTTGCTAAAAGAAAACAGAGAATCTACAAAAACAAAATTTTTTTCCTTCATTGAAATAACAATGAGTTAAATACACAAACAGCTTTAAATGAAACGAGAAAGGAAATAAATCTAAAGAAATAAATGTGTAGATTCACCAGCTGAGATATTAGCTTATAAGTTTTAGTAACACTAATATATTGTGGCTTTTTAGAATAATGAAAAGAGATCTGAGGGAAGAAAATTAACATGTAATAATACATTATTTCACAACACAATAAATACATAGAACCTTAGATTATATTTTCCTATGTAAATTTCTACTCAAATACTCAATTTTGGTGTTAGCCAAAGAAGTTTGAAGGTCAGGATCTACGTTGGAAGCCAAGGCAGAAATATCAGCTAATAGTAATATAATTTTGATTGTTGCTTTAGTGTTCTTAACTATAGCTACCTGACAATGTCAATAGCTTTCCATTCCTAGTTATGTAGGTATTAAGTTTATTTTGTTTTGGTTTGTTGTTTTTGTTTTGTGAGACAGGGTCTCACTATGTTGCTCAGGCTGGGATCAGACTTGGGATCCTCCTGCTGGGATTGCAGGCATGGGCCAGTGTGCCTGTATCTAGGTATTCAGTTTTATGTTCTACCTACCCAACAAGTGGTTTAATTTCCTGCTAAATTTAGTACCAAAGAACTGGAAGCTTTGAATTAGGAAGAAACTTTGAAGCAGAGATATTGCTTTCAATATTCAAGTGATGCCAGTAACTCCCTTTGACATTCATTCATTCTATTCCTTGTTTATATCTCTCTCCTAAAAAGGAAGCCATGGTATCCCCTTCTCAAAACATGCTCTGCTGACTTGGTTGATGCCAAGTTAGATACCATGTCTTTGACCTCAGTGACAAACAGAGCTGGTGCAGTCTAACTGTCTCAGTTATTTGGGATTTGAGTACAGCAATTCTGGTCTATATTCGTGCTTGAACTGAGACGATATTAGATACCTACAGTGTATATAGAGAAAGGAAAAAACTGCTAGTGGGCTGTAGACAGATTGGGATGAGGAACCATGAGATCACAGAATGAAAAATAGGTGGAGAAAGAAAGTGTTTGACTTGGAATCTGCAAACAACTTTCCAGGTCCTTGCACGGTCCCTTGCATGGTCTGCATATTCCCTGTACTCTTCTGTCATGAGATTCTTTTGATTGTTATCAAGAAATTCCTTTTTTGCTGCTCCTTGGGCTAATCAATTGTACTTGTATTACCTGCATTCAAATGCTCCATCCTCAGACCCTTAAGATGTTTGAAATTAAAACCAAGTTATTGTTTGTTCTTACTCTTGATTTTATTTTAGATAGTGATACTAGCCCTACCTCTGTAAATAAAAATTACTTTGTTCATCCTTTTTTACTTGATTCTTGTTTTACATGTGAAGTTTTCAGGTTATAGTTTGGGAAAGTAACAGCAAACCTCTTTTTGTTGCCATAGGATAGACTAACCTCATTCTCTGTGGTGTTTGTACTCGTGTGTGTGTGCGTGTGTGTGTGTGTGTATGTGTGTGTGTGTGTGTATAGGTGTGGATGGGAGTGATAGCATGCGCATTGAGCAAAATAAGGAAGCAATTGCGAGAAAGAGTCGGGGATGTGTTTTGGGAAATACTTAACCTGGAAGTTATTCTTTTCTGTCTCAAAATAAGAAGATCTAAAAAACCTGCCACTGCAATTTCTGAGCCATTCATTGTCACAATAGTAAAGTTATACAATTTCAAGTAGGAACACAATATTAAATACACTAGAAACATAGGCACGGATTCTATGTGAGGCAGTGGTAGTCTTTGTGTTAACGACTAAACGGGCACACACATATGTGTGGGCACACACACACATGCGTGCACACACGACTATTTGATGTCTATTCTGCATGTCTGCCTATCAGATTTACTTAAGAGGCTATTAAAACCTGCTGATTCCTAGTTCTTCTTTCTGGAACTATTGAATCTGAGGATGTGGGTGTGGGGCTTAAAATATTATCCCTTGTAATTTTAATATAATAATCCAACATAGCCTTGGGAAGTCACTATTTTATGCATTTAAGATATCATTTGGTAAAGCTAAATAAAGTGAATTGGAATGGACAAGAGTAAGTTGTGAGAAAAAAGACGAGGCATGATCAGAACATAAAAGGGAACACTGGCCAAGAAACAAGTCAGAAAGTAGCACAATCTCTCTTTGTCAGGAGGAAGTTGCTATATAAAAGAGATGGAATTAGTAGTTAACGTCAGATTCATACGTTAACTCGCAGATAATTTGTGTGGTTGACTCTTAAATCCTCATGTTAACACTCATTTAAAATTATATATTCTGCTACTGTTGTGTGTATGTGTGTGCATGTGCACATGTGGTACTACAGATTGAACCCAAGGGGTATTCTATCACTGAGCTACCTTCCCAGCCCCTTTTATTTTTTTATTAAAACAGGGTCTCCCTAAATTGTTCAGGCTGGCCTTGATTCTGTGACCCTCCTTTTTCAGCCTCCCACTTGCTGGGATTACAGTCGTGCACCACTGTACTTGGCTTGCTGTTGTGTTCATGTTCTTCTCTCTTTATAAGTCCAATGTAAATGTGCATTTTTGTCAATGTTACGCTCTTTCTGAAATGGGTAGATTCAACATATTTGATGGGTAGATTCAATATTTGATATTATTTTTAACAATAGCAAGCATTTCAGAAAAAATAAATCAATAACATGTTCTTTATACAATTATTGCTAAATAAAGAACATTCATTTTTATGCTGTTATACAGGTATACACACATATGCACATATCACATAAAACAGGCCATTACTTTTTGCTCATAGCATTTATTTTATTTATTTATTTTTATTTTTGGTAACAGGAATTGAGCCCAGAGGTGCTTAACAGCTGAGAAACTTCTCCAGTCCTTTTTATTTTTTATTTTGAGACAAGCTCTCACTAAGTTGCTTAGGATCTCTCTAAGTTGCTGAGGCTGGCCTAGAACTTGTGATTCTCCCACCTTAACCTCCAGAGTCACTGGGTTAATAGGTGTGTACCATGTGTGCCATTGCACTCTGCTAATATAATTTATTTTTGATGAATGCGAGAATAGAAAGGTCATCAAGGAAGTTAAAATGTTTAACGATAGTTAAAATAGCATTCAGTGTTCTAGATAGCTCTCATTTATTATCTTTGCCTCTATCTGCATAGGAACTGATTCAGAGACCTAATAAGCAAGGATGAGAGCTTGGTTTAGAAGAACTCTTTCTGCATAGCTCTTCAATTTCCAGATACTTTTTTATTTTAGAAATTACTTGCAACCATTTAAAAATAATAAGATAGGTTACCAGGTTTTAGACTCTTTGAAATAATAACAAAACACAGGCAAGTTCTCCCAATGCTGTCTATTTCTTTGGCGGTTTGTTCACAAATACGTGGGATCTATGAGGACTAATGAATGCCAGCTTGCGTGTCAGATGAAGGTGACACACCTCCAATGTAGTTACTTTGACATAATGTACTGACGCTGGGCATAGTGGTGCATGTCTGTAATCCTGAAGACCTGGTAGGCTGAGGCAGAAGGATCACATATTTGTGGGCAGCCTTGGCAACTTAGAGAGACCCTGTCTTATAATAAAAAAAAAAAAAAAAAAAAAAAAAAAAAAAAAAAAAAAAGGACTGAGGGCATAGCTCAGTGGTATAGTGCTATTGGGTTCAATGCCCAGTACCCCCCCTCCCCAGACATACGCTCACACACACGCACATGAACATAGTGAATGATCTGGTATTTTTTAGTCCTGTTTTTTGGAGCAAAACATTGTAAAAGCTAGAAGATGCTGTCTCTGTGATTCCTCCAAATGTTTTAATTAAAAAATCCTTTAAACTGTATTATACCACTTACATAGCTAAAAAGACTGAACTGTTTGCAAGCCATTATCATTTACCAAAAGAAGAGAGTCACTTTCTAAATTTGGAACAGTAGAAATATTTTAATTTTATTATTATGACTATTATTTGTCTTCATAAGGTGCAGTCCCAGGAGCCTAAGCTACTATTAAATCTAGTAGTCTCATGTCACTCTTAGGATGCCTCGCTTCTGAGACAGGGAGCTTCTTAAGTACGTCTGCAGTACTGAAAAAGGATGAACACTGGTAAACCAAGACGAAAAAATCTAAATCTTTCAAAATGCAAAATAAAATTCTTGATTTTTTTCCTAAGAAGCACTGTTTCAATCAGGTATTCATGGTGGCTCTGCTCTCTGCTTGGTGCAAGGGGAGGGAGGAAAAACAATAAAAAATTTAGTCCTAAATGGGATAGAAAGTGGAACCATTTGTTGAGTACATACCACGTGTCAAGGTCACCATGAGATGCTTTCAGCACGTTGCATCCATTTGTGGAATTAGAGTTTATTTGGCGAGGCAAATATACTTGAACCAATCAGGAGATCAAAGAGGTGCTTGAATTTCATCAACCTTGTCAAGCCCTTTCTCTTGTCTTAAAATCTCACCACCTCATCTCCTGGATAGATGGGTCTGTGGGGGTGCCCCATCACTAGCAAACTCACCAACTCCTCACTTCTACCTGCAAAACCATCGTGTCTGTGGAGGGAAATTGTAAATGACTGTACTGCTCTGCTTCTTCATCCTCACCCCACCAATTTCTGCCTATGTAGTAGGGCTTGGCATGAGTCACTCACCCTGATGTGAAGTATGATAGAACATGCATTTGTTGAAATGTTTCTGTGATTTTCTCTTTTGGAAATGTGGTACCGCTTAGCGTTCATTAAGTTTCAACAAGCTGGGTAATCTGAATGGGCCTATGAAGCCATCCTTTATGACAAGATTGCTCCTTGGGTGTGTTGGTTAGATTAGAGTGAACACGAGCACTGTGACTTGCTGTCTTCCATGTGTTATAGTCTCTAAAGACTTTAAGAAGTCCTGGGAGTTCAGGAAATGAAACGACAGCAATTCTTCCTGCCTGGTCTTTTTATGACCATTTAAATGCTGGTACTCTCTCAGGCTTCTTTCCTTTGTCCTATACCCTTCTTACACTACATTTCCTCTGTGCAATCTAATCTACTCCCTGATTCTAAGTACTTCCCACATGATGACACAGTCTTCAACAGCAGCCTGAGGTCTTCCTTAAGACTCAAATCCATATATACATCTACTTATTGGTCATTTCCCTACACAGAAAAGTGCTCTCGTAGGCAGGGTTGGTGTATGATGGCTCTGTGGCAGGGATCACTGGGCAAGGTACGTTCTCGTCTCCCTTGTCTCCCGGGTTAAAAATAAAATCCAATGATCAGAAAGGTGAAAAAGTCAAAAATGCATAAATTATTCTACATCCTTTCTAGAACATAAGATATAGTCATATTTGTCCTGACAGAGCAAAACAGTTCCATTCAGTGAAATGGAAAAAAAAAACAACAAAACAACAAAGTACCTATCACTCTAAAATCTGGGCTCTCCAAGATGTTTTTCATGTTATGAGAATGGTCGCCTCGACGTAGATATCCACAGTGACCAAAACTCAGCACAACAGAGCAAAGCTAATTTCTTGGATATCATTATCAACTATTTCTTTATTGCACACATAGTTGTCAAGATCTGTTCTTTCTACCCTTGAAGACCTGTCATATCTCCTCCCTCCCTCCATCCTCACTAGAGAACTACTGCACTTAGTTCAAGGAAGGCTTAGTTTAAGTCCTTATGTGTAATCTGAATTATCTCAACAGTTTTCTAACTGATCACTAGCATGCAAATTTGCCCCTACTGAGTCCATATCCACACTGGAGTTGTAGTGATAATTCTTCTATTTAAAACTGTTCAAAAATTGTGTTCAAGATAAGTCAAACCCAAACTATTTAGAATGACCTAAGAGGGGTGTTAGGTCTACTTGGTACAGACTGACAGTGGCACCTCTTGCCATGCTTCACCTCACCATGCCTAGTCACTCCCAAGTGTTTTTTTTTTTTTTTTTCTCTTTTCCGAGGTGCTGGGAATTCGAATCCCGGACCCTGCACACCGAAGGCAAGCACTCTATGAAATGAGCTATTTGCTCTGTTCCCAAGCTTTTCGAAGATTCCGTAATGTGATGCACTCTCTATCACCATGCTGCCTCTTCTCACGCTGCATTCTGTCTAGAAAGCCTCTCCTTGTCCCTGCTATACAGGTGTCACCAAATCACCTTCTACTTGTCCTTCAAAACTCATTTCAAATGTTGCCTCCTCTCCTTGGTTAACCCAATGTGTATTGATTGCCCCTTCCACAATCAGGTACAGTATCTTAAGCTTACCTCAATAAAATATAACAATAATAGTAAAAATCTAGTGTTTTTAAATGAATAGTGGGTCCCAGACAGTGTGATAAAATTTGTATAAATTTTATCTCATAGAGTTTCTAATAGTTTATAGTAACTATCAACTTGAAGTTTCCACCTAGAGACTCTAAACTCTTAAACAGAAAATTTCCATGGTTTACCTGATTTTTTCTTTTTTAAATTCTGAGTCTAACTCAGTGCTTGTTTGTGAAAAGATTTAATGTTTTGCAAGGCTGTGACTCTGTCTTCTCCAGGGGAAATGCCCTGGTTTCTTTTGACTGGAAACAATCATTCTCATGTCTGAATTCTACTCTGTCAGGATCTGCTCATATGAAATATTTTCATGTATATAACGTGGCTCCCCAATGTACAGGCTATGCAGTAACTAAGTGAGCCCTTTTTGATTATACTTTCTGAAAATAGTCTCAGCTTCTTCCAAAATCTTTTTATTTCAAATCTTCTCTTCTTTGTTATTTATAAAAATTAAACATTATCACAGTCTTAGGCAGAAAACTTCATTTGGGCCCCGGGAATAATGATGAGTCAGTTTAGATTTCTCTCTTTTGGAACACAGAATTTTTGAGCTCAAAGGCAGGTTACAAAATCATGTCATTCAATCTTGATCTCTCTTTTAACAGAGAAGGAAACTGAGATCAGAGGTCAAATGATTTGTTCAAGGTCACAGTGCAAGTTAGTATGAACAAGTTCCTTTGAACTTCGACAAGTTCCTATGAACACAGAAGGAAGGCAAAATTTTAATTTGACAATTTGAAGGAAGATTTCTACACTAATACCATCCCCATTGTAAGACATGCTTCAATAGTGACTGGTCTTTTTCATAGAAGGACTCTAGAGTAACATACAGAAGATTTTTTATTCCTTTGTTATACCAGGCTTCAGTTTTTGTTCTGAATGACTGCAGAGGGATTAGCTGTAGCTCACATGAGCATATTTTATCATGGATGCCAATGACATGCTTCTCAAGTCCACGAGCAAAAGAGTGAGTTGAATCCATTCTCTGATGCATGTGACTGATTTCCAGTGAGCTAATGGATACCTGATATAGTTATTCTAACCTAATATATTTTTAAAAAGTGAATATATATTGTTTTAATGCTTCTAACTGCAGGAGTACTTGGCTCAGAGTCATCACTGATGCACTCCTTCTGTCTTTCAGCCAAATCTATTTGTAGGTTTAATGCATTGACATCAGAAAATTCCAGGGGAGCAGGGGAGATTTAAAATCATATTTGCTGTCATTTTGACCACCTGTAAGAATAAAAATTGTGATGCAAGCTTACATCATAATCATGCCTACATATTAATGGTAAAAAGATTTAAGGACTTTTTTTTATAGTAAACCACAAACCTAAGATTCCTTGTAGGATATTTTCTACATAGGTGGTAATATATAGGTTTTTACATTTTGTTTTAGGTCTGGGAGAGGAGGTAAAAGAAGCTTCAGATAAAAAAGGTTAAGGAAGGTCAAGGATGATCTTCCCCGAGACTACTTTGGCTCCAGCCACCATCTAACCTCTTTCTCTCACCTCCAGATGTGCAAATGGGTAAACCTGAGTGATGAGGGAGGAAGAGAGAGTTTGGTACAGATAAATATGTGTTGATTGAGAGGATGAGATAATATAGAAAGCAGAATGGAAAGAAAGTTGTTTGGTACCTAGACCATTTACACAAAAATGATGCATATTTAAGATAAGATCTTCCACTCCCTAAATTTAGTTCCAATTTGTACTAAATTGGGACCTGCAAACACCAAGTTAAGGTAGTGTCTCCCTACTCCCAAGCTTTATTGAAGTTAATTGAAAAAGAAATATTGTATATATTTAGGTTGTTCTACATATTTTTATATGCATATGCATTGTGAAATGATAACTAAAATTAAGGTGATTATCACATTCATTGCTTTACATAATCACCGTTTTTATTGTGGTGAGAACATTTAAGATCTCCTCTTCTTCCAAGTATACCATACAGTATTGTTAATTATACTCACATGCTATGGATTAGATTTCCAGAACTTACTTATCCTATGTAACTGGAGCTTTTTACCTTTTGATTAGCATCTTCCCATTTCCCTTACCTCCAGTCCCTGGCAATTATCATTCTATGCTTTGCTTTTATAAAATCAACTATGTTAGATTCCAAGGTCAAGTGAATTCCTGCAGCATTTGTCTTTCTATGTTGGGTTGTTTCACTTAACATTGTGTCCTCCAGTTTCATCCGCACAGTTGCACATGATATTTCCTTCTTTATGAAGGCTGAATAATGTTCCGTGTGTGTGTGTGTGTGTGTGTGTGTGTGTGTGTGTGTGTGTTTATCTATCTCACATGTTCTGCCTCTATTCATCTTTAGTGGAGACCTAGACTGATTCTATATCTTGGCTATTGTGAAAAATGCTGCAAGGAAACATGGAAATACAGATACCTGGGAAAGCAGGAAGTAAAATTGTTTGCAGATATAATATTGTTGCAGATATAATCAGTGTACAGAATACGCTAAGGATTAACAAAACTATTAGAATTAATAAATTCAGTGAAGTTGCAGGATACAAAATCAACCTGCAAAAGTCAGTCATTTCTATTCACTAACAACAAGCTATTCAAAAAAGAGATTTAGAAAGTAGTTCTATTTACCTTAGCTCCCCCAAAATAAAAATAAAACAAAATACTTAAGGATAAATTTAGTTGATAAAGTAAAATATCTGTACACTAAAAACTATAAAACATTGGTAGTACCTACCTTTAAAATAATCTGCTTTGGGATTTAAAGTACTGGCAAGTAACAGGTTCTTAAACTATTGTCTGAAGAGAAATCTGACTATTCTTCTTCATGCCTTCATAGTCTTACTGAACAGATCCTGAGGAAGCCTTAAGAAGGGATGTTTCAGTCATATAACCAGTTCTGTTTTCACTGGAGGCCCTGGAGGAAGGCATCTGAAAGTACCCTGTCTGCTTTACTTGAGAACCTAGCTATGGGAAGGTACATGAGGCTTAATGCTGTATGAAATGAAAAGCTGGGAAGAGATTTTTCAAAAGGTGTCCCAAAGTACAGGGTAATAAATCTTAGTCTAAGTAATGTAGCCTTTTTCTCATAATCATTCTTTTTCTTTCCAAATATGGCCCTTAGGGGTTATATCACCAATTTGAATAATGATACACAAGTCCTGTGTCTTCAAATATTGCTGGAAGCCTTAATAGAAGATGAGGATCTTGAACATTTTTTTCTCACAGTTTTGATACAGTTTTGTTGGGGGACAGGTTGCTCTTGGCTACATGACTTGACATTTGCTCCATCAACCTCCAAAGAGATATTTGTTGTTCCCTTTGCTTCTGACACATTACTTTGGATATTAGAAGGCGTCTTCAAATCAATTGACTGAAGATTGAGCAAAATAATATTTCATATAATTTCTGAGCTACTGAATCCTTATTGTGAAAGACTAGCAATTTAATGTTGGTACATGTGGCAATTATAGTCTGGTTAGTTTTCAGTAGTTTAAGTCAGTCTTTTTGTGGGGAATTAGAAAGTCCAATTAAATATGGCCATGGAATAGAAACAGTCACTAAGAGATAGGCATAGCAATGTTAAACTTAGTTTTGTCTTCGGTATTCATAATCATATGATACATTGGCCTAATTTCATAAGTTTGTTCTATCACTGATTCAGTTACCTTGGTAGAGCTCAGCTATAATTAATTTATTGCTAGATATTTGAAGGATAAAAGTCTATGTGTTGAACCTAGGACAATTCAAAATGGTTTCTTGATCAGAATGCATTTGAGATACATTTAATTAAATGAAAAATAAATAATAATAGTGCTGAGCAATTTGAATTTTGCTTACTGATCCATTCTTATCCATTCATTCTGTCAGAGGTACATAAGTTTTCCTTTGTTTTGGGCTAACAGGAAATAAATAAATTCCTTGAATAGATGTTATATATGTTACCATTTTCTAATGGTATATATTACTTCTAAACTTAGAGTAGAAATGTTGTCTTTTTACTTTATTTTTATTTATAGACTACCTGAGAAAATGTTGATTAACTATATGATATTGAGAACATCTTCTTAAAAGTCCTCAAATGTGAGATACTATATAAGCCACATAGGAGGCATGAAAACAGGATAAAAAGTCAGGGACAATTCAAGAAGATGTATGGAACTTACAGTCGTATAGAGAAATGTCCTTTCATGTCCGTTCCCAAGGGATTCTCTTTCCTATAAAATCATGTTTTCATAATCACAGTTTGAAGATGGTGAAAAAATAGGCAGTGATTAGGCTAATTTCATATATGGTTTTTGCAGAGTGCAATATTTAAATGTTTGAACTTCAGGACTTTTCTTCTCTCGGTAACTTACAATTAAAAATCTTTCGTTTGGTTTTGATTTTCTCACTATTCATTGTCTTAGAATACTCAGAAAAGGAAACTAAAGGTCCGAAAATATTAGGGCTTCATTGTATAACCTATTCTCCAATTCACATGGCAAGTACTCACTGAAATATATATTTCCCCTAACAATTGTCAATATGTAATGTGTTTTCATTCATTTATTTTTCTGAGTTTTCACTATGCCCCAATTTCTGTGATGGATATGGAGAACAATCTTATTAGATTAGACCTAGTTTTATATGGTCTTCAACAAGTTATGCATAGAGAGGAAGATGGTTAAGTGAACAATTCTATTAATATGAAATACAGTCATCATTAGTTATCTCCCAGAGAGACTGGCTTCAGGACTCCCCTCAAGTACCAAAATTCACAGAAGCTGAATTCCTATATATAAAATGGTGTTAACCTATGTAGGTTTTCCTGTATACCTTGTTATCTCTCGATTAATTAAAATATTCAATCCAATGTAAATTCTGAGTGAACAGTTGGCATATTGCAGTGCTTAAAAAAATCATGGCATGAAAAAGGTCTGTCCATGTTCAGTACAGATGGAATTTTTTTCCCTATGTTTTCCTTCTATGGTTGGTTGAATGCATGGACACAGAGGACTGTGTTGCAAAAGACAAATTTGTAGGCAAAAATAAATTCATAACAATTTATAAAAGTACAGGCTAACCAATTTTGTTGATGGTTGGATGCTATGGAACATAGAGATGTTATAGATATTAAAAATGCATGATCTACCAGACTTGGTGATTGATTGGATTTTAGGTAAGAATTAGAATGGAAATGGAAAGCAAAAGAGGTCAAAGCAAGGGAAGAGGAGAGAGAGAAGAGAGGAGAAAAAAATTGAAACATAGCTAGGATTTCTGAGCTGAGTAAAAGTTCCTTTTCCTAAAATATGTAATAGAGGAGCCACATCATGTATTACAGTAACAAAAAAATATAAACACCATACAGTCTAAATTTATTCAATTAATCCCAACATCAAAGAATTGCCTTGTTGACTCATAAGTATCCTTGAACTTGAAAGGACATGTGATTTGATTTATGGCTTGGGAATACTGGGAATACATTTACTATAATATTTAGTATAGAGCGTATAGTATTTATGTACACACTGCCTCATAATTGCAGGTTGGTAAAATGCCTCTGTTCAATCTAAGAGAATTTAAGGGAAGAGAGAAAAAGAGGCCTGCTGATGACCTTTCTTAAGGGACAAATTTTCTTAGTACAAAGGGTCCACTATGTGTATGAAAAATAATAGTAAGTTGGTACTATTACTGTGAAGAGTCTACCCTCTCTTGAAGATACTCTCTTGGTGGACAAATTTTCTTCAAACAAATTTGAACTTAGCTTGCCTAAGCTTTCAGTAAAGACATTAGCTTAGTTAGCATATTAATTAAGACAAGTTCAAATGCCTTCTTCCCTTCATTGCTGTGTAATAATTACATGCTCACCATTTGTCTAACACAGTTCCATTATGTAGAAACTGTCCATCTGAGGTTGCTGGCACTCATAGATTTACCCTAAAATCACTGAGGTATGTTAAGAATTGCAGGCTATTGGATGTTTTATTTATTTTTTAGCCTATGCAATTGAATTTTGAATGCACATTATGTGATTAAGGATTTAGAATACTGCAAGGTCTTTCAGAATCTCTTAATGAGAACGATAATGTTGCTCCTCTCCATGCTGATGATTTAAGTCCATAGCTTATTGTCACTGGAACTCTTTCTCATTCTCTTAGAATGGATATACTTTCAATTACTGATGTTGATATTTATTTGAACAGCCTGTTTAAGTTCTGTGTTCTAAATTGCTTGCGTGGAAGAAAATATCTAGGGTATTTTTAAAGGCTCTGGAGTCACTCCAAAGTCTTTTTAGATTGAAGTGGGGAATAAGCACATCAAGTATACAGGCAGTTAAGTAGACAGATGCATGTATAGTTTTAATTTCATTTTGAAAGATAAGAAATTCTGTAACAATTACTGTGGCTCTATCATTTACTGGAACCAAAAATAGTTTCACCTCTATCCAGAGCTATTGAAAATAAAATTTATAGAATTATAGTATAATATTTATATTAGCTCTTCATCTGTGTATCTATGTGTGTTACATATACAATGTGTGTGCACATACATACACATACACATACATACATATATACACAGTTTATTCCCTATTGTGCTCTGCACTGCAAATCTTTCCAAATCTAATTAAAAAGAAAAACTGAAAAAGAATATATCTAACTATTTCTTGTCTATTGAAAAGGATTTGGGGAGAACAACTAGGAGTATTTTCATTTTTTTGTTCCAAAAGTTTCAACCATTTGGATAGACTAAATTGAAACTAAAGCAAATCAATATGATAAATACTGAGGTTCATTAGTGGTGTACTCAGTGATAGTTTTCCTAAATGCTTCCCTCATTCTTTTTGTTTGGTTTGGTTTTTTTTAAAGAAAACTATGAAGTTCTCTTAATAAAAAGTACCTAAATCAACATGCATATCTTTGGGACTTTTAAACTCAATTATTCTTTTTTAAACAGAGTAGAAAGGAATAAGATTTGAAAAGGATAAGTGTTAGTGTTTTAAATGTAGATCACTTCTGCATTTAACTAATTGCAAATAAACTTTGAAAAAAGTGTTGGATTCTAGTAACAGCACAGGTTTTCAGACAGTCGAATGCCTTATATACAAGGTCTCTGTTCATCAAGAGCTCAGGCTCTGAACTCAGTTTTAGTCTCCAAGGCTTTGAATCCTTGCTTTGCATCTGCTAGATTATTTCCTCACAAGGCTAAATTGATTGAAGATCTCTTAAGCAGGTTAGACCTAAATCTTCAGTGTCTGACCCT
Organism: Sciurus vulgaris; assembly: GCF_902686455.1. Classification (NCBI taxonomy): domain Eukaryota; kingdom Metazoa; phylum Chordata; class Mammalia; order Rodentia; family Sciuridae; genus Sciurus; species Sciurus vulgaris. The sequence goes on from NC_136476.1 coordinate 28,051,428, forward strand.
GAGTTAGGAACTTCACTCCCCACCAGGAACTTCTCGAGGTAACGGCTGACCTGCTGATAGAAGACCCTTTTCCATACCAAAACTTCCCTGAAGTAGATTTATCCTCATTAATCCTTTCAGCACTATACTTCAGATATATTCCACTGCCACTGCTCCTCTTCCTTCTTCTCCTTTTTGGTATTGGAGGTTGAAACCAGGGAAGCTTTACCACTGAGCTACAACCCCGGTGCTTTTTATTTTGAGACAGGGTCTTGCTAAGTTGCTCAAACTGGTCCTCTTCCCACAGACACCCAAGTTGCTGGGATTATAGGCATGCACTACTGCTTCAGGCTCTACTTTGTCTTCTTAAAATTACCGTTGCAAAGTATTGATGATGATGATGGTGATGATGATGATGATGATGATGATGGTGATGATGATGATGATGATGATGGCCTCCAAGCCAATTCTATCTCAGTGACTCAAAAAGGGCCTTGACTCAACATGCATTATAAGCCTGTGTTGCTCTGGTTGTAAAACTTCAAAGTAAGAAAACAAAATGAATATTTATAGACTGAAGCTATGGCTTCTAGCTCGAAATCTTACACACTACCTTGGCAGAGCAGTAGTCACTCATTGGCAACTCCTGATAAACTGCCTCAAGAGCATCCCTTGTGATATTTCACCTTATCCTCTCAGTAGACCAGGTAAATGACCCATATGCTCCCTTTGCTCATAAATGCTTCTATTATTCTAAAGTTTAAAAGGCAAAGTGAAAGAAAATGCTGGTTAACTCTTTCTCCTCAAGTTTACTAAATCAATGAAGAAGGCTTTTATTAAAACTTCAACATACAACAAAATAAGTATATGTGTAACTGCTTCCAGTGTATGAACAAAATTACACATATATACACATTTTATATATGATTACATATTACATACACATATTTATACACACTTTTAAAAATAATTCTTAGAAAATGAGCTGTATTTGAGTCCTGACTTTGCTGTGAGAACTTGGGATAAATTACTTCACTTAATGTCTCAGTTTCCTTTTATATAAAATGGGGACAATAAGCCTTTAGAGTATTATTGTGGGGAATGAGTTTAAATATGCACTTATAACTTCAAATTACTATACTAGTGAAAATTAAAAATATAGTTGACAAAATATATAAAGTAAAAACAATTTTGTGAGGAAGCTTCTTGTCAGTGAGTCAAAGTGGATGAATTAGATTGGACAAAAACATCTGTATGAAAGATTTAATTAGCTGGTCATCCTGAAACACACAATGGGGGTCTTAATTCAGCTGCAGGCCTCTTTCTGATTGTTGGGTAAAATGAGTATACTTTACCTATTGCCATAACTATTTTTTAAAAAAATATTTTTTAGTTGTCAGTGGACTTTATTTATTTATATGTGGTGCTGAGAATTGAACCCAGTGCCTCACACATGCTAGGCAAGCGCTTTACCACTGAGTCATAACCCCAGTCCCTGCCATAACTATTTTAACAATGTGGTTTTGTCCCCAGTGATTAGATTTAGCCCTTTTATTAAGCTGGTGTAAAGTGGAAAGGTGCAAGTTATCACTTCCACCTCCCTAACCCTGCCTGCCTCCCCCCGTATTACTGTGGCACCTAGTGGGGACACGCTCCTTAAACCTGATGGGTGCACAGGAGAGAGGAGAGCTACACAGACTCCCTCAGTGTCCAGGCTCCCTGATGTGATTAAATAGCCTATGAATATGACTGGGAACAAACTCTACTTAAGGAGACATCCAAATAACAGCAGCTAGGGGATAACATTGAGGAAAGAAGTTCCATCACTATTCTTAAAGGTCTCTAATTTGTTTTTCATTGTGTTTTGTTTTGTTTGGTGCTGGGGATTGAACCCCGGGGGCACTCTACTATTGAACTACATCTCCAGCCGTTTTTATTTTTTTTAATTTTGAGACAGGGTGTCACTAAGTTGCTGAGGCTGGCCTCAAACTTGTGATCCTCCAGCTTCAGCCTCTTCCAAGTAGTTAAGATTACGGGGGGGCACTGCACCTCACAAAAGTCCTCTAACTTAATTGTGACAACAACATAGAAAATTCAAAACAAAGTGAAAAAAAAAAAAAAAAAGAAAATGAAGGAAAGAAAGGAATAAACATTGGAACCTCAACGGGCTTGGGTGTCTATGATTTTCTTCCTGTGTTTGTCCTTGATCAGCTTGTGAATTCTATGCTTCAGTTTTTTATAAATATTTTTGCAGAGATAATTTAAAGAATCTCCAGCTGGGCATGGTGTCATATGCCTGTAATCCCAGCTACTCAGGAGGCTGAGGCAGAAGGATTTGCAAGTTTGAGACCAGCCTGGTAATTTAGTGAGATTCTGTGGCAAAATAAAAAAAAAAAATAATAAAAAGAACTGGAGGGTGTGACTACATGGTAGATTTTTGGTCTAGCATACCATGTGCAAGGCCCTGGGTTCAATACCCAGGACTTCAAAAACAGAAAACCAAAAAACAACTTTCCTTCCCTGAAGTATCCTGCCCTATATCAGAGCAGTCTCCAAGTAAGTGTGTGGTGTGTGTGTGGGGGAGTGGGGGGAGAAAGAATGAGAGAAAGAGAGAGAGAGAGTGAGTTATTGGAGTATTGAACCATTGAACCCAGGGATTCTCTACTATCAATTTACATCTCTAGTCATTTACATCTCCAGTCATTAAACTTCTTTTTTTTTTTTTTTTTGAAATAGGGTCTTGCTAAGTCAGGAAGGCTGACCTCAAACTTGTAATCTTCCAGTTTCAGCCTCCAAGTAGCTGGGATGATAGGCTGCCCCATGGTGCCCTGCTCTATCTCTGGTTCTTGCTCTCCCTTTCTTGTACTTTTCCTTCTCTTCCATTTTTGCCAAAGAGTCTTTGAATTCTTTCTTTTTTCTCCATCTCCGCTGCTGTCATCACTTCCTTACTTCACACCTGTCTATCTGCAACAATTCATCCTGGTCACTGGAACATTCCTAACACAATGGTTTTCACTATGATGCTTTCTTCAGAAAGACAGAATGATGACTGACTCAGATCTATGTCTCATACTCTGGTATTCAAGACTTCTATCTGTTCACTCTATTCTTCCACTTTTGTCATTAATTAGTTGGCAATAAAACTTCACAACCCATCTACAGTGGCTTCACACACTCTACCTTTAACTTTACCTGTGTGAATTTGGCATACTGCTCTGTCCACTTGGAATATGCCCCTTCCTTTCCTCTAGCTAAACCAAATTCTATACTTCCTGCAAGTCCTAGTTAGAAACCCAGTTTCTCCAGGAAATGTCCCCTAAGTAAGTCAGTGAACGATCACAGGCTAACATTAATCACACTAAAATTATTATTGTTGTTATTATTTGAAGTTCTGAGGATCAATCTCAGACCCTTGAAATTGCTAGGCAATCACTTTACCAATGAGCTTTCTCCTTGGCACATTAAATTCTTAATTCCTATAATATATTCTTCTCCTCACCTGGAAACCCTTCAGGGTTTTCCAAACTTGTCCCACTGGAAGAGTCCTCCTAAGCTATGCTACTTTAATAGGAAGAACACAAGATATCAATTTAATTCACTCATGCAAAGCACGGAACATCCTTGCTAGCAAAATGTAAATAAATGACTATCTACTATAAAATATAAAATACTACTGGGGTGTTTGTGTTCATGAAAAAGATAACCTGCTGTTCAGTCAACACTATCAGTTATTCTTAAATTAAAAAAAAATGTGATTTTTTTAGTTGTAGATGGACACAAATATCTTTATTTTATTTATTTATTTTTAATGTGGTGCTGAGGATTGAACCCAATGCCTCACATGTGCTAGGCAAGTGCTCTACCACTGAGCTACAACCCCAGCCAAGCTATTCCTGAATTTTTGCATCAATACTTGCTTGGTGTGTGTCCCCTCATTTTAGTGTCTGTTTGTGCTCACTGTGAGAAAGCTGAGAATAGCCAGCATTTCTTCAGCTAAGTTAATCAAAGAAAAATATTAAAATCCAGAAATTTCCCCCCAGGGAGAAGGGGTTTGGAGGGTTTTGTTGTGGGGCTGGCTCCTCTTTGTGTCATTGGGAGAGTTACTTAACCTCTGTGAGCCTCGGTTTATTCATGAGGGCAGTGGGGTGGGTGGGTAATGCTGGGCTTGGGGAAGATCAAATGAGGTAATATTTGGAAACCACTCCCTATCATTCAACATCGCTGTGCTGATGACAGATGACAGATGGCCAATAACCTTCAGGAGGGAGGTGAAAGTCTCCATGCTCCATTTGCCGCCTTCTATCCTCAGGAAAGGGGAGTGTAGTTAGAGTGACACTTTCAAACCTGGTTCAAGGGCAAAGGACCCGGGAACCTGGCCTCTGTTTCCTCTTACCCTCCTCTGGAGCCAAATGTTAACAGATCCCCAGCCTGTTCTCTTCTAGGAACCTGGAGAAGGACACACCACTCAGGGCCTCCTTAGGCCAGTGCCTTCCTCAGTCTCTGACTATCCATCTCTTTCTCATTCTTTCTTTGTTCCCATCCTACCTCTCACTCTCTCTTTCTCTCTTGGTCTCTAAGTTTCTGACTCTTCACCTTTGTCTGTTTCTGTATACTTCTCTTCCTGCCTCTTTGCTTCCTCCCATTTCTGTCCTTCTATTTCTGCCTGTGTCTTTCTCCCTTGTATTTTTTGTGTCTTTCTGTTTTAATGTATTCTTCCTGTCTCCTCTTACTTTGTTAAATGTTCTTTCCTACACTATTTTTGGCATTCTCCTGTTCTGTAGTTTATATCTGGCTTAATTTTATTTAATTTTAAAAATCACTATGGTAGAAAAAGGAATCTTTAAAAAGGGGAAAGCTCATGAAAATAGAAGGGAGACCAATAGGGCAGAGGAAGGGGAATGAGAGGGAGGAAGTAGGACAGGGCATGGATGGGGAAGTACTGGGGAACAAAATGTAGCAAATTATGCTATGTCCATGTATGAATATACAATGAATTCCACATATATAATCATAACATGCTGATTAAAATAATAATAATAATGGAAGGGAGATTCATAGACAAGTGGATAAGGGGCAGGAAGGTGGGGAAAGAAAGAGAAGATACGAAAGAGTGAGATTGATCAAATTATGTTATGTGTATGTATGAAAATGATACCATGTATCCCACTATTATGTATAATTACAATGCATCAGTAAAAATCTTTATGGTAAGACTGAATCTTGGGTTTAGCCTTGGAAAAAGCAACCAGTACTGACATTCATTCTGCTCTGGTTCAAGGACATTCATGCTGCCCTTGCATAAGAAAGTGTCTTCATAGGGTCCAGGTGAACAAATAGAGCTCAGTGCTTTTTGCTTTGTTTTGTTTGTGCTGATGGGTAAGTGGTACAGTATCTTAGCACATAATTATTTTTCAGTTGACTTTATATGTGTATTTTTTATTCCTTCTATGGATCTCAAGAGAGTACTGTGATAGAACACAACAAATGTAGCTTTGATAAAATGAAAGTAATAATAAAAGATTATATTTAAGAAACATTTACAATGTGTCACACTATTTTAAGTATTTTGCCTGAATCAACTCATTAATCCTCACAGATATTAGAATTATTCTAGTATTACTGGGCTACAGTTCAGTAGGTAGCCTTAGATGGTACACTAGTAAGTTATGTCAAACCACATAGACCAGAGAGTCTGGGCTGTTAACTATCATACCCATGCATCATCTGCAGTAGTGTTCATTATTACTGGTGTGTCCACTGGATTTTTTTTGAACAAAACGAAATAGTATAGCCATTGCTTGATTCTAACAATGGGACATTTTTAGATTTACTTTATAGAATACCTCTGCAGTGGTATAAAAATAAGTTATGAAGTATATGTTATCAATAGATCCCATAATCTTTGCATCTCTCACATTCATGTTAGATTAGATGTTTCCTGCTTATGGAATGAGTGTCTCAAGGAAGAAAAAAAAGTTGGGCTAAATTATAATTCTGGGATATTTAGAACCAAACAAACCACATGATAAAAGTAATTCTGGTCCCAAAAGATATGACACAAGGTCTTCAAGGTTTTTTTGTTTTGTCTTTCCGGTTTGAAACTACTGTTAAGAAAAGTGTATTGACTTGTTTCTAACACAAAATAAAATAAATGGTATTTAAAACATAGTAGGAGTGCGAAAAGTAATTTATGATACTAAATGTTGTATTATTATTTTTAAGGCTACATTTCTCCTAAGAATAATTTTCTCTTATCGATACAAGAAGACAGTCCCAACTCCACTGCTTGGTTCATAGATTAATCTGCATGAAAAGCCAGAGTTGAAAAAAAAACAGTAAAAAATGCAGCTGGATTAGTCATAAATAATAATCATTTCCATTTACATAACGCCTTTGAAAAGGCCCTAGAAGCTTGCTAACTTTTAAAATCATGCACCAGATTTCAAATGCAAAATATCCTGCTAGTGTGATGTTGAGGTTACAAATTTAAACACACTGAGGTCAGCAAATTCAAGAGGTATGGTTCTCATTAAACATTATCTCGCCCACATAAGCATGCTTCATTTTTTCTTAATATTCTTTATTTAAGAATTCAACTGCTACTGAAAACATTATGTCTATCTAAATATTTAGCACCACAAAACACAAACACTGTGGGATTGTTTTTTTCTATGTGTTGATATTTTGAACTGCAGCATGAAATCAGTGCAATTTGAATTTTATTTTTGCCTGGAATCCTGAACTAAATGGAAATGGTGATCCCGAAGGCAAACAGGAATTTTATCTGTTCTCCTCATTTCCTTTTATTTGTTCCTTTCATGAGTTCAAGAATGCAAGTCGGCATGGAAAGGAGGGTAGCTAGTACAGGAACCAGGGTTTACTGATTGCCTACCAGGTTTGAAACACTGTTGGGTACATTGGCCAGGTTGACTCCACCCTTTGAAACAATTTTAAAAAGTAGGTATTTGAATGTCTATTTTACAAGTGAGAAAATGGAGACTCAGATTGATAGTCTTGGTCAACAAGAAACAACTAATGGGATGCAAATCTAAATTATTTAGTTTTTAATGTTGTCCCCACCTTTCTCATTAGATGAGGTGGAGGAAGAAACCTATTAAGTATCTTTCCTGCTGTCTGCCATTTCCTCCATTCAGTGTCTTACCTTAGAAATTATGTGTGCTTGGGAGATAGCATGTAGAAAAAAATGCAAGGGTGAAATTTTAAGGAAAAGTTAAAATTCTTTAACATATTCCTCACCATTGACACCCAACATTTTAATTTAGGAACATATGGAGAAGGGTATGTGAGTCCAGTGGAGAAGAAAGCTGTGGGGCAAGACCATCTGCTTATATGTACTGATTCAGTCACCTTCTGGAAAAAAAGTAAGCCCCATGTAGTTTATCAAACAAGTTCACTTTGCACTGGGGCAAGAAGGTTTTCACATATAACAGATCTCTCTTTGCCACGGAAACATGTTTTCAGATGTCATGTGATATACCATGATATCACATACAGAAGACTTTATACAAAAGAGCAACTAATTTTTCCAATTAGTAGAACCTCCCAGAATGCTATATTTTCATTTGAAGTTACCAAGACTTAAAAATTACATCTTTTAGAGCTAGAAAACAATCTAAAAGTTATTCCTTTCCCACTCTGCACCTTTTAGAGATGTGAAATCTATAGTCAGTGCTGATAATGGAGTTAAGCGGGAGCCATGTTAGAGCCCAGGACCACTCACTCACTTGTTCAAAGTTAATTGCCAGTTTCTAATCACCAAAAACGTACTTTGAAAGGTAGCTTCAGAGTTCTAGCTTGCCTTCTAATAGAGTTATTTCATGGATGTTTTTGACTATTGAGTCCTATTTGGGACGGATAGGAAGAATTCATTATTTAAATAATAGATTTTGGAGTCCTTTTAGTAACTGAAGAATCTTCTGTAATGTGAATAATATTCTCGTTTTAAGAAGTTAAAGGTTTTGTGGGTTGTAGGAAGCCAATTGTTTATCGAAAAGTTGCCTATGCCTATGCATTTGGTGTGTGTGGGTAGGGGTAGGGGTGGGGGAAGAGAGTGTTGGTTGACATCAACTGCTCGAAGTACTTCCCCCACTGTCTTTCTGGTTTACCATTCTTCCCTAGTTTTCTTCTTACCAGAGGGGCTACTCCTTCTTCATTACTTTTGCTAAATCCCCCTCTTTTTCCAGGTCTCTAAATACTGTAATATGCAAGGACCCATTCTTCAGTCTCCTTTTTTTTTTTTTTTCTCTTTCCTCCTTAACTCTCAGGATATCTAATTAAGCCTTAATATCATATGTTAATTTCAGATTTATAACTTCAAGTACTTAACTTTTCACTACAATCTAGACTTATGTAGCCAACAATATATTTGATATTTCTACTTTGTTACCTTATAGCTTTCTCAAATTCAAAATATCCCCAAATTCTTGATCTCCCACCTCTCATTTGCATCTCTGTGTTTTATTGTAGTTAGTAATACTGCTCTTCACCCAACTGATCAGGCTTGAAATCTTGAAATCATCCTTGACTCCTTTCTTACCCATTCCATATTCAGGCAATTCAGCAATCCCATATGATCTTTCACAATACATCTAGACTCTAGTTTCCCAAGACTTTCACCTTGACATCCAAGTTCAAGCTACCATAAACTTTTCTGTGGATAATGAAAAAAGTCACTTTGATTCACTACTTCGATTCTTGCCCCTACAAAATGCACTGCATGGGCTTGGTGGTACATGCCTGTAATCCCAGGGGCTTGGAAAGCTGAGGTAGGAGAATCTCAGTTTCAAAGCCAGCCTTGACAACTTAGTGAGGCTCTGAGGATGTGGTTCAGTGGTTAAGTGTCCTGGGTTCAATCCCCAATACCCGCCGCCTAAATATACTACACAATCATAAAAAAATCAATTCATGTTGAAAATTCTCCTCTTGTAACACTTGAAATAAACTCCAAAGATTATCATAATGTACAATGTTGATCTTCATTCTCTGGTTTCTGCTCAAATGACTTCTGAAAGACCATTCATCGCTATATAAAATATATTTTATATATTTATATAACAATATGCACACACATACACATATAGAAAGAGCACTCTTTCCTGCCTTGACTATATGTAATATAATGTCTAATTTTATATATACACACGCGCGCACACACACACACACAGACATATACACACATGTAAATTTTTAAAATACATCTGCTCTTTCAGTCTTATGAAGTTAGGAACTTTATTTGTTTTGTAAATGTCTATACAATAAGTATGCACCTCTAATAGAGGTACAACTTGCTATTTATATAATATGCTGTAGAAACAAACTAATACCTTTTTCTTATATATAACATGTCACAGAACTTGGAACACAGAACTAAAGATTCAACATATTAACATTAATCATTGTAATTGATTCATTGCATTTTATTTGTACCATCCTATAAAAGAATGTACAGTATCATTTTTCTTGAATTAATCATATAATCAATATTTTCTACTTTACTTTTTTTTTGCAGTACTGGGGATTGAACCCAGGGCCTTCATCATACTAGGCAAGTGTTCTATCACTGAGCTACATCCTCAGTCCTCTGCTTTCACTCTTAAACCATGTTAACTGAACACAAATATGAATGTAGTGCTAATATAAACTATACATACATATACATTTTCACGTATTGTTGCAAATCAATAAACTTCAGGACATGAAGTATCTTTGACCCAAAGTGGTTTCAGAATAACTAAATCGTGATGGATTCTATGATCCAGGAAGCCCCAAGAAAAATAGTTCAATAGGTTGCAGATGAGCAATGAAGCTATTTGAGGATATTTTTACAGATTGAAAAGGTCCTTAAAGATATTGAAAAATGAAGATTTTCACAGAAGAATAAATTCTATGAAGAAGTGATCATGTGGCATAAAATTAATAAAAACTTGGTGAAAGTAATAAAAGGAATTTAAAGAATTTAAGGAAAAAAAAAACTTGACCCACCTTCAATGTGTTATAACCCCAGATCCCAAGATTCTTGTAAGAATAAAAGTATAACCTCAGATTAAGCAACTGAACTTTCCCTGGTTTCCATTGCAAAGCAGTGTTTAGTGTTTTTAGGTTGTGCCTACTGCTGCACAGTGTTCACACTCTCAGAAATTTGTAGCTGTCTCTTGTTGCTTCATTCCAGTGATTTTACAATATAGAACAACAAATGATGTTTTTGCATATATTCTTTTCCAGATAAAATGCATGTTTTTGGTTAGTGCAAAAGATGTGCAGGATGCTTTGGAGCTCATTATAGGGGTGACTAAGCAGTCTCCTATGGCATGTGTGTGTGGATGTGTGAGCCAGATGTGGGAGTTTCATAAAGATCTGTGCAGAGGAAGGGCTGTTGAAGCTGAAAAGTGGAAAATGCCCAGCAAAGGAACACAGGTCTTCCAGAGCTTGAGCTGTGGAAAGCTGTTCCAGACAGAGACGAAAGGATGAGTCTCAAAACTAACCTCAGTTATTTTGTAAAGAAGTCCTTAGTTCCAGTCTAGATTTTGTTGCTTTCTGTTTTCTTGGTCATTTGGTAATCTGCTCATAGTTTCTTCTTTAGCTATACAATGTGGATAGAAACAATGGAGCAAAGGAAGCACAATGAAGATTATATTGAAGAAAAATAAATAATATATGTAAATAACATAAATAATCTTGTAAAAAGCATGTTAAGGAAACCTACCAAAGTTGATTATTACTATAGATACAAACACAGACAACCACATTCTTTCTCAGATTCATTGTTGTAGTTTTGTGGACAGCATATGTTCACGCAGGTCTATTGTACTTTAAAAAGGATATTGAAAAATTAGGCAGCATCTAAGGAAAGAGCAATAAATTGATGGAGAGGAACTGTGACATAAGAAGAAAGGATTGTGCATTATTTGGTCTGGCAAAGAGATGGCTGAAGAAGGGTATAATAACTCTTCAAAAATATGAAGAGCTATTATTAGGAAAATGTAGGCCAGCTGTTCTTCAGCTCCACTGAGGTCAGAATAAGAAAAAGTTGGCTGGGTTTGTTTAAGCATTTGAGAGAAAGCCTTGAAAGTAAAGGTTACTTATGGATTCCTGGAGACGGAGATAGGTGGCCTTCCTGACAGGAGATCTTGAGATACCATTTGCTTGGATGGAGAGATAGCCTTACTCAGAGGAACTCCTTTGTGCTCAGAGGTAGGAGCTCTTAGGCTCAATTATTCTAGCATCCCAGCCATTGATAATTGGTGAGGGAATGGGGGTTGCTCATTTGAAAGACAATCGCCAGCATAAATGTGCAGCTCTCAGGGAAATGGAAGTGCCCTTTCCCGAGTCCTCTCTACGGCTCCCTTGATTATAGACTTCCCTTGAGCCTTTCACAGGATGATGCTACCTCTGACAGACAATTTCTGTTTTTTAATGTCTTCCATAGAAACTTATTTTCCAAAACACAAAGCAAAAAGACAAGAAGTCTTTTCTTCATCGTATTTCGAAACACCAGCATTTGAAATTGAGAAATATGCCTTTTAATAAAAAAGGTCTTTCACTCGCATCTCACTCCTGTAACATATATAGTGCTAACTCGTTAAATCATCTCAAATGTAGCTGTCCTTTGCTGAAGAAAAAAAGAAGCTCATGCCTTAGACCTACATATAGCATTCATTTGCATATCTATGCATATACACACACCTTATTTTACATTAAATCTGTCTCTATACTATTTATATTTATACCCATTTGCTGAGTCCAAATATATCTGACCATTTTTGAATTGCACCAAGTATTCTTTAGAAAGTGTTCTTAAGAAGTTATACTTGGTAAGACTTTGCAACAATGCTGAATTATGGTGGAAATCCTATACAAATACTCAATCTTTCCAACAGCAATAAATTACAATGTCAGAAACATAAGGTGCTGACCTCCCAGTGTGAACAAAGAGTGGGGGGTGAGTGATGGGGATAAAGCTCTTGATTAGAAATGTTTTTCTTGAAGAATAAAGCATTTATGCAGGGAAACAGCCATGAATAAAGTCTATCACCTCCTGATGTTTACCCATATAAAGCACAAGATGATTTTTCTTCAAGGGAAGAAAAAAAAAATAAGAAAAATAAAAACCCTGCATTTTGGAGTGATACTCAAAGTTATAAATGTTTAATGCATCTGATTACTACAATTTTACAGTGCTTTTTTTCCCTCTAAACAAACGAAGACTTTTTTTTTTTTTTTTAACAAAGAAGAAGCAAATGAACAATCCTCAAAGTGAGAAAGCGTTTTGTAATTTTAGAATATAGAAGTGACTAGTGGGTTATGTGAAAATTTCTTTGAAAAATAACAGCACACTGCTTGAGTTGGATTGTATTTTTAAAAATCAGGATCAAGGATTGGAGCTTGTAACATGCTTCACAATAGGGGAGCAGCTATCAAGCTCCTGAACTCCACCAACCATGACAGAAGCAGAACATTTCTTTCCTTTTGTTTCTGCCTCCTTCTCTCTGATAAAATCTATCCTGCAACAAGAAGAGGATTTTCATAGAAACTGAACCCACCATCATCTACCCCAGTGGATCTTAATCTTTGATAGTTTGCCTTAAAGAAAGACCAATTCCCAGGTCACTCAAGACTAATTCTTTGGATGTTAGTGATTTTTAAATCTCCAGAGATGATTCCAATATGAAATTCTTGGGACTACTTTGACACTCACTTGTGTGTCCCTACATTATTATGACAATAAGAGTAACTCTAGCAGTTTAAGGCCAGCTGTTCCATTCCTTCTTGATTCTCCTCTTCCTTTACCACTGACTGTTCCCTTTATTATCTCCACTGTCAAATCCTTTCTTTGATACAACTGCACTATGACGATAGTTCCAATCGTGACTGTCCTGTTTGGGACTTACCACATACAAGAATCTTCCTTAGACTTAATCTTCATGTTTTTATTACCTAAATATTCCCAAAATTTTTTGTGACTTCCTACACCTCCAGAAAAACATTCCAGTTTTTAAAATAGAGCTTGAAGCCCTCTGTTACCCAGTTTCCAAGTTAAAAGTACATCATTACCCAGCAGGGATCCTCTCCTTCTTCTACCCTTGTCTATATATTTAGTATTTCCTGAACACCTTCCTCCACCCTATCTTCTTGAATTTTTCCTTCTCTTCTGTTTGTGAGATGTTGATTCTCTGTGCTCAGCAAAAATCAAACCTGTTCATTCTCAGTCTTAGCTCCAGTACTTCTTTTGCTGCATCTTTCAAGCATGCAAGCAACCTCCTATCAGTTCATTGTCTGTAGGTAGCACTTTTTTTTGGTACCAAAGCTATTTGTATTTATCACATTATTCCTGTATCTTGACCAGTTTTGCTTTTGGTGCTCTAATAAGATCTTCAAAGACAAGATACCTATCTTATCTATAGCTCTCAGCACCGGGCACAGGATCCTACACGTAGTAGGTACTCAATTCTCACTTGTTAAAGTAATGTAAAGTGATTAAGTGGCACAGAGCTTCCATGATCTCATATCTCAGTGGCTTAATGCTGAGTATGCAAGTGCTGGGAAGTGCTGTCTGAATTCCAGTGCCAGAATTATATTTATGAGGACATATGGAGGACAAAACAGAAAGGAATGCTACAGTCCAAAGAGAAAAAAAAAATACGTATCGTTCTCAGAAAAAGAAAACCATTTTTAACCTTACAGTGTATTTAGATCTCTATAAGATCACAAAAAAAGATGTGATGAAAAGTAAAACTTTAGCATGGAAGAACCGTTAATTTTAAGCTCCATAAAATGTAATGATAATTAATTATTCTTTACATGAACTTTATTCTTTGTTTTAATTCAAGCACCCTGAGTGACTAGTAAAGAGTCCTCCATCCTGCTGGTGTTAAATGTGTTCTTTAAGATCTGAGAGAATTTTCTGTCACAATGGAAGAAAGTCATTTATTTAGGGACCAAGGACACTTTATTTACTTCCCTATGTTCTGCTGGCTACCTCTGTCACACTTAACAAGGAAGATGTGGAGTTACAAGTATTTCCTACAAGTTCCCTCTTAAGGATAATTTCTCCTTTCCTTCCAGAATTACCCTTAGTTTTAATATAACATCTGATTCAACGAAAGTTAGAAATTATCAAGTTTAGTGAGGAAGGCATATTGGAATCCAAGAAGGGCTGAAAACTCAGCTTCTTGCACAAAGCAATTACCAAAGTTATCATGCCCATGTTTAGCCACCAGCACCCTATCAGTCAGCAGCTACTGACCAAGAACTATTACTAGTAAAAAGATCATGATTTTCTGAAGGCTCATATGATCAGCACTTTTAGTATTACTTTTAAATTAAGTTATATGCATTAGTTTTAGACATAGTGATATTTCACACTTAGTAGATTATAGTATACCTCCATGCACTGGAAAATCAAAAGATTTGTGCAACTTTCCTTCTTGAAATATCATTTGATTGCAGTGGTATGGAACCAAGACAGCAAAGTCTCCAAGATATACTTGTAGTTTTAATTGTGACCAATGGGCATTCTATAACTACAATGGAATAGGCTGGGAATGAAGCTCTCACACGACTAATGTTTGAGAAGTAAGATGGAAAGAATACGGATAAGCCATTGAATCAGAACAATTAACTCTTCATTTTGGATTAACCAATGCATTTTGTTTTGTTAGTCTGAGTTAGATTTCTTATTACTTAAGAGTCCCATGTACCTTAACTGATATGGTGGTCGTGGCAACTGAGCCAGATCCAAAGAAAAGACATATCTGATTCCAAATGACAAACTGGTTCACAATCCCAAGACACATTTGCTTTAAAATTATCTTATTTCAATAATCTCTGTTGATACAACATGGTCTTAAGCATAAGGGTGTCTTTATTCATTATTTTATTCACTCATCAGGGAATGGCACAGTGAAAGATGACAGGAGATGAGCATTGGAGAAGTTCTTGTGGGTGCTGTGAGTGTTGTGAAGGAGAACAGATGTTATGGAAACAATAGGGAAATCCGACTTGCAGCAAGAACCCAGAAGAGGGGTCCCTGAGAAATATGCTGTGATATATGAGTAGAGGAGAGCCAGGGAAAGAGTGGGGCATACAGAATAGCACAGATGAAGTCTTGAACAAAAGAGGGATTTGGTGTTTTTGAAACCTGAAGAGCTCACATGGAGAGAGAGTGAGAGGCAGAGAGTAGCAATAAAAACTCTGAAGCCTTGAGAGTCATGGTAGGCATTTTGTCTCAAAACATTCTAAGTACAAATATCAGATGTAAATATCAGAAGATTAACATTATTCTATTCATTTGCATTTTGTAGTTATTTAAAGTCTACATTTACATGCAGGAAGCTGAAATTAATGTTAATAAAAGAATCATTGAGTATATCCCAGGGAAGGCAACCATATTTCCTATCAAATCCTTTACTAAGCCAGATGGATAAAGTTTCATAATCTTGAAAACTTTTGAGTGCTTTAGAATATTCAAAACAAACACTTCCCCTCAGGGCTTGTTGATGGAGCAGCTGAAGTATTCTCAGCTCTATGAAGTTAGCTAAATTAGAGTTTGAAGGTGAAAACATTATTCCAGCAGTATTTATTGAGCATCTGATCTATCAGTTAATAAGTGTGCAGCTTTGTCCCTTAGTTATGTTTTGCACATGTTCATTTAGCTACTCTGTATAATAGTTAATTTGTACAGAAATTTGCAAATATTGGTGAATTAAAGACATCCCTTCAGGTTGTAATGCACCAATAAAAAGGAAAAAAAAAATCCTTCAGGTATTAGGTACTTGTTAGTTCAAATCCCTCTAGAAATTTACTAGTTGTCACCTAACATGTCACATAACTTCTCTAAGCCTCCATTTCCTTCTTTGTAAAGTGGAGATAATATTAGTTCTATGTAATGAGTTTGTTCTCAGGATCAAATGAGAAAATACTTACTGAATAGTATGCTTGTAACATAGTGAGAACTCAGAAATATTACAATTCATTATTAGTTGTCATTATTAATCTACTATGTAGGCAAACGTAAATTCTTGTGGAGTTCTAGTGTACTAGAAAGGGTTTGTCATACCCTACCTTAGAACCTCAGGTGTATTCAGAAAGAAAAGTGTTGCTAGCAACAGGGAGCATCCTAGGACATTGGACTTTGAGTAGGCAGTGGAATCAGGACAAGTAAGCCAGGAAAATTCTGTCGTGAGTACCGAGAAATCTGAAATCTTAGGTTCAAAATGTACTTGGAAGATAGAGGAAAATGGCAGGTATTGAAAACAGAGCAGGAGATTGAATACTAAATATTAAGGAAAATTTTCTAGCTGGACTAACCATGTCTTAAAGATCTGTTTGCCTTGAGGGAATAAGTCTTTGTCTGAGGGAGAATTAAAATCTTGACTCAGACTCTGACCAAAGTCAAGAGACCTGCTTTCTAGTTTAATTTTGTCACTCATAAATTATTGATTTTGGGCAAATTTTTATATCATTTTAATGATCAGTTATCCATTAGTGAAATGGGGGTATTTATATCTGATTTGCCTACAACATGACATTGTGGGGGTGATTAAATTAGGCAAGGGGAAAATTTTAAAATAGTACATCAAAACATTAATAAATTCATTCAGGAATAGTTATTAAATCTTTATACTGTTCTTGGGATTATTGTACAAAAATGAAAAAATATATCTTGCTTTAAGGTACTATTGTCTGATAGGCAGTTCAATACAAATGATCAGCTACAATTAATATGTAATAGATAATATAATGAGATACCAGCTTTCACAAAGACATGTACAACTCAATGTGGAAAGAACACTTAAATCTGCCTAGGAGAAGCAGGGAAGATGTCACAGAGTAGACAAAATGGGAGTTGTATTTGATACATGCCTGAAAGGCTTTCAGATGGATAGGGGAGGGAAGGATATTCAGGGGAGGAAGGGTAGAATGTTCACAAAGCACAAAGGCATCTTTGTGGATTTAATGAGATAGGAAAGTTGCAAGTAAATCAAGCCAAGGGCTACTTGAGGTCTTCATTCTTTCACAGTGTTATCATGGCCATTCTTGTTGCAGAACATGTTGGGAAATGGCTGACCTTGATCTTGGAATCCTCCTTCCATTTGGCTTCATTCTGCAATTCTTACAACTATGTCAGAGTTAACCTTGCACCTGCAATTATCGCTGCGTCTGGTAGTCAACAGTGAGCATGCCTTCTATTCTAACTTCCACTGTAGCACAAATTCTACATCCATCAAGGCGGCCCTTTTGTATCCGACTAAGAATATTAACTGAGCAACTAAGGATAATAACTGGGGCTGATTGTATCATTTCTGCCCAATAGTTGAACAGAAGGTTTCAGTTTCCACTGCCTGTTAGGTACTTAACCCTTCTAAGCAGAAATATTCAGATGAAGAAGCCCAACTGTTACTATAATTTTGTTGATGTAAGACATCTGTATATGACTTCATGGCATCTGGCACTGTTTGAAACATACAGAATCCAGAGCTTCAGTTTCAAATTCTCTAAGTACACCATGTGACAGTTTAGGAAACATTCACTCGCTGTGATAGCCCCAAAAGTCCTAAACAAGGTAAAATGTGGAAAAGTACATTTATGCAGAAATAACCAAATAGGAATACATATGGAATGCATTATATGTGGAAAAATCCTGTCAATGCAATCTCCTACCCCACCAACCTTATTTTTTTTTTTTTTTTTTTGTACTGGGGATTTATTTATTTATTTATTTTGTACTGGGGATTGAACCCAGGGGCATTTTACCACTGCACTAACATTCCAAGCCCTTTCATTTTTAACTTGTGATCCTCTTGCCTCTACCTTCCCAGTCTCTGGGATTACAGGCATTTGTCTCTGCACTCAGCTAAAAGTTCATCTTTTCTTTTCTTTTCTTTTTTTTGGCTGTTCTGGGGATCAACACAGGGTCTCACATATGCCAGGCAAGTATTCTGCCACTGATCCATATCCCAATCCCTATTGCAATCTCATTTCATACAATTTTTAATCATCTCTGCTTTATGTCAAGATGAATTCTCCTAAAGTACCTTTTACATTGGAGAGTGTAAAAAAATACATTGTCCCTTTTTCTTTCTTATTTAGCAAACACTGTTATGGTTTGGATGTGAGGTGTCCCCCAAAAGCTAACCTGTGAGACAATGCAAGAAGGTTCAGAGGAGAATTGATTGGGTTGTGAGGGTCTTAACACAATCAATGAATTAATCCCCTCAATGGGCTTAACTGAGTGGAAACTGAAGGTCAGTAGGGTGTGGTTGGAGAAGGTGGCATTTGGGGCATGGCTTTTGGATATATATATTTTGTATCTAAGGAGGAATCTCTGCTGTCTGATCATCATTTGAGCTGTTCCCCCTTGTCACACTCTTCCGCCATGACATTCTGCTTTAGCTCAAGTCCCGAGGAATGGGGCCAGCTGCCTATGGACTAAGACCTCTGAAACTGTTAGCCCTTAAATAAACTTTTCCTTCTCTAAAATTGTTCTTCTCAGGTCTTTTATTCACAGCAGTGAAAAAGATGACTAAAACACTTAATTAGCATCTGCTTTATGATAACCATCCTGCAGGATAACAGGAATAAAGAAATGAAGAACTCCACTTGGAGGGAGCTAAGGTGCAAGGGAACACTTAATTGCTTGTTAAGAACAAGTTGTGTGTATGTGTAGGCATCATCTCCCACAGAAAACCACTCCATGTGGTCCTCATACAGTGGCCAGTCAGTTTGGGTGTTCTACCCCTCAGTAACTCTCACAATTAGAGAAGGCACATGACTCAGAGAGGCTAATTTCTCTCACCTTGTAATTTTCCCACCAAAACTTGATGTGGAGTTTTTCTCTTTCCTACGTGCTTGCTAAGGTGGGAAGATGGCACTCCAGATGTCATTTTGGCAGTCATCTTCCCTATTACAATGACCAGAGACAAGTGTTAGGGGAGTTGGTGAGGAAAAAGGGGGCAAGAGGAGGAGAGAGAGAGAGAGAATATGCTCTTATGATACCATTTGAGTCTTGTTTCAAGTGTAATTGAAGCCCCACTTAAAAACTGATTTTTCATTTAATTGATATCTGAATGTGGAGTGCTGTAATTGTCATCCTAAAATATCAAAATAACTGATTTGAGGAGGGATAGGACAAGGATCCAACAATTCTCTTGCTGTAGAAGAGAAACTAATAATTTATACCTACTGGGTTCAGGCTATCTTAGGTAGAGCTTTGCAAAATTGATATAATAATTTTCATCAATTATGTCTTATTATCTAATACAATCAAGTAGTTATGTACATTCTGTAACCCTGCAATTCAACTCTTAGGAATTTAAGAGCATGCATATTAGGATACATGATTTCCTAGAAGCATTCTTTGCAACAGACCCATGCTAGAAATAAGAAATATCCACCAAGAGTAAAAGGTATGAATAAATAAACCTTTGAATACTATGCATTAGTAAAAATAAAATACAACTACCTTTAATTAAGCATGGTAATCTTGCTATTATGATGTTAAGTGAAGGAAGCTAGACATGGAAATGCATAAAGTAATTTCATTCATTTATATTATAAGAAAGCAAAATTAAAACTTTATTTTAGAATATTTGGTACACTAGTAAAGAAAAGCCAGCAAATTGTTATCAGAAAAGCTAATGGATAGTTGCTTGTGGGAGAAATAAGTGTTTTGAGATCAGGGTGCTTTGGGGGTACTAATAAATTTTTAGTTTTTTGAAGTGGATAGTAATTATATGGGTTTCATATCATAGTAGTGCATAGAATTACATTTATTTATGCTTTATGTGCTTTTTGTGTGTGAGTTATATTTCACAGTTAAAACATGTAAAATAAAACAATACATTATAATCAAATAGATTTAGCTCAAGGTTGTGAGAAAGATTCAATCTATCATGGTAACTTAGTATAAAAATCAATTATAGGGAAAAACTCATGTACTATTTCAATAGGTACAGAAAAGGATTCTCTAAATTTCCACAGCCATGTATGATTAAAATAAATAACTAAAAATATAGGGACCTTGTTGTTATGTGCCAAAAAAAACTACAGTAAGCATTAAACTCTGTGGGAAAACTTTACTTTCCCTTTAAGAACAGCAGCAAGATAATGACTCTCATTATCATCGCAAGTGCTTAATAGAAAACTGGAGGTCTTGTCTAACTCTGAAAAAAGCAGAAGTACTAAAAGATAAAAGAAATGGATGAGAGCAGATAAAACTGTCAATTTTGGTGTGATGCTATGAACATCTCACCTAGAAAAGTCAACACAATCAAACTCAGAATGTGGTTTCTGTTTTCTTGTTGGATGCCAGAATGGCTTACAAAAACAAATAGCATTTTTTTTTTTACATCAACATTAGACAAAGTGAAAATGTAATTTCAATTGTTACCAAAAATACAAAGTATCTATGGATTTTAACTTAACAATGAATGCTCAGGACTTCAATGGAAAAAAATTCTTGTCTCTAACAAAGAGCATAGAAGATCTGAAAGAAAAAAATTGTGCTCTTACTTGGGAGGGCTAAAGAATAAAAAGCTCAATTCTGTGAAAATTAACAAATAATTTCAATGTAATCAAAAGGAAAATTTCATCTGAATGATTTTTGGAACTCAGTGCAATCATTTCAAAATTTATGTGAAAGAATAAAGACAAACAAGTAGCTGATTCTCCTTTGAAAAATAAGAGCAAAGAGAGAGATTTGCTCTCTCAGATAATAAGATAAAAGTCATAGAAATAAAACCAGTATGGTTGTGTTACCTGAGCATCCAAAAGAAACAATGAAAGAGAACAGTAAGCATACTAACCAATCTGGAAAATCAAATACCTGAGAATCAGACATCAAAAAGTCATTAAAATTTAGTGGGTTGTTTAGCATATGGCTTTGAGAAAAGTGATTCATAATATGCAGACAAATAAAACTGCATTCTTATTGAAGTTGTCTGCATGTAGACATGCACACACACACATACACGCAAACATTTATCATAATGGCAACATTTGTACCATACTTAGTATGCAGGACAGGCACTTCTCTAAGTGTTTTCTGTATTGGTTCATTTGATTCTCATCATAATCATTCTGAGCTCATTGGTGTTATTACACCCATTTTATAAACCAAGAAACAGATGTATAGAGGGCTCAGTTGTCCAAATTTACTCAATTAATGAGTCAATGTTGTGAATTTCAAAACAGTGATTCATATCCTTTGTCTTAATTACTAAACTATAACGATAAAACTATAAATGTAAGAGTAAATCTTTGTAATCTAGACACGGGGAAGAACATTTTCAATAAAATTCAGAAAAACAAAATTATGAATGCAAATAAATAATGTGTTTTACAAAATAAGAATTAAATGTTTTTTATTCACTAAAGATTCAAGTTTACAAAATCAGACAACAGATTGGAAGAAAAAATTAACTTTCAATGTCTAATATGGATAGGGTTTTAGAGTTAGATTGCTGAGCAATTCTTGCTAGTCAACATGGAAAAGACAGCCATTCGAATGGAAAATAAGCCAAAGATAAGGACATTCAATAAAAGAAAGGGAAGAGGAATGAAGGAACGACTTTTCTTCACTCCACGTGCCCTGCCAAAACCTTGTGATTAAGAAAATGAAATGGAGATGACATCACTCTTTGCTCATTGTGCTGATAAAAATTAGAAAGCTGAATCATGCCAGGTGTTGGCAGCAATGCAGGGCCTCTTATTACATTCTTCAGAGATTACAGCCTGCAGCAGCCAGTCTGCAGAAGAGTCCAGCAGTACCTTGGTGAGTTCAGGATGTGCACAGGCCATCAGTGCCACTGGTGAGCATATATCCCAGATTAAGTCCTTTGCAAACGAGAAAAAGCTCACGTGCTTGAAGGCTCATAGGTAGGCTCATAGGTACATCGGCTCATTTTGTGCTAGCAAAGAATTAGAATTTATCTATGTATGTGGTAGTCTCCTGTCACAGAATGCCACAAGTCAGGTAGAAGCAATTGATAATGTACAGTGATAGACATGAAATTTAAGAATAATTACAAGCAAAATTAGTCAGAGATCTAATGAGTTTTACCAGAAGACACTCATAAAATATATTTTACCAGAAGGTATACAGATGAAACAAACTCATAATGGGTGGCGGGAGAGAAATGAGAATGGAAAGGAGAGAAGAGAGAATAAAGAAATGGATGAATGGATGAGAAAGTTAACCATCAGACTGGAGTCTGGTTAAGTCATTTCTTTGTCCCTAAGTTCATAAAAAGGAAAGAAAAGCAATAAGAAAACAAGACCAACTTGGTCCTAGACTTTATAGAGTCTACATTCCTAGAGTGGAAATAGAGATTCAACTACTAAAAACAATATAACTCTTTATTATTTTGAGAAGTTCTACAAAAGATAAAAGCTTGGCATGTTAGGTACATAGTAAGTTCTAAGACATAAAGATTAGTATATTCTCAATCAAGTAGAGAATAAAATATAAATATCTGTGAGATGCAGAAATTGGGCTAGGAGAGAAACAACTACCATCCTGTGACAAAACTGAGGAGTGTGGCTGGGCATGGTGGCACACACCTGTAATCCCAGTGACTCTGCAGGCTGAAGCAGGAGGATCATGAGTTCAAAGGCAGTCTCAGCAAAGGGAGGCACTATGAAACTCAGTGAGACCCTGTCTCTAAATAAAATACAAAGTAGGGCTAGGGATGTGACTCAGTGATTGAGTGCCCCTGAGTTTAATCCCCAGTACCCCCCAAAACAAAACAACAACAACAAAAATACCTGAGGTGTATGTGGAATTGAATGTGCTGTTTTTAACTAGAAATTCTAGACTCATTTATAATTTCAAAGAACTTAGTATATGTTAATAAGTAATTTGAGCATGAGTATTCTCCCTTTCTAGGTTAGTGCTACAGCCTTATTGGCAAGACTTATATATTAAATAAAACAGCATGAGCCTTATCATCTGTATCCACACATAACACTATGACAGCCCTACATAGTAGAGCTGGAAATAGCAACATTTCAAAGAAGTGGGTTCTAGAAAACCTATGTTTGAAGCTGAATAACTAGAAAGAAACTTGCTTTTGACTTGTGAAAAAAATTCTGCAAAACCAAGGAAATTGGTCATTATCCACAAGATTATAAATGATCAAACATCTAAAATTGATTTATTTAAAGAAATGGAAGATAATTATTTTCAAATGTGACTGTTGCATATAAAAGTTCAAGAATCCTATGAAACAGTAAAAAATGACAAGGAAGCAATGGGCAATCCAAACTGATATAGAAGTGGGGATATAAAAAACTGTTAAAAATCAAAATTACAATAACAAAACTACTTTGGAGGTAATAAAATTGATATTAAAGAAACTCAAATCAGTACAGTAAAGAAAAAACCCAGATACTCCTTCTTTTCATTTTTCTTTCTTTTTTTGGACTGGGGATTAAACTCAGGGGTGCTTAACTCCAGCCCTTTTATTTTTATTTTTAAATTTTGAGACAGGGTCTCACTGAATTGCTTAGGGATTCCCCAAATTGCTGAGGCTGACTTTGAACTTGCGATCTTCATGCCTCAGCCTCCCCAGCTGGTGGGATTACAGGTGTGCACCACCAAGCCCAGCTAGATACTCTTTCAAAGTGAACACTAGGTTTCACCTAAGATTTTCAGTTTCTGATAAACCAAAATGGAACCAAAACAAATTCAGAAATACTAAAAATGCAATAATGTAAATAGCTCATCTGAAAACACATTTCTGAGTTGAAGAAAGCCTGAGTGTGCATTTCACAAAAACAATGACAGAAAACACAAAATCAACCAAAGAGAGTTTCCCATAAAGTGTTTAAGCTACCAGGGTTTTTAAAAAGCTTATAAAGACATCTTTGTGGAAATTCTTGTTATCCACAAAAAAACACATATCAAACTACCGTCATTATTTTTATGTAACTTTAAAATGTAAGAAGACTGCTTCAGATTTGTAGTATTGTTTTCAAATCTACACCATTTTTAGCAAATACTAAGTATTTTACATTGAGCTTGGATATTGTATAAAAACAAAAACTTTATTAGATCTAAGTTGTCTGGGAAAGAATGCCTTTATTGGAAATCATTAGTCAAAGACATACTTCAGCTGGCCAAGATATCAATAAAGATAAATAATTGAGAAAAATGAGAAATTTAAAAAACATCTATCTCTACCTGCCTAAAATTCAGTATAGGATAGTGGTTTAGCTCATTGACTTTTGAGCCAGATGGCTTGAGTTCCCAGTCTGGATTCTGTAATTACTTGATTTCTTTCTATTTCATTTTCTTTATCTGTGAGATGAGAGGAAAAATAATGCCTGATGTACAAAGTTATTGAGAACATTAAGTCAGTTGATCTATGTGTTTGGACTGAGTCAGATACATAGCAAAAGTTCAGTGAATGTGATCTGTAATTTCATGTTTATATTCTAGCATCAAACTATTGCAGTTTTCTTTGTCCAACTTGCATGAAGCAATAATTAATCTAATGAGATGATAGATATTGAAGTCAATTAGTAACATTAATAATAACTAACTCTTTATTAAGAATTTACTACATGAAAATAACTATATATTTTACTCTTTAATTTTCATTAGAAGTTTTAAAGGTATATGCTATTATTATTCCCATTTTATAAATTAGAAAAACAAGGTTAGCTGGTTAAACCAGCTCCAGAGTCACACAGCTTGCAAATGATGGAGCTAGGATTTGAACATTATTCTCTGCTGGCTGAATACTAGTTCATAAAAGTTATTTCTTCATTTTATCCTACTCGAGTTTTGGGTCAAACCACACCATCTCATTGTGAATCTCATCTCATTTGAATCTCTTTTTATTCAAATACTTCTACAAAAATAAAATTATATAATACAGCATACAATTCTCTGACAGGCTAGATCAGAGAAAGAGAGTTATTTCAATGGCTCCCCATGAAACAATCCAACCCAGGGGACAGTTCTGATGGCATCATCTCACCCAGTTACCAAGTGACCTGATCTGCATTTTGACAGCAGCATTTATTATACTACATTGCATGCATTCTAGACATGCCTGTCTTTCTCAGTAGACAGATACAGTGCCTGGTGCACAATAAATGCATATGGAATGGATATTACAATTTTATCTAAGGCTTACTACTGATACATTTCCTAAATAATTCATTAATAACTATATTAGACATGAATAGTACATGAACAAATGGCAAAAATAGAATAAATGAAAAGTTAACACATTTTGATTTAAAGGATTTTTTCCAATAATGAATGAAAATGAAGAAATTTACATGAAATCATACATACTAATTGCCTTAGAATATATTCACAATTAGGAAAAATTAATGTAGAAGGAATAAAATGAGGAAGGTAGGAAGCAGAAAAGGAAAGCAAAGAGAGTGCGGTAAAAATGGAGGAACAAAAAAATGAAGAGACGAAATGAAATATTTATTGAGAACAAACAACTAGTCAATAACTGACATTAATGTGCATTATTGTGTTTAATTCTTACAACAAAACTTATGGAGGTCCCACATTTCCATCTTATGAGTAAGGAAGTTGAGATCAAGACAAGTTCTCAACTTCCTGGTGATGCTTAATAATCAAGGAGACTTCTGTTTCTTTTTTTTCTTCTTCCGTGTATTTCCCATGAGCCTTTAATGAATGAAAATCTACTAATGTTAGCTATCATGAGGAAAGAATATGGACATTACATAGAACAGTAACAACATTCAACTAAGAATCCCATTCTTATTCAAGTTAACTTATTGGATGCATCAATGTTTTAGAGATCTTTAACAAACTAGTAGATGAAATTTAAGCTTCTTTCTGCTTTCATTTGCAAGTATACTACTCTTCATTGACTACTCCTAGAGAGAGAGAGAGAAAAAGATTTTCATAGTTGAAAGATATTGCTGGGAAGTATGTACCTCATGATTCAAATTATGGAAATTGCCTTTAAAAAATTCTATTAGGGTTCTATTACTCCACCGACTCCTGGGTATACCTCTTTCAATCTGTCAGTTTCCCAAGATCGGAGGGCTATTTTCAGGATGGCACCTGTTGCCATCAATTGGGGGCCATTCCCCTTCATTGCATTATCTGGATTGACCATGTATATTGTTCACATTTATTACTTCCTTTTGCCCCTTTGCTTACTTGATACCATGTATAACCAGCTTTAGAATTTGCATTAAAAGAATAAAGTCCTGCTTTGGAGTCAGAGACATAAGGAGCAACAGGGTAGTAAAGAGTACTTGCTGCATGAAATCTACTAAATGAGGCTCAGAAAATGAAAAGAATCTGGCTTTTGAAAAAGCTACTATGTCTTCCCATTTTACTGCTAAAGATTCCAGAAATATCCACCACTTTGCAAGGCAATACACATATAATTATTCAGAGTTGACTTTGAATGACATTCATATGAATCCACTGAGGCTGCCATCTTTTTTCTTTTTCTTATGTTTATAGTTGCGGTGACTTTAGATTATAGATTCTTGTGAAGTTGAAAATCTAAACTTTGGCAACAAACCCAGACTTGTCATTCATTTCTTGTTTATTACTTTTTAAAGGTTAAAAGCAGTTTAGTTACTTATGTATAGCCATACACTAGACAAGCCTAAAGTCCTTCAAATTCAACAATTTTTTTTTGGAAATTAGATTTAGATGACTTTTGAAGGCCTTTTCAGCTAATGAAATTATTCTGAAATATTCAAATGTTCTCTGAAGTATTCCTAAAGGACTGGAGAATAAGCCTAATAGATATTAATATCATGATATAAAAATCTATTGGAAAGTAATACTAGGTTTCTAGAAATTTTATCAACATTCTCAAGGATATTAAAATTACCCCAGGAAATTCTCCACGGACAAATTGAGAGTTATGTTTTCCTTAAACAAAAGGATTTTTTTTCATTAGAGAAAATGACTTTGGCATTCCATTAGGAAAAGAATGAACAACATGATCTTAAATATACGTAGCCCCAAGTCTCTACCTAAAGTAATAGAGGTTAAACCTTCCAAAGACGATTTCTGTGCATATAGCTATTTCTCAAAGCCAGTCTCTAGGGACTCATGGTGTAGATTTATGAATCATGCAGGGCAAAGGGCGGTTCCAAACAGGAAATAAAAGAGACCATGAACCGATAACACATGCGTTTTGCAGGCCAAAATTCCATTGTATAGATCTGTATGGTGATAATGGGTATAAAACTGACAGTGACATTAACCTTGATGTTATAAGGCTTGGCCTCCTAGGAGTTAAACCTGAAAGGCCCCCATGATCTGTGAGCAGCATGCTGAATTACTTATCTCAAGCAACATGTTAATGAAATTTCCTATCCTTCTTCTCAAAATCCTATTTTCAAAAGCTTGGTAACTTTATGATGCTGATCTACTATTTGGGTTAGTCGTCACCTAAATCAGTTTATAAAACACATTTTCCTCTTCAATAAGCATGCTTTTCCATGCTG
Source organism: Sciurus vulgaris (assembly GCF_902686455.1). Classification (NCBI taxonomy): domain Eukaryota; kingdom Metazoa; phylum Chordata; class Mammalia; order Rodentia; family Sciuridae; genus Sciurus; species Sciurus vulgaris. The sequence continues at coordinate 28,078,896 of NC_136476.1, forward strand.
GATACTTAATAAGCAACTCAGCATTGGAGATTAAAAAAAAAAAAAAAAAAAAGACGCTAAAACTATTGATCTCACTGCTTATTTTTAGTGGGATATAAGTTTTTAAATTTAGAAGACCCATTGAATACTAAAGGCAGGTTAGTGTGCTTGAAATTATTCCAAAACATATGCTGCCATATGGTTCACTTCTTTTGTTTGAATTATTTTTGAGTAGGAATCATTTAGGAGAGTCAAATGTTTACAGTTTATATGTGGCAATGCTGTGCTTATTTTTTTCTAGAAATGAAATAAATAATTTCAGGGGAAAAAAAAAGGTATGGGCCAAAAAGGGAGATAACACATTGTTACATTTCTGAACTTCAATTTCTTCTCTTTATAGGATTTTGTTTGAAGACTAAATGAGATAATGTATATGACTATACCTAATGTAATTGTTTGGCTTTCTAATTGTATGTATACAAATTTGAAAACTAGAATCCTCTGGTGAGAATGAATAAGCCAAACTGACAGCTAATGATATTCCATGGTTTCCCCATTGAATGACTGGGATTATCTAATCTCATCAGAGCAAAAGATAGATGACTTTGAAGGAATCTTAATATAAATAATTTTTTTCCAGTATTGGAGGTGTTGTACCCCTGAACTACATTTTCAGTCCTTTTCTTTTTTTCTTTTTCTTTTTTTTTCTAGTCCTGGGGATTGAACCCAGGAACACTTAACCACTGAGCCACACCACCAGCCCCTTTTTACATTTTATCTTGAGACCGTATCTTGCTAAGTTGCTCTGGCCCTCTTTAAATTGCTGAGACTGGCTTTGAACTTGCCATTCTTCTGCCACAGCCTCCTGAGCTACTGGGATTATAGGCATGCACTCCTGACCCGGCCCACCTGCAGCCCTTTTTATTTATTTTTTAAATCTTGAGGCAGGTCTCACTAAATTGGTGAGGGTCTTGCTAAAATGCCCAGACTGACCTTGAACTTGCAATCCTCCTGCTTCTGCCTCTGAGGTACTGAGACTATGGGCATGTGCCTCTGTGCCTGGCCAACAAAAGAAGTCTTATATAAGAGAAAGTTAAAGTCTGAGTAAGAAACTTTGTAATTTAACATGGATAGGAAAGAAGAAAACAGGTCAACAAGTGAATGACAGTGAAAACAGAGGTACTTTGTAATGAAATCAATACACTAAATTTAATAATTTCTTATTGTAAAAGGGAGGAGAGGTTAAAAGGAGAAAGTATTCCTATGAATTTATCAGATTATACATGTGATTTAGCTTTGAATGGTGTTTAAATTTAAATGCATATCTCTCAAGGCCTCATTATAGAAATGATAAAACATTGCTTCCGTGGTGTCCTGGGTTTGCTCCCCATGTAAAAGCATTAACTGTTTTGAGCGCTAAAGCTGTAAAATTTTAAACCTTCTTCATTTCCCTCCATCAGCCTCTTCAGTGAAGTCTTTCTCTGTGTTCTTACAAAACTGACCTTTCATCTTGAGCAAATGCTCCTCCAGCAGTTCATTCCTGTTATTAGAATCTTAATAATTGTAAATGGGTTCTACCACATCGATACCATGGTTTTCAAATATGACATTTATGCAAACTTCTTGCTTTTTATTTTTGAGAATGAAATACCACATAAAGGGAAAGGACAGAAAACAAAAGCAAAATACTAAACAACAAAAACTCCGAATTCATTTTATAGCCCCTGGAACAAAATGTTTCTGGAGTCAGGAGTGCTACTATTATGCGATCAGCTCTGCCCCTGGGAAAAATTGTTTCTAAAATGACTTCTGTTTTAACAATCTGGTTCATTATTATCAACAAGTTCACTATTTTTTCCTCTAGATTGTTAATTCATATTCAGAAATCACCATATCTTTAGACTATAAAAATAGGCAAATATATATTCTCAGAATTTTCATAATAGTCAGAACGACTTAAGTTCAAGAGCACCTTTTTGTGACTATTCACATGCAAGTCACCAGTCAGCAAACACATTTTTGGCTTGCATGTGGCTTCCAGAAGAAAATGTGGTGTCCCTGCATAGGAATACACTCCAGGGCTGGTGTTTCAGACTGTGTAAGTGGAGCATCAATTAACCTCACTTACATGAGTCGAATCGCACCATGTTCTGTTGCACTGTAATGTACTGTGGAAAAAAATGTATTCGATGTGCTACAATTTTCCTTCTTTATAAATCATTTTCTTTTCTCCAGTCTGTTTTCATTGTGGGTATTTCGTATTTTAGTGACTTTCCATCATATTAGTAATATTGTGATTAGTAATAATTAGAATGACCCAAAATAACCTATGTGGCTGTGGAGGAAATGGACTTTCTTTATATCAAAATAATTTCATTGAATTATTTTTAATTTAAGACAAACTGGTAAAAATAAAATGTTTCATTAGGAATTATAACAGATGATGACTTCAAATAAGTAGGAAAAAATCTGATGCCAGTAAAAATTTTTCTCAATTTATCATTTTTTACTCTTACTTTATGGAGAATTATATTTTCCTGAAGTAATGTCAAGAGTCACAACACAAGTTGTTATTGTTTAGCACATCTTTCACCAACTCTTTTGTGTTTAGGAAGTATGTCATTTATTTTATGCAACTTATTATATCTTTATCAAACTGTAAAAGCTAGGCATTATCATTGTTTATTATATGTGTAAAAAAAAGATTCATGGAAATTAACTCACATTATTAGTAAGTGGCATATCTGAGTCTCAAACTTGGATCCAAAGGCCAGTATTTTAAAATTCAAATGAACTTATTTTATTCTAAGTATGTTTTAAAATGTCACACAACTATAATGTAAATTCAATATGTATTCTAATTAATATAGAACATAAGTTAAAAATTGTGTTTAAAAAGTCTGTTTTGTGAGCACTAATTGTTGATAATAGCATAAAAGCAAAACAGGACAACAAAAAGTAATTATTTTATTAAGGTGCAATTATTGAGTCACCAATATAATATTAAAAAATTTATAGATTTTAAACTGTACTTAGCAGTATTTAATGAGACCTGGATCATAAACTGTGTTATAAAAGGAAAGATAAACAGCATGACTAATTTTCTTAAAATGATATAAATATAACAAATATTTAATAAGAAGAATGTCCAATTTTGATGGCTGTGCTTCCTTTCCAAATGTATCAACCTAAAAAATTCATTTAGGTTATTTGAAGTTTAATGCAAAGTGATAAAGTACCATACTGATGGAAATTGAAATCTAAATTATGAGCTGTTCTGAAACATACAATAAATTCCTTGGGACGAGAAGACTTCTGGAAGCACAAGCAAGCAAGCAGTGGTGAAATCCATCTTTCCTCTGACTCTCCAGGCACATTAGGCTAATTCCTGAAATAAATCCAGTCAGCTGGAAAGTTAACCTCTCACTCCTGTCGAAGAAGTCATCTGCAGCCTTGAGTTTAACTGTTTTCCTTTTCCCTGGCCTTAGTCCTTTCTTTAGTGGCCCTGTATTTATGGTGTCACTTGGGGAATTTATCTACAGTAAGAATGTGTATCTGAAAATCATTCATTTTACAAAAGCTTGGATGCAGGGATCATATATTACGTAAAATCTCTTTAATTCTTTTAATGTGGATTCTTTTTTCTCCTAGGGTCACTCTAAGCCACCCACTTGATTGTTTTGTGTTTTCAACATTATTTACTCAGGACTTATTTTATTTGGGCCTTGGGAATGATTGGATAAAGATTTACTTTTGACTCATTTAGTTCTAAACTTTCCTCTAGGCTCAATAGGTAAAATTAAAAAAACAAAAACAAAAACAAAAAACCTGGAGAGATTTTTTTTTCCCTCATGTAATCAGAAATGCAAATGATAAACATGGGCATATTTACTTTAAAAAGGTGAGGTTTGGGATATATTTTATTTAGACTTTTAAAAGTTATTAAATGAATGACTACTTTACATGCTAAGAACCTACTGTGCATATGTATACATATTCAAACTGTTGCTGATAAATCCTATTTTGTGTCAGAACTAGATGATTGGATGTTTTATTCAATATTTTTTAAAAAATTACCTCTCTTATAGTGAAACAGATTCTGATATGTAACCTTTAATAAATTATTGAATACCTGTGGCCAGCATAGACTCGTTATTACAGGTTATAATAGCAAACAGCAGTAACAGGTAACAGTCATGTGGAACTGACTGAGGGCCCTGCTCTATTCTAAGCACTTGGCTTATTTAAATAATTTAATCTTCCAACAATCCAAGCTACAGTATGGTTGAGCAATTTACTTAAGATTATACAGGTGTTAGGTGGTGAAACTGTGATATGCTTCCTGCTGTCTGCTTTCAGAGCCCATATTCTTAACTATTGTGTTGACAAATGTCATTTAAAAATAGCTATTAGAGGTTATACACTTTGATTAAATTTCCCATTTTTCAGCAATATATACCTATACCCTGAGGTTAATGAAATTATTTAATGTCTATTTTAAGTAAAATATTGGTTAGAACATTATGTTTATGTGCACATTATGAAAGCAAAACCTTGTGAAAATACCATATGGTACACAAAATCTTTTCCTATCTTCCATTAGCCAGAAGATCTTTTTTTGCTTCTTTTTCTTCACATTATTTCTTTTGCTCTACTGTTTCCACTGAATATTAGCTATAATGACTTTTTATGGTGGTCAACCTAAAATAGAAAACAAATTTTGGGGGGTATTTTAGTATTATGATTTGGATCTGGAATGTCCCCTAAAGCTTATGTGTTGAAGGCTTGGTCTTTAACACAGCAATGTTCAGAGGTGGTGCTTTTAGGAAAAGATTGGATCATGAGGACTCGAAACCCATTAGTGCATTGATCCAGTTCATGGATTAATAATTTGAATGAGTTACTGGGTGTTGGTGAGAATGTAGGCAAGTGTGGCATGGTTGTAGGAAATAGGTCATTGCAGGCATGTCCTTGGGGACCATATCTTGTCCCTCCCTTCTCCCTGCTTCCTAGGTGCTGTGAGATGAGCAGCTTTCCTCAACCATGCCCTTCCTCCATGATGTTCTGCTTCAACTCAGGCTCATAGTATTGGAGCCAGTCAACCATGGACTGAAACCTCTGAAACTATGAGCTAAAATAAACCTTTCCTCCTTTAAGTTGTTCAGGTATTTTGGTCACGGTGACGAAAAGCTGACTAACACAGTTACTAAAGCCTTGGGAGGATCTTCACGATTCAGTTGTATAAGGACTAGAGTGCAGCAATGTCAACTTTAAAAGTGAGTTCTGCAATTAAAGGAGATTTATAGCTTGGACTGAGTTCTCTACTGCTTTTTATTTTGCTACAGATGTCTCTCTCTCAACTTTGTGTAAATTCTTTAAAATAGGTCCAAACATTTTTGTTTTTTGTTGTTCCATATCCACACTACCTTGGTTTCATTTAAAAGACCCATACCCATACTGTGGTGTCATTTTAAATAGATACTATTTTTAATTTATGAAAATGATATAGAATCATTGAGGAAGAGTCAAAACTGTAGAGAGAAGAAACATAATTACCTATAATCCAAATAAAGAGATAAGGGCTATTTAGTTTTGTTTAAATTTCTTTCTAGGTTTAAAGATATAGATAGATAGAAAGAGGTTGGGGTTATAGTTCAGTGGTAGGGCACTTTCCTAGCATAGGAAAGACCATGGGTTCAATTCCCAGCAGTGTGATGGTGGTAGGGGGGAAAATACACACGTATACACACACACAAATATGTATAAATGTACATGTCATATACATTTTTCTTATGTTGTACAGTTCCTCGTAAATAGTTCAGTATCTTCATTTTTTCATTCAATATTTTATCATAAAAACCTATCTGTTAATTTTAAAATATGTTTATTTATAATATTCCTTTATATTGTAACAGGGATGCCTTTGAAACTGTTCTTTGACCTACCATCCTTCCCCTCCCTAATTGCTTTTGCTGAAGAGAAGCCCCTCTTGATGATTGTGGTTAACTAGCCACAGGAAGTAAAAGTCCATTGCAGATGTTCTGGTCACAGAAGAAGAAAGGAGCTAGTCCCTGGATGAGGGAGGCTGACCCAGAAAGTGGGGTTTCTGCTCGTTACATCTTTTTGTCTCCCCATAAAAGAACTTCACACTCTGGAGCCCCCTAAGATAGAGCTCTGCAATAAAACAAAACAAACAAACAAACAAACAACACTCTATTTTTTCAAGATGCTGAATCTTGAAGAAAACCTGATTTCCTCCTACCAACTTTTATCTTCTGAATACTGGTACTTCAGCAGCAGACAGGCAGGATGTTTGTTCTGGTAGTAATATATTTTGGTAATTTTAATTTTTATTTATTTATTATTTTGTGGTACTAGGGATTTAACTCAGGGTGCTCTACCACTGAGCTACATCCCCTGTGAATTTTTTGTTTTTTATTTTGAGACAGGGTCTCCTTAAGTTACTGAGGCTACCATCAAACTTTCAATCCTCCTGCCTTAGCTGCCCAAGTCACTAGGATTATGGACATGAGCCACCATACTTGTCAAAAGGCCTCTAACTTGATTAAATACAACAACAACTTGGAAAGTTCAAAACATAGTTAAAAAAAGAAAGGAAAAAGGAGGAAAGAAAGGAATAGACATAGGAACTCAATAAACTTGTGTGACTATGATTTCCTTTCTGTGCTTGTCCCTGATCAGCTTGGTATTTGAATTCTGTGCTTCAGCTTTATTGTAAATAATTTCTCGGGGACAGTTTTAAAAATCTCTTTCCAGCCAGGCATGAGGCCCTAGATTCTATCACCAAGAATACAAAAAGAAAAGAAAGAAAGTAAAAAAAAAGGTGTTGATATTGCTCAAAATATGAAAGTTGAGAGGAAGATAAAATTTAGATGCTATGATGAATACTTAACTGAAATGTCTAAAAGCAATAAGTGACATCTGAGGTGAATGGATTAGAGGTCTAGTTTGGGAATTCTCAATTGGAGATAATCATTAAAACTATAAGGCTGAATGAACCTCGTAAAGTGTGTTTGAGAGGACAGGTAGCTGAAGATTCTGATGGTTGAATCGTAATTTGAGAAAGGTAAGAATTGTAGATGCTTCTTAAGAATAGTGCACACATATGATATCCAAAATAAGGCAGTTGTCAAGCAGGTAGCTGTTGTCAATATCGTATTAAAGATACTCTAATAAAGACTGAGCACTGCTTTCACTGAAAACACTGACTCTTCACTTGGGTCTACAAATGTAAAGAACTTGGCATCTCAGCCTCTATTTTGCTCTGTCTCCTTTGTTCTCAGTCACTTTGGATTCCAGAAAGAACAAGTCTGGTCATAAGCATCTTGTGATAAGTCAAAATTACCTCTCAGGCAACAGTAACTTCCTTATCACTGCTCACAGAGCTCCACCTGGCCAGACAATGACCATAATTTAACCAAGACTGCTTGACTGTACATACTTCTGGTTCCCCTTGTCTGTATTATATGGGAGCTCATGTCAGGATCCCTGAAGACAGAACTGGAGAAGCTGGTCCTTTCATCTTCCCAATATGGCCATACTGATTAAAGTTACTTTCCTGCTTTTCACCATTACCTTTTCCATTTGGTTTATGGGGCAAGTGACCAGATCAGATTGGTTGGAATCTCTAGAGTTGGGCTTCTGGTCTAGTACTCTGGTAACAATACAACCCATGTCCCTCTCCTAGACCAAAATAAAGGAAGCTATTGGTGACTGGTAAAGGAATCAGAACCAGATTGGAGGTAATTTGACATTTAAATAAAGTAATTAACCTACAACTGGTCCTGCATAGTAATATTTAGGATGTTAAAAAAATTATCGAAGCCAATTAATATGTGTAACTACAATAAAACCATGCTAGTTTAGATCTTGGTTGTTTAATATGTCAATAGAGTAGCTAAACAGTCATTAGAAGTAGTTTTCTTTGCAAAAACTCTTAAGAAATTCTAACTTTTATAAATTAAAACCATGTATGCTATCTTTGATTAGTGTTCATTATTTGAGGTCAAATAATAAAATGCTTAATTTATTGATTATATTCATTGGTATGAACTGGAATTTTATGCTGCTGGTGATAAAAACAGGTTGTAGCAATTCCTCTCATGGTGGTTTTATTTCAAAAAATAAATCTGTTTTATTGGTTTATGTAGAAATAGTTTAACAGTGTAATCCATCCATTTTCATTATCATTACAAAAATTGTGTTTTAGGCTCTCCCCCAACACATTGTTTTATGGAAAGAATTAAATTTTGCTCTTTTTGTCTCTATCATTGCACAGTTTGTTTTCATTTGTTTGTTTTTGTGGCCTTAATTGGAAATTTAATGTGCCTTTTTCTTGAAGACAAGAAGACACCACTTTTTTTTCTAAATAGAATTATTCCAAGAAGTGAAGTCAGTCCTTAAGGGTATCAACTCAGAACAAAACTGGCAAGAATTAATGAAAATTACTGCATTCAGAATGAAATTAGGAAAGCTGGACTTAGTTTCTTCTTTAGTACAAAATATTTATACAAGATTTTTAAATAATCTTCTAATTGGCTTCATAATTAATATTAGTGGATTTTATAAATCAGACTCAATTTCAACTAATCATTTCTAAGTTTTCTCATCTGTAAAACTATGTGAATAAAATATACTTTCTTATTCTAAAGGATTGCAGAAGGCATGACTAATTTTTAAAATGAGCAAAGAAACCTTAGTCTTAAAAAAATGAGAAACGACTCTCACCTATAATATGACTTTGTTTTACGCTCAAAAGACAGAAGTATTCATGAGAATTAAGAGGCATAATGCCAGAAACCATGGAACCCTGAAAGGAAAAACATTAAGAAAAAAATTTAAAAAGCACTGTTTATTCTTAAAGTGAAATCAAATTGCCATTTTGAATTTACTTCTACATTTTAAATTGTGGTATTTACTCAATCAATTTCTAGTATAACAGCTAAAATGGAAAGCACCTTATTTGGAAACGAATTGCAATAAAACCATACTCATTTAGACCTCATTTATTCAGAATTTGGGATAACGTGGACAAATTTGGACTTGTCCTTTTTTATTATTTATGAAGAAGGTATTTGCTAAGTAAACTAGGTGCAAAAAGTCTTCAAGAGAATATCTTCAAGCACTTCCATATACATGAAGAGAACATGTTTATATGGACAACATTTAGTTGGCTTGTGGATTTAAAGATCTATTGAGGTAGGAGAGAAAGTAAAACCATACAGAAGCAAGGGATAGCTTATGAATGGCTGAAGTTAAATAATTCCTCAGCATTTAGACATGGTAACATGTTATCCATTTGAGAGAAAAGGTCAGAATATGTTTGCTTCTGCTTACAACTGAACTGTAATTCACAGAGAGTAGGAAACTAGCAACAGTGCATAAAATAGTTCATGGCATATAGTAGGTACTCAGTAAATATTTGAATGAAAGAACACTCTGAACTGTATATTTCTCTTTCATTTTAGCCTATTCATGTTTATTGAGCACTTGTTTACCCTTAGCCCTGTGTGAGGGACTGATGTGACTACACACTGCTAGTTCACGTGAAAGAGTAAGATGAAAAGTACAGGTGAATGGGGGTTTAGAATTAGATTACTCCACAAAATGGATAGGTAAGACCATTTTCTTTCTTTTTTTCCTCATCAAAAGGCTTTTAGTAACTCATTAGTTCTGTGCAATATGCTTGCTAGGATAATTTTAATTAGAGGTAATTTTGCCCTGTCCATCAGATCAACAATATTTTTAAATAGCTAATTATGTATTTGCTAGTTCATAATAAAGATTTTGGAAATCTGCCTGTATGTCTTAATTCAGAGACATAATTGAATATGTCCCTCAATGCCCAATTCGCTAGAATACTTCTAAAGAAATTAGCAATTAGCTAGAACTCAACACAAAATTTTAAGTTTAGTTTTATAAAAGACATGCAATAATAATCTAGGGTTGTGGACTTCAGAATGGTAGGATAAAGCCTGAAAGAGTGTTTTGGAAAGGATTTGAGAGAAGAGGTATAATATATTTACAGTTCAATTGTCCTACATTCTACCTTTAAAGACTAGCCTTGTGTTTGGGGACTCAAAAAAAAAAGGAATAGGATAGCTGATGATACCACTATGACATACAAATATACTGGTGGAAATGTCTCTTTAACCCAGAATGGTGGTAGAAAGAAATACTCTGAAATGTTAGGTGTCAATGTATCAAATTGTGATCATGACAAGGAACATTGACAAAATGCCCTTCCTTCTTAAAAAAGACTTATCCACTCTGGTTTCTCCACACTTTTACTTCTCTATAATTGTCATTACAATACTGAAATAAAGAGTGTGCTATACATCTATTCAGAGTTAATTTGTGTCAGGCTTAGTGCCACACACCTGTAATTCCAGCAGCTCAGGAGGCTGAGGCAGGAGTATCTAGAGTTCAAAGCCATCCTTAGTAAAAGCAAGGTGCTAAGCAACTCAGTGAGACCCTGTCTCTAAATAAAATACAAAATAGGGCTGGGGATGTGGCTCAGTGGTTGAGTGACCCTAAATTCAAACCCAGGTACCTCCTCCTCCCCCGAGAAAGTTAATTTGCATCCTGGTAAGATGGCTGTAACACTGGGGGAGAGGTTAGTGAATACATGAAGACCTTAATTTGGAATCTTGTCAGCAAGATGGCGACTCAGGAAGCCCTTACACTACAGGGGCTTCTACTATAAGACCTTGGACAATTCTGTTTTTACCACTGATTAACACCATGGATATGGCTTTGATTTGTGTGTGTGTGTGGTGGACATGGGTTGAGTTCAAAATGTGGTTTGCTGCACATAATATATGACCCCCTCAGAACCTTGAAGTAGTGAGCCCAAGATCTTACCTTTTCAGAATATTGCGTTGGTTTTAGGATTCTGTACCAGTTCTTTGTTTTAATGCTTATTGCAGAATTTTGTTACTTATTTCTGACTAGAAAGTTCACTACATTATGCCATGTTTCAAATGAAACTTGAAAGCAAATTTAAAGTCAGAGGGTCTAAAAGGACAGAAACTTGGGACTTTATCAAGCTTATGGGTTACATGGATATTTTCAAGGCTGCATGCCTATAGACTTTTATTGGTGAGAATGGTTGTGGTCTGCAATTTGCTTTTTCTGTAATATACTCTGTAAGTTTAAAGAGGAAAGGGTATTTCTAAAATTGTTGGAAGTTAATGACTGGCTACCAAAGATGGCTACAACTAACCAACCACTCTGAGAAAATTTTGTCTCTATTATCAATCAGAGGAAGAAAAATTATGGTTTATGCCTTACAAGAAAGTAAGTTTTGTATGTATGCAGCAGAAGCCACATGCACAATCTGCTGAACCTGGCTGCTAGGGTTGGAATTTTTTACTACTTTTACACTGTTCCTGTGGGAGGCTGCTCAACTGTCTCCTGTTTCCATTTCCTCATCTGCACAATGGATTTAATAATAATAATAATATCTGTATTTTTAATTTAATGATACTAATATATTATTAACTATTTAACATTAAAATAGTATTTTAATAATATTTAATAATAATATCACAATGTTGTTTTGGAGATTTAAGAGTCTAATACAAGTGAAGAGTTTGGTTTATAAGGAATGTACAGCAAATTATAGTGATTACAAAGTGAAAACGTGAAGACTGAGTCTTGTGCTCTGCTCACTTTGTGTAGTGTTCTTCCACTCTATTGAAAATTAATCAGTTTTGTCGACCTAGAATAAATTCAACCTAATCAAGTACAAAGAAAATTACATTTATTTGGAACCAATTGGAATTGTAATCTGAGAAAACTCAGAGTCAAGCAATTTTGAAAAGATGCTCTGAAATTTTATAAAATGGTGGTTGTAGCTTAAACCACATAAGGGTTGGAAATTACCTTACTTGTTAGTCAAGAAAGTTGGTGTTGGCAAAAACTAAGCTATCTTATAGAGAAAGGACTAGGTGTGGTCCCAGTGACTGGGCAGTTTGGAGGATGTACCCATCCCCCTCTGTGACAGAAGGTCACAGAGGTTAACATATTTCAGAGGTCAGTTCACATCTGAGGAAGTCTGTGTGCAGTCAGTTCAAAGGTTCAGCTGTGTGATATCTTATTGGCAATGGCCTCCCAACTCCATTTTAAGTGGCCCAAACCTAAGCTACTCAATTTTAACTTTCTTCCTTGTCAGTTTTTATTTGTCTGCAATGTGTGCGTAATCCAAGCAATATTGACCAAATAATCAAGTGACTAATAGAAGATGATTTAGCTGAATTTTCATTTTCCTAAGAATATCAGGGAGAAAAATTAACCACGATAATCTCATTTTTCCTGCTTAGTTGGGAAAAAAAATCTCAAATTGCTTAGAATATTTGAGTTCTGTTTAGTACATTCTACTACTCTTATTGCTCTGCTTTATTTCATGCAAGCCCTGAGTTTCTCAGACTTTTCAGAAAATAAAATTTCTCTTTATTCATCAAATGTTTAAGTACTTATTATTGACATCAGATCTGGCATTTTACAATCCAGATTGTTAGCCCTCGAACTTCCTGGTCAGTCAGTGGTCCAATAGTTATTAGTCCATGAAATTCCATACTTAAAAGTAGCTCTATCTCCATTCTCTCTCTCTCTCTCTCTCTCTCTCTCTCTCTCTCTCTCTCTCTCTCTCTCATTTTCTCTTTCTCTCACCCTGCAGGCAGACACTCTGCCTGTCCACTTAATAAAATCTCTTACTTGAGTTCCCGGGTCCAGAGTTGTTTCTGGGTGCTTTCACTTATTATGTCTGTTGCACATGAAGGGAAACTAAGGAGGTATATAAGAGGTTCATTCAAACCTAAAGAGGTTTATTTATTATTACTAACAGGACTGACAGAATACAAACATGAGGTGACGAACAAAATAATTTTATTTTATAAATTTAATTTATTTTTTAAAATTTGATGTGCAATAAGTGCTAAAGAACTTATTGAGAAACATGGAAGGATTTAGAAATGTTTTATTTACAAAGTAGGATTTGTGTAATACATTCAAGTAAATATAGGATTTCTGCTGAACAGGACCAAGTACGGAGGGTATTCAATGAACTGGAGGAACTCTGCTCTAGAAATAGCTCCCCCACCTCTGTCTCAGGCTCCACCAAGCAACCACTTTAACTATTGTTTTAAATAACTTGCTTTACCTTGCAACTTTCCTGAAATTTTACCAAATAGGAATGCACTTGGAAAGGGTAACATAATCAGTTTCTCATTCTGTGATGTGATTTAATTAGTTCTTTCAGGGTTGTTGCCATGTCTACAGATAGTTCCTTCAATAATAACTGGCATAGTGGTCGGCAGGCAGATGATGGTGATGAAAACAGTTTTCTTCTATTTGGTTTATTTAATCAAATGATTTTTTAATCTATTGGGTTACTGAGATCAATAAGACAATTATTCAAATAAAGGAGGGAAACAGAACAGGGAATTTGAGAGTATGGAGTAATTAGGTGTCTAGAGAGCTTTAGATGGGCTACCAAATGTGGGAATCACAGGCAAACAGGAGTGTCCTATTTGCTTAAGAGCAAGAAAGTATTCTGTCAAGAGTGGGAGTCAGGACAGACGTGGTAGTGAGTAGATGTTGAAGACAAAAGCAGTCTTTGGTGCTGAGATACAGAAGGAAACGAGGCAAAAGCCATGAGTAAGTAAGAGTGCAGGGAGTCATGTTGAGTAATATGAAGAGATAAATTTGGAAAGATAGCACTGGTCTGTGTTGAAGTGTGGAACATCATACTAAAGACTCTGCATTGCATTTTATATGCAACTGAAAATACACTTGCTTGTTCTATTTTTATTCCACTGTAAGGCATTCCCAAGAAAAAGTTGCAGATTTCTTTGATAAATAATTGGAATTTTTAAAAAGGAGAAGAAATTTAACAGACATAAGAGACATAGCAACCAAATGCAGTATTTTAGACGGGGAATTTTGAATGTGTAGTGGGAATTAGATAATGATAAATAATTTTTATTTTATTGATTGTGGTAATGGCATTATGTTAAACAATGTCCTTATTTGTTAGAGATGCACATTGACATATTTATAAGTGAAGCAATGCGATATCTGAAATATGCCTTAAAGGGATCACATTTCCTTCTCCCTCCAAATTGGTATCAAGAACAAAATATTGGCAAAGTTTTCATTACTCTCTCTCCTTATGGGATGTTTGAAAATGTCCATGGTGGGCCAAGTGTTCTACATTTTAACACATGAAAGTATATGGGGGCTCTTGTAGAATCTTAGGGATTCAACAACTATCTGCTCACCCTCTTGGATAAGCATCATTCAAGAGACTTTTCCCTATCATTTAGTGCTCAAAGCATTCACACAGAGAGCTGAAATCAGATTCTTTGGACACAGAGGATGCCAGGGGCTTCTGCTCTCTCACCAGAGGATCAGAGCAGGGCTAGTTCACAGAAGTTTCAGATTTTGCAGTGATATGTGCTGGTTCCTAGAAAGTCTCTTAAGGGTGCATAATAGAGACAAGCTTATGTTTTACAGTGTTATGAAAAATAAAAGTACAGTGTCATGAGCTGAGGGGCAAACTGATCGATTGTGATTTGCAGAGAAATTTTGAAAAAGGCAAAATATCTTCCTTTTATTAAATTGGTGTGGATTCAATACCTTTATACTGGCTAATAAAGGATCAAATCAGATACCACTACACACTAACCACAGTATTTGAAATTAAAAAAAAAAAAAAGAAAAAATTGGCAGAAAAGGAAAAGTAACTGGGACTATCAAACATTTCTGATAGGAATTTGAAATAATATAGCAACTTTGGAAAAGAGGTTAGAAAATACTTTTTTGTTTATATATATATATATTAGTTGTAAGTGGACACAATGCCTTTATTTTATTTATTTATTTTTATGTGGTGCTGAGGATTGATCCCAGTGCCTTGTACATGCTAGGCAAGCACTCTACCACTGAGCTACAGCCCCAATCCTAGAAAAGTCTTATAAAATTAAACATACACTTCACATATAAGCCAGGTATGCCACTCCTAATACTCCTAGAAAAAGTGACTACAAGAAAAAAGAAAACGTATTCTTACAAAAACCTGCTTTGAAATGCTTATGGCAGGTTTGGTACATAATATTGTCAAAAAGAAAACTATCTAAAAGCTTGTAAATGGAGAAATGATTTGTGTTGTAACATCTATTCATGAAATAGTAGTTAAAAAATAAAAACAAAAACAAAGTGCTTACAGTTGTGTGATATATATACATCACACAGTATATATATCACAATATTCAATATGATTGGATCCCAAATGTTTTCTTCTTTCTTTTCTTTTTGATACTGGAGACTGATCACAGGTGGGCCTCATGACCTGGATAGAGCATAGAGTCCTCATGACCGCTCAAATGTTCTACCACTGAGTTACACCTCTGTCCCTCAAATGTATTTTGCTAAGTAAAAATGTATTTCGCTAAGTAAAAGAAGCCAAAGTCAAAGGGTTACATGATGTATGATTACATTTATACAACATTTTGGAAAATGAAAAACCATAGGTATAGTAGAGCATTTGTTGCTAGGGAATGGAAGTGGAGAGAAGCATTGACTACGAAGAAGAATGAGGGAATAATTAGGGGTGTCTGAGTGTCTTCGGGCTGCTAAAACAAAATTCTTTAGACTGAGTAATTTATAAACAACAGAAATTTATTGCTCATAATTACGCTGGGAGATCTAAGATCAAGGTGTCAGCAGATTGGATGCCTAAATGACACCTTTTAGCTGTGCCCTCACATGGCAGAGGGACAAACAGCCTCTCTAAAGCCTATTTAATAGAGAATTCATTTTGTTAGGCAGACAGGTAGAGCCCTCATGACCTAATGACCTCTCAAAGGCCCCTCTATGCTACCTCCTTGGGGGTGAGAGTTCAGCATAAGAATTTTGGGAGCTCCAAATATCCAGACCGCAAATGCTTGTGCGGTTGATGGAAGTCTGTATCTCAGTGTTGGTGATGGTTGCAGGTGTCCATGTGTTCGTCAATAATTAGAACTACACACCTTTAGAAAGGGTGGACTTTATGTATATAACTTAAACTTCAACAAACCTGACCAAAACTGTGTATAAAAACCCTCAAAGAATGCTTCCTCAGTTTCTTGCACTAGAGCCTCTTCTTTCCTTGTTTCTTTACCTGTGAAAATGTTTAATGGCTACATAATATTCTGTCATTTAGATAAACTGTCACTGGCACACTGACTTACAGTTAAAAATTTAGACTACTGTTTTTTACCCTATTATAAAAGTTGAATAAAATAATAAATGATAAACAGCTTTATTTCATCTACTGAGTATGCTAACATGATTAAGAATATTTTGATAGTCCTTTGTAATTGATATTCCTACTTTTGAACTAGTTCTAGTGGAGTCCAAAGAAATAAGAAGATATGAACAAAATAATCTTCTTAATTTTCAGAAATGTAGATTTCTATTTTTATGAACAAAATTTATAGATTTAGCTTTATGGAGGAAAAAAATGGGCTGAGGTATTGCCAACTGAAAAATAAATCCTATCAACAATATTCAAAAAGCCTAGGTAAACTAGGGCTAAAAAATCTGAGAAGCAGAGTAAATATTTCTAAGGGTTTTATTTCCTGATGAGAATATTGGTTCTCATATGCCAGAGTGCTAGTGGCTAATTTGTACTCTGGCCAAATGCTGCTTATATGGATAACTGAGGGCTCTGTGTGTAGCTTTGGGAGGTATAATAATGACTTGGACAAGAGATGTGTCAAGCAAGGTTGAAAGTGTAGACATCTTCATTGATTGTTTTAAATTCCATCATTGGCTCTGCATGTGGAGCTAAGTCCTGAATCACTTCAGATTTGAGAATACAAAACACCAGTCCTTTCAGAATGCTAGTCCTGCTACCAATCCAAGTCTTCATAAAGGTCTTTAATTAGGCAATCCCCAAATAGCAATAGCTATTTTATTAACATAAAATCTCTTCTACAAAACTGCTTTAATGTACAATAGGGGAGAATCATTGGATAAAGATGGGTAGGTAGGAGCATAGAGAAGAGACAGAAATGGGAAAAAAAAGCAGAGTCTGATTATAGTTTCTCTCAAGGTGCTTGTTTTAGCTTCATTTTATGAAACGTCAACTTATTAACATTTCATTTTTAAGAAATGTCTGCCTCTGCTATGGACCTATATCACTAGTGAGAACATTTCTGTATTAAGACTCTCTGTGTGTCCAAGCATTTTTAATGACCCCCATTGCCATGGCACCATCTGGACACCTGACATTTTAAAAACAAACATTTCAGTATAATTGATGAATTCTTCCTTAGATGGCTATTATGCAGGACTGACTATGAAAGGTACCGGCAGTCTTCATTCCACCAAATTAAACTTTGCTAAGCAGAAATATCACGTTGCGCAAATTAGTATGAGTGTGTTGTAAAGAAAGCTGAACCTGAAGATGCTCTCTATAACAATAAGAGCCACAGAAACCAAACCATGAGAAATAACTTGGTGGATTTTGGCCAGAGAAGACTCACTGTGGAGAGGTCACAAGGCAATTGTCAGTATTGTAGGTAAGCTGAATAATACCATACACATAGCTGCAGCGAAGATTACTCTGCTAATAAATGACCCATTTGTTGGACAGTAAGGATTATCCTGCTCTCTATAAGAGGGCATACCTTTTGCCTTAAACTGCCATAGATTTTGGAGGAAGGTGGGAGAATTCATCTAAAAGGCACTTGTAATTTATGAAGCACTTTTGATTCATGCATCCCTGCATTTTACATAATCCATAGAAATGTATTACATGTAACTGTTATGGGCCAGGTTAATATGGGTAAGGACCAAACAGACTCCATTTTACCCTAAGAATCCATGCCACTTAGGAAATGCTTCTTCCTTGAGGAAACCCTGCCTCTGTACCCATCAAAGTTGCCTAGCATAGCATATTTGGCAACACAAAATGGTAATTCTTATACAATGTAATATTGTTCTCCTTTTGGGTTCCATTTTTCTTGGGCAGTGTACCCTAACATTTGTTTAAATGTTAGTAACCATTCTGTGATCATCAACAGCAACAGCCACTTATGATTAATGTACTGATATGCTTTACTTAAGGTATAAAAGGTATACTCTAATCCTTAGAGGGGGTTGAAGGGTGCAGACTTGCAGCCTGCCCCTCTGTCCTGCCAGCTGGTGAATAAAGATGGTTCTGTCTCCTGCTTTAAGATCTACTCGGTGATTTATTGTGATCTCACCATAACATAACTACATACAAAGTACTATTCTAGGTTCTAGAGTTGTAGGAAAAAGAAAGACAGACAATATCCCTACATCTTTGAATCTTCAATTCCACTTTGGTCCTGGGGGAAAGTCGGCAGAAGGTTGTAGCCTTCAGGCAGTCTGTGAATTTGTGAGTTACATATTATTTTGTAGATCAGGAAACTGAGACAGAGAAAGACTAAGTGACTTGAACGAGGTCTACTGAAGTGGCATTCATGTTTAGGTCTCCAACATAGCATTTTTTTGCAGAATAGGAAGCTCATATCAGGTAAACACCTCCCTTATTTCAGTCACCTTGAGATAAATGGGACCATAGGCTTCTTTAGATTCAGTACTTAAAACTCAGGATCAGGGTTTAAAAAGCATAGCTTTCTTTTAGGAAAAACTAGAGAAGCTTAGGGCTTAGGTCTTCCATCAGTTTATTTTCAGCTCTTATAGTTGGATAGGATTTTTGGACTACCATTTTGAACCACATTGCTGTTGTTGGAAAAGCACATTTTGAATTCTGAACGCATGATTTACAAATCAGCTTTTACCAACCTGCTCTTTTAATTTCTTTACCCTCAGATTTCTAAAATCCACTTTTCCATACTAGTTTCCAGCTCATGCTATCATGAATAAAATAGGAACAAGGCATATTTTTTTCTTCTTTTATTCTTTCTATCATTTTTAGAATATTCTCCCCCAATGAGCATCTGTCTAGTTCCTGCCCACATGGATCCTGGTATGCACTAATTGATTGCAATCACCAGTTCACTGTGTATATGGGTGTGGGGGTAGTGGGTGGGGGAGTTTAAGCCCCTATACCACAGTCGGAAACTCTAATCAAATTACTATAATCATTGTAGCTGAATTTTCCCTCTTATTTTACAAGATTAATAAAGCCTGATTCGTAAAATTTCATAATATGTATTATATAGAAGATAGAATGTTTATTTCCTCCAAATGACCAGGGTAATGGTAAGGTAAAAGGAAATACAAAATGTACAATATAAAGAAGTATTTAACCCAAGATTTTTCAGAAAAATGACATTTGTGAATTTTAATATTTATGAGGCACTAGTACACTATGTAAAAATTAATATATTGAAAATAATTAAATGAAAGCCAAGTAATGATCGAGCCAATAGTCAGCCCATATCAAAGACTGATTTGCAGAATAAAAATTCAAAGGAAGTCTATATTGATAATAGTGGAAAAAATAAAATTAATTATTCTATTATATAAATGTATTTTGGCATCTTTGAAAATTATGCCTGGTCCTTTTGTAATTAATTATATGTCTATAGAGACAGAGAATTTATAGCTCAGGGTTAGGCCAATTTTCCACACCAATACTAAGATCCTTTATGATGTCTAATTTATATTACTTAATGTTTTATATAAAACTACACTTCTTTTCTAATGTCAACGATTTACTCTTTGGACATAATCTGCCTGCTGGGATTCTGCCCACTTTTACCCAGATCTATGGTTTGGAAATCTACTTAATATCTTATTCCCTGTAGGACTTGAGGCAGTTGCTTTTACTCAGTGGGTTCTTCCCAAGAGATTGGAGCCCTGATCCTTCTACCCCATCAAGGGAGGGTCTCTGTTATGCACTATGTGTCTGTGAGGCTTCTTTGTACCTCCCTCCTTAGATATTGCCTCTTCCTCCACCAAAACTGGGGAGTGGGCCCAGGGGCACTCCACCTCTGAGCTACATCCATAGCCATTTTTATTTTTTATTTTGAGCCAGGGTCTTGCTAAGTTGCCCAGGCTGGCCTCCAACTTGTGATTCTCCTGCCTCAGCCTCCAAAGTTGCTAGGATTACAGGTGTGTCCCACCATGTCTGGCTTTCTTTTTAGATTTTAATTAATTTTTTTTTTTGGTATGAGGATTAAACCCAAAAGCACTCTAACACTGAGCTATATGCCCATTCCTTTTTATTTTTTATTTTGAGACAGAGTCTTGCTAAGTTGTTGAGGGTTCTGCTAATTTGCTGAAATTGACCTTGAACTTGACATATTCCTGCCTCAGCTTCCCTAGTAGAAAAAGATTACAGGTGCACCAACGTACTGTGCCTTCTTAGATTTTTCATATTACTTTCAGTGGCATGTTAGACCCTGTTCTTCCCAGATTGCAAGAGCCTATTAAATATTCAAGAATTTTGTGAGCAGAACTCTGGCAGGAAATCAGTTATAGTGGACATATTTAAAACAAAACAAAAGAAAGCAAAAATCATTATATGATTTTTATCCCTGGAAATATTGTTTATCAACATACCACTGGATCATTGTGCCTTTCAGAATACATTAGGTAACTATGGACTGCAGGACTATGAACTATAATTGAAATATTTATTTTACATCATATTCTACTGGTCTTTGTCCCAGTATTTTAACTACATTATCTTAAAGTGACTGCTTCACTCCAGTAAGCCACTGTAGTTCATCCATTGCTCTATGAGCAACTAAGACAGAACCAGCTGAATCTAAAACTGACTCTATGAAAACTCTAGGCAGTCTGTCTCTTGCATCTGGGTCTGTCCTTTTGTAACCAGAAGCCTCCCTCTGCTGGTCTCTACTATTAAAATGCACCTATTTGTATTCTAGAAGCTAAACTACCAAGGTGTAGTAAGAGACAGAAATATCTACTGTTCTTTAATAAATACTTTGACTATGATTTTGGAAGTATATACTTCAAGGAAGGTTTGCTAAAATATGAGTGATCCTATGATGGTGATTGACAGCTGAATGTACATGTTCATTTTGAAAATCCTCATTTTAATGCTATTTAAACAGTTTTCTACTCAACTGTAGTTTGGAGTATTTTTATTAATGGAGAGTACATAAATTATGAATGACAGGCTGAGCTGGGCTTTGATATCACATTGGCTAGAAAGTTAGTTAATTGAAGATTCTGCTCCAGACAGAATCTCCTTTATAACCATTATGTGTTTTTGAATAAACCTAAAAATATCTGGCAAAAGGCTCCTCTCCTCTCACCAAGATTATTAAAGATTTATCTCTATTAGTAAAATCAGAAAAATCACATCATGTGCATGTCTAATCACATCATAATAGGCAGGGACATGAGTATGCATCAGCTTTTGGGTGATTTTGTTGCCTTTCAAAGAAGTCATCCACTTAGTTCCTATGGTCACTGCATTCCTAAATAGACCTATCCCTTGATCTAGGTGTCATCCCACCACAAATCATTTGCTATGTTGCAAAGACCAATATTGAGTATGCATGAGCATATATTGGTCCTTTAGATAAATCTTTGTGAATTCTCATTGACTTTGATCTCCTACACACCGCAAGTTTGTTGTTTAAAATAATTAAGATGAACAGTGTTTGTCACTCATAACTCTCCAAAATATCAGTATTATTTGTAGTACTGTGGGTTGAACTCAAGGATGCTCTACCACTACATTTCTGATTCTTTTTATTTTGTGACTGGGTCTCACTAAGTTGCACTGGCTGACCTTGAATTTAGAATCCTCATCCCTTAGCCTCCAGAGTGGTGTGTATCACCATGCCCAGTTCGAAAATACATATTTTGATAGAAAATATCATTTTTGTTAGTGTAATTCGTAATTTAGAAGGCATTCACGTTATCGTAATCCTTTTAAAGGTTAAGAATATAGCTATGATACAGAAAGCTTTGAAGTATCTCACACTTTACTTGAAAAGTTTTAAACAAACAATCATATAAAGTAAAACCTCATACTCTTATTCTTCTACATTTCAACTTTCTCAACGCAAGTCTTGTTGGAGCTCTACAATGATGACAATTCTAAATCACCTATCTATTAACGAATTCTAAACTTTTGGCACATAATACTGGGTGCCTGTTTTCTTACTTGGCTCTCCTTGGCCTAGATGATCAAGATCCAGAATGACTGCATCCATGTAATTCTTTCCAAATGTTTCCCTTCCTGACATTCTTTAGCCATATGGATCATTCCCATTTTCAAAAGGTGAAAAAGTGCCAGGAATAAAATAAATTTATGTTTGGATGATATAACCGCACTGCAAATTAAGGATGGAGGGCAAAACTGCCCATGTGCAAGAGGTAGGATTGAAAACCAAACCTCCCTTGGAATCCATAAAACTCATCTCTTTTGGTGGAGCAAGAAGAGAGGAACTAGGAAGTGCACAGCAATGAGCCACAGCTCAGATTTGAAACGTGTGTGTAGGAAAAAACAAAATAAAACAGAACAAAATAAAAACACAAAAACCAGGCTTATTTTCAATGTAAGTTTTGTTCCATTGCACAGGACACAGGGAAGCCAAAAATGAGCTAATTTTCAGTGCCATTTACATTATCTGCCAGGTGTTAAACTCATTACAGACCACAGCATCATTTTCTGGAATCATCTATTCCTTCATTAGCCATGCTCTCTTTATACCCTCCAGTGCATACATTTTAGTGGATCTTCAGGGAGGAAAGATCTAAATAGTTTTGTTATGGCTCCAGTTTGTTTTCATTGGTTGAAATGGAAGTTCAATTAACTAGAGGACATAATAATAAGCACAGTCACAGTCTTCTTACAATACAGTCACAACATGTATTGACCACTTTCTATCTGCTCAGTTCATTGCTGGACATTTTCAATGATGCAGGAGAAAGGGAAAATGTAGTCTGAGTTCCAACTTCCTCCCCATAAAATGGGAATAGAAATAGTGACTACCTTGCCTGGTCATTCTGAGAACAAGAAATAGCACGTGTAAGTGAAAGTACCAGGGTGCGTGGTGCATAGTAGGTACTTTATAAATAGTAACAATTATGGACAATAATTAGTTTATAATTCTCACAAGTAAGAGGGGAATATCAGTGTGAAATAATTGATGAACAAAACAAAGAAGTATAAAATCCACCAGCATCCTGCAGGAACCACCTGATGGTCACAAATCATTTAAAAAGGTGACTGCAATTACACTTAGCCAATCCTTTTTGTAAAAGACATTCTCTGAAAAGCTAAGTATAAGAAGACTAAAAGGGCCAGGCAACAATTTCTGCTGCTCTCAGCTGTAGAGGATGATGGGATTGCTCCCAAGAGGGCCTTTTAATAAAGTTCACTTTATTATTCTCTAATACATTTTAGCAAGCTTCACTGGCTATAACCATGACTTTCTTAAATGAGAGATCCTTTTTCTTTTCAAAGAAGCAAATCAAGATTTCTTATCATAATTTGGATATGTCTGGAAGACAAATTCATACCTCTCATTGTTCAGTGACTGGGCTCCTATTTTATACCAGTTTACTTAATCACTAAATGTACTAAAGAGAAATAAAGCCACATATGCAATGATTATTTGAAAAATACAGAACTCTGGAATTTTTTTTTATTGGAGAGCTTCTGGAGCTTCTGTCTGAATAGGCTGGACTTCTTATTTTTCTCATCATAAATTAAATAACTTTTAATCTTCATAGAACGAAATGCATCAATGAACCATAAGTTGGCTGCTGCCTCATTTAGAATGAAGCAATAGTGCAATTGATTCATAGAAGAATTCTTTCACTTTCGTGTCTGAAGCACATGAATTTAGCTGTCAAAAGGAAGATTAGAGGTATATCCAATTGACGATGTAATATGATTTTCAACATTAAAGTCTGACTCCATCATTCTAGGCTCTACTATATTAGAAAGCTTATTAGAACAAATACAATGGTACATCATTTATGAACTGGTATTT
The DNA here is from genome assembly GCF_902686455.1 of Sciurus vulgaris. NCBI lineage: Eukaryota > Metazoa > Chordata > Mammalia > Rodentia > Sciuridae > Sciurus > Sciurus vulgaris. The sequence continues at coordinate 28,102,859 of NC_136476.1, forward strand.
CCCTCCTCTTCTCTTGAGAGTGCTGGTTTTCTTCTCAAGAATGAGCAAGATATATAGTTTAAAAGAGGAAGTCTATTTATGTTGGGGAATAAACAAGGCAAGGACTATTCCCTCCCTTGGTATTTATGAATTCGATTTTAAAGGCTAACATTATTCTGAAGAGTCATTGATCCCCAGATTTCCATCTTTGTAAGTGACTTCTTGTTAAAATGAAGATTGAACTCTAAATTTGCAATTCCCATTGGGCTGCAATTACCATATTTATTTACATAATCTACCTGTTGGTTTTACTCTGAAATTGGGAAAAGATATTAGGTAAACATCTGCCTGCTGGTGTAACTATTAATTTTAGGGAGCATTACTGATATTATAAATGTATTTCCCTGATAATTAAAAAAAAAGTTCATACTATCAACATAGTAAGGAATTAAGGAATACAATTCATGGAATTCAAAATGACCCACAGACTTTTTCTAAAATATCTTTTCTTTTTTTATAATGGGGAAAAAAAACCCCTATTTAATGAAACAATACTTTATGAGAAAAAGGAGAGAAGTGATTTTTTAAAATATTGATAAGTGGTATAGTTAGTACAGCTAAATAAAGATAGAGAAATATAATGGCTTTGCCTTCCCCTACACAAGTGATAGCAAGCTTGGGTAGAGGAAACTGACTTTTTTGTTATTGTTTCTCTGGTACTGGGGATTCAACCCAGTGCTGCTCTACCACAGTACTATATACCTAGCCCTTTTTATTTATTTATTTATTTATTTTTTGAATTTTGAGGTAGGATTTTGCCAAGTTGCTGAGGCTGGCCTCAAATTAGCAATTTTTCCGCCTCAACCTCCCAAGGTGCTGGCACAGCAGGGGTGTATACCATGCCCGATGAAACTATTTGTAACATTTAATGATTTGTCTATTCATAACAAGGGAAAAGTCTTCATTAGCCACCTGCACCTCTGAAAATAATAAAATTAAAGAAGAAAACAATGTATTATACAAATGTACCTTCAGTTTGAAGATATATTTGTAAACACAGGTCTATCAATGCTTCTTTCTAAACCGTTCAGAACAGCCACTACTTCCTATCAATTCCAGTACCTGCTCAGAGACCTTCATTCCTCCTATATCAATCTGAAACTTTTGCTTTGGATACCCATGTAAAGTTATTATTATTTTGTTGTTGTTGAAATTCCCTTTACCTTTTTCCTGTGTTTGGTCTTCTGTTTCTTGGGTCTTTGTTCTGTTTTGTGTGGTTTACTCCCAAGTATAGATTAAGCATATCTTCCAGTTATTTCATACGAAAGATTAGAAGGGGTGTGTTTTAAAATAATTTGCCTATCTGAAATTTACTTTATTATAGTTTCATTTTATTGATAGCTTCAATGTATATGAAACTGTAAGTTGGAAATCTTTTCTTCTCTAGAATTTCCACAGTTTCTTGTCTTCTAGCATGTGAATATTCAATGATATTTTGAGAACCACAATGTCATTCTTTTTTTTTTTTTTTCCCTTGGTGGAGTAGTACCTGTGATCATTGCTGCCCTCCCAGCTGCCTATACCCCTGGGGCTTAGATTTTTTTAGCTTGGTGATTCTGTAATTTCCCCTTAGCTTGTCTCATAGTAGGTCTTTCAGAGAAACCAATATGTTAAATTGTCATTGGATCCTTCCACTCTGGAGAATCATGTCCTTTTGTTCTAGTAAAATCTTCTTTTGTTTTATCTGTACTATTTTTGTACTTACGCTTTCTATGAGATTGCTTTCTGGAAGTCATTTTAGTTAGATGTTGCATGTCTTGGATTGATTCTCTCATTTAAAAATTTTTTTCTTGCTGAGCGTGGTGGTGCATGCCTGTAATCCTTGCTACTTGGGCAGCTGAGGCAGCAGGACTGCAAGTTTGAGGCCAGCTCAGCAATTAAGTGGAAACTTGTCTCAAAGTAAAGAATTTAAAAAGGGTTAGGGAAGTAGTTTAGTGGTAAAGTACTCTAGGATGCAATACCCAGTAGCAAAAATAAAATAAATTAAAATTAAAATAAAAAAATTAAAACAATATAAAAAGGATTGGACTGTAGCTCACTGGTAGAGTATCCCTGGGTTCAATGCCAAAAGAAATAAATAGATTAAAGTAAAATAAATTAAATAATTTTCTATTGACTAACTTTTTTTTTGGCTCAATTTTCTAAGAGGTTTTATCAACTGTATCTTTCATTTCTTCTTTTGTATTTTGCTTATGTGCTAAAATATTCCAAATATTGAAGGTCTTTAAATTTTTCTATGAATGTTTTATTCTTTTTGTAATATACTCTTCTATTTTCATGAATCCAATATTTTCTAGTTCTGCTCCTTGGTTTGTATATTTTTGTTTTATTCTTTTATGTTGCAGCTGCTTCTCATATCTGGTCATCCTTGACTATTTAAGTGGTGCCAAAAGAAGCTCTTTTGTGACATTCTGTTGATATGCTTGTTGGTTCAGGGTTTATGATAGGATGATTGCATAACCAATGTCTATATGTCATTATATGGTATTTTCTCAAGCTCCACTAGTTTTCTCCAAAGAAGAAAACTCCAGTATCATTCCTTGTTTTGGTACTCTGGGTATAGGAGGTTCATGTCTAGGACAGATACTCGAGTTCCTTTTTTCATGATTTCTGACCAATACTTCATCTTGGCATACATTTCTTTTGATATCCATGGGTTTTAGTTTAATTTCTCTGAAGTTTTATACCCCTCATTTCTTAAGAGCATGAGGGAGATGTGATCTCAGAGCTAGATGTGAGTATGAAAAGGGATTTGGTGACATAAGCATATTCTAGAGACTTCCAAATAGTTCTCCTGTTTTCCGTCTCAGATCTTTGTTTTATTTTCATATGCATGGTAATTCCAAGGAGTCAGCCTTTCTAGGTTTTCAGAGTGGAGGGAGTGAATCAACACACCTGTCCACATTGTCTAAACTTAAGCTTTCTAGCTGAGATCCTGGAATAAGTTTTCTGTTTCGTTTTTTGTTTTTTTAATGCTATGGCTACATAAAGAGTATAAGGGAAGATACAAAATACTATGAGATAAGCTAAAATTTGTGGTGAACTTTAGAAATCATTTCCAGATTTTGACTAGCTCACTTTAAGGAGTTCCAAGAATTTTGTGTTGACTTTGGGCCTGTATGCAGGGTCTTGGGTAAATTTCATTCCTTATATAGCTTTTGAAGCTTTCTTTAAAGAAGATTTAGAGTTAAAGAAATGTCTTGAACTTGGTTACCCTACATAAGAATGGGAATTCTTAGTTTCTTTTAACCAGAGAATTGTTGAAAGAATATTAAAGATTTCAGCAATACTTCCTAGAAATCCCATGATTCCTGAAAAGAGGCCAAAATCTGAATAAATGAAGTAGATGATTGATGTAGTTCCTAAAGCAGTGTTAGAAAGTAATAGATTCAGCATAACTTTTACTGGTATTCCCCAGGCATAAAAGGATGAAGTAACTAATAGAATTCCAACTATGGACAAAAGTTAGAATTTTAATAAAAATGGGGTAAAATTTCCCATAATACCCTGTAATTTGCTAATGCACATTGACCTGCTATAGGATATCCTGAGGCTTCTCACCTTTCTTTCTCCACTCTGCGCCCAGCGAGTTTGAAATTTATGGACTGCATCAACAAGGATCTCTTGCCTTTTGACTTCTTTTTGGTTCAAGCAATGGGAGGTTCCAGCAGAATATTAGAGGGTCAAAGAAAACAGAAGTTTGGTATTTACATCTCTGATTATTTACCTGCCAGGCACACATTCTCACATGTTGCTTTTCTTTACTTGAAGTCTGGTTCTAGTTGGGTGGCCCTCTTAAACAGTACAGCTCTTTCTGATTTCTGATAACCTGATATCTCATCAAGGCAAGGTGTGGAAGTAGCTTCACTTTCTCTTAAACTTGTCCAACCTTCTTGAGTAGTCATCAGTTTTATGCCAGAATCCTGACAGATGCACATGTACTACATTGTCACATGACCATTGTGTCAAATGAAAAGTGCTAGTGGTGGACTGTTATGATTTGGAGAAGTACTACCCGAAGATGCACACGTTGAGGGCTTGGTCCCTAGACTGTGGTGCTATTGGGACATGCTGAAATCTTTATGATTTGGGGCCTAGTTGGAATTCTTCTGGCCATATGGGGTTGTGTCCTTGAAGAGGATATTTAGATCCTGACACCTTATCTCTCTCTCTTTTGCTTCCTGATGGCCATGTGATGAGTAGCTTCCTCCACCATGTACTCCTGCCATGATATGCTGCCTTGCCAACAGGATCAAAAGCAACAGGGCCACTGACCAAGTACTAGAACTTTCAAAATAAACCTTTCCTCTTTTAAGTTGATTATGTCAGGTAGTTATTATAGTAATGGAAAGTTGATTAATGCATGGGCTGATAGAGATGTTCTTATTATATAACAGAAACAAAGGATGTCACAACAAAAGTTAACATAAAATTATTTTGAAATTTCAATGATTTATATTGTTTATTTGCTATGGAAAAATGTCCTTTGCCTTTGGGTTCATGTGTAATATGCTGATAATTTAGATTGCCTTAGTTATAAATTGCAATGGAGTGTGCATCCTGGTTACCTTAGAGATTGCTTCTCTCCAGTAGAAAGTGGCAATTACGGTCTGCAGGGGAAATCAAAAATAGTATCTGTTTTAGTATAAGCCCAGGAAGATACAAAGGTGGTGAGTTTTTCCATGGATTATCAGATGTGGCTTCCCCTATGTTACATAGTCTCGTAGTCTCACAAATCCCAATACACTATTCCTTGGGAAATAGCTTATAATTCACCTATCATTTTCACATCCTGGAAGACTAGTAATCCTGGAGATTTTGATTTAAATATTATAGCATTAAGTGGTTATTTGAGAAAACAGACCTATGGATAAATAGATGGTAAAACACATAATAACTACAGTATATAATTACATAGCATATAATTGCCTCTGCAGTTGTTAAAGACCAAACAATAGTAGACATCATGAGGCATACATTAAGAGCAAACTGTGTTATTCAAAATCCTGAGACTCGGAATGTACTCAGCAAGAAAAGAGGTTCGTGTGCTATTCACTGCCAGAAAAGCCAAGAATACATTCCTGTCCCCTGAAGATTCAGCCTCTTACCATGGGAAATACTGTGGATGTGGCACTTTGGTAAATCTAGCTTAGTGATCACTGTGCACCCTACAGACGTTTTAACAGGCATTTTCTATTCTAATTTGTAAGATTAAACTAGGATTTTTTTTTTTTTTGTCTTCTCTAGTGTAATTTTAAATTCTAGTTCAAAGTTGGGATTTCAGGGCTGGCACTGGTTCTTATGATGATACTTGTGACAGAGAGACTTTAAGGTGATTCTCATGGTCTCTTCTTGGTGTCCATATTGCAAATCCTGTCCCAGGGAGTCTTGCTGTTGGTGGTAGAGTTTCTCCCTTTCCCTTGCTGGTTTTAAAGAATTATGGTGCCATGTTGTCAGAGTGCTATAGAGAAGAAAATAGGCAGGGAACTTCAAGCAGCCCCTGGATCTGAGAGAAGTCTCTAGCCAATGACCAGCAAGAAGCCAGCCTATTCCCCATTTTTACAGTCAGAAGTAAGAGAATTCTGCTAGCAACCTGAGTGAATAGGAAATACATCTGTCACCAGTCAAGCCTCCAGTTGAGATCTAAAACCTGGTTGACACATTGATTGGAGAGGACCTGATTAAGCTATCCCCATATCTACCTGTGATATGGGAAACCATGAGATAATAAATATGCATCTCATCAAGCTGCTGAGTTTGTGCTAATTTGGTACAAAGCACAGAAAATTGACACATTCACCAAATATAGACATAGTTAGTAACCATTGACCGAATACCACGAGGGATGCATTATTCCCAGTATTTAAAAAAATTACAGAAGAGATAAATGCATGCACCTAAGAAGTTAATAATGGACAATTTCTAGTATAAGTGGCTAAAAAATTAAATAGAAGATTTTTTTCCTTTTCACATGCAGACAAGGAAAACTATTTACAATGTCTAATAACTAGTTTTCATTAAGTGGATATGAGAACACAATAGATTTAAAGATTTATAGAATTGTACTGAAGTTTTTTATCATGGTGCATTACATTTGATGTCATATGTATATGTTTTTGCCATTCTACCTTCTAGGATAAGGAATTGCCATTCCCTGTCATGTGAGAACATGCATCTTTTTGTCATTAAATTCTGTAACATCAGTAGAGATAAACTTCACAAACACAGCAATGCTAGAAGAAAATCTGACTCCCTTGGGTATTCACTGCCCATTAACCCAGAGCACTAGAAATCTGTATCATACAGTTGCTACTTTCTTAGGTAGATGGTTTTATTTTTGCAAAATTTTGTGTCCAAACTTATGAAATGAAACATAAACATACCAGATTTTACTAACAAAGGCAGAAAGAAAGGGAGTTAGAGGGATGCAGATAGTACAGATACTAATCTTTTTAAAAAGTTGGGCAACATTCTTGCTAGTTCTTATGCTTTTATCTCCCAACATCTGAGACTTTAGGAATTTGTATCAAAGTAATAAAACCGTGACTAAACCCCAATGTATTATAAAGAGCATTTGCAGTAATAATTAATATTAGGGGTGACTGGTACGGAATTAATACTGGAAACAGGGAAAATAGGTGTGCCATGGCAGTACCTCATAGTGCTGTGCTAACATTGTTTGGTCCTATTATTGATCATTGATGAAAGCAAAGAAGTGATCACTCACAAGTCAGGTCTACTAGCAGTCTTCAAATGCGGAAGAATCCTTATTCTTTACCATCTGTGGTAACATTTTAGTGGATGTTAAATGAACATTGTATTTTTTCTGCTCCAAAGGGCAGAACAAATCAGCCTCCCTTTTCTTTCCCTGCTGCACTGTAAGTAACCTTGGAGGCCAGTTAATTCACTATCCTGAAATGGCCCTTTTGGTAACCCACTCTTTTCCAGATATATGTGGCTTTAAGAAAGTACATAAGAGCCAGGTTTTAGTATTCCTGCATGGTCACCAACCGTATGAAAATTGCAGACAGGAGCAACTCTGCCCAGATCCAGGCACCCAAAGTGATATCAAAAGTCAGGGAACACTTGGTGCAACAGCCATGGGGATGGGTCCATTGTCCACATTGGTTCTATCATTGTAGTGCTACTACTTAAGCCATTTCTTTCCTTTACAAAATGACTTCCTGGAAAGTGTCATGCAAGCTGGGATTCTGAGGTAAAATAAACTCCATTGGGTGGACCTTGCAGTTTAAATGGCATGACTAATAGATGGTATCCTGAATGCCCCCCTCCCTCAGGCGCTTGTCAGATGCACTTCTGCCCTCTCAATGCCATTCATCCTCATAAGCAGTAACTGGTACAGATAATGAATGTTTTTCTACAGCAGGTAAACCATAAACTATGTAAAACTCATAGAGGAATAGTAACTCTCTTTGGAAATAAAGAGGTAGCAATACCAAATAAACAACTGTTTGGGCCATTGCTATCACTTCATTTCTTTCTGGAAGCATTTATTACTTGAGTTTCATGAGCAAAGTTGATATTTTTAAATAAAACTCCTCCATGATCCCAAGATAACTCTTAGTTCTCACAGTCTAGATGGAAATGTGTCCATGTTGTACAATTTATATTCCTTCTCTTGTATAAGACTCCAAATGTTTCTCAATAACAAATCCTTCTTTAGTTGTGCCCTGAAAAAGGCCATCTAATAGCCCATTTTTACCCTTCTGAACTTCTTTACACATTAAATGCAGTTTTATAAAAATATATGTGATTATCTAGAATGAGATCCCAATCAATCCACAAGAAAGTATCATATTTGTCTATAAATTCTTTCTGGGAATAAGCCAAAGAGGAAGTAAGTGTGTTTATCTATGGCAATAACAACACAGATGCACAACAACCAAGTTAACTTTACCACCATCTTTATCAATCACTCTGTTTACACTGGAGACAATCTGAGGAAGGGGAAACCTGTATTGTTATATTAACACTATGAAAGTATGTTTCTAAACACATTCAGCCTCTAGCTTCTGAAGTAAGATGACTGCTCAAAATGTAGTATTTCAATTGGCGTAGATTATTTAAAGTTTAGAGACATAATAACATTTCTCAAGATTCAGTCGTTGCAACCATTTTCCACAATCATCTTCTATCATTACTTATTATTAGAAATATAAAAAGGATTATTTCAATAGAGGAAAAGTTCTTTTTACATTCTGGGTAAAATGTATGTAAATCTGTGTACATATAAGTAAATGTATATAAAGGAGTAGAAAGAGGATCCTTTGTTGATTTCTATTCATTGATTTTTATTCGACATTCTAACAATTTAATATCAGCTTGTTGAAAAAAAAGGATAAAACATTACTTTAATGAAAATAATCAGAAGTAATTCTTTTTAAAATTAATCATGCAAAATCTATTTTAACTTTCTTCTAGTAGTCTCTTTTTTTTAAGATTGAAGAGACTGGAGTCTCAAGGGACTGCTCAAAAGAACATTTTTTCATTTGTTTTTTTTTAAATATTTTGTATTTGTAGATGGATACAATATCTTTATTTATTTTTATGTGGTGCTGACAATCAAACCCAGTTTGATTTTGCCCTGCACTGCAAAGTAAGTGCTCTACCACTGAGCCATAGCCCCAGACCCTAAAATGAACATTTGCATATAATAATTATCCTTTCTTGATTTATTTAAAATTTAGAGTGATAATAATACATGTCTTAAGTGTACTCAGGCCAATTCAGATGAAGCACAGATTTGACACCATCAACAGAAAAGTACAGGTCACTTAGGAAAAAGAAAATCCTTGTTTATTGTTTCTGAAAAAGAAGGCCAATAAAGAGAAGGAATGCAGAACCTAGGGCTTCTTCCATGGTAAACTACTATAGACAGGCAGAGATGGGTCCTAAAGATACTGGGGCAGGACTTGAAGTATCCTGCTATCAGACCAAGGAGGAAAGAGTTGTAGGATTTTCCTTGAATTGCTTACCAATGCCTTCCCATAAAGCTTGTCCAAGGCACAACTTGAGACATCTCACTGCATCCTCTCAACAGACCTCATTCTCTTGGAAAGTAGCAATACCTCTTGTTCTCCCTTAAATATTTGTCTCTTCACTAAACATTTTCTCTACCCCAGTGTGGAGAAAATCACCATGATCATTCTGTCCCTGGTATTTACATTGAAAATATTACATTTCTTTAAGGAAGATAGGAAGTTACATTTGTAATGAACATGTGATATGGAGAGTTCTGGGTTTCAATACCAGCTTCTTTTCTTTCTTCTTCTTCTTCTTTTTTTTTTTTTTTTTTTTTTTTTTGTGTGTGTGTGTGTGTGTGTGTGTGTGTGTCTCCTTAGTCATGTTACTGTGCTTTTCTGAGAATCATCTGGAAAATGGGGACGATCAGTTATTCTTTACATGATCCATCTGTGAGTTATATGAGACAATGTATGTGAAACCACCTAGACTAGTACTAGTAAAATGGGGTAGGGCCCCAGGTTTATTTCATTAGAGAAATGTAGGATATGAGCAGCAGGTAGAGATTTCTATGAGACTTAAAGACATTTTCCTGTACCCCAGATATAGAGCCACGAGGGTGATGACTAAAGCTTTTAAATGACGGGTTAATCTACCCTCAAAATAACTTTTAAAATGGTAAAGTTGAATCACAAGTACAAACACCTGCAGCAATTCTTACAAAGTCATTTGTGTGGCTCTTGGGACTTTGGACAGGAGCCTGTAAGAAGCCAGAATCAGCAAAGTTGACCAAATACTTTCAGATTGACAACTTGTTCAAATGCCATAGCAATCTTGTGAGTTGGTAGTATTGTCCTTATTTTAAATATGGAAATATTTTCTAGAGAGATTAAGTGACTCTTAATGGTTGTGATGGGATTTCACCCAGTATTTTGGATTCATAGTCAATGGAAGTTTTTCCTCTGCACCTATTGAACTCTGCTCTTTGGGTTTGAAAACTAATGTTTATGAAAAACTAGTAGGAGTGATGGCTTTATAAATTGTGGATCAGAAGCAGGAAATGTCCCCAAACACACTTCAATTATTAATGAGTACTCTGTCTTGCCATTAAGTGATTATCACATTACAATCATCATAAACCAATGAGCCGCAGCAACAAGCATGAACCTAGAACTCAAGTTCGCAGCTGCATAGAACTTCCTACTTACCTGTAATCTTTATGCCAAGGAAAAGGGAGGTTACCTTGATGAATCTTTGTGGTTTATCTTTTGGGGTAGAAAAACTCAGTTCTACAGTTTTCTTGGTAAATCTATATATTATAATCAAGATACACACTACCGTTAACCTTTCCTTTGCCAGCAGATAGCAATTACAGGAAAACTACTGGGTAATTCTAGGCCTTTGTGTCCCTGAATGTGGGAGTGATTTAAATGGTTCTGACAGTAAATTTGAATTGTTTAACATACACTTTCTGTGAATTAGAACTACATTTTAATGACTTATTTCACCTCCCTAAATGCATGATTTTTAACTTTTTTTAGACATCAAGTGATTGCATGAGTACAGAAAATTTAGAACACTAGTAAGAAAACTTGGAATAAATCAGGAAACATTTTCTTCTTTTAAACATAGCTTAAATTGAGTATAAAGCAGGATTCTCAGAAACATCAAATAATTGCATGATGACTAGAATTTTTTCTTTTTCAATGAAATAGATAAAAATATTCAATGCTTCCATTTTTAAAATGTTCATAGTCTAGTTTCAATGAACTAAATTGTCAAATAAGCTAAATACCAAAAATTAAAATGGAACTTTCTCCCTCTATCTTTTACTACTTTTTTCTTTTTTCCTCAAGTGAAACCTATTGCATATCCTGTCTCTACTTTATTTTTTAGTTTCTAACCTCTGCTATCTTTAAGAATTCCACCTCTATTTCCTTCCTCCCAAATGTTGAGAGTGACATATATATATACTATCTATTCACATTATATTTGTTAGCTGTTCACTTCCTTTATTCCTATGGAGATAACCCTTTTTTGTTCCTACTTATTATTTCTCTTTTAGTTCTCTGCTGGTCTTTTGATGACCAAACTTTCTCTTTCTACTTCATTAGTGGAAGGCTGTCCTCTCATCATCTCAACTCATCTTATTCTAACATGGGGTGGATCTCAGACTCTGTAGCGATAATAAAGTTTCTATATATGATGCTGAGATGGGGAAACAAACACCCACTGACCTATTCCACTAATAGGTTGGAGGCCAGAATAGGATAATTATAGCATTGTACATCTTGTAAAGCAAAAATTACCTTGCACAAATTCATTTTATAGATCCATACCCACTCTTGCCAAGAACATAACCATTGCCTTGGACTTGGAATTTCACTCCATACATAATGTCTTTACGTCTGCCTACCATATATGGAAAATCCATCTAGACTGCAAATAATCTAAAATTATCAAAAGTTCACTTTTATTCCTCAAGCTCCATGATAAAATGGATAACACTTTTTAAAAGAAGCCACAATCTACAGTAGTAAAGAAATACTGCTAAGTAATAAAATAAAGAAAATTTGAAAGTCAGGCAAAAACCCCATCATGTTTTAAATCTTACTTGTTCCTTAGATCCCACGGGTGTTCACCAGACGTCTCCCTAAACAAAGAAGAAATGTGACAACAATTAAAGTGAAAATGATGCTACTGAAATACTGCTCATTATGTGATGCATGTTTATATTACTTAACTAGTGGAAAATGTCACATTCTAACAAGAAGTGAAATTTGTTGTATTTTGGCATTTTCCTTCACACTTGTTGTAAAGATCAGTTTAAAATATTTCTTTTAAAACAACAGGAAGCAAAATATGTTATGATTATTCTGGAAAGAGTGATAGCTTAAAATATTTAGTTCATAATTAAATCATATATAATGTGAAATAAATAATATATAGAGCTATCAATATTATTAAATAAAAATTTGTGTTGGAAAAGTCTATGAAAAATCCTTACAAAAAGAAACATTTGCATTGTCAACCTCTGTTAAGATTTATTTTTTTTGGTAAACATACATACAACCCACTGAGTTGCTTTGAATAAATCACAGGCTCTCTAGAAAGAAAACTATGATAACATTTTTAAATGGGGGAGAATTTAGATTTTAAAATTCATCTGAGGAAAAGACTTGTTAAAATTGTAAGTAAAAACCTGAAAGTTTATTATTAATATTTATATTTATTCAGATTGAGAGAGTGACGAGTCCATTGAGGCATTGTAGTGTTTCAGGATATTTATCTATTTATTTATTTTTGATACTGGGGATTGAACCCAGGAACTTTCAACCACTGAGTCATATTCCCAGTCCTTTTTTAGTATTTTATTAGATACAGGGTCTCCTGAGCTGCTTAAGCCTTTGCTAAATTGCTAAAGCTGATCTTCCTGTCTCAGGCCCAAGAACCACTGGGATTATAGGCATTTGCCACTGCACCCTACAAATTTTATAAGTCACTCTACAAACTGGACAATCTTCACATTTTCCTAATGATTTCTGCTATAGTTGTTCACTCTCACTTTTTTCTTTCTGTGTGTTTTTCTTTTTTGAATAGTGAAAATGGAGAAATTAATTTGTACTCTTTGTCAATTATTTAGGCAAGTGGAGGTATCTATTCACTAAATTTTTGGAAAATGCCCACTACTTTCAGTGATATTGATAATATCAATGAAGGTCTATAGACATGGATAGGGAAGGGAAAAAAGAGGCATTAACATATCCAAACTAATTTTGTAGAATTGATAGCTATATTTGTTATCTTGATTGGGATGATGACTTTGTAGGTATATACATGTGTCCAAACTCATCAAATAGTTTGCTTTAACGTGTAGTATATTATATATCATTTATATCTTTAAAAAAATTTTTTTTTTAGCACTAGAGATTAAACTCAGTGGCACTTAACCACTGAACCACATCCCTAGTCCTTTTAATTTTCTATTTTGAGACTAAGCTGCTTAGGGTCTAAGTTGCTGAGGTTGACTTTGAACTTACAATCCTCCTGCCTCAGCCTCCTGGGCTGCTGGGATTACAGATGTGTTTCGTTTATATCTTAATAAAGCTCTAAAAATTATTGAATGCTGCATAATATTTATTTAATATAGAACATGACATGTACAAATAAACCATTGAAAAAATTAGTGGGTATCGTATTGTTGCAATTTTTCTTTTTAAAGATTATCTGGTTACTCTGTCATGACAAGTTGAGGACACAGTGTTTGCAAGCAGTGGTCAAATTTTGTAAGGAGACATGGACTACCATATTGGCAGTGAAGGTAGAGGATGCTGGATTGATTATTGACGTGGTTTGTAGGTACAAAGAATAGGCTGGTTGAGGGCACTGGGTTTAAAGGTAAGGCAGAGTAGGGAACCAAGAATTATGACCAGTTTCTGGCTTGTGGAATGGATATATGGATACATGTGCATCAATTTCCCAAAATGTTGAAAATTTGGAATATAAGATTTGAGGAGGATAGAAGAGTTCCATTTTGAACATATTATGTTTAAAATGCCTGTGAAATAACCAAGTGGAAATGTTAAGTTGGGTTAAAATTTCTAGAACTAGAAGGAAAAGTTCAAGTTATACAAGTAATTTTGAGCATTGCCAGTGTATAAATTAGAATCAGCAGCCGCCATAGAATGAAGGCATAGGTTATCGAATGGGTGTAGACAGAAGAATCTAGAGTTGGGATATACATGACTTATCTTCTTGGGTATTTATACTCCCTCAATCTCTTAGATAACCAGAATGATGGTGAAAAAGTATTCTATGAGACACAAGTTAATTTTAATTATTTCTTATGCTCTATAGAGAATACTTTCTGATGTTTATATTTAAAAGTCCACAATATAGGTAGGAGAGAAAAATTATTATAAATTTCTTCCAGTTTAATCTTTAAATAAATCCTCAAAGACCCTTGGACATCTAATTAATTATTTAAAAGATTTTATTTTTTTGCATTTTTAATTTTTATTTTATTTTATTTTTTTATTTAAAAGATTTTTAGTCACTCCAAAATGTATCTCTCAAATCAACTTGATAGATCTATTTTTTACATATACACTTTTAAATGAGGCTGAAGTGAAGTATAGAACTTAACTGAAATTTTTCTTGACTTGAAAATCTTTTCTTTGTATGTTCACAGAATGTGGAAAAAGCTGTGATATGATTTTCTAAGGTAGCTATAAAATTTATACTGTGATGCTCCAAAATCAGCTGTTCTTATATAATAGAAGTTAATCACAGAGGCAGAACAAACAATATTGAAATTATAGTTTATTATTATAAAAGGAGATAAAATATAGGCATTTGTGTCTAGTGTGAATGGTGTTATTCAAGGTAATTCTCCATTTGAAAATGATTCATAGGAGACTTGGTTTTGTTAGTTTCCATTGGCTTTGAGCATTGCTGGAATATTGAGTAGTCATGTAAACTTGCTAAATTCTTGCTTTTTTTATTTGTAAAATATAAATCATACAAATGATTTTACAGGATTTTGGTGGAAATATGTGGAATAAAATATATAAAAACGTCTTTCACAGTGCAAGGTACTAGAGACTAAAGGAATAACACCATCACAACAATAATGAGATATCATAGCTAAAGACAGCATCTGATAGTACAAAAATAAAATTTTTGGTGAACTGAATTTGCATATTGTATTTAATTTCACTTAGAATTTTCTAAGTCATTAATAAGGCCCAGAAATAAGTCACAGGTGTGTGTGTGTGTGTATATATATATATATATACACGTACCATACATATATATTTATACATATATATACGCATATGTATATATACATATGTATATATATGTATATGAAGAAACATGTACTTCTTTTTTCTTATTCTACTTTATGTACTTTGAATGTGAGTTATTGGCACAAATAATAAAAATGAAAGATTGGGATCTACTCCTGTTGAATTACCTGGATCGAAACAAAAATTTGAAATATGGTTCTTCCATCTAACCCAATACCTCTCTTTATATTTAATTTGTTCTTTAATCTTATAACTTAGTTTTTTTATTCCTTGTTATTTTTCTCATTTTTCTTTAGCTCATATTTTATAAAGATTAAATCATTAATCATCATTTTATAACTGGTTTTATTTTTCTTTCTATAAAATTAAGAAAAATTTCCATATTTATAAAAATAATTTAATATTCACTGTTGAAAATATACAAAATGCATTGCAGAAAAAACCCTGAAACTCATCTATAGGGACTGAGAAATAATTGCTATTTTCTTTTTGATCTCTTTTCTAATGTTAATATATTCTTTGTAAGTTCAGAAATGGTATCATATTCTTATTTTTACTTTTTTTTTGTGGTGCTGAGGTTGAACTGAGGGCCTTGTACAAGCTACACAAGCACTCTACAACTGAGCTACATCTCCAGCCCCATCACTATAGTGTTTTATAATCTGTTCATCTCATGGGACCCTCAATAATTTTGGATTAGGTAAGAAAGATATAATGGTAGAAAAAAAGAAAGAGCTTTGTACATATATTTGCCAGTCACATGATGTTGGACAAGTTGATTACTTCCTCAATAATTAGTTTCCTTTTCAGTAAAATAGATATAAAAACAAAAGGAATACTTATGTTTGAGAATGTCTGTGTAATTACCAAAATATAATGGCTGTTTAACATTTAATGCTGACCTCATCATTTATTTATCCAACAAGTATATTTGAACATTTACTGTGAATTTCTTTCTAGAGGCTTGGAGTTATAGTTTGAAGAAAAATAACCAAAGTTTCTGCACAGATAAAGATTACATGCTAATGGATAAAACAGGCAATATACAACAAAGGCAGACAAATAGAGAGATAGAGATGACAGATGAAAGATGAACAGAAAGATGGATGGATGTGCGTTTTCAAATGTAACTGAGAGTCATGAAGATCATGAAACAGAATAATGTGGCAGCAAATGGGCAGTGCTGGGCAATTCTGCACAGTGAGTCAGGAGGGTCTTCCTGAAAGGGAGTCATCTGAGCTGAAACCTAAATAATAGAAGGGAAAATGAAAGGAAAGGATAGAGACTTCTGGAAAGAGCATTTAAGTGCAGAGCCTCTGACTCAGGGACAAGCTTTAGTGTTTGAAGAACACCAGTGTGTCCAGTGTGGTTGGAACACAGTGAGACAGAAATAGCTTGGCATGAAAAGGGTGGAAGAGGAGGTGTAGGCCAGATCTTACATTATATAAGGCTTCGTAAGACACAGTAAAGACTTGGCCATGGAGAGCTAACAGGGAGTTACCACGAGGATGGTGAAGATCAAGCTGGTTACCTATTTAATAGTTCAGGAAACAGGGTCTGTCTTTGTCTATATATCACACAGCAAGCTAATCATTAAGTCCAGTCTCCTGTTCAAACTCTGATTAGGTTTAGCATCTCTATATTTTGTTGCTATCCATAATGGAAATTTTTTTTTTCACCATTTAAGTCTAAAGTTGATGACTGCTCTTGAATGTTTTTTTTGTTGTTGTCTCTATTTCTTTTCTTAAGTCATTTCCCAGTTTTCTACGTTGGATTTAATACTAAGGAAGAATTTTTTAAAAACTAGTTTTATCTGGGATTATATATTCTGAAATCCAAATTGCCTTAACAATTAGGATACACCTTTATAGCGTGCTCATTCTCTACATACCCCATGCACTAAACCCCTCCCCTTTAAACTGGTCTTTCTTACTCACATATTTTAACTTTACCAGCCAAAAAAAAAAAAAAAAAAAAAAAGCTGGCTTCAACTGACATTCTAGAAATAACTTCCTTTCCAGAACCATGTCTCCTGAACTACTTTTTTTTTTTCCCTTCCTTGTCTATTTGAGCCTCATCTGCTTGAGTGTGTCTTTTTCCCAGGCACTTCTTTTCCCCTTGACTGGAAACACCATTTCCAACCTTGACTCAGGTACCTGCTCTGTCTGATGCTCCTCTGATTTGCTATTTTAGATGGCTCCTCACCATTCCTTTACCACATCTGCCATACATCCTGGATTTTGTTCAGCCCATTTCCTCCCCATTTCCCCTACTTTTCTTACTGAATTTACTAAATGTAACTATCAACAAGGATAGAGTTTGCTTCTTCACCTGGGACTCTGCCTGCCTTTAACTTAACAATAACCTTAGTTGTAAGAAGAATAAATAGACAACCCATGCATTTTCAGGTTAGGTCGTATCCATTTGATAGCTGTTACATGGAAAACAAATCCTAAAAATTTCACATGCACATTGTACACTCTATTTTTATTCTCCATCATCCAGAAGAGAAATTGAATTTGAGAAGCATTTTTTCCCTAAATTACTCTTGTAAATATTATATGTATTGGACTTGAGCATCAGACTTATTAATAAGGAGATCATAGTATAATTTTAAGTATTGGTGAGGGACTTTCATCATATTTGTTTCTATAATGCCAGTGCTTGAATAGTGTATTTTTATCATGAAAACCTCAAGAGCTCACAATAAAATTAGAATACATCTGAAAAGTCCTATCATTCACCTTGGAGATGCTTTGGGTTACAATACAGTATAAATAGGCCTGAAGAGAGAATAGGATGGTGAAAGTAGAGTTTGACTAAGTGCAGACTCTTCTTACTTTATAATTTTATGTACTATCTGCTTTGTTAAATATTTCTTACATTTTTTTTTACTATGCTATTGAGTCTTGCCCTTCACACTAAAGAGTGTTTGACTACTATCAGTTTCTCTCTTATATAAAGTGATAGTAAATTATAAACAGATCCCTTGTGATGAAGGAAATATTACCACATTGAACTTCTTTACTCTCCGTACCAGGACTCATTACTTTAATCTGTAATTCTTTGTGTGAAATCTCATCATGGGTTCCTTGGGTATGTAAATGTATAACCCACCATTGCATTCATCACCCCTGACAAAGAATTTACCTCAGCCTTTAAACACATCCACAGAGTAATTGTACAAAACTTTCCCATCTCAAATTGTTGTCAGAGCTCCCTTATCGAATCACTTTTTTCAACACATTCTTTTATTAAATCTTCTAAATATATTTCTGAGAATTTCTCCATACTGATAAGATAATCAGGCAATATTTGTTGGAGCTCACTAAATTATATCTTCCATAATGTTATTATGTTCACTATATTTCAGATATCAATATTCTCTTTGCTCCATATACAAATAAATTACAGAGCTAAAATTATACTAGCTTCACTTCACTTTCTATTTAGTATGTGTTACTCTTCTTTTTTTAATACTTATTTTACCCATCTTAAATAAGAACAGTGTTATGTTTTGGAGAATAAATTTTCAATGAAATCTATAAAGTTAAACTTAAAATGAAATTAGTATACAGTATGGTATCATAGCCAATTGGCAAATTATATGACTGCTGAATAATCAAGTCTATTTACTTATTTATATTATAGTAACTCTGGGTTATTGATCTGCCATCCACAAATATTTATTGTGTCCTCTCCATGAAAGACATTCTGCCTAAGTAATATGAGGGACAGAGAGAAGCAATGGGGTGCAAAATTTTGACACTCTGGTGAGAATGTGGTTCTCATGCATTAATTATAAAAAGGAACACATGGGAAATGCCAGCCGATTAGTATAGCTAATGCATCTCATAAGATGAGATCATAGTTTTGTTGCCCAGTAGTGTTAAAATTTAAGCTGGGAGAGTCTTGAGATGTTATCAGGATTTAATTTTATTGAAAGGAGAGAGAGAAAAGTAACAGCATGAACAAATTTGGAAAAGACAGGTAGAATGTTGAGCAGCATTGTTCTAATGTGGTAGTCACTAGCCACATGTGGCTATTGAGCTCTTCAACTACAGCCAATCTGAACTGAGATGCATGATTTCAAGAACTCAGCATGGAAAAAAGTGAAATATTAATATTAGCCATTATATATTAAAATGAAAATATTTGAATGTATTGGGTTAAACACAGCAATATAATTATTAAAATTAATTTCCTACATTAATTTTTTCCTTTTATTAATGTGGTTTCAAGAAAATTTAAATTACCTACATGGCTCACATTTGTGAGTTGGCATTAGATATCTGTTGGGTAATGTTAAGCTATTGAGTTATTTTTTGTAAGGACACAGGAGTTATTACACATACATTTTTAGGAAAAGTTATTGTACTTAAAAGTGATGACTGGTTAGGAGTGGCTCCAGACTAGAAATGTGGAGAATCAGAGGGCCCACATATGAGGTGACAAGGGCTGGGTGAAGCGGTGGAGGAGAGAGATGGCAGGGCGATATCCAGTTTTTTGGTGTCTGGTTATTTTCACTTAACAAAATATTATTTTAGATTGTTCCTACTGCCAGAGAGATTATAAAAGAAAACTTTTGGAATAATAAGCTCCAGTGAAAACTATGGAGATAAGAAAAGAGTGGAATCAATAACTTGATACTATGAACTGAGAGGACAGGAAGAATAATGATTGGTGAGAGAATCTGCTTTGTGGGGTGGAGGATTTGAAGCCTGGGAATGTATAGTAAGGGTGGAATTCTGATGATGATTAATCTCAGTGGAATGAAGAGTGTAAGGAACAGGCAGATGGTGTCTGATATGATGGAGGGACATCCAGGAATAGACAAAGGCTTTGGTAGAATGGAATTGGAATTCAGGGGCAGAAAGGGTGAAATGGATAACAGAGATTTGATAACCACATTCAGTAGAATGGAATGTGAAATTAAAGAGCAACAGTGTAGTTCAGGTGATGATTTGCTGAACCACAGGGAACACTGACATGGTTGGAGGAGACTGCTCTACAAAGGCAAATTGATCAATCCAAAAATGGGAAGAGAAAAAAGACAGTGTGGTATCATGAAGCCTAAGGAGGAAAGAAAATCTCAAGAAGGAAGAAACAGCTAAGAGGAAAAGATGTCTTTAAGAAGGGTATAAAAGAATGTAGATGGCATTTTATTATTTATACCAAAATATTACCTGGCAGAAATATAGTGCTCGACCATGAAATCTAAGAAACACCAGATGTTCCATGATCTGTCTTATTACTTTTGGATCACATGGACCACACTTAGGTTTTTCTCCAGATGTTTGTCCTTTTCTCAATCTCTGGTAAGTACACCTATCCTATAAGCTTCCTTCTGAAGAGGGTCAGATTTATTGTTTCCTGTAGCATTTAATATCTGCATACGCATTCAACACTTATCACTGACAGACTAATATTATTATCTTTTTTGTACATACCAAGTCTTCTGGCTCAAAAGCTGTTTTTTGTTCTCCATCTGGCTGCCTCTCTAGGATTGCCCTTAGTGCTTAAAATATACCATGCATAGAGGAAACAGAGCCAATAAAGAAAGATTTGGGGCCAAGGCTAGCACGAATAATTGATCTGGGCTGCTGAGAGTCACGGTGTTCCCAAGAACCCACACGTCATCTTTGGTTTTTCATTTCCCCACCAGTTTTTATCCATGTTTCTCTTTGTGGCCTTTACTGTTTAAGAGTAGAAAGCACATTTATTCATTCAACAAATTGCTAAGATATTTAGAAGTTTATAAAAAGAAATCCTACATGCATTCTGCATGCTCTTGTTATAATTTACATGTATATCTTCCATACTAAAATGTAAGATTCTTGAGGAAGGGTCCAGTTATTATTCAGCTATCGATATTTGCATTTCATGCCAAAAGTTTCTTGGCACCTGGTTGACTGTCCACTCACACTTGTTTAATGAATACAGGAATTACATGAAAGTGTGAATTCTTTTCTGAAGGAACTTACAGACTGAGTAGCAAAGACACAGTGTGTGCACAAATAACTAGAGTATAAACAGGAAAAAGATGGCTGGAAAAAGAACTCAGATAAAAAAACATATCAGGAAGTTCACTACAAGAGCACAAAATGTCTCATAGAAGGGACTGGGAAACTGGCATTGGAGCAAACCAGAAGAGGGTGAAATTGGAAGGCTAAAGGGGACATTTTTCCCAAGGAGATGCTGCCCATTGGTTTTATTTGAAGATTTTAATTATTTCAAAATTATGAATTATATTATGAAAATACCTATTCTCCATGTTTTGTTAGTTTTTATTTGAACTCCTATAATTTTTTTCTTTACCAAAAAGCTTTCTTGCCCATAAAAAATCGTACAATATGTAGCTGCAGAGCCGAGTTTTATTTTAAGGACAACGGCATTTTTACCTCCTGTTTTGCGTGAGGGTCTGTGGGTTGTAGGAGATGAGAAAAGAGAGTTCCCAGCTGCCACAGCCCAACAAAGCCCCTGAAAATGATGACTGCATCCATTTCTACCCAGTGCCGCATTCTGAAAGTGATCTTTTTGAAACAAAGATTGCAAATAGCTGCAGCTTCTCAAAACTGCAGTTGCTTTTCATAGTGCGGCGATGCTGTCTCTGTGCTGACGCAGCTCCCAGCACGGGAACCAGTCTGCCTTTGAACTTTTTCAGATACTTCATTCCCAACAACGTAGAGAGTATTACACAAAACAGAGGGGCCGTGTTTTTAATTATGTGGAATGGATGAAATGGGCAGCCATGAAGCAAAAAATGACTATGAGGGAGAGAAATGAAGATATAATGCCTGCTTCTCCTTCCTCTAACCCCCTGGGGTTGGAGGTAACGTTCTGTACCCCTGGGCAATGCTCTGAAAACATATACATAGATAAAGATGAGAAATCGGTACCAGAAAAAAAAAAAAAATAGATGTGATGGAAAAGACATGACGTTTTCTGCGTAGATGATGTACTATGCTGGGAAGAGTGGGGGTGGTTAGGATAAGGTTTGTATCTCAGCTCTGCCCCTTACCAGGGTTGTGGGCTTTTGTGTTTTGTTTTGTTTCTTCATTTTGCTAAATTGTTTCATCTCCCCAAGTTTAGGTTCCTTCAAGTGGAGCTTATTATATGAAATGCTTCTTGGTGTTGCTCTGAAGATATTGAGATATCTGTAAACCTAGTAGGTTTGTAAGAAATGCCAGTGTCTTCCCTTCCAGGCTTCCTTCGTTTCCCTTCCCCATGTGCACTTGGGAAACCTCTTGTCAGGGACTTCTCAGACCAGCAGTTTCACTTCTTATTATTGGCATGTGGGCTTCATTCTCTTTCACTGCAAAGATGTACTAATCATCCACCATCTGTAGTGTTCAGGCATGTCCTTATCCTTTCCTAATAGAGATGCATTAGTATGCTGAGATGGGCAGCAAGGCTTTTTCCCTCTGCTCTCCCTTGACCTTCGTTTCTCATTTGGCCCGCTTGGGTATAGTCCGTAGACATGACAAGCAATTTGTCAGTAATCAAGCCAGTGTTTTCAACAACGCATTCTTTTTCCAAGGGTGGGCCAGGGTTAAACACACCAAATTATATTGCTGGAGGAGGCTTTAGGAAAGATCTGATCCAAGCTCTTCATACCCTTCTGTGGAAACAGGCCTAGGACCTAACTGACTTGTCCAAGACTTGAGGAAACTTAATCCTGCATCCATATTAGACTCATGATTTTTGCTACTCAGCCCAGAGAGCTTTCCAATCAGTTCTACACCTCTCAGAAACAGGCATCTTTCCAGCTTTGCCAGAGAGCATATCACCACAGTAAATCCAAATGTCAAATATAAGACCAGCCATATGAGAATCTGTGAAAGGATTCATCATTAGATGGTTCTGATTGCGAATATCTTTTGGAAAAAACTAAAGATTGGAAAATATTCAGAAGATTCTTTTTCTCTTCTTTGATTGGATATGATTTCAAATGCACCTCTCTTTAACCCCCTCCCCTTTTCTTCTCTTCTCCCTTGGGTTTGATACCCAGGTGGTCTTGCTTAATGACTGCACTATCTCTGGCATGAAACACCATGACTTTTTGCTTTGGGGACTGCAGTATGCAAATTGACGAAAGTCAATCGGTACCTGATTTTCTAAATTGCCTTTGCTATAACAATTCTCCCACCCATAATAACCCATTGAAATCAAACAATGGGATTGATTACACATTCCTCACTCTGGCGAAAACTCCATTAGTTTTAAATGAATAAAAACTGCAGAACAGGGCCCAATTTGGGGTAAATAGTGTACAAAATTGTCCAGGAAGCCTGGTGGAAATAAGCTTGAAACAGCTTAAACATTACTCTCTAGTCATAGGGACTATCAAGCAAACAGAATTTTATTTACAACTCACAGGAAGGAAAACAAAGGCATGCTACCTGAGTATTGTACAGTGTGTCAGAGTCAGTGGGACTGACATTTATCCCCGCTTGGCTCTTGAGACAGAGTAGTAGACTCCAGCTGAATTCTGGGACCTCTATAGCCCGGTTAGCAATCTGTACATGGGTGAATCTCCAGGTTGGGATGTTTCGGTTTCAGACTGTAAAACAACTAGTTGCTGAGCAGTCTGGAACAGAGTTGTGGCCCTTCTACTTACTCGCTGTTTGACAGTGGTCAAACTATTTAATCTTTGTTGAATATCAGTTTTCCAATACCTAAGGTGGGATTTAATATTCCTGCCTTACTTGTCCTTCAAGGTTGTTAAAAGGATTAACTTAAAACCAGGCACAAAAAGCAACATTGCAAGTGTAGGGAATTATTATTTGAGGCAGTCTTTTTCATCGAGCTCATGCACAAGTCTTAAAGTATAAGGGGGAGTCTGTGGTGAGATTGGTCTTCTCTTCCGGTCCTGAGCTCATACAGCAGTATAGGTAGACTCCAGAGTTAGACAAACCCATACTTTCATCATGGCCCTCCCTCCCATTTACTGGCTCTGTGTCCAGGGTCAAGTTATTCCAACTGCCAAGACTCATTGGTAAAATGGGACAGAAATGATGCCTACCACACAGAGCTGTTGTGAGAATCAGCAGTGAGCACATGGGGCAGCAACACCGTGTAGTCAGTGACACTGATGATTATTAGCAGAAAATAACTGCAACCTGCAGAAATATTCATGTGACACTTTTCTCTGAACCATGCAAAAAATTTCTGTGAAGTCTTCACCAAAGTTACTCAGATTTTTCACTCTTTGCAGGAGGGACCTGTAAGAGGACTGAGGTGATATTGCAGACTGAGATGTCTGAATTCCTAGAGGATGAGCTCTTGGATTGTGGGATTTGATGTTTTTGCATCTCACCAAATATTTGCATTCATAGCACCTGGCGAGGAGTCTGGCATGTGGTCATCTACTCAGTGGGCACTTGAGTGAATGAGAAGAGAATTCATGGGTTCATCTAAGGATATGTAGGAATGAAATCAGGAGGCTTGCCTCCTTTAATTGAAAGGAATGGAGACTTCCCTTTCTTCTTGCTCGAACAATTACCTTAGAAAATTTGTAAGTGTAAGTGTTCTCTGTCTTTTTGAAATGTATCTTTTTTAGAAACTAAATATGCCTTTTGTCAGCTTTACTTAGGAATGTCTGTCTCAAAGACCTGGGAACTCTCTCTTGGAAATGTAAATATCAAGGAAGAAAGTGCCCTATCTCCCCAGTTTCCATGGGAAGGTAGGAGCCTAACTTCAGTGGGCTCCTGGGCTCAAAGGTATAAAAATCCTTTCTGTCACAAAGTTTGTCACACACACTTCCCCATGGATAAGGTCAATTAGTTAACACAGATGGCCAACCCAATTATCAGGTAGAATTATGATGATCTATTTGAGACCAATGGTACCATCAAGTCCTCTTACTTGAGGACTAGTTATTGTTTATCTTGAAAACATGTGTGTGATGAGGTATATCTACTTGGCTATATGAAAGGGTGAGATTTCTTTCTGTCTGTGAAATCTTAATGGATCGCCCGAGATGCATGTCACATTCTGGCTTAATGCTTATTTAACAATAAAGGTGTTTCTTTCTCTGTTACCTTTGTGAAGATGATTTCTGGGTTGGGAGAAAAATCTATCTATCATCTATCTATCTATCTATCTATCTATCTATCTATCTATCTATCTATCTATCATTATATCTATCTATCTATCCCATCTATCCTAGCTACCCATCCCCACCCCCAACACACACACACACAAACTTGCTAAGCAGAGAACTATGATTTTCTGTTTAAATGCCATTTGATGACTGTGGGATAGATTGAGCCTCAGGAACTAAAAGAAATCTGAATCCTATGCTGTGCAGTAGATGACAAGCTGCATTCTTTCAGGATCCTTCATTCAAATGCTGTCAGGGTCTTTATTATTGAATTGGGTGAAGACAACACTGGAGTTCTTGGACCTTGTATCTGAATTAGACACAAACCCAAACTTGTACTTAGTTTGGTAAATCTGTTGATCTGGTTGAATAAGCAACACTGAAAAGATGTGAATTTTTCTTACTCTTCTGAAGGAGGTAAAATCTCCAAAGACCAATGATGGTAGCTTAAATGCTAATGTTCTTTACTTTTTATGTAACTATAAACATTCAGCTAATGTGCCTACTTATTTTGAAACTCAAGTAGGTTATTCTTCAATTGAGTAAGATTTAAGAGTTTTAATGGACTGACTCACTAATAAAGATTATTCCCTTTCTGCTATACAAAGAAAGTTCTGACTAACTAATCATAAATTCTCACTGGCCTCTGGTTAGGATTGCCCTCATTATTTGCAAACTTTCTTAAAATTAAAAAAAATCTTGGCAGTTTGTATGGAAAGTAGAGATTTCCACAACACTAAACAATGGAGTAAATAATTAATGCTCTGATAAATAGAGGAAAAATTCAAGACAGCTTATACAAATAACATAAGCAAATGAAGCTATTGAGATAAAAGGAAAGTGATTATAAAAAATAAAAGGGTCCAACATAGCCAATAGGAGCTAAGAAGACATGGCTACTAAGTATAACATAGAAAGCCTGAGATGGGATTCTGGAATAATTAAAGGACATTAGGAAAAAAAACCTAAGAAAGTCTAAATAGAATGTGGATTTTAGTTGGTAACAATGAATCAATAACAGTTCATTAATTATAATGTAATTTAATAAACCATTAAATATTAAATATTAATAACAGAGGAAAATGAGATGAGGTGCAAGGGAGCTCTCTGACAAGGAGGGAGAATAGCTTAGGGAAAGACCCCAGATGAAAATATTGAAATGTCATATTTGTCTTTAAATCCCTAGATTCAGCACAGGGCCACTCATTTCATACTGAATGAAAATTATGTTTGTATCCCTTATTTCTCGCCTTTTAGTCCCCATTTCTTACCTTTCCCTCCTACATACACATACCCCACTCTCTTGGTAAGGTCCCAGTATGTCTCTTAGTTGAACCTGCCCAAACATTGGGAAGAACAAAGCAACAAGAACACAGCCCACACAAACAACTTGAGTCATTTGGAATTTTTCATATTTCAAAAAACTGTGAAGCCTCCAACTCTCCTTAAAGATGAAAGTTAAAGTGATTTTGACTCTAATGCCCAGAGACTAATGCTCCCACAGTACAATCTGTAAGTTTGTGTACTGGGATAAAAATAAAATGTCACCTATACAATGGGACTTCCCTTTAATAAACTTGGTAATATCAGGAAGTAATTCATCCTTGTGCCTTGTATCTGGATTTAAATTGAGGCCACATTCTAACTGGAGAGACCAACAATGTGCATCTCAGGATAAAATGAAACCAGAATATCCAAGCTGGAAAGGATCTTAAGGACTATTTAGTCCAACTTCTTCATTTTTTGAATGAGGAAACAAAAGTCCAGGAGAGGTTACATACTTTCAGAAGTTCCCCAATATGAATGTTTGTGTGTCACTAAATTCCATAAAACCTATGAGAATGGATTAAAATAGAAAAAACAAAGAATACACAGATAATTGTTTGTGAACTTGACCTTAATGGTTCACTCATTAAAATTATCTTCTCCTGGAAGAACTTTTCAGAAGTGCTAAATTTTATAAATACAAGACAACAGGGCTAATTTGTTCAAGGATAGAGTATGCTGACATGGTTTAACTTCAGAGATCTGAAGAGGGTTCCCTGCTCTAAAAGTTATTCTCCCAGCTGCTAACTGAACTCTGAGAGTTATCAAGAGACATGAATTTATTCCATAATTGAAGGTTTTATATGAAAATACCCTTGGAATGATTCCCTTCTTTAAAAGATTTATCAGGTATTATAGGGGGAGGCTTATTAGCAAAGATGGCCATAGGGAAATCTAAAGATCACAAGAGGATTACACATCAAATAAGCTGGAAAGAGTGGAACCAGTGGACATTTCACCAGGGCCATATTTTTGGGAGTTCTGATTTTTGGTCACCTGACAGTTCAGTGAGAGACAACAATGACTGACAATGGGAATAGGTGCTTCAATGGCAAATGTGGCTTTGTGTCTGATCTCAGGCACTGTGAACTTGGGAAAATCAAGGAACTTTTCTGAAACTTAGTTTTATTATCAATCCAATGGAAATGACTTAGACTCAGGTAGGGGATAGAAATGAATAAAATACTTAAGAACTTGAAAACTCATTGCAATTGCCAAGTACATATTTGTTTCCTTCCACTTTCTACATTTTTGCTCCCTTTTCCATGTCTAGATATAAAATCCTCTAGGGTGTGTGTTACCTCCAAGTAGTCACTCATGATGGGGTAATAAGACATGAAGAAAGAGTGAGGTAGAAGAAAGAAGGGAGAAAGGGAAAAGGCCTTGTACTTTGCTTTGGATAGCACAGTAACAGACAAGAGGGGAGCTGGATAGTGTGGTGGGGACAGACTGGAGCGCATTTTCCTTCAGGCTAGATGCTTCTTTGCCTTTCCTATCTCTGGTTATATTCATTTTACTTTCTTGAGTAAAATTCTTCTCCTCCCTCGAACTTTCAAAACCCTCCCCTACCAAATAGACATGACAGAATATACTAGGACTGGATATGTATACAAATTACTCTGTCACAATTCTTTGTGTTGAGACTAATTCAATATCTGTTCAATATGTGTGGTAACTGTTATTCTTATTTTCAAATTTCTCCCTTCCAGTAAGTTTAAAATCTCTACTGAGTATAGCATACTTTTATTTTTAGAACGTTTTGCTTTATTTTCATGGGTATTACTTGCACACAGGACAGGGTGATGGTGAGAAGTCTACTTCACCAAAATATTAGAGGTAAGATTATTTTCTAAGAGTTAAACTATAAAATAAATAATCCACATACAGCTATATAAATTCTATGCAAAGCGTTATACAAAGGGATAGTTGTACAAAACTATACCTTAAATAGGCAGAATGATCTCTGCACTAAGTAAGACCGGACATGGAACAGAAATGAAGTTATTTAAATATATGAGAAATGTGTCAATCAGAAGGAGAGTTAGTTAGCAATGGAAACAGGATGCTGAGAAACACAAATTGGTGGTGAAGGAATCCTACCCCATTTCAGAGAAGAGGTTCACTAGCCCTGGATGCAGGTATTGACTTCATCTACAGAGCTAATCCTGCAGTGAAGGTAGATACACACAGCATGTTTATCTTGATGACTGTCACCATCTAGTTCAGAGGGCCATAAATTAAGGAGCAAATATAATCCTACCGGTCTGTTTTTGTAAATAAAGGTTTTCTGGAGTAGGGTACTGCCATTTATGAACGTGTTGCCTTCTGCGTACTTTCTGCGCAACATCTAAGTTGAGTAGGCACAGTTGTGATGGGAACAGCATGGTTTGCAAAGCTGAAAATATATGTTATCTAGCCCCTTACAGAAAATGTTTGCAGACCCCTGATAATTCTGCCAACTTGCCTTGCTTTCATGCTTACAAAGCATCCTTTTAAGTCAATGTTTGTTTACTCCTATGCAAAATTGGGAGCACAAGAACCTGCAGAACAGTTATAAGACAATCTATTGGAAGTTCCTTTATTTTTTTCCTTTGTTATGGTAGATGTTCTGGAGAGATTAAGTTTACAATATATTAGATCAAAGCTGGCAGACTGATCTGTTGATTGTGGTGCCCTTTCCTAGTACATTGTTATCTGAGCCTGGTTGGGGGTCAGCCCATTTTCTTTGAGTAACATTGGAACTTCCAGTGCATCATTTCTTTCTGAAAACTTCTTTCAATGTCCTTTATAGATGGAGAAACTACAATTCAGACAGAGGAAGACATATAACATCGAGGTGCTACTATGTGCTAGGCTCACAGAAGTTGACTAAGTAATGTCATTTAACCTTTCCAAGCTCATGCAAGGGTTACAAAACTCAACTTTGTAGTCTCATGGACGTGGAACTGGCAGCTTGCAAATGGTAAGGCCACAGTAATTTGTTCACAGAGACAGAATTTGAAAGCAGGTGCTCAGACTCAAATACTTTTACGCTATGGTGTTTTCACACGACATATACTGCTGGCAAGTCTTCTGGTGCGAGGCTTAAGAAAGCAACACCATATGCCTTGATCTCTTCCTCCCACAAAGGTGTACTGTTGTTCTTTAATAAACACTGATTAAGTTAGAAAATCCTAGAGATTTTAAAGGTGTAAAATTTTAAAACAAATTTCGAACATTTAGACTGGAGTTTAGAATCTTAGCCAGCTACTTTACATAGTCAACTATACTCTTGCATAAAGAAATCAGTGCCATCACGGTCTGATGTTCATAAATAACAGTTTCTGACTTTTTTTTTTTTTTCAAAACTGGTTTTGTACTTATTTTAAATGTTGTACTTTGAATTCATTGCAGCAGGAACATATTTTAGAATTTCTAAAAGCTGAACAGAATAGAAGGTTATCTATAATATGAGCATAATCACAGTCATAATATCTGTTTAAAATAAAACACTGAAAAGAATTAAATGTTCCCTTCAAGCCAAACTCAAAGAAATTTCAACATAAAATAGACTGTAAACTTGCAGTTAATACTGCTTGCTGAGATCCATTCTTTAGGAGTTCAAAACCTCTGAAAAGCTTTCACTCCATATTTTTGAGTGCTAAAGGAGAAATTTCCCAGCCTCAGGAAAAGAGTTGGTCTTATCCTCTGACCCAATGACTTGTGTGCTGCCCTGGTGTGATGTGTAAATATTGCACTTGAATGTGCTTCTTGTCCTCTTACCTAGGTGGAAAAAACTTGGTTGGTGAAGTATAGCTCCATGGCACTTAATTTACTACAATGCAGATGGCATCTGTTTCATTACATATTTGCTATAAGATGGTAATTTTTACAAATAAATTACAAATAGAAATATATGTGGAAATATTTTTTAAAAGCTGTATAAAAATTCCTCTCCTTAGTTCTTTTCATTTTCTTAAATAAGGATACTAACTATACCTTGAAGAGGCGTGAACTCAAATAAGTAAAAATTCAGAACTAGAAGTTATTTGGAAATTCTTGTCACAGAAGGTTGAAACTGGAAGCTACCCCTAAGACACTTAAATCAACTCATCATATAAGTGGAGAACACACACCTCAGCATGCAGTGATATGCTCAAGGTTGCAGGTCTTATTGCTAGCAGAGCTGGGAGGACCAACCAGGATTCCTGAATCCTAGTTAATCTCCTCCTACTCTACTGTACTGTCTGTCTAGGAAAAATAAAAATTTACATTTCCTTTAGAATTGTTTGAACAAGAAATCTCTAAAATGCAAGAAGTTATTTTAGGTTTCCTTAGTTTTGGCAGAAAAGGGACAATATATTTCTTAGAAGGCTGTTTATGTGAAATAAACCCAATTTGTTCTGGCTTGAGCATGAAAGGGGGAGTTTATTGACTCATTTAACCAAACTACACATGGTTTTGGTTATGGATGAGTAGACCTAGAGACTCAAGCACCATCAGGGGCTCTCTTTCCATACCTCTCATCTTTGTTCTTTCCTACCTGGTGGCTTTATTCTTACGCTGGTTGACACTGTGAGACTGGAACCAAAAGTTCTGGTGGCTTCGAACTTTATTCTTCCTGCCTCATAGTTAAAAAGAAAAGAGAACTCTTTCCTACCAGTTTCACTAAAGAACTTCTGGGGAAAAATGTGGATGGGGTCTGTTAAGATCAAATGACAGTCTCTGGATCCTCCATGGCTGAGAGGTTGGCTCTAGGACAACTCTCTCTGGACTCCTGTACCAGGAGCAGCTGGGGAAAGTACTGGAAGCTCATCCCAGATTTACACTTGGACTATGAGAGATGCAGGTCCCCAAAGGCACTGGAGTGATGTTACTAGAGAAAGCAGGAAAGATGTGCTAGATAGATAAACTAGCAGGATCCAGAAAAGAAGTTGGAGTCACTAAAGACTGGATCTGCCCTGGGAGAATACACTACTCACTCAGTTATGTATAAATATATGGGCCTTTATCATTCTTTAAGGCTTAATGTATCTTATAAACCTTGGTGGGAGGCATAACCCATTACCTACTTTTCATTTTCTAGAGAAGCTCAAAATTTCAGGTACTTGGTTCCCCAGCCTCCTTTGTAAATAGGACACAGGAACATGACCGAGACTTAGCCAATCTTCCAGACTTGGAGTCAGGAGTTAGTGACACCAATATTCAGTTCATAGCCAGTAGTAGCTGTAGTATCCAGTCCAAGGGCCTCAACAGCAGCAGTGGATGCAAGCTGGGCATCAGACTCTCAGGAATAACAACGGCAGGGTCCTAACCAGCCTAGTATTATAGTTTCAATTCAAAAGCAACCCTGCCTAATACTCAACTTCATTTGTTCCTGAATATTTTGGGGCTCGGTTCTCTAGCCTTCTTAATGCTATTGTGAGCTTCCAGCAGGTGTATTATAAATTGATTCTCTGCATAATCAATCTATAGTTAGTTTCTCTAAACCAGTAGAAGAAAACTCTCGTATCATCTCATACAGTTGGGAAACTAGTTAATTCTTTCCTCTTTGAGAAATTTTTATCAACGACTTGTAATAATTGTTAAATGATTTTTAATAGTTGATGTTATATCAATCCATATTAGTGAATTCCAAAAGCATCTTTGTTATAACAATCTGTCACCTTCCTATGGATAATGTCATCATTGTTAAACAATACAGACTGATTTTTATCTAGGACTTCAATATCAGGATGACCTCAAGGTCACCATAACCTTTGTTTTCTCCTTCAGTTCTGCTAAGGCAATGATACCAATAAATACTCCACTTTCAAATAAACTTCCAGGAAGGATGTGTCTTCCCACCCTCAGAGAAAAATGGTCTGAGACTCAATGCCTCAGAAGCAATAAGGAAAATGAGCCATTAGAAAAACTAAAACTTTAATGTTAGGCCTTAATGCAGAACAGTATTTAATTTAAACAAGGCTAATTTCCCTTTAAAAGTCCGATATATTAGTGGGATACCTCTATGCCTTAAATAGCCCCAAAAAACAATGGAAGTTTAAAAAAATTGCTTTAATATAAAAATGTGACCACCTAATCTGTTTTAAAAGCTGTAGGTATAAAATGCAATTTAGACTGAGGTTGCTAGGAATGACAGGAAAAGTGTTGTGAAGGCTAAAAGCTGTCTGAAAATATTCAACATGCCATCAAAGGTTTTACCAGCTTATTCTCTCTGTAAGCTTTGCGTGTTTGGAAAAGAACACATATACACGTGGTTGCTAAGGATAAATTGATTCGTTGACCCATGTGAATGGCCCATGTTGATCTGTCGCAAATATCTAAACATGCTGCTTGACCCAGAGCTATTGAGGACACTTTTGCAGCAAACTGGGTGATGGGAGATTCCTTGCTGCCTCCTAGCAGTACATTCACCATAGGTGTGTTGGTGAGCACTCACTACTTTAGACAGTTCTGTCTTTTCTAGGGCAGGGCCAAGTGTAAAAAGGGTGGCTGTCCAATGAAATAATAATGACACTGTTAAATAAATGCTGTATGTTAGAGAAAGTAGATATTAACTTGAAAGTTATCAGAACCATTACCAACTGACTATCACAGGATCTGCAAGTCATTTACTGCTTAGGGAGAATATAAAGTAATTATCTTTTAAAAATTTCCTCTAATTGCTTTTCTTTTGCTTTTCTCCCATCAGTTGTTCTGGGACGTATCATCTTTTAGAAGGAAAGACAAGTATCTTTGAGCCTCAGTTACTCTGATTGTATTGTCCTAATACCTTGTTCATAAGTAAAACCCGAGATGGTACCCTTTAGAAAACTTGTTGAGAATCACCTAGGATAATAATTTCTGTTATAAAACAGAATCAAGATAATCAACAGGAACAAGAAACAAATGAATCAAGTGAAAGCTCTTGATGACAGAAACCAAACCAATTTAAAAAATGATGCTAAAGAAATATGATTGTCATTTCCAACCAGCTAACTAGACATGTTCTGTTATGGTCCAAATTAGAAGCAAGAAATATACTCCACAACCTAGGGGATTGTAGAGCACTTAGATGAATCACAAGTGACATATGGGAGCTCATTAAAGGAAGGTGAAGTTATGAGCACCCAGGGAGCTTGCTGGAAAAGAGAGCTTTTTACAAAAAGGTTTCCGGGGTCAGTTGCAATGATGAGAGTATGCTCATCATTCTTAAAGATGATCTATTTTTCTATAGCACTTCTCAGTTATTAGGGTGCTTGAGTGTGGGCCATTATGGCAAATTTCCAACTTGTGAACATGTGTGTGTAGGGAGACAGGGTGGAGGGTAGGGGTTGTGATTTGATTGATTTTGACAGGCCAATAATAAA
Organism: Sciurus vulgaris; assembly: GCF_902686455.1. NCBI lineage: Eukaryota > Metazoa > Chordata > Mammalia > Rodentia > Sciuridae > Sciurus > Sciurus vulgaris. Next base: position 28,136,452 of record NC_136476.1, read on the forward strand.
AACCACTGGAGAGTAAGACATTAGTGTAGACTCCTTCTGCTGTTTCACCTGAACTTCAAGGTAACTATTGAAGTTGCAAGAGCAAGATCAACCCATGGTTGTTCCTATGTTATGGAAGCTATGTCTGTAAGCTGAGCTTTGAATGACACATTATTTCCTCTGTGCACCCCAATCTATTTTCTGCCTGAGCAAGCTTATAAAACTCTGCATAAATTCTCCTCTCAGCCTGTTCCATAATCCTGTGAACACATTGTCTTCCTGTTCATTCCTTTAGCCAGCAAGCACCAGCTGTTGGGTCCTGGAAACATTTTATGATAAAGAGAAAAAAAAAGTAGATGATCAGAAAGCTGTAAAAACTGCAAAATGCTTGAGCTATGAAGACTTTTTAGGGGAGTGAATGTTTGACCTGCATAAGAGAAACGATTAGGCTTCTATCAATCACTTCAAGAAACACTCTGAGGAGATCCATTTATCTGGATGCTCCTCAGTTGCATCAGTTCTGCACAGGCTGTAAATGAAACCAGTGTGGTTTGTTACGTGCTAGAGAAAGGATAAACTCTGAGCTTAAAAATATGAACAGATATAATTATCTTAACATAGCACTTGTGCTTTATTTAATGTAAAAACATCACAAACTTTCTTTTCTCTATCTTTCAGCTTCAAAAGGAAAGTGGAAGTCACTTGGTAATGTCTCTAATTACTTGAATGCACACTTCACGCCTCAACTACACAGGAAAGCCAGTTGTTATAATTAGAAGTTATATAAAGACAGAGTTTATATAAATTGTAGCTAATTACTTAACTAAACTGCCAGTCTCTTGCCATCCTACAAGGGAAGATATTCAACAACATGTGATTTAAACAATAGGTCAAAGTGAGAGGTGTGGGGATTATAACAGAAAGGTTGTTCAATAGCTTCTGTGAAGTTTAAAAAAAACTTGATGGCTGTTATTGAGAATTGAATACTGTTCCATTTGGAAATTAAGTTCAGGATATATGTGGAAAGATGACTTTTATCTGAACTTCAAATAGTTTGGAAGAATATTTTCAAATACTCATTTCTTTCTATTCCTTTTATTAACAGTTTTGAGGGAGGAATAGAAACTGATCAAGTAGATGATACCACACTTATCAGAGGGGTCATAATACTCTTTTTTTTTTTTTTTTAAGGAGTAGATGTAAATATTTTAAGCTTTGAAAGGCCTGAAGTCTTTTCCACAACTATGCAAGCAACTTTGTCATTGTTTTTGGGAAAGAAGCCATAGGCAGTACATAAAGCATGAGAATGGTTGTGTTGCAATAAAACTGCTTACAAAAATAGGTGGCCCACAGGCTGTAGTTTGCCATCCCCTGCTCTGTACCAAGCATCTAATGACCTGGAAAGCAACACAAATCATTATTACTATTGTCAAGATAGTTTAGTATTTTGTTCCTTACAAAAACCAAGGTCTAATAGCTCTTCTTCTGGAAACTTCTACTAGAAAAAAAGCCTTACTGATCTAAAGCATCCAGTGGAAGAAATGGGGAACTCCTTTCTGGTCCTCTAGAATGGTGGCAACTTTGTAGTATCCTTAGAATAATGGAGTCATTGGTTATTCAAATTATTATCTGTAGGGTTTTATTTCTCATGAACCCCTAGCTGAAATATGCAGGAATGGTTGCTTTATCAACACTGAAGCACAAAAAAGCCAGTTTTGCTTTCTTGTGGCTCTTAGAGTACTATAGCTGAGATCATCAAGTCAACCAAACTATTTGAAAACAGGACAAAATGAACATCAATATTTGTCTTTCACTTCTGACTCAGAGACTTGCCATCTCTCTAGATTCAACTGAAATATTAAGTAAAAATAAAAAACAAAAACAAAAAACATGAGTCCAAAGTAGACCTTATGGTATGTGAGGTTTGCTAAAAGAATTAAGTACATTTTCAAAAAGTGATTGATTTTTGTACAATTTTTGATGAATGTGCCTTTGAAGAGCAGCCTGGAGGTGAGGAGTAAGGTAGGGTTGTGGGTTTCAGAGGTAGGTCTCAAGAGTTAGGGCTAGGGAGGGGGGCAAGTATGGAGGAAGGAAGTACTGTATAGAGGGTAAAGAGGGGTGGGAGGGGTGGGGGGAAGGGAAAAAATAACAGAATGAATCAAACAACATTACTCTATGTAAATTTATGATTACACAAATGGTATGCCTTTACGCCATGTACAAACAGAGAAACAACATGTATCCCATTTGTTTACAATAAAAAAAAAAAAAGAAATACAATAGGAAAAAAAAAAAAAAAAAGAGGTAGATCTCAGGGACTGACATACAGAGCCCACCCTCTTAGTGACAGGGAATGGGAGGCTAATAATATTGTATGGTTGCCTTCCCCTTCCAAGAGTGCCTTGTGGTGTTTCAAGTCCTGCTCTGGATTGACTTAGAATAATAATCCTATTATTAGAGATTATGGTTTTCAAATATTAACATTGGCCCCACTCAAATAAAACTAAATGAACTAAACTTTGCAATTGAAAACAACTTAGTCCCTAGCCTCTTGGGGTTGCAAACAACTCCAAGTGTCCAAGTCACTTCCCTAGCAAGGTATGGCCAGAAGATGTGCAATATGGTGGTAACTGTGGAACCGGGTGTGGAAGACAGAACTTCCTGCTCCAGTGCCATCCCTCACTGTGTGTTCTTGTCATTTATTGCTTCACTAAACTTTAGTTTCCTCATCTCTAAAAGCTATAAAATATTGTCTTGCCACAGGAGAGAGGCATAAATGACATGCCACATTTGAAAACTGCCTCCCTTTAACTTTTATCTCCTTGAGGTAGAGCATTGTTCAATGCCTCAGTGAAACTATAGGCCATAATACTGAACGGTTTGCCAGTGCAGTGAAGGAAAATGAAGGCAGAGAGGCCCAGAGATGTTACAGGGAACCACAAACAGGGCCTGGACTTGCACCATGGATTTTCCCCTTTCCCTGGTCTATCACATGTCTCCCAATGATCAAAGACAATGAGTATGTCCACTGTCCCTAAAGATCAAGGATAAAATGCTTATTGTTTTAAAGTAGTAAAGCAAAAATTACACAGAATTAATTTATAAGCACTACTTTTAATTTTTTTTTGGCAGAAATCTAGCCTGATTCCTAAGAAATTTTTCTATGCCATTAATATAGTCTCCCAGTTATCAAGGTCATTCTCTGTACATATTTCATATTTAACCAATACAGAGGTGCAATATACCAAAACCATTATAGATTTCAAAGCATTATGTTGTAGATAATGAATTAAAACTGCCAATTGAAAAATAAATGATTACAAAATAATATGAATTTACAGCTTAAGAGTTTTATAGTTTTATTTGTTTTTAAACATGAAGAGGGTTATTTCAAATAGGGCACATTTTATTAAATGGGATGCTTGCAAATTGGCTGACATGTATTGCCTGAAATGTTTCATTATGCAGTACAACATGTTTATTCAGGTGAAAGTATACAGAATATTGCATATCTCTAAATGCATTGATCTAAATGCAAATGCAGTTAAATGTAAAATCCAACCTTGGTGTCATTTGGTATTACTTTCTGTCACCAAAATTTAGAAGTATTCTTTTTCATTTCTTAATGCAGAAATCCAGAAATCAAGAGCAATTCTAGAAAAAACTTGTAAAAATAGAGGCAGAATATCTGAAATTCAATGCCCAATTTGTTTAGAAACCTTTTTTTTTTAGGTAAAAAAATAAATTTATATTTAGATTGTAACATTTTCATTAAATGGGGTGGGGGGAGGCTTTATAGCTTCTAAAGACCAGGATCACAGAGAATTTAAAGGTAAGAGAAGGTAAAGTAGCTTTGTGTCTTTATTTCACTCAGTTGTGGGACCAAGTTACTTTCTGCCAAATTCATTTCAGCCAAATTGTTTCAGGGCAGATTGTCTGTAACCTGAAAAGTAACAAGTCTTCTTTCTCTTCTAATCCTACTGGGTAAAATTCTATATTCACAGTCTCATTGCTCTATTGCCAGAAAAAAACATCATAATGAGTGAAAAATAAATGCATCAAATTTGTAATCTGGGCATGGTAATTAAATGTGACTATCTCAATTGCTAAGTCCATTCAGGTTGCTACAACAAAAATACTATAGGTTAGATAACTGAACAGTAAAGATTTATTCTTCATAGTCCTGGAGGCTGGAATGTCTGAGATTAAGGAGTCAGAAGACTCTGTCTGGGAGGGTCAGATTCCTGGTCCATAGATGGTACCTTCTCTCTGCATCTTCCCAGGGTAGAAGGGGTGAGGGAACTTTCTAAGGATTCTTTATCAATCCCATTCATGAGGGCTCTGTCCTCATGACCCAATCACCTCCCAAAGACCTGCTTCCTAATACCACTGCCATGGGGTCCAGATTTCAACATTTTAATTTTGGGGGAACACAGATACTCAGTTCATAACATCATTATATGAATAAGGAGCTGAAATTCAGTAAGGCAAAATGCCTTTTCTGTGATCCTAACAGTAGACTGAATCCAAGTCTTTGTTGTCCAAAATGTCCTCCTTTTAGCATTATCTCTTGATGTAAAGTGTTGTTTGATGTATTTATGAAACCACAGGTCATAAGATGGGAAATGTATGTTAATTCGACAAAGGAAAAAGAAGGCAGGTAAGTCCAGAAATGTTAGGTCACACAGTTAAGAGACGCTAACAGTCTGGACTTTCACCATGGACTTTTCCCGTTTCCCATTCCATTATGTAGAGTCCCAATCATCAAAGACAATTAATGGCATCCAAACTCACCAGATTATACTGTACATGTAAGTACAAAGCAGCAAAGTACTCTCCTGTTCCTAACAGGTAACAGCACTTCTTTTGTAAGCTGCATTAACAATTTTATGCCACTTGAGGCATATGCTTCTTTTCATGGCAATACAAAATAAAATCTTTTTAGGCAGCATGAAGTAATATTGAAAAGGAATAAGGCCATCCTAGCCAGCTGGCTGAGTATGCCTGCCATGTCTTGACTGTCTGCAGCAAATAATTTTACTTACTGGAAATTTCTGGCTAACTCACTCATGTGATGAACTAAATGTCCTTTGCAGTCATTTTGGATACTGAATGCCATTTTCCATTTGGAAAAATACAGTATTAAAAAGTATTTCCTACAGGATGATAAACTTTATATCTTAGCTATATACATATGCAAACTAAATACACTAATCTTTGTTTCCTGAAGAATAGTATCATGTATTATGTTGAACATTTTGCAAAATAGTTGAATATCAACTATTTCATAATATTCAGCATAACAGTATAATGAAGTAGTTCAGATTATGGGATCTGGCTGCAGAAGCTCAAGGTTAAATTCTAGTTCTATCACTTAGAATGGTTACACAATATTAATAGGTTATTAGGAGATAATTCTTACTAAAGGAGATTCCTAGTGCTAGTCATATAGTAATAGCTGAAGAAATGGTAGTTGTGATGGTGGCTGCTACTGTGGCTGATGCTGATGATGTGTACCCTTGTCATTAATCCATTGTGGTAGATCAGTGGGTGTGAGGAGAGTTTCAAACATCCCAAATGCCATCATAAGAGGAAAAGGAAGACATGTATACAAAATTAGCTTGGGAAGGATACTGGTCTAGAGATTTCAAAGACCAGAACCTGGCAGATGCCTTCACTGTGGACTTTTAGCCTCCTGAATTGTGAAAGATTAAATTTTATTAATTTAAACCAATGAGTTTGTAGTGCCTTTTTTTTTTTAACAACAGACTTTTGGAAACTAGTGCAGTAATTAAGCATATATTATTGAATAAAAATCATCTTGGGTTGTATTGTAAGTGGAAGTCGGAAGCTACTGAAAATGTTGATTAACAGGGTAAGTTTATTGGCAGATTAGGTTTAGAAAGTAACTCTAATGATTATGGTATAATCTCTTTATGGATTAAAGTCAAAGTTTAAATGGATAACTAGACAATTTTTCAGAAGAAAAATAAGATCAGGAAAGATCTGTTAATTCCCTTACAAGCAAATTCCTCATAAATTAAGAACCAATTTGGTGAGAAAGTAGACTTTTTATTTTCTTTCCTCTTTAGAATCCAAGTCAAACAACAATGACAATGGTAACAATTCAAGCTAATGTATCATGTTTTGAGTGTGTGGCACATGTACTAACTGTCCCACATACTATTGAAGCATTTACATGCATCATCTCATTTAAATCCCACAAAAACTTGTGAGGGGAATTCTGTTACTATCTCCATTTAACAAAATGGAAAAATCAAAGCTCCAAGACTTTAAATCACATTCCCATCATTGTAAAAGAGGAATTCATTATATGGACATATTGTATCTTGTTCAACTTTGAAGGGTTTAGCCAAGGTATGTATCAAAATACTTGAGGGCTCTTTGGGAACCTTACAAGTCTTTATAACATTCAGCAGGTGCTTCTTTAAATGAAAGCTTAAACAGATATAAAAATACTATGACTGTGATCTGTAATATTTTATGATCTCTCCTACATCTGGGCCCTCCTGACTTGCTAGGTAGACCCTCTTTGCAAGTATAGTCTGTGCCATAGCCCAAAACACAAAAGCCAAGAATTCGATGGTCAATCCTGACATTTTATTTTCTCCCATTCATGAACTTCCATGGAGTATGATATAAATCTGTTAGAGCTTGGAAAAAAATATATTTTAATTCACTCAAACAAAAACATATGGATCACATAATCATGTGTTTGTCCTTGTTCTGTGATCTGTGAACTCAGAGGGAACCAATAAAAGATTCCAGCTCTTAAAGAGTCTATAGGGTAAGTAAGAGGGAAAACAAGTGATTCAAAAACACTCTTTCCCCTGTGCTGCTAGAGCTGTGCAAGGCAATGTAAAGGAAGAAACTGGTAAAATGCTCTGGAAAAGATGATCCCTGAGCTGCGTCTTGATATAGGATCAGGAGATGCATATGCAACAAGACAGTGGCCTCAACTATAAAGCTCAAAATAAAAATAATTAAGGAGAGGAGAATATTAGGTGTTGACAAGAATCAGGACCTGTCATACAGGCTGATGATAGTGAATATTGGTACATCTCCTTTGAAGAACAATTTGACAATACCCAATAAAAATAAAACTTCTAATGAAAATATATGATAATCTTTTATAGAAATATACCTAGGTTTTCTTCTATACCTAAGTATAGATATATACCTAGACAAGCTTTCACATGAATGCCCAAGAATACATGTATAAGGCATTCATTGCAGTTTTTTTTTCAAATAAAAGCATTGAATCATAAACAACATCAGGGTTCATTAGCAGCTAGCAAGATAAATAAAATTTAGCATATCCAGGAACACAATACTCACATTTAAAGCGATGGGGAAAAATGTTCAACATCTCTAGTAATAAGAGAAATGCAAATCAAAACTACCCTAAGATTCCACCTCACCCCAATTAGAATGGCGATTATCAAGAACACAAGCAACAATAGGTGTTGGCGAGGTTGTGGGGGGAAAAGGTACACTCATACATTGCTAGTGGGGTTGCAAATTAGTGCAGCCACTCTGAAAAGCAGTGTGGAGATTCCTTAGAAAACTTGGAATGGAACCACCAGGTGACCCAGCTATCCCACTCCTCGGCCTATACCCAAAGGACTTAAAATCAGCATAGTACAGTGATGTAGCCACATCAATGTTCATAGCTGCTCAATTCACAATAGTCAGTTTGTGAAACCAACCTAGATGCCCTTCAATTGATGAATGGATAAAGAAACTGTGGTATACACACACACACACACACACACAATGGAATATTACTCAGCCACAAAGAATAATAAAATTATGGTATTTGCAGGTAAATGGATGAAATTGGAGAATATCATGCTAAGTGAGATAACCCAATCTCAAAAAACCAAAGGAAGAATGATCTGGCTGATAAGCGGATGATGACACATAATGGGGGGTGGGAGAGGGACAAGAATGGAGGAAGGAGGGACTGTATAGAGGGAAAAGAGGGGTGGGAGGTATGGGGGAAGGAAAAAAATAACAGAATGAATCAAACACTATTACCCTATGTAAATGTATGATTATACAAATAGTATGCCTTTACTTCATGTACAAACAGAGAAATAACATGTATCCCAATTTTTTACAATAAAAAAAAAGCGATGGGGTACAGAGGTCTTTATAAGTCAACATAGACAGCCAAACATTATGTTGTTCACAAAACCTAATGTTGAACAAGTACAATTGCAGAACATATATATATACAGTAAAATACTATATATGCAAAATTGAAACAGTAGTACTGTTACTTAATGGTGGGTATGTATGTATGTGTAAATACATAGCAAAAAGAACAGAAACTGTCTGTAAGAATAGGCACCAACTACAGAGAGGAGCAAGTGCAATAAGATAAAATGGATCCAAAGGGACACCTCAACATTATTTGTATTGTTTCCTTTATTAAAAATAGAGATTTCAAAAATGAAAAAAGGTACAATTTATATATTGTTTTGAGATACCACATCATATATTTATAAATACATCTCAAAATGCAATAAAGGAAAGTAAACAAAATTGAAGAATGGTGTGAGCCAAGAAAAAGGGTGTTTAAAGTATTAAAATGGTTTAAATTGGGGAGGGGAATGTGCCCTGGCAGTGGGGATAGTCTGGACAAACATGGAGGTGTGAAAAAGGCAGGTGTGTCTAGGGGACACATGAGTCACTACCAGAGTATGAAATATAAGATAGGAAGGAAGTGGCAGGAAATAAAAATCTGATGGGTAAGTATATGACAGACCAGAGAGAAATTCACAGACCAAGTGAATGCACTTGGATTTTATTTTGTTGGAAAGCTTTTGGAGTCTGTCTAGGAGGGAAATAATACTAGGCTAAGTGAAATAAGCCAAGTAGAAAAGGACAGGTACCTCATGATCTCACCCATATGTATAATCTAAAAAAGTTCATTCATAGAATTAGAGAGTAGAATGGAAGTTATCAGTGACTGGGGTGAGTTGGGGAGAAGTTGGTCAAAGGATACAAAATTTCAGTTAGACAGAAGGAGTAAGTTCAAGTGATCTATTGAGCAATGTGGTGACTGTGGTGAACAAGACGCAATAGTCTCTTGGTATCCCTGAGGATACCAGGACCCCCATTGATGAGGATGCTCAGGTCACTTATATAAAACAGCATGGTATTTGCATATAACCTATACACATCCTTCCATACATTTAAATCAACTTAAGATTGCTTATAATTTTTAAAACAGCCTAAATGGGATGTAAATAGTTGTACTGTTTGGGGAATAATGACAAGTAAAAAGTTTTTACATGTTCAGTACAGAAAAAAATAAAAAGAAATATTCTCAATGCATAACTGGTTCAATCCAAGGTCATGGAATCCATAGATACGTAAGATCAACTGTACTGATTTTTTTTTTTTTTTTTTTTTTTTTTTTTTTGGTACTAGGGATTAAACCCAGGGGCACTTAGCCACCAAGCCACATTCCCAATCCTTTTTTATGTTTAATTTTGAGACAGGGTCTAAGTTGCTTAGAGTCTAAACTAAGTTGCTGAGGCTGGCTTTGAACTTGTGATCCTCCTGCCTCAGCTTTCGGAGCCACTGGGATTATAGGTGTAAACCACCATGCCAGGCTGTAATTGCATTCTTGAAATTGCTAACAGAGTGGATATTAAGTGTTCTCATCATAAAAGGGATAATTATATGAGGTAATGCATATATTAATTATCTAGATTTACACATTCCACAATGGGTATATAGTTAAAAAATGTGTTATATATGGTAAATTCATATAATATTATCTGTAAAATTAAAAATTATAAAAAGTTAATCTCTTTCAAAAATGTTCACACAAGAGTATCCAGAATAATATTGAACTAAATATCTGGATACTGTGCACCAGCCACTTGGACAACAAAAATTACCTATCACTAATTAGGAAAAATGATTGTAACAATTCAAGTCTTAGCTCATGGTCTCAAAATACAATAAAAGTCAAGTACATATTTGTTAATTTGAGTGATTTAAAAAAATCTGAAAAGGGGACTGGCGTGTGGCTCAGTAGTGTAAAGTGCTTAGCATGCTCAAGACTCTGGGTTCAATCCTAGCAACAAACAAATAAGCAAAAACTCCACAATAACAAAAACAAACAAACAAATATCAGAAATTTGTATTTATACAAATATATATTTTATGTATCATATATCTCAAGTATATTTTATAAATATATATTAAATGTTAATATTCAAACACATTAAAATTTTAAATTTGTATTATACATTTATTACACTATATTTAGTAATATATCATTATATATTATAAAATATATTTCAAAAGTACTTATATAAGTACATATACATGCAATCAGAATTAGTATGGCTGCATATGCATTTCTAGTTAATGAATGCTCATCATTATTACTGCAAATTGTTTATTTGATGGGCTTCTCTATGTGTCATTTGTTTTGCATTTTGGTGAACATTTTTGATCTACAATGTCTGGCAAAATGTACAAAGGTTGTGCTAGACCTGTCATAAAAAAAGACTAATTGATAAAGAGTACCAAATGGACATTTGTTCCAGACCTACAGACCACAGTAATGAGAACACTCTTTCAAGAAGATGGAATTCTCTGTCGGGTCCACCAGTGTTTTGACCATAGCAGAGCAAACTGTTTAAGGAGTAACATGTTTGTGAGAGAAGATGAGAATCTATTAATAAAGTATGGGTGATCAGAAACCACATGAAATGCAAAGAGTATATTAATCTGCATTTTCAAATGAAGCAAAGGAGTGAAAATAAAAAAAAAAAAAGAAAAACACAAAAAAACCCATCTTGAGATAGCTGTGCTCAACCTCAATGTTCAGATGCTGTGGTAGACCTGTGTCACACAGACAATCAGTGTGAAGTGTGTGCTGACCACCCACTTTGAAGTTTAATTTCTCATCTTCTGAAGAGAATGGTTAGCATGGGCATTCTCAATGTTTATTCCTTGTTTCCTTAGTCCACATTAAGATGTGGACTAAATTTTTCCTTATGGGGAATTTGTGCCAGTGAGCATTTTCACTTTAAAAGAGTGGTATAAAACTTCCAAGGACCATTTTATTTTCTTATGGGGTAGTGATGCTCTTGGGATTTTATGTTGAATGAAGTTGTGCTTCAAGGCCATTCAACAACATCCAATTTTCTTTACCACTACTGCCAAGTCTTCCATTTTGGGAATAAAACTGTGCACTTTTCTTTTTTAAATTTTTCTTTCTTTTTATTTATTTGAAAATCCAAATGTATTTATTCAATAATGTTCATGGTAGCAAACTATTTTAAAGTAAACAAACTTCCAGTATGCATCTTAGAGGTGAAAAAAATGAATGTATCAGGACGATGTTTCATTTAAAACTGCAATAATTACCTTTTTCAAAGAGTTCTATGTGCATTTACTCTACCATTTAAAAACTTGATGGTTTTGGCTAGAAGCTCATCTTAATCTTTATTCTCAGAGGGGATCTGTTATAGGGAGGTTTTGATGATTAAATGATCATAAAAGGTTTTTATAAACCTTAAATAACTGTACAAATATAGTTGGCATTATGGATAATAATCTGATTACAGGAAACAGAAGAACACATACTCTGTAAAGATTTTTTTCCCTTAGTAAATCAATGAACAAGTTAAAATGCATTCACAAGATTACTCTGCCACAGACATAAAAGCAGTCTATTCTTTCTAGGGACTGTAAGCATTGGCAATTTTTTTTCCTTCTCAGAATTAAAGTATATTTAAGCTAAAAGGGACCTTGGAGAACATCCAATTCAATGCCCTTAATCCCCCCATTTTATCATAATATAAAATTTAATGTGAACATAAAATAAAACTTTCTGGATGGTTTAAATAGATTTCACTTTGAACACTGTATGTTAAAATGGATGTAGATACTACTAGAACACAAATGAAGCCTGGAAGTTTGGATTCAAGAGTAAGAATCAGACTTTCTAAGGGATTTTTTTTTTTTTTTTTTTTGGTAAGTGAAAAATGAAAAAGGATTCCAATAAAATGTTGTTGGATAAAACTGACCTGTTACCATCATAATGTCTGGTAACAAAAATCCATATAAGAAGGGTGTGTGGCTGTCATCAAATAACATCAGAGTGGTGTGAGGGTCAGAGAAGTAGTAGAGAATGTGGAGAACATAATGCAATTCCAAATTCTCTATTATCCTTGCATGTGTTGTGCATTGTTTAAATGCTTAATTCCAACATTTTCCCACTGTCACCAAGCATGCTTCTAATTTGATATTCCCCATAATCAGTCAAGGTGTGTGCCTGGAATGGAAAATGATCATAATATTAGCCCCAGTATGATATACTTAGGAATGTAAATATTTTATAAGAATAATCATAGGCCATATTCTTGATACAAAAATAGACTGCTTATACTATTCATACTCTCCTTTATTAGAGGATTTTCTAATATTTATAGAGTTCAATTCCCTTATATTTACAAAGACTATTCTAAAAAGAGGTTATAAGAAAAGAATGGATTCAGAGGACTCCAACACAAATCATCTACTTTACCACATTCAGAAAGATAAATCTTGCCCATAAGTATTTAAATATTGGCAGCAGAATAAAAGAGGCATCTAGGGTTTGTTACCAAGATAAACTTTTTAGCAACATTGTCTGTGACAGTCACAATTTCACCCATCAACTGAGAAGTAAATTAGAATAAAATATTGTCCTATGCAATGTTATGGTCTAGGAGTATAAAAATAGCAGTGATACTCTGGTTTGGTTCTGACTGGTAAGAATTTAGACTGGATGTACTAAATCTCTTGGAGAGTTGATTTAGAAGATAAATTCTTTATAGCAATACAAATCACAGAAATAGTGTAGAAAAAAAAGGGAAAGAGAATCCTAACATTAGAGGAGTTGTAAAAAAAAATCATTGAAGGAATGAATAAGAGCAAGGTTAGACAATGTGCTTCCTCTGAAGATGAAGTAAAGGAAGAGGAAATGAGGAAGAATAAGTAATATATTTATGGTGGAAATAAAGGCAAGTATCAAGATATTTCCACATGGAGCAAAAGGAATTTGAAGGAACTTAATCTAGAGAACTTTAATCTTCTCAGTAACGCAGGGTGGGTCTCAAGCTTAGCAAGTTTTCTAAGGTGGAAGAAAACTTGGTGTTACCATCACTGAAACAATTAGAAACAGTGATTGTGAGTTGCCATTAATAGAAGAAGAAAATAAAAGAAATGGTTGCTGAACAGCACTGAGAACCCAGCTGAGGACAGAAATCATAGCAGGACAGTCAGTATGATTTCCACTCTGCCTAGTCACAGAGGAAAGAAAATAGGAGTTTCAGTAACACAGGTAGGCAGGCAGCCAAGGACAAGTTCCTAATGTGGGTAGTATGGAAATGATCCACAGAAAGCCTCAAAGTAGATAAGGAGTGAGTGAGTCCAGAAAAAGCCCTAGAGCTTGAGGCCAGTGAGAAGTGTTAGAAGGGAAGGCAGAACCCAGTTCAGACTAAGGATACAAAGAGATCTATAACACAGATATCCATAACAACAACAACAAACCCCGAACCAAACAAAACTAAACAGAAATCCCTGAAAAGAGCTCATGCATAAAAGGAACTCTCAATGAATATGGTTGAAAACGTAACAAAAATTTTAAAAAATTACTTGTCGAAACTTGCAAAATATAGGTAAAGCCATTCTTGGAAGAAAATGTATACCACTAAATGCATTTGATAGAAAAGGTTGAACATTAATGATGTGAAGGAGATGGAAAAATTATCACATTGAGCAAAGCAATATGATATGATTTTGAATATACAAAGATGAAATATCAACAAATGAAAAGAGCAAGATTCTTGGATACAAGGTAAATATATGAAAATCAATTGTATTTCTCTCACATATTAGAAAATGACATAATACACTACGAGCAGCAAAACATGTGTAAATGCACAAAAATACATCTAATAAAAATGTATAGGATGTCTACACATAAGAGGGAAAATATTTCAGAAATTTAATATTTAAATAAATGTAGGGGCATACCATGCTTATGACTTGGAAGATTCAATATTATAAAGATGTCAACTGTCCCTGAGTTATTTTATAAATTTAATGCAATTCCACTGAAATTTAAATTGTGGTTTGTATGTATAATTGGAACTTGACAAGTTGACTTTAATATTTATACACAAATGCAATGGACTAGGAAGTGAAAGTCTTATTGAAAAAGAAGAAGGGGAAAGAACTTAATTAGACATGCAGGGGTATTTTAAAGCTACATTACATAGAATTGTTTGATGTTTCATGCAAAGAAAAACTGACCTATGATAAGAATGATTAAATCATGCTATGTGCATGTACAAATATGACATAATGAATCCTACTATTATGTATAATTTAAAATACACCAATAAAAAGTAGAGAACCCTGACCAATGGATCATGATAGAGGCCAGTGAGAGATCTATGCATACACAGACGGTTGGTTTATGACAAAGGTGTGCAGCAGAGCAGTGGAAAATGGCAAGGTTTCTTAATAAATGATTTTGACTCCATCTCACTGGCATCATAAAATGATCAAGAAAAATTTCACATCAAAATATTAAAGGCTAAACAAATATAGAAAGTAATATATGAGAATAATTTCATAATCTTGATACAGAAGAAAAATTTCAGAAATAGAAAAATTTTGATAAATTAATCTTTTTAATATTCTGAATTTCTGTTCACTGAAAGAATTTATTGTTAAAAGGCAAGATAAAGACTAAGCAAGGAGATTTTTAATACACATGCCAAAGACTATTATATAGAAATCTGCTGGAAATCATTAAGTGAAAGACAGCAATCTAATAAAAATAGGGCAAGATATTTGAACAATTAAAAGAATATATCTAAATGATCAATTAACATATGAAAAGGCAATTCAATATCTTGATAATCAGAGGAATCCCACAAGGTACCATGACCCCCTCACTATAATGGCTAATATCATGTGTATGTGTTGGAGAATATATAGAATAATCTAAAATCTGTACTAGGATGGATAAAACAAATTGTAGAATAGAATTTGTAGTAGCAGAATTGTGGTAACAATTCTATTCCCATATAAATATGAGCAAACTATAGCTACTTGCAACAATTTGGAGTCTCTCAGGCCTGGAGATATAGCTCATTGGTATAGCATTGCCTAACATGCAGGAAAGCCTGGGTTCCCTTGCACCACACACACACACACACACACACACACACACACACACACACACACACACACACACACACAAAACCCCCAAACCAAACAAGAACAAAACAATGTGCAGTTAAACATGATATTAAAATGCAAGCCAAATAAAAAAAGCACACATACTGAAATAACTATTTATATGAAATTCAAAAGCATAACAAATTTGATGCTAGGATAGTGGTTACTTTTAGGCAGGAAGAGAAAGAGGAAGAGGAAGAGTTGCCTTACTAACTGCAAGGGGCAAAAGGGAGGTTTTCAGGGTACTAGCTATGTTAGATTTCTTGCCAAGGATGGTGGTTACATGGGTTACTCGTTTTGTACAAATTTCTTTAGCTGTAAATTTCTTCTATGTTCTTTTCTATACATGTGTTATTCTGCAACAAAAAAGTAAAAAAGAAAATGGGAATAGAAATGTTGACGGTGTATTTCTTGCAATCATAACATAATACATTTCTAATTTAGTTTTCCATTTCTATTCAACTGAATAACCTTTTTTGAGCATATAGCCTTAAAATCTAGAATATTATTTATAATAATAACAATAAAGAAAATGAAGACCCAGAAAGAAAAATAAAAACTATTTCATATATTATAATCTGTAGCCTTGGAGTGGTTACCCAGATGCCTCCCTCTTTCCTTTTTGCCTGTAGATAGCTAGACTCTACTAGCATTTCTCAGACACCTCAATGCTATTCATCATTGGCTGAGAATTTTGGTCAGTTAGACTACCCCTAAAATGTAGGTAGAAAGGGTCACAGGAGGACATGAAGAAGGTAGCCTCCATTAAAAATACTAATAAAAGAAAAGCACCAATTTATTAAATGAAAATCCTCTGATCTGTTCACTGTAGCAAACAGCTGTTACTCTGTATCCTACTGAGGGCCTTGGGACCCAGTGACACTACCAGGTCTGCCTCTGTGTACATTTCTCTCAGCTGGTCAAATAAACAGCTCCTGTCTCCTCCTGTAGAGAGGCAGGGTTGCTCCCGGTTGTCAAACTCAAATAATCCCTTTCAAACAGATTCCCTGGCAAGTTTAAAGAAAACACACCAAAAACCACTGCTCTGGGGGATTTTAGACACCAAGAACTGACAGCAGGAATAGAAATAAAAAGATGCCTCTGAACATGAAACATTAGCAAATCAAGCATTATTACAAATATTCTCCCCCCATCCAAAGCCCTTTCTCATAAAAGCAATGCCAGTCCCTTGTGTTCTAGTTCCCTCTTTCCTGCTGTATTTCATATGCCAGTGGATGAAGTTCAAGTTTACTTAGCATAGAATGTTACTTATATTATTTTGCAACTCCCTAAATGGTCTTGAACATAGTGTAAGGGAATCATAAGACAAAGCAGGCAGGATTACGTGCTAAAACACACTTTTACCCTTACTTTAACAATCAGAGGAGGAATAAAAATATTAGCTGACAAGGCATAAATACTGCATGGACACTAATTAAGAAATAACTAGCCATAACTAATAATTCACCTATAGACCTTGTGACTGACAGGAGAAACATTATTTTTTCAAGATTTGGGAATATGTTTCTTAATTCCTTGAAAGTCATTACAATTTTTCCATGTATCCCCATGGACTCCATTCCCATAAGAAAACAGATTTTAATCTCTCTCTCTCTTTCTCTGTCATCTATCTAACTTTCTATATCTCTATCTATCTATCTAGATATGCTTGAAAGAATAAAGTACCAAATTTAGCTGGTTCAGTGGGTAGGACTGAATATATATTTCATTGGGTGAATAATGCCAATAGTGAAAATAGCACAAGCAATCAAAATGTCACACTACTGTGTAAATATTGTATCATCGCTTATATCATCTGATTTCTATCTTTATTCCCAATCAGTTTTCTGATTTGATTTTAATAGGCACCACGTGGATTATTTCCTCATACCAGGTGCCTCTTAAACTTTAGAAATAAAGACCTTTTGCTTATCTCACAGGAGTGTTTTAAGCATAAATGTGATCATTCACCAGAAAGTATTTGAGTTCATTGGAGAAAAAGTATACTATACTTTTGATACTATAATGGTTGTGGGTTTCCATGGTGATCCTGAGCCTTATATTTATCTGGGTAGACTGTCCCAGGCCTTTCTATGAATGGAGTGACAGTCTTGACACCTAGGTTCTAGAAGAGAGGGAAACTCTGGATGAACACTTGTCTCAGAGTCAAGAGACCCAACATTGTCATGGCTGCACTTCCAACTAACATTGGTACATTTATAAAACCCTTGACCTCTCTGGGAATTAGGTACTTTATCTTTAAAATGAAGCAGAAGTAGACACTAGATGAACTTGAAGGTGGCTCCAAGCTCTAGCATCCTGTAAATCTATGATTCATTTTGTAATCCTTCATACTTAAGAAGGTAAGAAATTGTTTTTGGAAGTAAACAGCTGAATGATGATTTAGGAATTAAGGCTCTATCTTCACTGATATCCTGTTTTCAGCAACATTAGGATTTAGCACCCATAGGTTAACTCAGGATGAAAAAAAAACTTTCCTTTTTCCTACCCAAGCTGATTTCCAATTGCTTTAGCACATCTTCATATTATTTTAACTCATCATAATCTGCAGTTACTTTTCCCTTCATTTAAAAAAAATGACTTATTTCCTTCATTTTAATATTATCTTTTTGAGGTGTTGGGGATCTAACCCAGGGTCTCACACATTTTGGGCAGGTGCTCTACCACTGAGCCACATCCCCAACCATTATTTCATTAAAAAAAAAAAATCTTTTTCTCCTCAAATAGAATGTTACCTATCTTGTTTATTGCTGAATACTTAGTGCCCAGAACAATGTCTGTCATATAGCAGGGCTCAAAAACATGGATTGAAAAACCGAAAGCATAGAAAAACTTTTTAACCAAGAATGGCATAAGGCTAGATCTGTTTTAAAGTAAGATATTTAATGAGTACTAATATGTGGAAGACTTGATTTTTCCTCAGATATGCCAAAGAAAAGATATTTTATTGGCCTGGAATTAGAACGATAAAAAGTATCTTGAAAATTTCCCAGCTTAAATCACTTTCTCCAGGTTATTAGTGAAGTACACAGCTTAAATGTGATGAAGTTTTGTAATAATTCAAGAATAGTCTTATTTTATATGACATATCATTAATTCAATAAAAGCTTTGCCTAATCCTAGAGTAATTGCTTTGATTGACTGTGACATGGTTTAAAATATAAACAAGTGAGATGCAAATTTTAACAAGAAAAAAAAAAAAACAGCTGAGTGGTTGAATCAGTTTCATTTTGTCCTAATAGTGTACTATAATATACACATTGTTATATATTATGTTTTAGAAAAGTAATTTACATAACTAAGCTTAAAGGAAAATTGAAGACGTAAGAAATGGCTTTTATACATTTACTCAGCATCTGTAGATTCTATTTGTTGTTGCTATTTTTATTGTGTCTCTATTTTCAAAATCCCAAGAATTAAAAATATGGAGAGCATCTGCCTTGTTTCATACCACTCTCTCATAGAATAGTCTGTTGGGTAATTTGTATATAGGTCATTAGGATTTTTAAGAAAGGGAATCTATAGTTAGATTTTATGTAGTCAGAGAATTCACTGTTCCATGATGCCTTTTCTCAGGTCATCTTGAGAACTGATTGTCACACAATGATCCAATCAGCTGTTTGATTGATCTGATTCAGTTCATCCATGGTACCTGGACCAAACATTTCAAGGTCAGGCTATTTCTATCTGACATTGATGGACATGGCATACAACATCAGAGGATAAAAAAGTACATTATATTCAAAAACTGTCCCACTCCAAATACATTTCCATTGCTTTTCTTAAAGATAACCGAGACTGTCTGAATTGAATACTGTTAGCTCAATGATTTCAGCTGACAGCAATCTTTGGTATGGTGTTGCGCTGTTAGTGTGGAGAATCAGTCAAATTGATGAAAATCATCATGGTAATAATGCTCTATTAAAGAACTATAGTTTTGTGTTCAGAAAAGCAACTTGAATGTAGGATTTGGAAGAAATTGTCTAATACTGAAATAAACAGATAGCTTATGGATCAAGACAACAAGAATAGAGATAAAAAAACCAATGTTGCCCAATTTCATTTTTTCAACAAATGCATCCATCCTCTTAACAAGCAGTTTCAAATTCAGATTTATTTCCTACATGCCAGAACTTTTGGATGAAACATTTTTCCCATAAATACTCATTGAACATTTACTATGAAATAGGCAGTCCCCTAGGGACTGGAGTTATAGAGTTTCTAGGAGTTCTCATTAGTGGAATCCATTTATGCCAGTGATTAATGTAATATACAGATGGAATTCACTTAAGCTCACCATGTCTCAACTGTCTTAGCTGTTAAACGGGGTTAAAAATGTGCCTAATTCAGGGCTGGAGGTGTCACTTCGAAGTAGAGTACTTGCCTGGTAAGCAGAAACCCTGGGTTTGATTCCCAACATGTCAAAAAAGAAACAAACAGAAAAAAACTAATTCGTAAGTCAATGCTGAGGATTACATAAGAATATGCATTGAAGGTTCAACAGAACTGGCATTAGTACAAAGCACAGTTTCAGTTCATCCTAGTTGTATTATATATGTGATTGGAGGGAGACATTTGGCAAATGTTCGATTGGTGGGACTACATTAATGAGAGTAATTGAAGTTGAATCTTTTTTTTTTTTTGTATTGTATCAAGGTTTTGGTAATTAGTTATTCTATACTCTCATAAAATGGGATGGGAAGTGTCTTTAATCTAATTCCTGAAAGGACTTGTATTAAGACAGTGTTGCGACTGTGGAACCAACCTAGATGTCCTTCAATTGATGAGTGGATAAAGAAACTGTGGTATATATATATACAATGGAATATTACTCAGCCATAAAGAATGATAAGATTATGGCATTTGCAGGCAAATGGATGAAATTGGAGAATATCATGCTAAGTGAGATAAGCCAATCTCAAAAAGCCAAAGGACGAATGATATCGCTAATAAGTGGATGATGACATATAATGGGGGGAGGGGAGGGTTAGTGTTAGAGTTAGGGTTAGGGAGGGGGGCAAGTATGGAGGAAGGAAGGACTGTATAGAGGGAAAAGAGGGGTGGGAGGGGTGGGGGGAAGGGAAAAAATAACAGAATGAATCAAACAACATTACTGTATGTAAATTTATGATTACACAAATGGTATGCCTTTATGCCATGTACAAACAGAAAAAAAAAAAAGAAATTTGCATTATAATTTATAATTGGTAAAAACTGGAAATAGTCTAAAGTTCAATGCTGTGGTCTTGATTAAATTATTGCATATTCATCAGGAAAATATACACGGAGATGAAACATCATATTTTCATAAAGAATAAATTTCACAATGTTCACGACATATTGTTGAATAAAAAAAGCTAATTATAAAAAAAAAGACAGTGTTGCTTCTCATCTATGAAAAAAATCAGTAGGAAAGCCATCTTAACTAGAAATTTTCTTGGTGGGAAAGTTTAAAAAAATTAATCTCTAATAACTGTAAGAAAAGTCATATTTTAAACTTCTTTTTTGTTAGTTTTGGTGGTTGTGTTTTTCTAAGATTTTGTCCCTATTAATTGAGTTTCCAAATCCATTGAAATACAATAGTTATAGTATCATGGTAGGTTGAATAGTAGTTTCCCAAAAGATATTCATGCCCTAATTCCTGGAAGCTATACATGTGACATATATATCTATATCTATCTATCAGTATCTATACCTATTATCTATCTACCTATCTATCTACCTATCATCTAAATCTCCTGCAGTTGTGACTTAATTATGGACTTTGAGTTTAATGGGGCGAGCCTTAAATGACATGTATTTTTGTAAGAGGGAGGCAGAGGGAGAATTTTCAGAAGACCAAAGACCCACAGAAGCAAAGACTGAAGTTTCAACTGTGTGTCCTAAACTGGGGGCAGCTATGTAAAGTGGGACAGTGGTAAGGAAGGAAACGGTTCTCTGATACAGAGAACTTCTCAAGCAGGAACTTCTAAAGCCTTGGTGATACCTTAAAATATGACAAATGACACCAGTTGTGGACTTCTGGCAAAAACTTCCAGAACTTTCAGAGAATGAATTTCTGCTGCTTTAAGCCATTGCATGTATGGTGATTTGTTACAGAAGTTTTAGGAAACTAATATAAGTATATTCTTATTTTAATTAAACATGAAAAATTCTATAATAATGTCCTCTTTCTGCATTCCTAATATTGATAATTTCCATGCTTTGTCTAGGTCTTTCTTTATTAGCCTTGCCAGGTATCTATTGTCTCTTCAAACCACGAGCATTTGAATCTCTTCCTTTGTTCTTTTTTTTTTTTTTTTTTTTTTTTTTTGCAGTACTGGGGATCGAACTCAGGGCCTGGTGCTTGTGAGGGAAGCACTCTACCAGCTGAGCTATCTCCCAAGCCCCTTCCTTTGTTCTTTTATGTAGCTGTTTTCTATTTCATTTTTTAATGTTCTTATTTTGATTATTTTCTATCTACTACTTTCTTTATGTTTAATATGCTGTTTTTCCTTATTTTTTGAATGGGACGTCAGGACATTGATTGTTTAGCCTCTTTATTGCATTTAAAGCTACAAATTTCCATTCACTTTTTTTTTTTTTTTTTTTTGGTGTGGTGCTGGGGATTGAACCCAGGACTCTGTGCTTGTGAGGCAAGCACTCTATCAACTGAGCTATATCCCCAGCCCTCCATTCACCTTTTAGCTATATTCTCCAATTTATGTCATAATTTCATTATTTTTTGGTAAATGTAGTTCCTCATATTAATCTCCTTTGCTTATAGATTATTTATACATACTTTGTTTAATGTTCAGGCATTTGAGTTTGTGCTAGTTATTTCATTTTATATATTGATTTCTAGCTTACTTCCACTGGGGTCCTTAAATATACTTTGCTATGATTTCAATGCTGTGAAATGCATTGAAATTTGCTTCATGGCCATCCAGCATATGGTTTATTTTTGTAAATGTTCCATATGCAACAGAAAAGGATGTGTACTCTGCTAGTGTGATATGGTATTCTATATATTTCAATTAGGACAAGTTTCATAATTGTGCTATCTAAATTGTAGACATAATTTGTGGGGATTTGTCCATATAGTTTATCAGTCACTATGCCCCTCTTTATTTTTGGATCATTCTTTCTCGTAAGTCAGCTTTGTCTGATAATAAGGCTATTCCAAATTACTTTTTCAAGAGTTGTTGTGTGGTACATTCTTTATATTTTTGTTTTCAGTTTACCTGTGTTTTATTTCCTCTTACTTCTTTGGAGTCTCTCATATGTGGCAGAGAGGTAGATATTATGACCTTTGCTCAACTCTGATTATCAGTGTCCCTTTCTAAAAATTGTGATAAAAAACATACATGAGATCTATCCTAACAATTTTGAGGTGTACAGCACAATACTGTTAACTATAGGCATAATGTTGTTCAGCGAATCTCAAGAATTATTTCACGAACTTAAACATGAACTTAATACTGATTGAATGGCAATTCTTCACGTCTCCTGGCCTCAGACACTGGCAGTCAACACTCTACTTTCTGCTGCTAAGAGTTTGACTATTTTAGATAGCTTACATAAGTGGAATAATACAGTTTTTCTCCCTCTTGACTGGCTTATTTCACTTAGCATAATGTCCTTAACGGTCATCTATGTTGTCATATGTGATAGGATTTCTGTATTTTTTAAAGACTGAATAATGTTCCACTGTACATATATTTTCTTTATCCACTCATCTGTTGGACATGCATCTTGGCTATAAAGAATCATGCTTCAATGAACATGGTGTGCAAATATCTCTGCATGATCCTAATTTGAATTCTCTTGGATAAAAGAAGTGGGATTATTGAACCATATGGTAGTTTTATTTTTAATTTTTTGAGAAATTTCCATACTGTTTTTCACAGTGGCTGTACTGTTTTACATTACAATGGTGCTCAAGGGTTCCAACTTCTTTGCATTCTCACCAACACTTGTTCACCCCCCCCCCTTTTTTTTTCTTTTAACATATAAGGGCCATCCTAACAGGGGACCTCATCAATAGGGTAATAGCCTATTGTGGTTTTGGTTTGCATTTCCCTGATAATTAGTAACATCAGAGAATATTAGATTAGTAATATCTATTTATATACCTATTTGCCATTTGTATGTCTTCTTTGGAGAAATGTCTGCTTACATCTTTTGCCCATTTTAAAATTGGGTTATTATTTCTTTATAATATTATGTTGTAGAAGTTCCTTGTATAATTTGCATGTTAACTCTATCAGATCAATAGTTTATGACTTTTTCTTGTTATTCTGTAGGCTGTCTATTCACTTTTGTTGTCTTTACTGTGTAGCAGCTTTTTAGTGTAATGTAGTACCACTTGCAGTGTTTATTTTCACTTTTGTTGCCTGTGGTTTTGGTAGCATATCTAAGAAATCATTGCCAGACCAAGGTGATACTTTTTTTTCTAAGAGTTTTACAGTTTCAGGTTATGTTAAAGTCTTAAATCCATTTTGCATTGGATTTCAGTGGGGCTTAAGTATCCAATTTCCATTATTCCTGCAATGTAAATAAATATCTGGCACTCCAAACACCGTTTGATAATATATATTCATATTTATTTATTTATCTATTTATATATATTTATATCTGGACTCTTCTTTTCTTCAATAGGTTTTGTATGTCTGTATTTATACCAATACTATAATGTTTCAATTATTGCAGATGTGTAATGTTTTGAAATCAGGAAATGAGAGACCTTTGTCATTATTCTTTCTTATGATTTTTTTGGTTGTTATTCGAGGCTGTGGTTCCATATGAATTTTAGCAATTTTTCCCTATTAATGTAAAAATGCCATTGGGATTTTTATAAAGATTGAGTTCACTATGTAGGTTGGTTTGTGATTATGGACATTTTAACATTATTAAGTCTTTTAATATGTGAACACAGATGTCCTTCTATTTATATGTGTCTTCAATTTCTTGCATTAATGTTTTATGGTTTTCAGTTTAGTTTCAAATCCTTAGTTAAGTTAATATCTCAGTATTTAATTTTTGCTTCTTTTTATTGGTGCATTATAGCTATACTTAATGGTGGGATTTATTGTTACATATTCATATGTGCACACAATGTAATGATATAATTTGGCCAACATCATTCCTCATATTTTACTTTTTGATACTATTTTAAATGGAATTGTCCTCTTAATTTTCTTTTTGGATTGTTCATTTCTTATATATAAAAATGCAACCTTTATTTATTTATTTATTTTGGGGGGGTAGTCTAATGTATCTCAGAAAAAAATAGTTTATACTTTGCATCACAAACTAAACAGTGGTTTCAAAGTCCAGCGCCACCAAACAACTTCCATTCTGCATGAAGAGTTTCCCACTTCAAAATCTCCTTCCAAGCCTGTTCATTGTTCTGATTTTGAATTCTAATGATATTACACGTATCTTTCTAATACCCTCATCCTTCCACTTCCACCCTTTCCTCACATTGCATTCCAGAACATCTGTTTGGAAGGATAAACCTACTTTTTCTCTGAATCTGCTTGTGGAATGCCTGACACCTCTCTGATGGTAGACAATGCAAAGGGCTGGTCTGGAAATGGTGTTTGATTAGGTGGTGGCTTCAGATTTGAAGGATCCAGGTTCTCCTTTTTCTTAGCAGCAGCGCCTCTAAAGGGACACCCCAAATACTCACCTGCACGATCTTGGTGGTCAGGCACAGAGTATGTTTTGCTCTCACAATTTGGACCAGCACTCATTGGACAGTCTTTCATTTCTCCCTTCGTGCATTGGTCATCCTGAAGGCTGATGCTGTCTGATAATCTGAAGGATTTGAGGTCTGAACTGGAACAGCAGGAGTAGAGGCTGACAAACCCATGGTTGGAATCAGTGTTGACTCCAAACTATTTTAAATTTCCATCTGATTCCTCCTCGCTGCTTCAGCAGGCTGGCCCCGCCTCTAACCTCTAACCTAAGCCGGCGATCCGCTGCCATCCCATCTTCCTCTCACTGGGTCACGGCTGTCGCCATGATCATCGCGGGCTCTTTTGCGCGCCACTCCTATCTCTTCGGAAGGCAGGGCTTCCCGCTACCTATATTTATATGTTGTATGTTAATTTTGTATTCTGCAACTTTACTGAATTTTCTTTCTGACAGATTTTTTTTTTGGTATGGGACTTTTAGGATTTTCTACATATAGGGTCATATAATCTGTGTGTATAGTTAATTTTACTTCTTTTCTAATTTAGAGGCCTTTAACATCTTTCTCTTACTTCATCGCTTTAAGACTGCCAGTGCTATACTGAATACAAGTGGGAAGACTGGGCATCCTTATCTTATTTGTGCTCTTCATGGAAAAGTTTTCAGTTTTTCACTGTTGAATATGATATTAGTTATATGTTGTTCATATGTGATTTTTAATTACATTTAGGTAATATCCTTATTAAGCACTTTTATCATAACATGGTGCTGAATTTTGTCAAATACTTTTGCTATATCTAAGAGATGACCATGTGGTTTTAAGTCTTTTGTTAATGTAGTATCTCACATGAATTGATTTTCATATATGCAATCATCCTTGAACCCCAAGAATAAATTCCAGTAGATCATGTATATCATATTTTTAATTTGTTGTTCAGTTTGGTTTGCTAGTAAATTATCTATTTGAGATTTTTCTTTTTTTGAGGATAGGAATTTATAATGATAAATTACATTTATCATTACAAACAGATTTTGCAGAGTTCCATAAGTTTTGGTTTATTGTGTTTTAAATCATTTTCATCTCAGAATATTTTCTAATTTATCTTTTGGTTGTGTCTTTGACCCGTTGGTTCAAGATGTGTTTAGTTACCACATATTTGTGAATATTTAAGTTTCCTTCTGCTGTTGTTTTCTAGTTTCATTCTATTATGCCTGGAAAATATACTTGATATGATTTCAGTCTTAAAATTTATCGAGACTTATTTTGTGACCTAACATGGGATTTTTCTGGAGAATGTTCCATACATGCTTGAGAAGAATGTATATTTTGCAGCTGTTAGGTCAAATATTCTGCATATGGTTATTAGGTCCATTTGGTCTATAATGTTATTCAAACCTTCTGTTTCCTTATTGATTGTCTTTATAGATATTTTATCCACTGTTTTGAAATTCCCTACCAGTATTGTGTTACTATTTTCTCTTTCAGTTTGTTAACGGTTGCTTCATATATTTGATTTTCTAACATCAAATGAATTTATACTTGTAATATCTTCTTTGTGAACTGAGTTTTTAATTATTATATATGTTTTCCTTGAATCTTTTGATAGTTTTAAACTTGAATTTGATTTCATCTGCTCTAAGTATGGTTATTCTCAATCCCTTTTGATTACTAGCTGTATGGAATGTCTCTTTCCATTCTTTCACCTTTAGTCTGTTTGCATCCTTAAGTCTAAAGTGTGTTTCTTGTATAGAGTTGAATCTCAATTTCCCTCCCTTTTTCCCCTAAATTCATTCTATTTTGGATGAACAATCTAATCCATTTATATCTTAAGTAATTATTGGTAGAGAAGTAATTATTACCACCATTTAATTATTTTCTTTTTTTTTCTTGTATGCCCTCCTTCTTTCATTCTCTTTTTGTCTTTCTTTAATTTTTTTAGGGACATGCTTTGATTTTTATCATTTTCTTTTATGTATTTTTTATGGATATTTTCTTTTTGATTACTGTAGAGCTTACACGAAAAACTTATAACAATATATTTTAAGCTGATAATAACTTAATTTTGATGACATAAAAACTCTACACTTTTATTATTCACCCAAATACTTTGTTTTTGATGTCACAAGTTACATTTCTTATACTGTGAATCTGTTAACATATTTTAATGACTATCATTATTTTTATTCTTTTAAAGTATATGACAGAAATTAACAGTGATTTATGCTCTCATGGCATTACACTATTCTTTCTCTATATATTCATCTGTACCAATGAACATTATACTTTTGAATCCTTCTGTGTTGTGATTAGTGTTCTTTGATAGCAAGTCGAAGGATTCCCGTTAGCATTTCTTATAAAGAAGTTCTAATGATGAACACCTTCAGAAATTATCTTTGAAGGTCTTTAGCTCTCCTTTATCTTTTAAAAATAGTTTTGCTGGATAGCTAGATAGAGTACTATTGTTTGGCAGAGGTTTTTGAAAAAATTTTTTTTGCAGAACTTCAAATACACCATTCTGTTCTTTTCTGCCCTGCCAGGTTTTTGCTGAGATATACATGGCTAGTCTTATTGGGTTCTATTGTATGTGACAAGCAACTCGTCTTTTATTGTTTGCAAATTTTTCTCTTTGACTTTTGACACTTTATTATGTGTCTCTGTATAGACTTCCTTGAGAAGAAAAGGTTTCAGAAGTTTTTGTGCTTTTTGTACCTGAATTTCCATTTCCTTCTCCAGATTTAGAAGTTTTCAGTCATTATTTCTTCAAATAAACTTTTTCTTCTCCTTCTGTGATTTCCATAATGCATATATTGATTAACTTGATGGTGTTCTAGAAATCTTTTAAGCTTCCTTCACTCTTTTTATTCTTTTTTCCTTTGTACTCCTATTACAGGATAATTTAAAATTATCTGTCTTCTAGTTTACCAGTAGTTTCTTCTGCTTGATCAGGTGTATTGTTGAACTCTTCTAATCAATTTTTAAATCCGTAATGGCATTCCTCAGTTCCTAAATTCCCATGTTCTTTAAAAAGTAATATTTTCTCTACTTTGTTCAAATACTCATTTTGTTCTTGTATTGTTTGTCTGAGTTCACTGAGTATTTTTTATGACAATTGTTTTTGAATACTTCGCCAGCTAATTCATATACCTCTTCTTCTTTAGGGTTATTTTATGGAGATTGGTTTTTGTCCCTTTTGGGGGCCCTGTTTCATGACATTTCCTAATACTTTGTGTTGGTATTTGTGAAGTTGAGAAAACTCACCTCTCCCAGACTTTACAGACTGACTTTGTACAGAGGAAGACCTTCACCAATCAGCATGGCTAGAGTAGCTCAACTTTTCTGTGGATATGTATTCTCAACTTGCATTTGTAAATTCCTAATTAATTGTTGTTTGTTTGTTTGTTTGTTTTTGTTAGGAGTTTGTAATTTCTTATTCCCTCTGTGTCTACCCACCATACTGCATGTCCTTTGGAGCAACAGCTCACCTCACAACTCATTTGCTTTTTTTCTGTTTTCTGTGATCCTCAGTTATCTAGACCAAGCTGAGTCCTGCTGGTACTGTGAGACAAGTAAAAGAGTAACCAGCCCTGAAGGAAGAACCCAAACGTCAGAACTTTGGACATAAGTTTCAATCTTAACCTTTCTCTCCCCAGAGTGAAGCTGGGGACTATGAGTTTTCCTGATTAAGTTGCATTGTGCTGAGATGGAGGGAGGGTCTCTAGGAGTGAAGGCATATTCTAAACAATTATCTCTTTTCTTAGTGGCCCACACACATCTAGAGTGTGCCAGGTCCTTTCAGTACTTCAAAACAGGTGAGACCAAACCCTCTGGTATGCACCAAGAAATGGTACATTGGATAGATGTTTTAACTAATTCCCTCTCTAGGGAGAAACTGATTCTTTCATTGGGGGTAGGTACTGGGGATTGAACTCAGGGTTACTCGACCACTGAGACACATCCCCAGCTCTATTTTGTATTTTATTTAGAGACAGGGTTTCACCGAGTTGCTTAGTGCCTCGCTTTTGTTAAGGCTGGTTTTGAACTCACGATCCTCCTGTCTTAGCCTCCAGAGCAGCTGGAATTACAGGTGTGTGTCACCGTGCCTGGCTAGAGAAAATGATTTTGGGGTGGATTTTGTTCACTTATTCTACACTGAAATGGTGGAAGGGCTTTGGGCAGTAAATGCATATTAGTTTGAATCACTCGTTCTCTTTGCTCAAAGCTGCTCCCAACAGGGATCCTACCCTATCAGTGCTCAGATTCAGTCAAAACAGAAGCCATTCCCTCTGGCAACCTCATCAAAAAGTCATGAAATTCAACGTATAGTACAATCCCCTCCTTCCCTTCCCAGGGTGAAGGTGGGAGCTACAGGTTCCTCCTGATTATGTGACACTCTTCCATGGTAAGGGATTGTGACCACGAAATTGCCATCTATTTTCCTACAGGCTTCTGTGTGTTCAGTTTTGCACTTGCCCAGGGTGTAGGAGCTTTGAATTGATCTTTGTACTTCTCACAAAGGGAATTTTTAAATTTGTCATTGTTGAGTCAATATTTGCATGGGAAGGCAGTCAGGACTTCCCATTTAATCATCTTGCTGATATCACATTCTTCTGTCTTTTTTTGGGGGGGTACTGGGTATTGAACCCAGGGGTGCTTAACCATCGAGTCACATCTCCAGCCACATTTTATATTTTATTACTATGAGACAGGGTCTTGCTGAGTTGCTAAGAGACTCGCTAAGTTGCTGAGGCTGGCTTTTTTTTTTTTTTTAAATAACATAGACATTTAAAACTTTTTTTCTTTCTTATTTATTTTATTTTTTACAGACTGCATTTTGATTTGTTGTACACAAATGGGGTACCTCGTTTTGTTAAAAAACATATTTCCATCAAAATTTGACTTTATGGGCCATTGCAAAATTTTAGTATTTTGTAGTGGCTGATTTGGGAATTTCCCTGTACTGTCTTCCATAGGTCTCAGACCATTTCCAGATCTGGTAAAGGTGAACACCTGGAATCACTCAGGCAGGGGAGGGTATAAGTAGTCAGAGATGCCTAGGATGCTTGGTCTTCACAGTTGAAAATAGTACAGGCAGGCTCTGAGATTGAAAAAGTTTATTAATTTGAATCCCATTTAATTCCATTGTTCCATGTCATAAGTGATTATCAAATGATTTTGTGGCTATATCATATTCAGTAGTGTAAATGAGTAACAACTGGCTGGAGGGTAGGAATGTAGGGGAGAAAGGGAGCTGATTTGTAGCATGTTCTTTCTATAACATGGATCTGAGTGGAGTGAGGCTGGCTTTGAACTTGTGGTCCTCCTGCCTCAGCCTCCCAAGTCACTGGGATTATAGCCACCATGCCTGGCTTCTTCTGTCTTTTAATTAGTTAATCCACTTTCTTTTTAAATGCTTCATTAATTAATTTTAATTTAATCTAATGTGTATATTTCTAAGCATTTTTCTTTCTAAATTGACTTTTTCTTTTTTATTGGTTGTTTTTAGTTATACATAAGAACAGGATTCATTCTGACATAATTATGAAAGCACGGAATATAATTTGTTCTAATTCATTCCCTAGTACTTCCCCTTTTTCTCCCCTTTCCTCTATTCTCTTTTCTCTACTCTACTGATTTTTCTCTTAGTGGAATCTGACCTAATTTCCTATGTATATATATGAATAGTCCACTTACTTTTTACTGATTTACTTAGGTTTAATTCTACTACCTTACGTTGGTTTTTCCATTGATCTTACTTAGTTTACACCCCACTTTCTTTTTTCTCTTGACATATTTTTGGTTATTCAAGTCTTCTGCAATGTTTCATTTTTCTCTTTTATTATCTCATGAATTTAAACTATTTAGCTTATTTTATGGTAGTTACCTTAGATATTAAGCATGCATAGTTATTGGTGTTTGTTACAGTTTAGGTGTCATGTGTTCCCAAAAGACTCATGGGTGGAACAATGCAAGAAGGTTTGGAGGTGAAAAGATTGGGTTATGAGAGTCTTAACCTAACAAATGCATTAATCCCTGATAGGGATTAACCAAGTGGTAACTGCAGGCAGGTAGGGTATGGTTGAAGGAGGTGGGTCCTTGGGGGCATGACTTTGGGTATATATTTTGTCCTTGTTGAGAGGAGCTCTCTCCGATTCCTGTTGTGAGGTCCCAAGATACATTCCTTCACACTTCCACCATGATGTTCAGCCTTACCTCTATCCTTGTGTTATGGAGCTGGCTGTGCATGGACTAAGGTCTCTGAAACTATACACTGCAAAATAAACATGTCCTCCTTGCAATTATTCTTGTCAGTTTTTTTGGTCACAGAGATGAAAAAGCTGACTAAAACAGTGTTTAATATAAATTGGTACTGTAAACTTTTACCAGGAAATGCAAGGATCTTGAAACCATTTAACCTATTGCTTTTTATGCAATTGTTTTAATGTAGTTGAATATTACATATATTATGAATTTCACAAGAAATTCTAATAATACTATTATGTTTGGAGGTCTTGAGTGGTCTTAGATAACTGGCTTTCTTGGGGGTGACTTTTCTCCTTTGTTCTGATTTGCATCAAAGATGAGAACCAGACAGCAGCTGCTGTTCAAGCAATTTATTCTGACAGTGCTCTGGCAAGATGGATAGTAGGAGCAGGCCACCAGCATGGGCCAGATATGGTTAGGAGTCATAACTGACTACTGGGGTGGTCTTCCTCTGGAGACCATTCTCAGAGTTTGGAAAATTCTTTCTCCATTCTTATATCTGTATTCAGTCTGGGTCCATTACTGGGTATTTCACAAAGGAAGTTTAAACTATTCTTGTAAGGGTGAGCTTTGATTTCAGGTTCAGAAAAATTGCATCTATGGTGAGGTGACCTTCTCTTTAGGACAACTAAGATTATTTAGTCCTGTTGTCAGAGACCCAGTAATCTCTAGGTCAGGGTTGCAAATGCCCCATGAGATTGTGTTGTATTTCTATGTGACACATAATATAAGCCTTGTGAGATAGTTGAGTGGGTCTTATGGCCATCATTAATTTTATAATTTTATATTTTATCTGTTATAATATCCTACAGGTGCTATAGTCATTTAGAATTCCCCACATATATATCTTCCTACAATTAAGTCCTTTTACCTATGATCATTTCTTTTGATTTGAAGTTCTCTTTTTTCTTTTAATATGTTTATTGGCGAAATTTTCTCTCACAAGGTTTATCTGAAAACATCCTAATGTCACTTTTTCTTTTTGTAATCATGCACTGCTTAATAATGTTTTAGCCAATGATCAACATTTCCATAAGCATATATTAGATTATATTGCACAGTGATGTTGTAGCTGTATTAGTCTGTGTACCTTCCACAATGTCCACACAAATATGAAATTGCCTAATAATGTATCTCTTAGAACATATTCCTGTCTTTAAGCAAAAATCTGACTGCATGTAAAAGACACTTTCACTGGATATAGAACTCTGCATCATCATATCTTCTTTTATCATCTTAGAAATTATCTTTTGGCTTTCTCTCTCTCTCTCTCTCTCTCTCTCTCTCTCTCTCTCTCTCTCCCTCTGCTGAGAAGTTAACTGTCATTGTAGTTGTTGCTATTTGCAAGGTAATGTTTTGGGTTTTTCTCTGTTTTAGAACTTTTCTACAGTGTTATTTTTCTTTGTATTTATGTTGTTTGGGAGTCTTAGTAAACTTGTGATTTGATATCTTTGGATAGTTTTTGAAAATCTTTGACCTTTTTCACTTACATTATGGCTTCTTCCCATCCTTTCTTCCTTTCCTTTTGAGTCTTTAATAACACACATGCTGGATCTTTTCACCTGGCCCCATATGACCCTAAGTGTTTTCTAATTTTCTAAACGTTCCCCTTCTGTGTTTTGCATTAACTATTTCCCATTGAAAACATTCCAGTTTATGGATTCTCTCTTCTGCTATTTCTAAACATTAAACACATCTAATGAGTTCTTCTTTTTCATTATTTAATTAATTTATTTCTAGAATTTTCATTTGCTTCTTTATATTCCATTTCTCTGCCTAAATTCTCTATTTTGTCATCTATTTCCTTAAAGATGTTAATCATATTAATTTTAAAACTTGTGACTATTAATTCTAATATTTGAATCATCTGGGTTCTCTTCCTTGTATCTGTTTTTTAAGGTAATTTTGTTTTTTATCCTGCCTCCTGACATACCTGATAATTATTTGTTGAATACAAAAGTATATAAAATATTTTAAAGATAATTTGAAGCTATATCTGATGTTATATTCTACAGAAATGATTAATTTTTACATATCACTCAGGAACCCTGCCCATTCAAGCTTGAGCTGCTGTCGTTGCTCTCTGAGCCTTCAAGTAGATATTTTTTCTGTATTTGTTCAGTGGTGGGATTCATTTGAATAAACTACTTTTCCACTGCCTTAAGAGCTTTCTAAAGAGGAGAAATTGGGGAACAAAATTGACTAAATTATGTTATGTTCATGTATGAATATATCACAATGAATCCCACTATTATATATGATTATAATGCACCAAAGCTTAAAAAATGTAAGTGAAACTTGAATTCCAGCTACCCAAACTAAATTCACCTAAATATAGTTATAGCTTGCAGTCATATTTTCATGTATTCTTCAAAGATTTTTATTATAGAAAACTGTTTCAATTATTACCTAAGTAAGACATTTCATACAATCTTTAAAAACCATTATTAGGTTAATGAGACACCTTAGAATAGTTTATTATCATGTATTAAGGATACCTATCCCTACATATGGGTGGTTTAGCTGTGAATAATACTGAATCACTACTGATTTTAAAAGTACAGTGTGTGTCCTGATATTTCTCAAAACTTTGGCATTACTTCAACTCGGAAAGAAAATAAGGAAGCATTTATTCTCCTCACCTCTTTTAAAAAGTTTATTGTCAAATGAAAAATAATGATTCTATCATAATCCCTATCAAAACTTAATACTGTAAGGATTGCCAATTATATTTTTTCATGAATTGTATAACTTAATAACTCAGTTGAAAAAACTTTATTACTAATTTTTTAATTATATGCACTTTTATGTTTCCATCTTTTTGAATTATAGACCTCGTTCATTTTGTTTATTTTTATGCTGTGTGTATCATAACACTACACAATATTCCTTAGACATGAGTGTCCTATGACTTATTGAAGTATGAAGTATTCATTCCTTCTGTGCTTTTCTCCTTGTTCTCTTATGGTATTTATCTTCTATATATTGTTGTACCTCAAGGTTTTAAAGGACATTTGCAAGGAGCCTTTGGTTAGTTGCTAAAAAACATTTGGACTTTTAAAATTAATTTTTTAAAAATTTTGTTATAATGTAGATTTGCATATAGCTGCCAGAACTAATACAGAGAGGCTCCACAGAAGCTTACTCAGCTTCCCTCAAAGGTAATTTCTTGCAAACCTGTAGAGTAAGGTCACAATCACAATATTGACATAGATATAACCCACTGATCTTACTGAGATTTTTCCTTTTTTCCTTAAGTATATTTAGTTCTATGCAATTTTATTATAGGTGAATGATCAGCACTCCCTCACCTCAAGGATCCTCATGCTGCCCTTCTAATCACACTTGCCTCCCCATCAACTTGTCCCTAACCTCTGGCAACCATTATTTTGTTCTCCATCTCTATAGTTTTAGCATTTCAAAAACCTTATACAAACGGAGTCATTACATATGTTTCATTTTGGGAAAATTCTTTTCCTTCTCCTCCTCTTCCTCCTTTTTATTCTGCACATTTACCTCAAAATTCATTTCAGTCATTTGAGTCCTTCAGTGGTTCCTTCCTTTTTGTTATTGGGTACTAGTACTAGTATGGGTATAACACAGTTTGTTTATTTGCCCATTGAAATTGACATCTGGGATGTTTCCAAGTTTTGGTTACTACACGTAAAGCTTCTATGAACACTCAAGTTCAAGATTTTTGGTAAACCTGTGTTTTCATTTCCATCAGATAAATTTCTTTTTTTTTTTTTTTTTTTTTTTTATTGTAAACAAATGGGATACATGTTGTTTCTCTGTTTGTACATGGCGTAAAGGCATACCATTTGTGTAATCATAAATTTACATAGAGCAATGTTGTTTGATTCATTCTGTTATTTTTTTCCCTTCCCCCCACCCCTCCCACCCCTCTTTACCCTCTATACAGTAGTTCCTTCCTCTATACTTGCCCCCCTCCCTAACCCTAACTCTAACCCTTCCCTCCCCCCCATTATGTGTCAACCTCCACTTATTAGCGATATCATTCGTCCTTTGGCTTTTTGAGATTGGCTTATCTCACTTAGCATGATATTCTCCAATTTCATCCATTTGCCTGCAAATGTCATAATTTTATCATTCTTTATGGCTGAGTAATATTCCATAGTATATATATACCACAGTTTCTTTATCCACTCATCAATTGAAGGGCATCTAGGTTGGTTCCACAGTCTAGCTATTGTGAATTGAGCAGCTATGAACATTGATGTGGCTGTATTTCTGTAGTATGCAGATTTTAAGTCCTTTGGGTATAGGCCAAGGAGTGGGATAGCTGGGTCAAATGGTGGTTCCATTCCAAGTTTTCTAAGGAATCTCCACACTGCTTTCCATAGCGGCTGCACTAATTTGCAGCCCCACCAGCAGTGTATGAGTGTACCTTTCTCCCCACATCCTCGCCAACACCTGTTGTTGCTCGTATTCTTGATAATCGCCATTCTAATTGGGGTGAGATGGAACCTTAGGGTGGTTTTGATTTGCATTTCTCTTATTACTAGAGATGTTGAACATTTTTCCATATGTTTGTTGATTGCTTGTAGATCTTCTTCTGTGAAGTGTCTATTCATTTCCTTAGCCCATTTGTTGACTGGACTGTTTGAATTCTTGGAGTAGAGTTTTTTGAGTTCTTTATAGATTCTGGAGATTAGTGCTCTATCTGAAGTATGATTGGCAAAGATATTCTCCCACTCTGTAGGCTCTTTCTTCGCATTGCTGATAGTTTCCTTTGCTGAGAGAAAGCTTTTTAGTTTGAATCTATCCCAGTGGTTGATTCTAGCTTTTATTTCTTGTGCTATGGGAGTCCTGTTAAGGAAGTCTGGTCCTAGACCAACAAGATGAAGATTTGGACCTACTTTTTCTTCTATAATCTGCAGGGTCTCTGGTCTGATTCCGAGGTCCTTAATCCATTTTGAGTTTAGTTTCGTGCATGGTGAGAGATATGGGTTTAGTTTCATTCTGTTGCATATGGATTTCCAATTCTCCCAGCACCATTTGTTGAAGAGGCTATCTTTTCTCCATTGCATATTTTTGGCCCCTTTGTCTAGTATGAGAAAATTGTATTTATTTGGGTTTGTGTCCGTGTCCTCTATTCTGTACCATTGATCTACCTTTCTATTTTGGTACCAATACCATGCCGTTTTTGTTACTATTGCTTTGTAGTAGAGTTGAAGATCTGGTATTGCAATACCCCCTGTTTCACTCTTCCTGCTAAGGATTGCTTTAGCTATTCTGGGTTTCTTATTCTTCCAGATGAATTTCATAATTGCCTGCTCTATTTCTGTAAGGTACGTCATTGGGATTTTAATTGGAATTGCATTGAATTTGTATAGCACTTTAGGTAGTATGGCCATTTTGACAATATTAATTCTTCCTATCCAAGAACATGGAAGATCTTTCCATCTTCTAAGGTGTTCTTTAATT
This sequence comes from Sciurus vulgaris, assembly GCF_902686455.1. NCBI lineage: Eukaryota > Metazoa > Chordata > Mammalia > Rodentia > Sciuridae > Sciurus > Sciurus vulgaris. The sequence continues at coordinate 28,173,131 of NC_136476.1, forward strand.
TCTTTCTTTAGTGTTGTATAGTTCTCATTGTAGAGGTCTTTCACCTCTTTTGTGAGATTGATTCCCAAGTATTTTATTTTTTTCGAGGCTATTGTGAATGGGGTAGTTTTCCTAATTTCTCTTTCTGAAGATTCATCACTTATGTATAAAAATGCGTTGGATTTATGGGCATTGATCTTGTAACCTGCTACTTTACTGAAATCACTTATGAGTTCTAAGAGTTTTCTGGTGGAATTTCCAGGTTCCTCTAAATATATAATCATGTCATCAGCGAACAGGGATAGTTTGAGTTCTTCTTTTCCAATTCGTATCCCTTTAATTTCTTTGGTTTGTCTAATTGCTCTGGCCAGAGTCTCAAGAACGATGTTGAACAGAAGTGGTGAAAGAGGGCATCCCTGCCTTGTTCCAGTTTTTAGGGGGAATGCTTTCAGCTTTTCACCATTTAGAATGATATTAGCCATGGGCTTAGCATAAATGGCCTTTACAATATTAAGGAATGTTCCCACTATCCCTATTTGTTCTAGTGTTTTGAGCATGAAGGGGTGCTGTATTTTATCAAATGCTTTTTCTGCGTCTATTGAAATAATCATGTGATTCTTGACTTTAAGTCTATTAATATGGTGAATTACGTTTATTGATTTCCTGATGTTGAACCAACCTTGCATCCCTGGGATGAAACCCACTTGATCATGGTGCAGTATCTTTTTAATATGTTTTTGTATGCGATTTGCTAAAATTTTGTTGAGAATTTTTGCGTCGATGTTCATTAAGGATATTGGTCTGAAATTTTCTTTCCTTGATGAGTCTCTGTCTGGTTTAGGTATCAGTGTGATATTGGCTTCATAGAATGAGTTTGGGAGGGTTCCCTCCTCTTCTATTTTATGGAATACTTTGAGAAGTATTGGAATGAGCTCTTCCTTAAAGGTTTTGTAGAACTCGGCTGAGAACCCATCTGGTCCCGGACTTTTCTTTGTTGGTAGGCTTTTGATGACTTCTTCTATTTCAGTACTTGAAATTGGTCTATTTAAATTGTGTATGTCCTCCTCATTCAGTTTAGGCAATTCATATGTCTCTAGAAACCTGTTGATGTCTTCGAAATTTTCTATTTTGTTGGAGTATAGATTTTCAAAATAGCTTCTAATTATGTTTTGTATTTCCATCCTGTCTGTAGTGATATTTCCTTGTTCATTCCGAATTTTAGTGATTTGGGTTTTCTCTCGTCTTCTCTTTGTTAGTGTGGCTAAAGGTTTATCAATTTTGTTTATTTTTTCGAAGAACCAACTATTTATTTTGTCAATTTTTTGTATTGTTTCTTTTGTTTCAATTTCATTGATTTCAGCTCTGAGTTTAACAATTTCCTGTCTTCTACTACTTTTGGTGCTGTTCTGTTCTTCTTTTTCTAAGGCTTTGAGCTGTAGTGTTAGGTTGTTTATTTGTTGAGTTTTACTTCTTTTATTAAATGCGCTCCATGAAATAAATTTCCCTCTAAGTACTGCTTTCATAGTGTCCCAGAGGTTTTGATATGATGTTTCTTTGTTCTCATTTACCTCTAAGAATTTTTTAATTTCCTTCTTAATATCTTCTGTTATCCATTCATCATATAATAGCATATTGTTTAACCTCCAGATGTTGGAATAGTTTCTGTGTTTTACTCTTTCATTTATTTCTAACTTCAATCCATTATGATCTGATAGAATACATGCTAGTGTCTCTATCTTCTTGTATTTGCTAACATTAGCTTTGTGGCATAATATATGGTCTATTTTAGAGAAGGATCCATGTGCTGCTGAGAAGAAAGTGTATTCACTCTTGGTTGGATGGAATATTCTATAAATGTCCGTTAAGTCTAAATTATTGATTGTGTTGTTGAGATCTATGGTTTCTTTGCTCAATTTTTGTCTGGAAGATCTGTCCAGTGGTGAGAGCGGCGTGTTAAAATCACCTAGTATTATTGTGTTGTGGTCTATTTGGTTTCTGAAATTGAGAAGGATTTGTTTGACATACATAGATGAGCCACTGTTTGGGGCATAGATGTTTATGATTGTTATATCTTGCTGATTTATGCTTCCCTTAAGCAGTATGAAATGACCTTCTTTATCCCTTCTGACTAACTTTGGCTTGAAGTCCACATTATCGGAAATGAGGATGGATACTCCAGCTTTTTTGCTGAGTCCATGTGCATGGTATGTTTTTCCCCATCCTTTCACCTTTAATCTATGGGTATCTTTTTCTAAGAGGTGAGTCTCTTGCAGGCAACATATTGTTGGATCTTTCTTTTTAATCCAGTCTGCCAGTCTATGTCTTTTGATTGATGAATTCAGGCCATTAACGTTCAGGGTTATTATAGAGAAATGATTTGGTTTCCCGGTCATTTGGTTCATTTTTAAAATTTTGTTTATTTATTTGTTTGACACAACTTGTTTCCTCCTTTATTTGACAATTCCTTTAGGATAATTCCTCCCTTTGCTGATTTGCTTCTTTGTTTTTCATCTCTTCCTCATGGAATATTTTGTTGAGAATGTTCTGTAATGCTGGCTTTCTTTTTGTAAATTCTTTTAGCTTTTGTTTATCATGGAAGGATTTTATTTCATCGTCAAATTTGAAGGTAAGTTTTGCTGGGTATAAGATTCTTGGTTGGCATCCATTTTCTTTCAGGGCTTGAAAAATGTTGTTCCAGGACCTTCTAGCTTTTAGGGTCTGGATTGAAAAATCTGCTGATATGCGTATTGGTTTCCCCCTGAATGTAATTTGGTTCTTTTCTCTCACAGCCTTTAAAATTCTGTCTTTATTTTGTATGTTAGGTATTTTCATTATAATGTGCCTTGGTGTGGGTCTGTTGTAATTTTGTGTATTTGGAGTCCTGTAAGCCTCTTGAACTTGATTTTCCATTTCATTCTTCAGATTTGGGAAATTTTCTGATATTATTTCATTGAATAGGTTGTTCATTCCTTTGGCTTGTTTCTCTAGGCCTTCCTCAATCCCAATAATTCTTAAATTTGGCCTTTTCATGATATCCCATAGTTCTTGTAGATTCTGTTCATGATTTCTTACCATCTTCTCTGTTTGTTCAGCTTTGTTTTCAAGGTTAAATATTTTGTCTTCAATGTCTGAGGTTCTGTCTTCCAGGTGTTCTATCCTATTGGATATGCTTTCTATGGAGTTCTTAATTTGGTTTATTGTTTCCTTCATGTCAAGGATTTCTGTTTGGTTTTTTTTCAATATCTCTAACTCTTTATTGAAATGATCTTTTGCTTCCTGTATTTGCTCTTTTAACTGTCGATTGGTGCGATCAATCAATGCTTGCATTTGCTCTTTCATCTCATCATTCAATGCTTGCATTTGCTCTTTCATCTCCTCGTTTGCTTCTCTGATCATTTTAATTATGTACATTCTGAACTCCTTTTCTGTCATTTCTTCTGCCATGCTGTCATTGGGTTTTATTGATGTAACATCTAGATTTGTTTGCAGCATTTTCTTTCCTTGTTTTCTCATGTTGTTCAGATATCAGTGGACCGCTGAGATATTGCAGATTTCCTCTGTTGATTTACAATGACCCTGAAGATTTCTATATATATCCCCTCTTAGCCTTCAGTAGGCTGAAGTCTTGGAGGAGGTTGATAATGCGGTGCTCCACAAGGAAGCTGCCTCTCTAGGAGTGGTGGCCTTCAGGTGGGGTATATTCCCTGCTAGTGGGCAGAGGTGCCTCCACTTGTTGACCAATGGTCATCCAAAGGGGACCTAGGCTGTGGGCTGAGGCAAGGCCTGTTTGGGCCTGAGCCTCTGGTTTTACCGTCCTTGTGGGAAACCTCACCCAGCAGGGAAGACTCACCCGGTGGGGAGGTCTCGCTGGTCAGTTCCCTCCTAGAGGTTCCCCTCAATTTACATCTACTGCCTGGGCTGGGCTGCCTTCCTCTGCAAAGTTTCCAGGGGCCCGGCCCTACCTCCTGGGCCTGGGAGCCTCACCCTTCGCAGATGAATCTCCTTAGGCTGCCCCTCCTCAGAGAATTTGCCCATAGGCCTGGAACCTTCGCTCCGCCCTAAGCCTGTCTCTGTGCGGCTCTTCCACCCAGAAGCCTCCTAGATCCTGGGACCCTGTTCTGCACCTAATCGCCTGGCTGCGTGGCCCCTCCTCTGAGCAGCCACCTGTGGCCCCGAACAATCGCTCTGAGTCCCAGAGACCCGCCACAGGCCTGTTCCTCCAGACAGCTGCCCAGTATGCCGGTGCGGTCACTAGGAGTCCAAGAAACTCACTTCGTGCCTCCTCCTCCCACCAACCACCCGTAGCCCGGGGCAATCAATCACTCCGAGTCGAAGTGACCCTGCCCGTTCCTCCTCCTTCTCCAGATAACCCCCCGGGTGTTCAGGAGCAGTCCCTCTGAGTGGCTCTGAATCCACGTGACCCGCTGCACGGGTCCTCTGGGCCACCGCCCGGAGCTCTGGTGTGGTCCCTCAAGACCAAGCGTCCCACCACGCTTCTCCTCCAGGCAGCCCCCCTGTGTTCAGGAGCTGTCACTTTAAGACCAAATAACTCACCACTCGCCTTCTCCTCTGAGCAGCCGCCTGGAGCGCTAATGCAGTCACTGCGAGTCCAAAGGACCCGCCGCGCTCCTTCTCCTCCTTCTCCTACTCCTCCGGGCAGGCCCCGGGGTTCAGAAGTGGTCAGGGTCCAAACAGCTCGCCACGCAGCCCCTTCTCTGGCAACCGCCTGTAGTTCCCGTATAGTCGCCCGAATCCAAGCGGCTGCTCCTCTTCCTCCTCGTCCTCAGGGCAGGCCCCGGGGTTCAGAAGCGTCGTACTGATTCCAAACAGCTCGCCGCGCGGCTTCTCCTCTGGCAACCGCCTGCAGCTCTGGCGCAGTCTCTCCGAATCCAAGTGGCCACGCTCCTCTCCTCCTCCTCAGGGCAGGCCCCGGTGTCCTGAGTCCACACAGTTCTCCCCGCCTCTCCTCCCCCGGGCAGCCGCCGGAGCCCCAGTGGCTGCTCGGAGTCCCAGCGCTGTGCCGAGCGGCCTCCTCTATGGCGCTCCAGCGGGGGGAGGGGCGTCTCGCCGACAGTTCTACTTCACAAAGTTTCCTGCATTCCGGGACCCCCGTCCCATCCGGGATGCCCCCCCAGGGGGTGAGAGTCACCCGGCTACTTTGAATTGGACCCAAGCGTCTCAATATCTCCTCTCTTGAATCCTGAGTTCTGGAGCAACACGTAATGCAGCCACCCTCTAGGCCGCCATCTTGAAAACCAGATAAATTTCTATAAGTTCAATTTCTGAGTATAATAATCACATTTTTTGTCTTATAAGACATTGCTTTTTTTCTTCAGAGTTTATACTATTGACTATATAATCTATATATTCAATAATCTTTGAATTTACTTTGAAACTTCTAATGTTCACTATCATCCAGTATTTTAAAATTTTTGCAGAGCTGAAGGTAAAACTCAGGGCCTCACACATTCTGTGTAAGCATGCTACCACTAAATGACATTGCCAGCCCTCATTCAATATTTTAATAACTGCTTTCATGTACTTTTTACATTTATCCTGGGACAGCAGGTGAAATTTTTTTCTCATCTTTGTCTTGCAATTTATGTTTTACATCAAACTTCTTTATGGGAAGATATTTAGACGTTTTATAACAGTTTCAGTGTCATAGGCAAATAGCTTTATTATCTCCAATTTTGTATTAGAATTTCATATATACACAGGAAAATAGAAATCACCTACTTAAGAGAAAACAAATCAAGAATGTACCTTTATTCTGTAATAAAAAAGACTAGTATACATAAAGACCTGATAGAAAGTATAATATTGCTGTACTAAAAAAGAATTCTCAAGGTAGAACTCTAAATCCCCAAGACAAAAAATCACTGGGTGAAATATTAAGTTATTTAGGAATTATTGTTAAATAAATTCAACAATTTTTCCAAATAGAAACAGCATTTTCTTAATTGTATGTTGTTGTAGCTTGGATCTACAATGTCCCCCAAAGCCTCATGTGTGGAAGGCTGGTCCCTAGCTGGTGGCACTATTAGGAGGTGGTTGAAACTTTGGGAGGTGGGGCCTGGTTGAAGGAATTAGGTCACTGGGGGAATGTCCTTGAAGGGGATATTTTGTGCGCCTACCCCTTCCCAGCTTCAGCCAGGTGAGCAGTGTAGGTCTGCCTCTCTCTTCCTCCATGATGTGCTGAAGCTTAAAGAGCCCAGAAATAAAGCCAACCAATCATGAACTGAAACTTTGGAATTGAGCCAAAATAAATCTTTCTTTCTTTAGTTATTTTTTCAAGGTATTTCATCAGAGCAATGTAAAGCAAAGATTTGTGCAAACACTTAATAAATAAGCAGAAAATAGGGCTGAGGTTGTGGCTCAGTGGTAGAGTGCTTGCCTAGCACGTGTAAGGCACTGGGTTTGAGTCTCAGCATCAAATTAAAAAAAATAAATAAAGATATTTTGTCCACCTACATCTAAAACAACAACAATTAAAGAACACCCTGCCTCCAAAAAATAGCAAAGAGAAAAGGAAATAAAATAAGTCACAATAGTATTCATGAAAACGGACTTGCAAGCATTTACTACTCAGAGGTCTTTGTGCCTAGAAATACAATGCTTTAGGATAAGAGAAAAGTGTTTAATTTTGAGAAATGGGCCAGCACAGTGCCATGCACCTGTAATCCCAGCAGCTCAGGAAGCTGAGGCAGGATGATCATGAGTTCAAAACCTCCCTCAGCAATTTAGTGAGGACCTAAGCAATTTCGTGAGACTCTGTCTTAAAAATAAAAAAATTAAAAGAACTGGGGATGTGACTCAGTGGTGAAATGGAACTAAAACAACAGGAGTATAAGTTTAAAATGTTACTGATTACATTACAACCCTAGATTTGCCTCTTCTTGAGGACGTCAAGCCAGAAAAGTTGTCTGCCAATTGTTGAGTTTATTGTAGTGATCAGTGCAGTGCCTGACTCAGGTCCTCCTTAGCCTGACCATTATGAATTGAATTTATGAACATAGTGCTATAATGTGAAGGGGAAAAATGTATATATCTCTTAATTTAATGTGGAAAGCTCAGGTATTATCTGAAACCAATCTGAGAAGCTCTGAAAGAGTAGTAGTATAAAAATGAGTTCACTCCAACAATGCCAGATTCAATCAGGTAGCTATTGTGTAATGTCAGATTGAGGATCATCCATTGCTTATTATTTCATCATTGGAGAAAAAGAACTCATAAAATTAAAAAAGAAAAGAAAAGCTTTTCTCCCAGTTGTCTGCCATAGAATACAGTTTAATGTAAATCAACACTTTATTGTAAAATATTTTCCCAGTTGTTTCTTCTATGGATGAAGTCCTTGAGGAATCAGTCATGTATTTCAAGTATCAGCAGAGCTTAGGAGACCAGCTGAGCTTCATAATTCTCAGCATTTTATTTATTCACAAGGAAATCTTGACTTAAATTAGGTAGATTTCTGTCTTAGCTTCACTTGATTATCTAGATTTACACAGGGGTTGGAGAAGCAATTTATGCAATTCAAAGATGCCAACTTGTCAAGGAGTAAATCAAGGTGATTTTCATAAAGCCAGTTTTACATAAGGGATTCATTCATATTTCTACAAGAAATAGTGTGCTACTTTGCTCTCATTTCTTCATAGAAGTATGGAAACATAGTTGTGATAAATGATTACATGTTCCTATTCTTATTTTTCTTTGAGTATAGGTATTGGCATCACCACAAAAGATTCCAAGATTTTAAGTTGACCCACTCAACTTTATCCAAATTCTGGAGAGACTAATGTGCACCAAGTTCAAAGTCAGGGAGACATTTTTTCCCAATTTTTTGTGTTTTAAAAAGGAGACAAACCCACATTGCTCTATGTAGTGTTTCCTGATCGGTTGTAATCTTTTTATTTTATTTTACAAAACTAAAAAGCACTTTTGACTTAATTTTTGGATTCAGACATAGAAACACATTTAAAATTTTTTTTTTTTTTTTTTGTTTTTGTTTTTGCTGTTACTGATTGAAGCCTCAGTGGAAGAGCATTTTATTATTTTATGGAAACTTCAAATTTACTTTTAGTTCAAGATTTGTATTTGTTTTTATTTTGTAAGCAAAACAATGTGCTAAAAACATCTGTTTCAACTTAACAAGTTAATGAGTGGCAAAGTCAAGTCTAGAATTCAGAGTATCTTTAGAAAATAAATAATATCGAAAAGTTCAGTATGGTTATGATTTCAGAATAAGAGTCTTTCTCAAGCAAGAAGAGTTGGCAACTTACACACACATGTTCACTCACTTCATAAATTTCCCATTTTTGTCCTCAACCAGAACAGATAGAACATTGGCACAGGTTGGTACCAGATTATCGGCTCATTTGGAAGCCACTCTTGAAAGGATGAGTTTTAAAAACCATTGGGTGCAGCATATGGCATCCTCTGCTTCTTCTTTCAGGTTTACTCTCTTTCTAGAATACAGTGCTTTTCTGAAGCAGTGAATTAGAAATGTGTAATTTATCTTTTTGTAGCCCATTAATTATATTCTTATGAAAATATAATTTCATCCACTGATACCTCTTATTTGCAAGAAACTATTTTACATATTCAATGTGTATTATATTATTATTGAATCCTCATTACAGTCCTATGATTTCTATTTCCATGATTATTTTCATTTTATAGATGGGGAATCTTAGGCAAGTACTATTTTAACTTTACCATATGGTCTTAGGTTATTAGGCCAACATTTTTGAACACTTATTAGACCATTACATGGTGTCACCTTTTGGTTTGTGTAAAAAGTGGTTTAGTGCAAAAAGTGAACCAGAAATGCCCATCATGGAAAGAGAACATAAGAAAGATATGAAAGCATATGAAATACTACTAGCCAACCTGGACAGAGTTACTAATAACATACTTACAAAAATTTTATTTAATGATCTTAAAGGTAAATGTTCAGAATAAGATTCAGAAGTACATCTTGTCAACAATATAATTGTGAAATATATGGAAGAGATTAGAGCAGAGAAATAAAGAAGGGTTGACAAAAGAAGGGAGAATGTTGAGTGAAACCTTAATGCATGACAGTATGATTGAGGTTCCTCTTCAGAAGTACCCAAAATGTAAGTTAGATTCAGATTCAATCACGATTTTGTGCCTCTATGAGATACTTCTAAGTGTTTCACTTATGCAACAAAGTCATAGATCCATGGACTCTGGAGTCAGATTGCCCAACTTTGAACAAAATCTCTTATCCTAAATATAATAGAACAACATGGAACTTTTAAAAAAGTCAGATATACTGTGATGCTTAATTTCATGTATAAACTTGGCTAGATTATGGTGCGCAGTTGTTTTGCCAAACACTACTCTAGATGTAACTGTGAGAATATTTTTTTAGATGTGATTAATATTTACCACCAGTTGGCTGTATGTAGAAAAGATTTTCCTTGATAATGTGAGTAGTCCTCATTCAATTCATCAAAGGCCTTAAGAGCAAACAAGGTTTTCTGAAAAGAAGGAATTCTACCTCCAGATTGCAATATAGAAATTTTGCCTGAGTTTCCAGTCTTGGGATTTAAGATTACAATATCAACTTTTTACCTGAATCTCCAGACTGTTGGCTCATCCTACAGAGATTTGGACTTGCCAATCCCACAGTAAAGGAAGTTAATGAAGTAAAATTAATTTCTCTTTACGTATAGGCATATCCTATTGATGCTATTTCTCTGAAGAACCCTGACTTGCATATATCAACCAAGCTAAATACCAACTCTACTTCTCTAAAATTTACTACTAATCCTTATAGATAATTTTGGATATAATATTTCACATAAAATATATAATATACAATATACTAAACATATTATTAAGCACATGGTCTGTGTAATCTTATTTTCATCAGTTTCCTTACCTGTAAAATGAGGATTACTTTCAGTTATATCTTCCAGAAAAGATGTGGGAATTAAGTCAGACAATTTGTGTCAAGTGTATAGGAAAGAGCTTGATAAATCCAAGACCTCATTAAACATGAGCTGTTTTATTATCCTTAGGATAATCCCACAAATACATATTATTCACAAGTGATAAAATGAGTCTCAGAGATTAAATAACGCTAAAGATATTAAGCCACTTCTTTTTTTTTTTTTTTTTTTTTTTTTTTTTGATGGTGCTGGGGATTGAACCCAGGACCTTGTGCATGCAAAGCAAGCACTCTTCCAACTGAACTACATCCCCAGTACAAACCACTACTTTTGACAGAGAAATGATGGCTACATGTCAGAATAAAACTTCTTTTTTCCCTTGGATGTATTGACCTTTCAGTAGGATAAATGTATGGGCTAAAATACTGAAGTTTATATAAGGAGTAGTTGAAATGAGACAAAGAGTTGAATGGAATGTAACCAAAGAAAATAATAATTTGTAAAAATGGTCATTTTTACTGAAAATGCTTCAGAATGGATTCACATACAAGCTAATTTTGGTGGACATATACTGAAACAGACTTTCAATAACTAGCAGATGTTAAGATTGATACATGGACTTCTGCTGAATTCTGAAAAGGAATCGTAAATTAAAGTTTAGTCAGTTCTTTCCACTTGCCCATATGTTTATATACATTTATTTGAATTTATGTTGAATGAAATACAGATCAACCCTAGTTATATATTTTTAATCTGGCTAATGTTTTATTTTATACTCATACAAATGCAAATGGTATCTAAAAGGATCAATTTTAGATCAAATTAAGATTTAATTTTGAGGAATTAGAATTGCAATTTAATTTGAAGGTCATTTTGGATAAAAAAATAAAGTCTTATACTATCCTGTCACATACACTCTCTGAGATATTGATGATATAGAACAAAGGCTATCTTGTTAATGAAAAAATATTATGGGTACATATTTCCCCATAATTTCTGGAAACAGTGGGAAAGAGCTCACATGACAATGGTGCAATCTTGCATAAACTTCACTGAACACTTTCTTAATAGAGTAAGACTTTTCCATTGCTAACTTTGGTGATTTAATGACTTGAGCAAACTGAATATGAGTAGTTGATCTTAATTAAATCTCTCTCTCTCTCTCTCTCTCTCTCTCACACACACACACACACACACACACAGTCTATTATATCTTTTTCCATGTTTATAGCATTCAAAACAATTGGTTTATTAACCCAGTTTTTTGAGACTAATGGAGGATAGTATCACACAAAGATATGTGGATGTATGTGCTTAGGTAATCTCTAACATGCCAAGGTTGAGGGCATAATGTGAAATACTTTATTGAGGGAAGGGGAAATCAGTAACATCTGATTGGCCATAGTTACAAAAACTGGCATAGTTTTGTACATGAGATAAAAGTGAAGGAAATGGAACATTTTCTTGGAACTAAGAGAGGGAATGACCCTAGTTTAACCTGAGTTAGTTTGGGGTTAAATAGTCTTTCCTTGTACTTTCTTTCCCCTTTTTCAAACTTTAGTGGACTATGAATAAAGTCTGTCTATATTCAAACAATTGAGGTTGTGCCTACCTAGCATTATTCTAGAAAGAAGAGTTATAAGAAAAAGGAAAAAGCTCATGCTTTGTCTTTTGTGAATGTATACCAGATTTTTATTCAGATTTTTCAAGGGCTTTGAAAATTTCAATGGCCTGTGAGATTTCCAAGGACCTTCGTATAAGGTTGGAGTCCTTGAAATTAATTTTATTGGCTTCAGAATAGAAAAAGGAAACTACAAAATCAAAATGAATAAATGTTTAATTAAATGTCTCTAAGACATAACCTTATGTCAACTTCATTAATTATTTAATTTAGTATTCATAAAACTTTTATTACATTTGAAAACACTTTGGTGGATACATTTTTCCCACTTTGCAAGAATTTCCATGTTTGCAAAATGCTGAAAAATCAGCCTATTGTAAATTATATCAATTATAGCATAGCTAAATAATTTCAAAAATAAAATTAAAATATTCCTTTCTAAAAAATTTACAACAAATAAGTAATCTTGAATGTGGGTGTGTCTTCATATGTTTGGTATACTGCATACTTTGGATTTCAAAGGATTGACAAGGTTCTTAAAGCAACTCCACTTTGAATTCATCTATCTCCTGTTGTGCTATGATAGATAAGGAAGAAATATTTGACTCATGTTCCACTTCTTTAAATCCTTTCAAACTAGGGGAGTCCTTAGATTGTGTTCCCTGGAAGCAGTCTTTGGGAAGAGATCTGTGTGCAGCAGGCTTATGGAGAAGTATGCTTAGGAGATACACCTGTAGAGAACTTTGGAAGGCAAAGGAAAAAAAGAAAAAAGACATCTGCAATAGGGTTACAACAGAGGATTCAGTTGATCCTACAGTGAGCTCCGAAGCTGGGATAGCCCCAAATTGGGGCATAGGAAGGGGCTGTGAATCTTGGCATCAACCAATTATTGGTCACATGTCTCTCATGACAGGAATCATAACCTTTGGCTAGCAGCTCTTGATAGCTGAGAGAAACACTTTAGAAAGGGGATCTGAATAGGGAGCATCACTTTATGTGTCCACTTATGTAATTAGAATGTACCTGATTGCCATACCTAAATCTAACACATTGGTTGCAGTTATAGCCAAAGGGAAATGAGAAGGAGCTAGGACTTCATCCCAGCTCACAAGTTTATCAGATTAATGATGTACTACTGGAATAAGAGACAATTTCCTTGTCTCTACACAAGTTTTAATACTTATGTATACACAGTGTGCATGATCAGTCTGCTGATGCCATATTACATTGTCAAAGACTTTCTGAGCAAGGTAAGTTCAGAACTAATGTTATTTTACTGAAGACATGTAGAATTCTGGATTTAATCTAATTTGGTCAAATCCATGATTATCTATTGAGTATCTATTACTTGATAGACTATATCACTTATATCTCAATTTATGATTCCTACTTTAAAGAATAGAAAATGGACATTTATAAAGTTTATGGAACTTGTCCAAGTTCACAGTTGGTAGATTTATTGCAAATTTTTTGATTCCAATGTCCAGGTTTTTTCTTCCCCAGACTATAATTGCCTCTCTAGTCTGGAAGACATTTCTTAACAATTTAAAAACTACATGCAAAAGTAATATAAAATTGTTGTGCCCAAGAAAGTGATGAAGCTTTAGGTGAGTACTAATTTTACTATAAAAGTAGCTTGCAACTGTGTTGTACCATATATTGTTTGGAGTACTTTACTTGCATAGATTTTTTCTTAGCTTTACAGATGATACACAGCTATTTTATTATTCCCTTTTCAGATATTGGTAATTTCCCAACATAGCTTTAAGAAGTAGAGACTCCATTAGAATCCTGTCCTCTGACTCTAGAGCCTGCCACTTCATTACAAAGCTCTATGACTCTTCAGGTCAAGTGTTGATAGATTACGTTTTAAGTGCTGGTGTACCATACTGTTTTAAGAAATAAAGCATTGCCATTGACACATATTTCTGGAAGACAAAGTCAAAATGTCTAGTATCTAGAAAATTTCAAGGACTGCAAATGAACAGGATCTGAGAGTGTTATTTCTAACTGAAGGTAATGCATTGGCTTTCGTCCCTAACAATGGTAGCAAAAGTGCACTCCAAATGACACACACTGTAGCTAAATATGGGCAAGGTGTTTGAAGGACGCTTCATGACAGAGCAAACGTAGATACCTTCATCACTCAAAGATTGTTGTTTTGATCTCGCACACCAAAAGAGCCATCCAAATACACTTCTATATCTATCAAAATATCAACATTGTACTTTATCTAATGCTTAAGTATTTCTTAGTCACTTTTTCATAGATATTTCTAAGGCTATAAGATGAAGGACACTTTTAATGAACCATTTCCAGCACATAAAGGGGAAGACTATTTTTTTCTATGAAAAAAATACATATTGAAAAAATACCTATTTTTAAAACTTTTCTCCTTTCTATTGAATAGCCAAGCAGAAAAGGGGAATATTAATTAAAGCATAAGATTCAGTAATTTTATAGTTATTTAATTAGAAAATAAAAATTTTGTGGCTGCTTACCAGCCTGAGAAATATACATTTAATGATTTTTTGATCAACATTTAGTCTAAAGGGACTTTCTCTGCTTAAAGTGGCATTGTGCTAACGATCAAAATTGAGGAGAAGACTGGAAGCATGTACATACTACCTTCTACATTATTTTATAGGTACCTCATTAGAATTTCTAGAATAAATATTTCATTCTTACCACTAAGTGCAAACATTTTAGAATGTCTCTTTCCTTATGTCTCAGATAAAATATTAGTATATGCCAACATAAAAATAAAATGTGCTAATTCTTGCTTCAAGACATGCATGCTGCATATGTAAGTTTTGATGGGTACTAATGGATGCTTCTCAGTTTTGACCCTTAGGTTGAAAATAGCAGCTTGTTGTTATTTTTCAGAAAGAATAAGATCCATTTCCAAACATTTTAGAAATTTCAGGGCTTTTTCCCTTTATAAATAGACAAATAAATGGCCACATTAGCACTTGCACTTCAATATGAGCCAAGGACATTTTTAAAATGTCACAACTCAGGGTTAACGTTCTTACTTTTGACATTTGGCCTTCAGATTTTTCTCCTTAATTGTCTGTTTGCTGCTTCATTGCCATATACAGGGATTTAAGGTCAATTGCATCTCTTCCCAGCATTGCCATAAGATACAAAGTACAAAAGTTTTAAATCTTTCATATATTGTGGGCAACTAGACTTTCCCGAGCTCTACACTGAATTAAATCTTTTGAATCTAGAGTGGTCTTCTGCTTAGGCCAAAATTGCCCCCAGTTAGGACTGTAAGTTATTTGATTCCAACTATAAGCTGCTCACTTTTTAGCAGATGCTTGTGGGTTTGTTTTTCTAGATCAGTGGAAACATTTTGGGCTAGTCTTACAAGAGCAAATATGAATGCAGCCAACACATGATGGTTTGCTGTTATATAAGAGATCAAATACATTTTCCAAGAGATACAAAGATTATTTGATTAACATAACTGGGACTTAAGTTTTCTTTTTAAATAAGGCTCACGTCTAGAATGGTATCAAACAAACTGAAATGTGACCTCTGTGTACATTTCCCACTAAGGAGGTCTTAAACAGGAAAATATTATACATCTATGGCATAGATCATTGAGCCTCTTGCTGACTGATACTATTCACTGAGAAGAATACATAGCGAAAAGTTTCACATAATGATGGTTTTAACTTAGAGATGTTCAGTTTCATCTATAGTGCATGCTGTTCATACTCGTTTAACAAATATGTATTGATAATCTCTCATATATCATTTATTGGGCTAGTTACTAGAAGAGACAAAGAAAAAAGTTCCTTCTCTTAGGAACGCTAAGAACTTAAAGACTGTCGTGCTTCACATGTCACACTTTGTGTACTGATCTGCCTTTGCCTTCTGTATTAGATTATCATCCTCCTTAAAAACTGTTACAAACTCCAAAACACATTCTAAATCATCGATGCCTTTCAAGGGTATTCTGTACTTAAGCTGCATACAGTCCTCTTGTCCTTGCCCCTTCCTCTCGGCTGTGGAGGAGGCCCTCAGTCTGGTGTTAGATAATACCAATGGCCAAATTCTGTACATCAGGACACCATTCCTTTGTTCTCAGCTGAAATGATTAAGGATGGATACCTATTCCATGTGCTGACAATATTTGGGCTGGATAATAGCACTTCATGTGGTCTTAAGCAAAAAAATTGTTAAATATGAACGAAAATGATTTGTTAGATCAGTTATAAACTAGTAAGAATTTAACTAGTGAAAAAAAAAAAAGTTGACCATAGCAAACTGAAGCAAAGGGAGACACAGATACAGGAATGGCAGTGTATCTTTCTTCTCCGCTCTGAATCAATTGACAATCTACTAGGAGGTAGAGAAGAAAGAGAAACAGTGAAATACATGGACATTGTGGCTAAAGTGATACATAGAGAAATAAACAGACTGAATTTTTCTAATTGTATCAGAGCAACAATTCCTTCCTTTAGAAAAGACAAAGATAACAGCGCTTGTTTTCTCTGAGTTGGTTACACAATTGCTCTTGAATATCTCTGTTATTTTTCTATTTTAGCAAGTATCCCTTATTTAAGGTGAACTTAGGAGACCCTGACCCTTAAATTGAAAGATTTAGAATATTTCATTATTACAAATGTGTTAAACTCTACAAATTGCTTCAATGAGTTACCAAAGTAGTTTTGATCCTTGACCCTGAAAGTTTGCATTATCATAGTTCAAAATCGAATGTGTACAGATGAACATAAAAGAGAAGATAACAATTAATAAACAAATAGTAATAAACCCATATTTGGCCATTTTTCAATGATCTAAAGATAAATATAGGAATGAGGATGACTATAGTATGGTTGTAAATGAGGTCACTCTAACCCTGCATGCCAGGAAGACAAGGAATTTCCATAAAGAAAAGTGGGTGGCATTTCAAGGGAAAAGAAGATCTCAGAACTAGGATTTAAATATGAGAAGTGTGTGACCTCATGGAAGTTGAGAGTAGAATGATGGTTGTCAGAGGCTAGGGAGCCTAGGGAGAAGGGAGGAACACAGAAAGTTGATTAATAGATACTAAGTTGTAGAGCAGAGAAGGAAGTTCTGGTGTTTTATTGACAGTAGGGTGACTCTAGATAACGATAATGCACTGTTTATTTGTATGTACACACAATGTAACACTGTAACTCGGACAAGTGTACAATGTAACAATATAACTTGGTTGATATAATTTCTCGTTTCCCTTCCCTCTTTCTTCCTCCTAGACCCTCTCCTCACTCTATTGATCTCCCTTTGATTTTCAATATTCCCTCACTTTTCTTTTCCCTTTTCTTCTCTAGCATGCACATATGAGAGAAAATATACGTGACCCTTGACCTTCTGAGTTTGGCTTATTTTGTTTAAAATAATGTTCTCAAGTTCCAACCGTTTTACTTCAAATGACATAATTTCATATTTCTTTATGGCTAAGTAAAACTCCATTGTGTATATATATTTGCTCTTCATTCAACACAGTCACTTGATGTTCAGCGGAATACAACAAACCAGAGCCCCAAACTCTAGATTCTCCGTCTTCATTTTCTTCCTGAACCTCTCAGAAAGGAAATTCCTAAGTGCTGTTGAGGAAGGAACCATCTTAAGCTAATAGAATGAGGTCTGGTATGCATTAGATGGCCAAGAAATATCTACTGAGCAAATGGTTGGAAGGAGCTTTATACTTCTGAGACATTATATCACAGGTTACCTCAAATCAACCCTGGCTATTCCAATGCAGTCTTGTGTGTCATGTGGAAATTGCAAAGAACAATTTAGTCTATGTAGATGCAAACTCTCTTTGAACTTAAGCCTGTGAGCTCCAGTGCTAGTGTCTGAATTTGTAACTTGTCTCTGTTGCTTCACAGCTGTGTTGCCTTCTACAATTTACTTAACCTCTGAAGTCTCATTCCTTCAACTGTAATGTAAATCAACAACAGATAGGTTTGATGTGAATACTAAATAAGTTAATATTGAAAAACATTGATGTTTTAAACAATATCAGGACCAATGATAAGTCCTTCATAAATGTGAGTTATTTATTTTGAAGGACCACTGAGTTTTTTCACTCAATTTACTCTTTTGTCTTTTAGTAAACAGAAACCCCCCTCAAATCATTGGTTATGTACCAGAAGAGTCAACAAAGCAATGTGAAGTGGCCACGTCCATGTGTGGGGACTGCTGTGGGTGAGGGGCATTCTTGACTTGAAGGACCTGACACAAGTTGGTAGTTATCTTACTTTTGAAAAGAGCCTGTCTTTAAATGACTGGATAATAAATAAAGTAGTACAGAAACTATAACAACTATTCAACTCTATTATTGTAGGATGAAAAGAGCCACAGACATTAGGTAAATAAAACTTAATTGACAAAAGCAGGCATTGGGTCAGACTTGGCCCAAGGGTTATAGTTTGCTGACTTTTTGCTACAGACAATAGGCACAGTGCTTCCAGGAGGCCCACACAGCTGAGACTGCTGCTTCCCATGTACAGATTGAATATATCTGTTTGGTTAAGGACATGCCATTTAACCTTTCTAAGCTACTTCATTTGTGAGTTATAATAAATGTGCTCTGAAGCTTCTTTGAGACTTCTGACTCTACTCTTAGTCTGCAAAAGGGCCTAGAAATCAAGAGTAGCAAAACTAAAATTATTATTCTATTAAGACCTTTCATCTTTTCTCTTCCCTTCTTCTAAATGGAATCCTGCTTTGCCTACTTAGGTTTCCTCTTTCACTTTGCCTGACTGATGATTTTGAGATTTACCATGCAGAGTAAGTAGAAAAGGACCAGGGTAGGAGGGAACCATGAACATGTTTGCCAGGGCTGGGGAAAATAATTCTGTTAAAAGTTCCAAAGTGAGAACAAGCATGGTGGCAAATGCCCCTGAGCCTAGTGACTCAGGAGGCTGAGGCTGAGGCCAGGCTGAGGTGGAGGCCAGCCTCAGCCATTTAGCAACATCTTGTATCAAAATTAAAAGAGTTGGGGATGTAGATCAGTGATAAAGCATCTCTGGGTTCAATCCCCAGTGTCTCACACACACACACACACACACACACACGTGTGTGTGCACAGAGTCCCAGTTGAGAGATGAGGAGCCATTCCTAATGTGTGAGTATAGCAGAAGGGAAGTAAAACAGTGAGGCTGTGGCATTTTATTCCTTTCACTGTGTCTGAGAAATGAAAGATAAAGATTTATTTTGAAATACTTGTAGATTATGTCTTTAATCAGAGCACTACTCTGAGATGGGACCACAAGATGTCTTCTTGGTTATTACATATTTATAATGATGATAGTACTTTCCTAGGTTAAACAGTCAGTATCAATGTTATTGAGGTCTATAGTGGCCATAATTGTGATTTTTATTGGCCCACTATTAGGGGCAGGGGCAGCAGCTTCAGATAACAAAAATATTTGGTAGCATGGCACTATCACACAAACCTGAAAACATTTTCATCTTCTGAGGTGGGGTAATACTAGTGACAGCTCTTGAATAAAGACCATGTCCTTACTCAGATCATGCAAGTGAATTCAAGTTGTGTCTTCCTCATTTGAACTTCTGTACTCTTGAAAAAATTCTTAATGATATTTTAATTATCTTAGTTTATTAGTGCTTGGAAGTCAAAAATTATTTTTTTTTCTAATTAATATCTGTATATTTTTCTGGAAATATACAGATATACATTTCTGATAAATCACTAAATCACAATATGAGTCTGGTTCTTACAAAAGTTTTATTCCTTAAAACATACATTGTTAGTCTTGCAATTCCTTCCAAGATTTCAGTGGGTTTATAGATAGTTTCACATGGTAGTTTTACTAAGTAGTTTCCTACAATGATTGATAGTGGTTCCCATATCTATTATCAACTCTTTAAAACTTCTTTTCATAGCAATAAGCCTACTCAGCACTTTAGACAGTGCCTTACACACCCCATGATTATTTGTTGAATGAATAACTAAATAAACAGTCACAGAGAATTACATAGATATATATTTCCCTGTAACAAGTACCAAATTTGCACAAATTCCCAGTCACAAAGAAATGAAACAAAACCTAATAGAACCAGCCAATTGAGTAAAGTCTATGATCCATTGCAGAACTGAGCTTCCTTTCATGTTTGGGGCAAACAGGATATTGCTCACTTTCAGGATTAATCTAGGTATTATTTACCATCATTCTTGAAATTAAATTGGTATGGAATGTGGAAAGAAGATCCATTGAAAAACCTCAATTAAAAAATGTCTCTTTAATATCATCTTTTTTGTATCTTCCAGAATTACACAATGATTGCTGAGTGTTCTGAAACCTTTTTTTTCTCTCAGTTTACCTTTGGGATTCCCTTTCAGCTAAGAAAGTAATGCCTCTTTAGAACATTTACTCTTAAACATTAACTTTTATTTGACATGGGTTGGTTAATGGTGTTTGGATAAAAACAAAATACTACTCTCACTATTCTTATAAATATGCTAATGTTAAGTCACTACCATGTTCTTCTGCATGTCAGAAATAATGCAACTTCTCTACAGCTTAGACTACTGGGAACCAAAGCAGACACATATATTGAAATGGTGATTATTTATTCAGGACTATATGGTGTCACTGATTTCTACACCAAGATATTTACAAATGTATGCCACTCTTTTTCTTTTTAAACTGACTCATGCTATTATCATTAAAAGTATAACGTAATAATCATATGAATGATAAATGATCTAATACAGATTTATGTATTTGACAGCTACTATATTACTCTTATCCTGCATGTACAAGGGAAATGTGTTCATAAAGTAAGTAAAATGTGATTTAGAAATATAGTGACTATTCACTTATACTTTTATATGAAAAAGTTAAGATTTGAAAATATTAGGAATTATATTTACAACAAATCCATAGTAAAGTGAAAAAGATAACGGATAAGAAAGCATTATTACTTAAGATACATAAACTTAATAAACATTTATAGGTTCATATTATAAGTTTTGTGCTTTCTATATAAAGATGTTTTATATTTTTTTAAGTTCAGAGAGACAAACATTATTATGATCACCAAGAACACCAATAATTTCCTCAAGTATAAATGTTCTAAACACACCAATTAAACTTCAGAAAATTCAGATTGGATTTAAAAAACCCAAAGACCCTATCACATGCTGTTGACAAGAAACTCACTTCAACATAAGGAAGTAGTTATGTTCAAATTAAAAGTACAAAAATCACCAATGCAATGAAAAAAAAATTGCAAATACCTATCAAAAGAAAGTTGAAATGGCTATGTTAATATCAGAAAAAGTAGACTTCAGAACAGGGACAAGAGGGACATTGTATAGTGTGAAGTGAGCCAATTCACTGAGATCTAATAATTGTACATGTGTATACACATACCAACAGAGCTTCACAGTATCTGAAGTAAAAAAATAGTAGAGCTGAAAGACAAAACAAGCAAGTCCACAATTGCAGTTGAAGACTTCATTACTCTTTGTCCAGAAGTTGATAGAACAAGTAGATGAAATCAGTAAGGACACAGAAAATTGAACAATACTATTTACCAACTTGACTTAATTGGTATTTATAGAACATTCTACCTAATATCAGCAGAGTACACATTCTTTTCAAATGCACAAGAAATATTCACCATGATAGACTATATTCTGAGGCATAAAAAAGTCTTAAGAAGTTAAAAGAATTAAAATTATGTGAAGAATGTTTTCTGACCATGACATATTCAAACAAAAATTAATCATTTGAAAGATATCTAGAAAACTTCCCAATATCTGAAATTAAAAAACACACTTCTTTGTAACCCATGGGCAAAATAGGAAGTTTCAAGGGAAATTAGCAGCATTTTGAATTATAATGGAAACACAACATCTAAAAATTTGTGGAAGTAGCGAAAGAAACATGTAGGCAGAGATTTGTAGCATTAAATGCTTATATTAGAAAAGAAAAAAGATCCTAAGTCAATGATCCTTCCACCTTAAGATCTTAGAAGGAAAACAGACATAAAAAGGAAATAATAAAGATTAAAGCAGAACTAAACGGTATTAAAAGCAGAAAAATAATACAAAAATCAATGAAACCAAAAGTCAGTTTTATAAAGTGATCAATAAAATTAAGAAACCTCTAGCCAGGGGTCAGGGTGGGGAGGGAAAGGCACAATATCTTGAATTGAAAGGGAGCATGACCCAAGCCTATAGATACTAAAAGAGAACAAAAGACTAGTAAGCATAACTTATTGACCAAACATTTAATGACTTAGATGAAGTAGACTCATTCTTTTAAAGACACAATGTACTAAGCCTCGCTCTCCAGAGGAAATAGATCACTTGAATGGTCCTATGTTAAAGAAATGGAATTAGAAGTTGAAGCCTTCAAACATAGAGAATGTCAGGCCCAGATGGCTTACCTAGTAAATTAAATAAACATTTTATAAGCAAATAATACCAATTTCATAAAGCTCTTCAAACAAATAGGAGAAAAGGAAAATCATTTCAGTTCATTTCATGAGGTTAGAGTTATCTTGGTGCCCAAATCAAGGAAAGACATTACACAAAGAGAAAATGTAAATCAAATCCTTGAGCATAGATACAAAAAATTCTCAGCAAAATGATAGCAAAATGATTTTAGCAAATATATAAAAGTCATACTACATCATGACCAAATGGGATTATCTCAAGAATGCAAACCTTAATGTAGCTCAGTGGTAGAGTACCCCTGAATCTAACCCCAATAAACACACACACACATAAACGTATCAAGACTGGCTTAAGGATTAAGCATCAATAAGCAATTGATATCAACATTTACTTATGATAAGACTGCAGCAAACTAGATATAGAAAGAAATATCTTTGCTAATAAATGGTATTTGCAAAATAATTTGTTAATACTTAAAGAATTTAGTTAATACTCAAAGACTGAAGATTTTCTTCTTCAGATCAGGAATGAAGTAAGACGTCTGCTTTAACCCTCATATTCAACATGCTGGAAGTTTTAGTTTGTATAATAACAACAAAAAGCATATAGGTAGAAGGTATGAAAAGAATGACCTTTATTCATAATGTGATGGTATACATAAAAAAATCCAAAGAGATCTACATAATGTCTACTTGAACTAAGGTTGCAGAATACAAAGTTGCCATATAACAAGCAAATGTATTTCTGTTGTTCAAATGTCAGCTCTCCCCATACTGATATAAAAGAGTCAACATCCTTGTGGTACACTGAAAAAAAAAATACTGGTTAAAGTCAAAGTCAGAGAAGTCTACAGGTTCTGATCCTTCCACCTATGACTTTCTTCTACTCTTTAATAAACTGTTGGTGAGAACATAGATGGGGAGAACTATTATGGAAAACAGTTTCTAAAGGTTTCTAAAGAAATTAAAAATAGAACTACTACATGACCAAGCAATCCCTTTTCTGAGCATATGCCCAAAGGTAATGAAATTATCACCTTGCAAAGATACCTGCCCTGACTTGATCATTTCAGCATTATCCATTATCCAAGATATGGTAACCGCTTAAGTGTCTGTTGATGAACAAATCAATAAAGAAACTGGGGTATATATCTACAATAGAATATTATTCAACTCTAAAACAACCAACAAACAAGATCTGCCATTTACCACAACATGGATGAGCAGAGAGGACATTATATCACAGAAAGAAAATATTGCACAATCTCACTTATCCTTGGAATGTTTTCTTTTTAAATTAAATATGTAAAGATGTAGATCCAAACAGTAGTTATCAGGAGTGGGGGCATGTGGAGAGGGCATAAAATGGGGCAATGTAGATCAGAGCATACTAAAAAGCACATATCTTGGATGAACAACTCAAGAGATGTAATGTGCAAGATGAAGAGCGTAGGTGATAAAATTGTACTCTGTGGGAATTCATGTTAAACAAGCAGATTTTAGCTATGCTTCATACAAAAATAACAAAAAAAGGGGTCACTGTGGGATGATGGATATGTTCATTTGCTTCACTATACTAACCTTTTTACTATATGAATGTATGTTATGACATTGTGTTATATACCTTAAAAATAAAAATAAAATTTATTAAAACAAACACTCTAGAAGACAACTGTGGACCTCATAAATGGAATGACACATTATAGTTGAAATCAAAGTATTGAAAATTATATCTAAACACTAATTTCTATACTGTGTATGACATTTTACAATTAGATGTTAACTTGTAGAAAACTTTATAAAATGCAAATCTTATTTTTCAGGTAAAGATACAAATAATTTCTGTTTGGTACAGAGGAGTCATCCCAAAGGTTTTAGTTTAATTGCTCCTAGATCAGTAAATATATATAATTGCTAAAAATATTATTCTAAATCAATGTGATGCACTATGGTGAGGAGGTAAATAAAATGCTATGAAAGCTTTATGAATTGGGCCATAATTGGGGTGTAGGAGGGCATGTGAGGCTTACCTTCTTCATGAAGTCTGCAGTGACCTTGAAGAGTGAGGTCACTGACAATCTTTTTAATATTGAAGCTATGGTTCTTGACATACTCCCTATACTTATATGTTCTTGACATATTCCCTATACTTTCTGTTTCATTTAACATTGTGAAAAATATAATCAACTTAAATTATTTCAGCAAAATTTGAAATTTGGGTACTTTCTCATTTTTATGGCTTGGATCTGGAATGTCTTCCAAAAGCTGGTGTGTTGAAAACACAGTCCCCAATGCAGCAAGGTTCAGAGATGGAGTTTTTAGGTAATGACTGGATCACGAGTGCTCTGACTTCATCAGTGGATTAATCCATCTGATGGATTAATAAATCAATCGAATGAATTTATTCAGGAGTAGTGAAAACTATAGGAAGATGGGGCATGGTTGGATGAAGTATGTCACTGGGGGTGTGGCCTGGGGAATTTATCTTCTCCCTGTTCCCTCTCACCCCTCTCCTTGCATGTTGCCATAGGCTGAGCCACTTTCCGCCACCCTTCTCATCTGATGCACTATTTCTGCCTTGGAGTCAGCTGATCCTGGACGAAATCCTCTGATACCTAGAATCAAAATACCTTTCCTCCTCTAAGTTGCTTTTCTCAGGTATTTGTCACAGCAACAAAAAACTGACTAACATGCATGTGTATTTAAGCATGGATCCTCAGAAATGTAAGAGTAAATATGAAAAGCAAGTGAAAAATAATACTGAGTATGATGGCATTTTAATTAAAAAATCAAAATTGTGTGTGTAGAAACGTGATAAAACTTTTAAAAAGATAATGCAATGGTAAACACAAAGCATGTCTTGTAAATATTTGTTGGGACTATGTGATGGTAGAAATAAAAAGTAAACGAAATAGATAGTAAATTTGTTGGTGAAGCTCTAGTTCTCTTTTGGGTGCTTGTTCATGATTATAAGTTTCTTATTTGTCTTACAATTGACAAATATATATGTATTCTTTCACATGTGTCATAATATTACACACTGAAAAATGCCTTACATATCATCTGCTACCTTTGTAATGATTATATGAACTGTATCTGTTCATGAACTGTATCTGTCTTAGGACTTAGAGGTTATTTTGTAAAGCAATGTCTACTTGTGTCTCCCTGGGTGGCTTTTGGAGATAAATAGCATCATTTTCTTATTCTTTGAAGCCTATGTGGCTAAGTGCAAAGCAGGAGGATATTGCCTACTTGAGCTACTATTGGAGGTAGTGTATATTTGCTTATAGGATGTGTTTCTCCAATAGTAATTATGTTTTTAAGAACAAAAATATTTCATACTAGGAAACAACATAGGTGTTACTGGAAGCTGCATGCTGTGTAATGGAAGTGAGGATTACTTTTTTATGGCCCATGGTTTCTATGAATAGAATTAACCAGACACCAATTATCACCTCATTGAAAGGATAAGTCACTGTGACATCTACAGCTGAGATCAAACTCATTGCTTTTGCAATGCAAATTAATTAGAGTTGGAGAGAGCTATACTGAAGGGTTAGGAAGCACTGAAAATTTGAAAAGTCTATATTTTAAGCAACTCAGGTGAAAATATGTGCCAATTAGTATATAATGTTAATATACAGTAATCTTATTTATTTAAAAATGCTTTAAGAAATACTTTTCAAAGAAAACATTTAGAAAGTCATAAAACTACCCTCTTTTTTGATGACTATAATTAAAGAAATAAAAATTCAGAAAGTATATTATTTATTTATTTTTAACTGGCACACAGGTGATACAGAAGGGGTTGTCTTTACTTGAAAGCATGTGTTCCTGGGTGGTGAATAAAGAGAGATGGCTGGCTTTTTACCACAGCTCAAAAACATATCAGATAAATATGCCTACCAGTCTATTTGGACCCAGCAGTAGGCATTACCATCTGCTCCCAAATATGCCTGCAACCCTGTAGCTCTTCCATTTTGGCATCAGAATTTATGGGGAAGAGCATAATGTCCTAAGATACACTGTTTCTGAAAAGTGCCTTGAAAATGTATCTGTAGTGACACAGAAGTTGTATAAATAGCTGGACTTGCTTCAACCACTACTGTTCCCTTTGGGGATACCACCCCCATCTTCTTCAGGACAGGATGACATGACCCAGAAAACTTAACATCCCATTGGAATGAGCAGGTACACAGAACATTGCTCAGGAAGATGACCAACAAGTTCATCATTTATTTGTATGTACTAGAGAATGAAAAGGATAAAAACAACACAAATCTTATGGTAAAAACCAACAGCACAACTAGCATCATTGCAGGTAACATACAAAGTCCTGAGTAAACAGTAGCCACATTCTGAAGGGAATGTTCCTTCCCTAGGGACATTTCTGGAAGGTAGGTCCATTCCCATCCTCAAAATTGTATACTAGAAGTCTTAGACATAAGAATCTGTAGTGGACTCAGTGATGCAAAGTATAGTCCTAAGGAGTTGTTGATCTCGTATTACTGATTTATATTTCTAAATTTTCATTTGCACTATTAATAACCATTTACAGAAATTTTATTGCTTTAAAAATTCACAATGCATAAATTTGATTCCGTATAAATATAACATGCTTGATGTGCAAGCAGGTTTATTTTGTTAGTTCTTATTATACCTGGTTATTTAGAAAGAATAAAGATGAGAAGTTTGTTTTAAAATCATATAGTGTAGTTGGGCATGGTGGTACATGCTTGTAATCCCAGCAGCTCTGGAGGCTGAGGCAGGAAGATGGTGAATTCAAAGTCAGCCTTAAGCAACTTAGTGAGACCCTATTTCCAAATACAATACAGAATGGGGCTAGGTATGTGACTCACTGGTCTAGTGCCCCTGAGTTCAATCCCTAGCATCCCCCCCACACACAAAAAAATACAGTGTATGTGAAGATAATATAAAATTCAAAACAATTGACTATCAGAAAATAAGAGTGAGAAAAACAGAAAAGAAGCTTCAACAAATGAACAAGGATCATGTCCAGCATATAAACAATGAGCCCTATAGCCCTAAAAAGATAGCCTTTGAAAGCCCTGAGCTTAAAGGGATGCTTGAGAATTCATTGCTGGGTAGAAACTGGAACGATAGGTAAATACTCATTTCTTATTTTTACAAAGATAAAACATTAATTATAAACAGATGATATTCTTGAACTAACAGAAGGATTTTGCTGTTGACTCTTTAAAAATACACCTGTATAGATATGATTAGCTTTTTTACCTCCCATGAAATCATGAATGGGAATGGAAGGTGATGCTGAAGATATTCTTGAGGAATTAATGAAGTAGCAGAGCAGGGTGGTGCAGTGATAAAACCAAAATGCTTGCATAAGATTGTCATGATTGACACATATGAAATAGGGAAAATATTAAGAGAATTATTATCTTTTGTAGCACCTGATTTAAAAAATTCTATGTCATTATCCACAAAAAACTTGAAGATCTATAGACTTCAAACAAGACATGTGCCTGTCACTTACGGATGCTTCCTCTTTGAGTTATTCCTAAAAAACCATGATTAGCCCACATGTATAGTAAGTGAGAATATTTTTACTTTGAAACCTGATGCAGTAATAAATTATTCCTTAACTATACATATAGACAATCTCTTTCAACTCTTTTCAGAATACTAGGATTACTTATTTTTTTTTCTAAATCCCCTATCCTGAGTAATTGCTGTAAGTTAAGTACTAATACTTTCTAAAACTCTAATAACATTTAAGGCTATATTGAATGGTATTTGAGGAAGGAATACACAGTTCTTTTGGGGTTATTTTACTTAGTGATTATCATAAATGATCAAAAATAAACAATTTGTCAGCAGAAAAATTTACTACTCATTTTTTCACAGGTAAGCATATAGGATCTCCTTTTAAAGTTAAATATTTGCCTGGACTTTTATATAAATATTGAAGACAACATCAGAGTTTTATTGCACCTATTTTATAAATAGCTAGGTTGTAACTGCTGCTTAATTTTTAATAGCTCTTTATTTTTAAGAGAGTCTTACAATGAAATATTTCCTGTCATCCAAATAGAAGAGCAAGAAAGAAGAAATCATGATGTGTCTGTATTTCCTTCTAAATTTACAGTTTTAGGACCACCAACAGGTAGTGCCTGGGTCGGGCAACGATCTAAGCAGAAGGAAATGGCCAATTTGAGCCAGTGAACCAGAATCATGCTGCTGTAACTGTGGCTTCTTCCAAGTCATTCAAAGATAGCTGCCAGCAAAGGGGTGTAGAGAGAGGTGGCCTTCAGCCATTTGGCGTTCACCAGCATGTAAGCCAGATCTGCTCCAAGAGCCTAATCACTATCAATCAGGAAGATAACAACTCACCCTCCGACTGAATTGGAGCTGAAACACTCACTTTCCCATCATAGACACTCATTATATAGAAATTTAGACTGTGTAGAAAAACATTTACCAGTGACAGCATTTTCTTAAACATACAGACTACAAATTGTTTTTGCTGTAGTCAATTTTGGAAATTACTTATTATAATTAAGTCTAATCCCATTGAATAAATTAATGGTTTGAGAAAATTAAGGTGGTGGAGATTCTTTTCACAATTACGGGAAAAAAAACTATCTGAGGAAAAAATATAAGAAGACACAAATGAAATAACAACAAAAGAAAATCTGCCAATTGCTAGTCTGAATTCCAAGGAATTATTGCTATGATTAAAGCAAAGTGATTTTTTTCCTCTCAAACTGAATACAAAAACAGGTAAGAATTTATTTGTATCTTCCTTTAATTTTACGGTAACCCTATTCTTTACACTGTTATTGTCCTGGCTCTTCATTGTGGAATCTTCTAGTAGTCAGACAGGTCTAAAATAAATTTTCCTTTTCAGTATTGACTGTCCTATCCAGAACCTCCTACCTCTTGTATTTGCTGGTGACTGGTATTCCAAGTTATAACTTTTTATTTGGTGGGGTTACCTAAGTTTCTTAATCAAATAAATATTATTTTCTAGTGGCATATCCCCAGATACAATTTGAGGAAAAGCGTTTAAGGAAATTTAGTTACCTAATTTTATTAGGAAATAGATATTTTGGGCTTTGTGGACCCATCTCCATCTCAATCACTTAACTCTGCTGCTGTGGCATTAAAGCATGAAGCAAATGAGAATAGTCCTGTTCCCAGTGATACTTTCTTTGTGGGCACTGAAACTTGAAATTCAGATAATTTTCATATGCCATGAAATATTTCTATTCTTTTGAAAAATTTTCTCAAGCATTTAAAAATGTATAACCATCTTTAGATTACAGGCTCTACAAAACCAGAGGACAAGGTCAGGTAAGCAGATGCGAAGGTGAATTTTGCCAACAGACAATAGTGTCCTGATCCTTGGGATAGACAATATAGTCACTCCACTGCTGCTCAGGTAAGTGTTTTGTAAAGTCTGTCCAATGGTGATAAGTGAGTAAAACAGTTATATCTAAAGAGACTCAATTCTGTTGTCATTTGCACTGAATGTCAGTGCTGTCTGACAAAACAAGTGCCATCAGAACCATGGACAGAATCTTGCTTGGGGTTCATGAAACAGGAGCTTGGAGGTAAGTTTTCATGGCGAATTGTGTGGAAGTGGTTGGTGCTCAGTGTCACTTTGTTTACTTCCTGTCTCTCTGATATGAAACCACTCATTCATCCTTTTATTCACTTGATAATTCCTTTGTTCTGCCCATCATTCCATGTTAAATGCCAGGCACTTTCCCAAGCACTGGGGAAAAAGGTGAGTTAGATGTGATTCCTGAATTTCAAGAACTGATAGTAGCTGTGAGACAAACTCCTGGCTAGATTCCAGGGTTGCAAGTGTGAGATATGAAAAGAGAACTGCAGGACACCAAGGGAGAGAAGGTATGCTTTGGGCAATAGAGAAAATACCGTGAAGACTTTGGGAAAAAAAAATTCATGGACATTTTAAGAAAAGATACATAATGCTGATAACCTCAGATAATATATGTTACTATCTATTTATACAATGATGCAGTCATTTTCTGCTTCTTCTACAATCAAACATTTTAGGAATGAAAAATATCTCAGTGGTAATTTGTTTGGGTTCTTAATTTTAACTAGTGAGGAAAAAGTGATCCTGAGAGGAGAAGGATGAAGCTCGAGGTCACCCAACTCTTTAAGGTGGACTTATCGAATGCCAAAGCTCTCTGTGCCAATTCAGCATTGTTCCCACCACACTAAGACTTCCTTGCCTCTTCCATAGCTTTTTAAAAATCATTACACAATGTTTATTCTCTTTTCTATGCAGATTCTTTAAGTCAACTTGCAGAACTCTTATCTTTTCTTCAGTGATTCCTTAATGTCTATAGTTGATAAAATTGAGAAAATGCAATTGGAAATAATGCTCAAAAGATGTTCCCATTCTTGAATTTTCTGCTGATCTGAAGTAAAAACACAATTACCTCAGCTCTCAGACTCAGCATATTGTGTTCCTTTTTCCAGGTTACTCCATAAATTGCAATTATCTTCATTTGTGGCTCTCACAAGATTATAGGTGACTGAATACTTCATCAACTAAGATCAAAATTTCCCATGGTACAAAACAAACACTTGTATAATGATCTAGGAGAGTGGATTAAACATACTGAATGAGAGAGCTACACACTGAAAATGTTCAGGGGATTATCAGTTTAGCTTTTCAAATCCACTCAACTAAAGTGAAATTGATGTGGCTCTTGTTCGAGTTTCAGTACCATTTTTTGGGTTTAAACTTTTGCATTTCTGATTCCCTGCTATTTAAAGATTCTGTCACTTCTAATGATAAAAAGCAGGATCCACACTCTTCCCTGGGTCTGCCCATGTTCTATTTGTACATTGGGTGGGCAGTCAAGGGAGGCATGCAGGTGCTAGGCCACAATCCCTGTGGACCAACAGAATGTGACGGGTTTTGTGCTTTACCAGGACATCATCCTCAATATAGGGTCTGCGGCTGGGATTCCTGAGTCAGGACAGAGCAAGTGCAACTTAAACAGCTTCTCAGAAACCTTACTTATCATCAGTCACAGTACTTAATAAGTCACTGTATTCCAGGACTTCAGATATAGTATTTCATGTAGTCTGCACCAAATCCAATGAAACAGTCATTTTATCCCAATGCTTCTTAATACATCTGTAGGAAAGGGGAGTATACAATATTTGGATGCTGGGATATTACTAATAATAATATTAATCACAATAATCACAACAGATGTATACTGAGGGATTCTTCTAAATACTTTACATGGGTTCATTTATTTAATCTTATCTAGGGCAGCTATTATCTCCATTTTGAAAGTATAAACTACAGTTAGTAATATGCCCAAAGAAGAATTAAGAATTTGAACCCAGAGTTCAACGGTAGAACCAGAGTTTGATCCTAGGCAATCTGACTCTGAAGGTCATGTAAATATAGGACGATATGACTTCTCATAGCAAGCATTCAGTGGAGGGCAGTCATCTTCATTGCCAACCTTTATTCCATAGACAAAGACAAGTCCTATCTGCAGGGCCCTGTCTAACTTTAACAAGGGTATCATTTGTCAATAGAATTTAAGAATACTGAGGAACACTGGTCGGTGGTTTAAAGATCCATTAAAAATCTTTCAATGTACGATAGTTGTCCTTTCTCCAAGTTTTTTCCCCCTGAAATATATCTTTTATCCTTCTCCATAGATTAGAATTATAATGTTGTATCTCTTGTTATCTTTAAAAACACTTCAGCATAGGCAGTGGTGTGTGTGTGTGTGTGTGTGTGTGTGTGTGTGTGTGTGTGTGTGTATGTCCAATCTGCAGACTATGGGAAAGATCAGTTGGCCTAATTGAGAGAACATATTCTATAGAATAGCTAGCATTTTAAAACTTCTAATCAGAAGCCCATATTCTAATGCTATGCATTTTAGCTATCTATATCTTTGTATAAGAATACTAAATATATGCTGACTAGCATAATGGATATTAGGAACTATTTTTTGTTATTTATGTGACTAATAAAAGTATTATACATTCCTGCCCTTGCAGGAATGAGGTGTAGGAATCCAGAGGTCAGGCATCTATATCTTTTGGAAGGAAATTCAAGATGACCTTAAAATGTCCTGGTTTGTACCCCCTCAACAGAGCATACTTGTTGCCACACTGAATCCTGCTGCTAAAATATTGGTTATGGCTCCCTTAAACAAATTTTTCACACACATGGGTTTAAAACACTAAGGAAAATGTCTCAGAATAAGCTACACTCTTGTTTGCCAACAAACGTTCGCATGCGTGACCATATTTCATCTGTGAGCCTTGTTTTTGGTGTGACTTGGTTGTAGGAAGAGACTTAAAACATTAGCCTCTAGTATCAGAACTTTATTTATCACATGGAACAACTATTTTGTGAATGATCAATTGCCTTAGATTGACTGGCAGCAGGAGTCTATGTGTGCGTGCACACACGTGTGTGTGCTGGTGCCTGCATGAAACACACACATGTGCATACATGGTATAGAGGTGAAGGAGGGCTGATGGAGTGGGAGACAGAATGGTGCTGTCAACTATTTATATATGGGCTTACTTGTCCTTGTCCCTTAGGTTGGAAAGCTTTTCATCCACAAATTCTCCTGAATTTCTTATAGATGTTTCAGACCATTTGTCTTTGGCTCCAGAGACGGTAACATGTTCTTTATGAGACACACTTAACTATAGTTGTTCATAGCCCTGTCACCTTCAGGATGCATGGCTGAAATGCACTCTGCTGCAGTCTACCCCTTCAGTTGACAGGCCTTTATTTGTTCTTTGAAAGCCTGTGCTGTTTGTATTTCATGGAAGAATCTGGTCTAAATGCTATTCTTTTACTTTTTTTTTTTGTTTGTTTCTCTATTCTTATTTTTTTCCAATTTTTTAATTTGTTCTAATTGATTGTACATGACAGTGACAAATGTTCGGGCCACTTTTTTTCCTTTGAAATTTCCACCATGATGGCTTTTTCCCTTTTCTTCTCATACTGCCATGCTTGTTTCTCATATCTTTAAAAAGAACCCATTCAGTAAATAATGTAGTAAGTGGGTCTCTAAATGCTTAGGATTTTATTGTCTAATACTGCTTCAAACTTGGGTTTTTTCTCAAGTTTTCTAAACTTTATATTCTTTGAATTTGAATATATGAATTAAAATTTTCTCCTCAGAATAGTATTTCTTGAATTTTTTTCCTTCTTATTTTTTGTTTCTATTTCTTATCTGGACTTAACTATGATCTCTTTTGAAGAGGAGTGAATATATATGTGGAACTCATAGAAAACTTCATTTGATCCAGAACTGTAAATAAATTTAATGAGTGTTTGCTCTAGACTGTGTTCAGATAGGCTGTGCTATGCTTACAATAATGAATAATTCACTGTAACAAGTAACAACAAATTATTTTCTCATACAAAGTACAGCTAAGGTTAAGGAACTCTCTGGGACAGCTCCTTCTATGTGGTGACTCAGGGATCCAGGCTACTTTTATCTCGAGGTTACATCACATATAACACTTGACTTTTATGGTTATCTAGGCGATGGAAGAGCAGCTGGATGTATCCACCTGATCTTAAATGCTTTACCCAGAAATGATACAAATTACTTGTCACCAGAACATTGTAGGACCAAGTCACCAGGGTTTCCTAACCATGAGGGAACAATCAATACTAGTGAGCAGTAATTGTCTCTATTTATTTTTTATGGAAGGAAGGGCTATTTACCTGTTGAGGATCTCTGATCACTCAAGTCTTGGTTTGGGAGGGCTGAAAACTCTAAGAATACACTTCAGAGTCTATATCCAGTGTCAGAGTTATCCTTGTAACTATTTGGCATCTCCATAGAGATATGATTGGCATCTCATCAAACTGAAGTTTCCCCACCCTGACTCCATATGAAGTGCTAAGTAAAGGGCTCTTGTTTATGAAGTAGCCAGCCTGCTTCTCTCCTTTAGGAAGCATTGGTGAGCTTCTTCATTAGCAATAGACAATGAGAGAAGACTTCCAGGTGGACCTCCCTATCTCTAAGATTAAATTCTGCTATACATCAGAATTTTGAGAATTTAAAATAATTTCACAGTTTTTAAGGTTTGCAACCTTATTATACCCTATCACTATCCATATAGAGATTAATAGCAAATTTCTTAAAAATCCAGCATCTGCACAATTTTTCTTTGAAGACTGTAAAAAAGAAGAAAGAAAATCTGCAGGGGCAATCATACATATAATGTTACATCTATGGTAGGCCAAATTCTGTCCTGGAGTTTCTATTCCAATTCATTCTCAGTCCCGATAACATCTAGATAAAAACCTTGATGCATTCTCTAGGACAGTTGTTCTCAAGGTGTGACCTCAGACAGGCAACTGCAAAATCACCTGGAACATGATAGAAATTCAAATTCTTTTTTTTTTTAAACCTTTGAATTTTATTTTTTATTTTATTTTATTTTTTTATTGTAAACAAATGGGATACATGTTGTTTCTGTTTGTACATGGAGTCAAAGCATACCATTTGTTGTAATCATAAATTTACATAGGGTAATGTTCTTGATTCATTCTGTTATTTTTTCCCTTCCCCCCCACCCCTCCCACCCCTCTTTTCCCTCTATACAATCCTTCCTTCCTCCATTCTTGAGCCCTATTTCAAAGCTGATACTCTAGGTGTGACACCTAGGAATTTGCTTTTTAGAAGTACTCTAAGTTATTCTGGTTCATACAAAGTTTAAAAGTCACTGTTAGAAGATGGGAAGATCTCTCATGCTCTTGGATAGGCAGAATTAGCATTGTCAAAAGGGCCATAATACCAAAAGTGCTATACAGATTTAATGTAATTCCCACTAAAATCCCAATGACAATTTTCATAGAAACAGAAAAAGTAATCATGAAATTCATTTGAAAAAATAAGAGACCCAGAATAGCCAAAACAATCCATAGCAAGGAAAGTGAAGCAGGGGGCACCACAATACTAGACAGATCTTAAATTATACTACAGAGCCATAGTAACAAAAATGGCATGGTATTGGCACCCAGACACATAGAACGAAGGTACAGAATAGAAGACACAGAGACAAAAACCACATAAATACAGTTATCTCATACTAGACAGAGGTGCTAAAAACATACATTGGAGAAGAGATAGCCTCTTCAACAAATAGTGCTAGGAAAACTGGAAATCTATATGTAGCAAAATGAAATTAAACCCCTGAACAAAACACCCTGAACAAAACACAACTCAAAGTGGATCAAGGACTTAGGCACTAGAACAGAAACCCTGTGCTTACTAGAAGAAAATTAGGCCCATATCTCCACCATGTTGGCTTAGGAACTGACTTCCTTTAACAAGACTCCTAAAGCACATGAAGTAAAATCAAGAATCAATAAATAGAATGAAATCAAACTAAAAAGCTTCTTCACAGCAAAATAAAAAATCAATAATGTGAAGAGAAAGCCTACAGAATGGGAGAAAATCTTTACCATATATACTTCAGATAGAGCATTAATCTCCAGGATATATGAAGAACTCAAAAAACTCGACACCAAAAAACCAAATAACCCAATCAATAAACAGGCAAAGGATCTGAACAGACATTTCAAAGGAGAGAAATATGATCGATCAACAAATATATGAAAAAATGTTCAACATCTCTAGCAATTAGAGAAATTCAAATCAAAACTACACTGAACTTTCAGTTCATTCTAGTCAGAATGGCAATTATCAAGAATACAAACAACAATTAATGTTGGTGAGGATGTGGGGACAAAGCTACCCTCATACATTGTGGGTGGGATTGCAAATTGGTGCAACCACTATGGAAAGCACCATGGAGATACCTCAGAAAACTTGGAGTAGAACCATCATTTGATACATTTATCCCACTCCTTGGTTTATACCCAAGAACTTAAAAGTGGCATACTACAGTGATGTAGCCACATCAATATTTATAGCAGCTCAACTTACAATAGCCAAACTATGGAACCAACCTAGGTGCCTTTCAACAGATGAAGGAATAAAGAAAATGTGGTATATATACACAATGGAATATTACTGAGCCTTAAAAAAAGAATGGAATTATGGCATTTGCTGGTAAATGGATGGTGTTGGAGAACGTCATGCTAAAGGAAATAAGTCAATCCCCCTAAAACCAAAGGCTGAATGTTTCTATGATATGTGGATGCTAATTCACAATAAAGGTGGGGGGGAGGGAAAAATAGATGTGCTTTTGATTAGATGGAGGGGAGTAAAGGGAGGGGAAGGGTTATGGTAGGGAAGGACAGTGGAATGAATTGAACATTATTACTCTGTGTGCATATATGATTACATGACTGGTGAAATTCTACATTGAGTATAATCAGAAAAATGAGAAGTTACACTCCATTTATCTATGTAATGTCAAAATGCATTCTACAGTCATGTATAACTAATTAGGACAAATAAAAAAATCATCCAACTTAAAGAGTAATGTAGAACCTTTATTCAAAGGATTAAAAGTATTTTTCTGTGAGTTAAAAAGTTATTAGAGATATATCATGGATTTCTCATATTTTGTAAACTTCAAATATAACTCGTGGTTCCTTTCTCACTCTACCTATTTCTACTCTTTTTATGTAATGGTCTGCTTCTTATGATCAGTTGCTTGAGCCAGAAACTTGGACTTGTCTTCTGCCCCTTACCCACTCATCAAATTGGCAAATCAGTCAATCACCAGAGAGTTTTAAAACACATCCTCTTCCCTGTCTCTTGACAGACCACCATCAACTCAGCCTGTGTATTTGAAAGACCTTCTCACTGAAGCACATTTTTGCCCCAAGCCAGTCAGCAAATGAGAGACCGCAGGACAAGTCCTGTACAAACACGCACGGTGTGTATTTTTGTAAATAAGGTTTTACTAGAATATAGCCACACTCACTCATTTACATGTTGTACCTGGCTTCTTTTGCACTACAACAAGTAGATCACTTGAGACAGATACCATATGCCCTGCAAAGTCCAATGTATTTACTATCTGGCTCTGTAAAGAAGAGGTTTGCTGAGCTCTGTGCTAGGTACTGGAATACATGGAGAGAAAGATACTGTTTTTGTCTTCATGGCAATTTTCAATCCAGCAGGGAAGATCAGCAGATAAAGTGAGCTCTCTAGTTATCCAAGTTGGGAGCACGTGACCTGTGGGGAACACGTGACCTGTGGGGAACAGGAAAGGCTTTCCTGGGAAAGTGAAATGGAGCTGAGTTGCAAAGGATAAGTAGGAATTCATCAGACAAAAATGGAGAAATGTATTATATCCAGAGGAACTAGATGACTAGATTTTCTTTTTCTTTCTCAGTCTGTCTCTTTCTTTCTCATTGAACTTCTTCCAGTGCTTGGGACAGTGTTCAGTACATTCTGATTCTGATTTTTCAATGTGTTGATTGTACACAAACCATTTCACGAAATCCATTGCATCTTTACAGAAGGAACATTAAATTACTACCCTTGCAGGTGACTTCCCTTTGCCCTGTGAGTTTTCCTTCTAGAAGTGGTTAGCCATGACCCAAGGCAACACTGGGCTCATCAGTTTTGAGCAGCAGAGACTCCATATTAAAGACTCTAAACAAATTTCTTCCTGAAAACCCAATACGCACTTTGGAAATTGCCAAAAACAGCGACTATCTGATCGCATCTTGCCTCTGCTAACAAGTGACCTGGATAGAATAGTATTGGTGTAACAATTTTGCCTGAGGGTCTGTAGCCTGCTTCTCAAATGTTTTCAAAGGCAAATCGCACGCAAGTTCTTAAATGATTTCAGTGATGTGTTCCTCTTTTCCGAGTGAAAAATCCTTTTCCTTTTTGTGCAGATTCTTAAGGAAATCTTTTAAAAATCCCACCAGCACAAGAAAATATATCAGAAATAATTCCAGAGGCATTTGCTTCTTTTACTACCTCCCCTTTTTAAATTGCATGACCCTAAACAAAATAAACCCTCCCCTCTGCAAAGGCAGTTACTTTAGAAGTACTTTCCTTGTTTCTTTTTGGAGAAAAGAAGGTGCAAAAATGTGGGTGCAGGTCGCTGCTGCAGAGAGTCCAGTTCCAATAATTTGTGGCTGGGGAATATTTCTTTTCTCATTTTGCTGTAACCTTATCTGCTTTTACTGCTGCCCCACCATCTCCAGTGAAACACATATCCCATTCTCTTTTCTGCCTACAAAGCTTGCTAGAATAATTCCACCTGTTTTGTAGCTGGCACTGATCCTTTTCTGGCATGAAAAATGGAAACACAGGGAACGTTAAAGCACAGTCTCCATTTGAAGCAACTCGATGGGTGCCCTCCTCCAGCTAATAACTCGTTCCTGTCCAAATGGTACATTTTCACTTCAGGCAGGGATGACTTTGGATGGCTGTTTTAGAGCTGGAAGTAGTTAGGAGATCCCAGAGACTTCTTAATTTCCCCCTCCTCCCCAGGCTCTAACATTCCTCATGAATCAGATCATTGACTCTAGCTACTTTTTCTCCCTCACAGCCCGTTTCCGTTATCACCAGCATTACTTTCAATCTTGTTGCAGATCTAGCTGATTAAAAACTGGCCTTGAGAAAATTCTCTTTCTTGAAAGTCAATGCTTGAAGGAGATTAGGACTATTTATATTGTAAGGCACTCCCTTAAAACCTCTGGTGGCTTTACTCTCTTGACTGATGCAAACCTCAACTAATTCTCTTTATCCAGATAATCCACTCGCTTCCAATATTCATCAAATGGCAAAATGAAAAGCTTTTAAGAAAGAGAATAAATGTGCAGGCTTAAAATCACATGGAATTTTAGTCTTAGTAAAATTGTGAAAGAAATTACGAGGAAATCAGGGGTTTTGAGTTCTATTTCCCATGAGATAACTTGAAAGTAGATAAAATCCATGGGGCCATTGTAAATATGTTTTGTACTTCTTGAGTTACTTCAGCAGGTGTTTGGATCACAAACCTTTGATGAGGAAAAAGAAATGTGTTTTTGTTCTTTGATAAGATCGCCACAGGACGAACTTTCTCTATTGGAGCTCCTACTTCTTCCCTTTTATATGTAGAATTCTCCACTGCACCCATCTCTCTGCTTGATATCTATATTGAAGTTTTTAGATATTTAATGTGCACTGACTGCACACGAAGTACTAATGAATGTCAATAACAAAGAGGAAAATTCTGTTCTGGAAAATTCTGTCCTGAACGTGTCTTCAGTATTGTAGTGAAGATACAGAGAGCTGTTCTAAAGTAGGATCAGGAAACTAGGGGAGCTAGGAGAGTCCAAATCAATCTTTTCCCTGGTGCATTTCCTATTCACCGGGTAAAAGAAAACATGGTAAGGAAAGTGATGTGTTTTGAAGTGGTAACATCTAGAATCCCAATCCTAGAATTGCACAATTAGTAGTTAACTGGACTTCTGTGAATTGGAAGTGTTGTAAACCATCCCTCTCTGATACTCCATTTTAGAAGTAACAGATAGGATGACAGAAACCTTATAGATGCTGCCAACGAGGAACAAGAAAGTATTTTTCAAGCATATGCACAAGGTACTATGACCCTGTTTTCACACTTTGAAGAATTATGTCCAAGAATAATAAATTAAAACAAAGTCTCAGTTTTTTTTTTTTTTTTTAAGATATTGAATATACTATGGTCAGATATCAGGTGTCAGTTGACTTAGTGTTCACACACACACACATACACACAAAGGGTCTGGTATTTGGAGCAAGTGAATAAGAGACTGTGAACAGAAAGGACTATTCAGGGTGAGCTAGCAAGTTTTATTTTCCCAGGTTTACTCTCTGAGTGGGCTATTCCAGGCAAGTGGAATAACATGGGGAAGACTCTTGTAAACAAAGAGGAGAGTTGCAAAGTGCACTCCTTTGACCTGAATTTTCAAACATAAAACTGTCACTTAGAGCAATCAAAACAAAGACTGAGTTAATCATGTCACCTGGTAAGGTCTGGTACAGATTACTTGGGTTCCACAGGGTAATTCTGGGTGCAAACAGGGATGGGTATTGATGGTCAAATAGGTGAAATGAATGCTTGTGTCTGCTTGTATGTCCCGTTAGTTGATAGCTCCATAATGGAACAGTGAATGTGCTGAGTTATAAAACGATAAGGACTGTCTTTAGAAAGCTTAGCCTGGGAAAGGCCACTTCCACAGGAGCCTTTTCAGGACTTGAGGGAGACGGGAAGTCTCGTTTGGTTTTGTATACAGGCACAATCCAAAGATATTTGATTTCATCATGGTAAATATTTCCTAATTGAATCAAAAACATGCATTATTGACATTTCCCAAACCTCAGTGTACAACTTAAGTGTATGTGTTAGAGTAACCTGTCATCGTCCATTCCTGGGGATGACAAGGTCATGAGGGAAAGATGCTTTCTTTCTTTTCACAAAGATTCCAAGGTATTCCTTGATCAAGAAGGTGACTCTAAAAACATAAGGGAAAATCAATGAAGAGCTCTTGCCTCATCTTTCTATAGTTAGGCAGTGGTTGGTTTTAGGAGCTCAGGAAGCTGAGGCAGGATGATCATGAGTTCAAAACCTCCCTCAGCAATTTAGTGAGGACCTAAGCAATTTCGTGAGACTCTGTCTTAAAAATAAAAAAATTAAAAGAACTGGGGATGTGACTCAGTGGTGAAATGGAACTAAAACAACAGGAGTATAAGTTTAAAATGTTACTGATTACATTACAACCCTAGATTTGCCTCTTCTTGAGGACGTCAAGCCAGAAAAGTTGTCTGCCAATTGTTGAGTTTATTGTAGTGATCAGTGCAGTGCCTGACTCAGGTCCTCCTTAGCCTGACCATTATGAATTGAATTTATGAACATAGTGCTATAATGTGAAGGGGAAAAATGTATATATCTCTTAATTTAATGTGGAAAGCTCAGGTATTATCTGAAACCAATCTGAGAAGCTCTGAAAGAGTAGTAGTATAAAAATGAGTTCACTCCAACAATGCCAGATTCAATCAGGTAGCTATTGTGTAATGTCAGATTGAGGATCATCCATTGCTTATTATTTCATCATTGGAGAAAAAGAACTCATAAAATTAAAAAAGAAAAGAAAAGCTTTTCTCCCAGTTGTCTGCCATAGAATACAGTTTAATGTAAATCAACACTTTATTGTAAAATATTTTCCCAGTTGTTTCTTCTATGGATGAAGTCCTTGAGGAATCAGTCATGTATTTCAAGTATCAGCAGAGCTTAGGAGACCAGCTGAGCTTCATAATTCTCAGCATTTTATTTATTCACAAGGAAATCTTGACTTAAATTAGGTAGATTTCTGTCTTAGCTTCACTTGATTATCTAGATTTACACAGGGGTTGGAGAAGCAATTTATGCAATTCAAAGATGCCAACTTGTCAAGGAGTAAATCAAGGTGATTTTCATAAAGCCAGTTTTACATAAGGGATTCATTCATATTTCTACAAGAAATAGTGTGCTACTTTGCTCTCATTTCTTCATAGAAGTATGGAAACATAGTTGTGATAAATGATTACATGTTCCTATTCTTATTTTTCTTTGAGTATAGGTATTGGCATCACCACAAAAGATTCCAAGATTTTAAGTTGACCCACTCAACTTTATCCAAATTCTGGAGAGACTAATGTGCACCAAGTTCAAAGTCAGGGAGACATTTTTCCCAATTTTTTGTGTTTTAAAAAGGAGACAAACCCACATTGCTCTATGTAGTGTTTCCTGATCGGTTGTAATCTTTTTATTTTATTTTACAAAACTAAAAAGCACTTTTGACTTAATTTTTGGATTCAGACATAGAAACACATTTAAAATTTTTTTTTTTTTTTTTTTTGTTTTTTGCTGTTACTGATTGAAGCCTCAGTGGAAGAGCATTTTATTATTTTATGGAAACTTCAAATTTACTTTTAGTTCAAGATTTGTATTTGTTTTTATTTTGTAAGCAAAACAATGTGCTAAAAACATCTGTTTCAACTTAACAAGTTAATGAGTGGCAAAGTCAAGTCTAGAATTCAGAGTATCTTTAGAAAATAAATAATATCGAAAAGTTCAGTATGGTTATGATTTCAGAATAAGAGTCTTTCTCAAGCAAGAAGAGTTGGCAACTTACACACACATGTTCACTCACTTCATAAATTTCCCATTTTTGTCCTCAACCAGAACAGATAGAACATTGGCACAGGTTGGTACCAGATTATCGGCTCATTTGGAAGCCACTCTTGAAAGGATGAGTTTTAAAAACCATTGGGTGCAGCATATGGCATCCTCTGCTTCTTCTTTCAGGTTTACTCTCTTTCTAGAATACAGTGCTTTTCTGAAGCAGTGAATTAGAAATGTGTAATTTATCTTTTTGTAGCCCATTAATTATATTCTTATGAAAATATAATTTCATCCACTGATACCTCTTATTTGCAAGAAACTATTTTACATATTCAATGTGTATTATATTATTATTGAATCCTCATTACAGTCCTATGATTTCTATTTCCATGATTATTTTCATTTTATAGATGGGGAATCTTAGGCAAGTACTATTTTAACTTTACCATATGGTCTTAGGTTATTAGGCCAACATTTTTGAACACTTATTAGACCATTACATGGTGTCACCTTTTGGTTTGTGTAAAAAGTGGTTTAGTGCAAAAAGTGAACCAGAAATGCCCATCATGGAAAGAGAACATAAGAAAGATATGAAAGCATATGAAATACTACTAGCCAACCTGGACAGAGTTACTAATAACATACTTACAAAAATTTTATTTAATGATCTTAAAGGTAAATGTTCAGAATAAGATTCAGAAGTACATCTTGTCAACAATATAATTGTGAAATATATGGAAGAGATTAGAGCAGAGAAATAAAGAAGGGTTGACAAAAGAAGGGAGAATGTTGAGTGAAACCTTAATGCATGACAGTATGATTGAGGTTCCTCTTCAGAAGTACCCAAAATGTAAGTTAGATTCAGATTCAATCACGATTTTGTGCCTCTATGAGATACTTCTAAGTGTTTCACTTATGCAACAAAGTCATAGATCCATGGACTCTGGAGTCAGATTGCCCAACTTTGAACAAAATCTCTTATCCTAAATATAATAGAACAACATGGAACTTTTAAAAAAGTCAGATATACTGTGATGCTTAATTTCATGTATAAACTTGGCTAGATTATGGTGCGCAGTTGTTTTGCCAAACACTACTCTAGATGTAACTGTGAGAATATTTTTTAGATGTGATTAATATTTACCACCAGTTGGCTGTATGTAGAAAAGATTTTCCTTGATAATGTGAGTAGTCCTCATTCAATTCATCAAAGGCCTTAAGAGCAAACAAGGTTTTCTGAAAAGAAGGAATTCTACCTCCAGATTGCAATATAGAAATTTTGCCTGAGTTTCCAGTCTTGGGATTTAAGATTACAATATCAACTTTTTACCTGAATCTCCAGACTGTTGGCTCATCCTACAGAGATTTGGACTTGCCAATCCCACAGTAAAGGAAGTTAATGAAGTAAAATTAATTTCTCTTTACGTATAGGCATATCCTATTGATGCTATTTCTCTGAAGAACCCTGACTTGCATATATCAACCAAGCTAAATACCAACTCTACTTCTCTAAAATTTACTACTAATCCTTATAGATAATTTTGGATATAATATTTCACATAAAATATATATATACAATATACTAAACATATTATTAAGCACATGGTCTGTGTAATCTTATTTTCATCAGTTTCCTTACCTGTAAAATGAGGATTACTTTCAGTTATATCTTCCAGAAAAGATGTGGGAATTAAGTCAGACAATTTGTGTCAAGTGTATAGGAAAGAGCTTGATAAATCCAAGACCTCATTAAACATGAGCTGTTTTATTATCCTTAGGATAATCCCACAAATACATATTATTCACAAGTGATAAAATGAGTCTCAGAGATTAAATAACGCTAAAGATATTAAGCCACTTCTTTTTTTTTTTTTTTTTTTTTTTTTTTTGATGGTGCTGGGGATTGAACCCAGGACCTTGTGCATGCAAAGCAAGCACTCTTCCAACTGAACTACATCCCCAGTACAAACCACTACTTTTGACAGAGAAATGATGGCTACATGTCAGAATAAAACTTCTTTTTTCCCTTGGATGTATTGACCTTTCAGTAGGATAAATGTATGGGCTAAAATACTGAAGTTTATATAAGGAGTAGTTGAAATGAGACAAAGAGTTGAATGGAATGTAACCAAAGAAAATAATAATTTGTAAAAATGGTCATTTTTACTGAAAATGCTTCAGAATGGATTCACATACAAGCTAATTTTGGTGGACATATACTGAAACAGACTTTCAATAACTAGCAGATGTTAAGATTGATACATGGACTTCTGCTGAATTCTGAAAAGGAATCGTAAATTAAAGTTTAGTCAGTTCTTTCCACTTGCCCATATGTTTATATACATTTATTTGAATTTATGTTGAATGAAATACAGATCAACCCTAGTTATATTTTTAATCTGGCTAATGTTTTATTTTATACTCATACAAATGCAAATGGTATCTAAAAGGATCAATTTTAGATCAAATTAAGATTTAATTTTGAGGAATTAGAATTGCAATTTAATTTGAAGGTCATTTTGGATAAAAAAATAAAGTCTTATACTATCCTGTCACATACACTCTCTGAGATATTGATGATATAGAACAAAGGCTATCTTGTTAATGAAAAAATATTATGGGTACATATTTCCCCATAATTTCTGGAAACAGTGGGAAAGAGCTCACATGACAATGGTGCAATCTTGCATAAACTTCACTGAACACTTTCTTAATAGAGTAAGACTTTTCCATTGCTAACTTTGGTGATTTAATGACTTGAGCAAACTGAATATGAGTAGTTGATCTTAATTAAATCTCTCTCTCTCTCTCTCTCTCTCTCTCTCACACACACACACACACACACACACAGTCTATATATCTTTTTCCATGTTTATAGCATTCAAAACAATTGGTTTATTAACCCAGTTTTTTGAGACTAATGG
Source organism: Sciurus vulgaris (assembly GCF_902686455.1). Lineage (NCBI taxonomy): Eukaryota > Metazoa > Chordata > Mammalia > Rodentia > Sciuridae > Sciurus > Sciurus vulgaris. Next base: position 28,218,103 of record NC_136476.1, read on the forward strand.
AGGATAGTATCACACAAAGATATGTGGATGTATGTGCTTAGGTAATCTCTAACATGCCAAGGTTGAGGGCATAATGTGAAATACTTTATTGAGGGAAGGGGAAATCAGTAACATCTGATTGGCCATAGTTACAAAAACTGGCATAGTTTTGTACATGAGATAAAAGTGAAGGAAATGGAACATTTTCTTGGAACTAAGAGAGGGAATGACCCTAGTTTAACCTGAGTTAGTTTGGGGTTAAATAGTCTTTCCTTGTACTTTCTTTCCCCTTTTTCAAACTTTAGTGGACTATGAATAAAGTCTGTCTATATTCAAACAATTGAGGTTGTGCCTACCTAGCATTATTCTAGAAAGAAGAGTTATAAGAAAAAGGAAAAAGCTCATGCTTTGTCTTTTGTGAATGTATACCAGATTTTTATTCAGATTTTTCAAGGGCTTTGAAAATTTCAATGGCCTGTGAGATTTCCAAGGACCTTCGTATAAGGTTGGAGTCCTTGAAATTAATTTTATTGGCTTCAGAATAGAAAAAGGAAACTACAAAATCAAAATGAATAAATGTTTAATTAAATGTCTCTAAGACATAACCTTATGTCAACTTCATTAATTATTTAATTTAGTATTCATAAAACTTTTATTACATTTGAAAACACTTTGGTGGATACATTTTTCCCACTTTGCAAGAATTTCCATGTTTGCAAAATGCTGAAAAATCAGCCTATTGTAAATTATATCAATTATAGCATAGCTAAATAATTTCAAAAATAAAATTAAAATATTCCTTTCTAAAAAATTTACAACAAATAAGTAATCTTGAATGTGGCGTGTGTCTTCATATGTTTGGTATAGCATACTTTGGATTTCAAGGATTGACAAGGTTCTTAAAGCAACTCCACTTTGAATTCATCTATCTCCTGTTGTGCTATGATAGATAAGGAAGAAATATTTGACTCATGTTTCCCACTTCTTTAAATCCTTTCAAACTAGGGGAGTCCTTAGATTGTGTTCCCTGGAAGCAGTCTTTGGGAAGAGATCTGTGTGCAGCAGGCTTATGGAGAAGTATGCTTAGGAGATACACCTGTAGAGAACTTTGGAAGGCAAAGGAAAAAAAGAAAAAAGACATCTGCAATAGGGTTACAACAGAGGATTCAGTTGATCCTACAGTGAGCTCCGAAGCTGGGATAGCCCCAAATTGGGGCATCGGAAGGGGCTGTGAATCTTGGCATCAAACCAATATTGGTCACATGTCTCTCATGACAGGAATCATAACCTTTGGCTAGCAGCTCTTGATAGCTGAGAGAGAAACACTTTAGAAAGGGGATCTGAATAGGGAGCATCACTTTATGTGTCCACTTATGTAATTAGAATGTACCTGATTGCCATACCTAAATCTAACCACATTGGTTGCAGTTATAGCCAAGGGAAATGAGAAGGAGCTAGGACTTCATCCCAGCTCAACAAGTTTATCAGATTAATGATTGTACTACTGGAATAAGAGACAATTTCCTTGTCTCTACACAAGTTTTAATACTTATGTATACACAGTGGTGCATGATCAGTCTGGCTGATGCCATATTACATTGTCAAAGACTTTCTGAGCAAGGTAAGTTCAGAACTAATGTTATTTTACTGAAGACATGTAGAATTCTGGATTAATCTAATTTGGTTCAAATCCATGATTATCTATTGAGTATATCTATTACTTGATTAGACTATATCACTTATATCTCAATTTATGATTCCTACTTTAAAGAATAGAAAAGGACCATTTATAAAGTTTATGGAACTTGTCCCAAGTTCACAGTTGGTAGATTTATTGCAAATTTTTGATTCCAATGTCCAGGTTTTTTCTTCCCCAGACTATAATTGCCTCTCTAGTCTGGAAGACATTTCTTAACAATTTAAAAACTACATGCAAAAGTAATATAAATTGTTGTGCCCAAGAAACGTGATGAAGCTTTAGGTGAGTACTAATTTTACTATAAAAGTAGCTTGCAACTGTGTTGGTACCATATATTGTTTGGAGTAAGTACTTTACTTGCATAGATTTTTTCTTAGCTTTACAGATGATACACAGCTATTTTATTATTCCTTTTCAGATATTGGTAATTTCCCAACATAGCTTTAAGAAGTAGAGACTCCATTAGAATCCTGTCCTCTGACTCTAGAGCCTGCCACTTCATTACAAAGCTCTATGACTCTTCAGGTCAAGTGTTGATTAGATTACGTTTTAAGTGCTGGGGTACCATACTGTTTTAAGAAATAAAAGCATTGCCATTGACACATATTTCTGGAAGACAAAGTCAAAATGTCTAGTATCTAGAAAATTTCAAGGACTGCAAATGAACAGGATCTGAGAGTGTTATTTCTAACTGAAGGTAATGCATTGGCTTTCGTCCCCTAACAATGGTAGCAAAAGTGCACTCCAAATGACACACACTGTAGCTAAATATGGGCAAGGTGTTTGAAGGACGCTTCATGACAGAGCAAACGTAGATACCTTCATCACTCAAAGATTGTTGTTTTGATCTCGCCACACCAAAGAGCCATCCAAATACACTTCTATATCTATCAAAATATCAACATTGTACTTTATCTATGCTTAAGTATTTCTTAGTCACTTTTTTCATAGATATTTCTAAGGCTATAAGATGAAGGACACTTTTAATGAACCCATTTTCCAGCACATAAAGGGGAAGACTATTTTTTCTATGAAAAAATACATATGAAAAAATACCTATTTTTTAAAACTTTTCTCCTTTTCTATTGAATAGCCAAGCAGAAAAAGGGGACTATTAATTAAAGCATAAGATTCAGTAATTTTATAGTTATTTTAATTAGAAAATAAAAATTTTTGTGGCTGCTTACCAGCCTGAGAAATATACATTTAATGATTTTTTGATCAACATTTAGTCTAAAGGGACTTTCTCTGCTTAAAGTGGCATTGTGCTAACGATCAAAACTTGAGGAGAAGACTGGAAGCATGTACATACTACCCTTCTACATTATTTTATAGGTACCTCATTAGAATTTAGAATAAATATTCATTCTTACCACTAAGTGCAAACATTTTAGAATGTCTCTTTCCTTATGTCTCAGATAAAATATTAGTATATGCCAACATAAAATAAAATGTGCTAATTCTTGCTTCAAGACATGCATGCTGCATATGTAAGTTTTGATGGGTACTAATGGAGTCTCTCAGTTTTGACCCTTAGGTTGAAAATAGCAGCTTGTTGATTATTTTTCAGAAAGAATAAGATCCATTTCCAAACATTTTAGAAATTTTCAGGTTTTTTCCCTTATAAATAGACAAATAAATGGCCACATTAGCACTTGCACTTCAATATGAGCAAGGACATTTTTTTAAAATGTCACAACTCAGGGTCCAACGTTTCTTACTTTGACATTTGGCCTTCAGATTTTTCTCCTTAATTGTCTGTTTGCTGCTTCATTGCCATATACAGGGATTTTAAGGTCAATTGCATCTCTTCCCTAGCCTTGCCATAAGATACAAAGTACAAAAGTTTTAAATCTTTCATATATTGTGGGCAACTAGACCTTTCCCGAGCTCTACACTGAATTAAATCTTTTTGACTATAGAGTGGTCTTCTGCTTAGGCCAAAATTGCCCCCAGTTTAGGACGTAAGTTATTTGATTCCAACTATAAGCTGCCTCACTTTTTAGCAGATGCTTGTGGGTTTGTTTTTCTAGATCAGTGGAAACCTTTTTGGGCTAGTCTTACAAGGAGCAAATATGAATGCAGCCAACACATGATGGTTTGCTGTTATATAAGAGATCAAATACATTTTCCAAGAGATACAAAGATTATTTGATTAACATAACTGGGACTTAAGTTTTCTTTTTAAATAAGGCTCACGTCTAGAATGGTATCAAACAAACTGAAATGTGACCTCTGTGTACATTTCCCACTAAGGAGGTCTTAAACAGGAAAATATTATACATCTATGGCATAGATCATGAGCCTCTTGCTGACTGATACTATTCACTGAGAAGAATACATAGCGAAAAGTTTCACATAATGATGGTTTTAACTTAGAGATGTTCAGTTTCATCTATAGTGCAGCTGTTCATACTCGTTTAACAAATATGTATTGATAATCTCTCATATATCATTTATTGGGCTAGTACTAGAAGAGACAAAGAAAAAGTTTCCTTCTCTTAGGAACGCTAAGAACTTAAAGACTGTCGTGCTTCACATGTCACACTTTGTGTACTGATCTGCCTTTGCCTTCTGTATTAGATTATCATCCTCCTTAAAAACTGTTACAAACTCCAAAACACATTCTAAATCATCGATGCCTTTCAAGGGTATTCTGTACTTAAGCTGCATACAGTCCTCTGTTCCTTGCCCCTTCCTCTCGGCTGTGGAGGAGGCCCTCAGTCTGGTGTTAGATAATACCAATGGCCAAATTCTGTACATCAGGACACCATTCCTTTGTTCTCAGCTGAAATGATTAAGGATGGATACCTATTCCATGTGCTGACAATATTTTGGGCTGGATAATAGCACTTCATGTGGTCTTAAGCAAACAAAATTGTTAAATATGAACGAAAATGATTTGTTAGATCAGTTATAAACTAGTAAGAATTAACTAGTGAACAAAAAAAAGTTGACCATAGCAAACTGAAGCAAAGGGAGACACAGATACAGGAATGGCAGTGTATCTTTCTTCTCCGCTCTGAATCAATTGACAATCTACTAGGAGGTAGAGAAGAAAGAGAAACAGTGAAATACATGGACATTGTGGCTAAAGTGATACATAGAGAAATAAACAGACTGAATTTTTCTAATTGTATCAGAGCAACAATTCCTTCCTTTAGAAAAGACAAAGATAACAGCGCTTGTTTTCTCTGAGTTGGTTACACAATTGCTCTTGAATATCTCTGTTATTTTTCTATTTAGCAAGTATCCCTTATTTAAGGTGAACTTAGGAGACCCTGACCCTTAAATTGAAAGATTTAGAATATTTCATTATTACAAATGTGTTAAACTCTACAAATTGCTTCAATGAGTTACCAAAGTAGTTTTGATCCTTGACCCTGAAGTTTGCATTATCATAGTTCAAAATCGAATGTGTACAGATGAACATAAAAGAGAAGATAACAATTAATAAACAAATAGTAATAAACCCATATTTGGCCATTTTTCAATGATCTAAAGATAAATATAGGAATGAGGATGACTATAGTATGGTTGTAAATGAGGTCACTCTAACCCTGCATGCCAGGAAGACAAGGAATTTCCATAAAGAAAAGTGGGTGGCATTTCAAGGGAAAAGAAGATCTCAGAACTAGGATTTAAATATGAGAAGTGTGTGACCTCATGGAAGTTGAGAGTAGAATGATGGTTGTCAGAGGCTAGGGAGCCTAGGGAGAAGGGAGGAACACAGAAAGTTGATTAATAGATACTAAGTGTAGAGCAGAGAAGGAAGTTCTGGTGTTTTATTGACAGTAGGGTGACTCTAGATAACGATAATGCACTGTTTATTTGTATGTACACACAATGTAACACTGTAACTCGGACAAGTGTACAATGTAACAATATAACTTGGTGATATAATTTCTCGTTTCCCTTCCCTCTTTCTTCCTCCTAGACCCTCTCCTCACTCTATTGATCTCCCTTTGATTTTCAATATTCCCTCACTTTTCTTTTCCCTTTTCTTCTCTAGCATGCACATATGAGAGAAAATATACGTGACCCTTGACCTTCTGAGTTTGGCTTATTTTTGTTTAAAATAATGTTCTCAAGTTCCAACCGTTTTACTTCAAATGACATAATTTCATATTTCTTTATGGCTAAGTAAAACTCCATTGTGTATATATTTGCTCTCATTCAACACAGTCACTTGATGTTCAGCGGAATACAACAAACCAGAGCCCCAAACTCTAGATTCTCCGTCTTCATTTTCTTCCTGAACCTCTCAGAAAGGAAATTCCTAAGTGCTGTTGAGGAAGGAACCATCTTAAGCTAATAGAATGAGGTCTGGTATGCATTAGATGGCCAAGAAATATCTACTGAGCAAATGGTTGGAAGGAGCTTTATACTTCTGAGACATTATATCACAGGTTACCTCAAATCAACCCTGGCTATTCCAATGCAGTCTTGTGTGTCATGTGGAAATTGCAAAGAACAATTTAGTCTATGTAGATGCAAACTCTCTTTGAACTTAAGCCTGTGAGCTCCAGTGCTAGTGTCTGAATTTGTAACTTGTCTCTGTTGCTTCACAGCTGTGTTTGCCTTCTACAATTTACTTAACCTCTGAAGTCTCATTCCTTCAACTGTAATGTAAATCAACAACAGATAGGTTTGATGTGAATACTAAATAAGTTAATATTGAAAAACATTGATGTTTTCAAACAATATCAGGACCAATGATAAGTCCTTCATAAATGTGAGTTATTTATTTTGAAGGACCACTGAGTTTTTTCACTCAATTTACTCTTTTGTCTTTTAGTAAACAGAAACCCCCCTCAAATCATTGGTATGTACCAGAAGAGTCAACAAAGCAATGTGAAGTGGCCACGTCCATGTGTGGGGACTGCTGTGGGTGAGGGGCATCTTGACTTGAAGGACCCTGACACAAGTTGGTAGTTATCTTACTTTTGAAAAGAGCCTGTCTTTAAATGACTGGATAATAAATAAGTAGTACAGAAACTATAACAACTATTCAACTCTATTATTGTAGGATGAAAAGAGCCACAGACATTAGGTAAATAAACTTAATTGACAAAAGCAGGCATTGGGTCAGACTTGGCCCAAGGGTTATAGTTTGCTGACTTTTTGCTACAGACAATAGGCACAGTGCTTCCAGGAGGCCCACACAGCTGAGACTGCTGCTTCCCATGTACAGATTGAATATATCTGTTTGGTTAAGGACATGCCATTTAACCTTTCTAAGCTACTTCATTTGTGAGTTATAATAAATGTGCTCTGAAGCTTCTTTGAGACTTCTGACTCTACTCTTAGTCTGCAAAAGGGCCTAGAATCAAGAGTAGCAAAACTAAAATTATTATTCTATTAAGACCTTTCATCTTTTCTCTTCCCTTCTTCTAAATGGAATCCTGCTTTGCCTACTTAGGTTTCCTCTTTCACTTTGCCTGACTGATGATTTTGAGATTTACCATGCAGAGTAAGTAGAAAAGGGAACAGGGTAGGAAGAACCATGAACATGTTTGCCAGGGCTGGGGAAAATATTCTGTTAAAAGTTTCCAAAGTGAGAACAAGCATGGTGGCAAATGCCCCTGAGCCTAGTGACTCAGGAGGCTGAGGCTGAGGCCAGCTGAGGTGGAGGCCAGCCTAAGCCATTTAGCAACATCTTGTATCAAAATTAAAAGAGTTTGGGGATGTAGATCAGTGATAAAGCATCTCTGGGTTCAATCCCCAGTGTCTCACAACACACACACCACACACACACACGTGTGTGTGCACAGAGTCCCAGTTGAGAGATGAGGAGCCATTCCTAATGTGTGAGTATAGCAGAAGGGAAGTAAAACAGTGAGGCTGTGGCATTTTATTCCTTTCACTGTGTCTGAGAAATGAAAGATAAAGATTTATTTTGAAATACTTGTAGATTATGTCTTTAATCAGAGCACTACTCTGAGATGGGACCACAAGATGTCTTCTTGGTATTACATATTTATAATGCTGATAGTACTTTCCTAGGTTAAACAGTCAGTATCAATGTATTGAGGTTCTATAGTGGCCATAATGTGATTTTTATTGGCCACTATTAGGGGCAGGGGCAGCAGCTTCAGATAACAAAAATATTTGGTAGCATGGCACTATCACACAACCTGAAAACATTTTCATCTTCTGAGGTGGGGTAATACTAGTGACAGCTCTTGAATAAAGACCTGTCCTTACTCAGATCATGCAAGTGAATTCAAGTTGTGTCTTCCTCATTTGAACTTCTGTACTCTTGAAAAATTCTTAATGATATTTTAATTATCTTAGTTTATTAGTGCTTGGAAGTCAAAATTATTTTTTTTTCTAATTAATATCTGTATATTTTTCTGGAAATATACAGATATACATTTCTGATAAATCACTAAATCACAATATGAGTCTGGTTCTTACAAAAGTTTTATTCCTTAAAACATACATTGTTAGTCTTGCAATTCCTTCCAAGATTTCAGTGGGTTTATAGATAGTTTCACATGGTAGTTTTACTAAGTAGTTTCCTACAATGATTGATAGTGGTTCCCATATCTATTATCAACTCTTTAAAACTTCTTTTCATAGCAATAAGCCTACTCAGCACTTTAGACAGTGCCTTACACCACCCCATGATTATTTGTTGAATGAATAACTAAATAAACAGTCACAGAGAATTACATAGATATATATTTCCCTGTAAACAAGTACCAAATTTGCACAAATTCCCAGTCACAAAGAAATGAAACAAAAACCTATAGAACCAGCCAATTGAGTAAAGTCTATGATCCATTGCAGAACTGAGCTTCCTTTCATGTTTGGGCAAACAGGATATTGCTCACTTTCAGGATTAATCTAGGTATTATTTACCATCATTCTTGAAATTAAATTGGTATGGAATGTGGAAAGAAGATCCATTGAAAAACCTCAATTAAAAAATGCTCTTTAATATCATCTTTTTGTATCTTCCAGAATTACACAATGATTGCTGAGTGTTCTGAAACCTTTTTTTTCTCTCAGTTTTACCTTTGGGATTCCCTTTCAGCTAAGAAAGTAATGCCTCTTTAGACATTTACTCTTAAACATAACTTTTATTTGACATGGGTTGGTTAATGGTGTTTGGATAAAAACAAAATACTACTCTCACTATTCTTATAAATATGCTAATGTTAAGTCACTACCATGTTCTTCTGCATGTCAGAAATAATGCAACTTCTCTACAGCTTAGACTACTGGGGAACCAAAGCAGACACATATATTGAAATGGTGATTATTTATTCAGGACTATATGGTGTCACTGATTTCTACACCAAGATATTTACAAAGGTATGCCACTCTTTTTCTTTTTAAACTGACTCATGCTATTATCATTAAAAGTATAACGTAATAATCATATGAATGATAAATGATCTAATACCAGATTTATGTATTTGACAGCTACTATATTACTCTTATCCTGCATGTACAAGGGAAATGTGTTCATAAAGTAAGTAAATGTGATTTAGAAATATAGTGACTATTCACTTATACTTTATATGAAAAAGTTAAGATTTGAAAATATTAGGAATTATATTTACAACAAATCCATAGTAAAGTGAAAAAGATAACGGATAAGAAAGCATTATTACTTAAGATACATAAACTTAATAAACATTTATAGGTTCATATTATAAGTTTTGTGCTTTCTATTAAAGATGTTTTATATTTTTTTAAGTTCAGAGAGACAAACATTATTATGATCACCAAGAACACCAATAATTTCCTCAAGTATAAATGTTCTAAACACACCAATTAAACTTCAGAAATTCAGATTGGATTTAAAAAACCCAAAGACCCTATCACATGCTGTTGACAAGAAACTCACTTCAACATAAGGACGTAGTTATGTTCAAATTAAAAGTACAAAAATCACCCAATGCAATGAAAAAAAAATTGCAAATACCTATCAAAAGAAAGTTGAAATGGCTATGTTAATATCAGAAAAAGTAGACTTCAGAACAGGGACAAGAGGGACATTGTATAGTGTTAAGTGAGCAATTCACTGAGATCTATAATTGTACATGTGTGTATACACATACCAACAGAGCTTCACAGTATCTGAAGTAAAAAAATAGTAGAGCTGAAAGACAAAAACAAGCAAGTCCACAATTGCAGTTGAAGACTTCATTACTCTTTGTCCAGAATTGATAGAACAAGTAGATGAAATCAGTAAGGACACAGAAAATTGAACAATACTATTTACCACTTGACTTAATTGGTATTTATAGAACATTCTACCTAATATCAGCAGAGTACACATTCTTTTCAAATGCACAAGAAATATTCACCATGATAGACTATATTCTGAGCATAAAAAAGTCTTAAGAAGTTAAAAGAATTAAAATTATGTGAAGAATGTTTTCTGACCATGACATAATTCAAACAAAAATTAATCATTTGAAAGATATCTAGAAAACTTCCCAATATCTGAAATTAAAAAACACACTTCTTTGTAACCCATGGGCAAAATAGGAAGTTTCAAGGGAAATTAGCAGCATTTTGAATTATAATGGAAACACAACATCTAAAAATTTGTGGAAGTAGCGAAAGAAACATGTAGGCAGAGATTTGTAGCATTAAATGCTTATATTAGAAAAGAAAAAAGATCCTAAGTCAATGATCCTTCCACCTTAAGATCTTAGAAGGAAAACAGACATAAAAGGAAATAATAAGATTAAAGCAGAACTAAACGGTATTAAAAGCAGAAAATAATACAAAATCAATGAAACCAAAAGTCAGTTTATAAAGTGGATCAATAAAATTAAGAAACCTCTAGCCAGGGGTCAGGGTGGGGAGGGAAAGGCACAATATCTTGAATTGAAAGGAGCATGACCCAAGCCTATAGATACTAAAGAGAACAAAAGACTAGTAAGCATAACTTATTGACCAAACATTTAATGACTTAGATGAAGTAGACTACTATCTTTTAAAGACACAATGTACTAAGCCTCGCTCTCCAGAGGAAATAGATCACTTGAATGGTCCTATGTTAAAGAAATGGAATTAGAAGTTGAAGCCTTCAAACATAGAGAATGTCAGGCCCAGATGGCTTACCTAGTAAATTAAATAAACATTTATAAGCAAATAATACCAATTTCATAAAGCTCTTCAAACAATAGGAGAAAGGAAAATCATTTCAGTTCATTTCATGAGGTTAGAGTTTATCTTGGTGCCCAAATCAAGGAAAGACATTACACAAAGAGAAAATGTAAATCAAATCCTTGAGCATAGATACAAAAAATTCTCAGCAAAATGATAGCAAATGATTTTAGGCAATATATAAAGTCATACTACATCATGACCAAATGGGATTATCTCAAGAATGCAAACCTTAATGTAGCTCAGTGGTAGAGTACCCCTGAAATCTAACCCCAATAAACACACACACACATAACGTATCAAGACTGGCTTAAGGATTAAGCATCAATAGCAATTGATATCAACATTTACTTATGATAAGACTGCAGCAAACTAGATATAGAAAGAAATATCTTGCTAATAATGGTATTTGCAAATAATTGTTAATACTTAAAGAATTTAGTTAATACTCAAAGACTGAAGATTTGCTTCTTCAGATCAGGAATGAAGTAAGACGTCTGCTTTAACCCTCATATTCAACATGCTGGAAGTTTAGTTTGTATAATAACAACAAAAAGCATATAGTAGAAGGTATGAAAGAATGACCTTTATTCATAATGTGATGGTATACATAAAAAATCCAAAGAGATCTACATAATGTCTACTTGAACTAAGGTTGCAGAATACAAAGTTGCCATATAACAAGCAAATGTATTTCTGTTGTTCAAATGTCAGCTCTCCCCATACTGATATAAAGAGTCAACATCCTTGTGTACACTGAAAAAAAAAAATACTGGTTAAAAGTCAAGTCAGAGAAGTCTACAGGTTCTGATCCTTCCACCTATGACTTTCTTCTACTCTTTAATAACTGTTGGTGAGAACATAGATGGGGGACAACTATTATGGAAAACAGTTTTCTAAAGGTTTCTAAAGAAATTAAAAATAGAACTACTACATGACCAAGCAATCCCTTTTCTGAGCATATGCCCAAAGGTAATGAAATTATCACCTTGCAAAGATACTGCCCTGACTTGATCATTTCAGCATTATCCATTATCCAAGATATGGTAACCGCTTAAGTGTCTGTTGATGAACAAATCAATAAAGAAACTGGGGTATATATCTACAATAGAATATTATTCAACTCTAAAACAACCAACAAACAAGATCTGCCATTTACCACAACATGGATGAGCAGAGAGGACATTATATCACAGAAGAAATATTGCACAATCTCACTTATCCTTGGAATGTTTTCTTTTTAAATTAAATATGCAAAGATGTAGATCCAAACAGTAGTTATCAGGAGTGGGGGCATGTGGAGAGGGCATAAAATGGGGCAATGTAGATCAGAGCATACTAAAAAGCACATATCTTGGATGAACAACTCAAGAGATGTAATGTGCAAGATGAAGAGCGTAGGTGATAAAATTGTACTCTGTGGGAATTCATGTTAACAAGCAGATTTTAGCTATGCTTCATACAAAAATAACAAAAAAAGGGGTCACTGTGGGATGATGGATATGTTCATTTGCTTCACTATACTAACCTTTTTACTATATGAATGTATGTTATTGACATTGTGTTATATACCTTAAAAATAAAAATAAAATTTATTAAAACAAACACTCTAAAGACAACTGTGGACCTCATAAATGGAATGACACATTATAGTTGAAATCAAAGTATTGAAAATTATATCTAACACTAATTTCTATACTGTGTATGACATTTTACAATTAGATGTTAACTTGTAGAAAACTTTATAAAATGCAAATCTTATTTTTCAGGTAAAGATACAAATAATTTCTGTTTGGTACAGAGGAGTCATCCCAAGGTTTTAGTTTAATTGCTCCTAGATCAGTAATATATATAATTGCTAAAATATTATTCTAAATCAATGTGATGCACTATGGTGAGGAGGTAAATAAAATGCTATGAAAGCTTTATGAATTGGGCCATAATTGGGGTGTAGGAGGGCATGTGAGGCTTACCTTCTTCATGAAGTCTGCAGTGACCTTGAAGAGTGAGGTCACTGACAATCTTTTTAATGTTGAAGCTATGGTTCTTGACATACTCCCTATACTTATATGTTCTTGACATATTCCCTATACTTTCTGTTTCATTTAACATTGTGAAAAATATAATCAACTTAAATTATTTCAGCAAAATTTGAAATTTGGGTACTTTCTCATTTTTATGGCTTGGATCTGGAATGTCTTCCAAAAGCTGGTGTGTTGAAAACACAGTCCCCAATGCAGCAAGGTTCAGAGATGGAGCTTTTAGGTAATGACTGGATCACGAGTGCTCTGACTTCATCAGTGGATTAATCCATCTGATGGATTAATAAATCAATCGAATGAATTTATTCAGGAGTAGTGAAAACTATAGGAAGATGGGGCATGGTTGGATGAAGTATGTCACTGGGGGTGTGGCCTGGGGAATTTATCTTCTCCCTGTTCCCTCTCACCCCTCTCCTTGCATGTTGCCATAGGCTGAGCCACTTTCCGCCACCCTTCTCATCTGATGCACTATTTTCTGCCTTGGAGTCAGCTGATCCTGGACGAAATCCTCTGATACCTAGAATCAAAATACCTTTCCTCCTCTAAGTTGCTTTTCTCAGGTATTTGTCACAGCAACAAAAAACTGACTAACATGCATGTGTATTTAAGCATGGATCCTCAGAAATGTAAGAGTAAATATGAAAAGCAAGTGAAAAATAATACTGAGTATGATGGCATTTTAATTAAAAAATCAAAATTGTGTGTGTAGAAACGTGATAAAACTTTTAAAAAGATATGCAATGGTAAACACAAAGCATGTCTTGTAAATATTTGTTGGGACTATGTGATGGTAGAAATAAAAGTAAACGAAATAGATAGTAAATTTGTTGGTGAAGCTCTAGTTCTCTTTTGGGTGCTTGTTCATGATTATAAGTTTCTTATTTGTCTTACAATTGACAAATATATATGTATTCTTTCACATGTGTCATAATATTACACACTGAAAATGCCTTACATATCATCTGCTACCTTTGTAATGATTATATGAACTGTATCTGTTCATGAACTGTATCTGTCTTAGGACTTAGAGGTTATTTTGTAAAGCAATGTCTACTTGTGTCTCCCTGGGTGGCTTTTGGAGATAAATAGCATCATTTTCTTATTCTTTGAAGCCTATGTGGCTAAGTGCAAAGCAGGAGGATATTGCCTACTTGAGCTACTATTGGAGGTAGTGTATATTTGCTTATAGGATGTGTTTCTCCAATAGTAATTATGTTTTTAAGAACAAAAATATTTCATACTAGGAAACAACATAGGTGTTACTGGAAGCTGCATGCTGTGTAATGGAAGTGAGGATTACTTTTTATGGCCCATGGTTTCTATGAATAGAATTAACCAGACACCAATTATCACCTCATTGAAAGGATAAGTCACTGTGACATCTACAGCTGAGATCAAACTCATTGCTTTTGCATTGCAAATTAATTAGAGTTGGAGAGAGCTATACTGAAGGGTTAGGAAGCACTGAAAATTTGAAAAGTCTATATTTTAAGCAACTCAGGTGAAAATATGTGCCAATTAGTATATAATGTTAATATACAGTAATCTTATTTATTTAAAAATGCTTTAAGAATACTTTTCAAAGAAAACATTTAGAAAGTCATAAAACTACCCTCTTTTTTGATGACTATAATTAAAGAAATAAAAATTCAGAAAGTATATTATTTATTTATTTTTAACTGGCACACAGGTGATACAGAAGGGGTTGTCTTTACTTGAAAGCATGTGTTCCTGGGTGGTGAATAAAGAGAGATGGCTGGCTTTTTACCACAGCTCAAAAACATATCAGATAAATATGCCTACCAGTCTATTTGGACCCAGCAGTAGGCATTACCATCTGCTCCCAAATATGCCTGCAACCCTGTAGCTCTTCCATTTTGGCATCAGAATTTATGGGGAAGAGCATAATGTCCTAAGATACACTGTTTCTGAAAAGTGCCTTGAAAATGTATCTGTAGTGACACAGAAGTTGTATAAATAGCTGGACTTGCTTCAACCACTACTGTTCCCTTGGGGATACCACCCCCATCTTCTTCAGGACAGGATGACATGACCCAGAAAACTTAACATCCCATTGGAATGAGCAGGTACACAGAAACATTGCTCAGGAAGATGACCAACAAGTTCATCATTTATTTGTATGTACTAGAGAATGAAAAGGATAAAAACAACACAAATCTTATGGTAAAAACCAACAGCACAACTAGCATCATTGCAGGTAACATACAAAGTCCTGAGTAAACAGTAGCCACATTCTGAAGGGAATGTTCCTTCCCTAGGGACATTTCTGGAAGGTAGGTCCATTCCCATCCTCAAAATTGTATACTAGAAGTCTTAGACATAAGAATCTGTAGTGGACTCAGTGATGCAAAGTATAGTCCTAAGGAGTTGTTGATCTCGTATTACTGATTTATATTTCTAAATTTTCATTTGCACTATTAATAACCATTTACAGAAATTTTATTGCTTTAAAAATTCACAATGCATAAATTTGATTCCGTATAAATATAACATGCTTGATGTGCAAGCAGGTTTATTTTGTTAGTTCTTATTATACCTGGTTATTTAGAAAGAATAAGATGAGAAGTTTGTTTTAAAATCATATAGTGTAGTTGGGCATGGTGGTACATGCTTGTAATCCCAGCAGCTCTGGAGGCTGAGGCAGGAAGATGGTGAATTCAAAGTCAGCCTTAAGCAACTTAGTGAGACCCTATTTCCAAATACAATACAGAATGGGGCTAGGTATGTGACTCACTGGTCTAGTGCCCCTGAGTTCAATCCCTAGCATCCCCCCCACACACAAAAAAATACAGTGTATGTGAAGATAATATAAAATTCAAAACAATTGACTATCAGAAAATAAGAGTGAGAAAAACAGAAAAGAAGCTTCAACAAATGAACAAGGATCATGTCCAGCATATAAACAATGAGCCCTATAGCCCTAAAAGATAGCCTTTGAAAGCCCTGAGCTTAAAGGGATGCTTGAGAATTCATTGCTGGGTAGAAACTGGAACGATAGGTAAATACTCATTTCTTATTTTTACAAAGATAAAACATTAATTATAAACAGATGATATTCTTGAACTAACAGAAGGATTTTGCTGTTGACTCTTAAAAATACACCTGTATAGATATGATTAGCTTTTTTACCTCCCATGAAATCATGAATGGGAATGGAAGGTGATGCTGAAGATATTCTTGAGGAATTAATGAAGTAGCAGAGCAGGGTGGTGCAGTGATAAAACCAAAATGCTTGCATAAGATTGTCATGATTGACACATATGAAATAGGGAAAATATTAAGAGAATTATTATCTTTTGTAGCACCTGATTTAAAAAATTCTATGTCATTATCCACAAAAAACTTGAAGATCTATAGACTTCAAACAAGACATGTGCCTGTCACTTACGGATGCTTCCTCTTTGAGTTATTCCTAAAAAACCATGATTAGCCCACATGTATAGTAAGTGAGAATATTTTTACTTTGAAACCTGATGCAGTAATAAATTATTCCTTAACTATACATATAGACAATCTCTTTCAACTCTTTTCAGAATACTAGGATTACTTATTTTTTTTTCTAAATCCCCTATCCTGAGTAATTGCTGTAAGTTAAGTACTAATACTTTCTAAAACTCTAATAACATTTAAGGCTATATTGAATGGTATTTGAGGAAGGAATACACAGTTCTTTTGGGGTTATTTTACTTAGTGATTATCATAAATGATCAAAAATAAACAATTTGTCAGCAGAAAAATTTACTACTCATTTTTTCACAGGTAAGCATATAGGATCTCCTTTTAAAGTTAAATATTTGCCTGGACTTTTATATAAATATTGAAGACAACATCAGAGTTTTATTGCACCTATTTTATAAATAGCTAGGTTGTAACTGCTGCTTAATTTTTAATAGCTCTTTATTTTTAAGAGAGTCTTACAATGAAATATTTCCTGTCATCCAAATAGAAGAGCAAGAAAGAAGAAATCATGATGTGTCTGTATTTCCTTCTAAATTTACAGTTTTAGGACCACCAACAGGTAGTGCCTGGGTCGGGCAACGATCTAAGCAGAAGGAAATGGCCAATTTGAGCCAGTGAACCAGAATCATGCTGCTGTAACTGTGGCTTCTTCCAAGTCATTCAAAGATAGCTGCCAGCAAAGGGGTGTAGAGAGAGGTGGCCTTCAGCCATTTGGCGTTCACCAGCATGTAAGCCAGATCTGCTCCAAGAGCCTAATCACTATCAATCAGGAAGATAACAACTCACCCTCCGACTGAATTGGAGCTGAAACACTCACTTTCCCATCATAGACACTCATTATATAGAAATTTAGACTGTGTAGAAAAACATTTACCAGTGACAGCATTTTCTTAAACATACAGACTACAAATTGTTTTTGCTGTAGTCAATTTTGGAAATTACTTATTATAATTAAGTCTAATCCCATTGAATAAATTAATGGTTTGAGAAAATTAAGGTGGTGGAGATTCTTTTCACAATTACGGGAAAAAAACTATCTGAGGAAAAAATATAAGAAGACACAAATGAAATAACAACAAAAGAAAATCTGCCAATTGCTAGTCTGAATTCCAAGGAATTATTGCTATGATTAAAGCAAAGTGATTTTTTTCCTCTCAAACTGAATACAAAAACAGGTAAGAATTTATTTGTATCTTCCTTTAATTTTTACGGTAACCCTATTCTTTACACTGTTATTGTCCTGGCTCTTCATTGTGGAATCTTCTAGTAGTCAGACAGGTCTAAAATAAATTTTCCTTTTCAGTATTGACTGTCCTATCCAGAACCTCCTACCTCTTGTATTTGCTGGTGACTGGTATTCCAAGTTATAACTTTTTATTTGGTGGGGTTACCTAAGTTTCTTAATCAAATAAATATTATTTTCTAGTGGCATATCCCCAGATACAATTTGAGGAAAGCGTTTAAGGAAATTTAGTTACCTAATTTTATTAGGAAATAGATATTTTGGGCTTTGTGGACCCATCTCCATCTCAATCACTTAACTCTGCTGCTGTGGCATTAAAGCATGAAGCAAATGAGAATAGTCCTGTTCCCAGTGATACTTTCTTTGTGGGCACTGAAACTTGAAATTCAGATAATTTTCATATGCCATGAAATATTTCTATTCTTTTGAAAAATTTTCTCAAGCATTTAAAAATGTATAACCATCTTTAGATTACAGGCTCTACAAAACCAGAGGACAAGGTCAGGTAAGCAGATGCGAAGGTGAATTTTGCCAACAGACAATAGTGTCCTGATCCTTGGGATAGACAATATAGTCACTCCACTGCTGCTCAGGTAAGTGTTTTGTAAAGTCTGTCCAATGGTGATAAGTGAGTAAAACAGTTATATCTAAAGAGACTCAATTCTGTTGTCATTTGCACTGAATGTCAGTGCTGTCTGACAAAACAAGTGCCATCAGAACCATGGACAGAATCTTGCTTGGGGTTCATGAAACAGGAGCTTGGAGGTAAGTTTTCATGGCGAATTGTGTGGAAGTGGTTGGTGCTCAGTGTCACTTTGTTTACTTCCTGTCTCTCTGATATGAAACCACTCATTCATCCTTTTATTCACTTGATAATTCCTTTGTTCTGCCCATCATTCCATGTTAAATGCCAGGCACTTTCCCAAGCACTGGGGAAAAAGGTGAGTTAGATGTGATTCCTGAATTTCAAGAACTGATAGTAGCTGTGAGACAAACTCCTGGCTAGATTCCAGGGTTGCAAGTGTGAGATATGAAAAGAGAACTGCAGGACACCAAGGGAGAGAAGGTATGCTTTGGGCAATAGAGAAAATACCGTGAAGACTTTGGGAAAAAAAAATTCATGGACATTTTAAGAAAAGATACATAATGCTGATAACCTCAGATAATATATGTACTATCTATTTATACAATGATGCAGTCATTTTCTGCTTCTTCTACAATCAAACATTTTAGGAATGAAAAATATCTCAGTGGTAATTTGTTTGGGTTCTTAATTTTAACTAGTGAGGAAAAAGTGATCCTGAGAGGAGAAGGATGAAGCTCGAGGTCACCCAACTCTTTAAGGTGGACTTATCGAATGCCAAAGCTCTCTGTGCCAATTCAGCATTGTTCCCACCACACTAAGACTTCCTTGCCTCTTCCATAGCTTTTTAAAAATCATTACACAATGTTTATTCTCTTTTCTATGCAGATTCTTTAAGTCAACTTGCAGAACTCTTATCTTTTCTTCAGTGATTCCTTAATGTCTATAGTTGATAAAATTGAGAAAATGCAATTGGAAATAATGCTCAAAAGATGTTCCCATTCTTGAATTTTCTGCTGATCTGAAGTAAAAACACAATTACCTCAGCTCTCAGACTCAGCATATTGTGTTCCTTTTTCCAGGTTACTCCATAAATTGCAATTATCTTCATTTGTGGCTCTCACAAGATTATAGGTGACTGAATACTTCATCAACTAAGATCAAAATTTCCCATGGTACAAAACAAAACACTTGTATAATGATCTAGGAGAGTGGATTAAACATACTGAATGAGAGAGCTACACACTGAAAATGTTCAGGGGATTATCAGTTTAGCTTTTCAAATCCACTCAACTAAAGTGAAATTGATGTGGCTCTTGTTCGAGTTTCAGTACCATTTTTGGGTTTAAACTTTTGCATTTCTGATTCCCTGCTATTTAAAGATTCTGTCACTTCTAATGATAAAAAGCAGGATCCACACTCTTCCCTGGGTCTGCCCATGTTCTATTTGTACATTTGGGTGGGCAGTCAAGGGAGGCATGCAGGTGCTAGGCCACAATCCCTGTGGACCAACAGAATGTGACGGGTTTTGTGCTTTACCAGGACATCATCCTCAATATAGGGTCTGCGGCTGGGATTCCTGAGTCAGGACAGAGCAAGTGCAACTTAAACAGCTTCTCAGAAACCTTACTTATCATCAGTCACAGTACTTAAATAAGTCACTGTATTCCAGGACTTCAGATATAGTATTTCATGTAGTCTGCACCAAATCCAATGAAACAGTCATTTTATCCCAATGCTTCTTAATACATCTGTAGGAAAGGGGAGTATACAATATTTGGATGCTGGGATATTACTAATAATAATATTAATCACAATAATCACAACAGATGTATACTGAGGGATTCTTCTAAATACTTTACATGGGTTCATTTATTTAATCTTATCTAGGGCAGCTATTATCTCCATTTTGAAAGTATAAACTACAGTTAGTAATATGCCCAAAGAAGAATTAAGAATTTGAACCCAGAGTTCAACGGTAGAACCAGAGTTTGATCCTAGGCAATCTGACTCTGAAGGTCATGTAAATATAGGACGATATGACTTCTCATAGCAAGCATTCAGTGGAGGGCAGTCATCTTCATTGCCAACCTTTATTCCATAGACAAAGACAAGTCCTATCTGCAGGGCCCTGTCTAACTTTAACAAGGGTATCATTTGTCAATAGAATTTAAGAAATACTGAGGAAACACTGGTCGGTGGTTTAAAGATCCATTAAAAATCTTTCAATGTACGATAGTTGTCCTTTCTCCAAGTTTTTTCCCCCTGAAATATATCTTTTATCCTTCTCCATAGATTAGAATTATAATGTTGTATCTCTTGTTATCTTTAAAAACACTTCAGCATAGGCAGTGGTGTGTGTGTGTGTGTGTGTGTGTGTGTGTGTGTGTGTGTGTGTGTATGTCCAATCTGCAGACTATGGGAAAGATCAGTTGGCCTAATTGAGAGAACATATTCTATAGAATAGCTAGCATTTTAAAACTTCTAATCAGAAGCCCATATTCTAATGCTATGCATTTTAGCTATCTATATCTTTTGTATAAGAATACTAAAATATATGCTGACTAGCATAATGGATATTAGGAACTATTTTTTGTTATTTATGTGACTAATAAAAGTATTATACATTCCTGCCCTTGCAGGAATGAGGTGTAGGAATCCAGAGGTCAGGCATCTATATCTTTTGGAAGGAAATTCAAGATGACCTTAAAATGTCCTGGTTTGTACCCCCTCAACAGAGCATACTTGTTGCCACACTGAATCCTGCTGCTAAAATATTGGTTATGGCTCCCTTAAACAAATTTTTCACACACATGGGTTTAAAACACTAAGGAAAATGTCTCAGAATAAGCTACACTCTTGTTTGCCAACAAACGTTCGCATGCGTGACCATATTTCATCTGTGAGCCTTGTTTTTGGTGTGACTTGGTTGTAGGAAGAGACTTAAAACATTAGCCTCTAGTATCAGAACTTTTATTTATCACATGGAAACAACTATTTTGTGAATGATCAATTGCCTTAGATTGACTGGCAGCAGGAGTCTATGTGTGCGTGCACACACGTGTGTGTGCTGGTGCCTGCATGAAACACACACATGTGCATACATGGTATAGAGGTGAAGGAGGGCTGATGGAGTGGGAGACAGAATGGTGCTGTCAACTATTTATATATGGGCTTACTTGTCCTTGTCCCTTAGGTTGGAAAGCTTTTCATCCACAAATTCTCCTGAATTTCTTATAGATGTTCAGACCATTTGTCTTTGGCTCCAGAGACGGTAACATGTTCTTTATGAGACACACTTAACTATAGTTGTTCATAGCCCTGTCACCTTCAGGATGCATGGCTGAAATGCACTCTGCTGCAGTCTACCCCTTCAGTTGACAGGCCTTTATTTGTTCTTTGAAAGCCTGTGCTGTTTGTATTTCATGGAAGAATCTGGTCTAAATGCTATTCTTTTACTTTTTTTTTTTTGTTTGTTTCTCTATTCTTATTTTTTCCAATTTTTTTATTTGTTCTAATTGATTGTACATGACAGTGACAAATGTTCGGGCCACTTTTTTTCCTTTGAAATTTCCACCATGATGGCTTTTTCCCTTTTCTTCTCATACTGCCATGCTTGTTTCTCATATCTTTAAAAAAGAACCCATTCAGTAAATAATGTAGTAAGTGGGTCTCTAAATGCTTAGGATTTTATTGTCTAATACTGCTTTCAAACTTGGGTTTTTCTCAAGTTTTCTAAACTTTATATTCTTTGAATTTGAATATATGAATTAAAATTTTCTCCTCAGAATAGTATTTCTTGAATTTTTTTCCTTCTTATTTTTTGTTTCTATTTTCTTATCTGGACTTAACTATGATCTCTTTTGAAGAGGAGTGAATATATATTGTGGAACTCATAGAAAACTTCATTTGATCCAGAACTGTAAATAAATTTAATGAGTGTTTGCTCTAGACTGTGTTCAGATAGGCTGTGCTATGCTTACAATAATGAATAATTCACTGTAACAAGTAACAACAAATTATTTTCTCATACAAAGTACAGCTAAGGTTAAGGAACTCTCTGGGACAGCTCCTTCTATGTGGTGACTCAGGGATCCAGGCTACTTTTATCTCGAGGTTACATCACATATAACACTTGACTTTTATGGTTATCTAGGCGATGGAAGAGCAGCTGGATGTATCCACCTGATCTTAAATGCTTTACCCAGAAATGATACAAATTACTTGTCACAGAACATTGTAGGACCAAGTCACCAGGGTTTCCTAACCATGAGGGAACAATCAATACTAGTGAGCAGTAATTGTCTCTATTTATTTTTTATGGAGGAAGGGCTATTTACCTGTTGAGGATCTCTGATCACTCAAGTCTTGGTTTGGGAGGGCTGAAACTCTAAGAATACACTTCAGAGTCTATATCCAGTGTTCAGAGTTATCCTTGTAACTATTTGGCATCTCCATAGAGATATGATTGGCATCTCATCAAACTGAAGTTTCCCCACCCTGACTCCATATGAAGTGCTAAGTAAAGGGCTCTTGTTTTATGAAGTAGCCAGCCTGCTTCTCTCCTTTAGGAAGCATTGGTGAGCTTCTTCATTAGCAATAGACAATGAGAGAAGACTTCCAGGTGGACCTCCCTATCTCTAAGATTAAATTCTGCTATACATCAGAATTTTGAGAATTTAAAAATAATTTCACAGTTTTTAAGGTTTGCAACCTTATTATACCCTATCACTATCCATATAGAGATTAATAGCAAATTTCTTAAAAATCCAGCATCTGCACATTTTTCTTTGAAGACTGTAAAAAAGAAGAAAGAAAATCTGCAGGGGCAATCATACATATAATGTTACATCTATGGTAGGCCAAATTCTGTCCTGGAGTTTCTATTCCAATTCATTCTCAGTCCCGATAACATCTAGATAAAAACCTTGATGCATTCTCTAGGACAGTTGTTCTCAAGGTGTGACCTCAGACAGGCAACTGCAAAATCACCTGGAACATGATAGAAATTCAAATTCTTTTTTTTTTTAAACCTTTGAATTTTATTTTTTATTTTATTTTATTTTTTTATTGTAAACAAATGGGATACATGTTGTTTCTGTTTGTACATGGAGTCAAAGCATACCATTTGTGTAATCATAAATTTACATAGGGTAATGTTCTTTGATTCATTCTGTTATTTTTTCCCTTCCCCCCCACCCCTCCCACCCCTCTTTTCCCTCTATACAATCCTTCCTTCCTCCATTCTTGAGCCCTATTTCAAAGCTGATACTCTAGGTGTGACACCTAGGAATTTGCTTTTTAGAAGTACTCTAAGTTATTCTGGTTCATACAAAGTTTAAAAGTCACTGTTAGAAGATGGGAAGATCTCTCATGCTCTTGGATAGGCAGAATTAGCATTGTCAAAAGGGCCATAATACCAAAAGTGCTATACAGATTTAATGTAATTCCCACTAAAATCCCAATGACAATTTTCATAGAAACAGAAAAAGTAATCATGAAATTCATTTGAAAAAATAAGAGACCCAGAATAGCCAAAACAATCCATAGCAAGGAAAGTGAAGCAGGGGGCACCACAATACTAGACAGATCTTAAATTATACTACAGAGCCATAGTAACAAAAATGGCATGGTATTGGCACCCAGACACATAGAACGAAGGTACAGAATAGAAGACACAGAGACAAAAACCACATAAATACAGTTATCTCATACTAGACAGAGGTGCTAAAAACATACATTGGAGAAGAGATAGCCTCTTCAACAAATAGTGCTAGGAAAACTGGAAATCTATATGTAGCAAAATGAAATTAAACCCCTGAACAAAACACCCTGAACAAAACACAACTCAAAGTGGATCAAGGACTTAGGCACTAGAACAGAAACCCTGTGCTTACTAGAAGAAAAATTAGGCCCATATCTCCACCATGTTGGCTTAGGAACTGACTTCCTTTAACAAGACTCCTAAAGCACATGAAGTAAAATCAAGAATCAATAAATAGAATGAAATCAAACTAAAAAGCTTCTTCACAGCAAAATAAAAAATCAATAATGTGAAGAGAAAGCCTACAGAATGGGAGAAAATCTTTACCATATATACTTCAGATAGAGCATTAATCTCCAGGATATATGAAGAACTCAAAAAACTCGACACCAAAAAACCAAATAACCCAATCAATAAACAGGCAAAGGATCTGAACAGACATTTCAAAGGAGAGAAATATGATCGATCAACAAATATATGAAAAAATGTTCAACATCTCTAGCAATTAGAGAAATTCAAATCAAAACTACACTGAACTTTCAGTTCATTCTAGTCAGAATGGCAATTATCAAGAATACAAACAACAATTAATGTTGGTGAGGATGTGGGGACAAAGCTACCCTCATACATTGTGGGTGGGATTGCAAATTGGTGCAACCACTATGGAAAGCACCATGGAGATACCTCAGAAAACTTGGAGTAGAACCATCATTTGATACATTTATCCCACTCCTTGGTTTATACCCAAAGAACTTAAAAGTGGCATACTACAGTGATGTAGCCACATCAATATTTATAGCAGCTCAACTTACAATAGCCAAACTATGGAACCAACCTAGGTGCCTTTCAACAGATGAAGGAATAAAGAAAATGTGGTATATATACACAATGGAATATTACTGAGCCTTAAAAAAAGAATGGAATTATGGCATTTGCTGGTAAATGGATGGTGTTGGAGAACGTCATGCTAAAGGAAATAAGTCAATCCCCCTAAAACCAAAGGCTGAATGTTTTCTCTGATATGTGGATGCTAATTCACAATAAAGGTGGGGTCTAGGGAAAAATAGATGTGCTTTTGATTAGATGGAGGGGAGTAAAGGGAGGGGAAGGGTTATGGTAGGGAAGGACAGTGGAATGAATTGAACATTATTACTCTGTGTGCATATATGATTACATGACTGGTGAAATTCTACATTGAGTATAATCAGAAAAATGAGAAGTTACACTCCATTTATCTATGTAATGTCAAAATGCATTCTACAGTCATGTATAACTAATTAGGACAAATAAAAAAATCATCCAACTTAAAGAGTAATGTAGAACCTTTATTCAAAGGATTAAAAGTATTTTTCTGTGAGTTAAAAAGTCATTATTAGAGATATATCATGGATTTCTCATATTTTGTAAACTTCAAATATAACTCGTGGTTCCTTTCTCACTCTACCTATTTCTACTCTTTTTATGTAATGGTCTGCTTCTTATGATCAGTTGCTTGAGCCAGAAACTTGGACTTGTCCTCTGCCCCTTACCCACTCATCAAATTGGCAAATCAGTCAATCACCAGAGAGTTTTAAAACACATCCTCTTCCCTGTCTCTTGACAGACCACCATCAACTCAGCCTGTGTATTTGAAAGACCTTCTCACTGAAGCACATTTTTGCCCCAAGCCAGTCAGCAAATGAGAGACCGCAGGACAAGTCCTGTACAAACACGCACGGTGTGTATTTTGTAAATAAGGTTTTACTAGAATATAGCCACACTCACTCATTTACATGTTGTACCTGGCTTCTTTTGCACTACAACAAGTAGATCACTTGAGACAGATACCATATGCCCTGCAAAGTCCAATGTATTTACTATCTGGCTCTGTAAAGAAGAGGTTTGCTGAGCTCTGTGCTAGGTACTGGAATACATGGAGAGAAAGATACTGTTTTTGTCTTCATGGCAATTTTCAATCCAGCAGGGAAGATCAGCAGATAAAGTGAGCTCTCTAGTTATCCAAGTTGGGAGCACGTGACCTGTGGGGAACACGTGACCTGTGGGGAACAGGAAAGGCTTTCCTGGGAAAGTGAAATGGAGCTGAGTTGCAAAGGATAAGTAGGAATTCATCAGACAAAAATGGAGAAATGTATTATATCCAGAGGAACTAGATGACTAGATTTTCTTTTTCTTTCTCAGTCTGTCTCTTTCTTTCTCATTGAACTTCTTCCAGTGCTTGGGACAGTGTTCAGTACATTCTGATTCTGATTTTTCAATGTGTTGATTGTACACAAACCATTTCACGAAATCCATTGCATCTTTACAGAAGGAACATTAAATTACTACCCTTGCAGGTGACTTCCCTTTGCCCTGTGAGTTTTCCTTCTAGAAGTGGTTAGCCATGACCCAAGGCAACACTGGGCTCATCAGTTTTGAGCAGCAGAGACTCCATATTAAAGACTCTAAACAAATTTCTTCCTGAAAACCCAATACGCACTTTGGAAATTGCCAAAAACAGCGACTATCTGATCGCATCTTGCCTCTGCTAACAAGTGACCTGGATAGAATAGTATTGGTGTAACAATTTTGCCTGAGGGTCTGTAGCCTGCTTCTCAAATGTTTTCAAAGGCAAATCGCACGCAAGTTCTTAAATGATTTCAGTGATGTGTTCCTCTTTTCCGAGTGAAAAATCCTTTTCCTTTTTGTGCAGATTCTTAAGGAAATCTTTTAAAAATCCCACCAGCACAAGAAAATATATCAGAAATAATTCCAGAGGCATTTGCTTCTTTTACTACCTCCCCTTTTTAAATTGCATGACCCTAAACAAAATAAACCCTCCCCTCTGCAAAGGCAGTTACTTTAGAAGTACTTTCCTTGTTTCTTTTTGGAGAAAAGAAGGTGCAAAAATGTGGGTGCAGGTCGCTGCTGCAGAGAGTCCAGTTCCAATAATTTGTGGCTGGGGAATATTTCTTTTCTCATTTTGCTGTAACCTTATCTGCTTTTACTGCTGCCCCACCATCTCCAGTGAAACACATATCCCATTCTCTTTTCTGCCTACAAAGCTTGCTAGAATAATTCCACCTGTTTTGTAGCTGGCACTGATCCTTTTCTGGCATGAAAAATGGAAACACAGGGAACGTTAAAGCACAGTCTCCATTTGAAGCAACTCGATGGGTGCCCTCCTCCAGCTAATAACTCGTTCCTGTCCAAATGGTACATTTTCACTTCAGGCAGGGATGACTTTGGATGGCTGTTTTAGAGCTGGAAGTAGTTAGGAGATCCCAGAGACTTCTTAATTTCCCCCTCCTCCCCAGGCTCTAACATTCCTCATGAATCAGATCATTGACTCTAGCTACTTTTTCTCCCTCACAGCCCGTTTCCGTTATCACCAGCATTACTTTCAATCTTGTTGCAGATCTAGCTGATTAAAAATACTGGCCTTGAGAAAATTCTCTTTCTTGAAAGTCAATGCTTGAAGGAGATTAGGACTATTTATATTGTAAGGCACTCCCTTAAAACCTCTGGTGGCTTTACTCTCTTGACTGATGCAAACCTCAACTAATTCTCTTTATCCAGATAATCCACTCGCTTCCAATATTCATCAAATGGCAAAATGAAAAGCTTTTAAGAAAGAGAATAAATGTGCAGGCTTAAAATCACATGGAATTTTAGTCTTAGTAAAATTGTGAAAGAAATTACGAGGAAATCAGGGGTTTTGAGTTCTATTTCCCATGAGATAACTTGAAAGTAGATAAAATCCATGGGGCCATTGTAAATATGTTTTGTACTTCTTGAGTTACTTCAGCAGGTGTTTGGATCACAAACCTTTGATGAGGAAAAAGAAATGTGTTTTTGTTCTTTGATAAGATCGCCACAGGACGAACTTTCTCTATTGGAGCTCCTACTTCTTCCCTTTTATATGTAGAATTCTCCACTGCACCCATCTCTCTGCTTGATATCTATATTGAAGTTTTTAGATATTTAATGTGCACTGACTGCACACGAAGTACTAATGAATGTCAATAACAAAGAGGAAAATTCTGTTCTGGAAAATTCTGTCCTGAACGTGTCTTCAGTATTGTAGTGAAGATACAGAGAGCTGTTCTAAAGTAGGATCAGGAAACTAGGGGAGCTAGGAGAGTCCAAATCAATCTTTTCCCTGGTGCATTTCCTATTCACCGGGTAAAAGAAAACATGGTAAGGAAAGTGATGTGTTTTGAAGTGGTAACATCTAGAATCCCAATCCTAGAATTGCACAATTAGTAGTTAACTGGACTTCTGTGAATTGGAAGTGTTGTAAACCATCCCTCTCTGATACTCCATTTTAGAAGTAACAGATAGGATGACAGAAACCTTATAGATGCTGCCAACGAGGAACAAGAAAGTATTTTTCAAGCATATGCACAAGGTACTATGACCCTGTTTTCACACTTTGAAGAATTATGTCCAAGAATAATAAATTAAAACAAAGTCTCAGTTTTTTTTTTTTTTTTTTAAGATATTGAATATACTATGGTCAGATATCAGGTGTCAGTTGACTTAGTGTTCACACACACACACACATACACACAAAGGGTCTGGTATTTGGAGCAAGTGAATAAGAGACTGTGAACAGAAAGGACTATTCAGGGTGAGCTAGCAAGTTTTATTTTCCCAGGTTTACTCTCTGAGTGGGCTATTCCAGGCAAGTGGAATAACATGGGGAAGACTCTTGTAAACAAAGAGGAGAGTTGCAAAGTGCACTCCTTTGACCTGAATTTTCAAACATAAAAACTGTCACTTAGAGCAATCAAAACAAAGACTGAGTTAATCATGTCACCTGGTAAGGTCTGGTACAGATTACTTGGGTTCCACAGGGTAATTCTGGGTGCAAACAGGGATGGGTATTGATGGTCAAATAGGTGAAATGAATGCTTGTGTCTGCTTGTATGTCCCGTTAGTTGATAGCTCCATAATGGAACAGTGAATGTGCTGAGTTATAAAACGATAAGGACTGTCTTTAGAAAGCTTAGCCTGGGAAAGGCCACTTCCACAGGAGCCTTTTCAGGACTTGAGGGAGACGGGAAGTCTCGTTTGGTTTTGTATACAGGCACAATCCAAAGATATTTGATTTCATCATGGTAAATATTTCCTAATTGAATCAAAAACATGCATTATTGACATTTCCCAAACCTCAGTGTACAACTTAAGTGTATGTGTTAGAGTAACCTGTCATCGTCCATTCCTGGGGATGACAAGGTCATGAGGGAAAGATGCTTTCTTTCTTTTCACAAAGATTCCAAGGTATTCCTTGATCAAGAAGGTGACTCTAAAAACATAAGGGAAAATCAATGAAGAGCTCTTGCCTCATCTTTCTATAGTTAGGCAGTGGTTGGTTTTAGGGGACATGATTTTGACATGGACGTCAATTCTTACCCATCTCTGGTTCTTGGGAACAGCCCAAAATCTGTGCCCCGAATGACTATGTGAAGCGCTGCTTCTGTTCTGCTTGGAGTAGCTCCTGTGTAGATTATGAGACGTTTAAGGAAATCTTTTCTTCATGAATTTGAATTTAAAAGGTTACAAGCGCAAGAATACATGTTGTTCTTAGGAGACTCTCCACCTGAAATGGTCTGTTGACATCTCATCCTGGTGGATAGGCTTTAAAGAACCACATTCAGGGTGTCCTAGATTGTTATCCTTGATGGAAGAGTAGAGTGATTGCTCCACATACTCACAGGCTTTGATACTATTATAGGCAAAATAACTTTTTGACTTTGGCAAATGTGTTGCTGGTAGTTAATGCATTCTGCAGATGCCATGAGGGGCAAGAGGCCTGCTGACTGTGGTGCTTGAGAAGGGAGGTCTTCAGGGGAGGAAGGCAAGCCTAGAAATTAAGAGTGTGTTCCTCTGCATAGACAGTTTCATTTAACACTTTTCCCTTAGATTCTGAGGGGAAATCTTATATTAAGGATAGTCATTTCCATATTTAAATGCATTTTAAAGTCCGATGCATCCGAAAACCTTCATTTAAAAGTTTTTTGGGGGAGTGATTATTTTTAAGTCACCTTTTTGATTTTACCTTACTTTTTAACTGCACGGGAAAAGTTTCCCTCCACCAAGTGGGTCCAGTGTTCCATTGCATCCTCACCTAGTCCACTGTGCTTCTTGTTCACAGCACTTGCCCCAGTTTGTCATGGTGCATTTGTGATTTTCTTTCACTAACCCAGAAGCACAGTGTGCTCACTTTTGGCTCTCCATTGTTTACACATTGCCTGATGGATAGTAGGGATTCATTCAATATTCGTGAAGCAAATATTTGTCAAATAAATGATAAGTTACCTAGGAGAGATGTCCGAGTGGTGGAGAAGAACTTGGGACAGAGGAACAGGACAGACACGGGTCTAACTCTCTCTTTTCCAAATATATTAAAGATAGATGATTCTTGAAAAAAGAAAGATGGTGTCTGTACAACTGAATAGAACTTTTGAAGTAACTTTTGTGCTTTGTGAATTTTTTACCTTGAAATAAGTAAGTGGAATCTGATCTAAAATTAGTATCTTTTTTTTTTTTCAAATGAGAGCTTAGTTTTTTTTTTTCCCTCTTTCTTTCAGGGTATGCTCAACTTATATTCAAGTAATTAATTCTTGAGTATAAAAAGACTGTTAGATTTGTAAAACGCAGTTCCATTGTGCTGTAACACTTTCATTAACATCTTGTTTTGAGGGTTTTCAAGATGGCGGCCTAGAGGGTGGCTGCATTACGTGTTGCTCCAGAACTCAGGATTCAAGAGAGGAGATATTGAGACGCTTGGGACCAACTCAAAGTAGCCGGGTGACTCTCACCCCCTGGGGGGGCATCCCGGATGGGACGGGGGTCCCGGAACGCAGGAAACTTTGTGAAGTAGAACTGCCGGCGAGACGCCCCTCCCCCCGCTGGAGCGCCATAGAGGAGGCCGGCGGCACAGCGCTGGGACTCGGAACAGCCACTGGGGCTCCGGCGGCTGCCCGGGGGAGGAGAGGCGGGGAGAACTGTGTGGACTCAGGACACCGGGGCCTGCCCTGAGGAGGAGGAGAGGAGCGTGGCCACTTGGATTCGGAGAGACTGCGCCAGAGCTGCAGGCGGTTGCCAGAGGAGAAGCCGCGCGGCGAGCTGTTTGGAATCAGAACGACGCTTCTGAACCCCGGGGCCTGCCCTGAGGACGAGGAGGAAGAGGAGCAGCCGCTTGGATTCGGGCGACTATACGGGAACTACAGGCGGTTGCCAGAGAAGGGGCTGCGTGGCGAGCTGTTTGGACCCTGACCACTTCTGAACCCCGGGGCCTGCCCGGAGGAGTAGGAGAAGGAGGAGAAGGAGCGCGGCGGGTCCTTTGGACTCGCAGTGACTGCATTAGCGCTCCAGGCGGCTGCTCAGAGGAGAAGGCGAGTGGTGAGTTATTTGGTCTTAAAGTGACAGCTCCTGAACACAGGGGGGCTGCCTGGAGGAGAAGCGTGGTGGGACGCTTGGTCTTGAGGGACCACACCAGAGCTCCGGGCGGTGGCCCAGAGGACCCGTGCAGCGGGTCACGTGGATTCAGAGCCACTCAGAGGGACTGCTCCTGAACACCCGGGGGGTTATCTGGAGAAGGAGGAGGAACGGGCAGGGTCACTTCGACTCGGAGTGATTGATTGCCCCGGGCTACGGGTGGTTGGTGGGAGGAGGAGGCACGAAGTGAGTTTCTTGGACTCCTAGTGACCGCACCGGCATACTGGGCAGCTGTCTGGAGGAAGAGGCCTGTGGCGGGTCTCTGGGACTCAGAGCGATTGTTCGGGGCCACAGGTGGCTGCTCAGAGGAGGGGCCACGCAGCCAGGCGATTAGGTGCAGAACAGGGTCCCAGGATCTAGGAGGCTTCTTGGTGGAAGAGCCGCACAGAGACAGGCTTAGGGCGGAGCGAAGGTTCCAGGCCTATGGGCAAATTCTCTGAGGAGGGGCAGCCTAAGGAGATTCATCTGCGAAGGGTGAGGCTCCCAGGCCCAGGAGGTAGGGCCGGGCCCCTGGAAACTTTGCAGAGGAAGGCAGCCCAGCCCAGGCAGTAGATGTAAATTGAGGGGAACCTCTAGGAGGAAACTGACCAGCGAGACCTCCCCACCGGGTGAGTCTTCCCTGCTGGGTGAGGTTTCCCACAAGGACGGTAAAACCAGAAGCTCAGGCCCAAACAGGCCTTGCCTCAGCCCACAGCCTAGGTCCCCTTTGGATGACCATTGGTCAACAAGTGGAGGCACCTCTGCCCACTAGCAGGGAATATACCCCACCTGAAGGCCACCACTCCTAGAGAGGCAGCTTCCTTGTGGAGCACCGCATTATCAACCTCCTCCAAGACTTCAGCCTACTGAAGGCTAAGAGGGGATATATATAGAAATCTTCAGGGTCATTGTAAATCAACAGAGGAAATCTGCAATATCTCAGCGGTCCACTGATATCTGAACAACATGAGAAAACAAGGAAAGAAAATGCTGCAAACAAATCTAGATGTTACATCAATAAAACCCAATGACAGCATGGCAGAAGAAATGACAGAAAAGGAGTTCAGAATGTACATAATTAAAATGATCAGAGAAGCAAACGAGGAGATGAAAGAGCAAATGCAAGCATTGAATGATGAGATGAAAGAGCAAATGCAAGCATTGATTGATCGCACCAATCGACAGTTAAAAGAGCAAATACAGGAAGCAAAAGATCATTTCAATAAAGAGTTAGAGATATTGAAAAAAAACCAAACAGAAATCCTTGACATGAAGGAAACAATAAACCAAATTAAGAACTCCATAGAAAGCATATCCAATAGGATAGAACACCTGGAAGACAGAACCTCAGACATTGAAGACAAAATATTTAACCTTGAAAACAAAGCTGAACAAACAGAGAAGATGGTAAGAAATCATGAACAGAATCTACAAGAACTATGGGATATCATGAAAAGGCCAAATTTAAGAATTATTGGGATTGAGGAAGGCCTAGAGAAACAAGCCAAAGGAATGAACAACCTATTCAATGAAATAATATCAGAAAATTTCCCAAATCTGAAGAATGAAATGGAAAATCAAGTTCAAGAGGCTTACAGGACTCCAAATACACAAAATTACAACAGACCCACACCAAGGCACATTATAATGAAAATACCTAACATACAAAATAAAGACAGAATTTTAAAGGCTGTGAGAGAAAAGAACCAAATTACATTCAGGGGGAAACCAATACGCATATCAGCAGATTTTTCAATCCAGACCCTAAAAGCTAGAAGGTCCTGGAACAACATTTTTCAAGCCCTGAAAGAAAATGGATGCCAACCAAGAATCTTATACCCAGCAAAACTTACCTTCAAACTTGACGATGAAATAAAATCCTTCCATGATAAACAAAAGCTAAAAGAATTTACAAAAAGAAAGCCAGCATTACAGAACATTCTCAACAAAATATTCCATGAGGAAGAGATGAAAAACAAAGAAGCAAATCAGCAAAGGGAGGAATTATCCTAAAGGAATTGTCAAATAAAGGAGGAAACAAGTTGTGTCAAACAAATAAATAAACAAAATTTTAAAAATGAACCAAATGACCGGGAAACCAAATCATTTCTCTATAATAACCCTGAACGTTAATGGCCTGAATTCATCAATCAAAAGACATAGACTGGCAGACTGGATTAAAAAGAAAGATCCAACAATATGTTGCCTGCAAGAGACTCACCTCATAGAAAGAGATACCCATAGATTAAAGGTGAAAGGATGGGGAAAAACATACCATGCACATGGACTCAGCAAAAAAGCTGGAGTATCCATCCTCATTTCCGATAATGTGGACTTCAAGCCAAAGTTAGTCAGAAGGGATAAAGAAGGTTATTTCATACTGCTTAAGGGAAGCATAAATCAGCAAGATATAACAATCATAAACATCTATGCCCCAAACAGTGGCTCATCTATGTATGTCAAACAAATCCTTCTCAATTTCAGAAACCAAATAGACCACAACACAATAATACTAGGTGATTTTAACACGCCGCTCTCACCACTGGACAGATCTTCCAGACAAAAATTGAGCAAAGAAACCATAGATCTCAACAACACAATCAATAATTTAGACTTAACGGACATTTATAGAATATTCCATCCAACCAAGAGTGAATACACTTTCTTCTCAGCAGCACATGGATCCTTCTCTAAAATAGACCATATATTATGCCACAAAGCTAATGTTAGCAAATACAAGAAGATAGAGACACTAGCATGTATTCTATCAGATCATAATGGATTGAAGTTAGAAATAAATGAAAGAGTAAAACACAGAAACTATTCCAACATCTGGAGGTTAAACAATATGCTATTATATGATGAATGGATAACAGAAGATATTAAGAAGGAAATTAAAAAATTCTTAGAGGTAAATGAGAACAAAGAAACATCATATCAAAACCTCTGGGACACTATGAAAGCAGTACTTAGAGGGAAATTTATTTCATGGAGCGCATTTAATAAAAGAAGTAAAACTCAACAAATAAACAACCTAACACTACAGCTCAAAGCCTTAGAAAAAGAAGAACAGAACAGCACCAAAAGTAGTAGAAGACAGGAAATTGTTAAACTCAGAGCTGAAATCAATGAAATTGAAACAAAAGAAACAATACAAAAAATTGACAAAATAAATAGTTGGTTCTTCGAAAAGATAAACAAAATTGATAAACCTTTAGCCACACTAACAAAGAGAAGACGAGAGAAAACCCAAATCACTAAAATTCGGAATGAACAAGGAAATATCACTACAGACAGGATGGAAATACAAAACATAATTAGAAGCTATTTTGAAAATCTATACTCCAACAAAATAGAAAATTTCGAAGACATCAACAGGTTTCTAGAGACATATGAATTGCCTAAACTGAATGAGGAGGACATAAACAATTTAAATAGACCAATTTCAAGTACTGAAATAGAAGAAGTCATCAAAAGCCTACCAACAAAGAAAAGTCCGGGACCAGATGGGTTCTCAGCCGAGTTCTACAAAACCTTTAAGGAAGAGCTCATTCCAATACTTCTCAAAGTATTCCATAAAATAGAAGAGGAGGGAACCCTCCCAAACTCATTCTATGAAGCCAATATCACACTGATACCTAAACCAGACAGAGACTCATCAAGGAAAGAAAATTTCAGACCAATATCCTTAATGAACATCGACGCAAAAATTCTCAACAAAATTTTAGCAAATCGCATACAAAAACATATTAAAAAGATAGTGCACCATGATCAAGTGGGTTTCATCCCAGGGATGCAAGGTTGGTTCAACATCAGGAAATCAATAAACGTAATTCACCATATTAATAGACTTAAAGTCAAGAATCACATGATTATTTCAATAGACGCAGAAAAAGCATTTGATAAAATACAGCACCCCTTCATGCTCAAAACACTAGAACAAATAGGGATAGTGGGAACATTCCTTAATATTGTAAAGGCCATTTATGCTAAGCCCATGGCTAATATCATTCTAAATGGTGAAAAGCTGAAAGCATTCCCCCTAAAAACTGGAACAAGGCAGGGATGCCCTCTTTCACCACTTCTATTCAACATCGTTCTTGAGACTCTGGCCAGAGCAATTAGACAAACCAAAGAAATTAAAGGGATACGAATTGGAAAAGAAGAACTCAAACTATCCCTGTTCGCTGATGACATGATTATATATTTAGAGGAACCTGGAAATTCCACCAGAAAACTCTTAGAACTCATAAGTGATTTCAGTAAAGTAGCAGGTTACAAGATCAATGCCCATAAATCCAACGCATTTTTATACATAAGTGATGAATCTTCAGAAAGAGAAATTAGGAAAACTACCCCATTCACAATAGCCTCGAAAAAAATAAAATACTTGGGAATCAATCTCACAAAAGAGGTGAAAGACCTCTACAATGAGAACTATACAACACTAAAGAAAGAAATTAAAGAACACCTTAGAAGATGGAAAGATCTTCCATGTTCTTGGATAGGAAGAATTAATATTGTCAAAATGGCCATACTACCTAAAGTGCTATACAAATTCAATGCAATTCCAATTAAAATCCCAATGACGTACCTTACAGAAATAGAGCAAGCAATTATGAAATTCATCTGGAAGAATAAGAAACCCAGAATAGCTAAAGCAATCCTTAGCAGGAAGAGTGAAACAGGGGGTATTGCAATACCAGATCTTCAACTCTACTACAAAGCTATAGTAACAAAAACGGCATGGTATTGGTACCAAAATAGAAAGGTAGATCAATGGTACAGAATAGAGGACACGGACACAAACCCAAATAAATACAATTTTCTCATACTAGACAAAGGGGCCAAAAATATGCAATGGAGAAAAGATAGCCTCTTCAACAAATGGTGCTGGGAGAATTGGAAATCCATATGCAACAGAATGAAACTAAACCCATATCTCTCACCATGCACGAAACTAAACTCAAAATGGATTAAGGACCTCGGAATCAGACCAGAGACCCTGCAGATTATAGAAGAAAAAGTAGGTCCAAATCTTCATCTTGTTGGTCTAGGACCAGACTTCCTTAACAGGACTCCCATAGCACAAGAAATAAAAGCTAGAATCAACCACTGGGATAGATTCAAACTAAAAAGCTTTCTCTCAGCAAAGGAAACTATCAGCAATGCGAAGAAAGAGCCTACAGAGTGGGAGAATATCTTTGCCAATCATACTTCAGATAGAGCACTAATCTCCAGAATCTATAAAGAACTCAAAAAACTCTACTCCAAGAATTCAAACAGTCCAGTCAACAAATGGGCTAAGGAAATGAATAGACACTTCACAGAAGAAGATCTACAAGCAATCAACAAACATATGGAAAAATGTTCAACATCTCTAGTAATAAGAGAAATGCAAATCAAAACCACCCTAAGGTTCCATCTCACCCCAATTAGAATGGCGATTATCAAGAATACGAGCAACAACAGGTGTTGGCGAGGATGTGGGGAGAAAGGTACACTCATACACTGCTGGTGGGGCTGCAAATTAGTGCAGCCGCTATGGAAAGCAGTGTGGAGATTCCTTAGAAAACTTGGAATGGAACCACCATTTGACCCAGCTATCCCACTCCTTGGCCTATACCCAAAGGACTTAAAATCTGCATACTACAGAAATACAGCCACATCAATGTTCATAGCTGCTCAATTCACAATAGCCAGACTGTGGAACCAACCTAGATGCCCTTCAATTGATGAGTGGATAAAGAAACTGTGGTATATATATACTATGGAATATTACTCAGCCATAAAGAATGATAAAATTATGACATTTGCAGGCAAATGGATGAAATTGGAGAATATCATGCTAAGTGAGATAAGCCAATCTCAAAAAGCCAAAGGACGAATGATATCGCTAATAAGTGGAGGTTGACACATAATGGGGGGGAGGGAAGGGTTAGAGTTAGGGTTAGGGAGGGGGGCAAGTATAGAGGAAGGAACTACTGTATAGAGGGTAAAGAGGGGTGGGAGGGGTGGGGGGAAGGGAAAAAAATAACAGAATGAATCAAACAACATTGCTCTATGTAAATTTATGATTACACAAATGGTATGCCTTTACGCCATGTACAAACAGAGAAACAACATGTATCCCATTTGTTTACAATAAAAAAAAAAAAAAAAAAAAAAAAAAAAAAATTAACACAGAAAAAAAAAAAAAAAAAAAAAAAAAAAAAAAAAAAAAAAACATCTTGTTTTACTTATTAACTTACCATTTTAATAACTTAAAGTACGTATTGTACTTAAGCATAATAAAATGATTCAAATGAGATAATGTGCATGAAATGGCTACACCTCACAAGACACTATGCACTGCCAGCTATTTTTAAATTATTTTATAATTGAGAAATTTCCTATGTACTTTGTATATTCAAAATACTTTGCTAAGTTGATCAGACTGAGGTACAAGATATTTTCTTATTCAAACATACTTTAACTCAGTGTCTGCAAAAAACTCTGTTGTAACACCATTAATGAGTAAAATTTGTGAAAAAAATAGATGAATAAATGAAAGCATGGAATGCCAGGTTTTCCTAAAATAAAGCAAACATGGGAACGCTTTATTCATTTTTTTTACATCACTGGGGATTAAACCCAGGGCCTTGTGCACGGTAGGCAAGCACTCGACTCCTGAGCTACAGCTCCACCAGGAAAGCTTTATTTTAATGTTAGTGTATTAAGAAGAAGCTTGAAACTAAGCACAATGTCATAGGTAATAATGTTTTTGAAAATAATAAAGTGCTCAGTTCTTTTGTCTAATTAGCTGAAAAACTAGATTGATGTATTCTTTTGCACATATGGTAGTGTGCCATCATGCCCAGACAATGCCCCTTTTTCCCAGAAAAATAATTTTAAACCTTAATAGCTGTAAACTTAGATATAAGTCCTTATGTGGAACATGTGAGAGAGGTATCAGAAGCATAAAATGCATTAGCTCTGGACCAGATCTACTTCCAAATCTGATAACTAGGGCAAAGAATTGTCCACACATGGGTCTTTGGGTCATTTCAGGATCCAAACAATAGTTGTTATAGCACTCAACAGTGGTTTGCAGGATTGAAAGCAGAGTAACATAATTAAAGTATTTAAATATGCTTTTAGGAGTTACACATTGCAGAAAAATAATATGCAAATTAAAATATTGCCTCAGTTATTAGCATGCTCCACTTAAGAATCCATAGTAAACTTGATCCTAACACTACAAAGATTCACAAGTTGAGTGAACAGATACAATCCAGTTAGTCTCACTTAGCTGACAATTTTCTGCAGATGTTAAAGGGGGAATAGAAAAATCCTGCCCAATTTCACAGTATCTGCACAATGATCTAGTACCCAACAACTTTTCAGTCATGCCCTGTTTTCCTATCTACCTTCTAGGAAGGTTTGTTTTTATTGTCTGTGTCAAAAATCTAAATAGCTACTCTACTAGCCTGCACAAAGGAAAGAGACTAGACTATTCTAGCTTTGTACTTACCCTATCCCCCTTTAAAAAACTGAAAATAAAGTTCTTAAATGCATAAAGATACAGCATTGGTCTGTTAAGACAACAGGATGTTTCTGTTGACCTAGAAGTTGCTCACAAGTATGGATAGCTGGTAATTGAACAAATAAGGTGGTTTGAAAGTATATTATAAGAATTTAATATATGATGCCTTTTTAAAATAATTTCAATTACTATGATCAATGAAGAATGAAGTTCTCCTTCTACCTTAAATTATTAGAATACTTTATCTTTTTTTATTTATTAGAACATTATAGCTATATATAATAGTTGGGTTCATTTTGAAAAATTGTACATGCATTTTTAACAAAGTAAAAACCTGACACTACTTCTGACAAAAGTTAGAATCACTCTATATTTTATTCCACAATTACAAAGGAAAGTTAGAGGGCCTAAAACTATAGAAGTGAAGGTGGACATTTTTCATCTACAAACTTTCATATATTTCCATGTCATGTGGAAAGATCATGACACCCAAACTACTGGGAATGTGTGTAATCTGTTCTTCAGCAACAGGAAAAATATTCATCAAACCTTATGTTATTTTTATGGTATCCTGAGTGCTCTACAGAAGTGAAGTAGAATGGTCTAACATTTTTGGTTTATCTTATTATGACTTCTCATCATTTCATGGGTTAACTGTGCTAGACTATAAATTACTGCAGGGACCAATAAGGTGTCTTTCTAAAACTAGTAGGCCTTGTCTCTATGTGTTACCTCTTAACAGCAATAAAAAAAAAAAAAGAGCTTCCCCTTCAATGTATCAGAAATTTAATTGAGTAAAAAGGGTGACAATATAACTCTTTGGGTTGTGAAATATTTATAAAAAACTAGTTTTTGAACAAAGTTGAAGAAATTTCTATTGAAACTGACATAGGTCTAGAATTTCAGACATAATCTTATAAATTATACTTTGCAGGATTAAATGACTACTGAATCAATATCTATAATGCTTTCTATCTCAAACCATATAACATTTAAAATTTGTGTTTGGAATATAATGATTGAAGTCATACAATTTTCCAAATTATGTTCTGCTGAAATATTTTTCCTCGAAGGCTACCAATAGGTAGATGCCAAGTGAAGAGCCCTAGTCTAATAAGCTTGGATATACCTGGTTATATCCCTGTCTAGAGACTCAGTATACACTGGCATCTTAAAGTTTTGGGAAGTAATAGATTAGAGAAGTGCTAGACTGAAGAAATATGTTCCCCAAAATTATTTGAAGAAGTCATATTTGTGTTTCTTAATAACATCTTGCTGAATAGAGCACATCACTATTGGGAAATGACACATGCCTAATGGCACTTGTGGTGCTTTAGAAGCCTCTAGAAAACATCTCCAAAAACCTCAGTAGCACTCAGGCAATCTGTCTCATTATCATCAATATCATTCACTATTGTATAGATGTATGACAGTTGGGACAATGTGAAAGTTTGTCAAATATAAAAGCTACACATGCCTCTATACCTCTTCGGGCATAGACACAGATTTTAAACGTCTCTGAATTGGTGGTATTCTAGAAATTAATTTTACAGGTAATTCTCAATCATGAAACAGACACCTATAGAGGATGGTAAAAATGTATATTCTCAGGTCCCAGCCTGGAGAATCTAATGGAGTAGACTTGGAATAATACCCTGATTTTGTAGTTAATAATTTTCTTCAGAATTTTTTTTTATAGCAAAATTTGGGGACTACTGATGTAGCCCAGACTTTCCAAGGATCTTATCTACAACATTTCAGTAGATAGTGACATCTAAGTCTAAACCCTTCCTAGTGCCTGTATCATTGTTGGAAACTCTCCCTTGTTCAAATCTAAAACATAACTAAGAATTAGCACTTCTTCCATGCTAAGTGCTAAGTGGTATATTAACTACCCTTTGTATGATTTCATTTAATTGTTACAACAATGCTATAAAGTAAAGCCTTGCTTTTATTGGTGAGGCAAAGAAAACTTATGAAGGTTATACAACAACTACAGGTATCTAATTTTCAGTTCATACATTGATTAAGAAATCTGGATAATTTTTCTTATAGTAAATAGAGCACAAAGAAAATGGCATAGATGTTATTGAAATTACCAACCACATATTAAACACTATAAATTATTTTCTTATTTATTTGAAAATTTTCCTCCCTATGAAGACTTGACTGGATATGTTTTGGCTCATGTACAGATCAATATTATTGAATCTATGAATTGTTCTAAAGATTTTTGTAGTCTATATACCAAAGATGTTGAATAAACATCAAAATAGTTACTATCAGCATTTATTTGATGTTCCCAACATTTTTAAATAAGGGGAGACCCCCTCCCTTTACCCCATTCATTAGTTACTAGGCACCTATTTAGAAAACAAAAGGTAGATGCTTAGAAGAAGCTTTCACTCTTAACATGAGCAAATTCTATATGTCACTCAGTGACTGGTTTCCTGAGATTCTGCCATAAATGCCATGTTACAAAACAGTTATTGTTACCTTATTTATCAGGTATTATTTCTAGATTTTCTACTAGAAGCAACAACTATACAGGATCTAGTCTATAAAAAGCTAGTTAGCATTTTAAAACAAGATTTTTTTTTACTTCTATTCACATAACCAAAGACATAAATCAATAATAAATCTTAATGAATAAAAAATTGTTGAGTCAATAAATGTCCCAAACTTATGAATGCAAGTTAATTTAATGCTGCAAAACATTAAGTGGCATTGATCTATTTTTAATTTTTTTTTCTGTTTTGTCAGATCTCCATCTTTGATTTTATATTGGACTCTGCTATATCCTAAACATAGTTTTAGCTAAATGTTTAAGAGGATTTTAAGCTCAATGATCTCTAAGTGCTGTCCCATCTTGAAATGCTGTAGTACTTACTACAGTACATGGCATGAACATATGGTTACTTGGCTCAGCTGTCCAGAGAAACTTGGATTGAAATCCTGTGTTTCCCATTTAGCTACATTCGGTTTCATAGACAGAGACTACACCCATATTCCCAATTAATGTTTACGCCAATGCATATGGTAATGTGCAGGAAAGAGTATGAACAACTCTGGGAAAAGTCATCACCCCCCTGGATAAAAAATAGAAACCCAACTTCGCTCCCAGTATAAATAATTGTTTTTTGCATGAAAGAGTAATATCATCATCAATACAGTTATTACCATTTATTTTTTAAAAAACCACACCTTCAGAGGCGGTAACACATGGACAATGGCATCTATAAGATACTTAAATTCACTGTACTTATTTTTAAACAAGCTTAAGATACTTGGAGAGGAGAATTGAGAGCCAAAGTAAAACTGTTCTGTTTGTGAAGGCAATTCTCCATTTTTAGTAGAAAAGAGTTTGCCATTTTGTGAACATTGAAACATTATTTTCATTTGCAGTTAGATTTAGGGATAATAATGTAGTCATGGCCTCATGCTGTCTGTGACAAATAGCTCCAATTTAGGTATAAAAATACAATTCTGATGTAGACCTGGATGCGGGTGCCAGGACATCTTCCTGAAATGCTAGCACAGCTTCCTCTTCAGCAGGCTGTATGTGTCCTTTCCTGAGCTCCTCAGGCATGACATAAAGGGTATCCTAATTCCTCAGTAGAACAAGGCATATATTAACTATCAACTTGAAAGAGACTGCCAGATGCATGCCATGCAAAATTAAAAGACTTATCATAGTCCAGATTAGAAGGCTGATAGGCAAATCTGCTCTCTCCCCCATAAACAATCAACTATATCCTGGGAAACAAAAAACTGTCCAATGGCAACAAGAAAGCCACATGTTGTTAGCTAAGTAATCAGTCTGCAAACTGATAAAAATGAAACATATCATTTCTTACAAAAACTAAGTGTTAAAAAGTAATCATACTTTCTAGAGTGAAACCTGGGTTATGTCCCAAGAAAAGAATACAGCTTGTTTTATTTTATGTCAAATTATACTAAAGAATATTTCTAGCATGTAAGGAACATACCATTTGTTGAAGAGTAGGCTCCAAAGTCATGAAGTGCAAATGTAGAACAAATCAAACATTATTTCAACAAGGTTCAACAGGAATATCTTCCATGATTCAGGGTCAATAAAATTGTGTGAGAGAGGATGGTGTGGGGGATGGTGACGTCAAATTAGACAAACTGGACAAACAGAAGAAATGGAGTCTAAGTTAAAACGCATCTTAGCAAAAGTAAATTGACCAACGCATAGACTGTGTATATAGATGTGTTGTCCAAAAGGTAGGTTGTGGGAAAAAGACTAAAAAAGTTTTGGTAAAGTGCAGAGAAAGAAATTTATTATGACTAGAAATCAAAGCATAAAGCAAGTGTGGAGAAAATATTCTTTTGTGTGCATATCCATAGATAAGAAGCAAGGACATAAGTCATACTGTGTTTAAGTGTGGCATTATGCATTCTAAAATATTATGGCATAGCTGTCTTTGATGACACAATAGACAACTTCTTGGGTGAAGTATGGGGTAGTAATGAATATTGTGAGTCAGTCTGAAAAAACGATGTAGACTTATGACAGTCTTCATTGAATATTATTTGTACCCATCAGTTAGATTTTATCCATTTATCTCTCTAGTCTGTTTCCTTATGCCAAATTAAAAGAATAACTTCATTTTTCTAAATAACAATCTCGGAATAGATAGAGAAAATACCACCATATAATCAATATATTTATTGATGCATTTCTAACATGGTTGGTCAATTGTAGACTGAAATTAGACCAGAGCAGAAATTACAAAA
Source organism: Sciurus vulgaris (assembly GCF_902686455.1). Classification (NCBI taxonomy): domain Eukaryota; kingdom Metazoa; phylum Chordata; class Mammalia; order Rodentia; family Sciuridae; genus Sciurus; species Sciurus vulgaris. The sequence goes on from NC_136476.1 coordinate 28,261,775, forward strand.
TGGCCATAATTGCTTTCAAGACAATTATAAGACTAAAAAAAAAAAAAAATCAAGCAATTATAGAATCTCTGCTCTAAAATTGCCTTTTAAAAAAAATACAAAGAACTAACAAAATCAAACTATTCAGCTTCTACCAAATCTGATTCATTTGATTCCTGGTGAGTTCAGACCTGGTGGCTGCTATTTCAAGCCTCATTTCTTTTTGACCTCAAATAATAAACTTGAAATCAGCCAGTTTCCATTCAGCCTTGTTGCATCATTTGCCAGTTTATAAGACTTTATGTTTGCATCAAAAATGTTATAGGAGGCAAACCACAAAGAAATCATAAATCTGGGCAATTTTCCCTGTTTTACACAGATTTCAAAATTGTTGCAAAAGTTGCCAGCCACCAGACATACTTGATAGCAGAAAATAACCCAAACACTGAAAATCCTGTCACTATTTTGTTAACTCCTTATAATAAAACACTGCTGTACTGAGCAGCTGCTTCCCCTTCTCTCCCTTCCTTGTTTCCTCCCCACTTCCATCCATCCATGCAGCATTTTTTCTAGTTCCTTTTGTCTGTGAGTCTCTCTTAAGTTTCTCACAGTCTAATAGCAGAAGAGATATCAAAATAAACCATTAATGAAAGTATGAACTTGCCTGAGACTAGGTGTTTCAATAGTATGGCACCTATCATTAGCAGAACTGACTTTGTCCTTAGACAAAGTGGTCAGGAAGTATCAAAAAACCCTGCTTGACTATAGGTGACCCAATCCAACAGCGTGTCATAGGAGCATCTTTCTGTCAGAGAAGGGCTGATACTTCTATCAATAGAACCACCCCTATTTGACTACCAGTACTCACTGGAGGAATTACCTTACACAGAAGCTCTTTCTAGTTTACTTTTCTACTCTGTTACCATTCTGGTTTAGTTCGATTTACTTTTTTTCTATAGTACCTGTGTTTATGTCTAAGTTAGCAGTGTTATAACTGATAAAGGAGCTATCTCCCACTTTAGACTCTGAGAGTGTTCAGAGAAGGAATTTTGCCTTTTTTCTTCTGTTTCAACTCAAATATTTCTCAGGAGGTAGCAAAATACCTGGCACACGATGTGTGATTGAGAAATAAATGCTTTTTGTTTGAATTCATGATAAAATATATCCCCCAAGTGAGAATCACTGATCTAAAGAGATTCTCAAGTCCACAAACACTATTTACTATGTTCCAAGTCAGGTGATAATCATGGATCTACAGGTTTGTTATTTACTGAGCACATACAATGTTCAAACATTAGATACAGTGTCGTATAGCAGAAATAAAATTTCTTGTCCTTTTAGAACTATGCTGTAGGAGAGGAGACACATGATAAATATACAACAAATAAACAGCAATTAAAAACAAGAAAATAATCAAAGATTGATGGCAGTATGGCTGTTTTAGAGTGTGAAGGTTTTCTGAGTAGGTAACATTTGAACTGAAACTTGAAGGTCACAGTGGCAGTCACATGAACAGTAAGGGGAAAATGGTCCAGGCAGAAGAGACAGTCATGTTAAGATGGGTAGGAACTTGGAGTGCTCCAGATATAGAAAGGAGGCCATGATGCCTATTAGCATTGTGAATGAGGGAAGAATAGTAAGAGTTGCTATTTACCATGTAGGCTGTGCCACGTTCTACAGGGGTTTAAAACCAAAACTAGGAGATAGGCTTTTATTCTAGGACTAATGGAGACTTTGCAGTGTTTTAAATAGGGAATGATATAAGCCACTGTCTATTTTAAATAGGTAATTTATTTTTCATTGATATAAAACATAAACTGAAGAGAGTAAGAGAAGACTCAGAGAAAGTAGTTTATGGCCAGATTAGAAATATTTAACAATTTCTATAGCTTTTGGCACTTATTAATCAGAAAAGTTGCCAACCAATCGGAATGGACACTAATAGGCCTCAATATTTGTAGATGAGCTGACTAGTTTGTTAAACTCATAGCATATAGTGAGCAATAATGGGGCATGAACTAAGTGAGCAGTGTAAGGATAAAGAAGTGAATTGACTGGAAATGTATTTGGAAAGAATAACTGCAGACAGTCTATATGTAAGGGGTCCTTAGACAAGGCAGCAATGGTTGGTAGACCAAATTGAAAGGTTTGAGCCATCATCGAGATGGCCGAATATTCCACTTTAATGAAGAATAATCAAAAGTTCTGTTTCAGACCTGATAAATTTAGACTATTCATGAAAATCAGATGAATCTATTAAATAAGTTACTAGGCTTCCATATTTGAGTGGGAGGTAGTGGTCAAAGCTGGAGATGTACATTTTGATGTACATTTATCAGTCTTTCCTTAAGTGTCTGATGAGAGTACTTGGGAAAAGAGTAAAGAAAGTAAACTCAGAGAAAGTGAACCAAGACCAACAAAGGAGGGAATGCCATAGGGGCAGGAATGTAGGAAAAGAAAGCATCCTGGTTAAATGGCATCTGTCTCTTAACTGCCAGAATTTGATCTTGCCAGAGATTTATGTGGTTAACAAGGTACCCTAAGCTCCCCATTCATTTATTCCTCTCTACCTTCCAAATTGGCTGCCAGTTTTATTCGAGATCTAAAATAAATTCATAAACTCATCCATACAGTACATTATTCAAATATGTTGGCATGACAAATAATTTGTGGGTTTATTTACCACAAATGCTTTTCCTATATGGGCAAAGTAGAAGCTAGATTATCAGCTCAAAGCATGTGCTCAACCGTGATGCTTTGGCTATTTCAATTTTTTAAATAAAATTTGTAAATGATAACCATTGCTAATAGATCATTCTGAATAGGAGATATGTATATATTTCAAAATATTTCTAATCATTAACCTCCCTTTAACCTCCCCAACCCATGTAGCTATGTAGTCATGAATACACATAGAACACAGAAACAAGCACACATCATGCAGTTAGTTGTCAACAGATTATGCAGGGTTCTTAATTCAGGATTACATGTCAAATACCTATATTCAAAACATACATCCCATTACATATGTATGTACAACAGCATAATGTCCATTATCACACTTATTTTTGATGGCAAGTCATGCAATTATTTGTAAAGGCTAATGTGTTGAGGAATCTAGTAAGCCTGAACAGATCTTGGGGTTCTAATTTTGACTAAACATGTAGCTGCTTTTAAAAACAAAATAGGGTTCATCTCAGTGTTAGAGTTCTTGCTTAGCATGCTTGAGGCCCCAGTACTGAAAAAAAAAAAAAGATTAATCCCAGCACTAAAAAATTAAAAATTATGCATGTCCATTTTCTGAATATTATGTGTCTTATTTGTTCATATATGTAGTGTATGTGATGAGATTTGTCTACTGAATGTTTTAAAGAACTCAGTTCAATTGAATAAAAGGGTTCAGGCTTCATGTAAAAGAGAAGACTAAATTGTAGCTGCAGATATGTTCCTTTGGGGAACACTGCTTATATCAGACCAGGGAACTCAGCAGGGTTCATAGTACAGCAGTATTTCTCACTGTGGCCAGAATGTAACTTAAAAATTAAGAATTATAAATCTTAAGTTTAAAATAATGATAATGTGATATCATTTCTTTAATCCCACATTAAGAAAGTAGCAATAATGAATATTTAGTATGAGGACAATAAAACAGTCTACTTAGGAAACTTTATTTAGTCTTCAATACACATTCACATTAAACACACTTAGTAAGCCTATTGCTCTTACAAATAGTCTTAATACAAGGCTTTATTTATTAATGACCTAAATATTCAATTCTTGTAACTTAATTAATTGATTTCCCTTCCTCTTTTCCTATTTACATATTGAATTATTTAATTCCCTAGCTATTATCCCCTACGCTTCCCTTCCCATAGAACCACAGAAAGTCTCAGTGCTTTGGGCTTCTGAGCACTGATATGTCTTTTAATTGCTTCTAGTATTTAAAAAAATGTATACATCACTGGGTATTATTCCACCTTCCTAAGGGTGACAGTACCACCCCGATAAAGCTTTATGATATCTCACACTTAATACCTTATCTCAAAGTCAATCGTTTGAATTGGTTATTAGCCTGATTTCCCCCTTCTGTTGTTTAACTGGGATTGACGGTTTGACTACATTCTATGTACATATTAAAATTGCAGATATTTGTCCAATGAGGAAATATTTATTATGGGTCTATTTACACTCTGTGCTGGTGACATAGTGTTTAGGAGTACAGACTCCCTAGGTGGAACATCAGCTGGGTCACTTACTAATTGTTTTATTCTGGGAAAATGACTTATCTTACTCTGCTTCAATTTGTTCATTTCTAAAATGGGTATAATGACATTGTCTAAGGATTGATATGAAGATATACTAAGCATTTAAAACTGTGCTAGGTACATAGTAGGCTCTTAATGTTATCTAATGTTATTAAAATCATGGTGTCTACTTTATATTAAATATTAGGAATATATTGCTGAAAAAGAAATTTTGTCTTGAAGATATTTTGAGACTTGCTAGGGGAACAAATAATCGAGACAGGTAATTTTAGTATAATGAGTACTTTTGTAAGAGTGAGTCCAGAGATTGAAATGTTTACCCTAAACATAGGAAAACTGGTTTAACAATAGATGTTGAAGGGAAATGATTACTATGAAAAACTGGGCATTTACTTTTCATGTAAATTTTTATGTTCACAATAAAACAAGAATTTTAATTAAAATCAAGAGTGCCTCCAATTTGCATTAGAATTTCAAGAAACCAGGTGATTAGAATTATTTCAATTAATGTAGAGTCCATCTTTCCTTTTCAATGTTTTGCAACTCAAGGGAAACAGAGGTCATGTATTCTTTCTGAGGAGAGTGTTCTAGTAAATTCCAGAAAAATCAAAATTTTTCTGATTCTAAGAGAACACTGCTTATTACTCTCTGATTAAGAGGTACCCCGAAGTAAGGGAATCTTTTTAAAGACTGAATCTCCGTATTTGTACCCAGTATTATTTGATTGTGCATGTTTTTCTTACTGACATCATCTATGGTGATCACCTGGGTGTTGGGTATTGAAAGCAACTGAAAGTGAATGTTTGATTGAGTGTATTTGTTGCTATTTTGGGTTATTCATTTAACCTAACTTGCCTCAGCAGGTGCCAGTTTGATGATCATTTAAATTACACTCTATATATCAGGAGCAGATTCCAAAATTGCATGTAAATCAAATGCTCACTTAAAAGCAGTTTTTTTTGGGGGGGGGGTACATTATTTTTTAATTTTTTTTCCATTTTTTTAATTAAAAATCATAAATTTACATAGGGCAATGTTGTTGGATTCATTCTGTTATTTTTCCCTTCCCCCCACCCCTCCCACCCCTCTTTTCCCTCTATACAGTCCTTCCTTCCTCCATTCTTACCACCCTCCTTATCCCTAACCCTAAACCTAACCCTAACGCTAACCCTTCCTACCCCCCATTATATGTCCTCATCCGCTTATCAGCGAGATCATTCGTCCTTTAGTTTTTTGAGATTGGCTTATCTCACTTAGCATGATATCCTCCAATTTCATCCATTTGCCTGCAAATGCCATAATTTTATCTTTCTTTATGGTTGAATAATATTCCATTGTATATATATGCCACAGTTTCTTTATCCATTCATCAACTGAAGGGCATCTAGGTTGGTTCCACAATCTGGGTATGGTGAATTGAGCAGCTATGAACATTGATGTGGCTGTATCTCTGTAGTATGCTGATTTTAAGTCCTTTGGGTATAGGCCAAGGAGTGGGATAGCTGGGTCAAATGGTGGTTCCATTCCAAGCTTTCTGAGGAATCTCCATACTGAAAAGCAATTTGTTTTAATGGACTCTATCATGAATACATTTGTAAATAACTATTTTCATTTTTTCCTGCAAATTTTGTCTTTTTCTCTAATACAAGATAAATTTTTTATTTAAAAAAATTTAGAGATTTTCAAAGACAGAAGAAAAACTTGAAAAAGTCAGGGAAAGGAGAAAGGAAATAAAAAGATTGAGGTAAGGAATAAAAAATTGAAAAAAAAAAAACTTATACATAGGGCAAACCCTACATATACCAATCTTCTTAATGTCTTCTATTCCTTTACATTGGTCTCTGATATCTACATTTGTGTACAATTTATTTGTTATTTCAATTTGTGAAAGAACAAAAAATACTAATGTTAATTCTTGTGAAAGAATAAAAATGTCTTTCTGGAGAAAGTATGTTTGGTAGCCAATGACAGCCTATAACTAGAAACAATTTCCTCTCCATGGCTCATACAAATGTATGTCAAGTGGATCACCAAACAGGTCTGAAATGGCATTTGTAAATAGAGCTCAAATAATAAAATCCCCTCAAATGGATTGTAGGGGTTGGTTATTACCATTGTGAAAATGTTGCAATGTGTTATATACATTGTATATTCTATTTGTAATAGACTTGATGAGGAAATTTGCATGCGGAGAATGTCATTTTCTAATAGACGTTCACTTAGACTTTGCTGAGGAACTGCTGTGCTATTGGAGATTAACTGAAGTATCAGTATATACCCAAAAAGTTTCTATGTAAATTTTTTTTTCTCTAATATAAATATCACATATGAATAGCCAATTCAAATATTTACCAGAACAGATGAATAATTTAAATTATGAGAGTTCGATAGGGCGAGGACTAATATATGTGTGCTTCTTGTAAAATGTATTACTTATTATGACATTAAACATTTTAAAACTCAGCAAAGGCACTGGCCAAATAAATGCTTTGTGACGTTTGCTTTAATTAATTTGAAAGACTGCTTGCTGCACTGTTTCTTTCATTTAGGCAGGATATGTTTAGTCTACCAAGCTTAAGTAAGGGACAATAGTTTTGAAGGTTGTGAATTTTCTTAATCCTTCATGATTTGAGTAAAGCCCATTTGTACCATCTGCAAGTATGCAGATTACCACATAAAATATCAGTAACAATAACAATTTGTATGGCATTCCATGCTTTGAAAGACTTTTTCCAAAAAATATTAAACTAGATGAGATGTGGGTCAGATTCAAGTTGATAGACAATGTGGCTGAATGGAAGCATCTTTATTTCAGAGGAATGATGATATTTCTTTGGAGACATAGTATTCTCATTCAATTAATAAAAATAAACAATAAGACAAAGTCAGTCTCTTTTCCAGTTTAATTAAAGGGATGTTTGATTTTAATGCTTCATTGAATTTACTTTGTCCCTAACCAAATACGCAGTCATAATTAAATGAACTGTAGGCAACATTGCCAGTTCCAAATCCTCTCCTTCCCATATTTCAGGGAATGAATGCACTACAGAAATTCATATTTGTGTGCAAATATATAAGACTAAATAGCCATTTTTTAAAACCAAGTAGTGATATATGATTAAAAATACTTCATTCCTTGTGAGAATAGATTGCATCTATAATATAAACTGGGTTTATTCCCTTCTATGTCAAGTAAAGTCCAATAGAAGAAACAAATGGCACTAGTTATTTTGGCTTTCTCTTAACATTACTCTATGAACAGTGATTTCAGGAGAATATATTTTACTAATTAACTTAATTCTAGTCCATTTCATAATAAGGAACTGAGGTTATTTTGGGGGCATTAGAGGATTTTTTCCCCTAATGGTTCCTGTATTTAGCTGATTAGAACAAATGACAGAATATATGTTATATAAAGATTCCAGGGCCTATTCTAGAACCACCAAAAGAGAATTACACAAAGTACTCATGGGGATTGGCTGGCAGATAGATAAGGATGGAGTATGAATATTTAAAGACTACTTCTTAGGTTATTCTGATGAAGTTCCAGGCTTGGCAGGTTTCCTCAAATTTATTTCACTAACAACCTGTTCTCTAGGGACGTTTATTTTGTATTACATGGAGCTCTCTAAATATTAAGCAACATTATCTTTAAATGAATAATATTGATTTAGTATCCATTTAACATAAGATGATCAATTCTCGGGAACTAAAAATGAAAATATATACACTAAAAGCAAAGCAGAGGGAATTTCTTAAAAATATTCTTGAATATCAGCAACAAAAAGAACAATATGTATGTGCAAAGGGAAGCTTTTTAAATTGCAAAATGTTATAAAAACTCATTTTTTAATGCATGAGAACTTGAGATGTAAGTACTGTGTTGAAGTCATTACTGAAGCACATTAGATAGCTGAACGAATTATTATTCTGTTACTGGACAATGGTGGTATGTGTGGTCACTAAGTCTGTAATGAGAGTGCCCTGCTGACCTTCCAATTGTTTCAACAGAAAGAGCATGGGTCTTTAAGGCAGTGCAGGGGCTGGGGTACCTGTGCATATGCAGAATGAGACAGGGTCCCACACACTATGGAGTCCATTGGCATTGTCCCAACCCATCCAAACCACCACACCATGGAAAAAGGAACAGGATGAGGGTATGAACAGCTTGGGCAAGGAGGAGATTTTCATACACCAACAGGACTCACAAACTTAGGGAAGTCCTACTCCTTATCTCCATCTCCACATCCTATGACTCCTGTTGTCTTTGGCAACTGCAGTTTCCAATGATCCATACAAAGCCATTCTTGTTTCTCCTTTCCAGTGCAATCAGTTCATCCATCAACATTACGTTGGCTTTACTTTCCATGCACACACACTTACTACTTCTCACACCTGCTGCTGGCTCAAGCTTGATCACTTGGACTAAGGTGATAGTCTCCAAACAGGCCTCTTTGATTCTGACCTAGTAAAGTGGTAGATAGTTTGCCATCCCTTTCCATACAAAACGCATCCATTTTTCAAAATTATTGAGATTAAAATTTAGGTGTTTGAAATGGTCCACAAGGCCCAACAGCAGCCCTACCTCTTTTCTTCCAGGGTACTCCTGTATTTATCTGGCTACTTTGTTTCTATTCATAGCACGGTTTTTTTTTAATCATTGAATTTGCTGTGCTTTACTTATTTATTTTTAATTTTTTTTAGTTGTAAATATGCACAATATCTTCTTATGTATTTACTTTTATGTGGTGCTGAAGATCCAAGCCAGTGCCTCACATGTGTGAGGCACGTGCTCTACCACTGAGCTATAGCCTCAGCTCTGTTTTACTTATTTCTTTATTGTCTGATTCTCCCCGTACCCAACACCGACTATGTGGTTCCATGAAATCAGGAAGGGTGTATACGTATGTGTTCGTGTTCATTCTTCATTCCTTGGTAATATCACCAAGTACATTACAAGTGTTTAATAATTGTATAAGATTTTAAATTAAAATCTGTAGGACTTATCACAAGATGTTATCTCAGAGGGCAGAGATAAGGAATGTGTCCCCAATATAACCAAGTATTTTAGACCCTTCATGTGCCATGACTTGACACTAATACACGTATAGACCGTATAATTCTTACCTTGAACTATTTTAATTTGAGATCACAGGTCTGTGTTAATGAGATCATCAATTTCTTGAGAGTAAAGGGAGTGAATGGTATGTAAATTATAATTTTATCCAAGTTTAAAGAGGTATCCTGTTTTGCCCAAATTCGTAGCACAGCTGAGAGGATTCATGTCTCCACTTGGTTTTGTGCTTTGGACTCAGATTTTACACTTCACATCATCCCTCTGGCACCTAGTGCAATGCTTGCTATATAGAAGAAAAATACATTAAATATTTCCTGATTTATTGCTTGCTATGTAATCCTTTGGTTCAGAGAAACATTTGACTTCCTTCATTCTGGATTGAATTGTTTGAGAAAAACAGCCAAAATCAATGTGTGTCCACAGAGATGAACAGCACTCAAGATGACGGACTTGTTTTCCCTACTATGGCTGCCTCCCTGACTTCTTCACATTACTGTTGACTAATTCTCATTGCAAGAGACAATGCTAGAGAACAGAAAAAGGCTTCCAGTGCTTTAATTCTCTCTTGCATGCCCAGAAGGAGGCTAAGCATAACAAGGGACTAAGCAGGGAAACAATTGTGTCTGACTCTAATTACTGAGGAAAAACACTGACATTTATCCATTTCTGAAGTTACTTTATGTAGAATTATCTGGGTCAGACTATTGTGAACATATGTCATATGTTAGAACTTTGGTTGTTAGTAAGTTGCATTGTTTGAAATTATTTGATTAAATATGTTTTAATAGAATGTTAGCTATACGTGGTCACAATTAGAAATATTCAGATTAAAAATAACTTCCTATATTTCCTCTTATTTTCAAAGCTTGAGTAGGTATTTGGAATATATTCATTAGTTTATGACAGACAAATGCTAAGGTGAAAATGATGACATTTAATTTTTTTAATGTGAAATTGTTTCACATATGATCATTACAGCCTGTGTCTACACATACACAAAGATACACACACACACACACACACACACACACACACACACAAAGATAAGTACACACACATAGAAGCACCTTTATAGCAATTTGAGAACAACTTTTTTTTTTTCTGCTAATGAAACATCTCTAATTAACCTCCAAAGGTAATGTTGTGATATTTGAAGGTGAATTCTCAGCTTTCACAAACTCATCAACTGTTGAATACAGAATAATTTACTGTGGCAAAGAGTTTATGTTCATATTAAGGAGAAACAAATGGCAAACCACTAGGAGCTCAAGTATTTTAGTTCCTACTTGATTTTTAAGTCTCTAATTAACATCTTTTGGTTACAGTAGTTTTTGGATTAAAAAAATGGCCTATTTTGTTATGAGATGTTGGCAGCATTCTGTAAAATGCCTTTTCTTGATTATTTACTTATACAAATTATGAAAAAAATGATAAATTCTCACAGAATGAAATACAAACACTTAAAAATCATCATCTGAACTCTTTTGCAGAAATGTAGATAAAGGTGATGAAAACTCAATTAATGGAATATCCCCAATATATTCACTAGTTGGGAAAAAGAATCATAAGGAAAAAGACTAGCAAGTCAAAAAATCCTAAGTGAAATCTAGAGTGTGAGGGTTTCGTCCATGTCCAGGGTGGATGAGGGAAGGTATAATTGTGGGAGGACAGTGCTGGCTATAATTCAATTACTAATAAACTTATCTAATCAATAAACACAAGAATCAATACTCTTTTTGAATGAAAGGGGGTGTGGTGGATCTGGGTGTACCAGATCTGGCCTCCAACAAGATGGAGGATCCCACCTTCACCTTTATTTATAGTCCCATAGGTAAAGGGGCGGATTGGGAGGGGCTTCTTCTGCGAGAACAGTATGGGGTGGAGTTCGGGAAGTCATTTGCTTAGGGAATTAGCACATCTTCAGACAGTGAGCCACTCTATACAGGGCCACTTATTCCCCTGTGGTCTGAAACAGTCTCCCATGACTGTCAGTTCCTGGGAGTCAGACCACTGTATTCCATGGTTGGGCCAAGTCTGATTTGCTAGACGTGGATGGTTCCCCACACCAGAGTGATTTAATTTTACAGAAAATAGTTCTCCTTTGGCAAAACAAATAGTTAAGAGTTAAAAATTTATAACTTTAGTTCCTCCATTTAGGAGTCTAAGTTTTTCAGAAACAGTTGGTTAAATACTATATGTGTTTGTTCCTGTGGATAAATTCCTTAAAAGAAAAATGACCATAAAATCAATCCTCCTGGTCCTTTTCTATATGACGAGTTTAATATGAATGTGAAAAGAAAATGGAACTGCAGAAAAATTCTGGAAGTAAAATAAACAATGTTACCAGTATTGGAGTTGTATATTTCCAATTTGTGAACTGCCCATTTGGAGTTTCTCTTAAGGTTTGTCACTTGATAGGGGATTTATTCTGCCTCTGGCTGACTGAGGGATAAACTATATCTCCACTGGCAAAGCAGTGAGAGGAAGGTTATATTTTCTTCTTGTTTATTTTTTGGTCTTTAAGTATAAAACATCAGCTTTTTCAACAAACAATCTCCAAAGCCCAATTACATGATTTCACTTGCTCAAAATGTAATTTATTGCTAATGGAATCACAGAAAAATGCTTCCACAGTGTATGGAATGTGGAGTCAAGTAAGTAAGGCAAATTGCTATTGAAGAGGAATTATTGATTCTCCCATTACAATAGGTGCATTTCAGCTTTGATACATGAAATTTTATTTCTATTGTAACAATAATTTTAATTTAAGCCTTGAGTTTTTTGTGTCACCTTCCTTGGGCTATGTTGTTTTAAGTCAGCTGTAATGATTTTTGTCTGAACTTCCCATGCTCTTACTCCCTCTCGAAAAACTTAATTGAGTAGGTGCTATCAAATCTGGGTCTAAAAAGTTATAAAAGTACTAAAACTTGTCGGGAAAACTTCCAAAAGAAGTTTTATCCTATCCACTCTTTTCCTGTCTGAATATGTAGAAGAGAGAAAGCTCCTAATATCTCTGAGCTCTAATATCTCTAAGGAAATGAAGTTATTTTAATTTGCTATAGAATAACCAGGGTGCATGTTGAAATCCATGTATGATTTTCTTCTTAAAATGCAATGACCAAGGACTGGGACTATTTTCCAATCACTTTAGTTGATTTTCTAAACAGAAATGTTAATCAAATCAGATCTAATCTTTCCTTCTCCATGCTCTGACAGTTCACTGTGTTTCTATTAGAAGTGCTTCTCTGACAGTCGGGTATTATGACCAGATTCCTGGTGCATCAGTCTATCTCATGAGATTGGAAAGTTATGAGGAGAAGGAAATTAAGAAGCTGTTCTTTATCTCTTTTATGTTCAACTCCAATGAGGTCGAAACAGCATCTTCTTCCATTTCCTAAGTATTGCCTTGGTACATAATTAATTGTCTTCCCCCATCAAAGAATTCATGAAGTAGCTATTATTATGTAATTTTGCCATTGAGAAAAGAGAGGCTTAAGATGTAGATAGTTGCTGAAAATGGCAGAACTAGTAAGGGGTGGAGCTGGGATACCACATTGTCACCTAGGTTGGCTGATACTAAGGTTCAAGACACTTCTCCTAAGATAAGCTTTGATACTTCAGAACAGATGAATGACACCCATTGGATCAAAAACATAAGAATTTTTTTTATGGAAACAGTATGCACAGAAATTTCCCTCAATGTGACTATTTACATGAGAAATATAAAAAGAAATAAGAAAAAGCAATTCAATTACCCACTGTAAACTTCAACTTTATCATCTTCCAAATGGCAATCTCAGTGAAAAGTGGTGAGTTAAGTGTAATTATTTATGTGATGTGAAATAATTTATGTGCCTGGCACAGAACCATTCTCAATGGTTTTTACATGAAGTTATTATTTAGTACTATTTGTGTGCAAAACTCAAACATCTTGAAGCAAAGATAGTTCATACTTTTGCGCTGGTTCTTCTGGAATTTATAAATATCAAACAATATCCCTTTCTAATTATTTTTAAAGTAACTTGTGACCATTTTCCAAACCTTTTAATAAATTCATTAATTTAGAATTATAGTGTATTCTCTATGCTAAGAGAAGATGGTATCTGCATTTGGGTGGGATGGAAAGATCATGCATTTAAGGTATATTTCCTCTCTCTCTCTCTCTCTCTCATGTTTTTTTTTTTTTTTTTTTTTTTTTTTTTTTTTTTTTTTGCCATCTGAGCATTATAAAAAGCAATTGAATTCTCAATACATGTTTTAATATAAAATTATATTAAACAGTTTTATATTGTTATCTTCTAAATAATATGTAATCTTTTATATAATATAGAACCTTAAAACAATGTTATTAATAAGCATTGATAAATATTTGTTGAAAAGGAATAAATTAGGCCCCTTTATGTTTAATAAAATGGTACCATTCCAGGGTGAAGTTATAGTTCTTAAATATTCAATATCATAGTTGGTTACTATACCTCAGGCATTAACAGTAGCATAATAATAAGAGGATCTTCTTCCTCAAGTTATTATATTGATTTACTCACTTAGCATAGGGATAGTAAATAGAAGAGCCAGGACAGGTGTCCACAGATTTCAAATCCAAATGTGGTATGCTTCTATTTTCACCAGACTACCCTGTCTGCTGTGGCTTTCTGTGAGACTTTGATAAACTATTTTACACTTCAAGAGATGCATATTGGATAATTCAGACTAATTCATGTAACAAGATGAAAAGGATAAATCTTAGGTTCCTAATTCCCTTGTTATCCTGTGATTTTTATTTGATAAGGAAATCATGGGAACATCTGTTGTAGCTGTATGTATATCTTTGGCTGCTCTTGATCAAGAGTGGATTGTTTTGTTAAAAAAAAAGAAAACAAACAAACACAGAGATTTATGACAGCCACGAACCAAGGTCAACAAGCAGTGTGTAAGAATGACAAAGTCTAACATTTCTAGATTGAAGTTTCTATTGGAAGCTAAAAAATAAAAAAAGTGCCTTCTTAGGTGTTGAGTCACTGTGTAATTCTGGATATGAGAAATAAAAAGCTCTCTTTTGCAGTTTCCAGCATGTGACTGAATGCAGAATTTTATCATGAAAGATTGCATCCCACCTTACTTTTTTCCTGTATAGTTAACATGCAATCAAATTCCTACACAAACCCAGAGCATACCCAGAGACTCGAGTCCCAATTGTTATCTTAATGTTGCTCTTTCTTGGACTCCTGACCTTCTGAATCTAGAAGACTCTTAAGATGTTTTTCAGGGGTTTTATCTGTCATTCTTTGGTATTTCTCTTTTTTGATTCTGTTACAAAGAGGACATGTTTAAAAAATAAAGTTCTGAAAGCCACTCCAGAGAGAGAGAGAGAGAGAGAGAGAGAGAGATAAAGAGAGAGAATACTACATGTCCAACAACTCTCATTTCTTTTTCTTTACAAGAATGTAGCTAGTCTATGTTTCCTAACATATCTTTTAGTTAGACGTTAGGTGGGGTCATTGGGTGCCAGTGAAATGTAAACGAATTCAGGTCTTATTCAGGTCTGGTGCTCAAGTCCTATGAGTACTCCATCTTCTTTTTCTCAGTCCTTCCCTTCCTCCCTCCCTTCTCCCTGTTCAAGGCATTGCAGTCTAGTCTCTGAAGAACTCCTCTGGAATATAATGAGTAATATTGTAATGCTTTTGTGCTAAACTAGTTAAATTTGGGGGGGGTAGTTTCTAACAGCAGTTATTATACTTTTAGTAGTTTAGAATGTTAGTTTCTCTTTTATAGATAACCTCATCAGTGCTGAAAATAATGTACCACAAAGTTAATTTATTACTCTTCTACTACATTATAGTATGGTTCCAGAAAAAGAATAAAATGCAAGAAGCTGGATTTTGGCTCATTGGTAAAGCACTTTCTTGGCATGTGTGAGGCCCTGGGTTTAATTCTCAGTACCACATACAAATAAATAAATAAAATAAAATAAATCCATTGACAACTAAAAAATATTGTTTTAAAAAATGGAATACATTCTATGGTTTTCCCTTAGCCACTTGTTTTATCTTTATGCAATTAAGAGATCAAATCTTCTTCTTTGACCAATGTGAAGCAGTGCACAAACTATATAGTGTGTAAACAAAGTTTCTTGGAAAGTACAGTTATTTAATCTGTAATATCTGCTTGGTGGGCCATGGATGTCATTTAAGTTTATCATTAATATCTGGGAATTTCTCATGTCTCCTTTCTCCCAGGGGGCAATAATAATGCCTGCAAAGTGCATGGTCTCACAGCTGCCTATATACATCCATCTGTAACATATAGTGATTATTTTAGAGGAGGTACATTAGGAAATTAAAACTGAGTTCTAATGAAACTGAGTAATCTAATATTTGAAACTTTTTCTTGTGTTTGGGGGTGGATGAGGGGAAAACTAACCATTTACAGTTCCACAAAACAAGTGTGGGCTTTGGACAGGTGCTCTTTGAATGCAGGCTCATTTAAGATCCATAGAGGCAAACCCAAAGAAGCTTTAGAAGATTGGCATAGGAGGTGTTCTGCCACCATCCTCAGAGAACTCTGCAACTTCTATCTGTAGGCACCTAACACTGGGGACCAGTAGAATATTTGGTTTAACAGGTAGGCTACTTGGGTCAATGGGTAGTAGATTATAGTCTTTCCACTGTAGTGGTAAAATGAATTCAGGAATTTCATTTAAAAAATATTCCTCTTGAAGTTGGAAGTAATGATAGGTAAGTGGTTATATCAGCAACTTCAAAAAATATCTTTACTTCTTTGGCTATGAAATCAATGGCCAGAAATTTTGATTAAGCAGGAGCTTCTCTGTACCAAGTAGGTTCTAAACTGCTGTTGTACTTTAACATTTTCTAATAATGTTAATCACATGTTTTAAGCTTAACTAAAGATGTTTGTAGCTTCTAATCACCACTTGATATAAAAAGGAACTGTGACATTTATCTGAAAATACACAGTAGCAGAGGAAAGGAGAGGATTCAGAATTTCTGACTTCTGTAATTTGATTCTACTTCTCTGGTGGTTTATATTTTTTTAAAAAAAGTGCTTTAGCATGTCCCATCTGTCCAGGATATCTTCTTTTTATTCTCTAGGTTTGTTCTCCTTCTTTTGCTCTGTGTCTGGAAGGTTGACCTACAGGGGCCATATTATTGAACCTCTTTACCTTTCTGGCTTCCTGTCAAACTCATTTGGGAAGAACTGGTTTAAGCAGAGGAAGCCAGTTTTTGCTAGGAACCAGCTATGACTTTCCAAAGAAGGCCAGAACTCTGGGAATTTGCCCTTTCTGCACAGCTCTTTCTATCTCTGGATTGCAGTACCATTTTCTTCCCGCATTACTTCAGGTGCTAACTCTTCACTACCCGTTGGTCTCCTCTCGCCTTCCCAGATAGAGTATTAAATTCTTCTCAAGTTCCTAATGGAGCATGCTATTTGTTTGCTTTTGAACTCTGCCAGATCAACCATCTCATTTGATGTTTATGCTGACTCTATAAAATATTTGCTCCATTTTATAATGGAAGGATTTGATACATAGAAAAAGAAAATGATTTGCTTAAGGTCATAAAGCTAGTCAGTCAGTGGTTAGAATTCAGCAATTTTGACTCTTCTCACAGTGTTTCTTCCACACCCCTGCTCTGCCTCCATTTACTACAATTATTTAATCATGTTAGCCACATTATACTGAATAAACGTTGAACTCATTATCACCTTCTATTATATTTTCCAAGTAAAGATCAGGCATTGAAAGGGAGCCCTTTTAATGAGAATCATTGATGCAAATCATTTATGGTAATGTAGATGTTAATCATAGTAATTTTTAAAAGAGTGAATGTTTTATAATGGCATAATTAACAATCATAGGAGATCAACACAACATAGGTCTCTTCAAATATCCCTGATATTAAAAGTTTAGTAAACCAGGCATTCACAAACTTCGTATGTGACAAGAAAATAATTTGCCCAATAATTTGGTCAAATTTTGGTCAAATTTTGAATGACAATTGACCCTTCCATCCTCATAGAATAAAAGGTTTGATACTGTCAGTACTTATGTGGAAAATCATACTGGTTTGGACAATAACATGTTCAATTATAAAAAAGCATTTAACTTGGCTAGTTGTACCAATGGTTCTGAGCCAAAAATTATTACTCAGTGCATGTAACATCTTTCATCATGTTTTGTGACATTTCCTCACATGATCATTCACTGAGAGATGATAGGACATCTCCCCTTTTAGGAGCAGATGTTCTGCGTGTGGAGCCTGAGGACCTACTTCATCTGAGGTCATCTGAGAACCTTTCTTTACAACAGTGGTAACCTGGCAGCCCAGCCGTATGTCTGATAAATGAATGCAGGGAGTGTTTCTCTTCTTCCATAACAAAACCATATAATGTGTCAGAATTTTAAGAAAAAAGTTAAAGTATTAGGAAAGTGAACAACCCATTCTGATAGATTCTTACTTGCCACATCTTCTCTGAGCCAGAACCCTGAGTGGAGATGTGATGCGATTGTGATTCAGGAAGTTCTGAATTCTACTCCAGAATTCTATCCTGTGGTGGCTACAATGGTGTTCAGCTGTCTGTAGATGACTTACTGCAATTTGTCACTTTTTGAAATTGTTCCTAAATAGTCTGCTGACATGTGCTAAAAAGCTTTCATTGAAATCTGAAATAGTTCATTTGTTATGTCAACTGGGAACATTAAGTGATATCTGAAAATCACTTTAAGATTTATTGAAGCGATTTCAAATATACTTTAATGGCAATTTGGTATACCACAAAAGCAATAGTGTCATTAAAAGCACAAGAAAATCTTTCTATCACTTCTTTAGAGAATTCATATCATGTTCTAGTTTAATTGCATCACTTTATCACTGGGGAAATTTATCACTTTAAAGATATTCTGAAAAGTTAAAGAAACTTTAAACAAATATTGGTAAACTGAAGAGAATGACTGTGGGTTGCATCATTGAATGTCATTGAAAATCACAGGCCTGATAGCTTAATTACAAGAATGTACTGCTAGAAAAATTAAAGAGGTTGCTTATATACCGTTTTTCCTTAAGAAACTAAGCATGTGTTGCTATGTTGGTCACTGTGAATCACTTTTCAATCTAGTTAACATACAACTTAACTAAATCAGATAATGTATGTGTGCTCTTAAATATGGATAGTGGTTTCTTAAAGTTCTTTTTGAAACCACTCTTTCTAGAAAGATGAGTATATAATAGTAGATGACAAAACGTGTGCAGAGAATTTGCTATGGCTATTTCTTATGATCATTCTCTTTGAGGCACAAAAGAAAGGTGTACTATGTAATGTGTTTATAATTTAGATACATTATGATCAAAGATGTTTTTGTGTTAGTCAACAATACCTAGTTCTCATGATGCTTTAACATCTTAAGTTAAACGTAAGTATAGTAAAACACCAATTCAAGGCTAGCTACCACCACTCTTTCCAATGTGAAAAAGTTACTGGACCAATGGTAACAAGAATCTGACTTCTTGGAATGAATCTAAGAAGGAAATAAGGTAAAGAGGAATTTGTCTCCAGGTCTGAGCTGGGCTGTGTGGAGCTAGTTTTGTCTTGGTGCGGAAGCAAGGTGTGGGGGGGAAGCAGGTGGGTAAGGAATGATAATGAACATGGCCATGCATCACTAATCAATAAAACCCAAGGAGAAAAGCCCGAGGATTATGCTGTCCTGGGAACAGCACGGAGAACAGGGTAACAAATGCTGGGTTGATTACCTCACCTAACTACTTATTTGCTTGCTATATCCAGTAAACACACCTTGTAAAAGACATTGGTGCTTACAAGTATTCAGTTAAATCACACCACAAATATGACTTAAAGAGGGGCTTTGGTAAGCAATTTACATCAGTTATAATTCCTTGTGCTGAACAGAAGAAGTGATCCAGAATATCATGCTGTAGAAATCTATGATTTAGATTAGTTATTCTGCAGTAGCCATATTAGACCAATGCTGTGCATGGCCAAAAGCAAATTTATTAATTTTTCTTTTATTTAATTCTGCTGTCAAACTTGATTATATATTTGTAAGGAGTCAGTGTTTCTCAAAGTATGATTTATGGGCCATCTATGTCAGAATCACCCAGGGTATTGTTTTAAATGCAAAGTTTGGGGCATTAAACCTCTTGAATTAGAATCACTGAAGTAAGGTTCAGGAGTCTGCATTTTTAATAAGAACCCCAGGTGATTCTTATGTACACGGAAATTAGAGCACCACTGTAATAAGACATTTTCCTTTGATTAGGGCTTATAGTCACCATGAACAGATCCTCACAACTAATTTATTTTAGAGCTCAAAGAGACCATGGAGATCGCCTCATTTATCATACACATGATTAAATGAAGATGTGTTTGAAATTCCAAAAATTATTTGATTATTTCAACAAGAAATCTGCCTTATAAACTATTTCTGACATAAAAATAAAAGCTGTCATTTATAAGGGCCCAAACTATGATTAGTAATTAATATGCCATTTTTATTAATGAAAGAGATCCTTAAACATAGAAGAGTGATTTAGGAAACAGTTCTTAGCAGATGGACCATTTCTACCTCTGTGGTCACTAACCCCAGGCAGCCTTCAGAGCAACAAGCAAACACACATGTGGAACAGATGCAATGATAATAAGATCATCCAAACACATTTTGAGTTAGCTTAAAAAAATATTTTCTGATTGATTTTTAAAAATGACTTTGAAATTTTTAAACACAAATTTCAAAAATAGTATACATGTAACTACCTCCAAACTGGAATATTATACACAATGAATATAGGACTAGATGTTCTTAATAAGAACAATCCTTATTATCTGTCATTTGATCTTATAAATTTCAAAACTGGTTTCTGCACCTAATAAATATTCTTAGACTCTATGATTTACAGAAAGCTGGAAATATGAAAGATGATAAATGACCCAATCCATTAACTAGCAAAATTATTCTTTGGAGTAATCACTGTGACTCTGGAATTTCCAATTTGTTCCCTTTGCAGTAGAAATGAGCCTCCTGGGGGAATTAATATTGTTATCAATCTCATTTTAGTGAGAGACCCTTGTTTGGCACTTGCTCTGAATTTTGCTACTGATGATTTTGCTCATTATCACCTTCTAGGGCTAGTGTTGGTAAACAACATCCAGAGGATGAAATTCGGCTGACTATCAGAGATTTGACACTAGGGTCCACAAGTTAAGAATGTTCTAACCAGTTTTAAAAAATGACTGAAAATGTGCATCATGTAAAACTTATGTGAAATTCAAAAGCACCCATACATAAAGTTTTATTGGAACATAGCCATGCTCATTTGTTTACCTATTGTATGTGGCTATTTTCATGCTACAACTACAGAGTTCAGCAATGACTTGCCATAGAAATCATAGGTCCCACAAATATTTACTATCTGACCCTTTACAGGAAATGTTTGTGTATCTGTCTTCTAGAGTAGTGGCTTTCAAAGTATATTCCCTAGCTTGGCAATACCAGTGTCACCAAGCAATTTGTTGTTAGAAATTTGGGACACCCCCCCCCCCCCCCCCGCCCCAGCCACCAGACACATGGAGTCAGAAATTATACAGGGAGGCAGTTGTGGGAGGTGGACTCAGCAACCTGTGCTTTAATGAACGTTCCAGTTAATTTTGATGCCTGCCACAGTTTGAGAACTGCTATTATTTGAAGGGTCTGCTTTAAGGATATGATAAGCAAAAATTACTTGAAAATGTAAGTTAATATACATATGTAAGGATAATGATTTATTTGGCTTTTGTACTGCATTTGCAAGGAAAACATACCAAAAAATATAGAAGAAAATGATGAGTACTGGTGAGTACTCTTGCTGCCAGAGAGAAAGCTTATAATAGAGAAAAAAATTGCATATCTTGCTTTTAGGGGGTTATTTTAATTTTAACAGGCTTTATAAAATTACTTCAGGGTAGCTTTGATAAATCAGGAAAATGAGATGGTAACCTTTTTAGAAGTCAAATCTCAGTGGTACTTAAAAGGGCTTATCACTAGGTTTATAACAAAGAAAATACAATATGCTTCCATTATTTACATATGAAGATAAAGATTCCAATTTGTAATTATATGTTGAAATAAAACTGACTCCAATAGAAGGGAGGGGGAAAATACAGCTTCTTTTTATAGAAGAACCTGGTCCTGATGTCCTGTCATTTGATGTATTCATGTCATGAACACCAAGTACTCAACCCCATATGGCTGACATTTTTGTATCTACTATTGATGATGAGACTGCTTGGTCCCAATCAGAAATGAAACTGTGGGGACAGTTGAGGATGAAAGGAGACATGAAGACTAATCATTTAAAAATAAAGTGAAATAATCCAGCCTAACTCAGGCTATTGCTTTAAACAGCACACTAAAGAAAACCCTTTAAAAATGGCTCTTAACATTCCATTCTAAGGCAATGAATGGCTCAATGTACCATTCTATTCTCATTCAGTGATATTTATTTCAGGATATTAATGAATATTTAATTTCAGTTCTGTTTACCAGTACTATAAAACCCGAGGTAATAAAAATAAGAAAATGATATGGTTACTAAAGCTAGAACAAAATGTTACAGTTAAAAATGGAGAATATAATTGAGGAGTATGATCTCAAGGCTAACTAATACTGCCTGTGGAGATAGTAAGCAAATTAGACTACAGATTTAGTTCTCCAAAGAGCACCGTAAACTTAAAAGAAGAGGCTTCATTTTTAGATATTGGACATGCAAAGATGGTCTCAGCTGGAGGAGTTAAGAGTTCAGTTTCTGCATCTAACTGTTTACAGTACAGTACTAGTATCACCTGTTACTATCTGGGTAACCTTGGGCAAGATGTGAGATCATCCCCCACTTCCACTTCCTGTCTATCAAATGAAGATGATGACATTATCTACTTCATAGCATTCCAGTGAGGATGACATTGAGATAATTGATATAAAGATGTGAGTCCTGTGCTTGATGAATAGTGAACACTCAAAAGTATCAGCTACGTTTTTATCATTATTAATTGTTTAATCATATATTTGCAAGACAGGAGGTGATGAGACAGCAGAGATATACAGACAAAGATGATTCAGTTTACTAACTCACTTAGAACTCTCTATGTGTCAGATAAGGTTATTCACTAGAATTGCCTTCTGGATCAGCTTTGGAACAATTTAGTGGTGGCCTTCTGTAGACGCTGTTTTGGCGACAGTTACATGGTGACTCCACAGAGTTACACCTGGAAAATTGCTTCAATAACACATTTGTCAAATACTGAAGTCATCCAAATATAAAATTCAGGCTCTATCCCGACCTAAATGGAAAAACAACTTTTCTTTGAGAAGTAAAGTTCTCTCTTTAAGCTTACCAAAATTTACAAATGAAAAACATTGTATGTATAAGCACTCTTGTCCTTATGCTTTGACCTGTAAATTCCAAATCTGTTTCCACCTTGGGGTGAGAGACATCTGGATGCTGGCAGCTGTCTGATTGTGCTGTTCCTCTGGGTGTATCACTGAGCTCTAAGGCCTGATCTCTGTCCACATGTGTGAGATGGTATTTCCATTTAAGTGTCTGAGGACATATGGCTTAGTATAAAAAATAAGCACCAGCAAAACTTTATACACAGGCTAGCTGCTGCACAGGAAGACCCATTTTATAAACATGAGGGATAACCCTATTGCTTTGGAACATGTGCTGCTGCCCATCATGAGAGTGATTGCCACTTGAACCCCCAATTCATGACATTATTGAAGTGATAGATCCAGAAGGCCACCATGTGTTTTGAAAACATAAAAGTTTGCTACTCCTTATGCCTAACCACAAGAAATTATTTTGACCATGCGTATGCCCCACCATATACCTCTCAGCATCAGAGGGTATAGTTAGTGTTCCAGGAAATCAGGGTAAGAAAACACAGTGTGATCATTCTGCATCTTCCTCAACTCTCAACACAGATACAGAAAATAATTACTAAGGGGATGTACTTTGTGCTAGGGTAGGTGTGGGTGATACAGTAATAAACAAGCATGGAGCTTCGTATCTAATTAAAACTATATTGTATATTTATATATACACTGATATATATATATATATATATATACACACACACACCAGTATACCCAGTGTGTATATATATATATATATATATATATATATATAAATGATATGATCCAGAATAGAAGTTTTGAATACATGCTTCTGATAAGGAAGTACAACTGAATTCTTCCTGAGGAACCTGTTCATGCCCCTCTGCTACTGAAACACCCTAGTGGTAAAAACTGAGAAGTAAAAGTTTACTGAGATGGAAACAACCTGCTGCTGATACACTTTGCAAACACGATATTGTGAGATCACTTTTTAAATGCTATTTCTAGAGTAATGTTTTACCTCCGCACACCCATTACCAGTAAGTGTTTTTCCCTAACTCAAAGACAATTACTTTTTTTGGATATAGGAATGGTTTTGGTCTCAATTCCCAACACTCCCATCAAACTTTCTCACACTCTCTCTCCTGGACTTGGATGCCAATGAAAGGAAATCTTTTGTTTGGGCATCACTTAATGCCGTTGTGTCTGCTTTCCCTCCCCCCCTCCCAGATTTAGCAATTCAAATCAGATGTTGTCTCAATCAATTGGATTCCCAGGTCTCCCAGACACTAGTGACTGGACCTGAGTCTCTAAATTATGTAATCAGACACAGAGGTGTTCGGATCCACCATCCTGGGTGGGAATAGACTCCCAATGTACCATGAAGCCTGCAGACATGCATCTAGAGATGGGTGCAAAATGTCTTACAAACAACTTGCACTTCAACTGGGTTCCAAAGAATCCGGAATGAAAGAGTTTACATAGTTTGGCTTATTTAAATGAGATAGCCTTCAAAATCTTACAGGTCTAATATCAACTAGCAAATTCTTTGAAAAATATTTTCCATTTTTATTTCCTTTAAGGAAATCATCTTGGAAGATTAATTTTAGAGGCTATTAGAGAATATATTTTAATGTGAAATGCTTTAGTTGCAGATGAGACAGGGTTTATTGTGCAGTTCATCAGCAAGATGGCACTTTGATAAATCACAGATTGCTTAGTGCCTAAAGAGGCACATTGTGACAGTTTTCATCACAATGTAATATAAAGAGGCAAATGAAGCGGTACTGCAGGTCACGCCAGTGCTGGTTTGGTGATGGTGCCATTCGTGTCACTGAGAACCAGGAAGTCTGTCATTTCTAACCATTTGTTTCTTTTCTGATCAACCTGTTAGAGTAACTTTTTCATTAATCATGTAAGGACTGGTTTGATTTGGAACTCACTGCTTATAAATAGTTGGATGACTGAAAGTAACATGAACTGTTAGAGAGTCTCTTTAAAAGGAAATGAACTGCAATTATTTTTTCTGCCTTGATAACTTAGGTTGAGACGTCTGTGTGAAAGCATGGGTTGTAAATGAAGACCTGGTCACTGATTTGCCCTTTTGAATTTACATTTACTACCTAATACTAAATAGCTCCATGTCTAATCCTTTAATCAAGCTTTCTGGCAAATCAAAGCCATGGTATCTTCCATGGATGTCTGATTTGAATGTGGAGGTAAAGTCTTCACCCTTGACTTTAGATTTCATTGCTGATGATCTGCTTGTCTTCATTTATTGTGCATAACATAATATTCTGTCCTGTGTATCTAGGTAAAATTTTTCCCCTTCTGTAATTGAAAGTAAATTGTAAGGTAACTATTGACGACTTCGCTCCTCAATTTGCTTCTGATTCTCAAGGGGAAAATTATGATGCTCATACATTGATTCTGGCAGATTCTAGGATCCCAAAAAGAGTGATTGTAAAACATTAATGGTAAAGACAAATATGAAAACACAGAGGTCAGCAAAAAATATGTATTTATATGTATAACTGTCAACCAAGTTTATCACTGGCTGGTGGTGGTGGTAGAGCTCTAAATGGTGCCAAAGGAATGACTTGATTGTAGTTTTGATTATGTTGTTGTGGCGCTATAAAGACTAGTCCAAAAAAAGGTTGATCTCATTTATCTCACCCTGGTTTCTTTAGGTCCTTGGGCAAATGGACCAACACTTATTTTCAAGGCTGACCTCATCTTTTCTGGCTGTTGAGTAGACTTTACACTTCAGTTGATGAGGGCATATGAGAAATGAACCAGATAAATTGCTTGATTAGAATCTTCATGAACCAGAACTGATGAGAGGGGCACACATTTACTTGTGAATTAAGAATCAAATACATCTTCCTGGGGCCCAATGCTGACACACACATTTATATCCTCCCCACTGTGTGCTATGCACTAATCACAAATCCTAGATTATTCTATGGCTCAGAATTTGCTCAAGACTGAATGGTGCTTGAATATTGACCAGGCTTCTCTTGCAAGGCTCATTTTAGTCTATAAATGGTATTCTGGGGGATAGAACACTGATGTTCCTTCTGTACTTTCCAGAAACATGATGGAGGGAATCAAACCTACAGCTCAACTTGACTATTATTTCTTCAATAGCACCATCTTCTATGACCATAATAAACCTATAAATCAATGAGTAAACCTAACTTCTTCTTAATCTCTATATGGGACAAAAAATAAAAAAAAATAGAGTCTATGTATAGTCTTTTAAGTTATACATAGCCCAAATGGAAGAAGCTTATGCTCTGTGCACAAAATATAGTATAGCAGGTGTGTGTGTGTGTGTGTGTGTGTGTGTGTATGAGAGAGAGAGTGTATTTTTGTCTGATGATATTCTGAGAGTGATAAATTGAAAACATATACTTTTCTTCTTATGTGACATAGCTTGAATTAAAAATAGAAATTACCAAAATTTAAAAATGGTTTAGTTTTTCCATGTGATATAAGTACAGAAATGAATGCCAATTAATTTTGGCAGACTAATGTGATTTGATTAACTTGGTAGTGGTAAACAGTGATATTAGCTACACAATTAAAGGTTTATATTTTGTTAATTTTAATGGAAGTATCTAGGGTTTCCACAAAACTATTCTTCCTAATATGAAATACATTTGAGAGGTAGGTGGCAGATTTTTAATACACTTTAGTGACCCATCACATTGTAGAAAACTCAACATTTATTTACTACAGTTTTCCAAAGTCAAAATACAATGCAATTTGGGGCAGAGGAGATATAAATATGCCTCCTCAGATCATGCTTTCCTATGGAATATTAAAGGGCCAGGAACAATTAAACCAAAGACTTATCTGATTTAAGTTGTTGGCTATCAAAGCAGATAGCATTATTATTCCGCAAATATTCACTCCTCCTCCCTATTCTCCATGGAGAAATATGCTTTCCTGTCACACTGATATTGACTTTTATGTAATTGCTTTGGCCAATGGAATGTGAGTACATGTGATGTACACATCTCTGGAGAGAATTCTGTGAAGCAGATTTCTCTGCTTGTACTCTTGCTCTTAGCCTTGAGAAGAGCCTGGTTCTGGCAATTGCTGCACTTTCTGACCAGAAGAAAGACCTAAACCTGTTGAGGAGCATGGAACATCAATGCCAAAATGGATCACAGATTTGTGAGTGAGAATTCACTATTTTTATTGTAATATGCTAAGATTTTGTGGTTAATTGTTACTGTCTTAGTCTGCTTAGGTTGTCATAATAAATAACATCTGCATGGTGGCTTAAACTACAAAAACTTATTTTCTCATAGTTCTGGAGACTGGAAAGTCTAAGGTCAAGTTTCCACCAGAGTTTGGTTCTTGGTGGAGACTCCTTCCTGGCTTGCAGACAGCTGCTTTCTTTGCTATATTCTTACATTATTGCAGGGGTGGATGGAGGGAAGTGGGGAGGGAGAAGGAGAGGGGAAGGGGGAGACAGGCACAGTGTGGTGGGTCCTGCTGCTACTTTTTATAAAGGCACTAACCTTACTGGTCAGGCCATCCTAATGATCTCCACCTAACCCAAGTTAGGTTAGTTCCTGTTTTAGCTGGTTGTGGTGGCACATGCCTGTAATCCCAGCTACCCAGAAGACTGATATAGGAAGATCACATATTCAAGGCCAATCTGGGCAACCTAGATATTGTTAAGAGAAAAAATAAAGAAGATCTGGGGATGTAGCTCAGTGGAAGAGCTCTTGGATAACATCTGCAAGCCCTTGGTTTGATCCCCAGCACAAAACAAACAAGCAAGCAAACAAAACCCATCTTCAAATCCCCACATGACTTTTGGGGAAACACAAACAGTTAATAATAGTTACATAGCATTATTGTAGCACAACCTCACTAATATACCTGTGTTACTAAAGCCTGCCCTATTTGTATCATGTCTATCTTAAAACAGCAACAGATACATTAAAAAAAAAAAATAATAGGATAGTGTATTCTGGTGTGGTCAATGAAAATTGAAGAAATGCTTTTTATTTTTGTGGCCATTTTTTATACTATTTTCTATCTTTTCTGTCAACATAAACATTTTTACTAGTAAAAATGTGTTGTATTAGATAAAATTATTAGATTTGCTACATTTGGGTACATATAATGTCTTTATTGTTGAAAAGGCAAACTTTAATTTTCTGTCTTGTGTGTTTGTGTCTAGTTGCAATATGAAATTTCATAGATTTTCCAAAAGTCTGCCCTGTTGGTTACTATCTGATTAATGCAGAAATGCAATAGGGTGATAGTCAAAATCAAATAACAGGATCAAGAAACATAGAAGTAATTTCGGCTTACTCCGTAGTCTGGAATAATGATGTTTTTAGCTTATATGACTCACTGGAAGACGCATTGAAGCCTGCTTTTTCGTTTTGATTTTAGAGCAGATAGTATATTGGTCTCTTTATTTATTTATTTTTACTATAGAAATATGGTAATGGAATACTAATTTTTAGAAAAAATAAAATTGTGTGTTTCCATCACAGGTTATCTTCTTTGTACAGGAATTAGATCTCAACATCATGAATAAGCAATTCGTGTTGACATGTCATCTAAATGAGGATGCTTATACTTGTTGATGGAGAGCAGGGAAAGGCCAAGGAAAAGTTACTGGAAACTAATGTTCTCAGAAGTAAGTCTCTGGCCTACCAAAGTGGTTATGTTGGTAACTGGAATCATGATAGTGATTGTGATGTCTGAGAAATCAGCCTAGAGTCAAGATTAGGATTGAGCATTAGTGTAGGACATACATATCCTATGTGCGCGGTGTATGTCTAATCCCAGATGCTCTGAGCAATGACAATACTCTTAGGGCTACATTCAAACTGAGAAGAAATAGTTTCTTTTCTCCTATATATATTAGAAGAAAGACAGTCTTTTAAGCAAATGTGCACAAAAAACTTGTTATCTATATGTAGGAAAATGAGGCTAGATCCTTATCTCTCACCCTGAACAAAAGTCAACTCAAAATAGATCAAAGACCTAGTAATTAGACCTTAAACTAGGCAACTCTGAGAAGAAAATGTTGAATCAACATTTAAGCATATAGTCACAGGCAGCAACTTCCTCAATAGGACTCCTAAAGTTCAGGAAATAATACCAAGAATTAATAAATGGGATGGCTTCAAATTAAAAAGCATTTGTACAACAAAGAAAACAATAAAGCATGTGAAGAGAGAACCTACAGAATGAGACAAAATCTTTGCTACTTACTCTTTTGATAGAGAATTAGTATCCAGAATATATGAAGAATTTAGAAACTTAACATTAAAAAAAACCCCTAATAAATGGGCAAATGAACTAAACAGACAATTCCAAAAGAAGAAATACTGTTGACCAAAAATATATATATATAAAAAAGTTCAACATCATTAGAAGTTAGGGAAATGCAAATCTAAACTGCACTGAGATTTCATCTCACACCAGTCAGAACAGCAGTCATTAAGGATATAAACAGTAATAAATGCTGGAGAGGATGTGGAGAAAAAGGAACACTTTTTTACTATTGATGGGATTGTAAATTAGTATAACCACTATGGAAATCAGTGTGTATGTTCCTCAGAAGACAAGGAATGTAACCACCCTATGACCCAGCTATACCACTCCTGGGTATTTATCCTAAAGAATTAAAGTCATCATTAAAGTCATCATACTATAGTGATATATGTATATCCATGTTTATAGCAGCAGACTTCATAATAGCCAGACTATGGAACCAGCCAAGGTGTCTATCAAAGGATGAAAAGATGAAGAAAA
Organism: Sciurus vulgaris; assembly: GCF_902686455.1. Classification (NCBI taxonomy): domain Eukaryota; kingdom Metazoa; phylum Chordata; class Mammalia; order Rodentia; family Sciuridae; genus Sciurus; species Sciurus vulgaris. The sequence goes on from NC_136476.1 coordinate 28,291,293, forward strand.
TGCATACCCACACACATGTGTAGACACACAAACACACAATGGAGTTTTATTCAGTCATTAAGATTTAAATAGTATCATTTGTAGGAAAATCCAAGGAACTTGAGAACTATATAAATAACACACACACACACACACACACACACACACACACACACACAATGGAGTTTCATTCAGTCATTAAGAAGAATTGAATTATATCACTTGTAGGAAAATCCATGGAACTTGAGAACATTATTTTAAGTAAAATAAACCAAACACAGAAAGTCAAGGGTCACGTTTTCTCTCTTGTGAAAGCCACAGAGGAAAAAGGAAAAGAAGAGTGTGTTTAATCACATGAAAATCAAAGGGAGACCAGTGAAGTAGAGGAAAGGGACCAAGGGGAGGGAGGAGGGGAGTGAGGAGAGGAAATACCAATGAACAATATTGGCCAAATTATTTTATTATATTTTGTGCATGAATGAATATGTAAAAAAAAAATCCCACCATTATATATAATTTTTAGGTAACAGTTAAAATATGAAAAAAAAGAAATTCATGAAAAAATAATATACATATGTCTCTTTAAAATTAAAAAAGAATAAAAAACCACCCTCCCCAAAAGAAATAATATTTTTTGTTTGTTTTTGTCTCACATAAAGGTGGTATCTGGGCCAGTGGTGACTTTGGTTTATGGACACTCATGAACAGTATGGAAGGTCTGGTTTGGGTAAGAGGTAGCACTCCTAGTAGCATCCCTGTGAAATAGTTTAAAAATCACTAATTTATCTTAATGAGTATGATTTGAACCAATTGGTTCGGAACTCTCTACCATTTGGACATTGCCTTTTGTCAGAACAATGTAGAACCTCAACCCCCTGTCTTATGTCTTCTCCTGAATAAAGATTCCAGACTTTGTAATTGGGCTATTCTTATGTATTAGGACTGTTACAACTTCTCTATGACTTGATGAGGGACATGCTTTCAGTTTTAAACTTCTGTTTCAGAGCAGGACAAAGTTTATCTACATTTTTTGATTTTCCTTTACCTAAAGGCACCATGAGAATCAAATGCTTCATTTGAAAAGGCCCCTGAGAAAAGCAATCTTTGTGCCAGACATATATGTACATGTTTTGGCATCATATTAACAACTACTATAGCTATTATCTCAAGTTTTTAGACTTATTTCCAAATTAAAATAGCTTCAGTCACATTTTTTGGGGAGGAAAACTGGTTATTCACATGCAGAAGAATAAAATTGGACCCTTGTCTCATACCACCACAAAAGCCAACTTAAAATAGATTAATAACTTATGTGTAACACTGAAGCTGTAAAAGTACTAGACTAAAACACAAGGGTAATGCCCTGTGACACTGGTAATGATTTTTTAAAATGTGACCTTGAAAGTATAGGCAAAAATGTGAAAACAGACAAATAGGGTTACTTAAAAAACAAAAGGTTCTTTACAAGAAAGAAAACAATTCAAAAAATGAAGAGACAACACATAAGAGTGGGAAAAAATAGTTTCAAACATATATCTAATAAGTGGTTAATATTCAAACTATATGAGGAATTCAAGCAACTCAACAGAAAACAACAGTAAAATCAAATAACTACATTTAAAAATGCTCAAATGACTTGAATTCACATTTCTCAAAACCAGAAATACCAATGGCCAACAGATACATGAAGGAAAATAATACCCAGAATTGTTAATCATTAGAGAAATGCAAATTAAAACCACAGTGATTGGGCTGAGGTTGTAGCTCAGTGGTAGAGTGCTCGCCTAGCACATGTGAGGCATTGGGTTCCATCCTCAGTACCTCATAAAAATGAATAAATCAAATAAAGGTACTGTGTCAGTCTACAAATAAAAAAATGTAAAAAACACAATGAGATAATATTTCAAACTAGCTAAATGGTTTCAATCAAAAAAATGCAAGATTAGTATTGTTGGGGATGCAGAGGGAAGGCAGCACTTTTACATTATTGGTAAGAATGTAAATAGTTCAACTATCATGTAAAACAGTATGGAAATTCCTTAGAAAACTAAGAATAGAATTACCATATGATCCTGATATCCCACTTCTGGGTATCTACATCCAAAGGAATTGAAAACAACATATCAAATGGAGATCTGCACTCTCATGTTCACAGTAGCATAATTTACAATGGCCAAGCTATAAAATCTATCTAAGAGTCCATTGACAGATGAGTGTGGTACTTATATACAATGGAATGCTATTCAGCCTTAAACAAGGAGGAAATTCTGTCATTTGTTTCAAAGTGGATGAACCTGGAGGAATTTATACCAAGTGAAAAAAGTCTTGCACAGATTATCTCATTTATATATGTCATATGAGGAATCTAAAAAAAAAAAAAAAAGGTGAATTCATAGAAGTAGAGAGTAAGTAGAGTTTTAGTTTCCAGAGGTGGAAGTGTGGGAGGGGAATGGGAGGTTTATGGTCAAAGGGTACACGTTTCCAGATAGATAGGAGAAAGAAGTGTTGCACAGCAGGGAAGTTATGGTCAATAATAATGTATTACCTTATTCAAAATAACTAATAAAGTAAACTTAAAATGTATCACTATAAAAATGATAAATAAAAAAGGTGATGGATAGGTTAATCAACTTAAAATAATCATTTCACATTGTTTATATACTATATTTATATATATAAAACTATCTCATTGTAGTCCATAAATGTGTAACATTGTCAGTTTTTAACTAAAATGAATATTAACAAAAAAGAATGAGTGGTCAGAAGATATAACTGGAGAACTAACTCTCCTTCATATGCTGGGTACTTTTCTCCTATTCATATTTAATTTGCTAAAATGATCAGGATATGGGGAGAAAACAATGTGTGGTTCCTATTTGGCTTCAAGCCAGGCAGCTTAGTAGTAGAGATTTAATTTTTAAATTTAATTTTAATTAAAATGAGAGACTAGAGATGTAAAAAAATTCAAGAAATGGAAATTAAAAAATAAAATCAAATCCTGGAGAAGCACATATTTAAAGATTCATGCAGGCGTCTGAATGAGAATACCAGCACTCTATATCATTCTTCTCACGTTTCTTGGTGATAAAGACACAGCTGTACATTGACATCTGTGGCAAAATTATAGATACATTTAAAATATGTTTTAGATAAATACGTATACACTTGTGTATCATACTATGCTTTTATCGTTAAATGGTAAACTATGTAATGCGCTATATAACAGGAATGGTAGCATTACTGCATAAGCTACACATCTATGTATATATCATAGTTAGTTAAATTTTTCAGTTTTCCCTTACCTTAACCAAATGGGACTCACCTCATCAATTTATAATAGAACCTAAAAGGCATTTTATTTTGAGATTCTTTATCTTGAATCCTAAAAAGAGTGGCAGAATAAGATGAAAAGGGTCTCACTAAGCCTCGTCAAAGGAGGAAATGAGAAAGTTCAGCATTTAGAAGAATACTTTCAACTACATTCCTGGACAGTGAGTGTCTTGTTGGATCTTAGCTAGTAGCTTAGAAAATTCCCTTCAGTTGGATTTCTTTTTTTTTTTTTTTTTTTTTTATTGTAAACAAATGGGATACATGTTGCCTCTCTGTTTGTACATGGCGCAAAGGCATACCATTTGTGTAATCATAAATCCACATACAGTAATGTTGTTTGATTCATTCTGTTATTTTTCCCTTCCCCCCACCCCTCCCACCCCTCTTTACCCTCTATACAGTACTTTCTTCCTCCATACTTGCCCCCCTCCCTAACCCTAACTCTAACCCTAACATAACCCTTCCCTCCCCCCCTTTATGTGTCATCCTCCACTTATTAGCGATATCATTCGTCCCTTGGCTTTTTGAGATTGGCTTATCTCACTTAGCATGATATTCTCCAATTTCATCCATTTGCCTGCAAATGCCATAATTTTGTCATTCTTTATGGCTGAGTAATAGTCCATTGTGTATATATACCACAGTTTCTTTATCCACTCATCAATTGAAGGGCATCTAGGTTGGTTCCATAGTCTGGCTATTGTGAATTGAGCAGCTATGAACATTGATGTGGCTGTATCTCTGTAGTATGCTGATTTTAGATCCTTTGGGTATAGGCCAAGGAGTGGGATAGCTGGGTCAAATGGAGGGTCCATTCCAAGTTTTCTAAGGAATCTCCACTCTGCTTTCCAGAGTGGCTGCACTAATTTGCAGCCCCACCAGCAATGTATGAGTGTACCTTTCTCCCCACATCCTCACCAACACCTGTTGCTTGTATTTTTGATAATCGCCATTCTAATTGGGGTGAGATGGAATCTTAGGGTGGTTTTGATTTGCATTTCTCTTATTACTAGAGATGTTGAACATTTTTTCATATGTTTATTGATTGCTTGTACATCTTCTTCTGTGAAGTGTCTGTTCATTTCCTTAGCCCATTTGTCGATTGGATTATTTGTATTGTTGGTGTAGAGTTTTTTGAGTTCTTTATAGATTCTGGAGATTAGTGCTCTATCTGAAGTATGATTGGCAAAGATATTCTCCCACTCTGTAGGCTCTTTCTTCACATTACTGATAGTTTCCTTTGCTGAGAGAAAGCTTTTTAGTTTGAATCTATCCCAGTTATTGATTCTTGCTTTTATTTCTTGTGCTATGGGAGTCCTGTTGAGGAAGGCTGGTCCTAGGCCGACATGTTGAAGATCAGGATCTACTTTTTCTTCTATAATCTACAGAGTCTCTGGTCTGATTCCAAGGTCCTTAATCCATTTTGAGTTGAGTTTTGTGCATGGTGAGAGATATGGGTTTAGTTTCATTCTGTTGCATATGGATTTCCAATTCTCCCAGCACCATTTGTTGAAGAGGCTATCTTTTCTCCATTGCATATTTTTGGCGCCTTTGTCTAGTATTACAAAGTTGTATTTATTTGGGTTTGTGTCCGTGTCCTCTATTCTGTTCCATTGATCTACCTGTCTATTTTGGTACCAGTACCATGCCGTCTTTGTTACTATTGCTTTGTAATAAAGTTGAAGTTCGGGTATTGCGATACCCCCTGCTTCATTTTTCCTGCGAAGGATTGCTTTAGCTATTCTGGGTTTCTTATTCATACTAAATTGAATGAGGAGGACATACACAATTTAAATAGAACAATTTCAAGTAATGAAGTAGAAGAGGTGATCAAAAGCCTACCAACAAAGAAAAGTCCAGGACCAGATGGGTTCTCAGCCGAGTTCTACAAAATCTTTAAAGAAGAGCTCATTCCAATACTTCTCAAAGTATTCCATGAAATAGAAGAGGAGGGTACCCTCCCAAACTCATTCTATGAAACCAATATTACCCTGATACCCAAGCCAGACAGAGATAAATCGAGGAAAGAAAATTTCAGACCGATATCATTAATGAACATTGACGCAAAAATTCTCAATAAAATTTTAGCAAATCGCATACAAAAATATATTAAAAAGATAGTGCACCACGATCAAGTGGGTTTTATCCCAGGGATGCAAGGTTGGTTCAACATCTGGAAATCAATAAATGTAATTCACCATATCAATAGACTTAAAGTCAAGAATCACATGATTATTTCAATAGATGCAGAAAAAGCAGTTGATAAAATACAACACCCCTTCATGCTCAAAACACTAGAAAAAATAGGGATAGTGGGAACATTCCTTAACATTGTAAAGGCCATCTATGCTAAGCCCATGGCTAATATCATTCTAAACGGTGAAAAATTGAAAGCATTCCCCCTAAAAACTGGAACAAGACAGGGATGCCCTCTTTCACCACTCCTATTCAATATCGTTCTTGAGACTCTAGCCAGAGCAATTAGACAGACCAAGGAAATTAAAGGAATACGAATAGGAAAAGAAGAACTCAAACTATCCCTATTTGCGGATGATATGATTATATACTTAGAGGAACCAGGAAATTCCACCAGAAAACTGTTAGAACTCATAAGTGAATTCAGTAAAGTGGCAGGTTACAAGATCAATGCTCATAAATCCAATGCATTTTTATACATAAGTGAGGAATCCTCAGAAATTATGAAAACTACCCCATTCACCATAGCATCGAAAAAAATAAAATACTTGGGAATCAATCTCACAAAAGAGGTAAAAGACCTCTACAATGAGAACTACAGAACACTAAAGAAAGAAATCGAAGAAAACCTTAGAAGATGGAAAGATCTCCCATGTTCTTGGATAGGCCGAATTAATATTGTCAAAATGGCCATACTACCAAAAGTGCTATACAGATTCAATGCAATCCCAATTAAAATACCAATGACGTACCTTACAGAAATAGAGCAAGCAATCATGAAATTCATCTGGATTTCTTTTTCTATGCTTGCATGAAGGCTGCTAAACTTTGATGAACACTGCTACAGAATGTCACAAAGAGGGGCAGACTGATACCAGAGGACATTCATGATTGCCCATTTTACACAGGCTCTTAACAGTGCCTGAGAATTCTATTAGCTTTCCCTTAGATAATGCAATTCCTATTCCTTCATACATTATTTTAACTTTCCCAACTCTACTCAAAGCTTAAACTCATCCATCTTTGCCCTCAGATCCAGAAGATTATTTAAAGCCTTTGGGGGAAAGCTTTTGGGTTTCTCCCTGTCTGGGCTACAACCTGCATCTGCTTTTCCCCTCATCTTGATAGGAAGAGGAAAAACTGACTCTACCTACATAACTGACCTACCATCTAACTCCATCCTGAAATCCTTCCTCTCTGGATTCCTTAGAATCATAGTGATATCTCCATCCTCAACCTGCTTGTATGTTGATTTACTCCTTCACTTCTGGGTGAGTCTCATGAAAGAATTTCATCATGCATGTTTTTTCAGCATTAAAAAAATATAAAATGAAAAGTAAAAAAAAAAAAAACACAAAACTTTCCTTAAACTCCCTCTGAAAATACAACTCTCCTCAGCTCTTCACAGTCTAAATTTTTGAAAGTGTTATCTAGATTTTTTTAAATCTCAGTTTCCTAAACTCATCAATGTTATTTTTTTCCCCTGAAAAATACTACTGACCTTGCTCTTACACACATTACAAATGCTTACATACTGCAAAATATAGACACTTTTCAGCGATCTTGCTTGATTTCTTGGAAACATCTGACACTATTGAATATTTTCTTCTTAAGCCTTTATTTCCTTGTCTAGTATAATTCTCCCCAGGTTTGCCTCATTTTCCTCTGGATTATTATTTTTATTTGAATACTATTTTTGTTCTATGTTCACTTAAAATACAGATGACTTTATGGTCCTATTTCAGTCTCTCTTTCTCACTCAATGATCTCCTTAAACAACCCAAGAACATTTTGGTTAAGTTAATCTACTCTTGAAAATGAACTTATAAACTACTTATAAACTGATGACCCTTGCCATGGTTTGGATATGAGGTGTCCCCACAGAAGCTTCTGTGTTGATGTAGGGAATGTTCAGCGGTGAAATTAGTAGATTATGCAGGCTGTCACCTAATCAGTCCATCCTAACTTGAAAGAACTCACTGGATGGTACCTGCAGGCAGGTGAGACATGACTGGAGGCAGTAGGTCTCTGGGGACATGCTGTTGGAAATTATATCTATCTTGTCCCTGGCTCTTCCTTCCTTCCCTCCCTTCTCTCTCTATCCTTCCTGGATGCATGATCTGAGAAGGTTTCCTTTGCTCTGCCTTTCTATCAGGATGTTCTGTTCAGCCTCATCTCAGGCTGAGCCAACCATCCATTAACTGAACCTCTGAAATCATGAGCCAAAGTAAACTTTTTCTCCTACAAGTTGTTCTTATCATGTGTTTTGGTCACAGGAATGAAAACTTAATGCATACAATCCCAATGTTATTCCCCTAGCCTAGATTTCTTTACTGGACTCCAGGTCTAAATATCCAAGTGTTTACTAAATGTCCCACGCGGTTATTTCAGACACCTTCAACCTAACATGTTGAAAGATGTACTCAGGATCTTCTTATCTTTCATACTTCCACAATTGTTTCTCCTCATGTTCTTTATCTGAGAAATGCCACTCTCAAATATGCAGGCGATGTCTTACATCTAATATGTCATCCACCCATTTAGATTCCAACTGTCAAATTACTTTCTGGATTCTTCTCTTTCTTCCTACACTTTCCATCTGGGGTCAAGCAAATACCATGCTCTTTCTTGAGTGGCTGCCATTTCTTCCAAATTGGCCTTTCTTTCCTCAATATTACTCTCTTCCAATCTAGTCTTTACCTTTGAAAGTATGATTATGATATATCCCTGGTTAAAATTATTTAGTACCTTCCTTTTGCTCTTATGATAAAGTTCAGGTCCTAAATATGTCATAACGAGCTATGCCCTTCACAATCTCACCTCAGTGTACTCACCAGCCTCATCATTCAACATCATTCGTAAGTTCTCCTGGCCAGACATATTGAATGTCCTCCAATTCTTCAAAATATAGCTTCTTATCTACCTCTAAGCCTTCACATAGTTTTCCTCCCCTGGAATTTAACTCAGCCCTCCTTTTTTCTTTTTGATCCTGTTCATCCTTCAAGTCTTAGATTATACATCACTTCCTCCAGAAACCCTTCTCAGATTCTTGGATTACAGTAATAAATCCTACTGAAATGTGGCTTTGACATTTCTGGGCTTCCCGCATCATAACATCTATCATGCTTCATTATCGTTGTCTGTTGTAGTCGTTTCCTATCACCATGTAACAAATTAGAAAATTTGTGCTTTAAACAGTTTTGGAGGTGAGAAGTCTAAAATAGGCTAACAGTGATGTTTTCCTTCTGGAGGCTCTAGAAGAGAATGCAATTCCTCTCCTTTTGTAGCTTCTAGAGGCTGTCCGTATTCTTTGGTTTGTGTCTCCTTCCTTTGCTTTCAAAACTAGCAGTGAAGCATCTTTACTTTTCTCTCTCTTACCTACATTTCTTTTGTCACATTACCTCAGAGCAGTTCTGCTGCTTCTATGTTTCCTTTATAAAGAACTCATATGATTGTAATATACCCACCTGAGTAATCCAGGAAAGTTTCTCCATAAGAAAATATCTTTCTTATTCATATCTCCAAGCTCCTTTTGACATGTAAGTTAATATACTTATAAGTTATGTGAATTAGGATGCAGAGATCCTGGAGGGGACATTATATTGCTTTTTTCTATTTGTTAAAAATTCTATCTTTCCTATTAGAGTGCCTGAAATCTCCTTTATTTTCAGTGCCTGGCATAGTGCCTTTCCCGTGAGAGGTGTTGAACGTTTATTTATTATTACAGAACAGAGACTTAGTAGTGTTTTCAGTTCATAGATTCAAATAGATGTACAGATAAGGATGTAGAAATAGAAGTAGTAGAGCAAGCATGTGTAACATTGAATGTTATCAAATATAACCATCAACAAGCTAATATAATCACAAAGCGACATTCCTGCATTCTATTGTCCCTTTAAGTTTTTTCATAGTGACTATTTCTTGTCCTGTTCCTGAATATAAATCAAGACAATAAAAATTACTTCTCTGATGATATTTTTAGGAAGCAAGAAAACCCATGGTGATTTTTAAATACAGAATGCAGTTTCAATCCAGTAGTTATCCCATGTCACGAGTATATAAAAACTCTGGGTTTGATTTTAAGTTGTATCCCTTCTCCAGCCCATCTTGATGACTATGGGGTTTTGACCCTTTCAGTGTTGGAACAGGGGAAATGGAGGAGGGTTAAGAGGAACAAAAAGACATAACTTGGCTGAGTCTGTGGAGGTGATGTAATCTTAATACTCTCTGGACTTGGCAGATGTTTGGAGCAGAAGTTCCTGTGTTTTTTCATGGAATACTGGGAGATATCCCTCCTGCTCCAACCCAAGAGAGCTCTCTTCTACAGCCCCTGGGCTCTAAGCTGTTGACCTCTGCCTTCTGTTGAAGTACCCTCTCCCCTCCAGCTGACCTTCTTGGAAGCTTAACACCATTCCTCTGAAACTTCCTCTTCTGTGTGCCTCAAAAGTGGTCCCAAGGGAATGCTCAGAAATCCATTTCCTTACAAATTTTAGGGGCACCATTAATATCCTCAAAGCAGCCCTTTCCTCTACTGTAGCAGACGACGTCAGCAAGTTCAGATACTAGTCCATTATGTCCTCTAAATTGAAGGGACCCATATTATGTTTCCTAAGTGCTTTCCTTAAAAACCTTTTAGTATGTGTGTGTTGGGGGAAGGAGAACATTTATGAAAAAAACAAACAAACAAACAAACAAAAAAAAAACACTCCCCAAACATAGACTTCAAAACTCATCCTTTAAAAGAAAAAAAACAAAAAAACAAAACAAAAAAAAACAAACCCAAGCATATTCAGGGCCCAGGGTTCCATCCCCCACATTTTAAAATAACCCCAAACAACAACAAAATACAAAAACAAAAGAAAAATCCAAAACAACAACAAACACACACAAGAAAACTTTTGGTTGAGAGGTTTATTAGCTGTATAGTAGCTCATAGTCACCTATATTTGAAAACTTTGGTTCCAACCTAGAACTTCACTTTAGACTCTATATCCTAGCTAAATTAAATATTAAGTACTGTGCATCAATATACTATATCTTATCTTATTCAATCATTTCAACTCAGTGAGAAAGATGTTTTTAACAACCTCAGTCTAGAAAAGAAACTGAAATCCAGAGAGGTTAAAAATATGCTAAAGAGTATATTGTTAATAAATAGTGGACCTAATATTCAAGCCAAGAAATCAAAACTGGAACTTAAGTCTCCTCATAGCATAACCTTCATCACCCTTCCCTTAAGTGCTCATCTTTCCTACCAGATAGTGATTTCTTTCTTTTTTGCATCATAATTTCCATAGCAATGGTTACTTATATCTTGACACTTATGTAGTCTTGGTTTATGGATTGCAATGCAAGATGGTGTACTGCTTCACATGTCAATGGTTATTGTTTTTTCTATTCCATGACAATGACAAACAAAACAAAGCAAAGCCAACTTAAGAAGGAAAAAAGATACCAAAATATAAAATCTCTCTTCTAATGATATATTAAGCTTATAGATACATCATTGATATTTAGCCAACAGCTTTAGGGATACCCCTGTTCAATTAAAAAATAAAGAGATCCATTGTTTAGTCCATTGTTTAGTCCATTGTTTTTATCTACAAAAGACCAAAATTAGGTTTTTACTGAATTTTAAGCTCATTACAGATGCTCACAGGGCTGTGATTAGATGCTCCATGAAACATATCATTTTATGTATTAGAAACATGTTCCAACTAGTGTTGCCTACTACCCAGCCTACCTTAGTAAGCTTCGTCTCACATGTCAAGCAAGAGTATCCTTCTGTGGAGTCCTTTTGTGTAGTAGACTTTTATCTTAAAATCAGCAAATGGCATTCCACTTTTGCTGTAGTTTCTCAAAGAGACACTTCCTGTTTGCAAATAAAGATGTTCTGGATTTTTGGGGGGCTGGCTTATTTCACTTAGCATGCAGTTCTAGAGCTCCATCCATTTGAATGTTTTCTCTGTTATGTGGATGATAATTTCACAATAAGGGTGTGTGGTGTTAGGGAAGAATAGAAGTACTTTGAATTAGAAAAGGGAAATGAAAGGAATGGAGGGGGAATGGGGATAGGAAAGATAGTAGAATGAATCAAACATCAAACATTACTATTCTATGTATGTAATATGATTATATGACTGATGTAATTCTATACCATGTACAACCATAATAATTAGAAGTTATACTCCATATATGTATACTATGTCAAAATACATTCTACTGTCATGTATAACTAAAGAGAACAAAAAAAAAAAGTTTTTTCTGGAAACAGTCATGTCTATTCATTTATGTTTTGTGTATAGTTGTTTTAATGCTGATGTGGCAGAGTTGACTAGGAACCAAAGAATTTATATAGCCCACTAGGTCTAAAGTATTTCTAATATGGTTCTTTACATAAAAGATTACTTACCCTTTATCAAGCAAGTTTTGATTGGCATTTGCTTTCATATGACTGTTTAAGAAATTCTGTTACATACTGTGTTGCCCCAACTTCATGTTTCCTTTTAACATTTATCCATTATTCTTTATTTCCTATATTTTACTTCAGTTTCTTTTTATTATTTTGTCCATGTATTCTTGAGTGATTTTAAATTTATATTTGAATGAATCTTCAAAAGCTACCTTAATTTGTTGAAAAAAAAAATGGCATAAAATAAATATCTTATTGGTTTATATATTTTTGTACATAGTGTTAAAGTGTTTTTGGTAAAATCAAGTTGAATATTGTGGTTTGGATGTGAGGTGTCCCCCAAAAGCTCCCATGTGACACAATTCAAAAGGGTTCAATGAAGAAATGATTGGGTTGAAAGGGTCTTAATCCTATCAGTGATTTAATGCCCTAATAGGGATTAACTGAGTGATAATTGAAATGGTAGATTGTGGCTGGAGGAGGTGGGACTTGGGGTGTGGCTTTGGGGTCTATATTTGTATCTGGCGAGTGGAGTCTCTTTCTCAGCTTCTGGATCACCATGATGTGAGATGCTTCCCTCAGCCACTCTCTCCTACCTTGATGTTCAGCCTCACCTAGAACCCTGAGGAATTGAGACAGACTTCTATGGATTAAGATTTCTGAAACCATGAGTCCACAAATAAACTTTTCCTTCTCTACAAATGTTTTGGTTGGGTTTATTTAGTCACAGCAGGAAAAAAGTTGATTAAAACAGAAATATAAAGGAATAAACAAATATACAAAGTTAAAAGAAACCTCTGGTCTTTTTGCACTGACTTGAATAATTTATTGTTTTGTTTTCATAAGCATCACAATGTGTTTCCCTTTCAACTGTGTAAGCTTTAGCCACACTAGTTGATTTTTTTTAAAACAGGAAAAAAAATTAACAAATGCGAAGAATAATAATTCCATTTCCCACTTTATTTTTATCTTCTAAGAGGGAAATAAGAATATGTACACTATAGTGTAATGTTGACTAAGACCCCAAATTATTCTTCTATTAAAAATTTTAAGTGCCACGATTTAAATTTTAAATTTAACTTTTTTTTTCTTATTTTTATTTGTTCATTGACTTCATTTAGGCAAGTAGAATGAAAATACCATTCTTTGCCTCTGTATAATAAAACATTAAATTGAACATGTGCTTTTTATAAAATTCCATTTATTTAGAATATATAATTTTGTTATGGAAAAAAATATTAGGGCCTATAAAGCATTACACAAATTCTTATCATTAGAAGTAAACATGGATAAAATTATATTGGCCTTCTAATCGAAAGTTCTCATTTTATCTAATACACTGCTTTCTTAGCAAATTGTATAGAGCCTCTTTTCTACCTTCACTTTTAATATTCAAAATTTTCACGATATTTCTAAAGTTGTATTTCAATTTTAGGATCTGAAATATACACAGATAATACATATAAAGATCATATCACAAAGATCTACTTCTATCTTGACTTCACACAAACTCTAGACCTCAAAGTTCCTAAAACCCATCTCTGCCTCAATGTTAAGAGGACTTTTATAGTTTTCATGCTATTTTGGGTATGAATAGAAGGTAAGTATTAAAAAAGAAAACATAAATCCCAGGATTGATTATATTCCAAGTACTTTTTCTTAGTTTGCTAAAATAACATTAGGAGATTAAAGTGAGATAATTCCATTCTGAATTTTCCAATTTAAAATAAAGGTGTGATCCCTTGTTTCAAAGCGAGGCCCCACCCATGAACTTTATTATGCCTCTTGTCAAATCATCCCCAGATACATATAATGGTACAAGACCTGCATCTCTGGTACTTCCCCTTCCTGTTTAGGATGCAGTTAAAAATTCCTCTATATTTTGCTTTCTAGTGAAAAACAAAACAAAATGAAATAATAGAAAACAACAACAACAAAAAAATACCTGTTACAATGTTCAATATCCTAGGCTGCCTTTTGAGATTACAGAACGTGTTTATATTCTGGAAAGTTCTCTATGGTCAAAGACTCTGTGCCTAGGTATTCCTGGTACAAAGAAAGCTGAAAGAAAGCAGCAGTAGTGGCAACAGAGGCACTGACTTCCTGGTGCACTTAATGATACCTATTCTGCCAATGACTTTGGGAGACTCCTGACCTGTCCTGTCAAAGCGCTGCAAGATTTGATGATCTTGCTAGAAGGGACTGAGAGTTGATATTTGTTATCATTTTGCAAGCACTGTAGATCCTGTGAGTTTTTTATTTTTTATTTTAATTTATTTAATTATACTGTGGGATTAAGACAGATGAAGTTCATAAAGATTTTTGAAAATTATTTAAAAATTTTGCAACTAAAAGGTGTTCATTTTTGCAAATAATAAATACATTAATATTTGAATATATAAAATAGGATTAAAGAGTGCCCAAATCATAGCTGAAAAGCCATTTGAGGTTGATAGGTTTAGATTTCTCAGAAGACTCTCACATACCCTTGAATATTTTACCAAAATCTACTCCTAAAATGTTCCTTAGCCAAAATCATCATGATGGGAAACATTCTGTGTCCTTAAAATTCTCACTTACATTATATATTTCACTGTAGCAGCATTGAATAGGAAGAAAAATAACAAAACAGAGTGGGTGACTTGATTTTAGGGGAAATAAGTCCTTAAATGAATCTTTGGCTTTCCTTCTCTTGCTACCTCATTAATCCTAAATGGTGTCAGTCAGTTGAGTCTAATAGCTGTGAGTGTTACTACCATGGTCAGTTCCAAATTATAGTATTGATTAATTGATTGTCTTCTTCCAGTTGTGAATTATATTAGTGCTGGCTCAGGCAGCCTGGCTTGGGGCCAAAGCCTAATTTCCAATGAAAGGCAACAAGCAGTTTCACTGTTTCACTGCTGTGGGGATGTGGATGCTCAGAAAATGAAAAGCCTTGGAAAGATGATTTGACAGAAAGGAATGCACTAAATGTAATGAATATGCACTTATTGATGATCCAATCTAGATAATCAAGGAGAAAGAGAGGAAGTCAAGAATTCATCATTTCTCTACCTCTGGTTTCCCACACAGTCTTAAAACAACTGACTGGAGGATGAGATACAGGAGGGAAGCAAGAGTCCAGACAGATCATGAGCCAGCATTTGGATCTGAGGAATTCAGTCCATTCAGGATGCAAGTGTGGTGACTATGGTACTTTCAAATGAACTGGAACTTAACATGGGTTATGGGCTCCCCTACTTGGGACACAGTTGTCCACAAAAGCTTATGGCACCACCACATTGAGCCTCTCCAGGGCAGTGGTGCCATCTTTGTGGAAATATACAAACATTACCAGGTTGAAGGAGAAAACAAGAGGGGTTGGTTTCTTGTTAACTCTGCTTTAATGAGAAACATAAAATGGATGGGTGTGTTTATCATTGATTCTTGTGGAATGGGAAAAGCTAAATGGGGCATTGAGAGGTTAATAACTTTCACAGATCCATAGCTTTGAGTTTGTTTGCTGCAGATCAATTCCTTTCCCCTACATGTGAAAATGTGAAGGGAAAATTGGTATGAGATGGACTAACTCCGATTACAAAATTTTATTCACATTAAAATTTATTTATAATCATTATGGGGCTTTTCAATATGAACAAAATTACATTTGATTTCACAGGGAATTAAAAAGGGAGCATGAGATAAATGAGGGATGTGGTTCAGGGATCTAGAAGTTGAAAGTGATGAACTCAAACGTTTAGGTAAGAGTGGTAAATGGAAGGTTAGGAAGAAACAATTGTTTAGAAAGTGGGCACAAGGTAAAATGTCCAGGCAGGAATTAGAATTTTGTGGTAGCATTTGGTATAAGAAAGTGGAGATTGCAGGTAAAAGTATTGGTAATAAAAAGAAATTACTCTTTTATAAGTGGTACTAAGTGCAAGATTACTGTTATGGTTTGGATGTGAGGTGTCTCCCAGAAGCTCACATGTGAGACAATGCAGGAAGGTTCAGAGGAGAGGTGATTGGGTTGTAAGAGTCTTAACCCAATCATTGAATTAAACCCTGATGGGATTAATTGAGGGGTAGGGTGTGACTAGAGGAGATTGGAATTGGGGCGTGGCTTTGGGGTATATATTTTGTATCTGGAGAGTGGAATCTCTCCCTCTCCCTCTCCCATCTCCCCTTTCCCTTCTCCCCTCTCCCTCCTTCCTGAAGATGCAAACTGCTTCCCTCTGCCATGTTCTTCTGCTATGATGTTCCACCTCACCTGGAGCCCCAAGGAATGGAGACAGCCTTCTATGGACAAAGACCTCTGAAACCATGAGTCCTCAAATAAACCTGTCCTCCTCTACAGTTTTGCTGGTTGGGTCATTTAGTCACAGCAGCGAAAAAGCTGACTAAAACAATTACTAATGATTGATTTCATATATGCTAAAAATCCTTAACAAGAACAATGATGTAAGAGCCTCTGGCCATAGATTCTACAAGGAAAGTTCATAGAATGAATGTCCATAAAATAGGAAGATAGGATGTCTTAACAATATTTAGCAAATATAAGGTTAGAATTAGAGGACACATTCATTATTTAACAAGTGCCATTATATGCCAGACTGTTCAACAGGTGCCAAGGATACAATGGTGTGGATAAGAACAAGGAGCAAGTCTTTTGGGTGACCTGTTGAGTAGCTAGTAATTTCAGTAATTCACACAGCAGATGATATTGCATACCTAATGTACCAGCAACTTGAAAAAAAATTAATGCATAACTTGGTCGACTTAAGTACCTTGGTCTTAATTTGGAAGATGAAACTATGCTCTTGGCTCCTTGTGAGAAGGATCTGAATACAATTCATCCTAGTTCACTCAGCATCCAGCACACAGATCCTACCACAAAATGACTGCTTTATGAATATTTTTTGAAAGAAGAAATTTATAAGAATATAGCCCATGAAACAATTTCTTGTCAGCAGCAAAAAATATTTTGGCAGGAATATACTTACCCTAAGGAGATATAGCAGTAATATATCAAGAAGGAGATATTAGCAAATTAAGTGACTTGGGATCCTACATACATAAATATGGGTTTTTCTTCTCTCCCTTTCACCTCTTCTCACCTGAATAAATGATTAATTTTAGATTCAGATGTAACTTTCATTCCGGGAGAAACAAGTCCTTGACTATTTGAACTAGATTAAACACCTTTACATAAACCCTTGTGCTTCCCTCTTGATGGGAAAATTTGCACTCTCCTGTAATTGCCCATTTACTTGGTCATCTATGCAAGATGTACTACATCTATCTTATTCCCCTTTATGTTTCCTAGGTATGTGCAAACACTTGGGCATCTAGATAGTTTTCTGTTCTTTCAGTCTGTTTCATTCTAAACTCTTCTCTCTCACATCCTGCCATCTGGTTGTTCTGCACTTCAAAGCAGTTGTACCCCTCAGGCAATGCCTATCCAGAGTCGGCTACTTCTTCCACCCTCGAAGTCATTATTTGGTCCTGTTTTGCCTGGATATTGCAACAGCATCCATCCCAGTGTATCATCTATCACTGCCCTTGCTCTAATTACTCAATTCTCAACCTAGAAGCCTAAAGTTTCCCTTAACATACATGTCTGATCATGTCAGTGTTCTGTTCAAAACCTTCAGTGATTATCTTCCTCAGATTAAAAGTCAGTGTTTTTCCAAGGAGCTTCAGGGGACTTCTTGTTTACTCAGACATCTCTCCTATCTCTCCTTGGACCTGACACGCCAGCCACACTGGCTTTCTCACTGTTTCTCACTCTAGGTAAGTTCCTTCTTCAGGGCCTTTGTACTAATACATCCTTATCTAGAATATTCATGCCCTAATAGCTACATGACTGACTACTTTATTGAAAGTTTTATTCAAAATCACCTATTCAACTCCAAGTGTCTAACTTTTCAATATTCCCTTTACCTGATACTTTAATTTTCCTTCTCCACTTAATTTTGTTCACATCAGTGCTGATTACAAGTCTGATATTCCGCAAGTAGTTTACTTTGTTCTGGTGTTCTGTTCTGATGAGCTGGTATCCATTTGCACTAGTTGTTAAGTATCTTAAACTTCACCTCTGCTTACCATGATGTAATACAGCCTATGTCTTTTTGTTTTTATTGTCTGCTTTCATCACTCAGTGTTTTTATCACTGTATCCCCAGCACCAATGAGGGTTTGGTCCACAACAGGCACTCTACCTGCATGCTCTTATTTTATTCTACACTTAGTATAGGGGCACTTAACTACTGAGCCACATCCCCAACCCTTTTTTCTATTTTATTTAAAGACAGGTCTCACTAAGTTGCTTAGGACCTCACTAAATTGCTGAGGCTGGCCTTAAACTTGTGATCCTCCTGCCTCAGTCTCCCAAGTTGCTGGGATCACGGGTGTGTTCCACTGTGCTCGGCTACTTCTACTTTAAATATCATGTTGTGCATGCTAAATACATACAATTTTGTCAATTAAAATACTTTTGAAAAAAGTACTACTTGGTCACCAGCTTATGGTGCTCTTGGGAAATAGTGGAACTTCAAGAGGTGGGGTCTACTGAGGGGAAGTTAGGTCACTGACTATGTGTACTCCAACGGGATATTGCAACAACCTCCGCCACATCTTTCTCTCTTTGCTTCCTGGCCACCATGAGGTAAACTGGCCTTCTCCACCACATGTTTCTACCACAATGAACTGTGTTGCTGCAAAGTCAGAGCAGCAGGGTCAAGTGACCATGCCAGGAAACCTCTGAAACTGAGCCAAAATAAGTCTTTCCTCCTTGTAAGTTGATTACCTCAGGTACTTTGCCACAGTAATGGAAAGCTAATCAACATAGCCTCCACATAATTTGTTAGATTTTATATATTACTGTTTCTACCTCAAATTGCAAATAAATAATTTTCATAAGTCTTCCTTTTGAATGCTATGTATTAAGTGTGAAAATTTTCTGTTTCTATCCTGGAATGAACAAATGTAAGCCTCTCAAGCAGAAATGTTCAGAGAACATCCAGCTGAGCTTTCTTCTTCTGGCCATACACTCTGCATACACAATTAACCTTCCCTTAATGAGATTAACTTGTCCTTTACCTGGAATTGTCAAATTAATACTGTAATCAAAGATCTCTATTAGAGACCTGAATATGTCCCTGCTCTGTATAATGTTAATTACTTCTTTACTAAAAATCACTGAAATCAGGCTCATGTAATGGGAAACCTTAGTTAGCAGATCTGGTTTATGTCTCCAAAATAGTGCTAATCAGAACTTTATAAACAATTCTTAAAGTCACCTAAAGAAAACTTGGCTTTACTGACTTTCTTAATTGATTAAATTCCAAGAATTAACTAAAATTCTAAGGATACTCCTAGTTGTGTAAAAAAATTTATAGACATTGGCATTGGTCCATATATTAAAACATGTACTGCATAGCATATAATCAAATGCTATCATTTATAGCAAATTAAATTGCACTTGCCAAAATAAGCACAGCCCTTGGCTATAGAACCTACAATATTATTATGTTCACCCCACATACTTGTGTACTTCCAAATTCAAACATTTTAACAGTTTCTGGCTAGTGTTAGCTTGATCCAATTATGAAAAGTGACTCTGACAATTACATGAAGACGAAAGCTCATTTAACCAAATTGACTCAACTTGGCCAGTGGCCCTGCAGCAAAATGTTGTGAACCTTTAACTATAGAAAAGTATATTCAGCATTCACACTATTTTAAATATTCCATAATGTTCCCAATCAGCCATTGGTTAAACATCCTGGAGTCAAGGCACTCTTTTCAACATTGTGGGAAAACCAAAATGAGTAAGGAACACGATCCTCCTTTCAGAAAGTTTCCAATCACAGACACAACTGGCAGGAGAGTAGAAGCCTGCTGCTTTTGCCATCTAGTGAGATGGGTTTATTTCTCAGTTCAAAGCTGTCAGGGATCATCTCAAAACAAAGTGGTGATTGAATTCCCTTTGGGTTTGAATTCTACTACTCCTTGTATGACTGGGCAAGATAGTTTCTGTAGTTCTCAAGTCCCTCATTCTAACAGGGAGATAGCTAAAGTTTTCTACAAAGAGCAAATGCAATATACATACAGTGTACTTCACACATATATGCATATCAAAAATAAAGGTTAGGGGAGCTGGGGCTACGGCTCAATGGTAGATCACCTTCCTAGCATGCTGGAGTTCCAGGTTTGAAATGCAGCACTGAAAATAAAGAACAAAAAATAAGAAATAAAAACAAAAGCATTTAATGGATAAAGAATAGTTTAAACAAGAAAGCTGTATTTTCTTTGGCAAGAGTAAAAAGTGAAATTTTTTGTTATATGTTAAGCGAGTTGTCTGATGCCTGCATTCAGGAATGATGCATAACATTCACGTGCTGCGAAGGGAAAGACCGATTTCTAATGCTAGGCCCTAAAATAACACTAGCCAGTGAGCTTGATATCTTATACAAATGGAAATGAAGGCAAGTTGGGGACCACTGATCAAATATAATGCCCTAAATAAAATATACTGGGTTTTATTCAACTGTTTGAAGACACGTCTTATGTCCTATATTGTTGTTGTTGTTATTATTATTTAGATAATATGAAGACAGGATTAGAAAGAACTGTGTAGATTTGTTAAGTGGCAGAACTATGACAAAAAAAAAGACATGTAAATATTAATTTAAAAAGCACTTTGGGGTATGACTCAGAGCTGTTTTTTGGTAGAGTGGAAAAATCAGACAATTTGTTGTTCTAACCATTTGCAGTGAGAGACCACCATTGCCTTCATCAGGTTTTGGATCATGTGAGCATAACATATAAGGCCATTCTTACATTCCAAGGGCTCAACAAATGCTGTCAATAATAATTATGGTTGGTTATATTCCAACTTCATTTGTGGGATGAGATGAAGATGGTTGCGGTATTTTCTTTTTATTCACCTTAGAAATGCAGGTAGATGAAAATTCACTTAATCTAGGTAGTTATTTTCTTTCTGAACCAGAAAGATTTTATTCTGTGATTCAGATGCCTATCCTATCTCCAGAAGGAAAAAATGCTAAAATGTACTGCTTATTTCTACTTTCAAATATACCTATAAATAGAAAGTAGTTCCTGATGCTCCAAGTTTCAATGAAAATAATAATGATTACATCTACAGATTAACTTATACACTTCCTACCATATGGCAAGTACTGTTCTAAAGCATTTTTTCATATATGAACTCATTTAATCCTCACAACAGCCATAGAAGTACCTACTATTATCATCTCCATTTTACAGACAACAAATCTCAGGCACACATTTGAGTAGATTGCTTAAGTTGATAAGCAGTAGAGAATCTGGGCGAGTCTTGGTCTAGAATCTATGAAATTTCCTCTTCATAACAGAATTGATTTGTCCTGAAGAAGCATAATAAGTGAGTGTATATTTGAAATATTTATATTAGCCCTAGATCAGCTAGAAATAGGAATATCATTTGAATTATTATGTCTATGGGAATAAGTTCTTTGGATTCCCAAACAACTATATTTTAAGTGAACTCTGGAATATAATGTGCTCAGAGAATGGGAACTGATTCTATACAAACTGCTGAACCATAAAGCAGAATGATCAGTATCATAAGACAGTCACGAACAAAGACACATAGGAGAGTTCAGAAGAAGACAGCAATTTTGACTGAGGGTATCCAAGGATGCTTTATGTGGAAGGTGAGCTGAATCTTAATATATAAAAGAGGAATAATGAGGAACCAAAAGGGAAACAAGCTGAAGGCCTGAAATAAATTTAATATAATTTTCATTTCTTGTTTGATTTTCATTTTATTTGACTTCAATATAACCTTGATTTTTTCTCTCTCTTTTCTTTACCGATACATATTAATTATACAGAATTGAGGATTTCATGGTGGTGTAACTGTAGGTGCATATAACACAATTGGTTCAGTTTCCCTCCCCTAGCCTCTTCTGCCATCCTGATGGTCTCTCTTCTACTTTAAGGACACCTGCAATAGCACTTTGGTTTCCAAAGGACATGAACCTTAATCTTTTCATATTTTCTCCATATGTATATGTTTGCTTTTTCTTTCAGCCATAAAAAACATCAACCCGAAAATAAGGTAAAACAATGATTCAGAAGGTGATATTCTTTTTGTTTAAGCTACCAATTTAAAATTTTAGCAGATAAAAGTATTGGAGCCTGCTAAGAAACTTTTAAACTTCATATAAAGTTTGTATTTAGAAACACTGATTGAAAAATCATTTGAGTTTATTTTGTGATTCATCACAGGTTTATTACTAGATAATAATATTTAAACGGTAAGCCAATAGACAAAGTATTTTAGAGAAAGAGCATGGGAGTTGTTTATTTCAAAGAATTATCTTTTTAAGATTTGAAGCACACTATTAAACTGCAATGAGGGAAAAATGTACTTGACAGAAGATTTTTAACAAAAAGTATTATTATGATAGATGAAATGTTTATATTAGAGAAAGGATATGTGAGGTAGCAAAGCTGTGTTCATAGTAAAAAAAAAATTGGCACAGAATAATGAGAACTGAATGCATCGCATGATAACCTGTTATTGTTTAACAGAGATTAGACTTTTAAAAATTTGGTAATCTATTTGCTAATCTGTTTTCTCACTTTATTCCCTCATTAACAATAAATAGCTTTGTGTCTTCCAGAAGAACCAAAATAAAGTATGTAGGCGAGACCACTGCCGGGGGCTAATAATTTCATAGCAGCAGCAGCTAAACTCAATCAACATTTAAATCTATAGGCATCTGCTGCTCCTATTCAAAACTTTAACCCATTGTTAGATTTCCTCCATATTCATGCCTAACATCACCTGGGATTCAGATACAGAAAGTAAATCTCTCATGGTTCTATATTGGAATTTTACTTATAAAGAAAAGGGTGGCAATTACATTAAAGAATGAATTTTACTATATTTTACAAAAGGGACATTAGTGAATAGAATAAGATATTTGAATATTCTATTCATCCATCTATTCCCACCAAAATTTGCTGAGTGCCAATTGTATATTAGTTACTATATGAAGTACTAGGACCCAGGGAAGAGAAGGAGTTACAACGTGGTGTGGGCTCACCTTGTCTTGGCTGCCGTAGCCGTTTTCTGACACAGTCACTGGCCTCAAGAAGTTCAAAAGCTGGTTGGAAAGATAAAAACCAACAGTTATTTTAAAAAATATTTCAAACCCTAAATTGTCTTCAAAATATCCATGTTTTTCGGGTTGATTGAGACAGAAGAGAAAGAGTATCTATTTTATGAAACGCAATCTTTACGAAATAGTGAAATGCTGAAAACCAACATGGAAATTTCTTTTGTCCACAGGCTAGAAAGCAGTGAGCATTGGTTATTTCTTAAAATTATGAATTGAGACTATTGTGTCTAACATAAAATGGCTAGATTACTTTCTTACAACATCTCTTTCATTAAGTTCACTGAATACCTTGATTTTTGCTTCCCCAAATTACATGATACATTTTGAAATGTCCATTCTTGGGTCCTTATCAACTTGATGGGCCCCTAAATTGTTAAGGGGATCACCTAAATCCTGGAAACCAAGTTTAAGTAAATCCTTGTCTGTCCTACTCATCTTAAGCAAACCAGGAAGAAAGAATCCCCAATCTTACAATTATTCCATTGATGGAAAAGCTTCTTACACCTCTGAAATACATAAAAAGGTGTCTTGTCTTAATTCCACAACAGAATTATTTTACAAGATTTAAAGACTATCCTATTGATTCCTGTCAGTTTTGTGTGTTTGCAGAATTGCTGTCCTCTGTTTAGAACACTTCTTGGGTTTTTTAACATGCTCAGCTCTGATTCCTCCTTCAGTTCCCAGGGAAGCTATCATCTTAAGCAGAAAGTTTTCCTTGACATCCTGCCCCTATGTTTGAACTGTGCCTTGCAGATAGTGCAGCAGCTCTGTGCACTTTCCTATCACACATTTCTTTGTGTGACAGAGACTGGTTAGTTATTTATCAGACCATTTCCCTTTCAATGCTGCTACAAAGCCAGACTACATTTTGCAGTTAGAAGTGGCAGTGACTGAATTTTTGGAATGGAATATTCTGTGTTCCCTAAACACCGATTAACTCCTTGAGAGCCTAGAGAAAAGAAGACCTAAAAGACAGAACAAACTTGGTCCTTCACCACAGTGTTTAGGAACACCCTCATTCCCACTAGAAGTGTCTCTTCACACTTGAGTGTCACATAGATGACAACCCGATGCATTGCCTCATCCTGATGAGGAACATCTATTGGCACTGGAACTTTATGTAAATGAGAATTAAATTTCAGTTCTTCAATTCATTAAAATGTTGAGTGTTTGTTACATCACTTAGCCTAGATGTGACTGCTGGATTTGTTTCATCTCCTTATTAGTTTTTATCTACAGTTCTCCCACAGTGGCTATTTTTGTCTTATTCCAGGTTTTATCTGAGCCCTTGACATAGTATACAACATAGAATGACCATCTCTCTTTATTTTTTAAATAACTTGAATTTTTACATGATAAAGTGTACTATGAAAATTTCATAGGAAATATTATTCTAAATACAGTTATTCCTTTGGGGGAAATGCAAGCTTCATTTAGTACAGACATCAAAATACCTTTTGTTAAATGCCTTAGAGGTAAAAATCTGATTTTGCTTAGGAGATCAAAGCAAGTAGAAACATTGAAATAATTTAGCAAAAACTATGTTTGTAGGCTTCTGTTTGCAATATATTTGTTAGACAGTGAGAGCATCTCACAGCCTTAGTCAGAAGTGAGGGTCTGCCTTGCTGCAGTTGCGATGTTTTGGAATGTCCTTCCCACCTCACTGGGGATTTAACGTCAATGGAGAGAAAATGAAAGGTAATTTTCTTTCCTTTTCAAAACAATAACCAATCACAGAACCCAAGACCTTGTGCTCTTCACATATTACAATGAAATAGCTTTTGAAGTTTAGACAGAAATAGAGACATCTGACAAGCACCATCAAGTCTCAGTCAGTATACCTCCATGTATTTATTATGGGCACGTCTCTTTCTCCCCCTTGCACTTACAGTCAAAAACACTATATCCACTAACTCCTTTTTGGCAGCCACCTGTTTGAGGCCACTTCCAAAAGGTATCTTGATAAAGTGTTCCCATCTGTATCTTTACTACCACCCATGTGCTAGTTTAATTTTTGGTTTTTTTTTGTAGAAATTTAAGAGCTACACTTCCTTGACTTTCACATCTCTGTGTAAGTTAGGAAAATAAAGAAGAGATGGTCAGATCTCTGCTTTTTTTTCAAAGGAATACACTGGAAGCTTTTGTTGTGTCATGGATCTGTTTTTCAAATATATATGCGTATATATATATTTAATTGACACAGTAAACACATTTATTATTGGGCATCACTGACATTCTGATACATGTATACAATACATAATAATCCAGCCAGGGTAGTAGCATATCTGTTACTTCAGACACATATTATTTTTCTGTGTTGGCTACAGTCAAAATTGCTCTACTAGCTACTTCTAAATATTCAATTAATGATATAGAAAGTCAGAAGTTATTTCTCCTATCCAGTTGCACCCCTCTGCATGTTACCCATCCTCTCTTCCTTCCTGTCTCTCCCACACTCTTCTGACCTGGAGAAAGCCTCAACGTCTGTTTTATGATTTCTTTAGGTTATTGCTAAATGACATCTTTAGGCTACATTTTATGGTAGTTTTAACTTGTAGTTCACTCACATCAATGCTAATATATAATTTACCTTGGTAAAGAGTGTTTCTCTAAGTATCAGGCAAATGAATATTGGATTTGCCAGTGGAAGTTTTTTCGTAGGAGTTTTTGTAGACATTTAGGGTAACTTTCTATTTCTCAGAGCATCAGAAAGCTACATCTCTTGCTTTTTATTTTTAAATAATGCATAATGAGTGTACATATTTATAGGCTAGACTGTAAAAATTCAACATCTGTATACAAAGTGCAATGATCAAATCAGAGTAATTAACATTTCCATCTCTTTAAATATGTGTGTGTGTGTGTGTGTGTGTTAGAAGGCTCTGAATTCCTCTCTTCCAGTTCTTTATAAAATGTATAACTAATCGTTGTAAAATGCAGTCATGCTACTCTGTTGTAGAACACTAGAGTGCATTCCTCTTAGCTAACTGAATTTTGGTGCTGGTTTTTTACTCTCCCCTGTGCTCTCCTCCAAACCTTCCCCACCTCCAGTGACCACTATTCTACTCTCTTCCATGAGATCAACTTTATAGAAAGCTCCCTTTCTTTCAGAGTGCAAATATCAGTCTCCTGACCTGTTGATCTGATAGAGGTGGCAACAGAAAGTATTTAACAGCAGCCAGAAATACAAAAATGTAATCATTTCTAAGTTATGCTTGATGGTATATAAACAGAGCTTTCTACTATGAGCAAAATGGCAAATCATTAAGAAGTCACATTTTTGTTTTCTTTTCTGGAGGTTGAGGGAAAAAATCATAAATTTTCATAAGCAGGAGAAAATGAATTGTCAGCAATTGAGTTAGCCCAAGTAGACAGACTCCAGCTCACAGAACATTCCTGAAGTGAGCGAGAGAATGACACAAACAAGAAGGGAACCATTTCAGTAGGAAGAGTTCTTTCATTTCCCTGCTGTCATTCAAATTCTGATGACAGTTGTGACTGAGGAAACTACAAGAAGTAAAGTCCATAATAATCAAGGACAGTGTCCATGTAGATTATACCTCTGTCCATGGACAGATACAGTTTACAGTATTCACACATGCGCGTGGGAACTCTTGAAGACTTCAGTTTACTTTGGTCATAAACTTGGTCCCCCTTCACCTCACAGACATAACAAATGACTCAGGAACAACCTTTCATTTCATGTATTTTGTGCCAAAATATCATCTTTTCTAAAAATTGTGTCAGAGTCAAATAATTAAATGTTTTATATTTTGACACAAAAATACCTTGGATTTGTCAATATAATTTTATATTTGCTATACAATTTTGTTCTGTTACGACTTGAAAATTCTGAGTTTCATTAATGATTCGTGACTCGATATGAAATGTAATAATTAAAATACTTCACATCTGAAAAAAGGTATTTCAATATAAATTCTGGTACTCACTTTTATGTGCTGTAGGTAGTATGATGGTTTCCATGCTTCCATTTCAAAGTAGAAAAAAATTCGCTTCCTATGAGGTTTATTTCTGATGCTAATCTTATTATATAGCATTGAAAAAGTCTAGATTATCAATAGGGCATAATTTTAAAACAGATTCTACATTGTACAGGCAACTGTGACCTTTTAAAGTTCTATCATATTATATAGTATAGAGATTCAGTTAGGAAGATTGTGTCCTCTTAATTAGAATTGTTTGCACATATTTTTCTTTAGTCATTGTTCTCACATTTTCACAATTCAAATATAAAGATAACCCCTTGCATTATCTTAAAAATTAGCTAAGAAAACGTCTGTTAAAAAATAAAATTTGAAATATCTCAAGGTTCCTAACTTGTAAAATTATCAAGTCCCTATTTCATGTGCAGATTTCTCCCTTCCTCCTTCTTCCTTTTCCTTCTCCCCTTCTTCTTCCTCCTTCTTTCTTTCTATTTCTAATGTTATTCCTTATTCCCTTATATCTTTCTTGTAAAAAAGATTGATTTGGAGCTTGGTTAACATTGCAAATAACTTATTTAATACTAATGCATTCTCAAACATGGGAAAAATATTCAACATTGACAAAGATTAAGTATATGGTTTTCAAAATACTTATGGTAGAACACATGAAAAAGCAGGACTTCTTGGAAGCCTAAGACCTTTTTTTCCCCCAAGAAAATTAATAGCTGATTAAACAATCTTTAAAGTATAATATACTCATAGAACAGAACATAAACAATGAATCATATGAAATAAAAAACTAGGACAGCCTCTAGTCAAGATATGGAAGTTTCGTTTGCAGGGTGTGGCAGGGGGTTGGGGAGGCTGCACAAAATCGATTTGAAGGATCGGGATCTTGTCTTTTTCTGGAGATGGGCAGCTGTGGCCTGAGCCCCTGAATTTACTGCCTTGGAGCCTGGAGAAGGGATTGGGGCTCCTAGAGGAGCTGAGGCAGTGTAATGGCAGACTGCTACACGGAACTGGAGAAGGCAGTTGTCCTGGTGGAAAACTTCTACAAATATGTGTCTAAGCACAGCTTGGTCAAGAACAAGATCAGCAAGAGCAGCTTCCGCAAGATGCTTCAGAAGGAGCTCAACCACATGCTGACGGACACTGGGAACCGAAAGACCGCCGACAAGCTCATCCAGAACCTAGACGCCAATCATGACGGACGCATCAGCTTTGACGAGTACTGGACCTTGATAGGCGGCATCACCTGCCCCACTGCCAACCTGATCCACCAGCAGGAGCAGCAGAGCAGCAGTTAGAGGCCTAACCACCACCCCTTCCTGGCCCTGACAGAGCCCCAGCCCGGGTGTTCCTCCCAGGCGCCCTCCTCAACTCGGTCCTCTCAGCCTCTTTCCTTGCTTCTCCCTCCAGACCTTCTCCTTACCCTTGTCAGCAGTGGAAGGGGAGATGTCAGGTTCCTTTTGTGAGTATCTCAATGTGGGGGTGCTGCCCTGAGGGTCTCAGTCCCTGGAGCCAGCAGGCCCTAGGGCTCCCCTGTGAGATCTCAATGCCGTTTGGGGACCCCAAGAGTTTGTCACCTGTTCAGTCTTCCAATGCCTGATTTTTTGTCTGATTCCTGCCTGATTCCGGGTCCTGACCTCCTGGGGTCAGCTTGCTGCTTGAGGTCTCCCTGCTCCTGGTGACAGCAGTGGCAGAGACCTCTCCCCTCCTGCATAGTCCTCAGCTGGGTAGAGAAGCATTTCCAGGGACTCCCCTCTAGCTGCCTTTGTGTCTGGGAAGGAGCTAAGCAGGGCTGAGCCTTTTCCCTCTGCTTAGCCACTAAATGACAGTAATAAAGGCTGAATTTGGAGTTTGTATCCCTCTTAAAAAAAAAAAAAAAAGATATGGAAGTTTTTCAGCACTACTGATCTCATGTGCTCTCCCACTCCCTCTTCTCTATCCTTCCTAAAGGCAAAAAAAAAAAACAAACAAACAAACAAAAAAAACTATCTCACGATTAAACTCTAGAGTTTACAACAACCTTGAGCATCACATAAATGTAATCATGTAGTACATGCTATTTTGTTTCTGGTTTCTTTCCTTCATATTATGGTTGGTTACGTTCATGTTATAATTTGTCAAATGTCATCTAATATACCACCCTTTATATATCTACTCTATTGCTGATAGACATTGGGTCATTTCCAGTTTAGAGCAATTACAATTAATGTTCTAATAAACATCCTTATAGATATTTCCTGGTACACATGGTGTATATAGTAAGGAGTAGAATAGCTGGATCATCTGGAATGCATATGTTCAGCTTCAATGTATAATGCCAAACTATTTTCCAAAGCACTTTTAGCAATTATACTCCTTGGCAGTATGTGAGTGTTCATGTAGCATAACACTGTCACTAATGTTTAGTAGAGGTATTTGCTTTAAAAGTCTAGGTGAAGCTTCTGAAAGAGGAGAGAGGGAATGAAGACTTGGACTGAACAAAGGATTTCTGACCTAGGATCCAGCAGACTGGCAGCATGTCACTACCACACATTTTCCTGGGAAGTAGGAAGATCCATGAAGCACTGGGGACTGTAATGAAAAGTGTTTTATTCTGCAGAATTATGAGAGTACAGATCAACCTAGCCATAGATTTCAGTGTAGAATAAGTTGTGTATGTGCCCTAGAGTGTTTTCAAATAAGAAGAACTAATATAAAATAGGAAGAGTGTCTTTACATCTGAGGATCATTAGAAATCAATCCCGGGGTGGTTGATTAAAGATGATAAAGGCCACAAACATAGAAGTTTTCCATGAAGAACTATTTCATATCAGTTTATTTGAAACTTAATCAACATCATTTTGTAATTTCTTTGAACATATCATGTCTAAGAAGACAAGGGAGTACAACTTTGCTATTTTCAGATATGAGGGAATACCCATAGGTGTTTACTAAACTGTTTTATTAAATGATCACTTTATACAGTAAAATTTTATGACCATCATATAGAAGATGCTTTTGAAAATATATCCCACAGAGTCAGGGAAAGTCATAGAATTTTATAGTTGTAAGAGTCTTGTTACCTCATTTAGCAGGTGAGGAAGTCTATCTGCAGAGTTGTTCAGTCACTTGATAAGGTGGAGACTGTAGTAAACTGCAGAAGAATCTAGGCCTTTGAAGTCGGTGACAATTGCCATAAAATAATTTTATTAAAGAATATCAAGAAATTTCTTCCATCACTTTCTGCTTGTTCCTTTGAGGAATTCAAAGTCTCCAAACACAATGTAATAGTAGGTAGATAAAAATATTAATTGCTCTGACTTGATCAAAATATACTGTATACATGTATTGAAATATCCTTTTCTGTTTGAAAGTGATGGAAAGTGGCCTTTTCCTCTACACTGCCTGAACACGTCAGAAATCATGAACTTCAACACACCCTCTCTGATCCCTTCTCACTTTCAGCCAGCGTTAGATGCCTCTATTAAGTCAACATTTTATACTGCCTTCTGTTTTGTAATTGTTATACTTATCTCTTCACTCAGTGAAGGGAACTGTCTTTTTTCTACTCTTTATTTCTTAGCATTTTTCATGAATCTAGCGTATGATAGTAAGTGGTAAATATTTGTGAAATAAAAAATGAATCAAAATCTGGCCCTCCCAACAATTTTGCGGTAAACTGCTTGACATCATTTGCTGTCAGGGAAATGCAAATTACAACCACATTTTACCCAATTTAGAATAGTTATCATCAAAAAGAAGAAAAATAACAAATGCTGGAGAGAATGTAGAGAAGAGGGAACTCTTATACATTGTTGGTAGGAATGTAAATTAGTATAGTTACTAAGGAGAAGAGTTTTTGATGTTCCTCAAAAAAACTAAAAATAGATCTACCATATAATCCAGATATCCTACTTCTGGGTATATATGCAAAGGAAATGATATCAGCATGCCAAAGAGACATCTGCACACCCATGTTTGTTGCTGTGCAATTTACTAAGCCAAGATATGGAATCAAGCTCAATGCTCATCGATGGATGAATGCATAAAGAAAATGCAGTATACATATATAACAGAATGTTATTCAGCCATAAAAAGAATGAGATCCTGTCATTTACAGCAAAATAGGTGGAGCTGAATGACATTATGTTAAGTGAAATAAGTCAGTCAAGGAAAGACAAATGCTGCATGCTCTCTTTCCTATGTGGATGCTATAAGAAGAAAAGTCAATCTGAATGTAGAATAGTGATTAACAGGAGCTGAAAAGGAGGGGGAAGGAGAATAGAGGGAAGTTGGACAATGGGCACCAAAACACAGTTAGATAGAAGTAATAGGTCCTATTACAAAAATTTACACCAAAAATATAAAGAACCCAATCAGTAAATGGGCCAAGGAACTGGCAGTCACATTATCACTTTATGTAGAAGACATACAGGCAATTAATAAATATATGAAAAAGTGTTCAACATCCCTAGTAATTAGAGAAATGCAAATTAAAACAACTCTAAGATTTCATCTTACTCCAATTAGAATGGCTATTATCAAGAACACAAACAATAGATGTTGGTGTGGATGTGGGGAAAAAGGCACACTTTTACACTGCTGGTGGAATTGCAGATTGGGGCAGCCACTCTGGAAAGCAGTGTGGAGAAACCTCAGAAAACTTGGAATGGACCCACCTTTTGACCCAGTTATCCCACTCCTCGGTTTATATCAAAAGGGCTTAAAATCAGCATACTACAGTAACACAGTCACATCAATGTTTATAGCAGCTCAGTTCACAATAGCTAGATTGTGGAACCAACCTAGATGCCCTTCAACAGATGAATGGATAAAGTGTGGTATATATATACAATGGAATATTATTCAGCCGTAAAGAAGAATAATATTAAGGCATTTGCAAATAAATGGATGGAACTGGAGAATATCATGCTAAGTGAAATAAGCCAATCCCCAAAAACCAAAGGCCGAATGTTTTCCCTGATGAGTGGAGAGTGGTATATAATGGAGGTGGGGGGTGGGGAGGAAGAGAAGAATGGGGAAACTTTAGTTATGTAGAAGGAAAGGAGAGGGAGGGGGGTATAAAAAATGGTGGAATGAGACAGACATCATTACCTTATGTACATGTATGATTACATAAATGGTATGAATCTACATCATATACAACCATAGAAACGAAATGATGAACCCCATTTATGTACAATGAATCAAAGTGCAGTCTGTAAAAAAGTAAATGATAAATTAAAAAAAAGAAACAATAGGTTCTAGTGTTCTACAACACAGTGGGTTGAATATATTTCTTAATAACCTACAGCATATTTTATCAATAACTATAAGTGAGGAACTCAAAGGCTCCAAACACAAAGTAATAATAGGTAGATGAAAATACTAATTGCTCTGGCTTGATCAAAATATACTGTATACATGAACTGAAATATCATACTACACTTTATAAATATGTGTAATTATTACATGTTAACAAGAATTTTAAAAACGTTTAAAGAGATGAACATGTTAACTACCCTGATTTGATCATTACATACTATGTACACATATTAAATTATCACAAAGACCCCATCAATGTGTATAATTAAAATATTAAAAAAATTGAAAATAAATCTGGCCCATGACCATTTTGGTATATATTGAGTTAGGTAGAGGCAAAATATATGGATTTATATATTACATTAGTCCTTTGGGCTGCTCACTGGAGTTTCTGTTTTTCTTCTTTCCACAAACATGGTACAAGTGAACTTCCATGTGCCATTGAAACTAGTGCAGCCATGTGATTTGAGCAGAAGTAACACATCATGTCACTTCCATATAGAAGTCTACAGTCACCAGTGATCAGTTCACTCTCCCATTCCTCCAGGACCGGTTATACTGGAGACTCTGGAGACTCCCTGACAGAGGACAGCATGAAAAATAATCCTTAGCTGACCCATAGGGACATATAGTGTGATCTAGAAATAGAAACACATTGTTTAAGTCACCATCATTTTGCATTTCTACTGCCTTAAATCCTAGCATATTCTGACTCTAATGGGATAAGACTTTGGGCACTGTGGAAGATGGTGAGCCTAATTTGTAAGTGGGAGGGACATGAAATCCTGGTGACCCAAGAGTTGACAACTTAAAATAGATTCTGAAGATTTTCATCTTCTGGCATTCACAAGGGAAAGGAACTCCTTTCCCTTGAATAAGGGGTGGAACTAGTGACTTGCTTCTTACAAAATGCTTCAAAAGTGATGGGAAGATGCTTATGAGTTTAGATCATAAAAAGACTGTGGCTTTTCCTTGATCACCCTTTCTTATTCTCATTTGGACTCTTTAGTCTGGGTAAAGTCAACTGCTATGTGGTGAGTAGGTCCAGAGAGTGTTCCAAATGGCAAGGGATTAATTTCTTCAGTTTATATCAGAGAATTAAGAAGGCTTATCAACAATCTTGTGAATGAGCTTGAGAGTGGATATTTTGAGCTCTGAAAAAAGACATGTGAGTAAACTTGGAAGTGGATTCTTCTCCTTGAAATGATCTCAGTTCCAGCTGATACCTTCATTACAGTCTGGTAAGACACCTTGAGTCAGAGGCACCCAAGTAAACTACCTCCATATTTGATCCACAGAAACTATGAGTTTGTTGACTCCAGCTGCTGTTTTGGAAAATGTGCTATGTAGCAAAGATAACTAACACATTTTGTGCATATTTTCCCAAGTATACTGTACCAATAGAGAAAATACATTTAATATTTTGTCAGAGATGCCTGATGATAACTGTATCTGAAGTAGAAATCAATGTTTTAATTATTTATTGGGGCATTATAATGTAGTTAGTTTATTACCAATGAATATATGAACCCAAAGTCACACAAGAATCAAGGTCATACATAAGTTCCTCAGATAAGTTAATTATCTAAAAGATATAGAGGTGTATGCAAGAATTTCTCAATGTAAAATATACGACATGTAATAGTGATCAGTATTTGGGGTACTGGAAGTTTGGTATTTTGGATTGCTTTGATATTTTGCAGCTAACAGAAAACTTGATTTGCCCATTAAGGAGAAACATGGGTTTTTATTAAACCATTTTCAGTCACCCCAATATAAGCTGACTTATACTTAAATAGCTAACCCAATTCTAGTACAGCTTCTGAAAAATTTATCAAAATATGATCAAAGGAGTGCAGAGACAGTGTGAGATGGGGCCTTTCAGGCTATTTTGAATCATCTGAATCTGAAAATGAGGGCATGACACCTACAGTTTTACAATAGTTGTTCAATATCAGGAATTCAGGACAATGTCTTCTAGTGAATCTGAGCGGTAATGCTAATTTTTATATAGCAGAGATGAAAAAGCTGTAAGAAAAAATTACAGTGTTTGGGAGGAAGCAGGAATGCAGTTCTCATACAAAAAAAAAAAAAATAGTTAAACTCAGGAGCTGAAAATCTTGCCCAAGCTACCTTGATACACTACAGTAAAGCTTGAGCCCCCAAGAAGGACAGTGCTTAGGTGCTAGGCTATTGAGAAACTTTGAAGACAGGCATCTCAGTTTTTTTCATAGGTGAGTATACTTGTTTTCATGTGTTTGAAGTCAAACTGGTTTCAGTCCCACCAGGAATTCCTAATGAATACTGCATTTTCTGTGGAAGCAACAATTCATAATTTCCCTTTATTCTTGTTTGTTACTACAAAATACTCTGTCTCAGGGGACTTTGATTAAGATGATGAGACAAATAAAACAAATAGAGAGTCCATTAAATGTCTGCCTGAAACCAGAGCTGCACTACTTAATATGAAAGACTGCTCAAAACCAATAATGAAATAATCATCCTTTTCTACAACTGATAAGAAAACGAAGGCTAGATGTAGATTTGGGGAAACTAATTTACAGTGGAATAGGGAAGAAGGGGAAGAAGAGCAACCACAGAAAATCAACTTAATAAATATAGGAGACTGCAAAGAAGTCACAGATAAGGACAGCATATGCTCCTCCAGCTAGAAAGTGGCAATCATTTCCCTCAGAAGAGATGCTGATAAGGCCCCCTCCTCCCCAACACGCAATCATTTTGCATTTTATATTATTTGAAAGGAGCTTGATTATTTTCCTTTGAATGAAGCCAGATTGATTCACATTTACCTGTCAACAGAATGTTCCATTCCTCTGTTTTGCCTGACTATTTAAAGGCATATGACCTGACTATAAAATTCCATATGCAAACTTTCAGTTAGATGTAAATAAATAATAATAGGTGACCAACTTGTGTTTTTGAAAGAATTTTTTGGTGCCAAATTATGCTAAATTAAAGTCTAAGGACTGATGATTATGGTTGATATTTGCAGTAATGGATTGAGGTCATGAATATTGCTTTATTCAAGGTCAGATACAATCTTTAAAAAATCACATTCGGAAGGAAAAGCCACACATGAAAATGATAATTATGCTATTTGAACCTAGTTTAAAGGAGGAAAAACATAACACGTAATCTCTTCTGGTTTTGTAAGCTTGTATAAACGTTTAAATACTGTTCTATCAAGTGGAAAGAGACAGGAAGAATGTATAAAAATGACTAAGAAGTGCCATAGAAATGAAAAGTTGTAGCCCATTTTTTGTACAATGAATCAAAATGCAGTCTGTAAAAATTTTAATAAAATTAAAAAAAGAAGTGAGCAGCTATCAAGTGAATTGAATTGGGTTGAATTTCACTTACTGAAATAGGGGTCTGGGATCAGAGGCATAGTGGGGCAGTCATTCTAAAAGCATTTATATTTGTGTTTTCCAATATTACACATAAATTGCTTATTACTGAAATGGAATAGGGAACAAAATTCTTTACTAAGCATCTGGGCACCTGGGTTCTAGGAGGGGGTTCTATAATTTATAAAATTTGTATCCTTAATAAATCAGTGAGATTTTTGTTTTAATTTTCTCAATCTACTATGTGAAAGAGTTGAATAATATTACCAAGGACCAACCTAACCCTGTGAATGCTATGTATCATAATAATAGTATATAAAATAATTTACATTTGATATCTATGCATTTGTATCTATCTATATATCTATTTATCTATGTTTATGTACATCTATACAGGATTTAAAAAAGAAATAAGCATACCATAAACCTGACATACTGACAGCATTTAAAGTTAAAGTTATGGAAACCTTAGCACAAATCTGGGATTAAAAAAAAAGTAACTTGCTCTGATGCTCAAGTTCACAATGCTATTCAAGTAATTCACAAAGAATGTTTATTTTAAAATCTGTATTTGCCAAATGAATCAGAACATTCTGGGTGTGGAATCAGAGCTGGTCCTTTGAAAGATGGGCATTGCTTTGGGTGATAGGAGCTCAGTGTCTGTTATTGATAAACATCTAGTTTATTCTAACGTAGGCCAACTGGGTGCCTTCCTGGTGAGCCAATGGGAATGCACGTTTCTTGAGAATTACATAAGAACTTTGCCGGTCTCTATTTCAGTATTTTTCTCAGTGTGCTGATATGAACATGAACTTTTGATATCTTGGCGTTTTTCAATTAAAATAATTTTTTTGTCCTTAATTTATCATATAGCTTACAATCCTTCATCTGAATGGAGCAATTCACTGCCTTTCAAAAAGTCTATGGTATCACTGCTTTTAGATAGTTATTAGCAGTTTTCTTCAGTCACAAATCTTCCTTAGATGCAGAAAACGTATACACAAATAAAAATTTTAAAATGTATTCATGTACTATAAACTATTTACATTGCTTAAAGGAACTGAAAGAACTACAGGCATCAAGAATGAGAAAGTTCAATTACCAGAAAGATAGTGTTGGAAAGAGGGATATAGGTTGGTCATTGTTTCATCATGATTAATTACAAATGTCTCATACATCCTGAAAAATTCAGAAATGAACAATACAGTATCCTCATGTACCTTATGTACCTTATAATTTAATGGAAAAGCTCATCTCTTAAAGCACCAATGTTGTGCTTATACTTACTTTCTTTTATAAGGATTGATTAAACATATGTGCTTTAAAGTCAGACAGGTCTAGGTGTCTAATCCATAGTCTACTTTTGACAGTTTATACTATTCCTCACAGAGAACACGTGTACTAAAATAGTACTTAATTCAAAGGGCTGTTATGAATATTAAATGAAATTATGCACATAAAACATTTGGCATAGTTTCTGACATATACTATGTGTGTAATAAATAACTATTAATTATTTTTCCTTGTTTTTTTTTTTTTTTTTTTAACCCTGATTTTTTTGTGCCTCATCCTAAGGGAGATAAAGCATCACCTGCAGTCAGAAATCAACTATCATGCAGGCCTTGGTACCAGCAGCCTGGTTCTCACAAGCAGGTCTTAGAATTTCCCTGTAGAACATAGACAATTTCATAGAACATCAACATCAGAAAAGGTCAATTGTTGGTCACAATGAATCTTGACAAAAAAAAAAAAAAAAAATCATTCCACAATTATATATGAAAACAGAGAAAAAATAGCATTGTCAAAACTGAAAAGTGACTTGACATCTCCCATCTCAGCTAATATTAGCAATTACTGCTCTTTACTGGCAACAGTTCTAGATTCACTCAGTCTTTCCTCCTAGATAAGATTACAATTCCTCACTGTACAGTTTTCACTATTTCCTGGCAGAATCTAATCCAAGGCAAAACTCTGCTTTCTTATATCTTCCCAAAAGCACTTAACGCAACTCCAAATTCTTAATAAATCTTACTACTGTCTCACAGAGATCCCCATGCTTCCCCATGGTGTATGTTCTCCAACGCTGCAAATTGCAATAAACACAACTTCAACTACTGGTGGTCCTTGGCTGGAGTGCAAAGACACTCCTGGCCACATACTGTCTATTGTCTCCACATGTCACTATTTTTTGTTCTGCTGAACTAATTTTTCAGTTTACTCTGGCGTTCTTTTCCTTTCACCACTCCTTGCATACTTCAGATACTCACTAAATGGTTTTTGAAATGAATATTTCTCCCTTTCTGCACTTTTTCTTTTTATCTTTCTTCTTTTTCATAGCCCCAGACCAGTGAAACTTTAGGAAAATAAATCAGCTCACCACTCTATCAGAGAGCAAGCAAGGGATTGCTCCAACCTTTCTCATACTACAGTCTCTCAGGACCTGGGTAGAGTTAAACTAGGGAGGAAAAAAAAAAAAATCAACTAAGTGTTGTGTAGTGGAAGAACATAGAGAATTTCTGACTTTGTACAAAGAAGTGAAAACATGCATTTAAGTTTACTTATAATTTTAGTAATAAGATGTTTTATATTTTTGTCTTGTTTCCTTTTATCTGGTTGAGATCAGTTATTATTTTAATTTCACTTAGCTCTGCGGCTTTGTGTTTCTGCAGTCTTCCATAGTTTCCACTGGGAGAGTTTTAGGTTATAAATGCACACATGCAATTAACTGGGTTAAAAACATACACCATAAAATTAAAGCAAACTTAAAACGCAAATTTTGTTAATTTTTCCTCAGTACCCACTTTTCATTTTGTTGCAAATTAGCTCCCCTTTGGGCAGTTTTGTAACCCTCTGTCAAGTGGGTTTAATTTACTTTTTTCTTTTGTGTTTTTTTTTAAATTTCTTACTCAACATGGAACCACTTAGAATTTAAAGAAATTTTAGGATAGACAAAGCTGCTTGGTGGACACATAAGATATGGAAGCACACCATTTTAGTTTTTTCTTGTCCTTAATTGTCAGACTTGAGAATTTCAGCTAATTTCTTCTCCACAGATAATTTTAGTGACTCAATTTTGTGTGCCTAAGATTTTATATTTCAATGGGATAGGGTTATTGGAATACATTAACAGAAACACAAATATACGAAGTTAGTTTTAACCTGGTTTTAAATTCCCATATGTTCTAAAATAAAAATGAACTCAACAGATAACTTAAGGTTCTGTTAAGATAAGGGTGTTTACAATCAGTGTCTTATCTTACTGGAAAATATCTGAGTTTTTCTTTAGATAACTGGACATAATATAGCTTCAAATAAGTGAAGGTAAATTGATAGAACATCTCAATTGTTTCTTATGTCCACTCCCTTATTGGACGTCTGCCTTTGATTCTGTAGTCAGACCTCTGGCTTCTAGATTTAACATAGGTTTTTTTTTTTTTTTTTTTAAAGAGAATTTTCATACTGTGGCAGGAGGATGTAATTTATGTTTAATAATTTATGGAGCACCAAACATGTGGGCAGTAGGTCAAGTATAATCTACAAGGCTTAGTTGGAAAGATAGTTAAGAC
Source organism: Sciurus vulgaris (assembly GCF_902686455.1). Classification (NCBI taxonomy): domain Eukaryota; kingdom Metazoa; phylum Chordata; class Mammalia; order Rodentia; family Sciuridae; genus Sciurus; species Sciurus vulgaris. The sequence goes on from NC_136476.1 coordinate 28,330,571, forward strand.
TTGAAAGACTTCCCTGATAATGAGTGCACAGGGAGATGCAGTATTTTCCCTCTAGGTAAGAACAGAAAAAGTAGGGGATGATTGGCAGCTGAACCTGAATACTGTGCAATGTATGTAAAAATTAAGTTGATTTTTTAAAAATATAAGTTATGTATGTACTATGCTGTGACAGGAATTGATTATAATAAAGCATGGAATACCTTAAAGGACATTCCCTTATTCAGGATTCTAGTCTAAAGACCTATTATAAAAAATACCCATTAGTTACCTTAAGTAAAATCACAAGCACAATTGCCATCCTATACACCGATTGCATGCATCTGGATCCCTATGCAGAAAATTCAAAGTCTACAAAATACAAACTTTGCTTGTGGAATTCACCTGCAGTGTTTTGCTGCTATAAAGCATTAATTAGAGGAATGAAGACAAGACCAGATCAAAATACAAATGGCCAGAATGGATGAATGCTATAACAAACATCCAGGTCAATTTAAACCTAAAGAACGTTTTAGTCACACATTACCATGTTTGTAAAAAACTAGTCACAGAACATTTAAAATATACAAGTCCAACTTCTTTTTTTTTTTTATTGTAAACAAATGGGATACATGTTGTTTCTCTGTTTGTACATGGCGTAAAGGTATACCATTTGTGTAATCATAAATTTACATAGGGTAATGTTGTTTGATTCATTCTGTTATTTTTTCCCTTCCCCCCACCCCTCCCACCCCTCTTTTCCCTCTATACAGTCCTTCCTTCCTCCATTCTTGCCCCCCTCCTTAACCCTAACTCTAACCCTAACACTAACCCTCCCTCCCCCCATTATGTGTCATCATCTACTTATTAGCGATATCATTCGAACTTTGGTTTTTTGAGATTGGCTTATCTCACTTAGCATGATATTCTCCAATTTCATCCATTTGCCTGCAAATGCCATAATTTTATCTTTCTTTATGGTTGAGTAATATTCCATTGTATATATATGCCACAGTTTCTTTATCCATTCATCAACTGAAGGGCATCTAGGTTGGTTCCACAATCTGGCTATTGTGAATTGAGCAGCTATGAACATTGATGTGGCTGTATCTCTGTAGTATGCTGATTTTAAGTCCTTTGGGTATAGGCCAAGGAGTGGGATAGCTGGGTCAAATGGTGGTTCCATTCCAAGTTTTCTAAGGAATCTCCACACTGCTTTCCAGAGGGGCTGCACTAATTTGCAGCCCCATCAGCAATGTATGAGTGTACCTTTCTGCCCACATCCTCGCCAACACCTGTTGTTGCTTGTATTCTTGATAATCGCCATTCTAATTGGGGTGAGATGGAATCTTAGGGTGGTTTTGATTTGCATTTCTCTTATTACTAGAGATGTTGAACATTTTTCCATATGTTTGTTGATTGCTTGTAGATCTTCTTCTGTGAAGTGTCTATTCATTTCCTTAGCCCTTTTGTCAACTGGATTATTTGCATTCTTGGTGTAGAGTTTTTTGAGTTCTTTATAGATTCTGGGGATTAGTGCTCTATCTGAAGTATGATTGGCAAAGATTTTCTCCCACTGTGTAGGCTCTTTCTTCGCACTGCTGATAGTTTCCTTTGCTGAAAGCTTTTTAGTTTGAATCTATCCCAGTTATTGATTTTTGCTTTTATTTCTTGTGCTATGGGAGTCCTGTTGAGGAAGTCTGGTCCTAAGCCGACATGTTGAAGATCTGGACCTACTTTTTCTTCTATAATTTGCAGGGTCTCTGGTCTGATTCCGAGGTCCTTAATCCATTTTGAGTTTAGTTTCGTGCATGGTGAGAGATATGGGTTTCGTTTCATTCTGTTGCATATGGATTTCCAATTCTCCCAGCACCATTTGTTGAAGAGGCTATCTTTTCTCCATTGCATATTTTTGGCCCCTTTGTCTAGTATGAGAAAATTGTATTTATTTGGGTTTGTGTCTGTGTCCTCTATTCTGTACAATTGATCTACCTTTCTATTTTGGTACAAGTCCAACTTCTTAAGGAAAAGTAAAATAAAGTTTAATTTCAGTTCCCCAAAATAATTTTAATAAAAATGAAACTAATTTATACATAAAGTATTAATTTTTTTATGTATGTATGCCATTCTGTTAGCAGCTCTTCTGCTTCCTAGAAGTATCCTAGCAAGTTTGAACCCTGGTTTCTGATTGAAAACTGGCAATACCTGTTTGTGTACAAGGTTGTTATTGGTCCAGGAATGGGCATAACATCTGATGTCTTAGTCAGATCAGAGATAGGCTCATTAGGCTATGGTTAAGGGACAGTGTTGATTCCACTGTTCATGAACAAAAAAACAAGTCTTTGTTCCTTCTGGCCACCATCTTGTGATTGTAATGGAGGAAACATGGCAAAAATTACAACATGAAGAGGAGGAAGGAGGGAAGGGATCATGGAAAACTTGAGTGGAAACCCTAATATTCCACACTGGGAGTCTTGTTGGCTTCTGGACTTTTTGTTAAACAAGATAAAACATCTCCAACACAGTCCATTGGAGTAGGATCCATTTTATTTGCAGCCTCTTCTTACATTTCCACTGTGAATATTTCAGGAAATGTCTTCTCTTTCTCTGAATCACAGTTTGTACTTGTTAAATTCATTTATGGGCAGGATGCTGTGTTGACATTTTATATATGTAATCTTATTTCATCCTGAAAACCCTCACTTTACAGATGAGGGGCTCAAAGCACAGAGAACAAAGCAATATGTTTAAAGTAACTCAGGATTCCAACTAGTGCTGTTTAGTGGCAGATTTCATGATTTTTTTTTTTTTTTTTCATTATGCCACCCAGCAAAGACTTGTAAAACATTATAGAAGATTTCCTGGTTGGCAGAGATGTGCTAAAAATGGATTCTTTAAAAGGTATCAAGAAATACCCTGGGTAATCACCAATGCTTTTGCAATGAATAAAACACTCGCTGGATACTGGGGGAAATTTCTTTATCCTTCTAACCCAAAACTGCAAAAACCTTTGGAACAAAGAAATTATTAAAGCCAACACAAAACCATCATTGATTACATTTCCCCATGTGGTTTTCCTCTCTATTGTAGAAATCCTTCCCTAATTCAAAAGAAGCTATTAATAAAAAGCTAATCTCTTCTCATGTGAAGAACAGCGTATGGTGCAAATATCTCAAATTGTGTTCTAAACACGGTTTCACTGAAGGGTTAGAATAGCAGGACTATTACCGAGTCATAAGGGAAAAGAATGGACATCTCTGAATAAATATAGGGGAATTCTTATCACGAAAAGTGGCTTATTTGACTACAAACAGTGACATCTTCAGAAAGTATTCTTCTCTTTTCTATAAGCAACATATAAAATTGCCAGATTCTACCACACACATGTCAAGAACAAGAAAACTAAAATAAATGTTGAAAACAGGCAGCATTAAGAAGCAGTGCTTACTTAACTGGAAGGAAATAGGAAGAGAGGAAACATAAACAAACTCCTGCGTTTGCATTTGAGTGGCAGGATCTTTCTTATTTTTCTTAAATTGAAGAAAACCATGGCGTGTTTGTTTAGACAACATGTATTCAGTAAAGGTGAGTGCAGCAAATTTTAAAATCACAAGTTCTGTTTTTCATGTTTATTTTGATCAGTCTTCTTAAGACTAATGTAAATATTAATTAGTATGTCTTTAATAGGATAGAAAATCCAAAAGTGAATGAGTATAATATTGCTGACTTTATGATTAAAAAAAAAAAAAAACATTGATTTGCTACTATAGGATAATGATCAGGTCCAAACATTGAACTTCTCTAAGAGATATGTTTTAAAAGTCTATTTTTAATGAAAATAATTAACATGTTCTATAAAATTAGAAATGCATTTAAAAGGGGAAAATAATGTTCTATTGATTATAAAATAGTAGGAAAAATTCTTTTTAATTTAATATAAACATGGGTGACTAACTTTGAGGAGATGATAGTTGGTAAATTATTTTAATAATTGTAACCAAATGTTTACACTGCAAACTGTGAGAGCATAAAACTGGAAGTTGTGGAGCATAGCAAGAAGATCATAGTGAGGTTTGATCTTTATTCTCAAGGAATTTTTGGCCTATAAAACTGACAGTTATAAAGAGAAACAAAGCATGTTGAATACTCTGAGATAAGAACACAGATTTTTGACATTCAGAGCAGGAAGAGAAACACCCCAAAGGATCTCAAGTTCTGTTTTTCACATTATCATCTATCGGTTCTCTCAAATGAGAAAACTTGGAATCATTTCTTCCTTTCCCTTCATAATTCATTAACTCAGTCCCTTAAGTATCATTGTAATCTCTCCACCCCACTGCTCCAGTTCAGGATTTCATTGCCTCTTTTCTGGGATGTTGCAAACGATTTCCTTTTTTTAAAATTTTTTTTTTCTCTATTTGCAAGATTTTCCTGTTTTTAATCCATTCTCTCCATCTTTGACATGGCCATATTTACACAAAACAAAACAAATTGGATTACAGAAAATTTTAACTTTCTTTACATGCTTTTGCAGTTTCTGCTGTAGCAAGCAGGTACTTTTATGGATTTAAACAAACAAACTTTAAGTGAAGATCTTTGGAAATATTAAAATTGTTATGTAGAAAGATGACTGTTTCAGAGATGGGATCTTGAAAGATCAATCTGGATGCAGAGTACAAGAAGGATTAGAGGAAGAAAATCAAGCAACAGAACCTGGCTTTTTCTGCTCTCTGTACTCTTAGTATTTACAGTTTGGATAAAGACGGAGACGATATGTCTCTGATTTGGGGATCAGATTAAATTTGGAACACTGAGAATTTTGCCCTGAGTGTTCCAGTGCATTTCTGGGTCAACTCAGACTAATACTGGTTGCATTACCACTAAAATTAATGCTGTTCACCAGGGAACAGATGTGAGTTCATCATGTGAGTTCAAGAATAGGGACTTCTGATTTCTAATCCATCCTGATACCCTCTTTAGCTTTGGGGAATTGAGTTGGTAAAGCTGCTTTGCAGAAATGTGGTTATTAAATATGCACAGGCCTTCTTTCATTGGTTAATATGTCTGATTCCTTCAGTAACCACATTTTTCAGTGCAAACATCTCTTTATACACAGTTATTAATTTTTTGTTCCTCTTTGGAGTTTTCTTAATTATCACCACAAAATCAAGTTCATAAATTAATTGATATTAATCTACTAGTAAGAAGACCAAATCAGCTAATTCATTCATGTTTAGACAAAGCCTATGTCAGACATTTAACACAATATCCAGTTTTTAAGCATTACTGTGGTGTCAAATTGCACAGGCAATATTCCCAAGTTCCTTGCTTCCAATTATAAAATAGGGAAACCCTATATATTTTGGTCTAAATTTTTATAAGATTCACAGATGAACTGTTTAGATTGTACATGTTTATGTAAGATATTTAAAACCAAATATTAAAGCAGTCAGTTAGAAGCTCGTTTCAAATTGATGGCCTTGTTAAATGCAATTGGAAAATCAATAAAGATTCTGCTCTGGTTTGGTTTAGTAAGAGTGGATTTTGACTTGGATTATCTAGAAATTGTGTGCATATATATGTATACATTATATTAATGTGTTATATATATACATATGTGTATATATATGTATGTGTATATATGATATACATATGCATATATATGTACATATAGCAAACAAAAGAAACTTTCACAAATCATTTCTAAAGGTTTCAAGTTATTACTATTATTGCAAACAACATAAGACCTAGGAATTTCAGAGTTCCTGGGATGACTTACTGTTTTGGTAAGAATATATTAAATATACATCCTAAAATATCTGTGTCATTTCAGAAAAGGTGAAGTGTATGGCTACCAAAGAATGCAAATTAATTCAGAGTAGCATTGCAGATCTCTAGGGGTGGTAATTTTGTCTAATGGGAACTTAATAACTCATATTAAACACATTACTAATCTGATGCTTTGCTTACAGTAAATTAGAACCAGTGAAATTATAAATCACTTATTAAAGAAAAAAGAATATCTCTTGAATTAAATTTGAATCTTCTCTTAACTAAGAAACAGCAGGTAGAAAGAATCCTTGTTGTTTCCAAATGAATTCCAATCAAGTTTTGTATTCATGTTTGAATGTTAAGTAAACATGTTTAATCCAGACACAAACCAGTATCTGTCATATGATCACATAATTCTGTAAATACAAGCTGTATATTTCACCAGTCACACTGAACTGCATTGACCTCCATTACATATTCTTGATGGGCGGGACCCTGGTCATGTGTTATCTAATTCTAAATATGTGGCAATGCATTGCAGAGAATTCAAGTTTGGTTACTGCTAAATAATAACAATAGTAATAATAATAATAAAATCAATACAAAAGAAACCACGAAACTGACCCCAAATTTATATTCTGCATCAAACATTGTTCTGCAAAAACTGGAAAAACCATTAAAATTTGTTTTAATTAGTTAAAGAGCATTTAAGAGCACCATTAAAATTTTTTCTTTTCTTTGCATTATCCAGTGTGACATGGAATGAAGTTTCCTAATACTAAGAATACATCATTCTATCTTTTTGTAGTCTTTAGTTTTTATCATTACACTGGTTCGCAGATATTGCTGTTTATAATTGCAGGTCAAAACAATATAATTATATATTCATCCATTCATTTATACCTTCACTCATCCCAGTTTTAGGGTACCTACCATATGCCAGGTGCTGCTCTAAAAGCTTGCACATAAAGCAGTGGTCTAAACAAAGTCCATATCCTCATGACTGCACTCTGGTGTGGAAAGCAAATTCTCAACACATCAAACACATTATATGTCAGTTGGTCACAAGTGCCTGAAAGGGAGGGCATGATAAAGGGGAATGGAGAATGAGGTGGAAGAGGGTTTGTTATTTTATCTTGTGCTTTCAGGGAAGGCTTAATGATGTAATCACACACACAAGAAGAACAAATTAGAATAAAATGAAGGGGTGAGCTGTGAAGATATCTAAGGGAATCACACTCCAAATATAGAGGTTGGCAAATTAGAAGTCTTGTAGCTAAAACAAGATGAGTTTGTTCAAAGAACAATGAGGTGACCAGTGTTGGAGCTGAGTGAGACCCAAGGAAAGTGAAAGCGAGGGTCAGAGAAGTTGTGGTGGATAGTGGTGGGAGATGACACACTGTTTTACAGGCCATTGAAAGGTGACAGATTTTATAATAGGGGAAGTGCTAGAGTATTGCATGTACAGGTCTGACATGAGCTATCTTATTTATTAAAGAACACATTGGCTACTATTTGAAGGTTATAGTGGGATGAACAAGAAAGATCAGTTCAGGAGGCTAAATTAATAATCCAGGTGAGAGATGATAATGACTCAGATCAGAAGTCAAATAATGGATCTGAAAAGAAGTAGAAAAATTCTGGATATACTTTGAAAGTAGAACCAATACATGTTGCTGATGGAGTCAATGGTTTAACTGAAAAAAGAGGAGTCAAGGATGATTCTTAAACTTTTTTGTCTGAAAAGCCTGGAGTAATGGGGGCAGGGAGGGCTGTTATGAGTCAGGAGAAGAAGGGCAAGAGTAAGTGGTGAAAAGTCAGTAGCTCCACTCTGAAGCTGTTCATGCCTAAATTCACAAGGATATGTGAAATAGAGTTGGAAGTATTTTTTGAGTTATACACAGAAGACATGCCTGGGGGTATCAATCTGAGAGATAGCAGTAAATAGATTGCATTTTCTTAAAATATAAAGAACTTCTTAATTTAGGGAAGAAATCAACCATCTTATGGAGAAATGGATTAGAAGAATGAACAATTCACAGAAAAAGAAAGCAAAAGCTCTTTACCATACACATAGATGCTCAACCTGGTAAGAAAAAATTTCAAACTGAAGCTGTTAGATTGACAAATATCCCAAAATCTGGCATCATATCATGTTGGTGGAGTTGTGCAAAGACCAACTCTGGAGGTGTGCTGTCTCTTACATTGCTAGCAGATATGCAAAATGGCACAACTAGTACAGGGGACAATTTGCAACTATGTATGCAATTATCCCTCGATTCAAAAATACCAATTCCAGAAATCAGTCTCAAAAATACACAAATAAAAAACACTCCTAACAGGACATGCAAAAATCTATCGTAAGAATATTTGTAAGAGCCAAAGATTTAAAGCAACTGAAATGTCCATCAATAGAAGGTTGGTTGAATAAATTATGGTGCATTCATCCAATAGAGAACCATGCAGCTGTGGAAAGGGATGAGAAATATCTTTAAAGACTTCTATGGAGCAATATGTACGATACATTTTTTGATAAAACAGGCAAAGAGGAGACAGATATGTAGTATGCCATTATTCACCAAGATAGGACGTTGTATGACTGTATGTATTTGCTTATATTAAAAAAATCAGAAGACCAACCATAAGCCAACTTTTAAAAAGTATTTATAGAGAAAACTAGGGTACAGTGTAGAAAAGTAGATGATTAGAGTTTTTTTTTTTTTTTTTTTTTTTTTTTTGCAATTGAATACACATAGATCAGATAGGATAAGTATTTGATCTGCATTTTATTTGGTGGCTTACAGATTTTACTTAGAAATTATGTAAACATTTCACACAATTATGAAAATAAATTAAGTCTAATGATTCCTGAAATTATTCTGGATACTGGAAAATAAAGGGAGCATATTATTATTTATCCCATCTTTCTTATATGAACCAATTACTATTGAGAAAAGTTTCTGTACGCAGAAGTATTATAGGTATTAAAAGAAAAAGAATGGTAACATTGAAATACCATTACTTATAGATCCTGATGAAATAATAGACCTAGAACTTAAGCATTAATGGCCCCAAACCACAGGAGCTAGAGATGTAGCTCAGTGGTAGAGCACTTGCCTACCTGGGCTCAATCCCCAACACTGCAAAGAAAAAGAAGAAGAAGAAAAAAAAGGCCCAAAATTACAAAAAGGAGAGAAACCTATGAACAATATGATTCCTGATGAAAGAATGCAACTAGCAATTTACAGAAAACAGGGAGGATTAAAGGACACAACTGGAAAGCAACTGGCAAAATCCAGACTCTGGGCAAGCAACTGTGTTTCTTCAATAAATAAATTGCAAAGGATAAACAAACAAACAAACAAACAAACAAAAACAACAAAAAACAAAAAAAGAAAAAGAAAATTCTCATCTCTAGGCAAATCCTAGAGATGAGAACAGGGACATACCAACCTATCTCACTGTCTTGACTTCATCTGAATTCAGAAATTATTTTTTAAAGACATTTATGAGGTAATTAGAAATTAGAGATTGGACTAGTTATTTGGTTTTATAAAAGAATAATTGTTATTAAATTTTAGGTATGTTAATAATATCATGATGGATTTTTAAAATTTAGAATTTTCAATTAAAATATTTATGTATCAAATGAAATTTTTGGAATATGCTTCAAATAATAGGGGATGATTGGGGATGAACAAGACTGTTCATGAGGTGGTTATTGTTGAAGTGGGTGACTCATTAGTCTGTTGACTTTTACAGAGGTTTAAATTTTTCAACAGCAAAAGTCAGAAGCATATCACATCTGAAATTTTACCCTACTGCAAATAATCAGCCTACCATGGTTTTCATGGATAAGGATAGGAGACAGAAGATTCCTGAATCAGATACAAAGGACTCCATTACTCCCAGCTCAATAAGCAGCATGAGCTTTAGAATATACACATTGGTTCATCTTGACCATCAGATTCCATGCGTAATGCAAAATGGCTCAGGTAGGCATGAGTTCTAAGTTTAGGGAACACAATCTTTTATAAGTAGCCTATCTAACCTTTGCCCCAGGGGAAGATGTTTTATTATTATACTGGAGAATAAACAAACCTACCTTTTGTTCCAGAGGGACAAACTATTCTGTCTTCTAAGGCTGCTTATGACCTTAGAAAGATAGTCTAGAAAAGAGCTGGTACCCCTGCTCACAAGAAGGGCAAAAACAAGAGCCCCATGGAGAATTGTCTTATGACAACATATGAAATGCCCCTAAGTCCCCCAAACAAATCTTCTCTTCAGAATTTGGGTGTTTAAAAAATATCCCAGGTGAATTTGATCCATATATAGAATTGAGAACCAATGTATTTTCTACATTTTATTTTGCAATTTATTCATTCATTTCAGATATTTGGGAGTTGATGATTCTTAATGTATGTTGACATAATTATATAATTAATTCCAATATTCACTCTTTGTTTTCTTGTTTCATGAGAGACATAACTTTTGAGCTTTTGAATATGGCAGTCCCACTTTACTCTTACTGCCTCCTTTTGGAATAGTATTTGAAACTTTTTTTTTTTTTTTTTTTCTCCAGAGTTCCTGCCAAATGTTTTTAGAATGTGTTTGTATGAACTTGGACTATTTCTTATGTACAAACAATTTGCCACATGTTGGAAGAGTTGATTGTTTCTTTTCTTGGAAAGTATTTTTGGGTTTGGGAGTATTTCCTACACCACTTTCTCTTTCTTTGGCCAGCTAATCGACCACCTATTTTTTTTAACCCTACTATTTTTGTTCCCTGGCACAATTTATCTTTGGTTTCAATAAGCACAGGTGGGTAATTTTGTTTGTTTGTTTCTTTCTTTCTTTTTTTTTTTTTGTTCTACTTGGTAGAAATCAGGCTTTTATCACTTTTTATAGGATCTATTTTTCCTATTTCTTAATTTTTTTAAGTATCCTTATTTTTCTTACCTTTCTTTTGAAGTGGAGAAAAAACATACATAAGTATAATTCCATGTAATAGTTGCTTAAAGCACACTATTTTTATTCTTAGAAATACCATGCAAGACATGTGTGCATGTGGAGTGTGTTTGTGTTAGAGTAAATTCTGGTGCTTTCTGTACCACTCATATGTAATCCATATACAGACCCAGCTTTGTCTCTATTTATTTATAAAGGGCTGCATTGCCCAGTATTTACTCTCATAAACTCTACAGTCATCTCAGTTCAAAACCTAGTTGTGTTATTTATTAGCTCTGAGACTTTAGCTCTATTACCTAGACTTTTTTGAAACCTCTGTTTTCTTATCTTTAAACTGAAGAGAATAACAGTATTTCTGTCCTGGGTATCTCATTGGAATGTAGGAGTTAATATATGTAAACCACTTAGAATAGTATTCAGCATATTTTAAACACTATATAAGTATTCACATTTGTGGTTGTTTTCCTTCTTTCTTTCATTCCTTCCTCCCTCCCTCCCTCCCTATTTTCCCCTCCTTCCTTTATACACACATACAGGCACATGGTAACAAATCATTTAGACTCTTTACATCTAAATCTCCTCATCAGTGATATACAAAAGTTGAATTATATGTCCTTTAAGCTACAAAATATGTGGCAGGTAACAAAAAGCCTTAATACTTAACATATTTTTTCTGGTTTGGGGTACTGAGGATTGAATCCAGGGATGTTTGGCCACTGGGCCACATTCCAAATCCCCTCGCCTTAAAATTCTTTTTTTACATTGCTGAGCCTAGCCCTGAACTTGTAATATTCCTGACTCAGCCACCCAAGACCCTGGGATTACAGGTATGCTTTGAGTACAAAGCAATAATTACATTATTAATAAATAATTGCATATAGGATTTTTTGTACAAGAATAACCAAAAATTTTGTGGAAGTTACTTTGTCAAAGTAACTGCTTCTTGCATATATTATCTCATTTAATCCCCACAATTATCCTAAGAAGCAGGTATAATTTTTGCATTTTGAAATTAAGAACCTTACTCTGAGACAGGTTAAATAACTTACCCTAAGGCCTACAGTTATTTCAGTATTGCCACCAGCCAGGATGTTGAAGCCAGTTCTATAAAACTTTAATAATTGAGCTCTTTTCAGTGTCCTATATTACCTCCCCAAGGTTAATGATTCATAAACTTGAAGAAGTAAACATTTTTGTTTCTTGAATATGTTAATCAATTCTGATTCTTTATAAAAAATAACATCACTAAAGTTGGATTCAGCCTGGAAACAGAATAAATATTTTGCTTTTGAACTTAAAAGGACAATAATCACCACTGAGAGGGACTAAGATGTTTGCACTTAGGTGATGCCTATCAAGTCTTTGGTAATTCCATGTTTTTAGAAATGTTCTTATTGTTTAAAATATCCTGTGAGAACATGTGTAGGAGAAAAACATGTAAAGTTAAATACTGTCATAAATCATTGCCATAAGACTAAGGAAAATAATAGCAGCATCACTAATACAAATCAAATGTCCCCTGGCACCCCAGGTCTCTTTGTGACTCCCTCTAGGCTGGAACAGCTATTTTATGCAAGTTCATGGTTCCTTCCAGCCACTTTCTATACATTCCTATTGTTGCCTCATGATTTAGTCTGTCTGTTACAATTTGTGATTTTAATGTTATTGATGGTTATTTCCTGCACAAGTACTTGGGCCAAATCGATTGAGCAGGAAAGCAAATTAACTTGTTTAACTGCTCACTTATTCCATTTTAAAAAATACCCTACATAGCCAATCAATAGCAAGTTGGGAGAAAATGTAAGAAGGAGCAAGAAATTCGGCATGTTGAGATAGAAGTGTTTTGCATATACAGCCAAGGGCGTAACAGATTTAATGAGCACAATTTGATTATCACTTAAGGAAGTGATACAGGTATGAGAGTCATTGGACTCCACATAAATACTTCTGAGAAAACAGTTGGGGTGTCACTTCCATGTGACACATTTCAACCATTACCTCCTGACATAGTTTCTACTTCACGTATATAGTGAAAAGAATGTTGGAGTCAGGGTTAGATCTGACCTTTCTTTACCCTGTGACTTAAGTCACCTGAACTTCTTTGAATTTGGTTTGTCACCTGTCAAATGTGGGTTCAGCCAACAGTTCTGTAAGGTTTCATAGCTCCAACTTGTGACTGCAACCCATCATTTTAGGTCAGGTTGAGAGTACAAAGCTGATTAAAATTTTAACTATTATAAAACTATTACTTATTCAATGAAGATGAAATGATGCACATAAAGTCACAAAGTATAGCCTCTTAAAGTTCCGAAATGCACTTTCTCAAAGAGGTTTAACAAAACTACTGTACTTAGTGGTTTCTTTAGAGATCTCATTACAGAGGATTAGCTCCACATCTCTGTAGCTGAACTCATTAGCCGAGAGGAGTAAATACTTTAAAATGTGATTAACGAAGAAACAGTTGGGAGTGTGGGGGAACTTTGAGAAGCCTGGTGGTTTTGAAGTAACAGGAAAGATTCCTCCATTTTGATGCACAGATGTGGACAAAAGTTAACACAAAACAGGGTTTCCCTATTATTTGTGCATAGTTTTGGTTATGTGGAAGTGCTGTGCTAAATCAAATGCATTACATGCTAATTATACATAAAATTATTTAAAGTCACACTTGCAAAAATCAAATGCCTCTGTTTTCCTTTATTTTCTGTAAGTGAACATTGTTGGTCAGGTCCACATGATTTGGGAATTCAGTTGCATTTATTATAACAATATCATAAAGGTATATATTTTAGTGCCTTTATATTCAAATACACTGAAACATCATGCTAAAAAAGCACATTTAGCTTCAGACAGAGTGTCCCCTGTGTTCCTGAATAATAAGGCCACATTCAAGCCAGACAAAGAGATGAAAAGTGAAGAGCAAGGCCTGAAAGACACTAAAGGAGAACTGATCATTCTTCCCTCCACAGTATTACCTTTAGACTAAAATGGATACAGATAAATCATAGGGAAAAACTCAACAGATTCCAGCGTCTCCTTTTCCTTTGTCAAAGCAAAGCTTATCCTTTGTTTGGCTTTGTTGTTTTGAACAGGTGTAGTTTTGTTGGCATTTGTTTGGTAAAGGGGGTGGTATCCCAGATGGTCTTCATCTTCCTTTATTTCTTACCTCGTATTATCTTAAGAATGATGGCAAATGTTTGGCAGAACAAGAGATCAACGAAAACATACTCCAGTGTGTAACATCCACTCTTCACACCCAAAGAAAAAGGTAACCACAAAAGAAATCTCATTCCCAGACCACCAGAGCATTGCCTGCCCCCTACTCACTAAGGAGAAGTGCAAGATATCTAGATATTTGTTGATGGACATTAGCTCTGCTCCAGCTGTCAAAACACAGCTGTTGGGTTTCCTTCTGAGTGATCAGTGCCACAGATGCCCTCCAGCTCCTGTGTTCCCTGATAAGGTCCCAGTGGAGAGCTGCAAAAGAGCTGAACACTTGGCTTCTAATAGCAAATGCAAAAACAAATTTTACAACAAATTGCATTTTCAGCGCTGCCTGATGCCATAACGATTAAACGGGCCTGAATTTGTTCTAGTCCACTAACTCGGAAGACATCATGATGGAACAGTTTCTCTCGGTGACTGTTAAATGTTAAGCAGTTAAGGGAGAAGCATTTTTTTTTTTTTTCTTTTCAACTTTACTACAAAGCAAGGGTGGGGGGAGAGAAAGCTGATCAAGCTTATTAGAGTTACCCAATTAGGAGAAAGCAAATAAGGCCATTTAGCATCTTCATTGGGGTAAAAAAACTGTCAATAAGACCTCTCCATGACTCCTTTGTACAAATTTCCTAAAAAAAATTTAAACCTGAAGAGCAGGAGAAGAAAAAGGCAATATTTTTCTCTAGCATTTTTGATGTTTTTCAAAGATATACATAAACTAACAATATTGATATATATTTTAATGTTATTTCTGCTAGTCCCTACTGTGCGGTTGGCACTATATATGTTTAATTTATTTAATCCTTTCAGTATGCCTTTGTGATATGTCCCTGTTTTTATTTTGTATTTTTATTTTTAACAGATGAAGTAACTAAGGCCCAGAGAGGTTATGTAACTTATTTAGAAACACAGAGGTAGGACGTGGCAGAAGCAAAAACTGTATGAGCCAATAGGTTCAGAGTCTGTGCTCTTAATCACAATATTCTGCTACCTCTTGAACACACACTACTTTGATATTTGTTCATATGCAGTGCTACTGTTTGGCTTGCTTCCTTGAGAACAATAGTTTCAGTGCAGAATCTGTTCAATGACTCATTTTTGTATTAATAAGTGCAAACCACAATCTAGTAAATTGGTCCATTTATACTCATGGAGGGAGTTGTTCCTCTTGCAGGAAATGTGTAATTCCTGCTTTCCTATGCCTTTTCATTGACTTGCTAGCTGATGGTGTTCAATCCAGGATATGCACTGGAGTAGCCCTACGTTTATAATCATTCAGTGGGAAAGTTATGGAGCTTCAAGAGAACTGGATTTGCCATTCTGTCACTTACTAAAAATCTTCCCCTGAGTTCTTTAGAGAAAACTGAAATACCCTGTCAACTAAACAGGGTTGATACAATCAAATGTGACAACACACAGAAATATATTGCAAAATATAGGCATTATTGTGGGTGGAAAATCTAATGGCTCCCTAGACTAAGCAGGCGAGGGAGACTAGGGAGGCACTGGGGCCTTTGCTTTGGTGGGAACTTCCCCACTACTGCAGGAACTGGGCACCAGACTGTGGAGCAGAGACACAGTGAGGCAGAATGGGATAAAAGGAGCAGCTCCTCTGGAGCTTGCAAAACTCAGGAGATGAATTTCATACAAAAAGATTAAAATCCTTCTTTACAATTAATCATGTAGCTACTCACGATTTCATTCACAGAATCATTCAAGAACCATTGATGAAATCTTCTATATATCAAGAAATTGTAAGGTAGTCAAAACATCACAATAGGAAGACTGCATACTGTCTGCTCTGATGGAGCCAACAGCCTGAGAGAGGAGACAAATTACTAAATGGACAAAGACTGTGCACCCTGCCTGGTTCAGGCAAGTGTGTTCACAGACTCTTTGTGATGCCTTTTCTCTGCCTTGAGTGTAACCTAACAAAGTTGCTAGTAATTGGTTGAGTGGTTAAGAGGCATGCACTTTGATATCCACTCGCCTGAACTAGATTCCATTTTTGCAATCTATGTGACATTGGCATAGTTCTCAACCTCCTAAATCTTAATATATGTACCATAAGTGGGGATTGCAAGAGCACCTAACTCACAGAGTTGACAAGAAAATTATAACATATGTTTATGCTATAAAGAACTTAGTACAATGCCTGGAAAAACAGAAGCATTCAACAAATATTAGCTACTAGGATTATGATGCCAAAGCCTAATGACAGTCTCTTGCTGCCAAGTCCTATCTACTTGTTGCTTTCTCTGCCTCAGTTTCCCCCTCTGTGCTATGGGACTAATAATAATACTCACCTCACAGTGTTAATGGGAAGAAGTAGGACCAGCCATGTAACCCTAGATTTAGGAATTTAAAACTTCATTATTCCATTTATAACTAAACTTCTACCTGCCCCTTCTTCTTTCATATTCTCCTCTTCCAACCTCAGATAGATTATCTGATAATTGCCTGATTATAACCAGTCATCCTCTTCCAAGTGCAGAGTGATATTTGAATAGGTAAGAGTAGAAAGAAAAGAGAACTGAGAGTAATGAAACAGAGTGGGGGCAAGTGCAGGAGCAAAACTTGAAATTAGGGGAATGCTTAATAAGCTTTGACTTGACCCCCTAATTTCAATCTAGAAGAAGAATCTTGTTTTCTTTTCTGGTTTGAGCTGTATCTTTGTTTTTTTTTCTGATTTTCTTATTTTAGAAGGAAGCAATTCTCTCTTCTTCATTGGAAAAATATTAAGAACAATGTAGATGTTGCTATAATAAAATATAAATTGAAAAAATCTATAGCTTTGTTAATATAACAGCAAATTAAACTTTATAATAAAACAATTTAAATAGAATAATTAAATGAATTTGGGTTACCAGCATTTATTGATTTACATCCTAAATTACTTATCATTGTTTCCTATTGTTTCCAAATTGAGTCTCATAGGGCCTTAGTGCCTTGAGATTTAGAAAGTGAAAAAAAAAAAAGTCTATGAATCAAATGTGCTTAGGAAATGCTAGTGCTAATGGGTTATTCTTTGACTTTTTTTACTCTTTATGCATATTAAGATAATTTATATGCAAATGAGAATTGAGAACCCCTTGGTCAAAGGGATTCTTTTGGGAGGTTGTAGGCCTTAGTACTTCAGAGTCTCTTGGTTCTTATTGCAACTCTGCTTCTTCCTGTTGGGATTCTACATAGGTACAAATGTTTCTCATCTGCAAAATGGGGATGATAATGGTACTTACATTATAATGTCCCTGTCTGAGAATTAAATGAATCAATATTAGTAGTGTAGTTAGGAAGAATGTCAGGCTCCTAATAACTGTTTTATATGGGCTATAACTTAAAATAAAAGAGGATTTTTAGTTTTTCTAAATTTAGATTACCAAATGGCTTTTCATGGCTTTAACAGTGGATGAGTGTATTTTGGAAGTGACTGGGTAGCACTCAAATTCATTATAGCCTCCATCAAGTCTTTGCTTGTCTCAGTCACCATCCTTCCATTTTGGAATACGTTGGCTACTTCTGATTTTCTTTTATCCATTCAGGGCTCCATCTACACAGTTGTCTTTCTAAAATTCAAAGTTTAATGTATTATTCCCCTTCCTAAAATTTTTTGATTGTTTCCAAGGTCCTGATAGAATAAAGCCCATGCTTCCTATTTATATTCAATCTTGGCATAGCCTTCCCTGAAGCCATTCCTACTTGTCCATAAAACCTCCTCCCCACAAGAACCCCTCACCAGCATACTAACCTAATTCCTCTTTGCCTTAGTCTTCTTACGTTTTCAGAAGTGGATTCCATTCTGAAGCCTTCCTGGTCCCTTCTCTTTTACAAAATTAATACACAAATATATGTTAATATCTTGAGTGCAAAAGTTCTTTCTCCACATTTCTAACAAAGCATGAATTCCATTGTATGACAGTTTCTCTTGTGTGTTTGTTGGGTCTGTACCTGAAAGCTCTCTGGAGTCAGGGAAGAGAACACACAGGGGCTCTGTGTGTTTATGGAACACCTGACTTCAGGCCCAGAATGCAAGAGTTTGATAAATATTGCATTATACTAAATAAAGAAAATCAGCATCTTTGGGAAATTGCTTGTTTCATTTTCAAACTCAACTGACTATCCTCAATATTCTTCTCACAATGTTACATTTGGCTCCAATTTATTCTACTTATTTTTTCAGATCACATCGATGTGACTCATAGATCCAGGTGTAGATAGGCCTTGAATGTTGCTTGGCTCATTTCTTTCTCCCTGTCATACTTCATTTTGGAAGATGCTTCAATGCTAAGACAAGAGTAGCGGCCATCAGTTTAAAATCTCATCATGGTACTTAATCCTGCACCTCTCTCCCTCAGTAATGAAATATATTTCTGTCTCATTCTGACAAAAAAAGAGCAGATGAAGTGCCTTTCCATATGAACAGGTCTGATAATCTTAAGTAGAAAAATGGCTTTGCTGTCTTCTTTCTCTATAGCATGCTGTTGGATAAACTAAAGTCACATCCTCTGGTAACGTGCATATTGGAACAGGCAACACTGGCCAGCCTGGTGAATAAATAGGACTTCTGTCTGCGGTGGTGTTATCAGCACTGCTCTTCTTGTCTGGGAATATAAGCAAAGAGCAGCTTTCCCCACTATCGTGAAAACCAGCTGATCACAGCTGAGGTGGTAAGAAACACCACCAGACTATCACACCCCACATTCTCTGGAGGCAACAGTGCAACCTTCCCGGGGCATCATCTTGGCATGCCCTGAATACCAGGAGCCAAATAGGCCTTTTAGCTATGTTTCATTTGTGTAGCCCAGCTGTTAAGCAGCAAAATAAAAAACATAAACATCAAAGGAAAATATTATGAGGAAAGAAGAGGTATTTTGGTACACAGTTTTTCCACCAAACAGAATTTCTCTTTTCCTATCTTGTGTTTCAATTAAAATACACTGCATTATGCATACACTTGTGTTTATATTCTCTTAGATTTCAATGCACAGATATTTAAATATTGGAAAACAATTGATAAAACTTCCTGAGTTCATATAAGGCATTTACAAACATCTACAGATTTTAAAACACAGAAAAGATTTTTAGAAAAAAATGTCTTTATATATATATATATATATATCTATATATCTTGATGTAGTACAGCTGATTACATTTTCATAGATTATTCTGGTTTAAAAAGAAATAGAAAGGATTACATATTAGGACTATTTTGTTCAAAATATCAAAGTTCACAAATGAATTATTCCACAAAGATAATGCATACTTTATTCCATAATGAAAATGCATCATCGGATGTGTATTAAATCAAAGAATCTGATAACCAGGAAATTAATACCAAAGACATGTCCTTAAACATTTGGCCAAAAGCCAAATTCCTTAAAGTTGAAAGCGGTCATGCAGTTTGCATTCAAAGATACTGTAGAGATGATTCTAACAATCCTTTCTAATGTTTTTTTTTGTTTTGTTTTGTTTTGTTTTGTTTTTTTGTTTTTTTGCTATAGGATAAGCTGCTTTACATTAAACCGGCAAAAGATATTAACCACCAAGCAATGGACATCCCTTTGAATATATCAAGAATGAAACCTGTATCTACATAAAATTTGATTCTATAATAGGAGGATTGAGCACTAAACATAAGTAATCCTTTGGGCAATTTTCTGTGGGGGGATGGTGGGTGAAAGGTGGGTCAGAATTCTAACCTCCACTCCAAGGGATGTAACAGTTCTGCACATGGCAGAGAGTCAAAACTGGCAGCTGTGTGTTCCAGTTCTATAGTTCTCTGCAGGAAATGGGCATCTGCCCCAATTTCAGCAAAAGATTGGGGCTATGGTAAAAGAAAATTTGTTCTTAACTCAATAAAATATGCATTCTTCAGTTTCTTTTCATTCATTTGGTTTGGATTTTTCAAAGTGATATACAAATATAGTGAAATAAAGGAATCACAGTTGACATGCTCTTGAAAAGCTTAGAATTTGAAGGACTTGGCTCTAAGAAAATCAAATAGACAATCAAGAGAAAATCATGCTCTGTACCCTTTCCTATAGGTAATTCAAATTTTATATAGAAGAAGAAAAATCAGTGGAGGGTCACATATGCACATGCTGATTTTTTAAAAAAGAGTATTCCAAGAAATGTTCATACACAAATAATTCCTGAATTTGTTGTTCAGAAAACTATCCAAAGACTACATATTCCAGCATGACAAATTCTTTTGTTTAGAGCTAGGAAATGCTATTGGTAAATCTTGCCAAGTGGGGGCCAATGCAGCAACTCAATTAGCCCTTGTGGTTAGCATATTTGGTCTCAATAGCCCTGCTTTAATTTGCCTGCTTTGTGCATTATGCATATGTTCCTTGTAAAGCTGTTTCTGGAACTTTCTGAAAGCAGATTTTTTTTAAAAAGAGTGAAATATTCCATGATCAAATATAACAGCAAATCTTTCCACAATGTAAAAGAAGTGTTTTGAATTAGGCATTGGTATCCATTCATTTACATGTTTGGTAATAGTCAAAATATTGATGCATTTAATATTCCTTGAGCAGAGTCAACTACATTTTATATATACTGCCAAATACTCTAACTGTATATAACAACATAGGTAACTTAAGTAAATGTCTGTTTCATAAAATAAGTTTGCTCCCATGACCATTTTGTATCTTCATAATTCATAAGATATTCTTCATAGTCATGTTATTTAATAGATCCCTCCAGCTTGCTTTAAGGAGCTGCTACAATATATTTCCCAGACACTTGCAGATTGATGATCTGATCTATGAGAAAGGAAGCAGGTGAAAGCTAACTGATTGGCAGCAGCCAGGATGGCTACCTCCATATTTCAAGAAGAGAAAAAACTATGACAACTGCCTCTAGTTATATCCCCCTCCCTGGCCAAACTTGGTTGGGAGGGTATAGCAGAAGCTGTTTGCCTTGAAATCAACCAGGTGGAACTTTTCAACTAATCTGCCTGGAATCCCTACTCTAGGGCTCTAAAAAGCTATCTCAGCTATCTCAGCTTAACAGGAATAGAGTAGTAACTAAGGAAAATTAAATGCCTTCTTTGACAAGATTAATAAAAAGTGTTATGCTTCTTAATACAATCAATGTTGATGCATAATATAGTCAAGTTAGGATATAAAGCAATAGTTGGAAACTTGCTTTGATTATATCTAGTGTGGTTAACTGTACTTACTCAGGTATAATGTGGGAATGGAGAAAACAAAATAGTGCAAAACCAAGCAGCAACGACTGCATTGCTTGACCTGCCACAACCAAATATATACTGGGTGATTTAACAACAGAAATTAATTTTTTTTATATGCTTGCTGTCTAGGAAGCCAAAGATCAAGGTGTTGACTGATGGGTTTCTGGTGAAAGCTCTCATCCTGGCTTGCAAACAATGTCTTTTCATGTGTCCTCAGTGTTGGAGACAAAGATTGAACTCTCTGGTGCCTCTCCTTATAAGGACCCTAACCTTGAAAGGCACTCTTTTATCTCATTTAAATTTTAAATATCTTGATAAAGGTCCTATGTAGGCTTTGACATATGAAATTTGGAGGAACATAATTTAGTACATAGCCACAAACAAAACCTATAACCAATCTGTGTAACAGTAGAAGGTGAGTCAAAGGAATAATGTGAGATTCTCGCATAATGCTGCACAAAGGCCTTCCTTGAACCAGAAATATTGTTATTGCTTGGGAGTTTGTTAGAAATTCAAATTCTCAAGCTCCATCCTAGACCTACTGAATTAGAATTTGGAATTTTAACAAGATCCCTAAATAATTTGCATGAACATTAAAGTTTGAAAAATACCGTTGTAGCATTTATAATAAAGCAAGGGTTAATTCTGTTCATTGTGTTAAAATCATCCCTTGTAACTAGAATTGCCAACATTATTTCTTATAACAATATTAACATTCTTAGGAAAAACTAGGCTAGAAAATTCATTAATATTATTTTTGCCATTGTAGGCAAAAGTAATCTATTGATTGAATTTCATATGTTGACATTTTGTTAATGTATCCTATGATAGACTATTAGATTCCTTGCCCAGAAAGTTTAGGGGAAAAAAACCTAACTCTGGACATAAACTAAAACTTTGGTTAATTATACCATTAGCTTAAAACATGCTATTTATCTTTTATAAGTGTTCTGTGGTTAAAAATGGCATTATTTTTGAAATAAATAACACTTTAAAGTAGGCATATATTTTCTACAACATAGGGAGTAGGACATTACTTATAATGGAATTTTCAATTATGTAGCATTTCAAAGCAAGTTTAAAAAATTTATTCCATAATGTCAAAAATGTAGAATTATGCCCACAAAGCTTAATATTTTGGTACAGTCCTAGAAAAGTGTTTAATAAATCAAAAACCCTTCTTATAACTGACATTTATAGGTCCCTACCATATATTTCCTTAATATTCTGTCAAGACACTAAAACAGATGAAATATGCAAGAGAATACAATTTGCTTTGCCAACGAGAAACAAAAGATACACCCTACTATCAGCCTTCAAAATACTAGCATTAGGAGGTCCCTGAAAAATATCAACAGATGTTTTTTGGATCATAATTTGAGATGAACTGCAAATAAAAGAGACATAGTCTCCACATAATAATGTGTGAGAATTTGAAGGAATATAATTTGATGTTAGCATATATTCTGGTTGGCTTTTAGTATGATATTCAAATTTATGTCTGAGCTCTTAATGAATGCTTCACTTAAGAAAGCCACATAGATTAATACTGGCATGACTTACATAATTATTAGGTAAAGTGCCACAACTAATTGTTCATGTTGCTAAATTATGAGGTTTTTCTTAATCTAACTACATTTTTGGATTGTGATTTCAATCTGAAACAGAGTGAAAAGCTATAATAATTTCTATTTATAAGAAACATAGAGAATACTGTGATGTGGTAAAGCATTAGCACTGGATTATAGGCTCTGAGCTTATTTGTAATGCAGATCTAAGTAGGCAGATATTTTTGGAAGGGCCCATTGAGTAACTAAGGAATAGAGCTGTGTGGGGAGGTGGCGCCAACATGTCATGGCATACTTGAGGAGATTGCAAGCACAAGGCATAATGTCTAATCCCTCAAAAGTGTGGTTATTTCATGAAAACCACACCCCACTGAGCTGCCTTATTGCCATTATAAAAAATCTTTATTATAGAAAGCTTTTGTGTTGTAAGAAGATGAATTCCACACTTTAGAATGTTAAACAGCAGTTTCAGCAGAGTTCTGTAGTTCACACAGATTAATCTACCCCTTTGGAATATTCATGATTCAATCAGAATGCTCTCTAAGTCTCAGCAATTTTACCATTGTAAAATAAACTAGGTACATTCTGAAGAAACAGCCTGTGCCTCACAAATGCCTTCATTAATTTTTTTAAAGTATTTTATGGATTCTGTTACCATCAAAGAACTTCTCTCTATGAAAGAGGGTACCATCCCACTAAAACAAAATTGGTATTATTGAAAAACTTGGTACTTGAGAAAAACAGGAGAAAGCCAAAACATTATCAGGCAAATTCATTGACAATGCAAATCAAATGCACATGGTTTAATTATAATTGTGTATTAACTGAAGAACTGGAGATTATAAATGATGTGTCTCTGGTGAAGAGTTCGGCTGAGTACATTACATATTCATTAACTCTCCATTTTTATTCACCAAATGTCCAGTTCTCTCTCCTACACACCAGGCATTATGCCTCCATGACAGAGAGGAATATTCTGAATTCAGAAGACCATGTTTATATATAAAAACACAAAAACCATACTCAAAAATTCAAGGGTTGGATTTTTATTTTCTCATGTGCAGAAGCTAGAGAAAATAAAGGGAAAATAAAAGAGATCAGTGGAGTAGAGGGAGATTCAGGGAAGGGAGGAAGGATGAAATTAGGAAGGACATTGACCAAAATATACTATGTACATATACAAATATATCACAATGATTTCTGCCTTTATGATATGTATAAAGCACCAATTAAAAATGAATAAATAGCAAAAAAACGAGTAGAGTAGGGGAGGAGGAATTGGGGGAGGGAACAGGGGAGGGAAACAGGAAGTACTGGAGACTGAAAGGGAGCAAATTTTATTTCATGCGTGTATAATTATGTCAAAATAAATTCCACTATTATGTATAGCTATAATGCACAATAAAAACATTTTTAAAAGGCAAGAAAATTAACTATTAAATATAAAAAATGTTTTTCCACTAAACTGTGTACATTCATCTGTTTAGCAGACTGTGTTGGTTTTGTATAAGGCCAGATATTCTATGAAGATTGTTCAAAGACCAGATTTAGAGAGGGTATCCAAGAGTCCCTGAAGATGCTCACTTTACTGTTAAGGAAGTAGGGGAAGGGGGTAAGGTAGCTGTCGGTTACTTTCCCAGATCCCACACTTACACTGACTTACTTGATTTATTACATTCACTAGTGACTATTTTAACAGATACTATAATTAACGTTTTCAAAGTATGTACTAACAAATTTTCCTTTTTTTTTCTGAAGAAAACTTATCATTTTCATAGTGTAATAGTTTTCTGGCATGCACAAGATGTTATTAAGCTAAGAGGCAATAAACCTACATAAAAACATAGGCCAGTCAACATTTGCTAATTGTTGATGCCATGCATTGGCTATGAACTGAAGTGCTGCAAAGACAGTTCTGAAAATATCACTTTGATAATCTTATCGACTGCCTGTTAATTTGTTTGATATTGAGTGATCTAGTGAATCAGTTAAACCCATTTACTAAGTATATTGACATCTACGGTAACTCAGATCCACAGGAAATAATTGTTCATGCTTCATCTTCTTTCTAGGAATGGTCAAGATTAATATAATAAAACTTCTTGATATGAAACATATAGTTTTACTAAGTTATTATCAGACAGCAAAAGAAGGGAAAGAATGGAGTGATATGGAATTTTCCAGAATCCTCTCATTTTTAAATTGTCTATAATTAGTTGACTCATTTGATTCAATTACACACCAACTTTAAAGAATGGTAAATATATCAGAGGACAACCAGAGAGAAGTCATCTGCACATGTTTAATAAAACACATCCTAGACCTTATCACAAGACCATTCACTTTCAGTAATAGAGTGTTTCTATAGAGGGACTCGCGGAAGAGGATGAACATGATGAGTGAAAAATCCTCACACCTAGGAGAAAAACAACTCATGCTGTTAGTTTTATGGCAGGTATACTGATGCAAACTCTGTCACCTAACCACAGAGAACCCTGGCCACACATCATGCAATGCTGTCAGTGTCCTGCACCAAATGTGGTGCTTTCTACAAATCAAAATCTCTATTGAGGTATCATTAGTTCAGAAACTTACACTGAGAAATAATCTTTCTGTTTGGACATTGGAGCTTGTTTAAGAATTCTAGATACTGAGTGTCAAGAAATTTTTGCCAAAGGAAAACAGAGAAAAGAAGAGCCAGAAGGAAAAGCAACAAATTTTGCTCTATAGACCAGTTAATGCAGATCACAAGAGCAGGAAAGAACTAGTTTTAGTAGTGGGTAATCAAGAAGGTCACGACGTAGCAACATTTGGGGTGTGTCACTCAGGCTTGCCCTACTCCAATGGGCAACAACAACCTTTGTCCTAGCCTAGGCAGTAGCAGGTATGCCTATTTCCTTCTAACTCTGTGGCTTGTTGCTGTGAGCACTGTATGATCCCCTTTTCTGGAATTCTAGGATTCTATCCTCCATAAGAAATGATAAACCATTTGGGTAAAATTTGTGTATATCCAAAATAAATGATACTACTTCTCCCAGATATTATTGCATCTTAATGATGATTAATATTAGATAATTATGGTAGAGGAAGAATGGTGGGACATGTTAGGTGTAGAGTCAGCTCCAGTTTGGGATTATAGTCTTTAGAGAAATCTAGGAGGTAACGTGTGTCCTTCTATGCAAAGTGCAAGTCTGATGGTAAGTGCTTTTGACCTCAGATGAAAGCTGTGATTTGGTAAAAATCTAGCATCAGGGCATTAAGGCACATTTTATTTTTACTTAATCTAAGAGCTAATCATTCCACCTAATAAAAGACATACGGGATTCACCATTTGCTGATTGTAGATGACTGTGCATTGGTTATGAATTGAAATTCCACAAAGACATTTCTTCCTAAAAATATCAGTTTGATAATTTTGATTGACTTCTTGTCAATTTATTCACTATTAACTCAATTTAGCTAATCAGTTAAACCCATTAAAACATCTATGGTAACTCCATGGTAACATCTACAATTACCCATTTAATAAAGATACCTCTACTGGCATCCCTAGCTCTTTCAGAAGACTCACTTTGCTTTGCTTTGCTTTACTGTTATTTGTTTACTCTTACATTATTGATGATACCAAATAGTCAGGATGATAAAACTTGGCAGGGTTAAGCATAGGAGCAGAGAATGAAAAGTAGAAGAACAGGAAGAGTCAAATAAGAATGGAGTTAAGAAAGGAAAAAGTCTGTTCATGAGGAGAGAGCACTATACTGTTGCAAGACTTTATCCTCCATCTAAAGTGGAGTAATGAGACCTTGAGTCTTTGGTAAGCTGGTTGGAACAAGCCTCAATTTGCTCACCGTGGGGAAAAGCATGTTGATCACACAGAAAGTTGTCACACAGCACAGTTGAACTATAAACTCCAGGATATAGATAACTCTTCATCTCTTCTGGTTACCACTGTATCTCCCACTTAGCATGAATTCATATTTTAGACATTTAAGTTTATCAAACTAAAGACACATTTCACAATCAAATGAAGGTACAGTTAGCAACTATTTTGCATTGAGAGCTATACCAGATAATTCATGTATTTGTTTTATTTCCAAGATGCTAAAAGAGGATGTCATCTTGCAACCCAAAAGAAGATGCACATTCTTAAACATTTATTGTACTTCATATTTGTATAGAATTTTATATTTTCTACACATTTTTTGCAGTGCTGAGGATCAAACCCAGTACATGTTAGGCAAGTGCTCTATGACTGAGCTGCATCTCCAGCCCATCATATGCCGATATTTCTAATGCATCATTTGCTTATAATTAAACAACTGTTATTCATAACAACCCTGAGAACATGAAAGAATGCACTGATTCTTCATGCCAGAATATTCATAAATATTGAACCTCATTAAGAATATATGACCAAAATTTATTCAAAAAGTAATCTCCAGATGAAAAAAAATTAAGTAAAAAAATTAAACTCATTCTTCTTTATAAATAAATCTTATCGAATTATTGAATTACATATACACATGCATACACATAAACATATTCCACACATAGACATAAATAATACATGTCTACATAGTGTGTACATATATTTACATATATACATGTGTGTATATGTAGAGTTATACTGTGAATATGTGTGTATATACACACATATATACTGTGTCTATGTATCTATATGTGATACATATATATATAAATTTAAGCTACTATTGTGTTACTTTTTTTCTTTATATGGCAAAAGTACAAGGGCTTTGGCGTAAATAATTTTGATTCTTATTCAGATGCCTTCCAGCTACGTAATCTTGAAAAAGCTTACTTGATCATTTCAGTTCCTGCATTTGTAAATGAATAAAACATTACTATGTTGCAGTTATTATGAAGATTAAATGTCATTGTGTATGTCAAATGCTGCTATAGTTTGAATGTGGTTTGCACTCCAAGTATTAGGTGTTGGAAACTTGGTCCTCACTTTGTTAATATATAGCTGGTATGGAGCCTTTAAGAGGTGGAGCCTAGTGGGAAGTCTGTAGATTTTGGGGGAGCAGTCATCAGAAGGGATTAAGGTAGCTTTCATTATATCTCTAAGAGAAGAATGAGCTATCCGGGCTGGGAAGGTAGCTCAGCAGTAGAGTGCTTGCCTAGTACACATGAGGCCTTGGATCAAATACCCAATACAAGGGTGGAAGTGGAGAGAGAAGAAAGAGTGTGCTTTCATAAGAGCAAATTCAACCCCTGAATTGTTCTTTGGCTTCTTGTTTTAGTTGTGATCCCTTTGTCCTGCATGTGATCCCAGAACAATAATAGAATCTCACACACAGCCAAGAAGGCCCTCACCAGAGGCCAAATCAATGGACTGCCTGATCTTTCAGGCACAAAAATTTAAAAATAAGTAAACCTCTTTTCTTCATAAGGTTAGCCTGCCTCAGGTATTTCATTATTAACAAAAACTGACTAACACAGATGCCTCACATAATCTGGCTCACAAAAAGTACTCATAATATTAATTTCCTTTTATTTACCTTTGTCCTATCTTTTTTCACAAAATTTCTTATTTATAGTTACTAAAACCCTACACTGCAAATTGAAAAGGTAGGATCCACAATAGGAGTTGAACAGTATTTGAAG
This sequence comes from Sciurus vulgaris, assembly GCF_902686455.1. NCBI lineage: Eukaryota > Metazoa > Chordata > Mammalia > Rodentia > Sciuridae > Sciurus > Sciurus vulgaris. The sequence goes on from NC_136476.1 coordinate 28,358,900, forward strand.
AGTAGTTTGTACATGCACAATATCACAGATTCTTTTTTCAGGGTAAAAGATTTTATCTTTAAATGCAAGGTTGATCTTTAATCGTGCATATTTTCTTTCTTGATAGAAATGCCTTAATAATGTAGGTCATCAAGGCTAGAAATGAAATGTTAACATGGGTTGACCTTTTTGTTTCACTGTAACATTCATATTCCTCCCAATTGTTCAAGTAGGATGATACGATATTTTATGCTATATTCTTGGTTCAAACACAGGCTTTAAAAAAATTGATACTATTCAATTTGATGGTACTATTCCTTTATTTTTAAAAGTTACATTTTCTTATCTTGGATAAACCAAATAAATAGTCCTATAACTGATAACATTCTGAATTACAAATAATAATCTCTAACAGTCTGAAGTCAAGCAAAATTTTGGAAGGCTCTTAGGGGTTATTAGAGAATTAATTTAGGTGGTCAGAACTTGTGAGATGAGAACAAGAAGAAAAGCAATGGTTCATAGAAGAAAGTCTGGCCAGCATGTTCCTGTAGGATGAATCATCTGTAGTCTTTCCTTCTGTCATTGTACCTCTCACTCAATACTCAAAAGCCCAAGAATAGCATCTGACTAGCCAAGCTTAGGTCATGTGTCATCTCTCAGCTCACCCAGGAGGTGAGAGAAAGCACATGCCCTCTTTCATTACTGTAATGGCCAGCAAATATTGGAGTTTACACTCACACCAAACTTACACAGAATAGAGAGATGCAGTTTCCCCAAGGCAAATGTCACTACATTTGGAAAGACAAAGGTATGTAGGCTGACAAAAATGATGTGTCTTTCAACTTGTAAAGTCTTGACTGACTCATTTGAAGAGAAGAGAAAGTACAATGAGGCTAGTGAATTGGAAAGGGAGCACGATGAAATTTGAGAATTAAATTTTATTATATGAATATTGACATATTTGATTAAGAACACTGATACTAGTGTTGAATACAGGAATCATAGAAATTTTTGGATTAAGAACGTATGTGTCAAGAAACTATTTGAATCTTTTATTAATATACTTTAGCTTATTAAAAAGTTAACCTTGTATTATAAATCAAAATATTTAAACAATAATATCCCTTGGTAACTGAGGGAGATTGTTTCTAGCACTCCTTCAGATGCCAAAATCTTCGATGGTCAAGTCTTTTATATGAAGTGGTATAGTATTTTTCTATAACCTAGGTATATCCTTGCAAATGCTATATAACGCTATATAAATAATTTTTATTCTGTATTCTCTAGAAAATAGTGTAAGGAGATAAAATTTGAGTACAAATTAAAAAGAAAATTTTAAGATATTTCCTATCTGTGGTTGTTTGAATCTCGGAATGTGGAACCCACTGATAAAGAGGGCCAACTATATATTCATCATCCATTTCATGTTAAGCCATAATTAACCAAGTGTGGTGTAATCCTGGCACAAAGCTCCTAAAGCTCTTGGAATTTCTTAGTGTTAGGATTGTTTTCTTATTCATAAGGACCACCTTTTGCCCAAACTTGAGATTATGTTATTGAGGCAATGGTGGATGCCTGATAGCTCAGATTTAGGCTGCTCTCCAGAAATAACAGGTGATTAGAGGGTTGCTGAAGGGGAGAGGAGGTATGAGATGAAGTTCTGTAAAACTTTGAACAAGATTTGATGAACTTCTGGGTTGGTGATCACACTGAAGTGTTTGGAGGTGGCACACCCAGACACAGCATGGAAGCTCTGTGCCCATCCCCTCATGCACACACCTTATCCTAAGCATCTCTCTTGACTGGCTGTTTTATGTTGTATTCTTTGTAATAAACTGAGCAAAGTAAGTTAAATATTTCTGTGAGTCATTCTAGCAAATTATTGAAACTGATGAAGGGGTCATAGGAACCCCCAATTATAACCTTCTGTCAGAAGGATAGGAAGCCCTGACTTGCAAATGGCATCTGAAGTGAGAACTGACTTGTGGGACTGAGCCATTTACTTTGTAAAATCTGACACTAACTCTAGTAGTATACAAACTGGATTAAATAGTAGGAAACCCTGCTGGTGTCAGGAGACTTGGAGAATTGCTTGGTGTGGAAGAAATGCACACTTTCTGTAAAAGAAGTGTATGTGTAGAGAAAGTGTTTCCCTGAGTAGATGATATAATCAACTGGCTGAAAATAATAAAGGAACAAATCTGTATCTTTTCTTTTAAAAATGATTATCACCTGAGAAATTTTGCCTAAGATTACTATCTTTTGTTGGATAAGCTAATTAAAATTTCGTAGGAGTTTTTGTAGACATTTAGGGTAACTTTCTATTTCTCAGAGCATCAGAAAGCTACATCTCTTGCTTTTTATTTTTAAATAATGCATAATGAGTGTACATATTTATAGGCTAGACTGTAAAAATTCAACATCTGTATACAAAGTGCAATGATCAAATCAGAGTAATTAACATTTCCATCTCTTTAAATATGTGTGTGTGTGTGTGTGTGTGTGTGTGTTAGAAGGCTCTGAATTCCTCTCTTCCAGTTCTTTATAAAATGTATAACTAATCGTTGTAAAATGCAGTCATGATACTCTGTTGTAGAACACTAGAGTGCATTCCTCTTAGCTAACTGAATTTTGGTGCTGGTTTTTTACTCTCCCCTGTGCTCTCCTCCAAACCTTCCCCACCTCCAGTGACCACTATTCTACTCTCTTCCATGAGATCAACTTTATAGAAAGCTCCCTTTCTTTCAGAGTGCAAATATCAGTCTCCTGACCTGTTGATCTGATAGAGGTGGCAACAGAAAGTATTTAACAGCAGCCAGAAATACAAAAATGTAATCATTTCTAAGTTATGCTTGATGGTATATAAACAGAGCTTTCTACTATGAGCAAAATGGCAAATCATTAAGAAGTCACATTTTTGTTTTCTTTTCTGGAGGTTGAGGGAAAAAATCATAAATTTTCATAAGCAGGAGAAAATGAATTGTCAGCAATTGAGTTAGCCCAAGTAGACAGACTCCAGCTCACAGAACATTCCTGAAGTGAGCGAGAGAATGACACAAACAAGAAGGGAACCATTTCAGTAGGAAGAGTTCTTTCATTTCCCTGCTGTCATTCAAATTCTGATGATAGTTGTGACTGAGGAAACTACAAGAAGTAAAGTCCATAATAATCAAGGACAGTGTCCATGTAGATTATACCTCTGTCCATGGACAGATACAGTTTACAGTATTCACACATGCGCGTGGGAACTCTTGAAGACTTCAGTTTACTTTGGTCATAAACTTGGTCCCCCTTCACCTCACAGACATAACAAATGACTCAGGAACAACCTTTCATTTCATGTATTTTGTGCCAAAATATCATCTTTTCTAAAAATTGTGTCAGAGTCAAATAATTAAATGTTTTATATTTTGACACAAAAATACCTTGGATTTGTCAATATAATTTTATATTTGCTATACAATTTTGTTCTGTTACGACTTGAAAATTCTGAGTTTCATTAATGATTCGTGACTCGATATGAAATGTAATAATTAAAATACTTCACATCTGAAAAAAGGTATTTCAATATAAATTCTGGTACTCACTTTTATGTGCTGTAGGTAGTATGATGGTTTCCATGCTTCCATTTCAAAGTAGAAAAAAATTCGCTTCCTATGAGGTTTATTTCTGATGCTAATCTTATTATATAGCATTGAAAAAGTCTAGATTATCAATAGGGCATAATTTTAAAACAGATTCTACATTGTACAGGCAACTGTGACCTTTTAAAGTTCTATCATATTATATAGTATAGAGATTCAGTTAGGAAGATTGTGTCCTCTTAATTAGAATTGTTTGCACATATTTTTCTTTAGTCATTGTTCTCACATTTTCACAATTCAAATATAAAGATAACCCCTTGCATTATCTTAAAAATTAGCTAAGAAAACGTCTGTTAAAAAATAAAATTTGAAATATCTCAAGGTTCCTAACTTGTAAAATTATCAAGTCCCTATTTCATGTGCAGATTTCTCCCTTCCTCCTTCTTCCTTTTCCTTCTCCCCTTCTTCTTCCTCCTTCTTTCTTTCTATTTCTAATGTTATTCCTTATTCCCTTATATCTTTCTTGTAAAAAAGATTGATTTGGAGCTTGGTTAACATTGCAAATAACTTATTTAATACTAATGCATTCTCAAACATGGGAAAAATATTCAACACTGACAAAGATTAAGTATATGGTTTTCAAAATACTTATGGTAGAACACATGAAAAAGCAGGACTTCTTGGAAGCCTAAGACCTTTTTTTCCCCCAAGAAAATTAATAGCTGATTAAACAATCTTTAAAGTATAATATACTCATAGAACAGAACATAAACAATGAATCATATGAAATAAAAAACTAGGACAGCCTCTAGTCAAGATATGGAAGTTTCGTTTGCAGGGTGTGGCAGGGGGTTGGGGAGGCTGCACAAAATCGATTTGAAGGATCGGGATCTTGTCTTTTTCTGGAGATGGGCAGCTGTGGCCTGAGCCCCTGAATTTACTGCCTTGGAGCCTGGAGAAGGGATTGGGGCTCCTAGAGGAGCTGAGGCAGTGTAATGGCAGACTGCTACACGGAACTGGAGAAGGCAGTTGTCCTGGTGGAAAACTTCTACAAATATGTGTCTAAGCACAGCTTGGTCAAGAACAAGATCAGCAAGAGCAGCTTCCGCAAGATGCTTCAGAAGGAGCTCAACCACATGCTGACGGACACTGGGAACCGAAAGACCGCCGACAAGCTCATCCAGAACCTAGACGCCAATCATGACGGACGCATCAGCTTTGACGAGTACTGGACCTTGATAGGCGGCATCACCTGCCCCACTGCCAACCTGATCCACCAGCAGGAGCAGCAGAGCAGCAGTTAGAGGCCTAACCACCACCCCTTCCTGGCCCTGACAGAGCCCCAGCCCGGGTGTTCCTCCCAGGCGCCCTCCTCAACTCGGTCCTCTCAGCCTCTTTCCTTGCTTCTCCCTCCAGACCTTCTCCTTACCCTTGTCAGCAGTGGAAGGGGAGATGTCAGGTTCCTTTTGTGAGTATCTCAATGTGGGGGTGCTGCCCTGAGGGTCTCAGTCCCTGGAGCCAGCAGGCCCTAGGGCTCCCCTGTGAGATCTCAATGCCGTTTGGGGACCCCAAGAGTTTGTCACCTGTTCAGTCTTCCAATGCCTGATTTTTTGTCTGATTCCTGCCTGATTCCGGGTCCTGACCTCCTGGGGTCAGCTTGCTGCTTGAGGTCTCCCTGCTCCTGGTGACAGCAGTGGCAGAGACCTCTCCCCTCCTGCATAGTCCTCAGCTGGGTAGAGAAGCATTTCCAGGGACTCCCCTCTAGCTGCCTTTGTGTCTGGGAAGGAGCTAAGCAGGGCTGAGCCTTTTCCCTCTGCTTAGCCACTAAATGACAGTAATAAAGGCTGAATTTGGAGTTTGTATCCCTCTTAAAAAAAAAAAAAAAAGATATGGAAGTTTTTCAGCACTACTGATCTCATGTGCTCTCCCACTCCCTCTTCTCTATCCTTCCTAAAGGCAAAAAAAAAAAAAAAAAAAAAACAAACAAACAAACAAAAAAACTATCTCACGATTAAACTCTAGAGTTTACAACAACCTTGAGCATCACATAAATGTAATCATGTAGTACATGCTATTTTGTTTCTGGTTTCTTTCCTTCATATTATGGTTGGTTACGTTCATGTTATAATTTGTCAAATGTCATCTAATATACCACCCTTTATATATCTACTCTATTGCTGATAGACATTGGGTCATTTCCAGTTTAGAGCAATTACAATTAATGTTCTAATAAACATCCTTATAGATATTTCCTGGTACACATGGTGTATATAGTAAGGAGTAGAATAGCTGGATCATCTGGAATGCATATGTTCAGCTTCAATGTATAATGCCAAACTATTTTCCAAAGCACTTTTAGCAATTATACTCCTTGGCAGTATGTGAGTGTTCATGTAGCATAACACTGTCACTAATGTTTAGTAGAGGTATTTGCTTTAAAAGTCTAGGTGAAGCTTCTGAAAGAGGAGAGAGGGAATGAAGACTTGGACTGAACAAAGGATTTCTGACCTAGGATCCAGCAGACTGGCAGCATGTCACTACCACACATTTTCCTGGGAAGTAGGAAGATCCATGAAGCACTGGGGACTGTAATGAAAAGTGTTTTATTCTGCAGAATTATGAGAGTACAGATCAACCTAGCCATAGATTTCAGTGTAGAATAAGTTGTGTATGTGCCCTAGAGTGTTTTCAAATAAGAAGAACTAATATAAAATAGGAAGAGTGTCTTTACATCTGAGGATCATTAGAAATCAATCCCGGGGTGGTTGATTAAAGATGATAAAGGCCACAAACATAGAAGTTTTCCATGAAGAACTATTTCATATCAGTTTATTTGAAACTTAATCAACATCATTTTGTAATTTCTTTGAACATATCATGTCTAAGAAGACAAGGGAGTACAACTTTGCTATTTTCAGATATGAGGGAATACCCATAGGTGTTTACTAAACTGTTTTATTAAATGATCACTTTATACAGTAAAATTTTATGACCATCATATAGAAGATGCTTTTGAAAATATATCCCACAGAGTCAGGGAAAGTCATAGAATTTTATAGTTGTAAGAGTCTTGTTACCTCATTTAGCAGGTGAGGAAGTCTATCTGCAGAGTTGTTCAGTCACTTGATAAGGTGGAGACTGTAGTAAACTGCAGAAGAATCTAGGCCTTTTGAAGTCGGTGACAATTGCCATAAAATCATTTTATTAAAGAATATCAAGAAATTTCTTCCATCACTTTCTGCTTGTTCCTTTGAGGAATTCAAAGTCTCCAAACACAATGTAATAGTAGGTAGATAAAAATATTAATTGCTCTGACTTGATCAAAATATACTGTATACATGTATTGAAATATCCTTTTCTGTTTGAAAGTGATGGAAAGTGGCCTTTTCCTCTACACTGCCTGAACACGTCAGAAATCATGAACTTCAACACACCCTCTCTGATCCCTTCTCACTTTCAGCCAGCGTTAGATGCCTCTATTAAGTCAACATTTTATACTGCCTTCTGTTTTGTAATTGTTATACTTATCTCTTCACTCAGTGAAGGGAACTGTCTTTTTTCTACTCTTTATTTCTTAGCATTTTTCATGAATCTAGCGTATGATAGTAAGTGGTAAATATTTGTGAAATAAAAAATGAATCAAAATCTGGCCCTCCCAACAATTTTGCGGTAAACTGCTTGACATCATTTGCTGTCAGGGAAATGCAAATTACAACCACATTTTACCCAATTTAGAATAGTTATCATCAAAAAGAAGAAAAATAACAAATGCTGGAGAGAATGTAGAGAAGAGGGAACTCTTATACATTGTTGGTAGGAATGTAAATTAGTATAGTTACTAAGGAGAAGAGTTTTGATGTTCCTCAAAAAACTAAAAATAGATCTACCATATAATCCAGATATCCTACTTCTGGGTATATATGCAAAGGAAATGATATCAGCATGCCAAAGAGACATCTGCACACCCATGTTTGTTGCTGTGCAATTTACTAAGCCAAGATATGGAATCAAGCTCAATGCTCATCGATGGATGAATGCATAAAGAAAATGCAGTATACATATATAACAGAATGTTATTCAGCCATAAAAAGAATGAGATCCTGTCATTTACAGCAAAATAGGTGGAGCTGAATGACATTATGTTAAGTGAAATAAGTCAGTCAAGGAAGGACAAATGCTGCATGCTCTCTTTCCTATGTGGATGCTATAAGAAGAAAAGTCAATCTGAATGTAGAATAGTGATTAACAGGAGCTGAAAAGGAGGGGGAAGGAGAATAGAGGGAAGTTGGACAATGGGCACCAAAACACAGTTAGATAGAAGTAATAGGTCCTATTACAAAAATTTACACCAAAAATATAAAGAACCCAATCAATAAATGGGCCAAGGAACTGGCAGTCACATTATCACTTTATGTAGAAGACATACAGGCAATTAATAAATATATGAAAAAGTGTTCAACATCCCTAGTAATTAGAGAAATGCAAATTAAAACAACTCTAAGATTTCATCTTACTCCAATTAGAATGGCTATTATCAAGAACACAAACAATAGATGTTGGTGTGCATGTGGGGAAAAAGGCACACTTTTACACTGCTGGTGGAATTGCAGATTGGGGCAGCCACTCTGGAAAGCAGTGTGGAGAAACCTCAGAAAACTTGGAATGGACCCACCTTTTGACCCAGTTATCCCACTCCTCGGTTTATACCAAAAGGGCTTAAAATCAGCATACTACAGTAACACAGTCACATCAATGTTTATAGCAGCTCAGTTCACAATAGCTAGATTGTGGAACCAACCTAGATGCCCTTCAACAGATGAATGGATAAAGTGTGGTATATATATACAATGGAATATTATTCAGCCGTAAAGAAGAATAATATTAAGGCATTTGCAAATAAATGGATGGAACTGGAGAATATCATGCTAAGTGAAATAAGCCAATCCCCAAAAACCAAAGGCCGAATGTTTTCCCTGATGAGTAGAGAGTGATATATAATGGAGGTGGGGGGTGGGGAGGGAGAGAAGAATGGGGAAACTTTAGTTATGTAGAAGGAAAGGAGAGGGAGGGGGGTATAAAAAATGGTGGAATGAGACAGACATCATTACCTTATGTACATGTATGATTACATAAATGGTATGAATCTACATCATATACAACCATAGAAACGAAATGATGAACCCCATTTATGTACAATGAATCAAAGTGCAGTCTGTAAAAAAGTAAATGATAAATTAAAAAAAGAAACAATAGGTTCTAGTGTTCTACAACACAGTGGGTTGAATATATTTCTTAATAACCTACAGCATATTTTATCAATAACTATAAGTGAGGAACTCAAAGGCTCCAAACACAAAGTAATAATAGGTAGATGAAAATACTAATTGCTCTGGCTTGATCAAAATATACTGTATACATGAACTGAAATATCATACTACACTTTATAAATATGTGTAATTATTACATGTTAACAAGAATTTTAAAAACGTTTAAAGAGATGAACATGTTAACTACCCTGATTTGATCATTACATACTATGTACACATATTAAATTATCACAAAGACCCCATCAATGTGTATAATTAAAATATTAAAAAAATTGAAAATAAATCTGGCCCATGACCATTTTGGTATATATTGAGTTAGGTAGAGGCAAAATATATGGATTTATATATTACATTAGTCCTTTGGGCTGCTCACTGGAGTTTCTGTTTTTCTTCTTTCCACAAACATGGTACAAGTGAACTTCCATGTGCCATTGAAACTAGTGCAGCCATGTGATTTGAGCAGAAGTAACACATCATGTCACTTCCATATAGAAGTCTACAGTCACCAGTGATCAGTTCACTCTCCCATTCCTCCAGGACCGGTTATACTGGAGACTCTGGAGACTCCCTGACAGAGGACAGCATGAAAAATAATCCTTAGCTGACCCATAGGGACATATAGTGTGATCTAGAAATAGAAACACATTGTTTAAGTCACCATCATTTTGCATTTCTACTGCCTTAAATCCTAGCATATTCTGACTCTAATGGGATAAGACTTTGGGCACTGTGGAAGATGGTGAGCCTAATTTGTAAGTAGGAGGGACATGAAATCCTGGTGACCCAAGAGTTGACAACTTAAAATAGATTCTGAAGATTTTCATCTTCTGGCATTCACAAGGAAAAGGAACTCCTTTCCCTTGAATAAGGGGTGGAACTAGTGACTTGCTTCTTACAAAATGCTTCAAAAGTGATGGGAAGATGCTTATGAGTTTAGATCATAAAAAGACTGTGGCTTTTCCTTGATCACCCTTTCTTATTCTCATTTGGACTCTTTAGTCTGGGTAAAGTCAACTGCTATGTGGTGAGTAGGTCCAGAGAGTGTTCCAAATGGCAAGGGATTAATTTCTTCAGTTTATATCAGAGAATTAAGAAGGCTTATCAACAATCTTGTGAATGAGCTTGAGAGTGGATATTTTGAGCTCTGAAAAAAGACATGTGAGTAAACTTGGAAGTGGATTCTTCTCCTTGAAATGATCTCAGTTCCAGCTGATACCTTCATTACAGTCTGGTAAGACACCTTGAGTCAGAGGCACCCAAGTAAACTACCTCCATTTTGATCCACAGAAACTATGAGTTTGTTGACTCCAGCTGCTGTTTTGGAAAATGTGCTATGTAGCAAAGATAACTAACACATTTTGTGCATATTTCCCAAGTATACTGTACCAATAGAGAAAATACATTTAATATTTTGTCAGAGATGCCTGATGATAACTGTATCTGAAGTAGAAATCAATGTTTTAATTATTTATTGGGGCATTATAATGTAGTTAGTTTATTACCAATGAATATATGAACCCAAAGTCACACAAGAATCAAGGTCATACATAAGTTCCTCAGATAAGTTAATTATCTAAAAGATATAGAGGTGTATGCAAGAATTTCTCAATGTAAAATATACGACATGTAATAGTGATCAGTATTTGGGGTACTGGAAGTTTGGTATTTTGGATTGCTTTGATATTTTGCAGCTAACAGAAAACTTGATTTGCCCATTAAGGAGAAACATGGGTTTTTATTAAACCATTTTCAGTCACCCCAATATAAGCTGACTTATACTTAAATAGCTAACCCAATTCTAGTACAGCTTCTGAAAAATTTATCAAAATATGATCAAAGGAGTGCAGAGACAGTGTGAGATGGGGCCTTTCAGGCTATTTTGAATCATCTGAATCTGAAAATGAGGGCATGACACCTACAGTTTTACAATAGTTGTTCAATATCAGGAATTCAGGACAATGTCTTCTAGTGAATCTGAGCGGTAATGCTAATTTTTATATAGCAGAGATGAAAAGCTGTAAGAAAAAATTACAGTGTTTGGGAGGAAGCAGGAATGCAGTTCTCATACAAAAAAAAAAAAAATAGTTAAACTCAGGAGCTGAAAATCTTGCCCAAGCTACCTTGATACACTACAGTAAAGCTTGAGCCCCCAAGAAGGACAGTGCTTAGGTGCTAGGCTATTGAGAAACTTTGAAGACAGGCATCTCAGTTTTTTTCATAGGTGAGTATACTTGTTTTCATGTGTTTGAAGTCAAACTGGTTTCAGTCCCACCAGGAATTCCTAATGAATACTGCATTTTCTGTGGAAGCAACAATTCATAATTTCCCTTTATTCTTGTTTGTTACTACAAAATACTCTGTCTCAGGGGACTTTGATTAAGATGATGAGACAAATAAAACAAATAGAGAGTCCATTAAATGTCTGCCTGAAACCAGAGCTGCACTACTTAATATGAAAGACTGCTCAAAACCAATAATGAAATAATCATCCTTTTCTACAACTGATAAGAAAACGAAGGCTAGATGTAGATTTGGGGAAACTAATTTACAGTGGAATAGGGAAGAAGGGGAAGAAGAGCAACCACAGAAAATCAACTTAATAAATATAGGAGACTGCAAAGAAGTCACAAGATAAGGACAGCATATGCTCCTCCAGCTAGAAAGTGGCAATCATTTCCCTCAGAAGAGATGCTGATAAGGCCCCCTCCTCCCCAACACGCAATCATTTTGCATTTTATATTATTTGAAAGGAGCTTGATTATTTTCCTTTGAATGAAGCCAGATTGTTCACATTTACCTGTCAACAGAATGTTCCATTCCTCTGTTTTGCCTGACTATTTAAAGGCATATGACCTGACTATAAAATTCCATATGCAAACTTTCAGTTAGATGTAAATAAATAATAATAGGTGACCAACTTGTGTTTTTGAAAGAATTTTTTGGTGCCAAATTATGCTAAATTAAAGTCTAAGGACTGATGATTATGGTTGATATTTGCAGTAATGGATTGAGGTCATGAATATTGCTTTATTCAAGGTCAGATACAATCTTTAAAAAATCACATTCGGAAGGAAAAGCCACACATGAAAATGATAATTATGCTATTTGAACCTAGTTTAAAGGAGGAAAAACATAACACGTAATCTCTTCTGGTTTTGTAACTTGTATAAACGTTTAAATACTGTTCTATCAAGTGGAAAGAGACAGGAAGAATGTATAAAAATGACTAAGAAGTGCCATAGAAATGAAAAGTTGTAGCCCATTTTTTGTACAATGAATCAAAATGCAGTCTGTAAAAATAAAAATAAATAAAATTAAAAAAAGAAGTGAGCAGCTATCAAGTGAATTGAATTGGGTTGAATTTCACTTACTGAAATAGGGGTCTGGGATCAGAGGCATAGTGGGGCAGTCATTCTAAAAGCATTTATATCTGTGTTTTCCAATATTACACATAAATTGCTTATTACTGAAATGGAATAGGGAACAAAATTCTTTACTAAGCATCTGGGCACCTGGGTTCTAGGAGGGGGTCCTATAATTATAAAATTTGTATCCTAATAAATCAGTGAGATGAGATTTTTGTTTTAATTTTCTCAATCTACTATGTGAAAGAGTTGAATAATATTACCAAGGACCAACCTAACCCGTGAATGCTATGTATCATAATAATAGTATATAAAATAATTTACATTTGATATCTATGCATTTGTATCTATCTATATATCTATTTATCTATGTTTATGTACATCTATACAGGATTTAAAAAAGAAATAAGCATACCATAAACCTGACATACTGACAGCATTTAAGTTAAAGTTATGGAAACCTTAGCACAAATCTGGGATTAAAAAAAAGTAACTTGCTCTGATGCTCAAGTTCACAATGCTATTCAAGTAATTCACAAAGAATGTTTATTTTAAAATCTGTATTTGCCAAATGAATCAGAACATTCTGGGGTGGAATCAGAGCTGGTCCTTTGAAAGATGGGCATTGCTTTGGGTGATAGGAGCTCAGTGTCTGTTATTGATAAACACCTAGTTTATTCTAACGTAGGCCAACTGGGTGCCTTCCTGGTGAGCCAATGGGAATGCACGTTTCTTGAGAATTACATAAGAACTTTGCCGGCCTCTATTTCAGTATTTTTCTCAGTGTGCTGATATGAACATGAACTTTTGATATCTTGGCGTTTTTCAATTAAAATAATTTTTTTGTCCTTAATTTATCATATAGCTTACAATCCTTCATCTGAATGGAGCAATTCACTGCCTTTCAAAAAGTCTATGGTATCACTGCTTTTAGATAGTTATTAGCAGTTTTCTTCAGTCCCAAATCTTCCTTAGATGCAGAAAATGTATACACAAATAAAAATTTTAAAATGTATTCATGTACTATAAACTATTTACATTGCTTAAAGGAACTGAAAGAACTACAGGCATCAAGAATGAGAAAGTTCAATTACCAGAAAGATAGTGTTGGAAAGAGGGATATAGGTTGGTCATTGTTTCATCATGATTAATTACAAATGTCTCATACATCCTGAAAAATTCAGAAATGAACAATACAGTATCCTCATGTACCTTATGTACCTTATAATTTAATGGAAAAGCTCATCTCTTAAAGCACCAATGTGCTTATACTTACTTTCTTTTATAAGGATTGATTAAACATATGTGCTTTAAAGTCAGACAGGTCTAGGTGTCTAATCCATAGTCTACTTTTGACAGTTTATACTATTCCTCACAGAGAACACGTGTACTAAAATAGTACTTAATTCACAGGGCTGTTATGAATATTAAATGAAATTATGCACATAAAACATTTGGCATAGTTTCTGACATATACTATGTGTGTAATAAATAACTATTAATTATTTTTCCTTTTTTTTTTTTTTTTAACCCTGATTTTTTTGTGCCTCATCCTAAGGGAGATAAAGCATCACCTGCAGTCAGAAATCAACTATCATGCAGGCCTTGGTACCAGCAGCCTGGTTCTCACAAGCAGGTCTTAGAATTTCCCTGTAGAACATAGACAATTTCATAGAACATCAACATCAGAAAAGGTCAATTGTTGGTCACAATGAATCTTGACAAAAAAAAAAAAAAAAAATCATTCCACAATTATATATGAAAACAGAGAAAAAATAGCATTGTCAAAACTGAAAAGTGACTTGACATCTCCCATCTCAGCTAATATTAGCAATTACTGCTCTTTACTGGCAACAGTTCTAGACTCACTCAGTCTTTCCTCCTAGATAAGATTACAATTCCTCACTGTACAGTTTTCACTATTTCCTGGCAGAATCTAATCCAAGGCAAAACTCTGCTTTTTATATCTTCCCAAAAGCACTTAACGCAACTCCAAATTCTTAATAAATCTTACTACTGTCTCACAGAGATCCCCATGCTTCCCCATGGTGTATGTTCTCCAACGCTGCAAATTGCAATAAACACAACTTCAACTACTGGTGGTCCTTGGCTGGAGTGCAAAGACACTCCTGGCCACATACTGTCTATTGTCTCCACATGTCACTATTTTTTGTTCTGCTGAACTAATTTTTCAGTTTACTCTGGCGTTCTTTTCCTTTCACCACTCCTTGCATACTTCAGATACTCACTAAATGGTTTGTGAAATGAATATTTCTCCCTTTCTGCACTTTTTTTTTATCTTTCTTCTTTTTCATAGCCCCAGACCAGTGAAACTTTAGGAAAATAAATCAGCTCACCACTCTATCAGAGAGCAAGCAAGGAATTGCTCCAACCTTTCTCATACTACAGTCTCTCAGGACCTGGGTAGAGTTAAACTAGGGAGGAAAAAAAAAAATCAACTAAGTGTTGTGTAGTGGAAGAACATAGAGAATTTCTGACTTTGTACAAAGAAGTGAAAACATGCATTTAAGTTTACTTATAATTTTAGTAATAAGATGTTTTATATTTTTGTCTTGTTTCCTTTTATCTGGTTGAGATCAGTTATTATTTTAATTTCACTTAGCTCTGCGGCTTTGTGTTTCTGCAGTCTTCCATAGTTTCCACTGGGAGAGTTTTAGGTTATAAATGCACACATGCAATTAACTGGGTTAAAAACATACACCATAAAATTAAAGCAAACTTAAAACGCAAATTTTGTTAATTTTTCCTCAGTACCCACTTTTCATTTTGTTGCAAATTAGCTCCCCTTTGGGCAGTTTTGTAACCCTCTGTCAAGTGGGTTTAATTTACTTTTTTCTTTTGTGTTTTTTTTTAAATTTCTTACTCAACATGGAACCACTTAGAATTTAAAGAAATTTTAGGATAGACAAAGCTGCTTGGTGGACACATAAGATATGGAAGCACACCATTTTAGTTTTTTCTTGTCCTTAATTGTCAGACTTGAGAATTTCAGCTAATTTCTTCTCCACAGATAATTTTAGTGACTCAATTTTGTGTGCCTAAGATTTTATATTTCAATGGGATAGGGTTATTGGAATACATTAACAGAAACACAAATATACGAAGTTAGTTTTAACCTGGTTTTAAATTCCCATATGTTCTAAAATAAAAATGAACTCAACAGATAACTTAAGGTTCTGTTAAGATAAGGGTGTTTACAATCAGTGTCTTATCTTACTGGAAAATATCTGAGTTTTTCTTTAGATAACTGGACATAATATAGCTTCAAATAAGTGAAGGTAAATTGATAGAACATCTCAATTGTTTCTTATGTCCACTCCCTTATTGGACGTCTGCCTTTGATTCTGTAGTCAGACCTCTGGCTTCTAGATTTAACATAGGTTTTTTTTTTTTTTTTTTTAAAGAGAATTTTCATACTGTGGCAGGAGGATGTAATTTATGTTTAATAATTTATGGAGCACCAAACATGTGGGCAGTAGGTCAAGTATAATCTACAAGGCTTAGTTGGAAAGATAGTTAAGACTTGAAAGACTTCCCTGATAATGAGTGCACAGGGAGATGCAGTATTTTCCCTCTAGGTAAGAACAGAAAAAGTAGGGGATGATTGGCAGCTGAACCTGAATACTGTGCAATGTATGTAAAAATTAAGTTGATTTTTTAAAAATATAAGTTATGTATGTACTATGCTGTGACAGGAATTGATTATAATAAAGCATGGAATACCTTAAAGGACATTCCCTTATTCAGGATTCTAGTCTAAAGACCTATTATAAAAAATACCCATTAGTTACCTTAAGTAAATCACAAGCACAATTGCCATCCTATACACCGATGCATGCATCTGGATCCCTATGCAGAAAATTCAAAGTCTACAAAATACAAACTTTGCTTGTGGAATTCACCTGCCAGTGTTTTGCTGCTATAAAGCATTAATTAGAGGAATGAAGACAAGACCAGATCAAAATACAAATGGCCAGAATGGATGAATGCTTATAACAAACATCCAGGTCAATTTAAACCTAAAGAACGTTTAGTCACACATTACCATGTTGTAAAAAACTAGTCACAGAACATTTAAAATATAACAAGTCCAACTTCTTTTTTTTTTTTTATTGTAAACAAATGGGATACATGTTGTTTCTCTGTTTGTACATGGCGTAAAGGATACCATTTGTGTAATCATAAATTTACATAGGGTAATGTTGTTTGATTCATTCTGTTATTTTTTCCCTTCCCCCCACCCCTCCCACCCCTCTTTTCCCTCTATACAGTCCTTCCTTCCTCCATTCTTGCCCCCCTCCTTAACCCTAACTCTAACCCTAACACTAACCCTCCCTCCCCCATTATGTGTCATCATCTACTTATTAGCGATATCATTCGAACTTTGGTTTTTTGAGATTGGCTTATCTCACTTAGCATGATATTCTCCAATTTCATCCATTTGCCTGCAAATGCCATAATTTTATCTTTCTTTATGGTTGAGTAATATTCCATTGTATATATATGCCACAGTTTCTTTATCCATTCATCAACTGAAGGGCATCTAGGTTGGTTCCACAATCTGGCTATTGTGAATTGAGCAGCTATGAACATTGATGTGGCTGTATCTCTGTAGTATGCTGATTTTAAGTCCTTTGGGTATAGGCCAAGGAGTGGGATAGCTGGGTCAAATGGTGGTTCCATTCCAAGTTTCTAAGGAATCTCCACACTGCTTTCCAGAGGGCTGCACTAATTTGCAGCCCAATCAGCAATGTATGAGTTGTTTACCTTTCTGCCCACATCCTCGCCAACACCTGTTGTTGCTTGTATTCTTGATAATCGCCATTCTAATTGGGGGTGAGATGGAAATCTTAGGGTGGTTTTTGATTTGCATTTCTCTTATTACTAGAGATGTTGAACATTTTTCCATATGTTTGTTGATTGCTTGTAGATCTTCTTCTGTGAAGTGTCTATTCATTTCCTTAGCCCTTTTGTCAAACTGGATTATTTGCATTCTTGGTGTAGAGTTTTTTGAGTTCTTTTATAGATTCTGGGGATTAGTGCTCTATCTGAAGTATGATTGGCAAAGATTTTCTCCCACTGTGTAGGCTCTTTCTTCTTCGCCACTGCTGATAGTTTCCTTTGCTGAAGCTTTTTAGTTTGAATCTATCCCAGTTATTGATTCTTCCTTTTATTTCTTGTGCTATGGGAGAACTGTTGAGGAAGTCTGGACCTAAGCCGACATGTTGAAGATATGGACCTACTTTTTCTTCTATAATTTGCAAGGTCTGTGGTCTGATTCCGAGGTCCTTAATCCATTTTGAGTTTAGTTCATGCATGGTTAGAGATATGGGTTTAGTTTCATTCTATTGCATATGGATTTCCAATTCTCCCAGCACCATTTGTTGAAGAGGCTATCTTTTCTCCATTGCATATTTTTGGCCCCCTTTGTCTAGTATGAGAAAAATTGTATTTATTTGGGTTTGTGTCTGTGTCCTCTATTCTGTACAATTGATCTACCTTTCTATTTTGGTACAAGTCCAACTTCTTAAGGAAAAAGTAAATAAAGGTTTAAATTTCAGTTCCCCAAAATAATTTTAA
Source organism: Sciurus vulgaris (assembly GCF_902686455.1). Lineage (NCBI taxonomy): Eukaryota > Metazoa > Chordata > Mammalia > Rodentia > Sciuridae > Sciurus > Sciurus vulgaris. The sequence goes on from NC_136476.1 coordinate 28,376,756, forward strand.
TAAAAATGAAACTAATTTATACATAAAGTATTAATTTTTTATGTATTGTATTCCATTCTGTTAGCAGCTCTTCTGCTTCCTAGAAGTTATCCTAGCAAGTTTGAACCCTGGTTTCTGATTGAAAACTGGCAATACCTGTTTGTGTACAAGGTTGTTATTGGTCCAGGAATGGGCCATAACATCTGATGTCTTAGTCAGATCAGAGATAGGCTCATTAGGCTATGGTTAAGGGACAGTGTTGATTCCACTGTTAATGAACAAAAAAACAAGTCCTTTGTTCTTCTGGCCACCATCTTGTGATTGTAATGGAGGAAACATGGCAAAAATTCAACATGAAGAGGAGGAAGGAGGGAAGGGATCATGGAAAACTTGAGTGGAAACCCAATATTCACACTGGGAGTCTTGTTGGCTTCTGGACTTTTGTGAAACAAGATAAACATCTCCAACACAGTCCATTGGAGTAGGGATCCATTTTATTTGCAGCCTCTTCTTACATTTCCACTGTGAATATTTCAGGAAATGTCTTCTCTTTCTCTTGAATCACAGTTTGTACTTGTTAAATTCATTTATGGGCAGGATGCTGTGTTGACATTTTATATATGTAATCTTATTCTCCTGAAAACCCTCACTTTACAGATGAGGGGCTCAAAGCACAGAGAACAAAGCAATATGTTAAAGTAACTCAGGATTCCAACTAGTGCTGTTTAGTGGCAGATATTCATGATTTTTTTTTTTTTTTTCATTATGCCACCCAGGCAAAGACTTGTAAAACATTATAGAAGATTTCCTGGTTGGCAGAGATGTGCTAAAATGGATTCTTTAAAAGGTATCAAGAAATACCTGGGTAATCACCAATGCTTTTGCAATGAATAAAACACTCGCTGGATACTGGGGGAAATTTCTTATCCTTCTACCCAAAACTGCAAAAACCTTTGGAACAAAGAAATTATTAACGCCAACACAAAACCATCATTGATTACATTTCCCCATGTGGTTTTCCTCTCTATTGTAGAAATCCTTCCCTAATTCAAAAGAAGCTATTAATAAAAAGCTAATCTCTTCTCATGTGAAGAACAGCGTATGGTGCAAATATCTCAAATTGTGTTCTAAACACGGTTTCACTGAAGGGGTTAGAATAGCAGGACTATCCTACCGAGTCATAAGGGAAAAGAATGGACATCTCTGAATAAATATAGGGAATTCTTATCACGAAAAGTGGCTTATTTGACTACAAACAGTGACATCGTCAGAAAGTATTCTTCTCTTTTCTATAAGCAACATATAAAATTGCCAGATTCTACACAACACATGTCAAGAACAAGAAAACTAAAATAAATGTTGAAAACAGGCAGCATTAAGAAGCAGTGCTTACTTAACTGGAAGGAAATAGGAAGAGAGGAAACATAAACAAACTCCTGCGTTTGCATTTGAGTGGCAGGATCTTTCTTATTTTCTTAAATTGAAGAAAACCATGGCGTGTTTGTTTAGACAACATGTATTCAGTAAAGGTGAGTGCAGCAAATTTTAAAATCACAAGTTCTGTTTTTCATGTTTATTTTGATCAGTCTTCTTAAGACTAATGTAAATATTAATTAGTATGTCTTTAATAGGATAGAAAATCCAAAAGTGAATGAAGTATAATATTGCTGACTTTATGATTAAAAAAAAAAAAAAAACATTGATTGCTACTATAGGATAATGATCAGGTCCAAACATTGAACTTCTCTAAGAGATATGTTTTAAAGTCTATTTTAATGAAAATAATTAACATGTTCTATAAAATTAGAAATGCATTTAAAAGGGGAAAATAATGTTCTATTGATTATAAAATAGTAGGAAAAATTCTTTTTAATTTAATATAAACATGGGTGACTAACTTGAGGAGATGATAGTTGGTAAATTATTTTAATAATTGTAACCAAATGTTTACACTGCAAACTGTGAGAGCATAAAACTGTGAAGTTGTGGAGCATAGCAAGAAGATCATAGTGAGGTTTGATCTTTATTCTCAAGGGAATTTTTGGCCTATAAACTGACAGTTATAAAGAGAAACAAAGCATGTTGAATACTCTGAGATAGAACACAGATTTTGACATTCAGAGCAGGAAGAGAAACACCCCAAAGGATCTCAAGTTCTGTTTTTCACATTATCATCTATCGGTTCTCTCAAATGAGAAACTTGGAATCATTTCTTCACTTTCCCTTCATAATTCATTAACTCAGTCCTTAAGTATCATTGTAATCTCTCCACCCCACTGCTCCAGTTCAGGATTTCATTGCCATCTTTTCTGGGATGTTGCAAACGATTTCCTTTTTTTAAAATTTTTTTTTTCTCTATTTGCAAGATTTTCCTGTTTTTAATCCATTCTCTCCATCTTTGACATGGCCATATTTACACAAAACAAAACAAATTGGATTACAGAAAATTTTAACTTTCTTTACATGCTTTTGCAGTTTCTGCTGTAGCAAGCAGGTACTTTTATGGATTTAAACAAACAAACTTTAAGTGAAGATCTTTGGAAATATTAAATTGTTATGTAGAAAGATGACTGTTTCAGAGATGGGATCTTGAAAGATCAATCTGGATGCAGAGTACAAGAAGGATTAGAGGAAGAAAATCAAGCAACAGAACCTGGCTTTTTCTGCTCTCTGTACTCTTAGTATTTACAGTTTGGATAAAGACGGAGACGATATGTCTCTGATTTGGGGATCAGATTAAATTTGGAACACTGAGAATTTTGCCCTGAGTGTTCCAGTTGCATTTCTGGGTCAACTCAGACTAATACTGGTTGCATTACCACTAAAATTAATGCTGTTCACCAGGGAACAGATGTGAGTTCATCATGTGAGTTCAAGAATAGGGACTTCTGATTTCTAATCCATCCTGATACCCTCTTTAGCTTTGGGGAATTGAGTTGGTAAAGCTGCTTTGCAGAAATGTGGTTATTAAATATGCACAGGCCTTCTTTCATTGGTTAATATGTCTGATTCCTTCAGTAACCACATTTTTCAGTGCAAACATCTCTTTATACACAGTTATTAATTTTTTGTTCCCTCTTTGGAGTTTTTCTTAATTATCACCACAAAATCAAGTTCATAAATTAATTGATATTAATCTACTAGTAAGAAGACCAAATCAGCTAATTCATTCATGTTTAGACAAAGCCTATGTCAGACATTTAACACAATATCCAGTTTTTAAGCATTACTGTGGTGTCAAATTGCACAGGCAATATTCCCAAGTTCCTTGCTTCCAATTATAAATAGGGAAACCCTATATATTTTGGTCTAAATTTTTATAAGATTCACAGATGACTGTTTAGATTGTACATGTTTATGTAAGATATTTAAAACCAAATATTAAAGCAGTCAGTTAGAAGCTCGTTTCAAATTGATGGCCTTGTTAATGCAATTGGAAAATCAATAAAGATTCTGCTCTGGTTTGGTTTAGTAAGAGTGGATTTTGACTTGGATTATCTAGAAATTGTGTGCTATATATGTATACATTATATTAATGTGTTATATATATACATATGTGTATATAATAGTATGTGTATATATGATATACATATGCATATATATGTACATATAGCAAACAAAGAAACTTTCACAAATCATTTCTAAAGGTTTCAGTTATTACTATTATTGCAAACAACATAAGACCTAGGAATTTCAGAGTTCCTGGGATGACCTTACTGTTTTGGTAAGAATATATTAAATATACATCCTAAAATATCTGTGTCATTTCAGAAAAGGTGAAGTGTATGGCTACCAAAGAATGCAAATTAATTCAGAGTAGCATTGCAGATCTCTAGGGTGGTAATTTTGTCTAATGGGAACTTAATAACTCATATTAAACACATTACTAATCTGATGCTTGCTTACAGTAAATTAGAACCAGTGAAATTATAAATCACTTATTAAAGAAAAAAGAATATCTCTTGAATTAAATTTGAATCTTCTCTTAACTAAGAAACAGCAGGTAGAAAGAATCCTTGTTGTTTCCAAATGAATTCCAATCAAGTTTTGTATTCATGTTTGAATGTTAAGTAAACATGTTTAATCCAGACACAAACCAGTATCTGTCATATGATCACATAATTCTGTAAATACAAGCTGTATATTTCACCAGTCACACTGAACTGCATTGACCTCCATTACATATTCTTGATGGGCGGGACCCTGGTCATGTGTTATCTAATTCTAAATATGTGGCAATGCATTGCAGAGAATTCAAGTTTGGTTACTGCTAAATAATAACAATAGTAATAATAATAATAAAATCAATACAAAAGAAACCACGAAACTGACCCCAAATTTATATTCTGCATCAAACATTGTTCTGCAAAAACTGGAAAAACCATTAAAATTTGTTTTAATTAGTTAAAGAGCATTTAAGAGCACCATTAAAATTTTTTCTTTTCTTTGCATTATCCAGTGTGACATGGAATGAAGTTTCCTAATACTAAGAATACATCATTCTATCTTTTTGTAGTCTTTAGTTTTTATCATTACACTGGTTCGCAGATATTGCTGTTTATAATTGCAGGTCAAAACAATATAATTATATATTCATCCATTCATTTATACCTTCACTCATCCCAGTTTTAGGGTACCTACCATATGCCAGGTGCTGCTCTAAAAGCTTGCACATAAAGCAGTGGTCTAAACAAAGTCCATATCCTCATGACTGCACTCTGGTGTGGAAAGCAAATTCTCAACACATCAAACACATTATATGTCAGTTGGTCACAAGTGCCTGAAAGGGAGGGCATGATAAAAAGGGGAATGGAGAATGAGGTGGAAGAGGGTTTGTTATTTTATCTTGTGCTTTCAGGGAAGGCTTAATGATGTAATCACACACACAAGAAGAACAAATTAGAATAAAATGAAGGGGTGAGCTGTGAAGATATCTAAGGGAATCACACTCCAAATATAGAGGTTGGCAAATTAGAAGTCTTGTAGCTAAAACAAGATGAGTTTGTTCAAAGAACAATGAGGTGACCAGTGTTGGAGCTGAGTGAGACCCAAGGAAAGTGAAAGCGAGGGTCAGAGAAGTTGTGGTGGATAGTGGTTGGGAGATGACACACTGTTTGTACAGGCCATTGAAAGGTGACAGATTTTTAATAGGGGAAGTGCTAGAGTATTGCATGTACAGGTCTGACATGAGCTATCTTATTTATTAAAGAACACATTGGCTACTATTTGAAGGTTATAGTGGGATGAACAAGAAAGATCAGTTCAGGAGGCTAAATTAATAATCCAGGTGAGAGATGATAATGAATCAGATCAGAATCAATAATGGATCTGAAAAGAAGTAGAAAAAATTCTGGATATACTTTGAAAGTAGAACCAATACATGTTGCTGATGGAGTCAATGGTTTAACTGAAAAAAGAGGAGTCAAGGATGATTCTTAAAACTTTTTGTCTGAAAAGCCTGGAGTAATGGGGGCAGGAGGGCTGTTTATGAGTCAGGAGAAGAAGGGCAAGAGTAAGTGGTGAAAAGTCAGTAGCTCCACTCTGAAAGCTGTTCATGCCTAAATTCACAAGGATATGTGAAATAGAGTTGGAAGTATTTTTTGAGTTATACACAGAAGACATGCCTGGGGGTATCAATCTGAGAGATAGCAGTAAATAGATTGCATTTTCTTAAAATATAAAGAACTTCTTAATTTAGGGAAGAAATCAACCATCTTATGGAGAAATGGATTAGAAGAAATGAACAATTCACAGAAAAAGAAAGCAAAAGCTCTTTACCATAACACATAGATGCTCAACCTGGTAAGAAAAAATTTCAAACTGAAGCTGTTAGATTGACAAATATCCCAAACAATCTGGCATCATATCATGTTGGTGGAGTTGTGCAAGACCAACTCTGGAGGTGTGCTGTCCTCTTACATTGCTAGCAGATATGCAAAATGGCACAACTGTACAGGGGACAATTTGCAACTATGTATGCAATTATCCCTCGATTCAAAAATACCAATTCCAGAAATCATCGCAAAAATACCAAATAAAAACCACTCCTAACAGACATGCAAAAATCTATCGTAAGAATATTTGTAAGAGCCAAAGATTTAAAGCAACTGAAATGTCCATCATATAAAGGTTGGTTGAATAAATTATGGTGCTTCATCCAATAGAGAACCATGCAGCTGTGGAAAGGGATGAGAAATATCTTTAAAGACTTCTATGGAGCAATATGTACGATACATTTTTTGATAAAACAGGCAAAGAGGGAGACAGATATGTAGTATGCCATTATTCACCAAGATAGGACGTTTTATGACTGTATGTATTTGCTTATATTAAAAAAAATCAGAAGACCAACCATAAGCCCAACTTTTAAAAAGTATTTATAGAGAAAACTAGGGTACAGTGTAGAAAAGTAGATGATTAGAGTTTTTTTTTTTTTTTTTTTTTTTTTTTTTGCAATTGAATACACATAGATCAGATAGGATAAGTATTTGATCTGCATTTTATTTGGTGGCTTACAGATTTTACTTAGAAATTATGTAAACATTTCACACAATTATGAAAATAAATTAAGTCTAATGATTCCTGAAATTATTCTGGATACTGGAAAATAAAGGGAGCATATTATTATTTATCCCATCTTTCTTATATGAACCAATTACTATTGAGAAAAAGTTTCTGTACGCAGAAGTATTATAGGTATTAAAAGAAAAAGAATGGTAACATTGAAATACCATTACTTTATAGATCCTGATGAAATAATAGACCTAGAACTTAAGCATTAATGGCCCCAAACCACAGGAGCTAGAGATGTAGCTCAGTGGTAGAGCACTTGCCTACCTGGGCTCAATCCCCAACACTGCAAAGAAAAAGAAGAAGAAGAAAAAAAAAAGGCCCAAAATTACAAAAAGGAGAGAAACCTATGAACAATATGATTCCTGATGAAAGAATGCAACTAGCAATTTACAGAAAACAGGGAGGATTAAAGGACACAACTGGAAAGCAACTGGCAAAATCCAGACTCTGGGCAAGCAACTGTGTTTCTTCAATAAATAAATTGCAAAGGATAAACAAACAAACAAACAAACAAACAAAAACAACAAAAAACAAAAAAAAGAAAAAGAAAAATTCTCATCTCTAGGCAAATCCTAGAGATGAGAACAGGGACATACCAACCTATCTCACTGTCTTGACTTCATCTGAATTCAGAAATTATTTTTTAAAGACATTTATGAGGTAATTAGAAATTAGAGATTGGACTAGTTATTTGGTTTTATAAAAGAATAATTGTTATTAAATTTTAGGTATGTTAATAATATCATGATGGATTTTTAAAATTTAGAATTTTCAATTAAAATATTTATGTATCAAATGAAATTTTTGGAATATGCTTCAAAATAATAGGGGATGATTGGGGATGAAACAAGACTGTTCATGAGGTGGTTATTGTTGAAGTGGGTGACTCATTAGTCTGTTGACTTTTACAGAGGTTTAAATTTTTCAACAGCAAAAAGTCAGAAGCATATCACATCTGAAATTTTACCCTACTGCAAATAATCAGCCTACCATGGTTTCATGGATAAGGATAGGAGACAGAAGATTCCTGAATCAGATACAAAGGACTCCATTACTCCCAGCTCAATAAGCAGCATGAGCTTTAGAATATACACATTGGTTCATCTTGACCATCAGATTCCATGCGTAATGCAAAATGGCTCAGGTAGGCATGAGTTCTAAGTTTAGGGAACACAAATCTTTTATAAGTAGCCTATCTAACCTTTGCCCCAGGGGAAGATGTTTTATTATTATACTGGAGAATAAACAAACCTACCTTTTGTTCCAGAGGGACAAACTATTTCTGTCTTCTAAGGCTGCTTATGACCTTAGAAAGATAGTCTAGAAAAGAGCTGGTACCCCTGCTCACAAGAAGGGCAAAAACAAGAGCCCCATGGAGAATTGTCTTATGACAACATATGAAATGCCCCTAAGTCCCCCAAACAAATCTTCTCTTCAGAATTTGGGTGTTTAAAAAATATCCCAGGTGAATTTGATCCATATATAGAATTGAGAACCAATGTATTTTCTACATTTTATTTTGCAATTTATTCATTCATTTCAGATATTTGGGAGTTGATGATTTCTTAATGTATGTTGACATAATTATATAATTAATTCCAATATTCACTCTTTTGTTTTCTTGTTTCATTGAGAGACATAACTTTTGAGCTTTTGAATATGGCAGTCCCACTTTACTCTTACTGCCTCCTTTTGGAATAGTATTTGAAACTTTTTTTTTTTTTTTTTTCTCCAGAGTTCCTGCCAAATGTTTTTAGAATGTGTTTGTATGAACTTGGACTATTTCTTATGTACAAACAATTTGCCACATGTTGGAAGAGTTGATTGTTTCTTTTCTTGGAAAGTATTTTTGGGTTTGGGAGTATTTCCTACACCACTTTCTCTTTTCTTTGGCCAGCTAATCGACCACCTATTTTTTTTAACCCTACTATTTTTGTTCCCTGGCACAAATTTATCTTTGGTTTCAATAAGCACAGGTGGGTAATTTTGTTTGTTTGTTTCTTTCTTTCTTTTTTTTTTTTTTGTTCTACTTGGTAGAAATCAGGCTTTTATCACTTTTTATAGGATCTATTTTTCCTATTTCTTAATTTTTTTAAGTATCCTTATTTTTCTTCCTTTCTTTTGAAGTGGAGAAAAAACATACATAAGTATAATTCCATGTTAATAGTTGCTTAAAGCACACTATTTTTATTCTTAGAAATACCATGCAAGACATGTGTGCATGTGGATGTGTGTTTGTGTTAGAGTAAATTCTGGTGCTTTCTGTACCACTCATATGTAATCCATATACAGACCCAGCTTTGTCTCTATTTATTTATAAAGGGCTGCATTGCCCAGTATTTACTCTCATAAACTCTACAGTCCATCTCAGTTCAAACCTAGTTGTGTTATTTATTAGCTCTGAGACTTTAGCTCTATTACCTAGACTTTTTGAAACCTCTGTTTTCTTATCTTTAAACTGAAGAGAATAACAGTATTTCTGTCCTGGGTATCTCATTGGAATGTAGGAGTTAATATATGTAAACCACTTAGAATAGTATTCAGCATATTTTAAACACTATATAAGTATTCACATTTGTGGTTGTTTTCCTTCTTTCTTTCATTCCTTCCTCCCTCCCTCCCTCCCTATTTTCCCCTCCTTCCTTTATACACACATACAGGCACATGGTAACAAATCATTTAGACTCTTTACATCTAAATCTCCTCATCAGTGATATACAAAAGTTGAATTATATGTCCTTTAAGCTACAAAATATGTGGCAGGTAACAAAAAGCCTTAATACTTAACATATTTTTTCTGGTTTGGGGTACTGAGGATTGAATCCAGGGATGTTTGGCCACTGGGCCACATTCCAAATCCCCTCGCCTTAAAATTCTTTTTTTACATTGCTGAGCCTAGCCCTGAACTTGTAATATTCCTGACTCAGCCACCCAAGACCCTGGGATTACAGGTATGCTTTGAGTACAAAGCAATAATTACATTATTAATAAATAATTGCATATAGGATTTTTTGTACAAGAATAACCAAAAATTTTGTGGAAGTTACTTTGTCAAAGTAACTGCTTCTTTGCATATATTATCTCATTTAATCCCCACAATTATCCTAAGAAGCAGGTATTAATTTTTGCATTTTGAAATTAAAGAACCTTACTCTGAGACAGGTTAAATAACTTACCCTAAGGCCTACAGTTATTTCAGTATTGCCACCAGCCAGGATTTGAAGCCAGTTCTATAAAACTTTAATACTTGAGCTCTTTTCAGTGTCCTATATTACCTCCCCAAGGTTAATGATTCATAAACTTGAAGAAGTAAACATTTTTGTTTCTTGAATATGTTAATCAATTCTGATTCTTTATAAAAAATAACATCACTAAAGTTGGATTCAGCCTGGAAACAGAATAAATATTTTGCTTTTGAACTTAAAAGGACAATAATCACCACTGAGAGGGACTAAGATGTTTGCACTTAGGTGATGCCTATCAAGTCTTTGGTAAATTCCATGTTTTTAGAAATGTTCTTATTGTTTAAAATATCCTGTGAGAACATGTGTAGGAGAAAAACATGTAAAGTTAAATACTGTCATAAAATCATTGCCATAAGACTAAGGAAAATAATAGCAGCATCACTAATACAAATCAAATGTCCCCTGGCACCCCAGGTCTCTTTGTGACTCCCTCTAGGCTGGAACAGCTATTTTATGCAAGTTCATGGTTCCTTCCAGCCACTTTCTATACATTCCTATTGTTGCCTCATGATTTAGTCTGTCTGTTTACAATTTGTGATTTTAATGTTATTGATGGTTATTTTCCTGCACAAGTACTTGGGCCAAATCGATTGAGCAGGAAAGCAAATTAACTTGTTTAACTGCTCACTTATTCCATTTTAAAAAATACCCTACATAGCCAATCAATAGCAAGTTGGGAGAAAATGTAAGAAGGAGCAAGAAATTCGGCATGTTGAGATAGAAGTGTTTTGCATATACAGCCAAGGGCGTAACAGATTTAATGAGCACAATTTGATTATCACTTAAGGAAGTGATACAGGTATGAGAGTCATTGGACTCCACATAAATACTTCTGAGAAAACAGTTGGGGTGTCACTTCCATGTGACACATTTCAACCATTACCTCCTGAACATAGTTTCTACTTCACGTATATAGTGAAAAGAATGTTGGAGTCAGGGTTAGATCTGACCTTTCTTTACCCTGTGACTTAAGTCACCTGAACTTCTTTGAATTTGGTTTGTCACCTGTCAAATGTGGGTTCAGCCAACAGTTCTGTAAGGTTTCATAGCTCCAACTTGTGACTTGCACCCATCATTTTAGGTCAGGTTGAGAGTACAAAGCTGATTAAAATTTTAACTATTATAAAACTATTACTTATTCAATGAAGATGAAATGATGCACATAAAGTCACAAAGTATAGCCTCTTAAAGTTCCGAAATGCACTTTCTCAAAGAGGTTTAACAAAACTACTGTACTTAGTGGTTTCTTTAGAGATCTCATTACAGAGGATTAGCTCCACATCTCTGTAGCTGAACTCATTAGCCGAGAGGAGTAAATACTTTAAAATGTGATTAACGAAGAAACAGTTGGGAGTGTGGGGGAACTTTGAGAAGCCTGGTGGTTTTGAAGTAACAGGAAAGATTCCTCCATTTTGATGCACAGATGTGGACAAAAGTTAACACAAAACAGGGTTTCCCTATTATTTGTGCATAGTTTTGGTTATGTGGAAGTGCTGTGCTAAATCAAATGCATTACATGCTAATTATACATAAAATTATTTAAAGTCACACTTGAAAAATCAAATGCCTCTGTTTTCCTTTATTTTCTGTAAGTGAACATTGTTGGTCAGGTCCACATGATTTGGGAATTCAGTTGCATTTATTATAAACAATATCATAAAGGTATATATTTTAGTGCCTTTATATTCAAATACACTGAAACATCATGCTAAAAAAGCACATTTAGCTTCAGACAGAGTGTCCCTGGTGTTCCTGAATAATAAGGCCACATTCAAGCCAGACAAAGAGATGAAAGTGAAGAGCAAGGCCTGAAGACACTAAAGGAGAACTGATCATTCTTCCCTCCACAGTATTCCTTTAGACTAAAATGGATACAGATAAATCATAGGGAAAAACTCAACAGATTCCAGCGTCTCCTTTTCCTTTGTCAAAGCAAAGCTTATCCTTTGTTTGGCTTTGTTGTTTTGAACAGGTGTAGTTTTGTTGGCATTTTGTTTGGTAAAGGGGTGGTATCCCAGATGGTCTTCATCTTCCTTTATTTCTTACCTCGTATTATCTTAAGAATGATGGCAAATGTTTGGCAGAACAAGAGATCAACGAAAACATACTCCAGTGTGTAACATCCACTCTTCACACCCAAAGAAAAAGGTAACCACAAAAGAACTCTCATTCCCAGACCACCAGAGCATTGCCTGCCCCCTACTCACTAAGGAGAAGTGCAAGATATCTAGAATATTTGTTGATGGACATTAGCTCTGCTCCAGCTGTCAAAAACACAGCTGTTGGGTTTCCTTCTGAGTGATCAGTGCCACAGATGCCCTCCAGCTCCTGTGTTCCCTGATAAGGTCCAGTGGAGAGCTGCAAAAGAGCTGAACACTTGGCTTCTAATAGCAAATGCAAAAACAAATTTTACAACAAATTGCATTTTCAGCGCTGCCTGATGCCATACGATTAAACGGGCTGAATTTGTTCTAGTCCACTAACTCGGAAGACATCATGATGGAACAGTTTCTCTCGGTGACTGTTAAATGTTAAAGCAGTTAAGGGAGAAGCATTTTTTTTTTTTTTCTTTTCAACTTTTACTACAAAGCAAGGGGGTGGGGAGAGAAAGCTGATCAAGCTTATTAGAGTTACCCAATTAGGAGAAAGCAAATAAGGCCATTTAGCATCTTCATTGGGGTAAAAACTGTCAATAAGACCTCTCCATGACTCCTTTGTACAAATTTCTAAAAAAAATTTTAAACCTGAAGAGCAGGAGAAGAAAAAGGCAATATTTTTTTCTAGCATTTTTGATGTTTTTCAAAGATATACAATAAACTAACAATATTGATATATATTTTAATGTTATTTCTGCTAGTCCCTACTGTGCGGTTGGCACTATATATGTTTAATTTATTTAATCCTTTCAGTATGCCTTTGTGATATGTCCTGTTTTTTATTTTTTATTTTTATTTTTAACAGATGAAGTAACTAAGGCCCAGAGAGGTTATGTAACTTATTTAGAAACACAGAGGTAGGACGTGGCAGAAGCAAAAACTGTATGAGCCCAATAGGTTCAGAGTCTGTGCTCTTAATCACAATATTCTGCTACCTCTTGAACACACACTACTTTGATATTTGTTCATATGCAGTGCTACTGTTTGGCTTGCTTCCTTGAGAACAATAGTTTCAGTGCAGAATCTGTTCAATGACTCATTTTTGTATTAATAAGTGCAAACCACAATCTAGTAAATTGGTCCATTTATACTCATGGAGGGAGTTGTTCCTCTTGCAGGAAATGTGTAATTCCTGCTTTCCTATGCCTTTTCATTGACTTGCTAGCCTGATGGTGTTCAATCCAGGATATGCACTGGAGTAGCCCTACGTTTATAATCATTCAGTGGGAAAGTTATGGAGCTTCAAGAGAACTGGATTTGCCATTCTGTCACTTACTAAAAATCTTTTCCCTGAGTTCTTTAGAGAAAACTGAAATACCCTGTCAACTAAACAGGGTTGATACAATCAAATGTGACAACACACAGAAATATATTGCAAAATATAAGGCATTATTGTGGGTGGAAAATCTAATGGCTCCCTAGACTAAGCAGGCGAGGGAGACTAGGGAGGCACTGGGGCCTTTGCTTTGGTGGGAACTTCCCCACTACTGCAGGAACTGGGCACCAGACTGTGGAGCAGAGACACAGTGAGGCAGAATGGGATAAAAGGAGCAGCTCCTCTGGAGCTTGCAAAACTCAGGAGATGAATTTCATACAAAAAGATTAAAATCCTTCTTTACAATTAATCATGTAGCTACTCACGATTTCATTCACAGAATCATTCAAGAACCATTGATGAAATCTTCTATATATCAAGAAATTTGTAAGGTAGTCAAAACATCACAATAGGAAGACTGCATACTGTCTGCTCTGATGGAGCCAACAGCCTGAGAGAGGAGACAAATTACTAAATGGACAAAGACTGTGCACCCTGCCTGGTTCAGGGCAAGTGTGTTCACAGACTCTTTGTGATGCCCTTTTCTCTGCCTTGAGTGTAACCTAACAAAGTTGCTAGTAATTGGTTGAGTGGTTAAGAGGCATGCACTTTGATATCCACTCGCCTGAACTAGATTCCATTTTTGCAATCTATGTGACATTGGCATAGTTCTCAACCTCCTAAATCTTAATATATGTACCATAAGTGGGGATTGCAAGAGCACCTAACTCACAGAGTTGACAAGAAAATTATAACATATGTTTATGCCTATAAAGAACTTAGTACAATGCCTGGAAAACAGAAGCATTCAACAAATATTAGCTACTAGGATTATGATGCCAAAGCTAATGACAGTCTCTTGCTGCCAAGTCCTATCTACTTGTTGCTTTCTGCCTCAGTTTCCCCCTCTGTGCTATGGGACTAATAATAATACTCACCTCACAGTGTTAATGGGAAGAAGTAGGACCAGCCATGTAACCCTAGATTTAGGAATTTAAAACTTCATTATTCCATTTATAACTAAACTTCTACCTGCCCCTTCTTCTTTCATATTCTCCCTCTTCCAACCTCAGATAGATTATCTGATAATTGCCTGATTATAACCAGTCATCCTCTTCCAAGTGCAGAGTGATATTTGAATAGGTAAGAGTAGAAAGAAAAGAGAACTGAGAGTAATGAAACAGGAGTGGGGGCAAGTGCAGGAGCAAACTTGGAAATTAGGGGAATGCTTATAAAGCTTTGACTTGACCCCTAATTTCAATCTAGAAGAAGAATCTTGTTTTCTTTTCTGTTTTGAGCTGTATCTTTGTTTTTTTCTGATTTTCTTATTTTAGAAGGAAGCAATTCTCTCTTCTTCATTGGAAAAATATTAAGAACAATGTAGATGTTGCTATAATAAAATATAAATTGAAAAAATCTATAGCTTTGTTAATATAACAGCAAATAACTTTATAATAAAACAATTTAAAATAGAATAATTAAATGAATTTGGGTTACCAGCATTTATTGATTTACATCTAAATTCTTTCATTTTCCTATTGTTTCCAAATTGAGTCTCATAGGGCCTTAGTGCCTTGAGATTTTAGAAAGTGAAAAAAAAAATTCTATGAACAAATGTGCTTAGGAAATGCTAGTGCTAATGGGTTATTCTTTGTCTTTTTTTTTACTCTTTATGCATATTAAGATAATTTATATGCAAATGAGAATTGAGAACCCCTTGGTCAAAGGGATTCTTTTGGGAGGTTGTAGGCCTTAGTACTTCAGAGTCTCTTGGTTCTTATTGCAACTCTGCTTCTTCCTGTTGGGATTCTACATAGGTACAAATGTTTCTCATCTGCAAAATGGGGATGATAATGGTACTTACATTATAATGTCCCTGTCTGAGAATTAAATGAATCAATATTAGTAGTGTAGTTAGGAAGAATGTCAGGCTCCTAATAACTGTTTTATATGGGCTATAACTTAAAATAAAAGAGGATTTTTAGTTTTTCTAAATTTAGATTACCAAATGGCTTTTCATGGCTTTAACAGTGGATGAGTGTATTTTGGAAGTGACTGGGTAGCACTCAAATTCATTATAGCCTCCATCAAGTCTTTGCTTGTCTCAGTCACCATCCTTCCATTTTGGAATACGTTGGCTACTTCTGATTTTCTTTTATCCATTCAGGGCTCCATCTACACAGTTGTCTTTCTAAAATTCAAAGTTTAATGTATTATTCCCCTTCCTAAAATTTTTTGATTGTTTCCAAGGTCCTGATAGAATAAAGCCCATGCTTCCTATTTATATTCAATCTTGGCATAGCCTTCCCTGAAGCCATTCCTACTTGTCCATAAAACCTCCTCCCCACAAGAACCCCTCACCAGCATACTAACCTAATTCCTCTTTGCCTTAGTCTTCTTACGTTTTCAGAAGTGGATTCCATTCTGAAGCCTTCCCTGGTCCCTTCCTCTTTTACAAAATTAATACACAAATATATGTTAATATCTTGAGTGCAAAAGTTCTTTCTCCACATTTCTAACAAAGCATGAATTCCATTGTATGACAGTTTCTCTTGTGTGTTTGTTGGGTCTGTACCTGAAAGCTCTCTGGAGTCAGGGAAGAGAACACACAGGGGCTCTGTGTGTTTATGGAACACCTGACTTCAGGCCCAGAATGCAAGAGTTTGATAAATATTGCATTATACTAAATAAAGAAAATCAGCATCTTTGGGAAATTGCTTGTTTCATTTTCAAACTCAACTGACTATCCTCAATATTCTTCTCACAATGTTACATTTGGCTCCAATTTATTCTACTTATTTTTTCAGATCACATCGATGTGACTCATAGATCCAGGTGTAGATAGGCCTTGAATGTTGCTTGGCTCATTTCTTTCTCCCTGTCATACTTCATTTTGGAAGATGCTTCAATGCTAAGACAAGAGTAGCGGCCATCAGTTTAAAATCTCATCATGGTACTTAATCCTGCACCTCTCTCCCTCAGTAATGAAATATATTTCTGTCTCATTCTGACAAAAAAAGAGCAGATGAAGTGCCTTTCCATATGAACAGGTCTGATAATCTTAAGTAGAAAAATGGCTTTGCTGTCTTCTTTCTCTATAGCATGCTGTTGGATAAACTAAAGTCACATCCTCTGGTAACGTGCATATTGGAACAGGCAACACTGGCCAGCCTGGTGAATAAATAGGACTTCTGTCTGCGGTGGTGTTATCAGCACTGCTCTTCTTGTCTGGGAATATAAGCAAAGAGCAGCTTTCCCCACTATCGTGAAAACCAGCTGATCACAGCTGAGGTGGTAAGAAACACCACCAGACTATCACACCCCACATTCTCTGGAGGCAACAGTGCAACCTTCCCGGGGCATCATCTTGGCATGCCCTGAATACCAGGAGCCAAATAGGCCTTTTAGCTATGTTTCATTTGTGTAGCCCAGCTGTTAAGCAGCAAAATAAAAAACATAAACATCAAAGGAAAATATTATGAGGAAAGAAGAGGTATTTTGGTACACAGTTTTTCCACCAAACAGAATTTCTCTTTTCCTATCTTGTGTTTCAATTAAAATACACTGCATTATGCATACACTTGTGTTTATATTCTCTTAGATTTCAATGCACAGATATTTAAATATTGGAAAACAATTGATAAAACTTCCTGAGTTCATATAAGGCATTTACAAACATCTACAGATTTTAAAACACAGAAAAGATTTTTAGAAAAAAATGTCTTTATATATATATATATATATATCTATATATCTTGATGTAGTACAGCTGATTACATTTTCATAGATTATTCTGGTTTAAAAAGAAATAGAAAGGATTACATATTAGGACTATTTTGTTCAAAATATCAAAGTTCACAAATGAATTATTCCACAAAGATAATGCATACTTTATTCCATAATGAAAATGCATCATCGGATGTGTATTAAATCAAAGAATCTGATAACCAGGAAATTAATACCAAAGACATGTCCTTAAACATTTGGCCAAAAGCCAAATTCCTTAAAGTTGAAAGCGGTCATGCAGTTTGCATTCAAAGATACTGTAGAGATGATTCTAACAATCCTTTCTAATTGTTTTTTTGTTTTGTTTTGTTTTGTTTTGTTTTTTTGTTTTTTTGCTATAGGATAAGCTGCTTTACATTAAACCGGCAAAAGATATTAACCACCAAGCAATGGACATCCCTTTGAATATATCAAGAATGAAACCTGTATCTACATAAAATTTGATTCTATAATAGGAGGATTGAGCACTAAACATAAGTAATCCTTTGGGCAATTTTCTGTGGGGGGAAGGTGGGTGAAAGGTGGGTCAGAATTCTAACCTCCACTCCAAGGGATGTAACAGTTCTGCACATGGCAGAGAGTCAAAACTGGCAGCTGTGTGTTCCAGTTCTATAGTTCTCTGCAGGAAATGGGCATCTGCCCCAATTTCAGCAAAAGATTGGGGCTATGGTAAAAGAAAATTTGTTCTTAACTCAATAAAATATGCATTCTTCAGTTTCTTTTCATTCATTTGGTTTGGATTTTTCAAAGTGATATACAAATATAGTGAAATAAAAGGAATCACAGTTGACATGCTCTTGAAAAGCTTAGAATTTGAAGGACTTGGCTCTAAGAAAATCAAATAGACAATCAAGAGAAAATCATGCTCTGTACCCTTTCCTATAGGTAATTCAAATTTCATATATAGAAGAAGAAAAATCAGTGGAGGGTCACATATGCACATGCTGATTTTTTAAAAAAGAGTATTCCAAGAAATGTTCATACACAAATAATTCCTGAATTTGTTGTTCAGAAAACTATCCAAAGACTACATATTCCAGCATGACAAATTCTTTTGTTTAGAGCTAGGAAATGCTATTGGTAAATCTTGCCAAGTGGGGGCCAATGCAGCAACTCAATTAGCCCTTGTGGTTAGCATATTTGGTCTCAATAGCCCTGCTTTAATTTGCCTGCTTTGTGCATTATGCATATGTTCCTTGTAAAGCTGTTTCTGGAACTTTCTGAAAGTAGATTTTTTTTAAAAAGAGTGAAATATTCCATGATCAAATATAACAGCAAATCTTTCCACAATGTAAAAGAAGTGTTTTGAATTAGGCATTGGTATCCATTCATTTACATGTTTGGTAATAGTCAAAATATTGATGCATTTAATATTCCTTGAGCAGAGTCAACTACATTTTATATATACTGCCAAATACTCTAACTGTATATAACAACATAGGTAACTTAAGTAAATGTCTGTTTCATAAAATAAGTTTGCTCCCATGACCATTTTGTATCTTCATAATTCATAAGATATTCTTCATAGTCATGTTATTTAATAGATCCCTCCAGCTTGCTTTAAGGAGCTGCTACAATATATTTCCCAGACACTTGCAGATTGATGATCTGATCTATGAGAAAGGAAGCAGGTGAAAGCTAACTGATTGGCAGCAGCCAGGATGGCTACCTCCATATTTCAAGAAGAGAAAAAACTATGACAACTGCCTCTAGTTATATCCCCCTCCCTGGCCAAACTTGGTTGGGAGGGTATAGCAGAAGCTGTTTGCCTTGAAATCAACCAGGTGGAACTTTTCAACTAATCTGCCTGGAATCCCTACTCTAGGGCTCTAAAAAGCTATCTCAGCTATCTCAGCTTAACAGGAATAGAGTAGTAACTAAGGAAAATTAAATGCCTTCTTTGACAAGATTAATAAAAAGTGTTATGCTTCTTAATACAATCAATGTTGATGCATAATATAGTCAAGCTAGGATATAAAGCAATAGTTGGAAACTTGCTTTTGATTATATCTAGTGTGGTTAACTGTACTTACTCAGGTATAATGTGGGAATGGAGAAAACAAAATAGTGCAAAACCAAGCAGCAACGACTGCATTGCTTGACCTGCCACAACCAAATATATACTGGGTGATTTAACAACAGAAATTAATTTTTTTATATGCTTGCTGTCTAGGAAGCCAAAGATCAAGGTGTTGACTGATGGGTTTCTGGTGAAAGCTCTCATCCTGGCTTGCAAACAATGTCTTTTCATGTGTCCTCAGTGTTGGAGACAAAGATTGAACTCTCTGGTGCCTCTCCTTATAAGGACCCTAACCTTGAAAGGCACTCTTTTATCTCATTTAAATTTTAAATATCTTGATAAAGGTCCTATGTAGGCTTTGACATATGAAATTTGGAGGAACATAATTTAGTACATAGCCACAAACAAAACCTATAACCAATCTGTGTAACAGTAGAAGGTGAGTCAAAGGAATAATGTGAGATTCTCGCATAATGCTGCACAAAGGCCTTCCTTGAACCAGAAATATTGTTATTGCTTGGGAGTTTGTTAGAAATTCAAATTCTCAAGCTCCATCCTAGACCTACTGAATTAGAATTTGGAATTTTAACAAGATCCCTAAATAATTTGCATGAACATTAAAGTTTGAAAAATACCGTTGTAGCATTTATAATAAAAGCAAGGGTTAATTCTGTTCATTGTGTTAAAATCATCCCTTGTAACTAGAATTGCCAACATTATTTCTTATAACAATATTAACATTCTTAGGAAAAACTAGGCTAGAAAATTCATTAATATTATTTTTGCCATTGTAGGCAAAAGTAATCTATTGATTGAATTTCATATGTTGACATTTTGTTAATGTATCCTATGATAGACTATTAGATTCCTTGCCCAGAAAGTTTAGGGGAAAAAAACCTAACTCTGGACATAAACTAAAACTTTGGTTAATTATACCATTAGCTTAAAACATGCTATTTATCTTTTATAAGTGTTCTGTGGTTAAAAATGGCATTATTTTTGAAATAAATAACACTTTAAAGTAGGCATATATTTTCTACAACATAGGGAGTAGGACATTACTTATAATGGAATTTTCAATTATGTAGCATTTCAAAGCAAGTTTAAAAAATTTATTCCATAATGTCAAAAATGTAGAATTATGCCCACAAAGCTTAATATTTTGGTACAGTCCTAGAAAAGTGTTTAATAAATCAAAAACCCTTCTTATAACTGACATTTATAGGTCCCTACCATATATTTCCTTAATATTCTGTCAAGACACTAAAACAGATGAAATATGCAAGAGAATACAATTTGCTTTGCCAACGAGAAACAAAAGATACACCCTACTATCAGCCTTCAAAATACTAGCATTAGGAGGTCCCTGAAAAATATCAACAGATGTTTTTTGGATCATAATTTGAGATGAACTGCAAATAAAAGAGACATAGTCTCCACATAATAATGTGTGAGAATTTGAAGGAATATAATTTGATGTTAGCATATATTCTGGTTGGCTTTTAGTATGATATTCAAATTTATGTCTGAGCTCTTAATGAATGCTTCACTTAAGAAAGCCACATAGATTAATACTGGCATGACTTACATAATTATTAGGTAAAGTGCCACAACTAATTGTTCATGTTGCTAAATTATGAGGTTTTTCTTAATCTAACTACATTTTTGGATTGTGATTTCAATCTGAAACAGAGTGAAAAGCTATAATAATTTCTATTTATAAGAAACATAGAGAATACTGTGATGTGGTAAAGCATTAGCACTGGATTATAGGCTCTGAGCTTATTTGTAATGCAGATCTAAGTAGGCAGATATTTTTGGAAGGGCCCATTGAGTAACTAAGGAATAGAGCTGTGTGGGGAGGTGGCGCCAACATGTCATGGCATACTTGAGGAGATTGCAAGCACAAGGCATAATGTCTAATCCCTCAAAAGTGTGGTTATTTCATGAAAACCACACCCCACTGAGCTGCCTTATTGCCATTATAAAAAATCTTTATTATAGAAAGCTCTTTTGTGTTGTAAGAAGATGAATTCCACACTTTAGAATGTTAAACAGCAGTTTCAGCAGAGTTCTGTAGTTCACACAGATTAATCTACCCCTTTGGAATATTCATGATTCAATCAGAATGCTCTCTAAGTCTCAGCAATTTTACCATTGTAAAATAAACTAGGTACATTCTGAAGAAACAGCCTGTGCCTCACAAATGCCTTCATTAATTTTTTTAAAGTATTTTATGGATTCTGTTACCATCAAAGAACTTCTCTCTATGAAAGAGGGTACCATCCCACTAAAACAAAATTGGTATTATTGAAAAACTTGGTACTTGAGAAAAACAGGAGAAAGCCAAAACATTATCAGGCAAAGTTCATTGACAATGCAAATCAAATGCACATGGTTTAATTATAATTGTGTATTAACTGAAGAACTGGAGATTATAAATGATGTGTCTCTGGTGAAGAGTTCGGCTGAGTACATTACATATTCATTAACTCTCCATTTTTATTCACCAAATGTCCAGTTCTCTCTCCTACACACCAGGCATTATGCCTCCATGACAGAGAGGAATATTCTGAATTCAGAAGACCATGTTTATATATAAAAACACAAAAACCATACTCAAAAATTCAAGGGTTGGATTTTTATTTTCTCATGTGCAGAAGCTAGAGAAAATAAAGGGAAAATAAAAGAGATCAGTGGAGTAGAGGGAGATTCAGGGAAGGGAGGAAGGATGAAATTAGGAAGGACATTGACCAAAATATACTATGTACATATACAAATATATCACAATGATTTCTGCCTTTATGATATGTATAAAGCACCAATTAAAAATGAATAAATAGCAAAAAAACGAGTAGAGTAGGGGAGGAGGAATTGGGGGAGGGAACAGGGGAGGGAAACAGGAAGTACTGGAGACTGAAAGGGAGCAAATTTTATTTCATGCGTGTATAATTATGTCAAAATAAATTCCACTATTATGTATAGCTATAATGCACCAATAAAAACATTTTTAAAAGGCAAGAAAATTAACTATTAAATATAAAAAATGTTTTTCCACTAAACTGTGTACATTCATCTGTTTAGCAGACTGTGTTGGTTTTGTATAAGGCCAGATATTCTATGAAGATTGTTCAAAGACCAGATTTAGAGAGGGTATCCAAGAGTCCCTGAAGATGCTCACTTTACTGTTAAGGAAGTAGGGGAAGGGGGTAAGGTAGCTGTCGGTTACTTTCCCAGATCCCACACTTACACTGACTTACTTGATTTATTACATTCACTAGTGACTATTTTAACAGATACTATAATTAACGTTTTCAAAGTATGTACTAACAAATTTTCCTTTTTTTTTCTGAAGAAAACTTATCATTTTCATAGTGTAATAGTTTTCTGGCATGCACAAGATGTTATTAAGCTAAGAGGCAATAAACCTACATAAAAACATAGGCCAGTCAACATTTGCTAATTGTTGATGCCCATGCATTGGCTATGAACTGAAGTGCTGCAAAGACAGTTCTTCCTGAAAATATCACTTTGATAATCTTATCGACTGCCTGTTAATTTGTTTGATATTGATGTGATCTAGTGAATCAGTTAAACCCATTTACTAAGTATATTGACATCTATGGTAACTCAGATCCACAGGAAATAATTGTTCATGCTTCATCTTCTTTCTAGGAATGGTCAAGATTAATATAATAAAACTTCTTGATATGAAACATATAGTTTTACTAAGTTATTATCAGACAGCAAAAGAAGGGAAAGAATGGAGTGATATGGAATTTTCCAGAATTCTCTCATTTTTAAATTGTCTGTAATTAGTTGACTCATTTGATTCAATTACACACCAACTTTAAAGAATGGTAAATATATCAGAGGACAACCAGAGAGAAGTCATCTGCACATGTTTAATAAAACACATCCTAGACCTTATCACAAGACCATTCACTTTCAGTAATAGAGTGCTTCTATAGAGGGACTCCGCGGAAGAGGATGAACATGATGAGTGAAAAATCCTCACACCTAGGAGAAAAACAACTCATGCTGTTAGTTTTATGGCAGGTATACTGATGCAAACTCTGTCACCTAACCACAGAGAACCCTGGCCACACATCATGCAATGCTGTCAGTGTCCTGCACCAAATGTGGTGCTTTCTACAAATCAAAATCTCTATTGAGGTATCATTAGTTCAGAAACTTACACTGAGAAATAATCTTTCTGTTTGGACATTGGAGCTTGTTTAAGAATTCTAGATACTGAGTGTCAAGAAATTTTTGCCAAAGGAAAACAGAGAAAAGAAGAGCCAGAAGGAAAAGCAACAAATTTTGCTCTATAGACCAGTTAATGCAGATCACAAGAGCAGGAAAGAACTAGTTTTAGTAGTGGGTAATCAAGAAGGTCACGACGTAGCAACATTTGGGGTGTGTCACTCAGGCTTGCCCTACTCCAATGGGCAACAACAACCTTTGTCCTAGCCTAGGCAGTAGCAGGTATGCCTATTTCCTTCTAACTCTGTGGCTTGTTGCTGTGAGCACTGTATGATCCCCTTTTCTGGAATTCTAGGATTCTATCCTCCATAAGAAATGATAAACCATTTGGGTAAAATTTGTGTATATCCAAAATAAATGATACTACTTCTCCCAGATATTATTGCATCTTAATGAATGATTAATATTAGATAATTATGGTAGAGGAAGAATGGTGGGACATGTTAGGTGTAGAGTCAGCTCCAGTTTGGGATTATAGTCTTTAGAGAAATCTAGGAGGTAACGTGTGTCCTTCTATGCAAAGTGCAAGTCTGATGGTAAGTGCTTTTGACCTCAGATGAAAGCTGTGATTTGGATAAAAATCTAGCATCAGGGCATTAAGGCACATTTTATTTTTACTTAATCTAAGAGCTAATCATTCCACCTAATAAAAGACATACGGGATTCACCATTTGCTGATTGTAGATGACTGTGCATTGGTTATGAATTGAAATTCCACAAAGACATTTCTTCCTAAAAATATCAGTTTGATAATTTTGATTGACTTCTTGTCAATTTATTCACTATTAACTCAATTTAGCTAATCAGTTAAACCCATTAAAACATCTATGGTAACTCCATGGTAACATCTACAATTACCCATTTAATAAAGATACCTCTACTGGCATCCCTAGCTCTTTCAGAAGACTCACTTTGCTTTGCTTTGCTTTACTGTTATTTGTTTACTCTTACATTATTGATGATACCAAATAGTCAGGATGATAAAACTTGGCAGGGTTAAGCATAGGAGCAGAGAATGAAAAGTAGAAGAACAGGAAGAGTCAAATAAGAATGGAGTTAAGAAAGGAAAAAGTCTGTTCATGAGGAGAGAGCACTATACTGTTGCAAGACTTTATCCTCCATCTAAAGTGGAGTAATGAGACCTTGAGTCTTTGGTAAGCTGGTTGGAACAAGCCTCAATTTGCTCACCGTGGGGAAAAGCATGTTGATCACACAGAAAGTTGTCACACAGGACAGTTGAACTATAAACTCCAGGATATAGATAACTCTTCATCTCTTCTGGTTACCACTGTATCTCCCACTTAGCATGAATTCATATTTTAGACATTTAAGTGTTTATCAAACTAAAGACACATTTCACAATCAAATGAAGGTACAGTTAGCAACTATTTTGCATTGAGAGCTATACCAGATAATTCATGTATTTGTTTTATTTCCAAGATGCTAAAAGAGGATGTCATCTTGCAACCCAAAAGAAGATGCACATTCTTAAACATTTATTGTACTTCATATTTGTATAGAATTTTATATTTTCTACACATTTTTTGCAGTGCTGAGGATCAAACCCAGTACATGTTAGGCAAGTGCTCTATGACTGAGCTGCATCTCCAGCCCATCATATGCCGATATTTCTAATGCATCATTTGCTTATAATTAAACAACTGTTATTCATAACAACCCTGAGAACATGAAAGAATGCACTGATTCTTCATGCCAGAATATTCATAAATATTGAACCTCATTAAGAATATATGACCAAAATTTATTCAAAAAGTAATCTCCAGATGAAAAAAAATTAAGTAAAAAAATTAAACTCATTCTTCTTTATAAATAAATCTTATCGAATTATTGAATTACATATACACATGCATACACATAAACATATTCCACACATAGACATAAATAATACATGTCTACATAGTGTGTACATATATTTACATATATACATGTGTGTATATGTAGAGTTATACTGTGAATATGTGTGTATATACACACATATATACTGTGTCTATGTATCTATATGTGATACATATATATATAAATTTAAGCTACTATTGTGTTACTTTTTTTCTTTATATGGCAAAAGTACAAGGGCTTTGGCGTAAATAATTTTGATTCTTATTCAGATGCCTTCCAGCTACGTAATCTTGAAAAAGCTTACTTGATCATTTCAGTTCCTGCATTTGTAAATGAATAAAACATTACTATGTTGCAGTTATTATGAAGATTAAATGTCATTGTGTATGTCAAATGCTGCTATAGTTTGAATGTGGTTTGCACTCCAAGTATTAGGTGTTGGAAACTTGGTCCTCACTTTGTTAATATACAGCAGGTATGGAGCCTTTAAGAGGTGGAGCCTAGTGGGAAGTCTGTAGATTTTGGGGGAGCAGTCATCAGAAGGGATTAAGGTAGGTTTCATTATATCTCTAAGAGAAGAATGAGCTATCCGGGCTGGGAAGGTAGCTCAGCAGTAGAGTGCTTGCCTAGTACACATGAGGCCTTGGATCAAATACCCAATACAAGGGTGGAAGTGGAGAGAGAAGAAAGAGTGTGCTTTCATAAGAGCAAATTCAACCCCTGAATTGTTCTTTGGCTTCTTGTTTTAGTTGTGATCCCTTTGTCCTGCATGTGATCCCAGAACAATAATAGAATCTCACACACAGCCAAGAAGGCCCTCACCAGAGGCCAAATCAATGGACTGCCTGATCTTTCAGGCACAAAAATTTAAAAATAAGTAAACCTCTTTTCTTCATAAGGTTAGCCTGCCTCAGGTATTTCATTATTAACAAAAACTGACTAACACAGATGCCTCACATAATGTCTGGCTCACAAAAAGTACTCATAATATTAATTTCCTTTTATTTACCTTTGTCCTATCTTTTTTCACAAAATTTCTTATTTATAGTTACTAAAACCCTACACTGCAAATTGAAAAGGTAGGATCCACAATAGGAGTTGAACAGTATTTGAAGAGTAGTTTGTACATGCACAATATCACAGATTCTTTTTTTCAGGGTAAAAGATTTTATCTTTAAATGCAAGGTTGATCTTTAATCGTGCATATTTTCTTTCTTGATAGAAATGCCTTAATAATGTAGGTCAACAAGGCTAGAAATGAAATGTTAACATGGGTTGACCTTTTTGTTTCACTGTAACATTCATATTCCTCCCAATTGTTCAAGTAGGATGATACGATATTTTATGCTATATTCTTGGTTCAAACACAGGCTTTAAAAAAATTGATACTATTCAATTTGATGGTACTATTCCTTTATTTTTAAAAGTTACATTTTCTTATCTTGGATAAACCAAATAAATAGTCCTATAACTGATAACATTCTGAATTACAAATAATAATCTCTAACAGTCTGAAGTCAAGCAAAATTTTGGAAGGCTCTTAGGGGTTATTAGAGAATTAATTTAGGTGGTCAGAACTTGTGAGATGAGAACAAGAAGAAAAGCAATGGTTCATAGAAGAAAGTCTGGCCAGCATGTTCCTGTAGGATGAATCATCTGTAGTCTTTCCTTCTGTCATTGTACCTCTCACTCAATACTCAAAAGCCCAAGAATAGCATCTGACTAGCCAAGCTTAGGTCATGTGTCATCTCTCAGCTCACCCAGGAGGTGAGAGAAAGCACATGCCCTCTTTCATTACTGTAATGGCCAGCAAATATTGGAGTTTACACTCACACCAAACTTACACAGAATAGAGAGATGCAGTTTCCCCAAGGCAAATGTCACTACATTTGGAAAGACAAAGGTATGTAGGCTGACAAAAATGATGTGTCTTTCAACTTGTAAAGTCTTGACTGACTCATTTGAAGAGAAGAGAAAGTACAATGAGGCTAGTGAATTGGAAAGGGAGCACGATGAAATTTGAGAATTAAATTTTATTATATGAATATTGACATATTTGATTAAGAACACTGATACTAGTGTTGAATACAGGAATCATAGAAATTTTTGGATTAAGAACGTATGTGTCAAGAAACTATTTGAATCTTTTATTAATATACTTTAGCTTATTAAAAAGTTAACCTTGTATTATAAATCAAAATATTTAAACAATAATATCCCTTGGTAACTGAGGGAGATTGTTTCTAGCACTCCTTCAGATGCCAAAATCTTCGATGGTCAAGTCTTTTATATGAAGTGATATAGTATTTTTCTATAACCTAGGTATATCCTTGCAAATGCTATATAACGCTATATAAATAATTTTTATTCTGTATTCTCTAGAAAATAGTGTAAGGAGATAAAATTTGAGTACAAATTAAAAAGAAAATTTTAAGATATTTCCTATCTGTGGTTGTTTGAATCTCGGAATGTGGAACCCACTGATAAAGAGGGCCAACTATATATTCATCATCCATTTCATGTTAAGCCATAATTAACCAAGTGTGGTGTAATCCTGGCACAAAGCTCCTAAAGCTCTTGGAATTTCTTAGTGTTAGGATTGTTTTCTTATTCATAAGGACCACCTTTTGCCCAAACTTGAGATTATGTTATTGAGGCAATGGTGGATGCCTGATAGCTCAGATTTAGGCTGCTCTCCAGAAATAACAGGTGATTAGAGGGTTGCTGAAGGGGAGAGGAGGTATGAGATGAAGTTCTGTAAAACTTTGAACAAGATTTGATGAACTTCTGGGTTGGTGATCACACTGAAGTGTTTGGAGGTGGCACACCCAGACACAGCATGGAAGCTCTGTGCCCATCCCCTCATGCACACACCTTATCCTAAGCATCTCTCTTGACTGGCTGTTTTATGTTGTATTCTTTGTAATAAACTGAGCAAAGTAAGTTAAATATTTCTGTGAGTCATTCTAGCAAATTATTGAAACTGATGAAGGGGTCATAGGAACCCCCAATTATAACCTTCTGTCAGAAGGATAGGAAGCCCTGACTTGCAAATGGCATCTGAAGTGAGAACTGACTTGTGGGACTGAGCCATTTACTTTGTAAAATCTGACACTAACTCTAGGTAGTATACAAACTGGATTAAATAGTAGGAAACCCTGCTGGTGTCAGGAGACTTGGAGAATTGCTTGGTGTGGAAGAAATGCACACTTTCTGTAAAAGAAGTGTATGTGTAGAGAAAGTGTTTCCCTGAGTAGATGATATAATCAACTGGCTGAAAATAATAAAGGAACAAATCTGTATCTTTTCTTTTAAAAATGATTATCACCTGAGAAATTTTGCCTAAGATTACTATCTTTTGTTGGATAAGCTAATTAAAAACAGCACATTTCCAAACAATTAATCTTGGGAGCTAAGGCAAACAGATTTTTATCACTTTATACTGTGCGACCTCAAACGTGAACACTTCAAATAGCCAATCTCACACTTTCTTAATCTACCAAGTGATGAAGCTTGAAAATCCATGTCTCCGGATCCTTATCTCCAGGGGGAAGTTCAGTGTTCTAACAAGTTAGAAACATGGTTAAAATGCCTGATTTTCTTGTTGTTTTGGTAGCAGGCTTCCATATGCACTGTTTATATTGATGAGAAAATGAGTTTTTATATATATATATATATATGTATTGTTTCAGTATGTATATTAATTAGTTGAACTTAAATCCATAAACACAGAATTCTGTTCCTCTTGCCCTCATAAAACATTTCTACAAATGAGAATTAAATTTATACTGTTTTGCATGCTGAACTCCTTTATCAAATTAAAAATAGAATACTTTTACAAATAACTAGATGACATTATTAACTGTGAAGTGGATTTTAGATATAACCAGAACTTTACACATGGAACTTCTGGAAGTGATACAATAGGTGGCAGAATAAAGGGTCTAATTAAATTGCATTTTGTTTACTTATATAGACAAATTATTTATTTTATTGCATATATTTACTTATACAGATTATGCAATTATGTATTATTTAGACACTAGAGCTCTCTACACACGACTAAGCATTTTTGAAATGTTATAATTTGCCAAACAACAATACTCTGCAATATATACAATTAGGGATGTTCTCGTTAGCTTGTGTTGCTTATCTTGGGTGCCATTTGTGTTACTTGCTATCTCTTTTAAATTTAGAGAACAATAAAACATATAAAACTTAAATGAACATCTAAGACATACTTCCTCTTATGATACTCAAATATTAGTTCTTTTTTCTTGTTTTGTCTTTTCCTCACTCTCCATCCAGAAATATGTTATTGTCCAAAGATGCATCTCCAATTTTCATAATTTCACACTATTTACAATTCTATTTCACGCATTTAAAAAAAACTGTGTTGTTCCTGCAATATCATGATTTACTTGTATGTTATTGCATAGTGGAACAAATGTTGCTTTGTAGAATAAAGAAGTTGAGACCCCTTTGTATGCTGAGTTTGCAAAACTAAATTTCTTAGTATATGTAGTATATTATGTTCCTTTGCCTTTAAGCAACTGAAAAAAGAAGTTTTAGAAGAGTTGCAAAAATCAACTTGTAGACACCAAGAATTGTTCCTGTATTAAATATTATAAGAAATATCAAATACTCAAGTACTATAGGACTATCAATCTTCTGCTGCTATGTACCATCATCATAATAATTTCCATTCAAGCTAATGATATTCAGTTAGCTAATACATAAATTTACTCAATTTTATAAAGGTATAACCAACTCATTAGAATTAAGCCCACAATTATCTTTTAAAGAGTTCTATCAATTGGGAAAATATCACGTGAAAAAATATGAACTTTTACTACATTATGAGGTTTATTCTGGAAGCAATACTAACACAAGTTCTTTCTGAACAGATATATAATGTGGATGCACAGGCGAATGGGTCACATTTTTCCCATATGTGATTTTGTGTTTTTACAATTTCCTATGTGTAGTTTTATACCTTTGTTATTGATATAGCTAGATTAATAAAAATGAGCTAAAATGTTTCTCTATATTCAGCTGCTCATCTTTATTCCCAGAATTCCCCCCTCTAATTCTACAAATGTCAAGTCCTCTCCAGTGGAATGTTCATCATAAATGCTGTCTCTTCTTGGAAGTCACCTCTACCAACCCTGAATCTCACACAATAGTAGTTCTCCATCTTTGTTTAAAAATATAAATATCACATATATTCTTGATCTACTAAATCACAGTCAAGGAGGGCAGCTAATTTTTTTTTATAATTTCTCAAAGTGATTATGATGCATTGGAGTTTGAGAGCAATTCCCATACATTTTGTTTGCATTCCTGCTCTTTCATTTATTACTCTTAGCTTTGTTTTGCAAGTTATTCATTTTATCTATCTTTGATCTCCTTTTAAAGGTGACTCTCAAGGGTGAAATCTATGTTCACTATTTTCTTTTTTTCTCTTGCAGTATGCTGTGGGATTTTGAGTAAATGTGTTGAGTAAAGCCAATAAATAACGAAAGGAGGAAATGAGCTCCTAGGTGATTTAAACAACATCAGAGTTACATTTCGGAACACTTATCTTGTTAACAATGACTTTATATCTTGCCTAGAAGTTTTCTTATGTTAGGGAAGCAGTTAGTAAACAGTGGCAAAGACAGATAAGTTACAATTCACTTGATGGCCAATGCTACTAATAGTATAATTTGATTCTACATCATGGATCACAAGATGAGTTTGTCTTACGTGTTATCTTGAATTACTAGTGCCCACCTGGTACTCAGTGCTGAGAAGGATCCTGAGGCTGTATAAAATTGTCCTACCCTCTATGATCCATGCATACTATAGCTAAGGGAATGAGAAGTTGGGGGATGTGGGCTGGGAATGTGCCATTTCGTCCCATCTTTGAAAGACCAAACTATTCTTTAGGTGTTAAAAAATGCACAATTACATTAGAAATTAAATGCCTGCAGGGACCAATTTGGTGAACATAAGTGAACAAAGTAGCTCAGGAGGGGAATGGGCTAAGAGAAAAGATGTCTACTCTAGAGCACCTCCAAATACTCAGCAATGACTGGACAACCATATTGTTCTTCACTAAGTCCAATGTTATCAGATCATTCTGTTTTTCAACACAACTTAGAAAGCAAAATTTCTTTGGGTAGATCTGATTTCTAAATGTTGACAACCAAATTAATTTTCAAAAAAATATTGTCAAGGCAAAATAAAAAATGTCTGCCTTTTAGTCTTTTAAACTTATTTGGATTCTTTTTTTCTCTCTATTTCTGTATCTTTCTCTGTCTCCTCTTCCTCCTCTTCCTCTTCTCACTATCCCCTAGAAGGTACAAATGCATTTGTTGGTTTAAAAAGAATTAATTGCTAAATTTTCAGTTTTGCATGCTATGTATAGAGGTTAAACTCCATGGTAGATTTTTGTCATTGTCTTTGTCACAGAAAAGGCAGTTTACAAAGCACTTTGTTGGCTATTTTGTTTAAAGATGATACTTTATATGGACCCTATGGTGAAAGACTAGTCTGTGGAATCAAAAGAAAGGATTGAATATTCTTTTAAACTTCAGTATTCTCAGGTAATGAGTTACAGTTTATTGGAGTTTGAAACATATTTTGGGTTGACAAATGGGTTGACATTAGGAAGAAAGTCATTTCAGAAAAAAATCCTCTAAATATTTTGGATTCACTTTAAATTTAGTACTATTTGAATAAATATAGTTCAGTAAAAGAACAGTTTTATTGTTCATAATGTTTTGTCTTAGAACTTCCCTTCTCCCAGAAGAATACCCAAGCACATGGTTAACAATTGTATAAACAGCAATTGTCAAGAATATAAGCAACAGTACATGTTGGTGAGGATGTGAGGAAAAAGGTACACTCCTACATTTTTGGTGGGAATGCAAATTGGTGCAACCATGATGGAACACAGTATGGAGATTCCTCAGAAAACTTGGAATGGAACCACCATTTGGCCCAGTTATTCCACTCCTTTGTTTATACCAAAAGGACTTAGAATCAGAATACAACAGTGACAGCCACATCAATGTTTATAGCAGCTCAATTCACAATAGTTAAACTATGGAACCAACCCAGCTGAACCATCCTTCAAAGGATGAATGGATAAAGAAAATGTAGTATTTATGTACACACACACACACACACATGATGGAATATTACTCAGTTTTGAAGAAGAATGAAATTCTGGCATTTTCTCTAAATGGATGGAGCTGGAGAATATCATGCTAAGTGAAATAGGCCAAACCCAAAAAATCAAAAGCCAAATGTTTTCTTTGATAGGTGGAAGCTAATTCACAATAAGGGGAAGAGGATAGGGAAGAATAGAATTACTTTTTATTAGGTAGAGGAGAATGAAGGGAGGGGAAGAGATATGGGGGAAGGAATGATGGTAGAGTGAAATAGACATTATTACCTCATGTACAAGTATGACTGCAGGACTAATGTGATCCTACAATAAGTATAATCAGAAAAACTAGAGATTACACTCTATTTATACACTCAAGAATGTATAAATACATTCTACTGTCATGTACAACTAATTATAACAAATAAAATTGAAAAATTAAAAAAATAAAAAAATAATTATATAAACAAATTATTTAATACATGGTGTTATGCTTTAGATATTAGATGTCCCTCCAAAAATCATGTGCAAGACAATATAAGAAGATTCAGAGGTGAAATGATTAGATGATGAGATTAATCCACTGATATGCATTAACTGGGGCCATAAGTGAAGGCAGATAGTGTATGGCTAGAGGAGATAGGTCACTGGGGCCTGTCTTTTGGGTTTGTATTTTCTCCCTGGTGAGTGGAGCTCTACTTCTGCTTCCTTGTTGTCATGAGCTGCTTTTCTCTGCCATGCCCTTCTACCTTGATGTTCTGTCTCACCTCAGGTCCAGAACTATGGTGTTGGCCCTCTATGGGATGAAACTGTGGGTCCTAAATAAATTTTTTCTCCCCTAAAATAGTGTTCGTCAGGTCTCTTGGTCACAGTGGCAAAAAGACTGACTAAAATACACAGCCACAGTGTTAGGTTGACATTTCCCATGGTTTGACCATCACCTCTAAAACTCATATTGAAATTTAATTGCCAATGTAACATTATTAAGAAGTGGGGCCTTTAAGAATTGATTAGGCCATAAGGGCTGTGTCCTCACGAATGGATTAGTGCTGCTATCTCAGGAATGAGTCAATTACTACAGGTGTTTATACTCCTTTTCTTCTCTATCTTTTGGGCATTGGCCATGAAAAAAATATAGGCTTTTTTTTTTTTTTTTTTTTTTTTTTTTTTTTTTCCTTTTTCCTAAAAGGCTGTTTTCACCCATCATGTACTGGTACTAATAGAGTCTGCTAACCCCAGAGCAAGAACAACTCGAATAGTGTGCATATAAATACTAGTATCTTCCTACCTTATTTAGGTCAGTATATCTCTCAGAGGTTATAAGTCAGGCAGTTTGACCATAAGCTGTTTTAATTAGGTCAGACAAGAAATACCAACACTCTGCCATTAACCAAGTTTCTCAACTCTTCTGATTTTAACACATACCCCCAACTGACCGAAGGTTAACTTTAATGACCCAGTGTCCGTATCACAGCAGGTGGAGGTGATTTTCATTTTACTTGAGTTTATTTAAAATCTTTCTAATATATGCTAAACAAGTAACATGATTTACATTTCAATGTTAGAAAATTAGGCCTGCCTCTTAGATTGAATCAGGACTCTCTGGCCTTATGGGGCTCTGCACTGAGGAAATGGAAATTAAAAAAAATAGCAAAACCCAAATAAAAACCAAAATAAAAAGAGAAACAAAAAAGAAAACAGCAATAAAAATAAATATATTATTGATAATGACTTCCAATACAAGTATTTTCCTTGTACCTTTCTATGATAACAGCCTGAGAAAAGTCTATTTATTTATTTATTTATTTAATCCTTGATCTTTATTCTTGGACCACACATAGATGCAAACTCTGCATGGTAGGAGAGAAAATATGTGTGACTTTCATGGTCAGTAAGTGTGAACCAGTTTAAGAGATGAGTTACATTTGAGATTGATCTTCTTCTAGAAGATCACATAGTTCTGATGTCCTATTGTACTCTTGATATTATTTGTTATAGAAAAAGAAATGGATATCCCAAATCAGAAAACCAAGTCCAGATTTGGGATTGTGTGATATCGGAGATGCATCAAAACCTATTCTGGGTTTTGTCAACCAGGGATTGCTGGGTTGTGATTCCATTCTGGATCCAGGTCAGGTTGTTGTGCCGAATTTTGCTATGAGAAGGAATCTAAATCCAGCAACATGTAAAAAACTTCTAATGCTTAACACATTATTCACATCATAGAGTTAAAATTATTCTCACAATATAAATTTTTTTTATGACTTAAACTCTGTCAACTTTTCCGGCAATATTTTCCCTACTATCCTTGTACATATTAATATATCCTCAAGGCATGAACAGCTACTTGCTAGCGAGTCCTATAATTCTATGCCTTTCCATTTGTTATTCCTTCTAGTTGGTAATTCCTTTTTTTCTTTCCTTTGAGAACTGCTACTCATTAATTTTTAAGATTCATTTCAAGGATCTGTTTCTTTGTGAAATGAACAGCAGTCGAATGTATTTTCCTTTGAGCAAATATTGTATCTTCTGTATTCTGTCATTATGAACTGCCATATTATATTGTTATTTGCTCTTATGGTTTGGATATAAGGTGTCCCCCAATATCCTTTGTGTTAATGTAGAAAGTGAAATGATTAGATTATGAGAGCCACAACATTATCAGTGGACTCATTCATTTGATGATTAAGAATTTCAGTGGATTACATGGTAGTATAATAGGCAGACAGGGCATGGTTGGAGGAGGTGGGTCACTGGGGATGTGCCTTGGATGTGCCTTATTTTATCTCTGGCTCCTACTGCTCATACTTTGCTTTCTGGCCTTCATAAGGTGAGAAGATTTTATTCACTAGTCCCATCTGCTGTGATGTTCTACCTCACCGCAGACCCAGAGCAGTAGAATAGGTCCACCATGAACTGAACCTCTGAAACCATGAGCTGAATATAAAATGTCCTCCTCTAAGTTGTTCTGGATAGGTATTTTGGTCACAAAGACAAAACCTAACTAATACAGAAATTGATATTGAGAAGGTGATGGCTGCTGTGACAAGCCTGACCTTGTGGTTCAGAACCCTTTGGAACTGGTTTGTGGGAGGACTTTGAAAATTTTGGAGATGAAGGATGAAGCAGTCTTAGAATACTGTAAGAAAATCTTAATAAGCAATTCTGGTGGGAGCTCAGAAGATTAGTATGTAATAGAAACACAAACAGTAAGATTGTGCTCATGAGGTTTCGGAAGGGAACAGATAGTCTATTGGAAATTGGACTAGAGGTCAATTGTGTTACATTCTGACAATGAACTTGTCTACATTTTGCCCATGTCCTAAGACTTTCTGTGAGGCTGAACTTAAAGGTGATGGACTAATTAATATGGCAGAGAAAAAATATCAAGCCAATACAGCATTCAGGTAGTGGCATAGGTGTTTCTGGCAGATTTTAGCCAGGTTTACCGTGAGAATCTGTGGCAAAAGAAGAGATAAAATGTTTAAAAATTTTTTCAGTTTGGTTAGAGAAGAAGCACATGTAGTATTGGGGCCAAGAAATTGTGGTTTTTGAAAGATTACTATCATTAAAGAAAAACTAAGTACTTTGCACAGAAACCATAGGAAAAACACCTTGAGGGAATCTCAGGAATCAGCAAGATCACACCCCATTGCATGCTCAAGGGTATAGAAGTGAAAACTTATACAGGGTTGCCTGGGAAGCTGTTGTCCAGGATTGGTTTTACCAAGCTCTGCCACCCAGACAGTCAGAGGCCACTGCATCCATGATCCAAGGGGGCCTGACTACTGTTAGAGTCAGGAATGGACCTTGGTGTTGTCTACATGGTGCTGGTTCTGCAGGAATGCAGGATGGTGGAATTTAGGGGACATGAAAACTTCCACTGGGATTTCAAAGCAATGCCTGGAAGTTCAGGCAAATTGTAGGTGGGGTAGAATCCCTGCAGGCAGCTCCTGGGAGGGTGTTACATGAAGCTATGAGAAGGAACCTGAAGCTGCTTTGGAGACCCCTAGAATTAAGAGATGCCATTAACATGGAAAGTCTGCCTAGGAAGGCAGATGGATGCAGGCAGAGCTAGGCTTAGAGAGAGGCCATGTGGGCTGCAACCAGCAAGATTATGGAAGTGGAACTGCCCAAGTTCCTTGGGGATCACTTCCAACCACCATGTATGCTATACATGGAGCTATAGGACCTAATGTTTGACTGATTGGGTTTCAGTCTTCTTTTGGTTCTACCTCTTCTTTCTATGCCCCATTGCTTCTTTTTGGGAAATGTTTATTCTCAGCTATTGCATAAAACTTGCTTTTGATCTGCATAAAGTCTCACAACTAAGAGTTTGCCTTGAGTGTCAGAGGAGACTGTGAATTTGGACTTTTGGCCAATGCTGGAACTGTTAAGACTATGGGGACACTAGGAAATGGACTAAATGCATTTCACATTGTGAGATGAACATGAGCTTTGGGGGCCATTTGTAGAATGTTATGGTTTGGATATGAGTTTTCCCCAAAAACTCATGATTAGGTCATGAGAGCTATAACCTAATCAATGGATTGATCTATTTGATAGATTAATAATTTAAAAGTATTGCTGTAGTGAGTGGTAACTATAGGCAGGTGCATGTGGCTGGAGGAGGTGGGTCACTGGAAGTGTGTTTTGGGGACTATATCTTGTCCCTCTGGCTCCTCTTTCTCTCTCTTTGCGTCTTGGTTACCATTCAATGAGTAACTTTCCTCTGCCATGCCCTTTTGTCATGATTCTCTGCATCACTTTGGGCCTAGTAATGGACTTGGCTAACTATGGACTGCAACTCTGAAACCATGAGATCAAAATGAATGTTTCTTCCCCTACATTGCTCTCATTGAGTATTTGATCACAACAATGAAAAGCTAACACAGTATTCTTGATTAAAAGCATAATGGGAGTACTTTATATATTTGAAATTCTCAAGAAGTAATTGTTGAATAAATGTTTAAATAAACGAATGAATTGTTTGACAGATAACTGCTCTGTAAGAATTATTTACAGTATCTGTGTCATTGTCATTAGGTTTGAATACTGCTGCAGCCTCAAGCATGCTTTAAGTCACCTTGATGTCTTATATTTTTTCCTCCAGTGAAGTACAAAATTCTATTCAGAATGTCTTCAAAATCTACCAATTTGTCTTGCCCACTGCTTTCAAAACTTATACAATGCTTGTCACTCCCTTAGCTAAACTTTATTTTCTGGCCACTATACTTACAATGAGATTCTTAGCTTGCTCAGATATTTTGCATTTATTTTGGGTGTACCCTGTTGTAAGAGACAGAAGATGCCACCCTAATATAAGAACATAGGAGAACAAAGTATGCCACCCCAAATATTGCTCTTGAAATAAGATTAGTTTGACCTGATGATTTGGGGAAATAGCAGAAAAAGGAGAAACTCCAAAATCAAAATAAATTCCACCTGTTTAAGAGAAATTTATATTTTAAAGGAAATCTCCAATTCTTTCTGTACCAGGAAGAGGATGACTTCTAACCCTACAAGGTTGTAAGTGTGGAAGGATGAACTTAAATCTGTAAAACAAATTTACCCTTGTTTACTTTCCCTAATTACTTCTTATAACTTGTCACCCACATAAACCTTCTTCCTTTGTTTTAGTTGAACATGGTATATATCCCCAAGTCCTAATCACCCCTTTGAGTTACTTATCCTTGGATACTCCCATGTATTGCATGTATTATTCACATGTGAAGAAATTCTGTTTTTCTTTTGCTAATCTGTATTTTGTTATGGATACGTAGTTCAGAACCTACAAGATTAGAAAGAAAAAAATAAAAAGATTTTACCACTCCTATATGCTCTGTTAGAAAGAGAACCAAATTTGAAGTCATTTATTAAAAAAAGAAAAACAGGAAGATATCAAACAAAAATTAAGATCACTGACAATTTGCTTACTCATGAAAAATTGGACTTTTTTTTTAACAGAAAAGCAGAGCTGTTGTGAATTTTCTAAAAAGGAACTATTTTGAGATTTCAAAGTAAGAGATTTAATAATCTCAGAACTTGAACTTCTTATTTCAATTTTTGAAGTACATCTTGATTTAATAATATTCAAGTCTGTACCCCCCAGAAGTAAATACCATTAGAAAGTTAGGATCAGGACATCTGGCATTGTTCCTTAAGATCCTCAAGTATCTATGAATCCATGGGTACTCAGAATAAACTTGTTAACTGATAAATACTGAAGTCTTAATTGGCTATTTTTAAAGTTCAAAGTTACTGTCATTGACTACAGGAAATACTAAAGAAATGTCATTTTAATAATACCTTTTTATTAGAGCATAGTAATTATACACAAGAGGTGGGTTCATTTTAACAAACTCATACATGCAAAGAATTTGATTTCAATTCCCTGTTCCCCTCACTTTCCTTTCCCTCTTCCCTCCCTCTATTCTCCTTCCTCTACTCTATTGATCTTCCTCTCACTATTTATTTATTTCTGATTGGTACATTATATATATATATATAATATATAATGGTGAAATTCCCTGTGGTATGTTCATATTTGCATATAATGTGATTTTGTTAAATTCATTTCATATTTCCTTGCCTTTTCCATCCCTTCCCCTCCCTCTTCATCTCCTTCTACTACACTGATCTTCCCTATATCTTTGTGGTATCTAATCCCCCATTCTTTTTTTCCTTCATTTTGCTCTAGTGCTAAATATGAGAGCAGACACTGGACACTTCATTTTCTGAGTCTGGCTTATTTCACTTAGCATGTTTTCTCCATTTCCATCCATTTACCAGAAAATGTCATAATTTCATCTTTATTATGGCTGATTAAAACACCATAGTGTGTGTGTTTGTGTGTGTGTGTGAATGTATAATTCTATAGTGTGTGTATAACTAATGTGTGTGTGTGTGTGTGTGTGTGTATGTATATATGTATGTGTGTGTGTATATATGTATGTGTGTGTGTATATATATATAAAACATTTTCTTTATTCATATATTCTTGGGCATATCTGGGCTGATTCCATAATTTGACTATTCTGAATTATGCTTCTATAAACAATGAAGTGGCTGTACTGCTGTAGTATGCTGATTTTAGTTCTTTTGGATTCATACAAAGAGTGGGAAAGCTGGGATATGGTGGTTCCATTCCTAGATTTTTTGCAGCATCTCCATACTGCATTCCAGAATGTTTCTACTAATTTGCAGTCCCACCAACAAAGTATGAGTGTACCTTTACCTTCATATCCTCACCAGCATTGTTAATTGCCATTCTGATAGGAGTGAGATGAAATCTTAGTGTTGTTTTTATCATTTTGTTGCATTTTCCTGATTGCTAGTGATGTTAAAATTTTTTTCATATATTTGCTGGCCATTTGTTTTTCTTCTTTTGACAAATGTCTGTTCAGTTCTTTCGTCCATTTTATGTATTCTAGATATTAATTCCCTGTCCGAAGAGTAACTAGCAAAGATTTCCTCCCATTGTGGGCTTTCTTCATGCTCTTAATCATTTTTTTGCTGTGCAAAAGCTTTTTAATCTGATGGCATCCCACTTATTGATTTTTGGTTTTATTTCTTTTGAGATTTAGGGGTCTTGTGGAGGAAATTGGCATCTGCACCTATATGATGGATTGTTGAATGTATGTTTTCTAATAATACTTAATTACTCTTACTAAAATTAGCTATTAAAAAGCTGACATTCCTTATTTGATTAAATCTTTTAGTTTGCTTGTTTTTGAAATTATAGATGTATATATGTACATATGTATATACTCCTATTTTCTTCATTTTTCCTTAAACACCCCAAAGTGCTGCACTTTGAATAATTTT
Source organism: Sciurus vulgaris (assembly GCF_902686455.1). Lineage (NCBI taxonomy): Eukaryota > Metazoa > Chordata > Mammalia > Rodentia > Sciuridae > Sciurus > Sciurus vulgaris. The sequence goes on from NC_136476.1 coordinate 28,416,936, forward strand.
GATGTGTTTTAAATTTCACTTGGGTTTAAGGTCCACAGAAATATCAACATATGTCAAAGCATGAAGAACGGTTTGAGTGATTTTGAATGAATAACTACAATTTTCACAGTCCATTTTCATTTGGGAAAAATATTACTACTCTTGTGAAGTTTCAGGAACTTGCTTAAATCATACTATTTTCATTTCCTAGGACTGCTGTAACAAATTATCACATACTTGAGAGTTTAAAACAATAGGACTTTATTCTTTCACAATTCTAGAGGCCAGAAGTAAAAAATCTAGGTGTCAGTAGGATTTCAGTTCCTGGAGAGACTTTTCAGAATTATCTCAAGATACTTTGAGTTTCTGGAGTTGGTTCACCTTCTTGGTTTGTGATCACATCACTGAAACTTTGCTTTTGTCTTTACATCACCTTTTGTGTCTCTTTTCACGTCTGTGTGTCTTTTATGAAGGATACTTGTCACAGGATTTAGGACTACCTGGAGAAATCCAGGACTATCTCCTTATCTCAAGATCTTTAAATTATTTAAAAGTCCCTTTCTTCAAGTACAGTAATATTTACCAATTTTAGGGATCAGAATATTATCACATCTTTTGGGGGGTCATGTTCTGCCAGTATGCATCCTTCTCCTCTTCCTCCTCCTCTTCTTCTTTTTTGTAACTTCACAGGGATTAAAGATTCTTTTTTGAATAAAGTAAGTATGCATATATTCCATTTCCTTCATATTTTTATCTGGTTAAATTTTGCAGTTATAAATTATATGGGTACATTCAAGGGTTACCTTTGAGATTGGTTTTAGAAATAAATTCATTTTATTGAGATTTTTATTTATTTATTTTTAGTAGTGTTTTGGTTAACTACTTAAGGATGAATTATAGTTTTATTTATGAGTAATTGTATTATTTACAGATAGGCATGCTTTTAACATGTAAGGATGATCATAATGGAAGTTTCTTTTTCCTTTCTGCAATAAATTATGTGTCAGTTTATATAATATATCTTTCGCTTGTGAAAGGAAAGAATCCCAAGGATGGAGAGGTTTGGAGTTGGTTTCACTAACATTCAAGATTAACATCTGGAAGCCTTAGAAGTGATTTAGGACAAATATCAGCACATGTTTCTTGTTGGATAAATCTCAATGGAAGAGGCATACAAACATTTGAAAATAATTCATGATTTATTTTTTAAACAGTATTGTAAAATCCTTCACATTCTTATTCCTTCCAGTTTTTGTTCCTGTATACAGTTCCTAAATTTGAATTCTTCTTCTTGTAGAATCCCAAGCCACCAAATATTTCTGAGAACACAATTTCCACACTTTCCATGTCTGTTAGAATGTTTTTGATTTACTACAGTTTTATATCTACTCTAAAATATCTATTACTCGAAAACAGGTTGTAAAATTCTGAAAAAGATCTCTTTCATCATAATGCTTCCATGATATAGATGAGCTTTTGTGGCTCCATAAAGAAGAAAACACAGTTCTGCTAACTAATGCAACTGAACTAAGTAAATAAACAAAGCTCAAGTCAAATAGAGACTAGGCTTTGCTGTGTGCAAACAGACCCAGAAGAAAAACAATGAACATCTGTAGTTCAATGCCACTGGAGCATTAATTTGCTTTTAGGTGTTCAAGAAGAATAAAAATATGTTTGCTTTGATCATAGAGATGATTTCATTTAAATTTAGTTCCCATTATTGCTGATGTATTTTGACTCATTCCAAGGACTCTGTTTGTATCAATCATTTATTTCAAAAGTCATTTGCTTCTAAAGATGACCAGAAAATCTTAACTTTTTTTATCCTGTGTATAGCTCCCTGAAAGTAGGTATGGATAATAAAAATTTCTTTGTATATTTGAAGACTTAAGATCTATTTTCAATACACTAACAAAACTCCAACCCTAAAACTATTCCACTGGACTGAAAGCACACATGTGATTCTAATAAAGAGAATGCATGTAACATTGGGCAACTGTTTTTCCTTCAAGTGATCACATAAATGTAATGGTTTGTTCACACTGCCTCTCAGCACTTAGGGGTTTATAAAAAGAAGCTAAGAATAATTAGCCCAATGGGCTTTCTTGGCACAAACACTGCAAAACACTGTAAAACAGCACCAAAAAGTTTTACAACTCTTTGTTATAAAAGGGAAATGTGATAGTTGATCATAAAACGTAATCCAATTGTTTACCATTGGCATAAAACTTCCACAAGCAGAGGGACTTTGTGCAGTATGATTGTGATTGTATCTTAGTATCTAGAACAATTCTGGGCACCTGCTGAACTCCATGATTCAAAGCTAATGTTCAAAGCATCTGATTCTAAGACCTTTGTACCTTAGCAATATTTGAGGAAGTCATGCTTCACTCCTTTCATTTTTAAAGTGCTGAGTATAAAGAAGTTTTTCCTTGGGCTTGCGGTCTCCCTAGGCAAAACATAGTTTCACTTGAACTTTGAGAAAGAATCTCAAATTTCACCCAATTAATTTTTATCAATGAGAGAAAAAACAGGGTCTGGATCAGAAAGGTAACCAACATCTGGATGTCCTGGGAATGAGGCAAGACTAAAATCCATCTCCTTAACTACTTGCGATCTTAAAACCACAGGATCACAGGAGTGACAATGACATTGTAGGCCTTTGAAGTCATAGAGGAAAGATCTCAATGCTCTCTGCCTCTGGGGCTGAACAAATGGTCCTAAAGGACTGCAGAGGTCTGTGTCCAAGACACATTTATCCCTCCTTCACACTGCTTTTACTTCTCCCACTCTGGTCTCTTCTCTCTGGTAACATCTGCATTCAGGCTCATATCTTTTTCTTCTCTTTTTTCCCCCCTCTTTGTGATTCTATTTTTGCCTAAAATATTTATGCCATTCTAATCCAATTCCAAAACTCACCTAATAAAAATTCTTCATCATTTCTCAAGAACCTTTGAGAGGAAAAATGACTTACCAAAATACTTCAACCAATGATTGGCAGATCTGGAACTGGGAACACTTTCTTGGGTCCTAATCCAGTTTCTTGCTTTTACAAAATGATATGGAAGAAGTAGCAATACTCTAATTATATGAATCTCAAATATATCCTGATATATTTCAAAATATTATTTTTCTATAAGAAAATCAACAATCTTGCTGCAATCCTCCAGACCCTTGCTGCCTCCCTATTTATAGGAAAAGTTTGCAAATTGCAAATTCTTTGTCTAGCTTTGGTTAACTTCCACACTCAGTGGATCTTGTGTATTTTTTCAGTACACGTTTTATTTACCATTGCCAATATAAAGCTCTTCATCTTGCTTATTGCCCATTTGTCTAAGATTCTTCCTTTCTTCTCTCTCTAGTAGTAATACATGAGATGAATAAAATATCCAATAAATAAATTTACTAATGTCTTCATTTTGGACTCTGTATTGTTATATGAATAGGGCACCTGAAGATGACCTAGGAAAATTCCTTCTTTGGAGACTAGAAAACAAAATTCTGGAAGGTTAAATGTCTTTTTCTGGCTTGGCTTCTGAGTGCTGTGGGAATATGTAGTTGTTTCCATTTTACATTCTGAGGCTGTTGTTGAGGATGTTATATTTACAAAAACTGTAGGAGACATAATTTGAGGCTTTAAAAAGTCCAAATCCCAAATGCTGAGCCATTAAATACAACTGCCCCTTGGTTTGAAGAGTAATGGCCTGTAAAAAGTTTGAATTTTATATAATATTTAAGCATCTTTGTGCCCAGGCAATTAGTTAGCAACTGTATCCAAACTAGCAGGGACAATGAAGACAAGTGGTCTTAAAAAGGGGTTTTCTGAACTGATATTTGTGAAATAGAGGGACTTCTGGAATAGGCAAAACTGACAAACAATGCAATTACAGGAACATTTTCTCTTACCCTTAAAATAATTATCTTAAAAAATAGGAACACAGGCTCAGTTTAAAATAATTTGACTTTTCACTTCAGTGGTAATGAAAGAATTTAAAAAATAAGAGAATATGAGAAAAATCAACACATATATTTATATGTTTAAATGATAACTGCATCAGACTTCCAGATAAACAAACAGCCATGAACATTACAATGCCTGACAGCTGCAAAAATAACTGAAAGTGACAGTAGCCAATACTATACAAGGCTGAAGCATGTAATTTACATCTTAGTGAAATTAAACATACTATAATAGTTTAGCTTCCAGGCAACAATACTATTAAATTTGCAGCAGTAGATTATGACATCATATGAAACCCCAGGAAACACATTTGGAGCTGGCTATTATGGTTTGTAATCTGAATTGCTGTTCTGGTTAGTTTTTCATTTAATTCATTGCAGGCTTCTTTTTTTAAAAAAAGACAAATAACAGCAGTCGAGGATGCTGCTTTTTGCAAAAACTGTGAAGCCTCAGGTTTCAGTAATGTCACATTTTAGAATCAGTAATGATAGCTTAAATCTGAGCAGCATTAAGAGGTCAGAGTTATATTGAACAATAGAAAAATTTAGCCTCTTTTATGGCCAGGAAGTAAAATTTTGGGAGGGTTGCTAACCTTCCTTTCTTTTCCAAAATATTGCTTAGCTAATGAAGACTGTACAATTGTGGAATGACAATTAAATGCACTGCTTTTAGTAGAGGGTTTGATACTGTACAGCAGTAATCTCAACCAAATATATTGTATTGAGACCACTGGAAGTTCAGATTCTTGTGGTGGGTAAAGAAGGAGGGGTAAGCATCTGTGAACTTCTAAAAATGTTTCCAGTGTTTTATGAGTAAATGAATTTCTCTGGAGAAGGAGTTTATCACTCACATCTAATTTTTCAAAAAAGCTCATTTTACGAAAATTGTGTGGACTTTGTTTCATTTTAACAATGATTCTCAAAGGGTTGGGTTAGGCTTATTAAAATCTCCTGTGGTGGGTGTGAGAAAGGATCATATAGCTTGAAAAATCCCCTCTCCTTCTACCAGATGATTTTAATGTTCTTGTTTAAGGGATTTGTGCCTTTCGTACCGGATCCCAAACACTGAAAGAATAAAAATTCCTCATTTATTGCAAGAGGACACTTGGGGATCATGGCGATGAAAATGGCTTGGCAAAAATCCTTCAACTAATGATTGCCAATTCTGTGACTAGGACCAAGGGTTCTTCTCTCACAGCTCAGGATTCTTTCTATTATGTGAGGAAGAGAAAGGCCCACTGAGACTATTCATTTAGACATATCGGGAAAAGACCTCTGCTACATGAGAATATAGGGCAGAGGGCTACACATGTGACTTCAAGATGATTTCAACAGGGGCTTAACAGGACATTTTTCTGGAGATTAGTCTCTCTTGATATGCTTAGTCTCCTCCCCACACCATTAATGAATGTATCTATATGTGCAAGTGTGAAACCTTAGCAAATTGGAAGTTCAAGTGGAAAACTTGAATCACATACTCAGAGTCAGGTTGACCCGAACTAGGTGACATCTTACATGACCAAAATGAAAGATGTACTCCTGACCCAAAACATCTCATTGAACAACACAAGGGCTTGAAAGCCCTTAGGAAAGTATCATTGTTATCAGCCTTCCAAGAAGTTTAATGGTTCTATCATTGGAGTCTCTCTCTTGGAGCCAAGGGATAAACTCCAGATGATTATCACCAATAGTGTGCAGTAAGAGTAAATTTAGGTAAGGTAGGCTGGAGAAGAAAGGCTTGGAGAACTGTATATTGACTTGTACCCTTGAATTTTAGGGTGATGGAGCTCTGAGAAGAACAGTAAATTAGAGATTATGGAGCATTTAGGGAAGATGGATTTAGGAAACATGTTGATGTAAGGATGTTTAAGGAAAAAAATACCTTCCTCCTTATATAGCTTTGTCTAGACCACGCTTGCCTTAGTGACTTCAGAAGGATGATCAGGCATCATCTCAAATGGTCCCTGGAGATTTGTCCAAAATAGTGAGCTCTTAATAGTCAGATAATGCAGAAAATGCCAGAGGAGTCTGTGAGAAACACTATTTTCTGAGCTGAGATGACATTGAGACATATTTTATATAAATTCTAAACATGCAAATTAGGTAACTAGGAAAAGTTAACAGACCTCTAACTTTCAAAAGTGATAAAAGGAACCAGCAAGTTAACCTAGAATACTGGGCTGTATAATAAAAGATTTCATCGACTAGGTCCTGAACTTGAAATACACAAATATTAAGACCATTAGAGAGATAGGCCCTTCTGCCCTTCGAGGTTGCTCTATAGGGATTAAGTGAGAGTGATGATTCAGAAAGAAAAAAAATCATATCTATTAGAACTACCTATTTTTCCTTCTAGTAATACATGTTTTTCCATCTTTGGCTTGAGGAGAATGCATTTTGGGATAATTTGGGCCCAAAATACCAATATGTACTCTGCCATCCCAGGGAAATTGCTTATTGTTTTAATGATTGTCTTTCTAAGCTACTAGTTTCTTTCTCCTCCTTCCTATGACCTGTTTGTTTCATCCTAATTTTATTTTCCATTTGTTTGTATTTGTAAGTGTTGAATAGGTTAGGGTTATTGGAATGGGTATTTGCTTTAATGGTATTATAAAGGACTGACCCTATATACTACAGTTTCAAACTATCATAATAGACAAAGGAAAATTTATTAGAAATGTCAATGAATAAAATATAGTGGGTGAAACCAGACGGTAGAGTATACTATCCATGTACTCACTGACAATCACTCTTTATTTTTTTTCTCTGATCAGTTATACTGATCAAGATGGTCATAAGTCTTTCCTCATGCTGTCCAAAGAAATGATTATACTCCCCCATACTGCAGTCAATAGAAACTCAGAAGCAACCCACAGATGAATAACTTAGCTAATTCTTTGGTAGTTTTTCATTTCTTTTTCTTTCTTTCTTTATTTTTTTTTGATTCTCTTTTCCATTGCAGAATTTATTCTTTAATAGCCATTGGTACTGAAACTTATGTTTGCAAAAGCAAGAGAGTTGATTAATAGGTATTTTATACATCTGGTATTTTCTCATAAAAGACTGGAAAACTTATTTCAATTATCATACCACCAGCAAGGATGCAATCTGTTCACAAGGCCTGTTTACGAGTGGCTGCTTTGGGTAATGGCTGTTTTCTTAGCATGGGAAATGAAATATAATATTATTAAACAGAGATATGCAGAATGAGGTGTCAACTTATCCATCTTCCTGATGTTTATAGGCTTCATTTTTTAGAATGTTTATTTTATTTTATGGGACCACACGTTAAAATATCTCCTATTTGAAAGGATGTAATTTCTTTTATTCTAGTTTTAATGTTCTTGAATATTAACATTCCCAAACATATAAGCAATCAGCTAAGGAAACCTGTGGTAGGTGCTCTATTAATTCTGTTTAGATAAATGTGGCATAATGAGAGAGACAATAAAAGTGAACACTTTATCTTTGCATGAGGAAAAGAACTGGTCTTTGCCAGAGGATAGGATAAATGATTTTAATTTTTAGAGACCACCTGTGATTATGTGGGGGAAGGGGGTGGAGGTTGGTGAAATACAAACCTCAAAAAATGAGTTTGTGAGTGTGTTTCTGAGAGACAGAGAGGGGTGGTGGTGGGGGGGGAGAGAGAAAATGAATGCACGGAAAGGAGGGAATAAAAAATTGATATTATAAAGAAAGTAATATATTAAGTTAAACTCTGAGGACCTTTAGTAAAATCATTAGAGAAGTCAGTTATACCTATTTTTGGCAAAATGTGACTCTTTCATTATTATATTTCATTCACTTTCATTATTTCTTCGAGGAGTTAGAAATGAGAATATTTTTTAAAGGTAAATATTACTGCTCCATTTAACTATAATTATTTCTAATGCCAGAAGAAATATAATAAGAGTCATAATTACACTTTAAACATTTCTAGTGGAAACACTAGAAAGAGTGAAAAGATGAAGTCAACTAATTTTAATAATATATTTTATATTATAACGTCTTATGTTTTGTACTTTATCAAAAGACAGTATCATTTCAATGTAATCAATATACATCATTATGCTATATTTAAATGCTTTGTTTTTCAAACCAAGTCTTTGAAATCTGGTGTTTATTTCATTTAAACTTATGGCACATCTCCAGTTGCACCAGTCATATTTTGGGTGTTCAGCAGTCACATATAGATACCATCTACCTATTGGATAATATAACTCTTGATTACCCAAAATATTCTCAAAATAGGAAATGAGCTGTGAATTCAGTCTCAAAATAACTCAGTGAAAAGTTGCCCTGGTATAGAAATCAGTGAATCCTGTTATCATCACTTAGCAAACGACTTCTAGAACTAAGATATACATAGAAAACTTTGAGGGCTATTATAACAGAAACTACAAATCTGTTTGCTTGTTTTTAATGGCATGTTTCTTACTGGAACTTTTTTCACATAGAACACACAAAAATCCATTTTAAGCACTGACTAAGACAGATATTGCTTTGATTTGATGAAATGAAACCTGTCTATTGATTAATTTCTTCAACATTACATTTAAAAGTTATCCAGCTTAATCATGACTCTTTAACAATTTTAGTGTCAGAGACTTAAAACCACCTATACTCTTCCCAGAAAAATTAAAATACACATAATATATATATAATGTATATGCAACTTCACATTTATGTAATTTCAGAGAGTTCAAAGAAACTCTAATGCTCAAGTTCAAAAGACTGATTTATTGTGAGGTACATGTAAAAAAACAAAATGTATAGTTATTTTTTGGAAAACTGAACTTGGGTAAAATACAGTCAAAAGTTCTGGAGACTCAATATATTACTGTCCTATATGACACAAATCATCCTAATTAATAATTATTAGAATTTCACCCTTTTTCATTGTATACTTTGATACAAATTATTTTATCTTTTTATAGTCATTTTTTGCATATGTATCTCCCATAGGAGATGAGAGGGCAGGGATCAGATCTTTTATCTTTTTCTTACACCTTTCTTTTAAAACACAGCATGTAGCTTCTTACTAGTTTAGGTCAAGAGAATGAATATAAATAAATAATTGTAATATACTTCTCTGCCTGTAGATAACTGCATCTTCTATTCCTGAAACACTTAGAAAGTATTGGTGTAGTGTATTATATACAGTAAGTTCATGAAAGCATTATATTCCTTGTTCTTAGCACAGAATATGGCTCACAGTAAATATCCATTTTTTGTTGAACTAATTAATAAACATTGTCCTTCAAATGATGTCTATTTCTATGTAAAACTGCTATTTTGAACTCATCTACATGCTATAAGTCTGTAACTTTTTCATTTATTTTTCTCAAGACCCCTATACTGATTTTCAAGAATTCATTCAACAAATGTAAACTCATTGCCTACCACTTAAAAATCTTTGTTTAGGCACTGGAGATACAATGGTGAGTCTATTAAAGCTTATATATTTATTTTTATATTCCATATTATCTATATTGGATAATTATATTCCAGTCTAAGAAACATATGAATAAGAAGAGGAGAGGAGAAGGAAAAGGGCCATGAGCAATGGCTGAGATCTGACCAGCAGCCACCAGATCCTAGAGGGTCTTGGAGGTCATGTCAAGGAATTTACATTTGATTCTGTTGGAAATAAAAACTACAGAAAGGCTTTCAGTAAGAAAGTGTTTGATGAACTACTGCATGAAAAGACTGCTCTGGAATAAGATGGGAATCATCTTGTTGGGAGCATTCTACTTACACATGCCTGCAGAAACATCATTTTGACAATTATCTATAAGAGAAAGAACCTTTGTAGGAGGCAGAAGTCCAGCAGAGAACTTCCACCATACTGGAGAAGCAAACACATATGAGAAATGACTGAAGAGGGTAAGAAGAGCTTTACTTCACTTACATCAATCTTCCCACAGGTAGCACAGCTCAGTGTTAAAAGACACCCCTTGACCTATGGTTTCTGCACTAGAGGAAAGAGAGCATGTGAGTGAATGTCTGGCACCCACAGTCATATGGGAAGATTGACCTACTTCTTTCTTGCTCCACCAGAATACTGAGATGATCTGCTTGGCTGAGTGGTTGGGAGATTCTGGGAACAAAGAAGGAAGTCAGTAGCCCTTAATAACTCTTCCAATGAACTCCATCAGGAAGTCTGCCAATAAGCCACTTGGGACAGTTCATCTGTGGATCCCCTCAACTGGTACATGAGTACCCCAAATACTCTAGGGGCCAACATTTTTAGGGTTGTCCCCAGAAGATGACCCTGTGAATAGTGAGTACAGACAGGTGGCTTGACTCTATATGATCAGGAGAAGGCAAACAAACTTAAATATGACAGAGCAACTCTCTAGGGAGTCTCTCAGTACCGGCTTTGACTTTGCAGAATGGAGAGAAAGTACACAATCTTAAGAATAGGGTCCTATCTCTGAAGGAGCAAGAGGTATAGAGGGGGTACATCCATAGGAAAGGTGTGAGAGGGACTCAGAAACCTGAACCAAGCTGTTTGGTGAGTTTCTCTCCTGAAGCCAGTCAGTGAAAACTGAAGGAAGTGATTGCTTCTTAAAATGGAAAGACAGAAATGCAAGACTTTGAGGAACATAAAAAATAAAGGAAATGTGACACCATCAAAGGAGTACAAGAATATCCGAGTATCCACCTCTATTGAAGATCTACAAATTGCCTGACTATTCAAAATAACTATTCTAAGAAAACACAGTAAACAACTCAAAGAAATTGAAGTTCAATAAAGAGATAGAAATCATAAAACAATACCACAGAGAAATTCTGGAGATGATGTGTATAATCAATGAAATGAAATGAAAAATGCAGTCTGTAAATGCAAAGAGAAGTCATTTGAAAATATTCAGTCAGAGAAGAAGAAATAAAAATGAAGAAAGTCTATGGGATTTACAAGGCACCATCAGGAAAGCTAATGTTCAAAAAACACTTTTACAAAAAGCATATTTAAATAAGTAATGTCTGAAACCTTCCCAAATCTAGGGACAATTATGAACATCCAGGTACATGTGGTTCAAAGGTCTACAATACAAAGAAGACTTCACCAAGACACATTATAATCAAACTGTCAAATATCAAAGACAGGGGATTTTAAAAGAAGCGAGAGAAAAGTGACATATCACACCTAAGTCTCTCTTTCCCAATAAGGCTGTCAGTAGATTTCTCAGCAGAAACCTTGCTGGACAGGAGAGGGTGGGATGAAGTAGTCAAAGTACTGAAAGAAAAACCCCATAGCCATTAATTCCTCAAAGCCATCCTTTAGAAATGGAGGAAAAAATTTTCCAGATAAAAACTGAAGAGTTCATCACACTGAACCTGCCTTACAAGAAATACTAGAGGGAGTTCTTCAAATTGAAACAGAAGGATGCTAATTAGTAAAATGAAAACAAATGAAAGTATAAAACTCACTGGCAAAGGTAAGTGCATACAGTGAAATGCAGAATAGTCTTACTATAATGGTGGTGTGTAAATCACTTTTAAAAGTATAAAAACTTAAAGACAAAAATATTTAGGTGTAGCTAATATAGTTAATGAGAAAAGTATTAAAAATAGGTGCAGATAAAATAATTAATGAATATACAATATACAAAATAAAATATACAATATATAATATAAAAGATGTAAATTATGATATCAAAAACAAAACATCGGTGGAGTGATAGAAGTGTATAGTTTTTGTATGCAAATAAAGTTATTATCAGCTTAAAATTACTATTATAACCATAAAATGTTTCATGTTAGCTCATGGTAACTACAAAGCAAAAATCTTTAGTATACACACAGAAGATAAAAAGAAAAGGAAAATCATCTTATCATGAGGGAAAAATACAAAAAAGGGAGAAAGGAACAGAGGATATACAAAATAACCAGGAATAACCAATTAAATGAGAATTTTGTTTACTTATCAATAATGACTTTAAATGAAGATTTTGATTAAGTTCCCCAGTCAAAAGACATAGAGTAACTGAATAGATAAATGCTATATGTTGTTGGTATGAAACTCACCTCGGCTTTAAGCACATACATAATAAAAGTGAAAGTGAATGTATTGAAAAAAGATATTCTATACAAATAAAAAGAAAACACAGCAGGAGTAGCTATATTTACATTAAATTAAATAGACTTTGAGTCAAAAACTGTAAAGACAAAGAAGAACATTATATAATGTTAAAGGGTTCAATTCATTAGGCAGATATTATAACTTTAAATATGTAAGTACTCAGTATTACAGTATTCAAATATATAAAGACAATATTAGACAGCAATACATTAATACTAGAAAACTTTAATATCCCAACTTCAGCAGTGAATGTGCCCTCCAAACAGAAAGTCAATAAGAAAATATTGGATGTAAATACACTTTAAATCAAGTAGACCTAACAGCATATACAGAACATTCCAATCAAGAGCTACAGAAAATACGTTTTTCTCAAGAGTACCTGGAACATTCTCCAGAACATATCATATGTTAGGTCACAGAACAAATCTTTACAGATTTAAGAGGATTAAAATCATATCAAATATATTCGCTGATCACATTTCATAAAACTAGCAGTCACTAACGGGAAGAAAACCGAAAAATTCACAAATAAGTGGAAATGAACTCACTCCTGAACAACCAATAATACCTATCTAGCAGATCATAATGGAATGAAATTAGAAATCAATGAAAAGATAAAAATCAGAAATCACTTTAACACCTGGAGATTAAACGATACACTTCTGAATACTGAATGGATAGCAGAAGAAATCAGGAAAGAAATAAAAATAGTCTTAGAAGTAGTGAGTATAATGATAAAATACAACACATCAAAATCTCTGGGGCAGTATGAAGGCAGTTCTAAGAGGAAAGTTCATAGTGTTGAGTTTGTACATCAAAAGAATAGAAAGATATCAAATAAATAATCCAACATTACATTAGCAGAGGGGAGTGAAGGGAGGGGAGAGGTTATGGAAGGATAACAGAATGATTGAATATTATTACCCTAAGTACATATGTAATTACATGACCAGTGGTTCTATATCATGTACAACTATTCATGTATGATGTGTCAAAATGCATTCTATTGTCATTTATAATTAATTAGAACAAATTAAAAAATGTTCAGACAAAATAAAGAGAAGAAGAACAAACCAACACTAAAATTATTGGAAGACAGGAAAATAATTAAAAAAAGAGCCCAAATCAATGAAATTGAGAATTTTTAAAAAATACAAAAGATCAATGAAACAAAGAGTTGTTTTTGTTTGTTTGTTGGCACTGGGGATGGAGCCCAGGGCTGCTTAACCACTAAGCCATATCCCAAACCCTTTTTATATTCATTTTTTCATTTTGAGACAAGGTCTCACAAAGTTGCTTAGGGACTCACTAAGTTACCCAGAGTGGTTTTGAACTTGTGATTCTCCTACCTCAGCCTCCGGAATTACTGGGATTATAGGTGTGTGCCACCATGCCCAAGAGTTGGTTTTTTGAAAGGATAAACAAGATTGATGAACCTTTAGCCAAACTAACCAAAAGAAAGAGAGTGAAACCCTCAAATCAACAAAATTAGGGCTAAAAAAGAAAATATCATTACAGACACACTGAAATCCAGAGGATCATCAAAAACAATTTTGAAAATTTATACTCCAAGAATTTGCAAAATCTTGACAATATTGCAAAGTTTCTAATATATATGACCTATCCAAACTGAACCATGAAGATATGGAAAACTTAAACAGATTAATACCAAGTAATGAAATTGAAACAGCTATCAAGAGCTGTCCCACAAAGAAAAGCCCAGGAACAGATGGATTCTCATCAAGTTCTATCAGATCTTCTAAAGAAAAACTAGCACCAACACTCCTCAAATTATCCCAGGAAATAGAAAGTTTAGCAATGTTTATTGCTAAACTCATTCTATGAAGCTAGTATTACCCTAGTGCCCAAACAGACAAAGACATATCAAGGAAAGAAAACTTCAGGTCTATATTTTTGATGAATATAGGCATAAAAATTCTTAATAAAATACTGCAAACCACGTACAAAAACTCATTGAAAAGATAGTGCACCATGATCAAGTGGGTTTTGTCCTAGGGATGAAGGGTTTGCATAAATCAATAAATGTAATGCACCACATTATGATCCTCCCAATAAATACAGAAAAACATTGGAATAAATTGAACATTCTCTTGTAATAAAATTTGCCAACAAATTTGGTACTGAAGGAATTCATTTTAATATAGAAAGGTCATGTATATATGACAAGCTTATAGCTGACATCAGATGTGGTGGTGAAAAATTGAAAACTTGCTCTTTAAGATCAAGAACAAGACAAGGATGTTTACTCTTACCTTGTCTAACTCAACATAACACTGAATGTTCTTGCCTTCATCTGTAGGACAAAACCCACTTGATCATGGTGCACTATCTTTTTAATGAGTTTTTGTATGTGGTTTGACAGTATTTTATTAAGAATTTTTGTGCCTATATTCATCAAAAATATAGACTTGAAGTTTTCTTTCTTTGATATGTCTTTGTCTATTTGTCTGTTTTCTGTTGAGAAATAGAGATCCAAATTTAAAAAAAGAAGTGAATGATGATGTGATCTTAGAAAACTGAAGAATCCACCAGAAAAAATCTTATAAATAATAAATAAATTCATTGGAGGATGTAAACCAATAAACAAAAATCAGTTGTATTTCTATCCACTAACAGTGAAATACCTAAAAAAAATTAAGAAAAATTCCTATTGATATAGCATGAAAATATTAAAATATTGTTTTCTGTATACTGAAAACTATATGACATTGATGAATGACATTAAAGATGCAAATGTATGGAAAGCTATCCCATGCTCAAAAATTGCAAAGACTAGTTATTGTAAAAATGCCCATGCTAACCCAGAGATCTACAGATTCAATGAAATTCCTATCAAAATTCCACAGGAATAGAAACAAGAATTCTAAAATTTATGTGGAATAACAAAGGACTTCGAATAGTTTAAGTAATCTTGAACAAGAACAACAACAAAAACAAAACTCAGGTCACCACATTCTTGATTTCAAATTATAATACAAAGCTATAGAAATAAAAATGTTATGGTGGGGAGTAAAAATATGTATATAGATCAATGGAACAGAATAGAAAGCCCAATAATAAATCCATTAATTTACCATTAGTTAATCTTAATCAAAAGGGTCAGAATATATAATGGAGAAAGGATAAATTCTTCCATAAATGGTGACCTCTTCATGCAAAACAAAAATCATCACTCACAAAAAATCAATTCAAAACAGATTAAAGACTTAAATATAAAACCTGAAATCATTAAACTATTTAGAAGAAAATATAGAGGAAAAACTAATTGAAACTGAGCTGGGTCATGAATTTTTGGATAGGAAACTCAAAGTATTGACAACGAAATCAGAAATAAATAAATGGAAAAACACCAAATAAGACAATTTTTGTTAAGCAAAAGAATCAATCAATAAAATGAGAAGGAAATATTTGGAAGGAGAGAAAATATTTGCAAACCATCTCTACAATAAAGAGTTAATATCCAAAATGTATAATAAACTTGACAGAGTAAGAATAAATAAGTGAATAAATAAATGGCTTAAAATGTGCAAAGGGTCTAAATATACATTTTTTCCCAGAGAAGATAGTCAAATAAATGACCAACAGGTATATGAAAAGATTCTCAATGTCACTTATCATCAGTGAAGCAAATATCAACCACAATGAAATCTATTAGGGTGGCTCTTTAAAAAATGCAAGAGATAATGGGGTTTGGGAGAGTAAGGAGAAAAGGGAATCCTTATGCATTGTTGGTTGAAATGTAAATTAGTAAAGTTACTATAGAAAACATTTTGGAACTTCCTCAAAAAATGAAAAGTATAACTATTCTATGATTTAGCATTCTCAAATCTATGAGTATACACCCAAGGAAATTGAATTTCCATTTTGGCTAAGATATGAAACAGTCTTAGTGTCCATCAATGATGAATGAATGGATAAGGAAAGATGATATATCTATATCTAGATAAGGGAACATTATTCACTCTTAAGGAAAGAACATCCTACCATTTGCAATAACAAGAATGAATCTGGAGGATGTTATACTAAGTTAAATGATCCAGGCACAGAGAGACAAATTCCATATGACCTCATTCATATGTGGACTCTAATAAAGAGTAGAAGTGTTGTTATCTGGGGTTGAGGTAGTGGGAAAAATGGGAAGATGTTGTTAAAAGGGTACAAATTTCAGGTATAAGTAGAATGATTTCTGGAAAATGAATGTACAACAACAAATGCACCATTACATTAAAGATACACAATACATTAAAGATAATGTATTGTGTGCTTGAAGTTTGCTAAGAGATTTATTGAATCTTATGAGTTCTCATCACACACACAGAAAGGTAATTATATGAGACAATGAATATGTTAATGAGTTTAACAGTGGTAATCATTTCACATATGTATATCAAAATACCAGGTTGTATACCTTATATAATTTTTATTTGTCACTCATACCTCCCTGAATCTGGGAGGGGGAGTGAAGAAATAAGCAAGATAACTACAATTTGCTAAAACTGTTATGAGATCACTTTGAGACGATGGTGTCTTGGTTTAGGTATGTGGTAGAAAAGATGGAGAGAGGTAAACAGACTTTACCTATATGTTGCAGGCAGAATCAATGTAACTTATTCATAGAATAGATACAGGGGATGCTGGGAAAGGGGGAATCAAAGGCTGCCCTTGGGTAATTGGCTTGAGTACTTGCATAGACACTGGAGACATTTATTAATGAAAGGAAGACTGTGAGGTAAAGGATTTGAGGCTTGGGGATGAAGATTTCATTTTTTTTAGAAGGGAGAATAGTAGGTAGAGGAAGTCAGTTGAGTGGGAGGAAGAGGGTGAGGGAAAGGAGAGTAACTGCATAATGAAATCAACAAAATTATGCTGTGTACATGTATAAATATAGTGCAATGAATACCATTTTTATGTGTTAATTATAATGCACCAGTTTAAAAAAATAAATAGAAGGAAGACCAGTAAAGTAGAGGAAAAAGATCATGGAGAGGGAGGAGAGGAGGGAAAGGGGAAGTATGGGGAAACGAAATGGAGCAAACTGTTATATGTATCTATGAATATATCACGATTAATGCCACTGTTAGGTATAGCTAGACTGCACTAATGAAAACAAAAAGATTTCATTTTGACCATATGCTGTTTAAGCTTATGAGAACTTAGGAGGAGACCTGAAGTTGAGAGGGAGTGGGCTACTAA
The DNA here is from genome assembly GCF_902686455.1 of Sciurus vulgaris. Taxonomy (NCBI): domain Eukaryota; kingdom Metazoa; phylum Chordata; class Mammalia; order Rodentia; family Sciuridae; genus Sciurus; species Sciurus vulgaris. Next base: position 28,434,178 of record NC_136476.1, read on the forward strand.
GATAGATGCTAATATGAAGCTCAGAACTACAAATTACTGACTACTTGAAACATATTAGAATTAAAAGAAAAAAGCAAATCTTCAAAGATTAATCATACATCTCAATTATATGATTGAGAGGGACTCAATCATACAATGGACTACTTTATGAGAGCAACTTCCATAACTTTATTGCAAAGGACTGAATAAATATTTTATTCTCAAATTTATTTTCTTCATCTTAAAAAAAAAAGCAAGGAAGAACCCCATCTGGGAATTTTCTCAATTTTCTGAACATGGTGTAACTTGGAAGAGTATGTCCATCATCTCCAAATTTCTAATTAACTCTTTCCTTTTTCAGTTCAGAAGACTAGTTAGAAAGGGAAAATATTTTCACTGTTACATTACATCTGAATAGAAGATAATACACTTCACATTGAGTTGCACAGCAACATGTGAAAAAAACCTTTTATAACATTCTATGAATTGAATTCATTAAATCTATTGGGTGTAGCAATTTAATGAAGCAAAAAATACTAATTAAATTATTAAAATCTGGATAGCAAGTAGTAATTAAAAAGACTGTTGCTATGCAACTCAGAGAATTCCTATAAACAGTCTGCAAAGTATATTGGTTAAATATGTTGGTATTTTGCTCTGACCTTTTATAATCAAATACCTTCTCAAACTGTGAAAATGTGTTTCTGAGACTAGCATTAAGTAGAATAGTTTAGAAAAAAGAGGGAATTTGAGGTTTGATTGAGCTACTTCTCTTTATTATTGGCAAATGTTAGGTGTGAAGAGTTCAAAACTTCAAAAATAAAACATGGAGTATACATGGAAAAGAGCAGCAAAGGTTTAAAGTGTTCTTCATAAGTGAATATGGAGATACAAATCAGCTATTTGCTTCTTTATAATCATTGGTGTGGTAGTTCTTTAAGGCAGAGGCAGGTTAACACAGGTGAAAGTTTTAAAAAATTTATTTAGTTTATTTTTTTATTTTTACAAACTGCATTTTGATTCATTGTACACAAATGGGGTACAACCTTTCATTTCTGTGGTTGTGCACAATGTAGATTCACACTAGTTGTGTAATCATACATGTACACAGGGAAATATCTGTCAGTCCACTATCTTTCCTTTCCCCATCCCTCCCTTCCCATTTCCCTCCACATAATCCAAAGGTCCTCCATTCTTCTCTTACCTGCTCCCTTCAGAAATTGTAGGTTTTCTGATCAAAATCTCTTTTGGTAGTAAATCTATTTTCCCAAACTATCAGAGAATAAAAAGTTGGTCACAGGTTCTAAAAGTCTGCAATAGGCTTAGGAAAACTGTATTTGAAATTATATATAACCCAGAGGTTCATTTTTGCAAATTGAAGAAATTATCCTAATATGTAGGCTTTTGAGAATCATTTTCTTCAGGCAGATCCTGGAGGCACTGAGAGGCTGATATGCAGGCACAGTTTAATTCCAAATATTTGAGTATGGACTGAAAGAAAATTAACCTCCCATAGGAAAGTTAAAGATGAGGGTCAAACTCTTGTGCAAATGAAAATATTTCCAATATTTCAAAACTTATACTTAACTACAAGCAATCATTACTGGGTACTGATTTAATAACAGTGGGGTTTCACAAAAACTTCCTAATCAAAGATACTCTAATCCTGTTCACAACTTGGTGGGATAGGAAAAGGATTTGAGGACAATCTTAAATGGGGGTAAGAGGTTAATGCCACCAACTTTTCTAAAATGGTCAGTGGACCCCCCCAAAAAATGAAAATAAAAAACCATGTGTAATACAGACATGAACCTCTTATACCTGCCTATGAAATTTCTATTTTTTTCCTGAACAATTTGTAATTTGGAAAGGCATGTTTATATTTGCTAAATTTCTAACAAACTCTTTCTCTTAAAAGATCATAGGCATATTTTTTGATGTATAAAAGGTTCAAATATTTTTTACTGAAACTTTTTTAAGCCTCTGCCTTACCTGGCTGCCTCTTTTTGTCACTGCTGTTTAGATGTCATCTTTTTGTACTTTGAAACACATGCCAATCCCTCCATCACCACCTTCACCTGCCACTTTCCTGTTCTGGTCAGGTGTTAGAAAGTCAGTACTAAGGCCACAGTAATCATACTCTGTGCCAAGAGGACCTGCAGGGTTGCATAAGCTCACGTTTAATGTATTCAAGGACAAACACATTAACCTGGCACAAACTAACAAGCTTGAGGGAATTCATTGTTTCCACATTAGATAGCACTACATGTCTTTTGATAGTGTTAATATTTTTTTGTGAAGCTGAGTCTTTTGTGATTACCATGGGACATACTGCACAGAGACCAGTGTGGAACAGAAACTATGAGTGGCAGTGCCAAACTTGAATCCAACTTTCGTTGGATTCAAGCTTTCCAGTATGTGCCATATCTAACAGGTGCACACAACTCATTGTGATTGTTTAAAAATGAAATAGAAAAGTCATTCTTTAAACATGTTGGTATTATTTTTGCAAACAGTTTCCAAGTTGTCAGTAAGTAAATACTTATTGAGTTGTTGACACCTAACTGCTAAAATCAATAGCACTATTAGGTATTTCTTTTGGCCCAGCAGCACTGTAGAATAATCTCTAAGGCATGAATGAAAGAAGTTTGGAATCTTCTACTTTATGGCATGGCAAAAAAGAATTATCAAAATTATGTAGTTGTGTTGTATTTTTGAGATAGTTGAATATATATATATGCATACTTAATAAAAATTTAAAATAAACAAACTTTTAAAATCTTTTTAAGATAGTATCCATTGAATATAGAAGAGAAAAGTCAGGGTCTATTTACTATGTACATATGACCTTGAAAACATATCTGTGCAAACACTTTATCTTTTCACCAATGCAGATAACAGAAGTCTTCAAAACATGTAGTATGTTAAAGACGGTCTATCCAGGCTGACTCTATTTCATACAAATAAATGTTACTCTCTCATCCAGTGGCTTAATGTTTCTCCAAGTGATCCAATAGGTCAGCATTCGAGGTGCTTGCTAAAGATTCAGACAGGCAGAAGAAAGATGTCATAATGTGGCCTCATCTTCCCTTATGAATCTTACCAGAAGTTCTGATCTATTACTGCTCACGGCCACCCAAAGCCTCTTTATTTATTTCTTACAGGAATACCCCTCAAATCTCAGAAGTTTGCCAATACCTGTAAAAGAAAGTCATCTCTTTCAACCTAAGATGGTATTTTGTAAATGTCTTCCTGCTTCTTCAAAGCAGGGCTTGAATGCTATTGCTTCCACCTTGCACCTGGTATCACATGCACACAGTCTGTTTTTATTGTGTTTGTTTCACTATGTGCCTTCCTCCATACTGTTTCTTTGATGCCTTACACTAGTGTTTTCAAATCACACCACAGCTAGTGTAGCAGGAACTCATACCCTCTGCAATCAGCAACTCCACACTATTCACAAGTCTGCATAAACTAGATGCTCAATTAATTCTTATTAGATTTAACTGCAACAGATTATGCTCTCCCTAAAAGAGTAAATCATGAAGACCTCAGGTGTTCGACATTCAAGGAGAATTCTCATTTACCAGGGATCCTCAAGGAGCTTATCTATCCATCCTGACCCTGGCCACTCTTCTCTTTTTAATTCCATTGAGGTTTGAAGATGCCCCCAAATGTCCTTGTCCAACTTTTCTCTTTCTACCCTCTGTCCATAATTTGAAAGATGCAAATAAATAATTTAGTCAGAGAGGTTGCTCTAAGTTTGGATTTGTCACTTGTGCAAGAAAATTGGAGAATGTCTTCAAATACTTGCTCCTGAGACTGACTCAAGACATAGAATCCGAACCCTGTGAATAAATATAAGCTACTCTCATTGTTATTAAACTAGTATTTCTCAGTCTGCAGAACACCAGTCTCCAGTGAGATGTTCATATAGGTTCCTAGAGAGAAATTATACTTTTAAATAGTTTGAGAAATATTCATTATTAAATATCTTTCATCAAGATCTAGGGTTCACATAAGCACATGAAAGTCTTTGAGAAATCCTACAATCTAACTTATTCAATTTGTTAACCTCAAACTTTCTAAAAACTTACTAGACCATTGAAATACCTCAGTTTCCCTAAAAGTGCCTATTAATATTTTGTGATCTTCAACTTTGAATTTGGGAACTATTTATTTGTGACCTTTCTTTCTTTAATTATTATATTATTATTATTATTATTATTATTATTATTATTATTATGGTGTCAGGGATTCAACCCAGGGTCATTTAACCACGGAGACACATCCCTATCTCTATACCTTTATATTTTGAGGCAGGGTCTCGGTAAGTTGCTGAGGTTGGCCTTGAACTTTGATCCTCCTGCCTTAGCCATGGCACCCAGCTCTGTGACCCTTTTTAATAACTGATTTTGCCAATTTCAAATAGTGAGGGAAAGTTTGTTGAAAGGAGTTCTCAGGAGAAACTCTTCTGTAGAATGTGCCGTGTGTGTGTGTGTGTGTGTGTGTGTGTGTGTGTGTGTGTGTGTGTCTGTCTGTCTGTCTGTTTGAGGAATGACTCTGAGTCATATGAGGGGTCACTGACCCAGGGGTTTTGAGAATGAAAATACCTCTGGACTCATCCTGGAGAGCACAAAACTATCCTCCCACCTCGTGTTTCTCGGCTCTGGAACCCATGTCTGCTGGTTTTACACTAGGTTCCATGAGCCAAAGCAGGCTATTAGGAGCCCAGGTTAGTACTGGGCTGGGTTGGTCTAGATCATGGTCCCCAAGAGTAGAAAGGATTTGATCTTCAAGAAAAGAGCTGCTGCCCCTGGGAATATTGTCTTCCTGCTTCTGGGGATGCTGATGTTTGAAGGTCAATTCTAATATGTAATCAAATGACCCATCTGCGTCCTCTTTAAAGTGGAAATTAGTGTGGGCACTCATTACTCACGGCCCTGCCTTCAGAACAAATTGCTTCTGACAACAGTGAGTGAAACAGCTGTGTGTGTGTGCAGGTGCGTGTGGTATGGGCATGTGTCCCTGTATATGTGTTTCTATAGAAGAAGGCTTCTCCTACCACACCACAGTGTCCCCAGGCCGTGAAGGAGATCGAGCTGTGTCAACCAACCGTGCCTCGTGCTCCATGGGGGAGGAAAGAAATGGGGAAGAGAATACCTCGGCTGAATTTATGATAACACATTCCTTGGGATAATAAAAGACATCGACTCAGCCCTAGAGGGAAAGTAGGTTATAGCTCAGTTAAATGTCCTTGTCTAATGTTGCTTGACCCTTGCTAACATTTCAAGCCTAAGTGAAGTTCTGTCAGTGGCACATTTCAGCCTGTTTAGTAATTTCATCAGGGGCATTGATCTAAATGTATTTTTGAGCTTATCTGATGAATACTCACATCAGTCATTTTCAGATCACATGCCCCTGATGTGCTCATCTCTTCTATTTTTTTTTTTATTCTTCAGCTAAGACAGAAAAAGAGATGATTTATTGTACATATATATAGTTGGTCACAACTGAGAACAAAACTAGCACTAAATGTCACAGGTTCAGGGCAGAGGACCAATATGGGCCATTCTGGTATGAACAAGACATGTCTCTCAGAAGGGGTCTTGGTGATTGGCTGGTGGTAGAATTGCAGACCTGTTGAGAGAGACAAGCTCCAGACAGCAGCATGCTTCTAAACAGCATATACCAGCCTTCCCGTGTTTGAGCAGAAGCTTGTGGTTTACTTGGATCTCTGCCTCTTCTTTCTTCTTTAGAGATTTTGCCTGTGCTCAGTGTAGGAGCAGAGGTTTCTAAGAAAATTTCTGTAGTTTTCCCTTCCATGGTGTAAAGGGAATATAATATTATTTGTTTACCTCTAATTCTGTATTTTGTTGATTAGGTAGGGAAAAAATAGATAAACTAATATTTTATGGACAATGTAGAGGAAAATGGTCAACTTACATGTTTCTGTATGTGTCATGTTTTGTCTCCACTCACATAATTCCTTTTGCCTGGAATGTTCTTCTCTTCATATGTGCCAGAGCACATTTTTAGCCTCTCTGTCTCTGTGGAGCTTTTTTGCAGTATCCAAGGAGAGTTGGATATTCCTGCATTGGCTAATTCTGTACCTAGTGAATGCTTCTTTTGCTCACTTATCAAATTAAACTTCAATTCCTTTTCCATAATTTTTATCTCCCCTCCTGGGATATTACTTTTATCTTATATATTTTATATTTATTTTAAATATCTGTGACAATGTCATAAAATAGTCACAAATATTTGCCAAATTTAATTGAACAAATATTAAAAATATATATGTGTTCAAATATGGTTTTTTTCCTATCAATCAATTCAGCATAGTTACCGGTATATCTTAAAAAGTCAATTTGTAAGAGTTTAACATTTTCAGAAAACTTTATATAATCAGGATGCTACATCCCACTGTCAGGTATTAATGGAGGTGACAAAGTAAAACAAACAATAGTTTTTAAAAATGGGTAATCACATTTTTTATCAGTTGAAATTTTAAGATGCATGTATTTCTCTGAATTATACTAACACAAGAAAATGTCTGTATTAAGTCAGACTTATCAGAAATACATTCCTTAAACTTTTATATGTGGCTATAGAGAAAGATCTTTTAAATGAACGTTAAACAATTGTTACTTTATTTATTGTACACATCTATCTGCAACCCTCCCAGAATAAAACTATACCTATAATAAACCATGAAAAATGATGAGCGGTAATGAAAGTTTCCCATCTGGAAAAGACCCTGGTCCAGATGGATTTGCTAATGAATTTTATAAGATGTTTAACCAACCTTTGAAGAATATCCCAGACATGTTTGATTACTTTAAATTACCAACATTTTTGGAACTACAGCTCTGGGTTCTCAAACTAATCTTTATAAACTGCCAAGAAATGCTAAAATCCCCAAATGCATGTTTCTTAAGAACTTACATCTTTAAAAAAAAAAAAAAAAAAACCCTTATAACACATTCCTTCAAACTTGAGCACAACACCAAAATGTCTTCCCATTGAAAGGGTATTTTTTTCATCAACCAGGTGTGAGAAATATCTTAGCCCAAATTCATAATATTAATATGTTAACTTTTACTCATGTTAATAAATAATAATTTTAAACACTTTTTATGTTACAATATATGCCAATAGAGGCAGTTGTATGCTTTTTATTCTTTGACCCAGAATTAGGTTTTATACATATAGTAAATAAGTGATACACAATAAATAATAACCAATACACTGTTATCCAAAATAAGATAACATAGCCTAAATTATTTGTTCAAACAATTTTTTTCTCATGACTAAAATCTTATAATTAGGAATTTATTCCTGTTGCAAGTCTTTGGCATCTTTAGAATTTCATTGTTATTATCGTAACTGTTCATTTGAATAAATGGTACACTAATTTTAGGAATGTGGCTGACTGCATTCTACTATATGGTGAGAAATTCACTAAACTGATGGTTCAAATTTTAAAATTTTATGAAAAATAAAATAACCATAGAATGATAGCATGTGGAAGGAATGTTTTTGGTAAATCACTTTCAAAGTTTTTTTTTTTAGAATTTAGTACACAATACGATTGGTACCAAATCAAAGGTGTGTATATTTTAATATAGGATAGGAATATTGTAAAGTAGGACCCTACCTGGGGTAGAGACTGGGATGTCAGCAGGTAGAGGGCAGCATAAGGTAAGCTGTGCTCTGCAGAAACTGCCAACAGGAAACCATGAAAAGTACCAGGTGCTTGAGTGTCAGCCAGACCTGGGGTTTCTTTGAATTTACATTTCCTCATTGACACATAAAGATGATAATGTTTACTTTAAGGATTATTGTGAATATAACTGTTTGGGACATAGTAGGTCCACCTAACATTGTGTTTTCTTCCTTCACTCTTAAATATACATTCATGCATGCAGATACACACACACATACACACACACACACACATACACATGCACACTCTGTTCTCATTAGAACTGACAGAATAGCATTTGCAAAATAATCTTCTAGGTCATAGGATCTTTGCTACACCTATTTGCTTTGTTTATTGTTTGCATGCCCCAAAATAACCTGCATTTTATATCTGTACAGCAATGTAGCAGAAAAAAAAATACATATTCATTGATTTATAGTTAAGGGAATGCAGGACACCAGAAGTGAATGTATAAGGCAAAGTTACTGAAGAAGTGAAGGTTTAAAGAAAAGTAAGTTTGGTCATTTTTTAAATTTTTTAAATCATTTTTTGATTCATTTTACACAAATGGGGTACAACATTCATTTTTTCTGGTTGTACATGAAGTAGAGTCACAGCATGCTTAAAAACATGCTTAAGAGAGCAGATGAATGTTCGATTTTCAAATAATAAGCTGGTGTTTAGATCATTCTGTGTGTGTGTGTGTGTGTGTGTGTGTGTGTACATACACTCATGTGTAGATGATTAAATGTATGCTACTAGCAAGATCGGTAGGCAGATGACAAATGAACAGTAGTAGTAATTTATTCTAAAGAGTATCTGTACTACTAGTATGATGCTAGAAGAAAAAGCCAACTATACTCCTCCCCTTTTCTTTATCAATGATTTAGAAAACAATTTAAAAAGCACAATACTCAAACTTCATTCAGACATTCTTTTTAAACTTTTATAAAAGTCAATATTTCTGTTAAAAATACAAGGAATGAGAAGTGTAAATGGAAGGGTGCTTAATATTTTCTTTCTCCTTATAAGAACAGAATGCTTAAAAATCTAATCATTACTATTTTATATAACAATACAAATTCCCCTCATCTCTCTATTTGCCCTCTTCCTACTCCTGTCTAACTCTGAAGTAATCACATGCATTAGAATGCTATGCTATTCTAATATTTTTTCCATGTGATTTGATATATGTTAATGTACTACTTTTTTCTTTTCAAAATGTGATCATACTATCTATTCAGTATGTTACAATTAACCATTGTAATTCCATTTTACAATAATATACAGAGTAAATTTTTAAAAATTTGTAGTTGCAGATGGACAGAATGACTTTATTTTTATGTGGTGCTAAGGACTGAACCCAGTACCTCACACATGCTAGGTTACGTGTTCTGCCACTGAGCTACAGCCCCTCATTTTTAACTGTTATGTATTTTTTCATTTTGTGGATGCTCAGGTATTTAATTGACAAAATTATTGTTCCCAATGTGCCATTATTACAATGCTTTTAAATGGTCAAAGTTCTTCTGGGAAAGGCAATACTGTCCTGGGCTTGTGAACAGGGACAATGTGCTTTTAACGGGAGTTTGAGGAAGCATTCTAATGAGACTTCTGAGTGTCAATTACATCTGCAGGAATGACACTGGAAATTAAGCATAGAATCCACATTGTGGGTGTTGTGTACAGAGAGAGGGTGACTTGTAGAGTATGACCCTGGTACCCAACAAGCTACCTTCTGACACTGTATTCTATAGATGAGAGGAATAAGGGATAGGATTAAATAATAACATATAACTAAATGGATAAAATTGATAATACACAAAATTATAAAAAAATTATGAGAAAATCTACCCTTCCTGGAACTAATAAGTTATAGCAAGGTTACAGGATATAGGGTTAATATACAAAAGTCAATTACCTTTCTATAATGTAGCGATGAATGAGTGGAATTTGAAATGGAAAACATTTTATCATTTACATTAGCACCCCCCCAAAAATAAATAGTTAAGTGTAAATTTAACAAAACACACACATATATATGAGAGAAGAATTACAAAACTCTAATGAGATAACAAAGGACTACAGAAATAAAGAGATGTTCCATGTTCCTAGATAGGAAGACTCAATATTGTTAAGATGTCAGTTTTCATCTATTAGACCTATAGATTCACTACAATCCTAATTAAAATATTAGCAAGTTATTATGGGCATATTGATAAATTAGTTTCAATTTTATATTGACTCAAAAGACTCAAAATATCCAACATTTTCTGTAGGAGGACAAAATTGGAGGGCTGACACTACCTGCCTTTAAGGCTTACTATAAAGCTATGATGATCAAGACAGTGTGGTGTTAGCCAAAGAATCAATAGAACAGAATAGAAAGCATGTGCATAGAAGCCACTGCTGTTTGACAAAGGAGAAGGGCAATACACTGGAACAAAGGTAGAGTCCTGGTGTTATAACAGCTGGACATCCACATGAAAAAAAAAAGAATGTAGTCAGAGACCTTACACTGCACACAAAAATTCACTCAAAATGGATCACAGATCTAAATGTAAAAGGAAGAATTATAAAACACCTGTATGAAAACAAGAGAAAATCTAGGTGACTTTGAATATGTGATGAGTTTTTAGAGACAATACCAAAGACATGATTCATGGAAGAAATAATTGATAAGATAGGCTTCATTAAAATTGCAATTTTTCTACTCTACAAGAAAATAATATTCTCTTAGAAGACATTTTGTGCTGGGCAAGTTGGTGCATGCCTGAATCATAGCCACTTGGGAGGTTGAGGCAGGAAGGATTGCAAGCAAGTCCAAGGGCAGCCTCAGCAACTTGGCAAGGCCCTCAGCAATTTAGCAAGAATTTGTCTCAAAAAAAAAAAAAAAAAAAAAAAAAAAAAAAAAAAAAAGAAAGAATAAAAAGGACTGGGGTTACAGCTCAGTGGTAAAATGCCCCTGAGTTCAGTCCCTAGTACAAAAATTATTTGCAAAACATCCATCTGATAAAGAACTGTTATTCAAAATATACAAAGAACTCTCAAAATTCAACAATAAGAAAATTAACAATCTGACTAAAAAAATATGGACAAAAGATCTGAAGAGATACCTTACCAAAGCAGACATGCAGGTAGATAATAAGCATATAAAAACAAAAAAGATTTTTAATATCATATGTCTTTAGGTAACTGCACATTGGAATAACAGTAGGATACTACATACCTATTAGAGTGGCCAAAATTCCAAACATTAGCAATATCAAATGATAACGAGAATATGGAATAACAGAAATTATCATTCATTATGGTGGGAACACAAAATCGTACAACCACTTGGAAAAAACATTTTGGATTTTTTTTTACTCCTACCCTAGGATCCAATAGTCATGCTCCTTGGCATTTACCCAAGTGAAAAACTTATGTCTATGAAAAAATGTGTGCATCAATGTTCATATCAACTTTATTTATAATTGTAAGAACTTGGAAGCAACCAAGATTTAAGTGAATGGATAAACTTCAGTATGTTAATGGATAAATAAGCAGTGGTATATTTGGACAATGGAATATTATCCAGTATTAAACAAGAAATAAGCTATGAAGTCATGAAAAAAAACTTTGTAGAAAGCTTAAAAGCATATTACTTAGTGAAAGAAGTCTAGTTGAAAAGGCTCCATAGTGTGTATTTGAGATATATGACCTTCTGGAAAAGGCAAAAATATGGAAATAAAAATAGTACAAGTGTAGATGATTATCAGTGATTAGGAGGGAGAGATGAACAGATGGAGCAGAAACTAGTGAAAATACTCTGCGTGATAAAGCTATGGTAGATACCTCTCACACATTTTGTTACATTCATATAATGTACAACACTGAGAATGATCCCCAATATAAACCATGGGCTTTGGGTGATAGTGATGTGCCAGTCTATGTTCATCAATGCTAGCGAGTATATCAATAAGTGGGAGCATGGAATTTTTGTGTAATCTATTTTCCTCTTCATTGTGTTACGAACCTAACACTGATCAATCAAGTAAAGACTAAAAAAATTCAAAAACTTTAAATTCAGAAATTAATCTGTTAGTTACTAAGTCTTGAATACTGTGGAGTATTTAAAAGATTTACACTTTTCTGCTTGTATGTGACTATTTAAATTTGTGTCAATTTAGTCCTTAGATTTCGTTCTGACTGTATAAATTACTCCACAGTTTGTTTCCTGGATAGATGTGTAAGTTAGCATGCCACTTAAGGTTCAAAGAAAGAATAAAAGTGCCAATTAATTATTTGCTTTCCTTTAGAAATAGCTGAAGGCTAAATGTTAAAGCCAAGTTTTGGAGCCAAGATAGAGTCAATAATTATGGTTAAAGCCCAAATAAACTGTCCAAGAAGAAGTGGCATACAGACTCTAGCAAGGCAATTCCCAAGTGTCTCTTAAGACAGCATTCCAATGATTTTTCATTTTAGTAGAGACTACTATGTGTACCTATCATTATTTTGGACTACACTATTCTACTATGAATCTGAGTATGAAGAAGTATTCTTCCACAGGGAACAATATCTACTCTCATCTGACTCTTATCTTGAGGTCAAAATTAATGGAGTGGAGGTATCTTAATCTTCCCCTAAACTTGGTGTGATAACCAAAAGAGCTCATGTCATGGAAGAATACATAGGAAAGCTGTTCCTTCTTTGCTTCATTTCCTTTTTATAATTGGACCTCTGGGCAGTGAAATAAGACAGGATGGCTTGATCTATGCTTTCAATGTGAAGATGAGGTACAAAACTTCTCTTTCTGCTAAGGTTATGCTAATTTTACTTCCAAGACCCTGATAATTCCATTGTACAATTCATCTTCTATAGTGAGCAATGTGGTAGATAACCCACATGCAGAATTAATTACCATAAATCAGAAGTATATTCATTGTATTACTGTGAGAGCTTTCATTTCCAGGAGGAAATGTCCCATCTACAAATGAACTCTTTACAGGTTCAATTATATCTTCTCATTTCTTTTCTCTCTCAGGCTCAACATACATCTGTAATTTAGTTTTGTATTTTCTTTTATACAGAAAGTATCCAACTGCTAGGAAGTAAGTCCAATTATCACTAGTGATGGAACAAACAGGAAAAAAAGACAGTGTTCCCATAACTATCTGCTTAGTGCAAATCTGCAGCTGCCTTTTTCTCATGGCCATTTGGTTCAATTAAGTGAACTTCACTTGAAACTTGTTATCGAATGAAGAAAAAAAGTGATACTGAGGTCAGAAAAAAATTAAAAATGGGTAATTTTTCTGTAAAAGTCTTGCCTCTGCTTACATATATCTTCCTAATTGTACTGCATTAATCATGGTGAATTTACTAGAAGTATATTGACCCTGTGTGAAATATAGTCCACACTGAAAAATTCTGAGAACCTAAAGTTTCTGTATTTAATATACTTACCTACAGGGAAATGGATAATCGAACAATATTATAATTTCCTTTCCTATAGTCAATCTTTCCTAGATTTTGTGACTTTTCATAAACAAGTAGGTATTGCATGTAGAAAGTAATTCAGCTAAAATATAATCTCAACCATGATGTAATCTTACGGGTAATATCTTACTTGCTCTTTTGAAAATCAATGTAATATCTCTGATAGTAACTGATCTAAACATTATTGGTGTTCTTAATTATCCAAATGATGTTCAGGATTAGTTAGAAGAACTAAATATTCAATGTAATCAAACATAAGATTGTCTTCTTAGTGTTCCATCTCCATGTTTGGGTCTTGCCTCCTCTCGTTACCTACTGCTGGGGTTGCACTTGACCTATGATCCCTCATAGCCATTGCACCATAGTTGAGGTAATAAAGTTAACTGGCTCTAGTCTTCCCATCTTCTGGATTTCAAGTGATCTTTAAAGTCTTTTGCTCCTAAAATGATTCTAGAGTCATAAATAGACTCCTGCCATGGTTACTAGTTCTATTTTTACCATTTCCGTCTCTAATGTTCTGGTGTTTTATAGTCAGATCGCTTTAGAACTGATCACACTGAGAGGGCAAATGGAACAATATTAACTGCTGACATTTGTTAGCCCCTCACTCTCTGATGAAGAAATAAATGTCTCAGATTCATTTCTTCAACAACTTCTTCAATCATTTATTGGTCTCATAGGCAAGTTTTTGAAAATAAAACTACTGAAGTGATACTTTTAATCATTCTTGATGAAGATATTTTCTAAAATTTCAATTTAAAGATGATATTGAAAATGAAGAACTTTGGAGAGAAAGATGGTCCGGTAAATGGAAAGTTCACAGATACTAAAGTTAGGATCTTGGCTTCATTATTAACAAGTTATCTGACCACTTAGCTTCTATGAGCTTTACTTTTATTTCCTACTAAATGTCACTAATATTGTTTTTATCAAAGAGCTTTTGAAAAGCATAACAAAGAGTATTTGGCATGAAGCAGCTCATTAATATTAGCTCTCTGCCTGTTCTGTATTATAAGTATTAGACAACATCAAGCTAATATAGAACAATATCTGATTACTATCATCCTTGGGCAAATAAGAAAGTAATTTTTCACTGATAGGCATATAAATAATATATTCCATTTCCATTTTTCTCACTGAATGTGTCATATAAAACCTCACATATTTCCATGAGTAGTTTTAAATTCATTTAATCAATAATGTTTCTTTATTGCTTACTTTTACTCTTTTGCTCTGGAGATCTTTCAATTTTTTCATTTTTGTTTCTCTATTCCTCTGTGTTTCCTCAAAATAGTACTTGTCTTGTTATATTTCCTTCCATCTCAAAGGTAGATGTGTACCACTTCTGAAGTAAAATCCCACCTCACATGCTTCATGTATTGCTCCACTAGATTTTCTTTTATTCCTTATAATGCTAAATAATTTATTTTCCTCTGACTTCTCTTCGGTCTACAAAAGGATGAAGACTTGCCTATCCTATAAATACTTTTTTCTTCAACTACCACTCAATCTTTCTTATTTTCTCCGTCTTCACCAACTGATTGAAAGAATGATTACTTGATGATTCACTTCCTTGCTATCACCAGACATTCCTTAATTTCAGTAAATTTGGCTTCTGACCCAATCACTCTACATCTGCCACTGCAAAGACAATAGTAATTGTGCAGGTGCTGAGTCCAATGTCACTTTCACTCAGGACTCATTCACTTTCTCTCTGACCCACTTGACCCTTGACCATTGGGCCCTGTCTTCCAGGATGGCAGGATAGGCTGATTCTCCCAGTAGTGGTCATTTCCTCTGTCTCCCTCACAGGCTTCTCTTATGGAGCACTGCTAAACATTATCATTTCCTATGGTTCCACCTTTGGTCATCTTTTCTCACTACTTATTCAGGAGAAGGGATGGTTGGTCTTATTACTTGCATGACCTCAACTATTCTTTGTAAGTGAATAGCTCTGAAGTATTGTCTATTTGCAGATTAGCCTCTCAATATATATTACATTGTGAAATTCTTGGACTGCCACAGTTATTTCAGACTCATGTGTTCAAAACTTAACTTATTAATGGTTTCATTTCCATTCTTATACTTCATCAAATGTTTCCCCTTCTACAGGCTTCTCTGAACTAAATAATGTTGTCAGTATACACATTTTCTGTCGTGAATTCTTTTGAGAGCCTGGACATCACCTCCTCTTTTTTCTGTTTACATTAAATTGATCACAATAGCCTTTTAATTCTATTTCCAAAATAAATCCTAAATTCATGGTTTTCTTACCATTTTCAGGTTATGGATTTATAACACTGTTGAAACTATTGTAACAGACTCCATAAAGACTTTCTTTTACTCTACTTCTCCCTTGTACAACTATGAAACTTTTTACAAACACACACTATATTAAGAGTCTTGCCCTAACTAAATACTTCTTCTCCCTATAGCGTAGGTAAATATACACTCTGGTTTATTCAGCATAGTCTTGTGGTAGACCTATTGTCTCAGCTATTATACTTTCTTTCATTATCAGATTTGTCCTGGCTGGGCTATAAATTTTGTCATCATCAACAGGGCAAAGACCAAACATGTATGTATCATCTGTATGGCCCTACCTTAATGATATTACCACTACCACTACTTCAATTTCATCTCTCTTTCCACCACATTCCCCATCATCTAGTTCTATTGGAATCAGCACAGAACTCATAATGCCCATTTATAATTCCAAGTGTTTGCACATAGCATTTCCCCTGATAAATGTGTTTTTTTAATTACCCTTTTCACTCAAAACATTTGTATCCATTTCTTCATATCATTCAAATGAAACATACACCATTTTGACATTCCTGATATCTCCAGGTGTATTTATTTGTTCTATTTTTTAGATATGTTGGCTCCTTGCTTATTCTTTTATTTTAATACTGATCATACCTTATGGTAATACTTATCATTCTGCATATCTTAATCACATACTGACTTCTGGAATCCTTATGCATAAGAACTACAGTTTATTTTCTTTAATGTCTCTGTGTCTAGCACATTGCTTGACAAAGCCATACTCCAAAACCTTTGAATGAATGAATACACAAAGGGGTTCAACACAGTTTTGAAACCACTAAATGTTTTCTGATATTTTAAAAATTCTTTAGTACAGGAATTTGGGCAAAAATGTTTATATGCCAGTCCATTTAAAAATGACCCAGTTGCTAGGTTTCTAATTACCATTTCATCTTCACCTTTTCATCTCCAGTAATTGCTAAAATATTTATAACCAGTATTAAAAAATTTAGTGCTAAATTACATAATGTATCTAAAGTTTGCAGCTTGACAGATTGTAGGTGGTTTGATAATTTCTTCATTCAGACAAACTTCATAGAGATTACTATGGACACACAGGAGGCAATTATTCAATACATTATTTGTGGCAGAATTATCTTTAAAATTTCCCTTGAAATATTTCTCAGTAATTTTGTGAGTCTAAATGCTAATTGATGGTGGACAGGCATGGTGGCTAAGCATAAGTCATATTAATGAAATGTTCAAACAAAGGGCTCAATGTGAAACAATTTATATCTGAAAGAATTCTTAGAGTAATTTTGAGATGTGTCAATACAATCAGATATAGTATGGAAGATATTCCTGATAATAGTATATGTATAAGTCTGTTTTTCACATGAAGATGTACCTAAAATTAATAACTCATGTTCATCCATTAAACAATAGTGTAGGACACAACTCTGACACTTCTTTCAGGTAAGAAGTTGTTAACGCAACAGTGAAAAGGAGTCCATTTATTTGTTCTCAGATGCCTTTGAAAGCATGATTTTTTTCCCCAATTTTAACCTTTCCAAATGCTTTCCAAACTCTGAAACCAAATGTTGGGAGACAAAGTGAGGTTGCCTTGCAGGGACCTGTAATGCTTAAATGCAGCACAGGATTTCCTGTTAAGGTTTTAGTTTCTTCATCACACTTAGCTTTATGTGAGCAAACAGAAATAAAGAGTGTAGTCAAAGGAATTTTTTCTTCCTATTCTAGTATTCTGTCACATAAAGGGATAGTTTTTAAAGTAATAATATTGTCCTCATTATTTCTTTAAAGGTTATACATATACTCCAAAATTTGGTCATTGGATATGATTTCCAAACATTTTGAACATATTTATTTACTAATCTACACTATTTTACATATATTGTATTATGTTATGCATGTTATATATAAAAGTTGACCTCCCACCTCCTTTCTGGACCTTCAATAATTACATATACAGTATCTTATTTTTCTTATATAAAGCAAGAAAAGATCTTTATCTTCCAGCTATTTTTGTTGAAAGTAAAAATTATATATATTCAAGTTATACAATGTGACAATTTTATATACCTATAGGGTTTATAACAATTACCACAAATTAATTAACATAAACCACCATCTATAGTTGCTATTTATGTATGTAAGGCATGGACACCTAAAATTTGATTTCATCAAATTTTAAGTAAACACTATACTATAATTAACTATGATCACTATGCTGTACAGTAGATCCCCAAATATACTCTTCATAACTAAAAGTTTATAAACTTTGAGCAACATTTTTCCATTTTCCTGTTCAAATTTTAACAACCACCTTCTCTCTACTCCTTGCTTTTACAAGTTTGATTTTTCCAATTCACTTAAAATGAGATCAAACAATATGTATCTTTCTGTATCTGTCTTATTTCACTTATCACAATGTTTTCCAGGTTTGTCCATATTGCTGGAAATGGCAGGAGTCTCTCTTTTTAAGGTTGAATAGCATTCTGTTCTGTGCATGTGTGTGTATGCACACACACACATGTTGGGAAACCAAATTTGATTAATGATTTTTGTACCAAGACACCTTGAATCAAAGCATAATGAATAGCATAAACAATGAAAGTTAACACTAGATATGATTTATAATCACAGGAGTCTGTTTGCTGGTGCTATAACAAAATACCTCAGACTGGATAATTTATAAAGAAAGGAAGTTATCTGGTGCACAGTTCTGGAAGCTGGGCAGTCCAAACTACCAATTGGTTAAGACCTTTTTGTTACATTGTAACATGGTAGAGGGCACCACATGGCAAAACAGAGCAAAAGTATTGGCTTCGGTCTCTTCCTCATCTTATAAAGCCACCAATGGCATCATGGGGTCCTATCCTCATGATCTCATTTAATCCCAATGACCTCACGACTGTTGCACCTTCAAATGACAATACATGAATTTGGGAATTAGATATCCATCACATGCAATTCTGGGGGCACAATCAAGCCACAGCATCCACTGATGACTATTCTACCATCATTCAGGTAGTCAAGAAACTAAATTTGTGTGTCAAGCACTCCTTTATTCTATAGTTATAACATATAGTCTTTGTCAGCAGTGAACTTACATCAGAAAAATTTAAAAGATGAAGTGGTTATAGATATCATAAATGCATTGAGTGTGTTTCACATTGAGAAATTGAA
This sequence comes from Sciurus vulgaris, assembly GCF_902686455.1. Classification (NCBI taxonomy): domain Eukaryota; kingdom Metazoa; phylum Chordata; class Mammalia; order Rodentia; family Sciuridae; genus Sciurus; species Sciurus vulgaris. The sequence goes on from NC_136476.1 coordinate 28,452,818, forward strand.
AATCAAGACCTCAGTCACATAAGAACACACACATATAACAGATGACTCAAAATATGCTAAAATTCTCTTCAGCTGTAAAATATCTATTTTCTTAAAATCTTGTTGGTACCAATTCTTAAAAAAAATCATAGATTACATAAAACGATGGTATGTCTTACAATGCTTCTGAGGCATATTCATTAACTTTTGCTTGTGATGACAGTATTAGCATAACAGTAAATTAAGGGTAGTAGTGATTTTTCATTATTTAGTAACAGCCTTCAGGAGAGAATCCTTACACTTTTCTCCAAAATGTAGAGCCACAAATAAGATGGTATTTTCAACAGAAAATTTGAGTTACTGTTTTCCTTATAATTAAATGCAGATATAAAGAAATTGTGGAATTACATGTCCTTGAAGGAGATGCCCCCCAACTGAGGAGCAAATAATTTGGTTCCTTGAATAATTATTGTAAAACATCTTTAACATTTAGCTCTGAAAATTCATTAGAAATTTTGATTAGATTTTAACATACAAATAACATAAGCCAACATTTCCCAGACAGTGTTCTTTGGGAGACCTGATTTTGTAATATGTTATTAGTTTGCTAATATCATTTTATTAAATTTGGATTACACTACAATAAGTGACTATGAAGTTTACATATAATTTACTCTTTTCATTTGAACTTTCTCTTCAATTGGTTTGCTATCTAAAGCATAATTTAGAATTAAAGTTTATTTACTTTAGTTGCTTTTTCCAAATGTCAGAAAATGTTTTTTCTTTGGGAACATTTATTCATTGAAAGATTCCTATAAATGTTCTCTTTCAGCTTTTACATTATATTTAGTTTAGGTTTCCTAGTGAAAAAGTCTTACTTAAATGGGTTATTATGTACATATACATCTATTTGTGTATAATGTGTATCTATGTATGTGTGTGATGTATATACATACATATAAAAGGCTAGTCATGTATCATGAATTTCTTAAATTAAATTCACTCAATCTAATCTTCTCTATATGATTACTTTCTGAATTGACATGTCTTCTTTTCTGCAGAGGTTTTCCAATCTCTCAGGTCAGTAAAACGTATGACAAGTATTCCTACTTCATCTCCATGGAAAATTTATGGAGTTATGTGCTATCTATGAGATGAGGGGCCTATTTCTGGGTTAGAATAGATTAAGAAAAACATGACATGGAGGGATTTTTAAGAACATCCATTTACATAGACACCCTGTAATGAACACACAGCGTTTATTTTCTTTCCCATATTGCATTCAATATCACTTCTTTCACTTACAAAACTAAGTTAACTGAGATATAACTTGTCTTTTATATCTATTCTGTAATAGAAGATTTCACAGTCAAAAAATTATAATTGTCCAGGATCAATTTTGCTACTTTCTTCAGGATGCAAGAAGCTTTACAATTTACCATTTAGTTTATCAAGGGAATATTTTAAAATTATAAACTTTGCTTTAGAGCAGCTTCTAACAGAAAATTATAGAGATCGTACAAAAAGTTATCATATGCTCTACAACCATTTTTTCCTATTATTGACATCTTACATTAATATGGTATATTTGTCATAATTAATGAGCCAATGTTGAAAGATTATTAATTAATCTCCATACTCTATTTAGATTGCCCATGTAACACGTAATGTCCTTTTTCTATTCCAGGACTCTATTCAAGATACCATATTATGCTTAGCAGTGATTTCTCTTTTGGATCTTTTTGGCTGAACAGTTTCTCAGCCTAACCTTGTTTCTAAAGACCTTGACAATTTTGAAGAGAACTGATCAGGTGTAATGTTAAGATGCACCTCTATTGGAATTTGTCTGAGTTTTCCCAATGATCAGGCTGTGATTATAAGTTCTGAGAAAGAAGATCTTAGAAGTAAAGTGCCATTTTCAGCACATAATATCAACATTTCTTCTGAGTTTAAACTAGATCACTTGCTTGAGGTAGTTTTGTCACTTTTCTTCACTATAAAGTTAGTATTTTTGTCCCTTTAGTTAATATACACTCTGGAAGGAAGTCACTAGTTGTAGACCATACTGAAGTATTGAAGAGTTATACTTTACCTCCTGGAGAGCAGAATTTCCACATAAATACTAGTACTACCAGTACTACTACCACTACTACTTCTAACTACTGCTACTACTACTACTATTACTTTTCTTCTTCTTCTCCCCCTCCTCCCCTCCCCCTCCTCCTCTTGTTGGTAGTGCTAGGGATTGAACTCCGGGCTTTGTGCACAGGAGGAAAGCACTGTACCACTGAACAGTTCCTTCAATATCACATAAATTATTTAAAATTCTTACACAGGGTAAATTTGTCTACTCTCCATTTATTTCTTTATATTAGTATGCATTCATGAACACTTGTTTCATACTTTGGGTTTTAGTTTAATACTACTTTATTTATTTTGCTGAAATACTGTTTCAGATTTGACCATTGGGGTCTCTTGCAGTTATCTCCTGTGTTTCTTTGACATGCTCCATCACTGTGCGTTATTTTGTTCTCCTTTACTTTCTTGCACTACAAGATGCCCCAAGCTCATCTTGCCTATTTCCCACCCCAGTCTTAGAATCACCTATTTCTCCAAGGCGATTTTTGTTTTTTCTAATTGAAGAATATATATAGCAACTGGATCTGGAAGCAGGCTGTTGTTTCTAGGCTCTCTCAGCCATCAAAGAAATATATTTGTATATACACATATTTGAATATTTCTGTATGTAATCATGTATACTGACATTAAGCTAAATGAAAGTTCAGACTTGAAAAAGTAACTTTTATGTGGCTTCCTGTTATGGACTAAATGTTTGTCTTCCTCCATAATATTGCAGCTTTAACATATAGCATGGCTATATTAGGACATGAGGCCTCCAAAGGAATAGAAGAAGCCATGTGATCACAAAGCAGAATGAGGCTACTTACAGGCCAAGAGAAACAGTCTCAGAATGAAACCAACCTTGTCAGCACCCTGATCTTAGATTTCTCAGCCTCCAGGACTGTGAAAAGGTGAATTTACCTTGTTTAAGACACCCAATTTGGATATTTTGTTACAGTGGACAAGGGAAGACTACTATGCTTCATATACTTTATTGGGTAAGTAAGTTTAAGCTTTAAAATTATGGTAAAATACAGTTATCATAAATCTAATACTTTTTTGAAAAATATTCACCAAACAAAAGTTTGAATGAAGTGCTAGGCCATAAAAAAATTAAAGGCTAATTATAAGTTCATATATTAGTACACCTTAAGGAGGTAAATAATATGTTATTGGAACTAAATTTGATTTTTTTATTATCCTAACCAAGAACAATTTTCCAAAATTTTAATTTCCTGAGTATAAGTGTTATGGTTTGGATATGTGGTATCCTTCAAAAGTTCACGTGTGAGAAAATGTAAGGAAGTTCAGAGGTAAAATATTGGGTTATGAGAGTCTTAATTTAATGGGTGCCTTAATCCAGTGATAGGGATAACTAGGAGGTAACTGTAGGTTGGTAAGCTGTGGTTGAAGGGGGCAGGTCCCTGGGGTGTGTCTTTGGGTTATATATTTTGTCCCTGGTCTGCAGCATCTCTCTCTGCTTCCTGATGTCATGTTCTTTTGAACTGCTTTCCTCAGCCACGCCCTTTTGCCATGATGTTCTGCCTCACTTCAGGCCCCAAGGAATGGAGTCATCTGTCTATTGGACTGAAGACCTCTGAAACTATGAGCCTTAGATAAACTTTTACTCCTCTACATTGTTCTTGTCAGATCTTTAGGTCACAGCAGTGGAAAAAACTGACTAAAACATTAAGCATTGTGATTCACGATAAAACACTTAGTAAGCAGGAAAAGAAAATATATTCTTCAAAGCAAATTTTGGGAGAAACTTCCAAATTTCACTTAAGAAAATAAGGCAAAAGTAGCTTTCATTCTAATTAATATCTTCTATTAAAAATGTACGTATCCTTTTGTAAACATATTTACAGAACCAGCAGTAAAATTATACCAGAAGTATAGTATGTATTCTAGAAATAATATAAGAAATAAAATGAGTGCATCTTTCAAGCTTACTTCATTGTTTTTTCTGTAATTTTTTCCTGAATATCAAATGAAACTGTCAGTTCTCTCAAACAAGAATTTATCATTATTACTTAAAGAAATACACAGTGAAATTCTAGGTGTTGTAAAATGGTAGTTGTTGAGGACAAAACAGCTGTTTTTGAAGTATATAAACAAATAACTCTTTGAAATATATGCTTTTATGCAGGAGTAGCTATGTCCAAACACCAAAGATTGATTTCAAGAGACTGATGGCACATTCTCTGCCTTTCTTTGATTCTTATAAAGAGAAAAAATGACTTTTCTCTTAAGAGTAGCTATATTTTATTATACATCCAGATGGTACTATGTATCATGACATAAAATGTAGAAAAGAACTAGGTGTACGCTAACCTCCAGTTAGAGGTTTATTCTTTGGAACATTTCCTCACCACCAGAACCTGGAATCCCCAGACTTGTCTGCAGCTCTTATGCCTCAAAACTCTTATGGCTGCAGAGGGTGATGCAGAGGTAACAAGGGCCTGTTTCTGGCCCTGACCTCCTGTTGTGAAGCCTCTCTCAGTAGGGTACTGTTGGTTAAAGCTTTACTACTCATGAGATTGGATTAAGATTCTGAAAATTAAATTCCAAAAAGTCTACTAATATTAACCTAATATAACATCAGACTTTGTTTGTTTGTTTTGTTTTGTTTGGGTAATGAAGACTCAGATGATCTCATCAGCCTTGAGTTCAATACCTAGATTATTAGACTACCAATCATGGTCAGTTAATGGAGTTTAGAGTTATGAAATAGAATAAATTCTATGATTAACACAAAGGCTATAAAATCTCTAGACTGCTGGTTCTGCACCATGAACTTGTACTCAAATTAGACTTCAGGTTTATATTCTGAGTTTACCATTTTGACTTTATGTCTCCTTGGGACAAATGTTCTCTCATGACCTTTAATTATTGGTCAGTCAATGGAAACAGACATCATTAGCAGTCTTGCCTGGATAATTAAGAAATAAGTTCAGAAGAATAATGGCTCTGTCATTATTTCTCTTTATCTTCTGACAAATTAGATTTTTTTTAAAAAATTGAGTCAACCATATGTTCAAATTTATGCAATTGACAATTCATTATTTAAATTTAAAGTTTTATATGCACACACACACACACACCAAAAAAAAAAAAAACAAAAAAAAAAAACCAAAAAAAAACTGGCTATTCTCTCCTCCACTTTGGACAGGCGATGGGAATGCGGTAAGGGTAGAATTTGGGTTAAGTCACTTTCAGATTGTTATGGATCTATTTTGTATTCAGCTCCTACAATTTATGCCTATGTCAGTGAATTGAGAGAATGTGGAACAGAGAAGATGAGGCCTTTCAAATATGGTTCTGATTGCCTTTGACATTTTAAATAAAGAAGAAGTTTTTTTTTTGCTATCCTGCTGCTCCCTAACGGACTCATGTAGATGAATCAAGACAATGCAGAAATGAATTTGAACAAATTTTACATTACCTTTGATTGTCCTAGTGGGAGCCCTAAAGCAAAGCCTAGACTAAGTGATGTGGGAGGTTCTAGAAGACATTAAAGTGGAGCATGAGACAGCTCCATCTAAAGCAATTAGTGTGAAGATCTGAAATCAGTGGCAGTTTAAAGACTTTCATAACTGCTCAAACCTCTGCACCTTTAAGCAGGCTGACTTTGAGAATGTATTTCTTCCTGAAATAGTTCTGCAAAAGGTAAAGTGCACAGCATGTTAAATAGCTCCTTTTGGCTTCAGACTGTAATGACATGGCTAAGAGTCAGCTGCCACAGTCTCTCCAAATTTCTCCAGAAATTGCTTCTTATCTCCAAAGTTCCCTTATCTTACCCAAGATTCAGAATATAAACAATCAACTTTTAGCCTTGAGTCAGAATAGAATTTTTGGTTGGGGAAAAAAACAATAAAAGTAATTATTTTCATCTTTTTTGCACTCCTTGCTGGAGATGTCATGAAGAAGTAGGCCATGCGGGTTTGAGTGTTACAAGCATGATGAAATAGAATGAAAAATGAGAGAAGTGTCCAGACCTTTCCTTGTCCCAACTCAGGATGATCCCTTTCAGTCCACTCTATGGGCTACAAAGGTGAAACAAAAGAAGTACACAACAGCCCAACACATAGGCCAATTCTAATTGACTATTAGTACTCATTATATGTTAAGTGCCTACCCAAAAAGTTTTATACTTTGGGATAGGGAGTAATTTGGGGTTGTTTCCCAGAAATATATAAAAATGATTCTGACAATAGAATTTTTTAGGTTAGTGTTAGAAAATCTTATTACTAACTTCAAATCACCAGAATGTTTCATAATCATAAAATATAATGAAACTAAATGTTAATCACTAGGTAGTGAACTTATTTTAAACTCTTTAACTTTTATTTTAAATTGACAAATAACAATTGTATATATTTATGGGTTGCAATGTTATGTTTTGATATGTGCGTACCCTGTGTAATGACCAATTCAGAGTATCTGGCATATCGCCTGACACATTTTTAATTTCTCCGTGGCAAGAACATTAAAAGTCCTTTCTTCTAGCTACTTTGAAATATATCGTACATGAATTTTAACTACAACAATCCTACTTTGTAATAGAATATTATAAAATATTCCTCCTATCTGTTGCTTTGTACTCATTGAACCATCTCTCCCTATTCTCCCTCTTTTCCCAACCTCCTCAGACTCTGATAACCACCATTCTACTCTTTACTTCTATGAGTCTAACTTTTTATATCCCACATGTGAGAACATACAATATTTGTCTCTCTGCGCCTTTCTTATTTAACTTAACATGCCCTCTAGATTCATCCATGTTGTTGCAAATGGCAGCATTTCTTTCCTTTTTAGTGGCTGAATAGCATTCCATCGTGTGTCTATATGTAGACATACACACATACCACAATTTAAAAAATTCATTCATTCACTGATAGACACATAGGTTGATTCCATACCTTAGTTATTGTGTATACTACTATAATAAATATGGGAGTGCAGATTTTTCTTCAACAAACTAGTTTGTGACCTTTGTATATATACCTAATATGTTCACATGTTACATCATATGGTAGTTCTATTTCTAACTTTTTGACGATGTTCCAGAGTTTTCCCCATGTTGTTATACTAATTTATATTCCCACCAACAAAGTGCAAAGGGTCCTTTTTCTCTACATCTGTGCCAACACTTATTGTTTTTCTATTTGATGGTAGTAATTCTAATAGGTTGAGCTGATATCTTATTGTGATTGCGATTTATATTTCCTGGTGATTATGATTTTGAGCACTTTTTCAATGTATCTGTTGGCCATTGGTGTGATTTAAGAAATATATATGTTTGAGTTCATCGTCATATTTTAATGGAGTTATTTATTTATTTTTTATTATTGAATAGCTTGAGTTCTTGGCATATTTTGGATGTTGGCTCTTTGATGTGTGATTTGCAAATATTTTTGGTCAATTCTGTGGATTATCTCTTTACTATTGATCATTTTCTTTATGGTGTAGAATTTTTAGATTGATACAATCCAATTTGACTGGTTTTGCTTTTGTTGCCTGTGCTATTGAGGTCTTATCCAAAAACTTCTTGCTGAGACCTTTGCCATGGAACTCTTTCCTTTATTTTTTTTCTAGAAGTTTCAGGTCTTAAAATGCATTCCAATTTTATATGTAACCATAATAAACCAATTAAAAATAAATAAATAGAAAGAAGAACAATAGATCGTTCATTTTCAAGCAGGAATAATTTTAATTTTTTTCTTTCCAATTTGAATGTCTTATTTATTTCTCTTAATTGCCCCAGTGAGGACTTCCAATGCTATGTTAAATAAAAGTGGCAAAAGTGGGCATCTTTGTCTTGTTCCAATCTCAGAGGAAAAACCTTTCAACTTTCTTTATTCAGCCTGAGATTAACTATGGGTCTGATAGGGAATTTTAGAAAGTTTATTTTTATTACCAAGTAGAAAAGGAAAGACACATGGGAATTCAAGGCAGAGAGATGAGAAAAGGTATTAATGATCTAAGATATGATTTTAGCTTAAATGATGGCAATTGCAACTTACCGTGTTAACTGTGTGACAGTTATGGTTTACATATTGTAAGTCATAGAATATTGGCATAACTCTGTCACAAATACTCTTCCATCTTACAGAATTGAAGAACTATTTTAAGTCTGGTATGGACACTTCCTAGCACAATGTTTGCACATTATATGTCACTGAATATGATTAATATCTGAGAATGTGAGAAACAATGGATAAGTACAAGGTAAATCCAGGGCTTCTCTCAGGGGAACTGAGGGAGTGGCAGGGCTATTGACTAAAAGGCTGAAGTCAGGTGAGAAAGAAAATTTTAACTTGGGCAATTGATAGATTTGGTATTAAACATGTTTTTAACATAAAGGTTCAAAAATAGACTTGCAAGAAAAACATGGGCAGGGTTTTATCTCTGAAATCTTTTAGTTCTCCATAGCATCGTATAAAATGTTAAATACCTGTCATAGTTGAACAGATTTGGGCATATGCTGATTCCAGGGTTTGCTTCTTTCTGATGCAATCGTTGCTATCGATGCAATCTGATGATATCGTTGATTCATTACCTTTTCAGTTTAAACTAGATTTAATTTTTCTTTGCATTGAATGTCAGTGGCAGATAGAATACCCTTAAATAAAGAGCCAATCATAGTAATAGGGCAAGATACTGGGTTAAAATGGGAAAGTTAAATGAACTTTTAATTATAAGGTGTCTAACAGTTATTTTTATTGACTTTTTTTTTTTTTTTGAAGACTGCAGAGGGAACTTGAAGTATTTTGCAAGGCTGCAAAGATTATGATAACCAAATCAGTGGAGGAGTAATGAAGAAGCTGAAGCAGGAGGAAACAGATAAGGATTACCGAAGGGAAGACAAGAGCATGTAGGGGAAAATTCCCTTAGCATGGGCTGTCTATATTTAATTCCTCTTCTTCTCAAATTGTCCTGAATTATTTACATATTGAATAATTAGAAGCCAAACCATTAGCTGCTCAATAGAAGTTCATCATAAATTTGTATATAATAAAAACTTATAAAATATGATCAGACCAGAAAACAGTTCTTAATCCTGTCAGCAACACTAGGTTAAAAAAAAAATGTTTCCATTACAATGAATATGAAATAGAAAGGAGTCTATTTTTCTTAATATAAAAGACTTAAATGTGTTTGCTAATTAATACACTTTGAATAAGCTTCACGGTTTCTGTGCCAATTTCATATTACCCTAATCATTTCAGGTTCGACTCTAATTATAATGTAGATCATGACTATTGGCAGATGATTATGGATGGTAAGAAAAACTAATTGTGTCTCCAGAAAATATAGGGAGGGTTGCAGTAAATCCAATAGAAGAGCAAATTGATTGATCAGCTATATAGTGTGTTAATTTAATGAACAGAAGATTTTATTATTTTAGTATTAGTTAATGAGAGAAAATCAAATTTGCAGAAAAGTAAATTTACAGCAATAGTTATCAACCAAGGGTGACTTTGTCCCCCAAGAAACATTTGGCAATGTCTACTGTCATATTTGATGAGTGTCACAATCTGGGGGAGTGGAGGCTGCCACTGACACCTGGTATGCACAGCCCAAAGATGCTGCTAAATATAATGATATTGGCCAAATTTTATTGCTATATTGTGTACATGTACAAATAAGTAACAATGTATAAGTAGTAGAAGTATAGAAAAGAAAAGAAAATCATGTAATTCACAGGCTAGTCCCTGTAACAAATAATTTTCTAATTCAAAATGTCAATAATGGTGGGGTTGAAAAATTGATTTCTCACATGCCATTCTTACAGTTTTAAGTTTTTATTTGGGATCATTCGTACATCACCATAGACTTCAGATATCTATAACTTCCAAAAGGCCCCTGTTCCCCTTTGAGAGATCACATGGGCAAGACCATCCCTGTATGTCTTAATGATTTTTAAATGATGACATCAGTAACTGGATGTCTAAAATATTTCTATTTAGAGTTGTATCTCCATTAGTGCAACCTAATTATTTTTTTCCATTTTCTGATTACAAGAAGATAAAATGGAGTCTGGGAAAGATACATATGTGTTGTGAGGAAAACTCGAACCTAAGTAGCCTTGAGCAACCTAAGTATCCTGCTCATTCATCAATCTACCTTCAAAAACCTCTGAATCCTCTTAGTTATTTATTTTTGACAGATGTAGGCCTCAATATGTCTTTTTGATATGTACCTAGTTCGCTATTAATGTTTTCTGCATGTAATTCAAATTGTAAAAAAAAAATCTTGTCTTTTGTTAGTGATACACGATTTTTTGAACTTAGCAGTATTTATTAATCTGCCAATTCTGTCTGAATCTGTGGCCATTGTGCAATGTTCTTCTAGCTAGATGTGTTTTATCTCTTGCCTTTCGCCATAGAATGTGCCACATAGCACTCAGAACGACTTCTTAAAATATTTGAGTATGTCACTCTCCTTAAATTCCTCAAAGTGATTCACATTGTACTTGGGAGAAAATTCAAGATACTTAAAATGATCTACTGGGCCCCTAAACAATCTGCCCCCTGCTTCTCTAGCACTATTTTGTGTCTCAAGCTCCTTTTTGCAAATCAGTGTGTTCTGATAACATCACTTTACTCATTCTGCCTTGGAGATTTTGAACATGCTGAGTCTTCTTTCCAGACAGCTCCTCCTTATTGTTACAATCTAGGACTAGATGTCATTTTGTCTTATGAGCTCTGACTGTAATGGACTGAATGTTTGTGCCCCTATTCATATGTTGAAATCTGAACTCCCAGTGTGGGGGTGGCAGGGGATGGGCTTGTGGAAAGTAATTAAGTCATGGGGGTAGAGTCAACATAGTGAGACTAGTGCCCTTACAAAAGGGGCCCAAGAGAACGCTCTCAGTCCTGTGATGTGAGGCTGCAATGAAAAGTCAAGGGTCTGCAACCTGATCAGTACAGGGCCCTTACCAGAATCAAGCATGGTGCATCCTGGTCTCAGAATCTGTTCTCATCAGAACAATGACTCGGTGTGACTGGAAGAGAAGTATCCCTGGTGGTAGGCCTCTGGGGTATATATTGAGTGTTCAGTGGAGAGTGCTTGCCCCTGCCCCCTTCCTCCTCCCCACTCCTCTCTTCTCTCGTCTCCCATCTCTACTCTCTGGCCAAGTCCTGAGCCACTTTCCTCTTCCACAATCTTTCACCCTGATGTTCTGCCTCTTGCCTCACCTCAAGCCCTGAGGAATGGAGCCTACCATCCATGGACTGAGACCTCTGAATCTGTGACCCCCCAAATAAACTTTTCCTCCTCTAACTGTTCTTTTCAGGTCTTTTTGGCAACAGCAGTGAAAAAGTCAACGAAAACAGTGGCATTTTCCATCTGTTTTGTGCATAAATAATACACCTTCCCTATGAGACTGCTCACAGTACCACTATTGTGCTCATGTTGTTCATACTTGTCTCAACAGAATCAAACATAGTATGTGGCACAAAGCCAGCCCTCAATGAACACAAGAGTCTATGATTCAATAATTAACGTTTTATCATTCATAAGTAATGCAATCTTTAATCTCACCATATGCCTAATTTAAAAATGTGCTTCTATGTATATTCTTTTTGTTAATTTAAGTTTTTTTTTTCTAACAGATACATAAAAAACATTACAATTGGACATATTACTGGGGTACTGTGTGATGTTTTGATACACGTATGCATTGTGTAAGGCTTAAATCAGGTTAAACATATATATCTGTCTCCTCAACACCATTTATCATTTCTTTATGCTGAAAACACCCAGTCTTTCTTCTAGCTTCTTAAAATATTTAGTACATAATTGTCATCTATAATCTTGATACTGTGCAATAGCAAGAGATTTCTTACTCCTATCTCGCTATAACTTAGTACTCATTGATCTACCTTTCTTTATTCCTTCTTCCCTCCTATTTTCTGCAGTCTTTGGTAATCAGCATTCAACTCTGTTTCTATAAGATCAACTTTTTTATAATACATATGTGAGTGAGATCATGCAGTACTGATCTGTGCCTGGCTTATTTTGCTTCACGTGATATTGTGTATCAATATTGTCCAAATGACAGAATTTCATTCATTTTTATGGCTGAAAAATTTTACATTGTGCACATATGCCACATTTTCTTTATCCATTCATTAGTTGATGGACATTTAGTTTGTTTCCATTTCTTGGATATTGCTTTTTTTAAAAATTAGTTGCTGTTTTCTTTTTCAATTTAAAATTTTTAATTTATTCTAATTAGTTATACATGACAGTAGAATGCATTTATGCATTTTGATACATCATACATAAGTGGAGCTGCAAAATACATGGGAGTAATTTTATTTCCTTTGGAACTATACCCAGTAGTCAGATTTTGGGAAAATATGGTAGTCTATTTTCAATTTGTTGAGTAACTTCTCTACTGTTTTCTATACTATGTTAGTCTGCATTCCTACCAATCGTGAATGAGGGTTTCCTTTTTTCCACACTCTTGCCATAATTTGTTATTTTTTGTCCTTTTGATAAGGACCGTTCATAGTGGAGTGAAGTGCTTTCTCACTGTGGTTTTGATTTTCATTTCCCTGATAATTAGTGATAGTAATTAAAAAAAAAAAAAAACTTGACCATTTGTATATCTTCTTTGGAGAAATGTCTATTTAGGTCCATTGCCTATTTTTCAACCAGTTTGTTTGTTTGTTTGTTTGTTTATTTATTTATTTTAGTTTTAAAATTTGTATCCTGGACATTAAGCCCTATCAGATGTATAGTTTGCAATTCATTTTCTTCTGTTTTTTACAGGTTTGTCTTTTTACTCCATTGATTCTTTCCTTTACTATACAAAACTTTTTGGTTTTATGTAATCCTATTTGTTTTTCTTTTGTTTCCTGTGCTTTGGGTGTCTTATTTTATAAAATCCTTGCCCTTTCCAATGCCTGAAGCGTTCTCCATGATTATTCTAGTAGTTTCATAATTATGAGTTTTACATTGAAGTGTTTAACTCATTTTGGGTTGGTTTTGTAACTGTTGAGAGATAAGGGTCTAGGTTAATTCTTATGTATATAGATACCCAGTTTTCTCATGACCATTTATTAAAAAGAGGGTTATTTCTCCAATGGATTGGCTTAGCTTGGTGCAAGTGATGCATATTTGTAGTCCCAGCTACTTGGAGGCTGAGGTAGGAAGATTTCTTGAGCCCAGGAGTTCAGGCCCACCTGAGAGCAACATAGTAGGGACCCCCATCCCCAAAAAAGAAAAAATTCATTGATCGTGGATTCATGGGTTTACATGTAGGTTCTATTCTGTTTCATTGTTCTATATGCCTATTTTTCTGCCAGTACCACATTGTTTTGGTTACTACACCTTTGCAGTGTTTTAAAAAAATAAAAAATAAAATAGAAAAACCTAACTTTATTAAGTGTGCTTTGTATTCATGCTTCAGGGTACAGGCAGTAACTTTTGGCAAATGTGTACATCCTTGTACTATCACCACTATCATATATACAACTTTTTCATCTTCCCAGAAAATTCCATATGTCCCTGTGCTGGCGATCTGAACCCCTCATCCTCAGGCAACAATTTTATTAATTTCTATCACAGTAGATTAGTTGTAGTGTTTTTGCAGTTGAGTAGTATAATACCTCTCACTTTGTTCTTTTTTTTTTTTTTTTTTTTTTTTTTTTACAATTTCTTTGACTTTTTTTGTGGAATTATATTCCTAAAAAATAAAAAAAAATCCTTCATACATTTTTTGAGAATGTATTGAATTTAGGTGACATAATCAGGAGTTGTCAAAGCATAAATCATGCCTAGTTTTAGCCAGAAACTCTGCCAATTGAGAGGTATATTATTTCAATCATGAGGCAATTAACTTATGGCATGAAGATAGTGAAGAAACATACCCAGTGATTTCTGTTCTAATAAGACTCATTATAAAGATGGTGGTACAGAACTAGACTGAGTATTTACTTTAATCAGTGATAAGTATAGCAATAGGGATGAATCTTGTGAGACTGAACTCAACTATTAATTCACATTCACTTATTGGTTCTGTTCTGTATTTACATAATTGGTCATTTTGAAACTTAATCATTTTACTCTATCCCTTGAATATCAACCTTAGTAAAGGTTCCTTTCAATGGCACACCAATCTAATTGGTCTTAGTTGTTTAGTTCATTGAGAAATAGGGTTTACTATGGATACCACTTTCACATATCTATAAAATTTTATTGTACAAATAAGGTTTATCGGTAATTTAGAAGAAAGAAAATGTTGCAATGAGTCCCAGATATTTTTAAATTGTAAGAGATACACCCCAAGAACTTTCCCAGATCCCTACATTTGTGAATGCCAGGGGAATTTCATCAATGGCCAGACAACATCTAGGAGAAAATAATGAGAGCAGAAAAGGAGCTTCAGATATGCATTTGTGTGTTCATTTTCTTTGGTATTAATTCATTTACTATTTAAAATATATACTCAAGACTTTGCATCTGCCTGATGTGACCATAACTCAAAATTCATCTTTAAAAAATTGACAAATTATTAAATTTGTGGCTATTAAGAATTTTTCATGCAGAAATTCTGACTATCATGGTTTATCTATATTGTTAGAACAATGCTATCAGTCCTAGAATTCATTTAATTGAGATATAGGAATTCTCCAGCAATTGCTGAGAATTTGTTTTTCTTTTATTCCACTTTTTTTTTTCCCTGAAAATATGTCACAGGGTTTCTTTTTGGGCCTATCTTCCATGAATTATTTCCTATGTCCTTTTGGCAAGTTACAGAGAATATTGAAAGATATATATTACTCCTATTGCAATCCACCATATCATCCACATTAACTGTCACTGATAGGCAGATCCCCATGGCCCACCGTAAATTGCTTTGTGCCTATTCATCCATATTCATCTTTCCGCACTCTCTAATGTGCTTTAAGTTCCAGTACTATTGACCACACCGTGTTTTATAATGTGGTGTTTTTCCTTGTGTTTTTTTTTTTTTTAAATAGAGTATTATAGTTATGCAAGTAGTTGGTTTCATTTTGACAAAATTATACATGCATGATTTTGATTTCAGTCCCCATCCCCACTTTCCCTCTCCTCTTCTCCCTATTCCTCTTTTCTACTCCGCTAACTTTCCTTTAGCATATTTATTTACGTTTGCCTATTTTATTTTTTTACTTCTTATTTTTGATAGTACTTTCTGCATAAACATAAATGTGATTCCTTGTGGTATATGCAAATAGTGTGAATTTTATTAAATTCATTTCACATTTCCTCCCATTTCCCATCTCTCCTTCCCACCTCTTGATTTTCTACTCTGCTAATCTTCCCTATATCTTTATGATACCCGAAACCCACTTTTATGTTCTTCTAGCTTCCAGATATAAGAGAAAACATTTGAACTTTGCTTTGCTGAGTCTAGCTTATTTCACTTAGCATAATTTTCTCCATTTCCATCCATTTGCCAGCAAATGCCATAATTTTATTCTATTTTATGGCTGAGTAAAACACCATTGTGTTCTTATGCCACACTTTCTTAATACATTATCTATTGACAGGCATCTGGGCTGACTCCATAATTTGGCTATTGTGAATTGTGCTGCTATAATAACATTGTAATGGCTGTATGGCTATAGTATGCTGATTTTAGTTCTTTGGATAAATATCGAGTGTGATAACTGGGTCACGTGGTGGTTCTATTCCTATTTTTGAGGACTCTCCATACTGCTTTCCAGCATAGATGTACTAGTCTGCAGTCCCATCAACAATGTATGAGTGTACTCTTCTCCCACATCCTCACCAGCATTTATTATATGAGTTCTTG
Source organism: Sciurus vulgaris (assembly GCF_902686455.1). Lineage (NCBI taxonomy): Eukaryota > Metazoa > Chordata > Mammalia > Rodentia > Sciuridae > Sciurus > Sciurus vulgaris. The sequence continues at coordinate 28,468,734 of NC_136476.1, forward strand.
ATAATTGCCTTTGTCCTTTGCATTAAATACTCTTCCACTGACTTCCATTATTTTTTTAAACCGATTAATGGCTCTTTTTTCTTCATAACCAGCTATGGCATTACTATTTTTTTTTAAACTGCTAAAATTTCTCATAGTCAAGTGAGGTATCTCCTCTGCCAGACTCTAGCACCTATAAATACACTTTGGGTGAATTTGCCACACTGAGCTAGTATTTTCGGTTTACACATCTACTCCTCTCTTTAGAGTATTTGCTACTCAAGGACATCTCCTCCTATACTGCTTGTCGTAAATATTCATATGGATTGATAAGAGCAGATTTTGTTATTTGTACTTTAAAAATCTAAAGTTGCAAAGGTATCAGCACAAAGATTACCCCTAAACAATGAGGGAGATAATAGGAAGTAAACTCAAAGCCAGGCTATAGTCTATTTGTAGGAGACACAGACCTTCCTATCCCTGTTTTGCTATGTCTGTATACCAATTTATACTACTGATGATAATCCTCCTCCTCCTCAGTTTGGGTTGCCATTCTTAAGTTCTCTCAAACACATAATTTGTTACATATGATAGGAAACTTTAATAATTATAGTTGGGATAAATGATATGTTTGCCCATAGTAGTATATAATGATTATTAAAATTGCCTACATGTATGTTCAAGATGCAATTTCTATTTCTCACTTTTACAACAATTCTTGTAACAAGATTACCCAGTGATTATAACTCTGTGGTAACTGAATATACTTTAAACTATGTTAGAAAATCATCTTATAAAATGAAGAAAGCCTGCTGTGATGTGATTATGTGAATTTTCCTGAATGTTTTGAAGAGGGCTACCATTTGCAATTAGATTCAAGAAAAATGCAATGGTCAATATGTGGATAGGCACTGAGATTTCAATGGAAACAGAAGGGTGAGAAGTTAAAAATAAATATACATATTTCCCCTGCAGTTGGTGACTGAGGGGATACCAGAGTAAACCACAGATACTGGAATAACATACATGAACTCAGATAAAAATGAGAATACTGTCTAAAATAAAAACAAGCAAACAAATAAATGCTGGTTATTTCATTGCCCTTGTTTGTAGATTATCTACTAAACATAAAATTTATTCTTCTGACTTAAAGACTCAATTTAATTTTCCTATAAGGAATACTTGTAAACAGTTTAAATACAGTACTAAAGAGCTTACAGCAATAACAGGTGTTCCTACTTTTCTCCCCCTCCCCCAGCTGGGTTCAAGGAGGCAAATGCTTTCAACTATTTTAGCTAATGCTACTGGTTTTTACCTTATATTCTTCCTAAAGCAAAGCGGAACAGTAAAACACATGTTTACTCTTTCTGTTTCCCTAAACCTAGACAAGTTAAGGAAACAATGAGAATAATCCTGAGCAACACATATTATTCTAAAGGACATTAGCTTTCTCCTATGTACACTGGGAACCAAGACAAGTTAGTGTTATCTGTGAAAAGCTACTTTCTTCCATGTACACCAGGACAGTTGTTCCTTGGGGTGCTGGTCATGTAATTAAGTTAAGCAAGCTAATTTTGATGATGTCACTGCTTCTGCAGCCTAAGAAATGAAACCTCTCTCTGAATGGGAACTGACATGGAACTGAAGGCTGTTGAAAGGATATGTGTCACTCATCCAGTCAGCTGCCAGTGGACAAAACACGAGAGAGAGAGAGAGAGAGAGAGAGAGAGAGAGAGAGAGAGAGAGAGAGAGAGAGAGAGAGAGAGGGAGGAGGCATTGCTTGGTAAAGCACCCTGAGGGAATGAAGTGCTGTCTAGCAGCTTGTCTCCACTGAACTTTTCTTGGAGTAGTCACTGATCTCTTATGAACTTTCTCCAATAAATCATATTTCCCATGCTGACTCTGGACACTTTCCTTGGTCTACCTGCAACCTGCTTCATTGCCCTTACACAACTGGACTGTGTGGATAAGACATATATTTACATTTTAGTGCCATTATTATTCATCTAACAAATAATACATTTCTCCAATGTACCAGAAATGTTCTAAGCACTTGAAATAAACCAGCAATAAAAACAAACAAACAAAGACTCCTGCCCTTATGGGAGTTTGCAATCTAAAGAAAGCCCTAAACAATACATTTGAATAATCAGTAGGTGGCAATTAATGACATATTACATGGTAGAGATTTAGTGTTTAAGAAAAACAAAAAAGAAAAATAGGATAAAATGGATGGAAAGTGATGAAAGAAAAAGCAGGTTCCAATCTTGAGTAAAGTGCTCAAGGTAACTGTGGGAAGACATCCTTATTTAGCAGAATCAGACTAGGTTGAGCCATGTGACCCAGAGGACTGGCTTCTAGGAAGTGCTGGGAAGTATGTGGCACTGTGTGAGAGTGGTTCCCTGTCTCTTTCGGGAACTTTCCTCTGAAAAGGATGGCTCCCCTGACTCCACCCTATCCTGTCCATCACAGAAGAAGCTCCTTCCGGTCCTTGACCCTTTACCTGTATATTATAAATAAAGGAGAGTTGGGCAAGTTATTGTAAGAGGTCAGAGCTGGTATGGCTGGACCCATCACACCCCCTCTCATAAAAAGAGTATTGGCTCTCCTGTGTTCATTGAGTAGGTAAGTTTTTTGGGTAATAGATAGAAAAACCACCAACATCCTCCTCCAGCAGTTAACACTTTCCTCCTCTAGGTGAGTGGTGGCAGAGAGGACCCCGACAGGTAACCTTTGGAAGAACATGGTACCTGAGCAAAGACTTGAAGGAGGTGAGGGAGCAGCCATTTGGATGTTTCCTTAGAGTTCTTTTTTTTTTTTTTTTTTTTTTACTTTCTGCATGTTTGCTACTTTTATCACCTGCTTTTCCTGTTTTAGACTTTCCTTAAATATCATTTGATGCTTGATGATTCATTTGGATTTAAGAGCATTTTAGAGGCTTTTTGTTCTTGGGTAGGTCTTACTGATTGGCAGGATTCTTTCTAGGGTAATAAAGTAGCATATTGATTTCTGTTAAAAGGCTCTAAATATTATCATATGCATTTTCTCTAGAGTACATCAGTTTCTACAGGGAAAATTAAAAATGTATATTCACTTGGGTTGGAGGATTACTTTGGTGGTGCAGGGTCTTACTGCTCACTTACAGACTTCTATTTAAGCTCCACCTTCTAGTGTTCCTGGTGTCTTCACATGCAGGAACTTTCTCAATAACTTTTCCATGGAGGAATCACAGAACCATCTACTGCTTTAGGATCCATGGTGGCTCTGTCACTCATCTGTGTGGGAGAGGAGCATACATCCCAGAAATCTAACTGCATTTTTAACCATTTGTCTACTAGTCCACTAGCTTTACTCCCACTTCCAGGATACTACTCCTTTAATTTCCAAGCCCTGGAAATCCACTGGAAAATCAACTTACTTCTCATTATTACCTCTTTCTGTCTGCAAGTTTCCAGGCTTCTTTTGTTTCATTAATTCAGGTAACATATCTTGAATTTTCCATCTTTTCCAAAATTCCTAGGCAGCTGGGGTTTCATAAGCTGTTATTGTAGATATTTACATTTTGTTATTTCTTTATAGTATGTTGGTGTTAAAGGCAACAATAGACATGTAATTCAATCTGCACTATTTATAAGAAATCTGTACAATTCAACAAAATAAACATTTATTTGAGCTCTAGAGTCAGTTACCATGGAAGATCTTATTGGCAAATATAAGAAGTATTAAACATGTTATCTATTAATTAAGACAAGCTTAGTGGAGAAGAAAACTCCCTCACATAACTCTAACTTGAACACATTAAGTGACATGTCATATATGGGTTCAATAGTATCCCCTCTCCCTGCTCCAAAGATTTAGATTCACAGAAAATAGCCTTAGTCAAAATGGAGTGTTTAGAGAGGTTAAAGAGATCATATGGCCATATGGCAAATCCCATAGGGTTTAGGGGCAACCCCAAACCCAATGGCCTGTGCCTTTATGAGAGAAAGAAAGAGACATAGATGTAGAGACACAGAAAGGGGATGGAAGAAAAAATGGTGATGATAAACTCAGAGATTAAAATGATACTGTGGCAAGGCAGAAATTCCTGGGGACCCCAAGAGCTAGAAGAGGTGGGAAAAATTCTTCCCAGATCTTTCAGAGGGCACATGGCCCTGCTGAAACCTTTATTTTGAATTTATACCCTCTAGGAGAGAATAAATTTATATTATTCTTAGCCACTGAGTTCGTATATTTTGTTACTGCAACCCTAGAAAACTAATACCTGTCTCAGCACCAGTACAAAGTGTGATGGGTGCATGTGAGCAGAACATGGCTCAGGACATAATAAAGACAGGAAACTGCAAACCCTCCACACTTGCCACAAGTAGGTAGAAAATCTACAAGTAAAAATGTGTTTGACATTATTGAACTGTGTGGTAGAAACTTGATTATTTAAGGGCCAATCCTCTAGTGAAAATTGTTGACAAGAAGAGTTGGTCACATATATGCACTTATATTTAAAATCACACTTTTTCAAAAAACATCATTAATATCTTCTGAGTATTGAGAAAATAAAGGCATATATCTTTAGCATCATGCATTCATTATTTCTGAAAGAAAATTGAATGCTATACAAGGCATTTTGGGCTCATGAAATTCCTCCATATCAGTAAACGTTCCCTCATTATTTTAAGTTAAGACTTTCTAACTTCATTAGCATTGAGAGAACTTTTAAGAAGTACTCCACTTTACTACTATATCCCTAATTGTTACTAAGATGATTTTAGCTGAAACAAGAGTGATGGTTTTTGGCATATGTATTCGAATGTCTTGGAAGTGGAGATGAATGTTTAAAAAATTGAAGTGTAAGAAGAAACACATCTTATTTGACAAATTCTAAAGACATTCTCAAGAAAGCAAAAAGTGCTGGTGATGTAAGATTCAAATTGTTACTTCGTTCAGCAACTACACATGAATTATCCAGCCCATCAAAATAGAACTGATGCTCCTAAAACATTTCAATAAACTCTGCAATCTAATTTTTATAAGTTAACCAAAAGCTTTAGGGAAACTGAAATGGTGGTGAAGCCAGTGGCAGCTGCAAACACAAGGCAGTTAGGGGCACACGTTTGGATAGAGAGGAAAATGACTTCATTCATCACTTGTAAGATCAAATGTTTCCACTCGAATAGCTCACAATATATAATAAAGTGTGGTTCAGTTTTTTTTTTTTTTCTTGGAGGCCAGCACACACTAGCTATGATTTCTCTCAAGCTTAGAAGGTGAAGAATGCTTCCTTTATTTTCTTCCCAAACCCTACAAAGTCATGCAAGACTGAATTTTAGCTTACCTCCAAGCCTATGCTACCTTCTGTATTCCCTTTATTAGTAAACTGAGCCATGCAATTGTTAAGATAGAAAACTGAAAGTCCCCTTTAGCTATCATTCATCCCTAAGGCACAATCAGATACTGAACTGCAATCACTGATCTCATGTCTATGCCTTTTTTTTCCACTCAAACCACTGTTGTTCTAGGTAAAATCCCATTACTTCTTGATTACATTTTCCCAGTGGTCTTCCTACTCATCTCTTCTAGACAACTCGCTATACTGTTGCCTGAACTGATTAAGCTGAATTACAATTCTGGTCAATTTTATCTTTCAGAATAAAACTTGCAATCCTTAGCACAGAAAGCCCTTAATGATCTATCACATATGAATAGTCCAGTATCATTTCCAAAAACCTCATCCCAGTCCCTTTCCACTCAAGTACATTTAACCTCCTGATCAAAACCCGGAGGCACATTCTGTTTGTCTGTAATATGCCTTCACCTATAATCTCCGCTTAAACTGGGAATATCCTTTCCCATGGTTTACAGTAGCTGGATGTTAAGTTGTCCCGCAAAACTCCATTTACATACTTTCTCCTCAGAGGGTTTGTCAATGTCTGGTTGTAGTCTACTCAGTTAGCCACCTTAATATTTGAGCCTTTAGTCTGAGAGAAAATAGGAAATTATGACTTGGAATTAATTTCACTCTTACTTTGTGTGATCTAATTTGTGTGAGACTCTTTTTGATGCAATCCCTAATGCACAGTAGCTAAGTATTTAAGAGCATGGTCTCTGGAATCGGACATCCTGTATTCAGATTACTACTTGTATGATTTTTGAACAAATTTTCTCTAAGCCTCAGATTGCAGTTAAGTAATACTGCCACCCAATGGTACAGAACTCAATGCTCATTTCAGAATATTCATGATTCACAAGGCAATTCCAGAACCATATTTCAAGGGAGTGTAGATTTATATATATTCAGATAATCCACATCACAGATGAGAACAGAGAGAATATTCCTCTCTTAGTTCCATACTGTAATCATACTTACATCCCAGAACAGAAATTGGACTCAGCATTGTTTGTCCTGTTGCTTCTTAAAGCACCATTTCCTGAGAACAAATCACTGGAAAGTGAAGCAAGGGATGAATTTTTTTTTGCTGAGATTCACTGATGTGTGATTCCTCATCTGTTCTTGGCAGGAGTGTGACCAATCTACATGAGAGCGATGCTTGCTACCTAGGGTTGCTATTTACTATCTTGGCTTTATCAGTGGAAATCATCCAAAGGATGGATTGAGAGCTTTATCTTCTACTTACATACACCTGATTAAGATACAAATGTAAATAATTAGAAGTTTATTTTTGTATATTAAAGAGTTATTAAAAGGGAATATTTTGATGTAATTTAAAACTTCATTCTAGAGATGAAATAATATTTTTGTGTTGAATTTTTATCATAAGAATTTATTTAAACTACAAAATTCTCAAACACTGTGAAGCATGCTGCATTAATTAACATTAGAAAGTCAAAATATCATTACATGTTATTTAATATAGAGTCCTCAAACAATTTTGGTGAAATTTATGAGCTAGGTATTTTCCAGAATGATCACTTAATATTTAAATTAAATATCACTTGATAGCACATGATATAAATGATGTAAGTTAAATCAAATCATTAAATAAGGCATTTATTTCTCTTCTTAGCCTTTCTGAAATGTACAAGTCAAGAGGAAAAAATATAGCATCTATTTGAAAGTCTTTGCTTTTTTCTTCTTCTTCTTCTTTGTTTTTTTGTAAGTAAAGGTGTTTATTTTAACATGATGCTAATGTTTTTAAGATGTAGCCTTAGGATGACTTGTTCCTGGCCTTATTCCTGCCTAAACTATATGTCTTATATTTCTGGTATACTTTTCCCTGCTTTTTCTAACTCTAAACCCAACACAAATACTCCAGCTACCTAAAAGATACAGATGGGATCTCAATGAACTATCAACATTACTTTAAAAAAACTCATTCTATGAAGCCAATATCACCCTGATACCTAAACCAGACAGAGATACATCAAGGAAAGAAAATTTCAGACCAATATCCCTAATGAACATCGATGCAAAAATTCTCAACAAAATTTTAGCAAATCGCATACAAAAATATATTAAAAAGATAGTGCACCACGATCAAGTGGGTTTTATCCCAGGGATGCAAGGTTGGTTCAACATCCAGAAATCAATAAAGGGTCATTCACCGTATCAACAGACTAAAAGTTAAGAATCACATGAATTATTCAATAGATGCAGAAAAAGCATTTGATAAATACAACACCACCTTCATGCTCAAAACACTAGAGAAAATTGGGGTAGTGGGAACATTCCTTAACATTGTGAAGGCCATCTATGCTAAGCCCATGGCCAATATCATTCTAAATGGTGAAAAACTGAAAGCATTCCCCCTAAAAACTGGAACAAGGCAGGGATGCCCTCTTTCACCACTTCTATTCAATATCATTCTTGAGACTCTAGCCAGAGCAATTAGACAAACCAAAGAAATCAAAGGGATACAAATTGGAAAAGAGGAACTCAAACTATCCCTGTTCGCTGATGACATGATTATATATTTAGAGAACCTGGAAATATCCACCAGAAAACTCTTAGAATTCATAAGTGAATTCAGTAAAGTAGCAGGTTTACAAGATCAATGCTCATAAATCCAATGCATTTTTATACATAAGTGATGAATCTTCAGAAAGAGACATTAGGAAACTACCCCATCACAATCGCATCGAAAAAAAATAAAATACTTGGGAATCAATCTCACAAAAGAGGTGAAAGACCTTTACAATGAGAACTACAGTACACTAAAGAAAGAAATTAAAGAAAACCTTAGAAGATGGAAAGATCTTCCATGTTCTTGGATAGGCAGAATTAATATTGTCAAAATGGCCATACTACCAAAAGTGCTATACAGATTCAGCGCAATTCCAATTAAAATGCCAATGATGTACCTTACAGAAATACAGCAAGCAATTATGAAATTTATCTGGAAGAATAAGAAACCCAGAATAGCTAAAGCAATCCTCAGTAGAAAGAGCAAAGCAGGGGGTATCGCAATACCAGATCTTCAACTCTATTACAAAGCAATAGTAACAAAAACGGCATGGTATTGGTACCAAAATAGAAAGGTAGATCAATGGTACAGAATAGAGGACATGGACACAAACCCAAATAAATACAATTTTCTCATACTAGACAAAGGTGCCAAAAATATGCAATGGAGAAAAGATAGCCTCTTCAACAAATGGTGCTGGGAAAACTGGAATCCATATGCAACAGAATTAAACTAAATCCCTATCTCTCACCCTGCACAAAACTCAACTCAAAATGGATCAAGGACCTCGGAATCAGACCAGAGACCCTGCATCTTATAGAAGAAAACGTAGGTCCAAACCTTCAACTTGTTGGTTTAGGAGCAGACTTCCTTAACAGGACTCCCATAGCACAAGAAATAAAAGCTAGAATCAACCACTGGGATAAATTCAAACTAAAAAGCTTTCTCTCAGCAAAGGAAACTATCAGTAATGTGAAGAGAGAGCCTACAGAGTGGGAGAATATCTTTGCCACTCATACTTCAGATAGAGCGCTAATTTCCAGAATCTATAAAAAACTCAAAAAACTCTACACCAAGAATACAAATAATCCAATCAACAAATGGGCTAAGGAAATGAACAGACACTTCACAGAAGAAGATGTACAAACAATCAACAGATATATGAAAAAATGTTCAATATCTCTAGTAATAAGAGAAATGCAAATCAAAACCACCCTAAGATTCCATCTCACCCCAATTACAATGGTGATTATCAAGAACACAAGCAACAATAGGTGTTGGCGAGGATGTGGGGAAAAAGGTACCCTCATACATTGGTGGGGTTGCAAATTAGTGCAGCCACTCTGGAAAGCAGTATGGAGATTCCTCAGAAAACTTGGAATGGAACCACCATTTGACCCAGCTATCCCACTCCTTGGCCTATACCCAAAGGACTTAAAATCAGCATACTACAGAGATACAGCCACATCAATGTTCATAGCTGCTCAATTCACTATAGCCAGATTGTGGAACCAAGCTAGATGCCCTTCAGTTGATGAATAGATAAAGAAAGTGTGGCATATATATACAATGGAATATTACTCCGCCATGAAGAATGATAAAATTATGGCATTTGCAGGCAAATGGATGAAATTGGAGGATATCATGCTAAGTGAGAGAAGCCAATCTCAAAAAACTAAAGAACGAATGATCTCGCTGATAAGCGGATGAGGACATATAAGGGGGGGTAGGAGGGGTTAGCATTAGGGTTAGGGTTAGATTTAGGGTTAGGGATAAGGAGGGTGGTAAGAATGGAGGAAGGAAGGACTGTATAGAGGGAAAAGAGGGGTGGGAGGGGTTGGGGGAAGGGAAAAAATAACAGAATGAATCTAACAATATTGCCCTATGTAAATTTATGATTTTTAATTAAAATAAATAATAAAAAAGAGAAAAAAAAATAATAAAAGATGCAGAAAAAAAGAAAAAAGAAAAAACAAACAAGCAAATAAACCAAAACATTTGAAGCAGAATATTAGCTTTCGGGAGAATGTCACAAGACAAAATATAGGTTTTAGCAATGAAGCAAAAACTATCCAGCTACTAGAATAATCTACTGCATTTTATTTCATAGGTTCATGTGCCTTACTCAACATATATATTCTAATGTAGATAACATTTGAGTCCTCAGATCTAACAAGTCCTCTTTTCTAGTTTCAGGGTGAGTCTACTAACATATCTTTGAGGTTGTAGAATTGAAGAAAATTCTTTCTCTTGGCACATATAGAAGGGTTTCTAAAAGAACACTGTACTACCATACAGAGCAGAATCTCTCAGGCTCCATGTTCTCTATGCTATTTCATAATTTTTTTATAGAGTATCATTGAAAAAAAAAGATACAATGTCATTCAGTTCATCTGCCCTGTCATTTATACTGCTGTATCATCTTACATACTGAGACTTTCCATAGCATATTTATAAAAATCAGAACCTCTAAACTTTATATTTTCTCTTCTAATGAGGGAGAAAAGTGGTTTCTGTGTTGACTTCAGCTCAATTGTCATGTGAAATAGGACTCTATCTCCTCAGTATGGACTATGTATTTCCCCCTTACTATGGTGTGAAAAATTATTTTCCTACATAGGATTTATTATGGGGTTTGGATACTTACCTAAAACTCTCTAGTATCTCAGCCTTCTGTAAATTGGGAAATGAAACATTATTCTCAAGAGAATCCCTTGTCTAGGAATCCCCACGTGTACCCTGAGGTGGAAAGCCCACATGGGTGGTTACTCTTTTGTTTCTGCTGTTGTGTGTGAAGAGTTGCTTGGCGAGGACAGGGTGACAAAGAAAGCATCTAGGGGTTTAATGGAGGACATGGTAGGCTTCAAACAACAGGACTGCAGACACACACCAGGCAGCACCAAGCAGTTCTGAGACCTTTATCTAGTTGCCACACCTCCCATATCACCAGTCTGCCACCTAGGAGGGCGAGGCCTTGCCCACTGCCCCTCTCCTTGCTCCTTACCCATTCTCCCCACTCTAGCTAGTACTACCTATAAGGGAAATGTGCTGAAGGTAACTGATCCTCTGTTGTATTTAATCAGGGCCTGCATTCTCTTAAAGAAATGGACAAACTTGATTTGACCATCGTGTCTTTAGCAGAAAAAGCAGAAGGGAATCATTTAATTTGAAGACTATTTAATGAGTAGTTATTGAACACCTACTATGTGTAAAACACATTCACACATAGTTATCACATTTAATTCTGGGTGGCAGATCCATACCTGGTATGAAAATGAATACCACGAGAGGGTAATCCTTAGCAAATCAGCATGGCAACTTAGTTCGTAGTAAGACAGTGTTACTACTGCCATTCAAAGCCATGTCAATGTGTGTCCCAATTTGTACAGGGCAAAATAGGGAAAGGAAAAGGCCAGTACTTGCTAGCTTTTGTTGTATTTTAGCTGCTTTTATTAAATAATCTCAAAATCACATAATGAAGTAGTTCTTATTTCTAGTTCCAAAAAACAAACACTGAAGTCTCAATATGAACTTTTAATAAAATTTAAAAAACTGTTCAAGGGCAGAAAGCCAGGAAGTGATTGATCAGGCACTTAGTCCCATATTGAACACAGAATATTATGGTACACTCTCATATAGTAAAAGATGTATAGAATCTCAGGGAATGTGTGAATATTATGATAGTTACCAGCCCTTTGAAAACAAATAAGGATGAATATTAAACACAATGGACAAAATCATCCTCAAAGACTTTGGAAACAAGGCCATGGCTCCAGTGTTTTCCTGTTTGTTAGTTTCAGAAATTTTCTAATCCTGAATTATAGCCACAAGATACTCCCCCAAACCTCTGTCGCAGAGAAAATAACTTAAGGTTATTATCACTTTACATAAGGAGAATTCAGAAAGATGCTCTTTCTTGCATGTGATTTTCCAAACTTACCTCATAATTAGCTGTAAAAATGAGATTAGAATTTCCTATCTTTGACAACAAAATTGTTCCTTAATCTAAGGTATAATCATTACAGACATTTAAGGCTTGTAGATCTACCATTGTTTTAAATAGAATACAGAATCAAAACTCTCCATTCAAAAAATCACTGAATCTAATTGACCTGTACTTTGCAAGCAATTGTGTTCATTGACTAAATTCTAGGTAGATAAAAATAGAATGTATAAAGCAATTAATTAAACTATAGTCAGTAAACAATATTCCTATCCTTGCACATTAACTTTCTATCCCAGTGTCACTAATAGATTTTAAGACTCTTTATGAATGGCTGTTAAATGTAGTAAAATTGATCACAATTTTAATTTGCTAACTCTGTTTATTCTCAACAATGGAAGCGTATAAGATACAATTGAAAACATGCTTTCAAATTAAAAATTTTAAATCATTAAGTTTAATTAGAGCCTCAAAGATCCCAAACATTAAATTTGATTTCCTTAAATCAAAAGATTTTACTTAATCCTTAAAGCAGCTAACTGAGATATGGAGAATAACTTTCCAATGCTCATTTAAAAATAGGAAGACTGAGGTTCAAAGAGATGCAATAATTGAGCTAGAATGTTGCAGCAATGTTAAGCCTAACTCCAAAATCATGTGGATTCAATGAATAAAATCAAGTAAATGTTAGACAACAGAAGTTGCATAGACAACACAGAGCTTGGTCTCCACCTGTATTTAAGTAGAGGGTTTAAAGATCCCTTAACAGCAGTGTGTATGGGTGATCTCTCTGCAGGAGCCCTGAGTCATCAGGGGAGAGCAAATCCTGAAGAAAACTATTTTGGGAGTTGGCCCAATTGTACCTGTAAAGTAGATAACTTTATATTGTTTTGACTTCACCTAGAAATAAAGCCTTAATGTAAGTAGGTAGCAGGTTCAAGACAGGAAACCTGATCTCAGAATTCACTCAGCAAAGATTGAAACAACTTGGTAGAGACTGTCTGATGTTGCAAGCCAGCCTCTGCTACTTCTGCTGCTTGCTGTATTAAAGAAGGTCTAAATGTAGTGCTCAGAGCACCCTGCAATCTCTTTCTCCTAAGAGAGTAGATAGGGGCACCTACCTGGTATATTAATCAGAATGAGTGTTTTTCTGATAGCAGGGGAGGCATAGGAGGGATTTGGATTACATATCTCTGGAAAGGGCACCCATAAAAATCTACTCCTACTAATGCCTCAGTTCACAGGTGAAGAACAACAATGCAATAGCAACTGCTTAATTCAAATGGCAGGTATGACACTTTGGTTATATTTCTCTATCTCTTTAATCCTCATACAAAATTTATTGAAGTTTGATTTTATGCTTTGATTTTTTTATGTATGTTGGCACATAAGTATGCAAATGTTGGAATAGGACACTTAGTAATGTCTTTGTCAGTGGACTCTTTCCATGTACTCAGTATATTTGAATGTTCAAAATCTAAATGTCTTTTCTGCCAGCTAAATGCACAAGGAAGCTGTTTTACTCTAACAAATAAGAGGGAAATAGTTTATTTCTCAATAACATTTCCTGGCTATTGTCGGTGCTAGCATAATTTTCACCATTATTTGTTTGTTTGAAGGTGGTGAGATATTGACATGTGCATTATTAAGATAGTCTGAATATGGTAATTTTCATAATGAGATTTATTGTATACGCCTCCTGGAATAGAAAGAGGACTGCTCTATTCTAAAGCATTTAAATGGCTGTAGGATAGTGCGATTCCATTATTTTTAATGAAACGAAATTTGTATCTCAGTTCATTAGAATACTGAATGAGTTGAAGAAATAAGTTCTGTTCTTACATCACTCACGTAATGAGGTGGTATATAAAAAATTCAGTTTTGTGGTGTCAAACATATGGATGGAATTTAAATGAATATAAATTAATGGTAAATGCTCCATTACAGAATGCAAGTTTTTATTTTTGAAAGTTTTTGGTAACTCATGATTTCACGGCACATGTCCAAGCTTGACAAAATTTTATCAAATTAACATAGAGCAGCAGCTAAAATTTGAGAAATTTAAAAGGCTTCTTATTTTTCACTCATTTCTCCAATGCCTAATGTTTGACTTATGGTAGAAATGGAATAAGTGTCTGTTCAATTAAAGGAAAAGAATAAAATGTGGTGGGGATGAGTAACAAGGTAACAGAACAATTTTTCCATGAACTCTGACCAGTGTCAAAATATTTTTTATTTTTTTTATTTTATAATTTTATTTTCATGTATTTTCAAGTTATTTTCTCTAATTTACCAAAATGAATCTGAAATTTCTCTAGAAATTCTCCGTAGCCATTTACTATGTCACTGATTTATTCCTACGTGGTTTGAAACAGACTGATAAGATGCAATGAGCACAGAGCCCATGACTATCATCTATTTAGTTCTTCAGTTCTCCAGATGACAATCAAACTTATTACAGTAATTTTATTTTGTCAACCTCAGTTTCTCAATCTTTTCTTTTTGCTCATTCCCAACTCCATAGAGAATTTTGCCACTAAATAATTAAATGTGCCTCATTTACATTTTATTGATTTTTACATCCAAATTTTAGCTACTGCCAACTAAATTTATGTTGACATTTAGAGTTTTTGTTGATCTTATACCACATTATTCTACAGTGAACATATCTTTGTTTTCTTTGTAGTTCTTTGTTTAGCAGCAAAAAATGCAGAAGTTTAGACTTCCTGAAACTTCTTGTATCTTTGTGTATTTTCTGATCTTAGATATACAGCTAAATTAGGAAGGCAGCTATGATTTATTGAATGCTACTATATCACAATGATCATACATATGTATACATATATATTAACACACACATATAATTTACATTTGAAATGTATTTTTCCACACTATCTCTGCAAAGTAGATGTTACCGTCCTAGAACATTTACCCAGGTTCAATTCTTGTTTAGGAATTTGCTTGCCTATGCAATCATCCAGTCACTCCAATTGTAGTTCAGAGATGTGACTGAGTGAAAACCTAATCTGGTGAAATCCTACCCCCCTGTTTTGGCCAAAAAATTTTGATTCCTCACACACAACAATGTTTACAGGTAATGTTAGATGTATTTAAGTGTACCTTGTTGTTGAAGTCACAATGTATTTACCATTGCAGAATATTCCTTCCCAGTCCCAAACTGTCCACAAATGAAGAAGACAACAAAAATTTCTGATTTGAAAACAAATTGAATCTGGGGTTGAATCCTTATGTTTTTTTAAAAATATTTTTTCACTTAAATTCTGCATTATAGTAATAGACACATTTTCTTGCAACATGTAAGTTGCCTAAAGTAACACAAAAAGGCAAAACACATACAAAGAACATAAGATACAAGAGCATTTCTTGCACATTTCCTCAACAGCAGCAAGTTTCCGCAATAGATATTCTTATTAATTAATAGGTATCTATGCCAAGGTGAATCTTACAGATGTTCACATAGACAAAGTTTACTAGTGTGCAGTTTATACCATAAAGCTTTATGTTTTGTGCATCTCCTATGTCTGTAAGAATTTTGAAGAAAACTTTACATATTAAGAATTACTATGTGTTTACTTGGAAGTACTGATCAATTATCACTTTATACCACTATGAAGTATATTTTAGAATGAGATTTTCAGACTATGAGATACCTATACAAATAAAGCTCTCACCTGTTTCCTTTCCCTTCCCCATCCTGAAACTTAGTGTTTCTACCCCGGAGAAGCAAACATAAGATAAGCAAACAGTATCCCAAGCTTCAACTGGCTGAATTGCAGATATATTTTTCAAGCAAGAAATTCTATGAGAGAATTAAAAAATCATTTATGAGATTATGTATAACTTCAGAAATGAAACTATCCTCAAGTCAAAACCAAGAGTTTTATTAAGGTGAGCTATAGGGAAGTTAAACAAAACATTACTTGACCTCAATAATGGACTGAAGACATTATTAACCAAATAACTGTGACATGTAGATGCAAGGCCATGAATCTTATGAAGGGATTTTACAAAGGAATAAGTTATCAGCAAAATAAAAGACTGGATGATGCCAGTTATTGCCCAAGAATTGCAGCATGAAATTAAGTAAGCCAAGTTGGATGTACGAGATAATGCTCAGCACTACTGACATCTACATAAAATGGCATTAAACAAAATGGTATAATCAATCATATGTGCATTTGCCAAATTACAATCATTATAAGGTCAAAAATTTCCCCAGGAATCTCAAGGACCACATACCAATCCTTTTGAGTCTTTAGTAATTGATCTGTGATTCTATAAGTAAATTTTTCTGTTATTTTACAAATAACATTGAGGTCATTAGGAATGAACTCTGTCTTTAAAATTATAAGCTCACTTAAATGGGAATCTTCCTTTATCTCTTTATACTATTGACACAAAATAGATGATTCTTTTCTCTTTGAAGGAAGATCCCCAAACTGTTTTTGAACTCTTTTCATTTCCAAATAATAATCTAGAACCTTGGTGCAGTGTTCATTTTCTGACACAATGATAATTTTGATGTTTTACTATTTACTGCTCCATTTCTACTTTTAACACTAAGATTTCTCATTTATTTGCTCCTTTGAAATTGGTTATCTTTGGGATTCTTTCCTCTGCTTCCTCTATAGATTTTCCAAGAATGGCATTGTTTATGCTCATGCATCTACCTATTTCTACTTACTAAAAGCTTACAGTCCTTACCTTGACCTAAAAGCCCAGTCAATCATTTGCTGATTATCTCTTTCTTGGAAAATTCACAGGCAGGCCAAACTCAATATTTCAAAAACACAACTTACTATTTTCTCCAAAATTCTGATTTTCATTTTTAATTTCTGATGTTGGTGATTGCAAGTCCCCCAGACTTTTGAGAAGGAGGTAATCCTGTGTATCTCTTTCTTTCAACACCTTTCATAGTTTGGAATTAGATTCTGTCAATTTTATTGTCTAAACTTCACATCTGCTTTCCCCTCATAACCCATTGCTATTGATTTTATCATCTGCACTAATTTGGCTCCTAAGTGTTCTCCATACTGCTGCTCCTGACTTCCTAAACTTTATGCTCCACATTGCTGCCAATGCTATATTCAGAAAAAATTCAATTTTAATCATGTTATTCCTATTCTCAAATCCTTCAATAATTCCTCATTTTCTATTGACTAAAGTAAAAAACTATTCACATGATACATAGGTTCTTTGTAATCTGGTTTCTGCCTCAGTCTTGAACTCAATTCTCAAGAATGACTTGTAAATTTTGAAGAACTGAACCATTTCATCCCTTCAAGTTATTTTCCCAAAAATGCTTTGTAAGAAATGTATTCAATCAACATTCACAGGGTCAAGCACTGTGCTGAAGAAAAATGTGGCAGAAACAATTATCTGGCCACCAAAATAGATGCTTGCGCTTTCCTAGTACATAGTCATCACCAGAAAATCACTTTGCCACTGATGTGGTCATGTTGTCATCCATAGCTGATTGGGAGTGAAATTGGCATGCTTCACTTTGGGTCAAGTTATTAGAGACTCATCTGTGCCTTCTCTGTGCTCTTCTTTTTCCATTTCTGTTGGCCAGATGCTGAGGACAATAAGATCCTAGGGAAAGGCAAAGCCATAGGAAGAAAGAACCTTGAATTCCTGAGAAATTGCATGGAGGAAAGTGATTTGCCAATAAGGACTATGTCACATTGGACTGTTAGTTGAGGACGACATAAACTGCTACTGTGGTACACTACTGGCATTTTCAAGTATATTTATTACAGCTAGGTTATCACATGTAAGAGACAAAAATAAGTCAAGTAAAGTAGGATCCTTGTCATTTATAAGCCTTCAATTTAGTCAGATGATAAAGATTTCTCCATAATGTTATTCAATATAATATTTAATAGTTGCATAATATTACACTCAGGGTATAGAACATCATTTATTCCTTCATTTTATCAGACATTTAATTTAGAACTTTCCACAGTGACACAAAACAATGATTAATCACTTATATAATTTGTTTCTTTTTCCACATAATTTCCATAGTCAGTTTCCTTGAGTGGGATTTCTGATCAGAGATAAGAAGATTTAAATGAATCTAATCTTGATACTGTGATAAGATACACTATAAAAGCCTGACTCATAAAAATATCTCTGAGTTGGAAGGGGGCTGATTTTAGGAGATTGGCTTTAAAGATTATAATATTGATAGACAACATTATAGAGATAATTTTTTAATTAATGAAATATGACTGTTTTTCTAAGCAAGATAAAATACTTATAAATATCTTTTATTTACTAAAAGAAACCCATGTTGTTTTCATTGTAATGATCTACTAAATCTTGACTGGGTCCATTTTATACCCAATGCAATTCATAATTTGGGGTTAAAAACAATTTTGCCTTAATACTTGATCAAGTATGCTTATAAAAACCCCAATAAATAAATTAAAAAAAGATTTGCTATAGCCAAAACACAAAATCAAGAAACAGCTCTGCAATTTGCTATTTCGATATGAAGGAGTAGCATACTTCCTTGTAGTATCTGAATTTGTAATATTTGTTAAACTGAAATAAAGTTGACAAGTGAGATCCGAAAATTCTGAGAAATAATCAGTTTGACAGAATAATAGTATTTTGTTTATTTCTTTTCACCTTTGTGCTAAAAAGGGTCAAAGCATTCTAGAAATGTTATAATACTAGCATCCAAATCTTTCAGATCTGTCTTGAAAACACTGCATTTGATTCTTTTTTTTTTTTTTTTTTTTTTTCCTGGCAGACAACTTAAAAGACAGTGAAGTAGAATCACTTTTTCCTTTATCTATACAGACTCGGATTTCAAGATTTGATAAAAACATCTTGATCTCTGATTATGGTCTATATTTAAATAAAAAACAGGCAGTCTCTCAATTGTTGTTTAATGGCATGGACTCCTTCTTATAAGGTAGAATCAGGAACAGTAGTTAGATGTGTGCAGAGGTAAGGAGTGGAGGTGAGGGGAGTGGAGGTGAGGACCCTGTTGACTTTCAAATGCAATGGTAATCAAGGCGGATAAACTCTGCTCTTCCTTCCACCTGCAGGTTTCTGGATTCATGCATTGATTTATGCCAGCTCAATCTTGTAACTTTTCATCAAGATATTCAATATACAGCTCCTTCATTATGAGCTATAGTTTTCTCCATCATTATAAGAAACACAAGTTAAGTAAGCTTTTCTCAAACAGCAGTGATTGCTTTCAAGTTCCTGAACATGCTGCAGGAGGCTTGACGAGAAGGATTGATTTATCACTTTTTAAATAGATTCTTAATCTGCAAATCAATAAAAATGTCTCCCTTCAGCAGTGGTACAGGGTGAATGACTTACCCTTGAAGCAGAATGAACTAATGCTGCCTTTCTTCCTTTTTTAATACACTCAGATTGTGATTGTGTTTTTTCTTTGCTTGGATTACCTGCTAAACTCCAGAGCTCAGGAGTACCTGATTTCAGTCTGCTTTCTCCATAAATCAAGTCAGGGACTGAATGTTCATCTACTATGACTGCTATTTTAACACTGTCATTCTCTTTGTTATGTAATGGGAAAGTCAAGACTCAAATATTCTTCAGCTGGTCAAAGATAAAAGGTGAATACAGCAGATGTTGAGAATATGTTGTACCAAAGTGACTTGCAGAATTTGGTAGGTTCAAAACTAGTAGAAAGCTTGGAATTTAAATGTTGGATGAATACCTGGGAAAAGTGTACTAAAGAGTGAAATTACAACACATAGCCTTCACTCCCATATGCCATCTATTCCTCACACTTCTATAAATGGACAGTATATTCTAAACATCTTTTCTTGCAGATAACTCTAAGGTACTTTCAGAAGTCTGTCTTTAACTATTCAAGAATTTCAAAAGGAAGGGACTGAGGGGAAGTCAGTGGTACAGTGAGTGCTCATTATGTCCAAGGCCCTGGGCTCCATTCCTAGAACTACAAGGAAAAAAAAAAAAGAATTCTAGAAAGAAGGCATTTTAGTTTTATAGTCATCCCCTGTTTAAACTTTTTAGCTTTAATGATAATTAAAACAAACAAACAAAAAAACAAAGAGCCAACCGACTGATCTGAACTAAACATTTTTTTAAAGTTTACATTTAATTTGAAAAGATCTTCATGTTACATTTTATTCCTAAATAATTTGAATTAAATAGCTGTGTGGTTTCATAAAGATTTTTTTTCTCAAAGTTAAATTTAAATAGTGGTACTTTCCCTTGAGTTATATCACTGATTTCAAAAAGGAAACAAATTAAGAAGTGCAACTCTCGTGTGTGAAATTTCTGGAATTATCTAATTCTTTGTTTAAAGATATTATGATGTTTTATTTGAAAGAGAACAGAATAGAAATCAACTGAAGTTTAGGTAAATAATATTTACTGCCTTTAATTTGAAAAATGTTTTGTTTCGGCTAGATTTAGAGATGCCATGTTTTATTTTCCTTTCTTACTCCTTCCCTTATATTTTCTCAGTCTTGAGGATTACCTTGAGGACCTACCTTTACCCATCCACATGTCAGCCAAAGTACATTTGGGTATTGTACTCTTCTATGTAAGCCCCATCTACTGGGGATAAAACATATTTAAAAATTATATTTATTGCTGAGATCCCTCATTTTAAAATATATCTCCCACCTAGTTATTAAAACTGAGAGGAAAGCAGGAGAGAAAACCAAACACTGCTACCAATCTCTGCAGAGTACTCTTGGTCATACTTCAGTGACACTGGTCCATTACCCTCACCTTCTGAGGAGAACCACTGTCATCAGCCTTTATAAACGACCATCTGGTCCCATCACATGGCATGGATCGGGGAGACTTTAGGGGGGCCAGTGAGTAAGTATAATTGGACCATAGGTAATTCATCCTTGTATGCTCAGGTCCCAGTAGGGTGGTGACTTATGTATAAGTATAAGGCTTTTGAAATAAATCCATAGAGAAAAATCTTTATTGATAATATTCCCATAGTATATGAGAGCAAATATTTACATATGTGTATATACTGTATGGGCTTAAAGGTATACCACTAAGAGTTTACTTTTTGTAGCACAAAATAAATTCCATTGATTGTATTAGATCATTGACCATACTTGGGGTTAACTGCAACAATCATTGGATTGACTCTGATAAGACAGTTGAACCATAGTTTGGTTGACCCTAACAAGATACACTATTGGGTTGATCCTAACAAGATAACCACAACATGGAGTTCTAAACTCTGCTTACTTTGTTATTCATCTTCTTAGCCCAATCAGCACCTCAGGGAAACATTTCCATGGGATGGCACATCATTTTGCCTTTAAGGTTTCCATTTTTATGTAACTTCCACATCCTGCCTGTTTGAAAGAATGGATGAAAAGACTCCAATTTCAATTCAACTATACATATTTTAATTTTGTTGATGTTTGATTTTGTTCAAAAGCTAAAAATATTTTGAATAAGACCTTTGTCCTGTAAATTACCTAAACAGGCTTCTCCATTAAGTAAGGAAGTTAGTAGACCTTGTTTACCTTCAATATGTATCAGTAAATGATAATATGGGCCTATATATGTTCAAGAAATTAAAGCCAATAGCATCAGTGAAAAGGATTTAATGATAATTTCTGTGAGATCAACATTGTGTTACAAAATGATGTCAATTCTTGCACTAGATATTTTCTTGTAAAGTCTATGTATGAAATGAAAGTATTTTCCTATTTGATTTTCCTTATGATTCTAATTATATGAGGCTCAAATCCTGTTTTGGCCCCAAACAAAATTAAAACATATCTTCAAAACCAAGAATTCATTAAAGGAGGATTCTGTTTTTGTTAAAATGCTGATATGAGTATCCAAATCTTCCATAAAATCTTATTAGAAAACATAATGGTCAAAATCTTTAGTTCCAGAAACTGACCATTTACATTCACATCCAGTTTGCCAGTATCTAGTAGCTACGTGACATCAGCAAAGTTATTTTCTAGTTTACACATTTTTATAGGGGGAATAATTGTACAGTCTATGTCATGTGGTATTTGAGGGCATTAAATGAGATAATTCATGTAAGATGCTTAGCACACAGTAAATGCTAAATATCTGCCATCTATTTTACTAACTTTATGGTAATAGCTAATTAACTTGATTTTGATTGAGTCACTTTATTGCCCTCATTAAAATATACATTAATCCATCATCTAATATTTATTGGCAAGACACTCTAGTAAGTGTTGCAGTCTTGAAAGAATTTGCCATAAATAATTACCAAATCACTGGAAGTTTTGACTTCCTGAGGCCTGAATAGTTAAGCAGTTATTCTAATTACTTGAGGCTCTAAGTGTACAGATGAACTCATGACCTGGGAATGAACATGCTTCTAGTTTGGTCAACAAAATGATATGAAAGTACTATAGCTTAAACATATTTTTACATATTGCATACCAGTAGGGTCCTATGATTTTCATCAGTGAAATCTGTCATCTTATATCTGCTAAAATTAAAAAAAAAAAGATAAAAGCTACCAGTTATGGGTATCTACTCTGGACCAGAGACTGTCTTCAAGCTTTATGTATATTTCTATACTTAGTTCATGATTGTCTTATGAGAAGACTATAATCTTTATTGCATAGAGAAGAAAAGGTCCAGAGTTTATAAACAAGTTTCCACATCACATGGCTGGTGGCAAAAGGAGGAATTTGATCTTAGTTTACACCTTTAATATGTCACCTCTCAAATACCTAGGCCTAATTTAAACGAACCATTTGAGTGCTATCTTACACTTCAGCACATCAATATAGCTGTAAGGTCCCAAAGGAACATACATGCCTGTCAGGATTTCAGAATTTTGGCCACAAGACTTGGATCACTGCCTTGTTTTATTAAACAAGTAATCCAGGGCAATGCTAAATCAACACAATATTTTTTTGTTTGAGAAGACTTAGCTGTTATAGTTTTAATTGTTTTGCAGAGACTTCAATGATCCATGGCAACTAGCAATTCATAATTTTGTTGAGGTAAAAATGTGAACATATACTGCCACACTAGGATGTTAGAACATGGCCCTTAGAAAATGCAGAGACGTCACTAACATCTGCATCTTGACATGTTCAACAGTATTTCTGCAGTTACTGGAATCAATTGATTTTTTAAAAATTTCTATTATGTTATTGCTTCTTAATAATAAATAAACCTGTCAAGAAAATAATTATGCTGGCCTGAAAGCATCGCTCAGAAATTTCACTTACTCTTTACTGTATTTGGTGGAGGGGTTATTAATTAAGGTATTTTGAATATCTTGACTAAATCAGAATTTATTAAGATGATATATTTGTGATGGTGCTGGCATAATGGAGGGCAAAATTTGAGTAAGATTTTCCTAATTATACCAATCAAATAGTTACTTTGCATATTAATAGGATGAGAAAAAAATCAAGTTTTGTCAAACAAAAGAGTAAGAGAAATTTTGTAATTAATAAAATCAATAATAATAATGCTTAGAAACTCCATTGAGATGTATGGTTTAACATGTCTGTTTTCATTTATCATTTAATTCATTCTGAAGCAACCATGTGAGGAAGGTAGAGTTGACATTATTAAAGGTGGGTCAATGCAGGCTCAGGGGATTTAAGTGTGTGGCACTGCTAAGCAATGAAATTTGATTCAGATCAGGTCACCTACTGCCAAATTCTGTGCTCCCATTTTAACAAACTACTTTAAATTGTTCTAACATTTTAAAACCAGCACTGAATTTCTGATACTATTTCAAGAACTATTGTACTAATCTTTTTTTACCCAAACTGCTTTTTTAGTTCTGTTCGTCTTGGTGATCATGAGGACATCTGATTTCATTTTGGCAATTCCATATACTCTCTCTTAAGTGAACCACATAATAACTCTAACATAACTTTTAGGGTTGAGAAAAATGAAGCGCAGAGAATGACTTGATGAAGAAGAGTCCACACAGGGAGCCCTTCTTTCAGTTTTGAATACCACGATCTTTCACTTAAAGTACCCTTTTGATGACAGTAGTAGGATCTCATGATTTCTGTGGATAATGGATAATGGGCAAAGTTATATAATTCTGGAATTATCTATGGATTAAGGGAATATTCTTCAAGAGAGTAGTGATGAAAAATTAACAAAGTATAATAAATATTTGAAATAATTAAGGTTAGCGTGCATTTAACTCTACTTTTATGCTCATTTTATCAATTAGGACATTGAGAATTGGGAAGATGAAATGGTTTTCCAAAGATGGCAGAGCTAAAAAGTGAAAGGAAAGTGAAAGCAAAAAGAAAACTAGATTAGCAACTAGATATTCAGACTCCTGGTCTTCTGAATATAAAGTTAAAAAAAAAGAGAGAAAAAACTGAAAAAGATATAAATTACTATAGCAGCAATGTTTTTGAAAAAGACAAATCATGAGAACATGTGAGGCATTGTCTTAAGAAGTGAGAAGGTAAGAGAAAGACAAATGAACTGTGGAAAAGTAAATGAGAAAATATCAGGGGGAGAAAAAAGAAGAATCTAAAGCAGAGATACGCAGCATACCCAAAGATTGAAAACAAAAAACACAAGATTTTTTTTTTTTCATAAATGATTTATTAAAGAAACTTTCAGCTTACAGAGACTTGGAAAGCCATTCAAGCCTTCCGGTATGGAAGGAGTAACAGCTGTGAGCAGCCCACCTCTCCTGTCCCACAGGCGAATTGCCTTTGCATCAAGGCCTGTCATTAAGCAGCAGCAGCTTGGCCACTGCTAGGCTGGGAGGAGTACATGGCTTCCTGAATAGGCTACAGAGCTGAACAGGAAAGTAATAGCAACTGGGCATGTGTTTACTGAAGAGGTCAATTGATTTCAAAGCATGCAGCTGTTCTAGAGTTTGGTTAAAACAATCTTGCATAGAATCCCCAGCAGAAAATACTACCATTTACTGAAATTCTTGGTGAATTATTAAACACTTGGCACAGACTCATTCATATTGAGTAGAAGCAAAAAGATTAAAAAAGTCCCACATGTAAACAGCAAAAATGTAAATTAAATCTGCCTCTAGCAGATTCCTTCAGTGCTGCTACTTCTTTTGGAATATTCCCTGTTCTGCTCTATTTTTCCTGATAAGCAATCAAAGTATTAAATATGCTTGCTGTAGGATCTAAAGTAATCAAAATGGAAGCAGTTATTTGACTTTTGCCCCAGTCATTTTTTCCTTCTTGCTCATTCTCATTTAAAAATTTACATTTATAGAGCAACCCAAGACACTAAATGATAAATTGATGAACATTTTCACAGCAGTTTTGAAGAAGTACATGAAAATATATGTAGCAAAGCCCAGACTGAAAGGAAGCACTTGAAAATAGCCATATCCATGACTGATAGTAATAATATCTTGCATTTCCTCTAATTTTGTTTCTAAGACAAGGCAGAAAATGAGAAATGTGGGCAATAATAACAATAATGGACACTCATGTGATTTTCTAATTCAAGAATAGAGTTCAAGGTTACTATTAATTTTTCACCAGGTAATAATTTCAGTTAAGCCTATTTACAGCACACAATGTGTGGTAGTTAAGTACATTGTGTTTGTTGTTTTCATGGATTCAAAATGGTGCCATTTTTGGTGATTTTATCTAGTATTACTCCAAAACCTGTTTTAGATTTAGTGGATATAAATCCAGCATGACCAATAAAAATGGCAGATATTAACAAAAATGTTGAGTCTTTAAAACTTAATTTTTATATTCATATTAATTTTTATAACAGTAATAAATAGGCTGAATGGTAAAATTTTGAGGTGAGATAGATGCTGCCAAGTGTAACGTCTCCATGAAGACAGGGAGTAGATGCCTCCACCATCCATTCTTAGGTAATGTTTGTCTCTGTGGCTCCCTTTCAGGCTCTTTAGGGTAGAGAGCCAGTTTAATGGATTTAAATGTGGAAAAAAAAAATTGAGATTTCCATTCCATCTTCTAACTATATTTCTTTAATTTCTGTTCTGTGTTCCAGATGCTTCTGCACGGCTTTAGCTTTGAATCTGTCAACTTAGCATATGTGTTCATATTGAAATATCTGCAAAATTATGAGCAAAACTTGTTAAATTTTCTTTTTTGAGCATTTTAGCTAAAAGAGGGCTAATGTGAACAATGCTAATTTTTTTCTTTCTTTTTGTTTTTTGAAACCATCCTTAGGCAATAGTGAATGGAGGCTCTGGGAAAACTCAGCAAGCATCTTCTCAAATTCTCCCCCAACTATATAAGAAAATCGTGTGGCAAAACCCAGTAACAACAGGGAGAATTCTCCCAGGTTGAAATCACACAGGCAGGATAGTTGGGCTGGCTACTTCTATTTAAGTTAATAAGGAAGAAAAAAATATTGCAAAACCTTTATTTTCAAGATAGAAAGATTCATTCATTGATTGCAGTCTATAAGAGCCCATCTCA
Source organism: Sciurus vulgaris (assembly GCF_902686455.1). NCBI lineage: Eukaryota > Metazoa > Chordata > Mammalia > Rodentia > Sciuridae > Sciurus > Sciurus vulgaris. The sequence continues at coordinate 28,495,016 of NC_136476.1, forward strand.
TGTTTTCATAACTGAGTTTTTTCTTTGTTTTTTAAACTTGACTAGTGCTAATGGGACACAGATTCCATACCCTTTACTCTGGGATAATAGACAGTAGGTTATGCCTTTAAAGAACATTTTGGGTGATGATATATAGTTTTAACTAAAATAAGTTTAATATCATTACAATTATTGCTGTTCTCTGGCTAGATACACATTAACCAAGAAGTAGGGGTAATTAAAGGCAATACTCCTCATCCCAACCCCATAGCCTGTTGCTAAGATTAAAAACAAAAGAAAAAACAAAATCTCCTTATCTTCTGTTAGAGAGTAAGTAAGAAGAGAGCAAGTGGCAGATTGGCAGAGTGATACTAATTGACTGACTTCTAAAACAAGCTAGATTAATGTTCAGTTTGTCCCATTATGATTCATAGGCTTGCTCCTTGATAGCTGTTGGTTTCATCTTCAAATACTTCTAAATAAGGCTAAGGCTGCATTAATACAAATGAGAATTTAAGATTCTTTGGCCTCCGAGTTTTTGGTTTTGTTTTTGTATTGGTACCACTGAGCCACATCACAAGACTTTTTTATGTTTTATTTTGAGATAGAATCTTGTAAGTTGCTTCGGGCTTTGCCAAGTTGCTTTCAACTTGAGATCCTCCTGCCTCAGCCTCCCTAGTTGCTGCACCCAGGGTTTGAATGGTCTTCAGATTTAAATTTGATTTTTGAACTTAATCAGATATATATTATGTACACCAATTCCCTACCATCAAGAATCACTTCTAGCTGGTTACCCCTGGTGTAGGTAACAGGAAAGTGGATTTTCTTTGGCTTCTCCACCTATTCTCACAAGGAAAATTTGTATAATAAGCCTACTTTATTAACAATTCAGTATAAGAGTACAGGTTTATGTCACAGACACACAAACAAGTCACAGCAGAACATCAGGTGCCCCACTGCTGTAACTCTACTCTGGTGCTATTTGGAATAACTCACTAGTTCTTATTTGCTTCAAATTCTTCTGTCCCTGTTCCTTTCCTTCCTCTGTTCCTTACCTCCTGGCACCCAAAATGTACGTTCATTCCTCATGTAGAATTGTTTTCTTGTAGTGTTTTCCCAAACCACTTGCTCAATGTTTGCCTTTTATTCTCATAGTGCTCTCCTTAAAATAAGAAGCTTAATTTCTAAGATGAAGCCCAGGTACCACCTGATCCAGTCGTTGTAAAAAAGTTTCTTAAATCAAGTGCAGTAAATATTTGTAATTTATATTCTATTTATGCAATTGGAATTATGATTTCACATCAAGCAACTTTAATGTATGGCCATATTAAGAAGGAAACTTGAATTCAATGTGGAAACTAATAGTCAAATAGTAAATACAATATAATATTATTAAAAATTTGGTCAGTACATCTTTAGTCTTTAATTGTATAAATGTTCAATGAGGCTATTAATAATACATATTGACCCATTTTTATTAAATTTTGACAAAGAATTAATTTTGCCCTAGGATAATCAATACCCTTAAACAGAACAAAATTCATATATAGTATTGATTTGAGAGAGGAAAAAGTCATTAAATCATTGCTTAGGGGAAAAAAGTAAAAGTATCCATAATGTGGACATTGAAAAATACTAATTCACTTTTTTTTTCTTTTTTAGAAAGAAAGGGACATGGGAAATTTCTAGTAATATTGATGTATAGAAAATCTCATGCAGGAGCATATTTTGGAGAGGCAAGAAACCTTTAAAATATTTAATATCTTTGTAGCAATTAATAGAAAGCTTTGGCTATATTGGGTGCTTAAATAAATGTTAGTGAATGGAGTAATTTGGGTTTTTTGATTATATGATACAAAAAAAAACCTAGCCAACGTAGCTCAGATAACAGTGTAAGGAACACATGAGGACCAGGGCTTGGACTGGAATAAGTCATGTATAAAGCAGTTCCAGAAATAAACTATTCAATTCACCTGTCCTGTGTTCCATGTGAAAGTTTTCTACATTTGTTCTTTTCTGTTCTCTCCAAAATCCAGCTTCTGTATACTTTCTCATCCCTTGCAACTTCACCTTGCATATGGTTTAAGATTGTGTCTCTCAGACTCTGTATCTATAACAATCTTGATGTTGCCTATCATTTCCTATTTCCTAATTTAATAAAAAGTAATATGGTTTCCTTTGTCTTATTTTATTATTTTAAATTTATAGGTAGGACATGGACAGGATTATGTACAGAATGACTTTCAATCGATTCCTGTCTAATCCTACCAGTTGAGATGGTAGGAATAGAGCACGTTTTGGCAGAAGAAAGATTTCCCTTAAAAAGAGGGTTGTCAGAACAGGTAGCATACCATCTCTCAGGAGAACAAATAATATGAATCAATCCCTGACCAATAAAAATGGTATGTTTTATAAATCAGAAATCAGTGAATATCATCTTGCTCAGATTCTTAAATTGTACCCAATAACCATCACTATTTAACACACGTAGATAACATTTACAGACTAGAATTTGCTTCTTGTTCCCTGCCTCCCACCTCTTTCACACATACTGTCAGTCACTGAATTAAATCATTTCAAATAAGTAGGTGCAGTGACACAGCAGAAGAAGGGCATGCACAACAGGGGCTGTGCTGGAGTTTGGGAGATCATCCATCAGTTCAGACGTGCATAGTAATTAGTTCATTTTGATATGCCTGGCATCATAGCAACTTATCCTGGAGAACCCAGAGGAGAGTTTAGGGGACATTTGTATGACTTTTAGTTGTTGCTTGGAGAACACATCCCTCCCTCCCTCTTCTCTATCAATGAGGAGGATAAAAGCCTATGATAATGACATATTTTCCCCTCTCTATGGAGTCTGCATGTACAGTTAGTTTGTTTTTATATAGTGGTGGGAAGATTCACTAAGAAAAATGACCTGGAGCAATTTAGAAGAAGATTTCATGCTAAAAACACCAAGTGGTAAGAATGTGGATCTTTCAAATACGTGTTTGTATCGGTAATTTATTGAATTTTCTTTCTGTGAGATGATAATAGCCAATTGGGCAAGTGGAGGGAAGGTCAGAGAAGGATTAATTCCAGAAATTGCAGGTAAAGATGATTTTTTAAATATTTGCACACATAAACTAACAATGCAGATGGCTTAAGGGAATATTTCTAAGACAAACAGATTAATCTATATACCAAATAGTGTAATCCTTTGATTTAGCTGTTATCAATAACTAAAAAATCACTTGATATATTCAAGTTAAGATGCAAAACAGATACCTATTATCACTGTACAAACTATAGAAAACAAATGTTACAGGATAGGAAAGAAAATATGTTCTATTTGTGCTGGAACTGAAAACAAAATGAGAAAATAACATGCAAGGAAAAATTCAAAAACCTCGTTTGTACTGAGCCTGGGAGTCTCTCCCCAGGATTACGTTCAACATTATCTAGTGATGCTAAGGATAGAAACAACCAGCTCTTGAACTTTGAAGTAATTGGTTCACAGCTGTGCTTATACTGAGATGGAAATATGGAAATACATTTGTACAGAGGAAGGAATTTTTTTGGTAGTTGTAATGAGAGAGTTGTCAAATTAAACCCAAACTGCTGTAAGTAAAATAAATTACATGTGGAAATTCAATTGCAGATACTTTGATTGGGTAGGTACATGTGCTATTATTTCCAGAAAGAACTCTTATGTTAATTGTAAAAGGAACTCTTATGCTGTGTTACTCTCTTATGTTGGTATTAAAGGAACCGGTAACCTAAAGTGATTGTTATGTATTTTTGTATTACCAAATAATGCATAAGACACTGAATCAGTGCAACACAGTGCATTTTCAAGCATTCTGTGAAATGTATGAACTCTCGGGGATGGACACAAAAGATGTAAAGATCACATTTTTGGATGAAGAGATATTTGAAATATACTTGGGAAGGCAAAATTAGCACATTTGAAAGAGGCTAGTATAAAATACAGAAATAATCAGAAGAAAAAATCAGTGGGAACTGAAATAATAAGAAAAGGCTTTGTAAGAGAGAGAGAGAGAATATGGACTTCAAATAGTGAATGTAGATTAATAGATGATAGAAGGAAAGCATTTTTAGGAGACATACATGTATGAAGCCATGCAACAGGAATGTTAACAGATGCACGAGGAGGGGAAGTATGGAGTGAAGACAGGGGAAATATGGAATATGGCTTATTTATGGAACCTGCCCAGAGGGCTTTGGTCCTACATGGGCTACTCAGAAATTTGGATGAACACACACACATGCGTGCGCACGCGCGCGCGCACACACACACACACACACAGTTAGCAATGCAAACACAAATGGTCATGTGATGGGAGGCATGACTTACTGCAGAACTAATAAAAAATCAATTCCTTCAAAATATGAACATCTGAGACTTGATTCTAGCTATATGACTAATATGTGTGTGATCTTGTACATGTCACTTAGTTTGTTGACACTTGATGGAAATGTTCCATTCTAATATTTATCGCTATTTTATAGTACATTCATATGGCCAAAACTTTCAAGGAAAACATAAATTTATGCATGTGGTTAGAAAAGTAACCACTGTAAATGAAACAACTAGGAACTTCTAATATAGTTGCACCTGTATCTTTTAATAGAAATGACACATAATAGTTAAGTATATGAACATCAAATGGTGAAGGGGAAGAAGTGTTCCTGAGCTAGAATATCTCACAGTGCCTCCAGTTCTCATAACCATTTACTTCACCAGATTAGAATCTCTGTGAGGGAGAGGAACTGGCCAAATGTAGTCTAGGTTCCTCATAGTGCCTGACTGACAGAAAACGCTTGAAGGTATCACTGTTAAAAACATGCTTCAGTGTATGTGCCTTAATGCATACTTCAATCTGGGTTTCATAAGAAAGAAAAAAAAGAAGGAAGAAGAAGAAACAGTCCTCCTTGACAATTAAAAAATGCACTGAAAGCCAGGCATGGTGGCACATTGGCCTATAATTCCAGTGACTTGGGAGACTGAGGAAGAAGGATTGCAAGCTCAAATGAAGCCTCAGCAATGCAGCAAGGCCTTGCTTCAAAATTTTAAAAAATAAAATAAAAAATGGTTGGGTATGTGGTTCAATGGCACTCCTGGTGGTTCAATCCCTGGTGTCAAAATACAAAAAAATAAATAAATATTTAAGTAAACAAATGAATATTAAATAAAAATTCACATTTACTTAAAACTCCAAGATGATAATGAATAACTGTTTGAAAATAAAAAAATAAAATAGGCATGATCTCAGGAGCTGTCCTTCAGGAATCTACAATTAAAACAGCTCATATACAAATTAGTCAAGAAACGTAAATTACACTGATGGAACTGATAAAATAAGTGTTATGTTAGGAGCAAGGAATGATCCAAGGGCATTTGTTTAAGTGGGAAGCCAATCATCATGGTATTATTCTAACACATTTAGTTTTATAAGTAGTCTACTAATCACCTAATTGATTTATCTCTTGGAAATTTAACAACAGTTTGTACTTTTCAATCCATAAAAGTTATTCTTAAGTTCAAAATTGGTGGAGGAGAAAAGATTTGATGTCAGGTAGGGTAGGTCAGGAAGAAATCTAAGTTGGAAGATATAGACGGCCCTGCCACTTTCTCTTTGTGGGATTGGATCCGTTTCTTCATCTCTTTGTGCCTGTGTTTACTCAATTTGTTAAGTGGTTCTAGTCATGATCCCTTCCTCATGGGCAGACAGAAGAGATAATATCAGTAGATCACTGTGGACACTGCCTGTCACATAGAAAGAACGCAACGCAAATTAGCCTCTATTACCAGTGTTATTTCTCTCATCTCAACCATGTTGCTTTGTTTAGAACTGCAGAGAAAATATAGATCTTTAGGATAAATAAATGTCAGAAGGTGAAAAATCAACATCAGACACCAATATGAGCATATCGGTCAAAGAGATAGCAATAATAATTAAAAAAAAAAAAAAAAAAAACCCGTGAAGACAGAGTAACTGGAAACACAATCTTATGCTTCAGCTTACAAAATGAATAAAAAACATCTGTTTCAAAAGCAAAACCTTCGCTAGTCTCTAACCTTTAAATATATGCTCATCTTGTAGTCAATTGTAGCTCAGACTAATATTAATATTCCCCAAATGACAAAATTGCATCAGCTGAAAATTTGGTTTCTGCCTGATAGTCTGTGTTAGCTTTGCTATTTTCAACTCAAATAAGCAGTTTGAAAAAGCCTTAAAAAGTCATTGTCATTCCTGATCGCAGTTCATATTATATTACCTGTAGAATTTCATCCCCATTTGAATTACTCATCACCAATCTGATCATTCTTCCATAATTAGACTCTTTTGGTGAAGGATAAACTCTGAATATTAATGCCAGAAAACTAGATTTAGAACAAAGAATTGGATGGAAGGCAATTTAAGAATGCATCATTGATTGAAATTTTTAACTTTACAGTCACAGAAATTATTCCTCCATGTATTTTTAATGGGTAGTTTACAATAGATATAAAAAAGCTTATATTTTCATTTATTGAATGAAGATATTTTCTTGCTAAATCTGTGAATGGGTCTTTCTTGGAACTGCCTCCTAAACCTGTCATTTATTTTATACTAAATAAGCAATACAGAGACCCTAGGGATTTAACAGAATTTAAGTAAAATAATATATTATTTTGACCAAGTATTACACACAGCAATCACATTTTCATCATTTCTTTCTTTACTTTGTTATCCCTTCTTACTCATTTGTAACTCAAGAAGTGTGGAAGTGGATTGGATTGTGGGGTAAACTAAATTATGTCCTCTCCTTTTATAAATGAGGCCTAGGAACATGGAAAAAGTAATGATCATGCTTGAAGGTAATTGGGCCTTTCAAATTCATTAAAAAGACATACTCAATATTCAGTAAATTTTAATGTGTTCAAATCCACATCAAAAAGGAACTGTGATAACAAGATATCAGATTGCAATAATAGGGGAGACTGTTGGGTGAAAATATTTTTTATACAAAAGCAAGTAAGATATCAAAGAATTCAGAACTTCAAAAGAAAAAAAAATACAGAAACTCAAAATTGAAATATATAAAAGAAGAACTTACATACAGGTGATTAACAAATATATGAAAAAGTGTTCAACATCTCTAGTAATTAGAGAAATGCAAATTAAAACAACTCTAAGATTTCATCTTACTCCAATCAGGATGACTATTATCAAGAACACAAACAATAATAATGTTGGCATGGATGTGGGGAAAAAGGCATATTTTCACATTGCTGATGGAGTTGCAAATTGGTGCAGTCACTCTGGAAAGCAGTGTGGAGAATCTTCAGAACACTTGTAATGGACCCACCTTTTGACCCAGTTATTCCACTCCTCGGTTTATACCCAAAGGACTTAAAGTCAGCATACTACAGTAACACAGCCACATCAATGTTTATAGTAGCTCAATTTTCAATAGCTAGATTGTGGAACCAACCTAGATGCCTTTCAATAGATGAATGGGTAAAGAAACCATGATATATATACACAATGGAATATTATTCAGCCAAAAAGAAGAATAATATTATGACATTTGCAAACAAATGGATGGAATTGGAGAATATCATGCTAAGTGAAATAAGACAAGCCCAAAAAAACCAAAGGCCGAATGTTTTCCCTGAGAAGTGGAGAATGATATATAATGGGGGTAGGGAGTGAAAGAAAAAAAAAAAAAGAACATTACCAATGTAACACTGGAGGGCTTGCTTGTACTCCAGCTGGAAATAATTTAAAGCTTTAAAGAGAACCCCAAAAAATCATGAATGTCCTAATATTATTATTGAGTGATAATTAGAACTAGTAGGAATATATTAACTATGATATATATATGTGTATATATATATCACAGATTAAATATATACCAGACATACATATTTTCTTCAATTTTTATTGGTACATTATAATTATACATAATAGTGGGATTTGTTATCACATATTTTTGTACGTGCACATTGCCATGTAATTTGGACAGCATCGTTCCCCAGTAGTTTCACTTTCCCCTCTTCTTCCCTTCCCTGGTCTCTTTCCTCTCCTCTACTGATATCCCTTTAATTTTCATGAGATCTCCCCAAACTTTATTTTCATTTCCCTCTCTAGCTCGCACATATGAGAGAAAACACGTGACCCTTGACTTTCTGAATTTGGTTTATCTCACTTAACATAATGTTCTAAGTTCCATCCATTTTTCTGCAAATGACATATTTCACTCTTCTTTAGAGCTGAACAAAAGTCTGTTTTGTGTATATAAATGAACACACATTCATTTATATACACAAATAAAGAAATGATTTTTCTTCATTCATTCATCAATCTTTATTTCTTCATTCATTCATCAATCAATGGACACGTGTGCCGGTCCATAGTTTTGTTATTGTGAAATGTGCTGCTATAAACGAGTATGCATGTATCACTGAAATATGCTGGCTTTAATTCTACAGGATAGATACTGAGGAGTGGTACAACTGGGTCATGTGGTGATCCTATTCTTAGTCTTTTGAGGAAACTTCATAGTGATTTCCACAGTTGTATTAATTTACAATTCCACCCACAGCAGACATACACTTATCTTTTGAGATTTTCATCATAGGAGAAATTTAAAGATATAAAATCTCTGTAACCTATTCATAAGGCAAACCAAATCAGGATTTTAATGTCTTTATTAAACAGCTTTCTTGCATATCTTCCTCTGGAGAAAGGTACAAACAATTGGTTCTGATGCTTTCTCTAGAAAGAATGTGGGGATTTTGGCCAAAGAAATACGAAAATAACACATATATTTTTTTCAACAGCACAATCCCATCCATGGAAATTGGAGTTCAGAATGGATATCTGTCACCTTTTAGATTCCTAAATAGAAACTGAATTATAAACTTTGGGACTTAGTGCCTCAGTGGTTGCATACTGATCTTGATGCCTGTACAACTGATGTTGGTGGATAGAATGGCTAAATAGTTTTCTTTATGTTCGTACTGACTTCTAAGCTTTCTCCACAGCCCTAGAGAACAAGGCCCATTGTTTCAGCCTGTAAAAGGCAAATTGTACTATACACAGGTAAGCTCTCATAACTGTTAAAGAAGATAATCATGCTGCATACACAGAAAGCATATTTGGTCCATACAGAAATGTTTCAATCTTTTTGAAGTAATAAACACCTATGAGATATAATTCTCTTACATATTCCTTTAAATTAAACAAAATAAGTTCACATTGAAAATATCCCTTAAATGTACACCTTAATTGTCATAAATTATGATTTTAAATTATTTGAGTTTAAACTTCATCTTTATGATAGTTTGTATTAGTGAAACATTTTTCATTGATAACTCCTTGATGTGAACTACTATGTCTATTTTTATGCTGTCCATTTGACATTTGTATATATTTGAATATGATAGCTATGCTATTTATACAAATTTATAATTCTTTGAGGGCAAGATCTGCACTTGAGTAATTTTGGTGTATCCTTTTTAAATTAAAACTGTTTTTACATTATAAAAAATCTTTTGGTGGGCGCCGTGGTGTATGCCTGTAATCCCAGTGGCTCACGAGGCTAAGGCAAGAGGATGGGGAGTTCAAAGCCAGCCTCAGCAAAAGTAAGGCACCAGGCAACTCAGAGAGACCCTGTCTCTAAATAAAATACAAAACTGGGCTGGGGATGTGGGCTCAGTGGTTGAGTGTCCTTGAGTTCAATCCCTGGTACTTCCCCAAAACAAAATCTGTCAAATGGAACAGAGCATAGGTATCTCTGGGGATAACTGGAAGTCACTTAACCCTTGCTTTTTCCCCCCTAATTGGAAACAGAGAAGGAATTTTGTTTTTGAAAATAAAATTATGTAATAAATAAGAGTTTAGAATAGAAATAAATGATACCACCATTAAATGACAAATGCAATACCATTCCAAACCAATGTTACTAAAGAAACGATGTTTGGTCAGCAGTGGGAGTTGACCAAATCCAAGAGGCAGGTCTTGGCAGTGCCTGTTTCTCCTGCAGGAAGGGGTACTACAGGCCATTCCAATCATCTAATTCATCTTGTTCTCAGATCATGGGTGTGCAAAAAACTCCCAATTAAAATTTTCTTTCCATGTAGCCAGGGGATGCTTTTCTCTGGTAGTTATATTTCTCATTTTAAATTAATAAAAATGTTGGTTTTATATATTAGTTAGTTTCTGAATTTTCTTAATACGAGTTACCTGTAAGTGATAGACAGCCTTGTAATTCAAATGTCTGGACCTGCAATTCCTCAGGTCAAGATTTGTCCTATGGTGATGCTGCCAAGAAAAGGTCACTCTCTGGGGAACTTTCTGGGCAGCCAATTGACTTTACTCAAGGACAAGGGACTTCCTGGATGATGGCCCTCCTCATTCAAATTATCCTACATGCAACATTTCTTGCTGATTATAAGTTTCTCCATCAAAGGTAGAGCTTACTCTATACTTTGTGTTTTCAACCCAGTAGGTAGTAAATAGAGATCATCCTGATAGTAAAATGAAACTATGAGAAATTCTAAAATTGTAGAACTTTGCTTTCTTCATACATTCTTTTCTGTGCCAAAGGAAAAATAAAGCAAAAAAGGTACATTAAGAGTAGGTGACTTTCATCAACACATCTATATATTAATTCATAGCATGCCCAGTTCCCCCAAATGAAAGAGTATATCAGAAAAACATCTCTTCAAAATGACAGTCATTAAAGAAAAGCCACTAATTTCCTTTCTATTTAGTGTTCATCAAAGCCTATAGAAAAAGGCATAGAGCTAGTGCAATGAATCACTTTTATGTTCAGTTTCTGCTGCATCATATTTAGAAGGCAAAGTTCAATAGCATATCATATTAATATTCTAGTCCACATTAAGAATTCCATTCTCAAGACCATGTTGTCCCTCTGGCACTATGTTCTAATTCAGACAAATATTTAGAATAATTATTATAATAATATATTTAGACTATAAGTCAATTTGCATATTAATGTCTAAACTATTAAATAAAACTACTCAAAAAAGGTTCTTTTTTCTAGCTTTAGACTAAAATATTTAGTTTTTTATTCTAACATTTTTAAATTTTAGAAGATACTCCTTTTAGAGAAACGGGCAGGTCTCTATAGAAAAATCATGTTACCTAAGATCTTCAGCAAAATCATCAGCAAGCTTTTAGTATTCATTTCAAAATTTAAGTGATAAAGTTTCCTGATTAATAAAATACTTGTTTTCAAAACTTCTCATTCAAGGATGTTTGGCCAAAAATGTTAAATGAGAAAAATGGCAAGTGTCCTGTTCCTTTAAAGATGACATATTGTGCTGAAGAAGCTAATGAAAACTGATCACCTCTTCTGTTGAGCTATAAATGGAAAATACACTTTAATTTTGCCAATTGTCAGTTGCTATTGAAATTGCTTTTCCATAGGCATGAAGAACACAATGACCTGTAGCTGAAAATAAACTGAAAAAAAAAAAATGTTTCTTGTTAATAGAAGCAGTGTATAAAAATCTAGTTATCAGGGACGAGGGGTGTAGCTCAGTGGTAGAGTGCTTGCCTACCATGCACAAGACCTGGGTTCAATCCCCAGTAACACACACATACACACACACAGCTAGGTATTAGTGAACTGAGTAAGTGGGACCATAGTAACATTCATACACAAACATAACATATGAAAAGAAAACTCAATATCATTTCAATATCAGAGAACTGCAAGGAAAAAAAATACAATAAGATAGCATCTCACCTTAATTAAAATGACTATTATAAAAACAAAACAAACAAACAAAAAAACAAGATATAACATGCCAGTGAGGATGTAGAGTAAAAGGAACCCTAATAGACTACAGTGAGAATGTAAATTAATATAGACACTGTGAAGAACAGTAGGAGGTTCCTCAAAAAACTAAAAAATAGATCTACCATAATATGATTCAGGTCTCATACTTTGGGGTATATATCCAAAGGAAATGAAATCGGCATACCAAAGAGATAGCAGTACACCCATGATTATTGTGGCACTATTCACAATAGTTAAGATATGAAATCTGTCTAGGTGTCTATCAACAGATGAAAGGATAAAAAAAGTGATATAAATATACACAATAGAATATTATCCAAACCAGTATGGTTTGGATGTGAGGTTCCCTCCCAAAGTTCCTGTGTTAATACAGGGATACTCAGAAGTAAAATGATTAGAGAATGAGAGCTGTTACCTAGTTTGGTCCATTCCTACTTTAATTCATGTTAAAATAATAAGTGCAAATACATATTAAGGAATCTTTGATAACTTGTAATTGAATACTTTCTAGACTTATAGGACCAATATTTTTCAGTATTTTATATCTCCAAAAGAGGAAAAAGTAGTCATTCCAAAATTGGCAACAAATTAATCTTTGAATGTTCACTGTACTACTACAAGAAAAGGAGAATTTATACCTTCTTCCTTCAGTTATTAATGAAAGATACAGCCATTTAAGTGCAATATTCAGACATTAAAAATTTTTCTATATTATATTTTAATTTCACAATGACTTTACTTTTAATTCAAAATACCTAAAGGTATATTATTTTTAAAAATTGCATTTTGGTTTTGAAATAATGGCTCACAATTCTCCGTTTTATTAGTTTTACTAATAATTTGTATTACAAGCATACAATGGTCTTCTGGAAACACAACTTGACACATAAACTTCCAAATCAAATTCCAGTAAGCAATCTATCAGAATTTCTATTTTATTTATTTATTTATTTGTATACTGAGGATTGAAACCAGAGGTGCTTTACCACTGACTTACATCTCCATTCCTTTTTTAAATTTTTATTTTGAGCTAGAGTCTCTCTAAGTTGCTGAGGCTAGCCTAGAACTTGCAATCCTCCTCTCGAGTTGCTGGGATTACAGGTGTGCACCACTATGCCGGGCTTCAGGCTTTCTTCTGTATTATCCAATAATTATATTCATATTCATGTATTTTTCTTTTTCATCTCCTCTTCTTCCTATTCGTCTTCATTCTACTTCTTTGAACATGTTAATGTGAAGAATAAATAGCACTGGATCTCGTGGTTCTCTGTAACCTACAATAAGTGCCTGAGATTGTCCTGGCATGTATATGTTTAATACACATTGGTTGAATAAAATAAAGGTATTCATTGATCAGTCTGAGTTTTATATCAATTATATCAGTTGAATTGGTAGGAGCACTTGAGACACGTAATACATACTTTGTTTACTTAACTAATTGTAGGGTTGATTCCCCCAAATTTTAAGACCATTGCTTATCATCACAAATGATTAGAATGAAAAATGCTAACAACTTTGAGGCCATAGCAATGCAACATCATGAAAACTATTATACCAAAGTATAATATAGTGGCTGTAATAATGATAAATAAGAAGAAAACCAATTTGTTTCAGATGAGTTTACAATATATGTAATCATAAATATGAAGATTTAAATTCCTGCTAACCTATTATGGAAGCTTTCTGTCTTTCTGCAAAATACTTTAATTAGGTAGGCTGATGTAAATTTATTTCAAGATAGGAGTAACTGTGAGCAGTCATTAGCAATACAAAGTCTCAGTATGAGGGAGAGATAAATGGCACTGTAGGAAGGAGTGAAAAATAAAAGATACGATTTGAGCTGAGGCACTCCAGAAACCACTGAAGATAGTAAAGTATAGGGGTGACTGATGCAAATGGAAGGAAATTAACAGTTAATCATTAATATGTAGATAAATGTCTCCTATTCAAAAGAAGAGTATGTATGTTCATTGGAAAATCTATGATATTACATGACAATAAGAAAGTGAATGAAAACCCAGGCAATAATATGAAGAAACTGATTTCTCAAAACAGTGAAGATTGTTTTAGAAGGGGGTTATGTCATTTTGTGACAACTGTTTAAATCTTTTTTTTAAAACCTTCTAATTATACTTCTCATACTTATATCACAAAGAATGGTTCAAATGTAGGAATGTCATAAAATGCTGCCAGTTGTAGTTCACCTGAAATACATTATCCAAAGTTGTTCACTTAATGGGATCCATGTAAAATATTAATTACTACTAGAGACTTAGTGGGTGTCTGATCATACTGTGAGTAAATACACAGTATGGAATTCAATATCTGTTAGGACCAAAGAGTTATGAATTAAATAGAGTTGGCCTCAGCTGGAAAACTGTTAGGTATATCAAGGGAAAACAATTATATTTACTTGCAATAGGAAATTAATACCAACAGACTAAACACAAGTTTATTGTAGAAATTTCAAGCAGAAAAAAAATTCACTTAGAAATAAATATCAATTTGACTGACAAATAAATGATGACTTTTAAACTTACAAGTGACTTGCTAAACTTGAAAGTAAATCACTAATGATAAAAAACAATAATATTAGGAGTAATGCTTGGGGTTAAATATATGCTACTCCTTTAGCAATGTATAGTGTACAAATTTCATTCTTTACAATATAGAATGAGAGCTGCATATGAACTGTTTATTATTAACAGATTGATGTAATATATTATAAAAGTAACACAAGAAATGTTTTGCCAATTGTTTTCCATACCAAGAAAGAGATAATAAATTTGTAGTAAATAAATACATTATCACAAAAAATATATTATAGTTGTATGTTATGGCCATTTAAGTAAATAGTGTTGTTTCTGACTTTCTTCCTGGCCCCACCAGCTTTTCCCCCTGGCAGCTGTTTCTTTTAACCTCCATCTGTGGGCTCCATTTCAATCAGGGCCCTGAGATGAATGTTGCTTTAGGCAGATGGACTTGAAAATAGCCATTTGTCAGAAACTCTCTATTCAGTTGCTGCTCCACTGTGCATTCATCATATCCCAGGGCTGAGGCATCTCAGTATTGGAGCTCCTTGTTTGTGACCCCTGCTTCCCACTGACAACTCAGTGCGCATGCTCAGGAATAGCCATCAGTACCCTGGTTTCCTGCACTAGGTATCTGATGCCAGATGAGTATCTGCTAATTCCAGGGCTCTGGACTTCCACTTGTAGCTTGGCTCACCCACTTGCATTGGCATCTTGGTTTTGTGTTTTGATTTCAGATCTTGGAGGTAACAGTGCTGTGCTATCTGAACGGGGACTAAACTCTTGATTTGGAACCCAATTTCTGGGATGATCATTTCTACTACCCCTTCTGGGATTAAGGGATATCTGCTTGTGCTTGCATAAGGAAAATAAAAATATAGAGAGACTGAATTAATTCTCCAGGGTACACTTCAAGATTAAAAAAAAAGAGAGGGCAGTCTTTCAGTCATAAGGTGATGAGAGGAACACTGGCCAATATCCTTCTTAATAATGAAAAGATGATGTCACGGTCAAGTGACAGTCAAGGTTACTGCTCTGCCTTGTAGAACTCGCTGGCTAGTTTGGTATAAAATATTTCTGTGTAATGTTTCCCTGGGTCCCTGATTAATTTACCTAATTTTATTCCTTGGGTACATGACTATTTTATGTTATTTCACTTAGGAAGAGGAAGAATGGAGGACTGGGGATATAGCTCCGTTGGTAGAGTGCTTGCCTCAAAAATACAAGGCACTGGGTTCAATCCCTAGCACTGCAAAAAAAAAAAAAAAAAGAGTAGGAATGCTGGTAAAAACAAAGTTGTATATTTTCTGTTTTTGTTTTGTTTTGATGATAGAGGATTGAAATGAAAAACAGGAAAACATACTAACTGGAGTAATATTAGTAAATAAATGCACTCTAGGGGAGGAGTATTGTGCATATTTGGCTCTATGCTTTCTAATGTGGTCAAAGAAATGAAGAACACATAATTAGTGTTATGTGTATAGGAGGAAAAAGTAGACCTGCTTAAAAAAAAAACAAAAACACACACACACACACAAAACACAGCTTTTTGGGGAATATTGAGTCCTGTGAAAAACATTTCCCAGAAATCTTCACATAGTATTTATTCTTTGACACAATTTGATTCTCTAACTATGCTTCAAAGCAAATTGCACATCTCTGACTTTTCTTCAAATGTTGTTTGCCTGTATACAACCTAACAACTTAAGTAGCTGCAAATATCATGGTTTGAAGGTTATAATGGAGAAACTTTTTTTTTTTTTCTGAAATGCCAACAAAATCAGATGAAACATTGTATCAAACCAGCAATGCTATGAAAAAATTCCATTGGAAAATTTTGAAGGGAAGCAGCTTTCTAATTTTTTTTTTCCTTTTGAGGACTTCAGGTCCATTTCCTCAGTGAAATGAAGTGAAACAAACTCTCTAAAAATAGAGATAAAATGAGAAGGGAGAAGAATGTTTCTTCTTTTTTTCACATTTCTAACTAAATGCTGTTGTCGGTGTTAAGGTCTTTATGGCCCAACACCAATAACAAAAGACAAGTTATATAAATTCCAGAGAGAGTATTCTAGCTTTCTTTTGGAAATTAAACTCCTTACTTATTATTCTTCCTATCACTGAACTTTAGCACATCAACGATATATATCTTAGGAGCTATAAATATCTTCTGGATGGTCAAGTATGCTGAAAAGATTCATCTCTCAATTGAGCAAATGCATTAATTCTATGAAGAATATGTGGTTATATTGGTAGTAGATATGAAATACTTATATGAAGAAAATTGACTCATTTAAATGAATGAAATAGATATGTATGCATTTGGGATTCCTCTGTTCAGTTTGCATTTATGCCTAAAATTCACAAATGCATATATAAAAGAGGAAATCTACAGGGTCTCCACCAGGTTTTTATACTCTGAAAACCAACTGTAAAAAGTTAAAATGTCAAAACACTTCATATGGTAGACCCAATCTAGATGGAACCAGTTACCTGAATATACATGATGTACATGTGTACACACACACACATATATATACTTTATGTCACTATATATATACTATATAGTATATGTATATATAGTGTCTCTCTCTATATAAAGTATATATATATATATATACTTTATGTCACTATAAGAGTATGGCTATAAATTATATATAAAGCAGCATGTACTAGGGAAGCATATATATATATATAATATATATATTCTTTTGGTAAAGTTTTACAATTTATTGAAAAGGCAGTCTCATTCATTGAGAAAATTATATTCATCAAATGGTATAATTAGGAAAATGATATGAGTTATATATGATCATAACAGCAGTAAATATATTTTGTAAATTTGTTAGAAATTTTATTAAGAATTAGCTAAAACATCAAGAGACAACCTATAAAAACAACTTTGGTACTGATAATAGGATCTGGGGAACAGGTAGGGATGACTTGGTAAGGGCAACATAATGTTAACATATAAGGAATTCACATATTTGGAGCTGGGAAATTGAGCCATGACTAACTACTAGGAACTTAGAACAAGACTGCTTTTCTGGACAAGAAAATGGTTCACTAATAAAGTATCTTGAGAAGTTTTGGGTCCAAAAGTAAAACTATATAAAATCTAATTTCAGGTCAAAAATTTCTTCTTTTTTATTATAAACATGTTTTTCCTTACTGACAATAGCTTGCACTTAGGGGTATACTTTTTTCTTAAAAGTTTAAATATTTAACTTAGTAAATTGAGTAAAAACATATAATTTATAGGTTTCTTCCTCCTTTGCACAGGTCAGTTTGGTGCAGGAGGTCTCCGTTAAAGTGGTGATTATGAGATTTGGATAAAGAAGCAGAGAGACAGACTCAAGTCCAGGTGATAGAAGGAAGAATACACACTAGGAATGGACCTTAGGCTGTGTTTTTGACTTGTACATTTACTTACTGATGAATAAGTTCTGTTTTCTCTAATACCTTCATTGTGCCAATTAAAAATGTCTTTCTTAAAAATCACTGATTTTTTATAAATTTTCACTAATAATTAAAACTTCCTCAAGATCATCTGTTGGATTATCATTGAGACTAAAAGAATCATGAATTCTGGCAGCATATTATCTAGATACAAATCACAATCTTGATACTTTCTAGTTGTATGATCTTGGATGAGTTATTTAAATGCTGTTCTTCAGTCTTCTCCTCCATAAAAAAGGAACAATAATGGTACTGATTTCAGATCGTTTTTATAAAGAATGGATAAATTAATAAACTACCTGGTACATGAAATATTATGTAAGGATTTCTATTATGTATCTCAGTGGTAGCTCTATAATATTTCAATGTATCTCCTTATTTGCGGATGTACTCATTTTTTAATAGCAGAACTCTTTCTTGAAGGAAATTTTCAGATGAAAATACAGCATGCAAAGGAAAACCTGTTCTAGAAGAGACTAGAATAGGGGTCACATTCTGGAAGCTACCTGTGTATTGCTTCTAAATTCTTTGACTTTTCAGAACATACATGGAAGAGAAGTTTCTTGCAAAAAAATCCTATATGTAGAATGGATCTCCCTAGCTATAAACTCCTGAGGTGACTAAAACACTCCGATGTTCTACTAACATGATGTTTGTCTATGTGCCATTTTTAATAAAAGAATTTCCCCTGATAGGCAAGAAAGGACATTGCACAACAGACATGAGTTTATAAAAAATGAGCAATAAGAGAGAGTCAATATTCATATGACTCACTCATAAGCTCAACCTTGAGAAGAAATAATTCTTGGAAAAGTGACCAAAAATTAGTTTACGAGAGGGATATGAGAAAATTTTACAAAGTTATTACCATAATCATTACAAAATACTAATGTCATTAAACATCTATAATGTAATTATAAGTACTTATTAATTATTGATGCTTGATTCTAAAATTTGAAAAGATGGGAGACATGTTTCAAGCCACTTTCAGTGCCCACTATAAGTTGTAACTCACTGGCTATTCTTAAGTGTATGTATATACTTGTAAAGAACAGAAAAGTCTGCTGTTTAACTCTTTTTTTATTTATAATATTTTATTGAATACATTATAGTCTTGTAATTTTAACATAAACTCCCTTCACGAAGGCATCCAAAAGATGGTTAGGTTTTATTTTACAAATAAACTCAATACATATATTATTTATACATCTATCTATAAAACTAATACTTCATACACTTCAGAGGATTCTCTCTCTCTCACACACACACACACAGAGTGGCATAGAAAAAGCAGACAGGCAATATCCATGGAGCTACTTTATGTCACCATAAGAGTATGGCTATAAATTATATATAAAGCAGCATGTACTAGGGAAGATGGTGAGAAATTGGTTCACAGAACATCTATATTCCATTAATAAATAGTCAGGTAACAATCGTGTTCTTTTGAATTTCAAAACTATGGAAAAGTATGAGTAGTGTTTGTTGAAATTCACTTATAGTGAGCTCAGCCTACAAAAGGCACTCCACTATGACTGGAGGAATCAAAATCAGCACCACCTTGGAACACAGCTCATTACCACCACTGCTATTAAAATCTCCCTAAGTCACTGCTCCTGTGCCTTTCAGACACATCATAAAGATATCAATAACAATTCCTGTGTATAAAGTGACAGAAAATTAAAGGATGCTTCACCAAATTTTATACTTCTGTTTCAGCATGCATATTAAAATCCACTTTGTTTAAAAAAGCAAAAATCACATCTGAACAATCAGGATAGAGAGGTGATTGAATACACTGTTAATGCTTTCCTTCATTGTTGCCCACCAAACAAGCAGCATATTTGAATTTGATTTTGTAACTGTAGAAAAGAAACTACAGTGTTACCATTTATATAGGTGAGAACAAATTAGGTATTCTGTTGCTCTCTTTGGGTGATCTCAATTTACTTAAGAAATCATTTGGTAAGATAGTTATAATGTCTCTGGCACTGAAAGTTGTGACTAGAAAATAGTTTTCTACTTTAAAAATAAATGTCTTGGCTTTCCTCCAACATTTATTTTCAATAAATGCCTAAGCATTTATCTTGCAGCAGGAGACCATTATCCAGTCACAATGCTCAATTCCTTTGACATTATCTCTTAAGTAAAACAGTAACGTTAAGAATAAAGGACTTGCTGATTGAAAGAGTGTGTTAGTATGCTGGGTAGGTGAACAAATACTGTGGGTGAAAATCACCCCTTTAGTCGTCATTTGAGGTGAAAAAACCACATATTTTCTTCTCTTCAGATACACTTTGTAATGGGGTTTTGGGACAAGGGTTAGGGTAAAGTGCTTGGCCAAGTAAGAAGCTTAGAAAATACAGATTCTAGAATTTTCTCATGAAAATGGCAGCTTCATTCTCTCTTACATAATTTAATCTTCAAAAATTTTTTAGTTGGAGCATGACTTAGAGTAGCACTGAGGATCCTCATTTATCCTAAGGTGTTCCCTTTATGAAGGTCCCTCTACAACATGACAATCTGTGCACATCTTCTCTTCACCCAATAGTCGGTGAAGGTTTTTCTCTTCCTGAATTTTAATCAAATCAGGAGACTATTCTGATAAGAAGTTGTGTCTGAAGTTACTGGGGTCTAAGAATACATGATCATCATCGGATTTATTGTATATATTGTAGGCAATTAATATTATAAAGGGAGGCACCATAGTATTGCTGAGAAGATGGTACCCATTCTGAAAATCAGTAGTAGTTCCTTGGGGAACAATTTGTCTTAGACACAGATCTGATCATATCACTTCTCTGCTTAACTATTTTACTTAATGAACTTTTGGCCATCTGTTAAATATCTTCTGAACTCATTAATAAAGAATGAAATGGGACTTCTTAACATAGAATACCAACACATGCCACAGGCTGGCTTGAGTCTACCAGGCGGCTCCTTCTTTGGGAAAGTACTTTTAGATACTATATATTACCTCAACCTCCATCTTAGACATGGATGATAATCTGCTATTTTCTCTAATACAGTGTATGTTTCACATATGCTAGCATTTCTACAGAACTTATCCATGACCCTGATACATCATAGAAAGTCATTTTGTTATCACAGAAAAATAAGAGGCAGCACTGTCCGTACTCAACGGTCAAACCACAGGGGTTTCCTGAGGTCCAGGCTACCCACTTCCCCTTGTGGATGCCACCTTGATCCTTAAAGGTAATTTCTCAAATGGTTCTTTCAGTCATATAAAAGACAGGCTACAGAGCTGGCAGGAACTCTGTGCTTATCTAGGAACATCCACATTCACCCGTATAAGAATATGTGTGAAATATCTCTTTTTGGTCTCAGAATCAGTTGAGTTTTGTCCTATGAAAATAAGAAGACTTAAATCAGATTCTAAGGTGTTCTAATCATTGTACAATTAGAAAGCTCCAAGACCTTTCACAAGGACAGAGGTATGTGATATGAACAACTGTATACTAATTTTTTTCTGACTTTATTTTCATACTTACAGTTCCTTACTCTGACTTCCACAGTCATTTGCAACATCCTTTTGTACTGTATAAACTCCTTTGTGTAATCAGCTGGAACTCAAGTAAACAACATAATCTCAAATTATTTGCTTCCCGCTTTGTGTCAATATTCTAATTTCTTCTGTCTGCTAGACATAGACAAAGTGTCATGTTCATCCTTCTTCTATTTTAATTCTAATATCAGTTGGTTATAAATATCTTAGTGATGAAACAGCACATGTATTTTCTACTGGGTACTCTGCACAGAGAGGAACTAGAAAACCACCTGCATTGTCTTTCAATTTAATTATTAGTCTTTGGTTTTGAATGCAGAATTTAAAAGATCTGATTTAAAAAGGAGCCTCAAACGCAACACCTTATTATAATCTGGTCTGAACGGAAATCATCAACTTAAGTGACAAGAAGGTTAAAGTAGCAAAAGGAAGATGATCCTTCTGGTAACTGGGTCAGGCATTGTCAATATTTTAAGGTTTTCTTTTTCTGAGAATCTCTGGCTATCATCAGAACATGAACTCTGATGATTTTTCAATTTCAGTGACTTGGAAGTTTGTTTCTGGTATGAGTGTGTATATGGGGGGCGTTCTTTGTTTTATTTATTTAAAATTGCAAAATAATTTCTGTGAAAGGTCACAGGACAACTGATATCCTAAAGTCAATTTTCAATTACCTTTGGCATAGGCAATGAAATTATGCAGACTCTAGCAACAGTTTCCACACATCCCTTAGTCAAGATTCAATATCTCCTGCCACCAAGATTGTCTTAGAAGAGCTGCCCACAAAAAGCAGAAGGTACAGATTTAAGTTGTACCTCATTTCACCTATGCAAGATTAGAGAAGGTAACTGAAATTTCTAAAGATTTTTTTTTTTTTTTTTGGAGAAAACAGAACATGAAGAGAGCAATCAAAGGTAAAACTGAATGTAGAATCATTGCTACCTGAAATTCTGCATACAGTCTGCACTGCAGCCTGCACTAGAAGGGTCCAAAGTGATTAGTAACCATTTATTGGACTTGATGAGAAAGAGGAGGAAAAGGTGGCACTTAAAAATACAAAATTAATTCTATGCATTCAATCTATTCTGATTCTTCAAATCATAAAGGACATGCTGTATGAGCCTCCTGCTTGTTTTACTTAGATCAAGGGCTTTTTCAATCAAGGAAGCAGAATATACAGTTTAGGCACATTGGCACAGAAAGCATTACTGAGTCACTGGAACAAACAAGCAACCTTGGGAAGGTACATGCCAGCTGAAGAAGAAAGAGCACTGAAGGGCTTGTTTCCTCTTCAATTTAAAAAGGATATGTGCCTTGTTATGTTCTTAAAGGTGTATCCTAATGTACATATGTAAAACAGATTATAAGAGGAGTACAGGCTACAGAGTTAGTCAACTAAGTTCTTGATCCTATTCAACTTATCATTTAGGTTAGTTTACTTTAATCTCTACACCTTCACTTCTGTGCCAATCAAATAGGTAAAACGTGAACACCCACCTTAATGGGCTATGTGAGGTTTAAATTAATTAGGCTGGCACACAGTAAGATTTTAATAAGACCTATAGAGCCCATGTTATAATGCTATCCTCATTCTAATCTAAAAACCAGAAAACATATTCTATAATTCTACTGACCAGATGATGCTTAATGATAAAATAGAAACAACCCATAACTCCAGTCAAATGATTAAAAACTCCAGTTATGTACTTGGTATGAAATGAAAACCACAAATGAAAGTAAAAATCAACTTCCCATCTTTTCTATCATTTCCTCTCCCTCTTGTCATCTTAATTGTGAATTTTATGAGGTATTTCAAATATATGCACATATTCCTTTAAATACTTAAAAGAAAAGTGGTCACATTCTCCAGAAAACACAGTTTATTTTTTCACATCTTGCTTTCCATCCCCCCATAATATATGTTTGGGTGCATTCCCTGTCAGCACACGCAGAACACCATTCCTTGTAAACAGTTGCATGGTGTTTCATAGTTTAGATGTAAAACAATTTATCTAATCAACTTATTGTTAGAAATGTAGGTTGTTTGGTAGCTCATAAGCATAAAAATACTGCCAAATATCTATTTTCACGTCACTTAGTTGGTAAAATTCTCAAGCATATTTTATTAGTATTTTTTGTTTGTTTAAAAACGTATCTTCTCTTAAAATCTGACATTATGAAATGCCCCCCCAAGAGATGTAGTATCATTGACACCTCTAGCACCCAACACTCTCAACAGCATGGGGAATCTTATCCTGGGAAATACCACAGTTTTAAATTTTGCCAAACTACGTATGTAAAGATTCATTAAAGTCTGATTAACATGCTAACTTACTTTTCCCATGCTTCCCATAAGAAACCAATGCTATGATTGCATCATATCTTCTGTTATCATTTTTTATAAAAACATGAGCATGGTAAAAATAGAAGTCATTAAAAATGGATGTTTTTTCCTCCTTCTGAGAGGATTTTCAAACTGAATTTCCCTATAAGTTTATAATCAAGAGTAGTTCACATCTTGAATGTACAAAATTCTTTCTCACTTTCAAAATTTTATTTGATATATATGTATATATATAGATATGTACACACACACACACAGACCACAACTATAGATGTACACACACATACATGCACTCACACACACACATGCTGCTTATAACTTTAAGAGCTACTATTTAAATGCAGTTAAATACAGTAAGAATTTAGCAGAGTTAAAACCCAAATTTGTCTGTGGAGTCCTAAATCATTATAAATGTAAGATAAAAGCCAATTTATGCATAATTAATATTTTATTTTTCTTTCTCAGTAGATCCTCTTTCTGTTATTTTTATCCAGTGATCCACATTTTAAAATTATTTTAAGTTTTTTTGAAAATTGAAAATAAAATCTTCACTCATTTTCATGAAATTTTGCATTATTTTGACTTCTGGAGTCAGTCAAGATATAAAACCTGCACTGTTGCCTTCACAAAAATAGTTCATTTGGGTTTATTTGTAAATCCAAGCAGATTTATAACACACTCAGGAAAACATATTGTCAACTTAGAATAATTTGCTAAATTTTTACATAGAAATTTTCTTATGAACATGGCTGTTTAATGATAACTTTAAATCCTATCTGTATATTTCACATTAGGATGTTGTAGTTGATAGAACTATCTTGACTTTTCTCAGTGTTTTAGTTACTGCAAAAATGGAATCTCACTTTAAACTTGTAGAAAAGGTGTTGAAAATAAGTCATGCATACAAAGGGTAGGACTATTCTACTTATGATTTGAATGTTTATTCAATGGTTTTATACAAAATAAAAAGTTCATTATATTTTAATATATATGAAGAGGAAAATACTCCTTTCTATTTATTATGCTATGTGATATCTTATTGCATATTATTTTCAATTTCAATTACAAAATTTGAATAATTCTTCAAAAGGCTAATGCTAGAAGAAATCATGTGAGAGCCCTCTGCTGGCCAAAACGGCATCAGAGACTCTCCTTAAAATTCTAAAACCTCATTCCTCTTTTATTTCATATTGATATATTAATAACATTGATTCGATTGATAGCTTACAAAGTGTCAAATTATTTTAATTTCTTACACTAAACTCCTAAAGTGATATTTTATATTCAGAATTCAATATTTAAATTTGGTGAAAAGTGTTATTGTATATATGAAAGTAGAGAGAATCATAGGTTATTTTAGAACCATAGAATTGTTGAATCATAGAATTTTGTAGCACAGATAGTTATTAGAGTTAGTGTAGGCAAACTTCCTCACTTAATAAATAAGAAAAACAGGCCAAGTTACATTAAGTGCTTTGCATGTGGTCATAGCATAATTACTGGGAGCATAGGGACTAGAGTCTACTTCTATATATTATAACACCAAGTGATCTGGAAAAATGTGATTACTTAACTGCCTCATTTTTTCTGTTTCCTCTTATATAGAACTTTTGCTTACATTTATTTTAGCCTTGTTTTCATGCTTTTATTTTTTCTTAAACCCCACTTCTAAAAGCTTTTCTAGTCTGAGTTAAGACATGAGCATTAAGTGATTTGCAGTTTAAAAGTAGAACAGAGAAACAAAAAGTAAAGCAAAACAAAACAAGAAATATATTAGTTCTCTGTTGCTGCATAATAGTTTCCCACAATAACTTTGAAGCTCAAAACAACACTTTTTATTAGCTCACAGTTCTATAGGTCAGGAGCTCAGGATTGGTGTGACTGTGTGTGCTTGAGAGGGCATCACAAGTCTGAAATCGAGAAGTGGCTGGGTTCTGTGTCATTTTACAGACTCAGGGCAAGCTTCCGAGCTCACTTCTGTTGTCGACACTATTCAATTCCTGTGGTGGTAGAACAGGGTCTCTCTTGCCTTCTGGTTTTTGGCTAGGGGTTGCTCTCAGTTCCTTGCTACATGGCCCCTTCCCTGTCTAAAGCCAGCAATGGAGAGTCTCCTTTTGTCGAATTCCCATCACACTTCAACTCATTTCCAGGAAGTTACTTAGTTTACTAAAATATTGACAGGAGCCATTTAGAAGTAAGTTTCACCCATGATATTTTCTCTTAAAGTCTGCTGTGCCATATAATATGACCTAGTCAGGAGAATGACTATCTTGTATAATAACAAGTACTAGGATTCAATAGCACATAAATAGGTATAAGGTTCTTAAGGACCATCTTAGAATTCTACCTACAATAGCAAAATAAATTTTTCTTACTAAAATACATTGCCATGAAAAGGAAGATTTTATTTATTTCGGCAATCTTCATTATTCTTCCACTATTTCAACATAAATTTTAACATTACAACAGAGGTAATACATTAAAAAGCTCTAAATAAACACTTTAAAATTTACTAAAATTTCATATATATATATAGTTTTATATATATAGTTTTATATATAGTATTAGGCTCTTTTCTAGCTTTGAATTCATCAGCATATAAAACAAAGATTCCTTTCCCTGTAGAACTTATATTCTAGTGGAAAGAGATACATAATAGGTGATAAATATAATGAATGGGTAAACCATCTGATTTAGCAGGAAGTGAATATTGCTGTGTAATAAAAATAAAAGATAACAGGGCAAGAAATGTGTAGAATATCAGGGAGAACATAGGTAAGTAGGATAGGATAAAGTAGGGTACCATCAGAGTTCCTCATTGAGAAGTGAAGATGTGAGCAAAGTCATGAAGAAGATGATGGAGTTGCCCATAAAAACATCTGGTATGCCTTTACTCCATGTACAGAGAAACAACATGTATCCCATTTGTTTACAATAAAAAAAAAAATCTGGTGAAGTAACTTAGGCATCGGAGATAACAACTAGTGCAATGGGCCTAAGATGAGAAAGACCATACCTGGCATGTTCAACAAACAGCAATGTGAACTCCAGAGTGCACTGGAGTGGGGACAAAAATGAAAATAAGAAGCAAGGTCAAGAGGTCCAGATAATGTGCTGCTGTAGCAATGGAAGGAATGGGAAGACATTATAAGCTAATGAAATACGTGATGTAAATTTTAGAAGTATCACTTCTGCAGCTTTAATAAGAATGGCTTACATACAATTTGTTCAGTTTGGGTAAGTATATACAGTTTTGTTACCATCATCATAATCCAGGTGATACACATAGTGTCAACTTGAAAGATTTCCTTGTGTCCGTTTTTATTCTAGTTTTTAATCTATCAATTATACTTCATAAAAAGTTGGAAAGATAAATTTTTTGTTACTAAATGTAAAAAAAATTGATTATAAAGAAACAAAAGTATTAATAGGAAAATATCCTGAAAGCCTATTTGCTGAAATGCATGCTATAGATGAAGATGATCTGGACAACAGTTTAGGAGTATAAGTGATAAGGATTAGTTGGGTTCTAAATATATGCTGAAAGTGGGACTGGTGTGTTTAAATTGTGATGTGTGAGATAAAAAGTGGAGATGGAGAAAGAATCGAAGGTTTTTTATTTAAGTGGATGGACACATGGAGTTGTTATTTTCTGAGGTGGAGAATGTGAGAAAAGTTGGAGACTTACATTTGTGCGTGTTGCACTTGATGTCTTTCAGATATCCAAGTAGGTAAGTCACCTAGGCAATTGGATATGTAAGTCTAGAATCCCTGGATGGGACATGGCTTGAAGATGTAGATTTGTAATTCATGGGCATAGAAGGCATTTTCAAGCCATGAAAACTGGGTAAGAATGAAAGGGAGAGCCAAGGTAAACAATAGAAGATAAGCAATGACAGACCTGTAGCACTCTGACATGAAGGCATCAGAAGAATGATGAAGAATGACTAAAGGAGATACCCAAAGAAAACTAGTGAAGTAGAAGGAAAGTTAACATGTGATATCACAGTAGACAGGAGAAAAACATATCAAGGAGGAAGGACTGACCAACTGTATCAAATGCCACTGACAAGATTAAATAAAATGGGTTCTGAGACTGGATCCTTAGATTTAGCAATCTGGAGGGCATTGGTGACACTGATAAGGCAAGTTGTGATGAAATGATAGAGATGACAGTCTGACTAGAGCAGTTTTAAGAGAGAATATGAGAAGAGGCATCACATAAAAGGAGTATGAACAATAATTTCAGAAACTTTTGCTGAAACAAAATAAAACATCAAGTAATGGAGAGGCTATGACTGGCAGAGAAAAAAGAGTCAATGGAGTTCTGTTATGTTTTTAATCCTAGATAAATAATAGCATAGTTATAGAAACAATTTAGGAGTAGGGGAAAATTGAAACAGAAAAGAGAAGAATTTCTTGAAGTATGCCTTTTACTTGTCATCGAAGGGTACCTATTGCAGATTTTTCTTTTTTCTTTTACTCTTGAGATTATTTTTTAAATTTTTAAAATTTGTTATTTTTAGATACACATGACAGGAGAGTATGTTTTGACATATTATATGTATATGGTGTATAACTCATTCTAATTAGGAGTTCATTCTTGAGGTTGTACATGATGTGACATTTCACTGGTGGTATACATGAACATAGGAAAGTTATGTCTGATTCATTCTTCTTGAGAAAGAACACAAAACTTCTATTTTATGCCTAAAAAAAGTACCACATCCTATATTATAATAAATATACTAAATGCAAACACATTTAAAATAATTTTCATAATAAAAATGCTTCACACATAGATTTTACTAAATAAACCAATTTCAAGATGTTTCAGGGTTTAAATACATGTATGATTACATGAATGGTGTGACTCTACGTCATGTACAACCAGAGAAATGAAAAGTTATACTCCATTTGTGTATACAATGAATCAAAATGAATTCTGCTGTCCTATGTAACTAAATAGAACAAACAATAAAAAAATAAAAAATCATACTTAAAGATAGCAAGTTGAGTAGGAAAGAGTAAGAAGTGTGACTATATAGAAAGCTAATCATGTTTGTCATAACATATGTCAAAGAAACATAGTTTGAGAACTAGAAGACACAGGTTTGGTTTCTAATCATCAGCAAATGACTTTTATACATTTGCAAAGATGATACCTGCTCTAGGCTTCATTGTCATTATAAAAAATATGCTGTGCCATTTTATTTCTGATGTCCATTCCAATAAGTTATATACAAAAACATTCTCTGACTTCTGGCAACATATAAGAGGTAAGCTATAAAGCTGGCATTTGCTACTTGTGAGGAAGACAGAACTATAGTCAACTAACAGAAAATGAGAGGAAAATTTATATATAAAACAGGGTCCAGCAACCAAAGGCATCCAAGGATTTGACTGCCAAATGCATTATGTATCCTTCTGCTGCCCCCCATTCCTTCTCCTCATTTACTAATTCATTAGTAGACTTCAATTCTCATGTACCTTAAAAAAAAGTCTCTTATTTTAACTGTTTCCCAGTAAATGACTCATTTGGACACCAAGAGAATCTGGTTTCAAAAATACTGTGAGAATATATGAATAGCTGGAATAGTGGATGGTTACACTATTTTCTCTCAAGTGGGGAATTTGTAGGATGTCAAAATTATTCTTCTGTTAATAGTAAGTTCCTGCTTCTCCTCATGTATCTCTGAATTTAAAACCAGATAAAATTTATTTCAGTTTTCTCACTTTTTCCCCTTTAGGTTTGTGGATGTCCTATGATCTTCTGCTGGAGAATAAACTTATATGCCATCATTACATCTGAAATAAGGTACACTTTAAGACTTGGTGGGTGCTTCCAATGCCTAGGAAATCACATACATTTCCTTTTGCAGCTTCCAAAAGACCTGAAATGTGACCAACAATTTTAAAAGACAGTAGAAGCATCAGAGAAAAGTAGAAAGTGAATGAGGGAAAGAAGCAAAATGATTAAATATAGTTTTTTTTTTTTTAACCAAAGGCACTTCAATATCATTATTAAATCAGAGGATATGCTGCTCAGTAGTGTTTAAAAAAACCAAAACCATGGAACAATTAAGAGGGCAATAGTGCAGACTGCTTTAGCATGACCCTGTTTTAAACAACTACAATATATTTGCCATTATACAAGTACTAAAAATATATTTATTGATTGGACTTGAGATTCATGTCCCTGATCTTTTTTATAGGTAACATTTTTACCTACTACAACCACTTTTCTATTCTCTATTTCCTATTCAGTTTCTATTTTGTGATTCTTTGAAATTTACACTTTCCTAAGAGATAAACTATTTCTTTGATGTTCAGCTGACCTTCTTCCTATGAACAGATTTATTTTTTTGCCATTTTACAGAGAATTAAAACCTATTTTTGACCACATCTATTAGAAGATCTTTTGTGCAAAGAGCTTTCTGAGAGAGTATATGCTCCTATTATTTGCATTGTTGTTCAAGGGCATTTTTAACATTTTGAAAAATAGAGTAGACTTATTTACTTTTCTCCTATTTACTCTGAACTGTTTATACTTTCTATTGTCTATTTAAAATGTGGACCAAAATTATTTCTATTATACCATGTGCCTCTTACTTTGCAGGTACAAAAATGATTTGATTTTAAGCAGAATGCTTAATTTTTGTCAATTAAAATATAATTGTTTAATATCATGTAATCATAGACATGCATATACAAAGGTATATTTATATGTGTATATGTGTCTTTATCTATAATAGTTTAATAAATATTCCTAGGAACACTTCACCCTGAGCTCATTGAGGAAGAATTTGGAAAAGCTGCTTCTCAATAGTAAACAGCTCAGAATTTAAATGAAAATCAACATTTCGCTTTCAAAGAGAACCTGTCTAGTTGCACCTCAGAATATGCTAACCAAGCCACAAAAGAACTGATTGGTTCCAATGGTCACGAAAACACATTTGTCCATACACTTAGCTGTTCTACATCTCAGGAGTCACTGCAAAGACATAGAGAGACTGGAAGAAATAAAAAGTACATACTGAGAAAGGTCTGTGCCAGAATCAGAATCAGACTTTGTGATTAATCCAACACCTTTGTGTTCTGAGTACCAATCATTAACGTCATTAAACTGCTTGTTTCTTAATTGCATTCTTGTGTAGGGAACTCAAGGCAAAAACTAACAAGCTCCGAGAAGTCCACAATCAAAGTTGATTGCGTCCAACCTTACTGTTGCACCTCTATTAACCTACAAGCTGTGTGGGCAGGACTTATAAAAAGCACTTCGACAGAAAAACTGTCTCCTTCAGATTTTGCTGCACTTGCATTTATTATGAATTTTCTGGAAATTATGAGATAGAATTGCTAACAACCCCGTTGTAGACAGCCATTATCTCAAACTGTGAATACTGGTTGTCATTTTCAGAGTCAACAGATGTTGACCTTAGGGGTGGCAACTTTTCCTTCATTGTATGAACCTAATCAACATTATATCCATCAGTTTTCTATAAAACGCACCATCCAATTAGAAAGTAAGCTTTTTAAAAAGAGAGGTCTAGGGTTAAAATCTCATTTAAGCTGCATTAGTCTAAATGTGGCTTTGGGCTATTTATATTAGCTAAAGCTATTTATGACTTCTCTAAAGGAGAGAAAAGGACACTTTGGGGACTGCAAATAAATTGATTTAATGGTATGCATGACTTCACATTCAATTTCTAGAAAAGTGCCCCTTGATATGAGGTGGTGAAGATTTTTGACAAAAATCTCTCTTTTCATCTCTGTCCTGATCTTTGTAGAAACACTGCTTGCAAATAGATAGCTAAACTAGCAAAGACGTCGTGATAGAAGAGTTCTGAAGCATGGTTGGGACACAACAATTATTATACCCTGCTAAATTAAATAGAACTTGAAACCCACTTAGCCACATCATTAATCACATGGAAATGTGGTATGAATTCCTGATTTCAGTCTAGTTTTTAAGGAATCATATATAATATTATATATGTAGTTTTAGGCTGATTTTCATCGCCTGACTTTCCCAATCAAATTTCATTTGATGCTGATTGGATGCCTTTATTGATTTTAAAGAGGACTCCATTGGCATCTAACTTAGTTTGATTTTCAGATTATACTTATTCAGTTCGTTCATCAGGTGTACTGACTGCTTCTACATAGAGGCAGATGTGGGGCCCTGGTGAAGAAATGAAGAAGAATCAAAGACCTTTACTTTTCCAGCTCTTACATACTAAGTAAAATATAGACAGAATTCAATTTCCATATACTCCTTATAACTTTTAAAAACCATTTTTTATATATCTTTGCAAGCAGTCTAGTAAGAATTTTTCAGTGATCTGATTATAGTTCATTATTTGAACTAAAGCTTGTGTGTTTTCATTCTATTAGTTAGGTTTCATAACAAAATGATAATGTTTTCAAATTTAATATTTATGTGAACATACAGTGTTTAGATTTTGAATTTTCCTTTAATAGAAGTGATTCTTAAAATGTGACAGTTTGATATTTTTCATTTTGGGGACTGGACAGCTAAAGAAGACTATTTCCTGTAGATTGACAGTTGTATGATAGAGGGGGAAATTTACTGATTGGCAAAGCAGTAAGAAACTGTGAACGCAGGTTCTTTACCTCATTGAAGAATAAATAGGAGAAAACATTTTTGAACCTATAAAACTCATTAGCTTGAATTCAGGCTAGATCAGGCAATAAGATCCCATATTGTAAAAGGGTGTCTTTGGAAAATTTGGACTAAGCTGTTTGTCTTGAAAACAACTACTTGGGGGATGTAGTGATTTGATTAGGCCAAGTTGTAACTAGGTCAATGGGAGTGTGAATGGAAGTGTGTTTGCATCTATGAAACAAATAAACTGGGAAATTATCTAGAAGAAAAATTGGTAATTGAAAAGTTTTTTCAAACTATCTGAATATATGATGTGAATTAAGTATAAATGAATAAAGTTATAGTGAAGTCACAAAAGATTATCTAGTTCAGGTATCAAATTAAAATTGAAAAGTAAAATGTTATTCAGCAAACACAATTTCTTTTTATTTTTGTTTATTTCCTGTGAATGATGGTAAATTGCAGCTTGATTTTGAGTAGCTATGGAATTTTCTTAATAGATAAACTAATAGGAAAAGATTCCCAGTTGTGATACATTAGGAAGTAGATTTGATAAGACAACAGTAATATCTCACTAGGTGACAGAGAAATATAGGTCAAGCAAATAACTAAAGATATATAAATCATTATTAGAAATTACTATAAATTATAACAAAATGACATGAACAGAAATAATTATAGTGCCAAATGAAAATGATCTAATATTCTGATACATGGTCAACATATTTTCTGATGTTCCAAATTTATTTTATATAATGGGATAATTTCCCAAAACATTATAGCTAATCATGACATACTTAAATACATGTTAGTCTTTTTTATTGAAAAGATAGTTAATTTGAGGGACACCATGGGTAACTGTGATAACTCAAATGCTTATAGCATCCTTTCTTCATGTTCCCCTTATAGTTGAAATGCTCAGTGTTCTTTCCCTTCAATTCATCCTCCTCATTACCACCAGAGATATTTTTCAAACATTTATTAAAATTATTAATATTCAGTAATTAAAGTTGATGTTAGTCATTAATATTCTTTTTAATGACTTTCCTGCCATCCCTCAATTTAACACCTGATAATTTTTGTTCATATTATTTTCTAAAATTCATTTTATCTATTCTCCACCAGATTTAATCCTGGTCTTCAAAAAGCTATTTTTTTTTTTTTTTGTTTATTTGTTTTTTGTTAAGCTAAGGGTAAAATTTTCACATATCCACATAGAAGATTTGATTCTTTCTATGGTTCTTCGTTTGTTATAATAACTACTGTGCCAACTATTTATTACATAGCAACTGATTGTGTGTCTATCATATGTGACACACATTTCTAGAAATAAACATAGAGTAGTGAACAAGAATCAGAATACCCTGTCCCTCTGGACTTTCCTGGTATGTGTCAGATAGTTGCACATTTACCATAACAATTCATAAACTACTTTAAGAAGAGTCAACATTAGTCATTATTGACTCTAATCACAGAGAGCTCAGCTAAAAATAGCACATGCCCAAATTCTGGCTATTTTTTTTTTTAAATAATAAACTTTCATTATTCAGTGACTTGCAAAACCATTTTATTTTTAGTTCACGAAAAAATAAAGGAGGGTAATTATATGATTGCCAATTAAATATATATTGAGAATTTATGTTCTATTTTTATGGTTTTCTTCAAAATCTTAAGCATAAGCTTTAGAGTAATTGTACCAGATTGTCCCTTTAGTATAAATAAATACATAGGCATATGAAACACAAATGTGTTACATTGGAATCCTAGAAAACATGTATATAGATTTTCTTTGTAATTTGTGAAGAGAAAATACTTTATTTAAAAATGTCAACTAACTACAAACAAAATGGCGTGATAGCTGTAGCCCATGAATGATGTGGTTCAGGGATGACATGTATGAGGGGAAGAATGAGGTCCCTTGCGATACTTCATTGTCAACACTGTCAGAAAAGCATCAACTAATATGTCTTGTGTAACTTCTAAAAGATGTATCTGTCCCACATGGATAAAAAGGGCACATTCTCTGTTCTTCAAATTCACTTACCCATAGGAAAAAATTTTAGTTGAATCTCAGTAGGCCAATACATGCTCACAGCTTGCCAGTAGCATAACCAAATCTGTGAAACTTTTTAAAATGCATATTAGGATTTCCTTGATAGGAATTAATAACAAATGCATTATTAATTATTGAGCTTAACTGATTGTCTTTTAAAAGTAATACCAAAAATCAACTATAAGTTTCTACAGATAATTTAAAGGAAAAATAAGTAGAAAAAAACAAGTATAAGAAAAACTTTCAAATTGGATGTAGAAAGTGGTCAGTGGTGGAAAAAATATTTTGGAGAAGCCCTTTTATTAAATATTTAAGAAGTTTTCAAATTCAAAAGAGGCAGCTCTAGTCTATTAAATGCTATTCTATTTCCCAGTTTCTGAACCTTTTCCTTGGTCATTCTGGGATGGTAGTAGTGAAGGGGAGAATAATCATTAGTAATTATTCATGTTACTATGCTTGTGGTGCATTAGAACAGGATATGAAGGATATGTTTTTGTCTTATTTTTATTTTTTATTTTTTGTCTTTCAATATGTGAAATTACAAGGCCATTATGGAAATTTCTGCTCAACACCCCAAGAAGACTTCTTAAATGCCAGAACCCTGACATATCTTGACAGTGTAGAGAGTTGTGATACACCTGGACTTAGAAATCCTCACATAGGAGCTGGTATGGTGCCCTTCACACTTGAGGAACAGATCTGAAACAACTCTCAAAAGACCTTATCAATCCTTCTTTTACTTAGGAAGCAACTGTATTTTGATAATAGTTATAGGTTTTTATTTTTAGGGTTATGTAAAAATAGCATGTCCACCATACATTACTAGAACATATTACATAGAACTTCAACTATTTTGGGACTTGTGTTGACTCTTTATGTTCAAACAAAATCATAAGTGAACTGAAATATGCAGAATTTCTCTAGTTGAAGGGTTATTGTTGCCATATAGACAGGGTCTGGGTCCTGAAGCTCAGATATTCAGAAGTCTTTCCTGTAGGAGATCAATCCAGATTCTTTAAGGAAGATTTGTGGGTCTTTAAAATTTCCACAAGCAAAAATTCAAAAACCACTGATTATTTTTTCATCAAATACATTTGACAGCTGAAGGAACTAAGGTCCAGTAATAATAAATTAATTGTTTTGTGTTGATAATTATTTATTATGAATTATAGTTTTAGGTACTCCTTTTCTGTCTTCTTAATTAAATTATAAATAGGGACCTTCCTTTGTAGTTTAGTAAGTCCTTGTATTGCCAAACATAGGACCTTTTATGTGGTATCATTGAAAGCCAATATCATTTTTATAAGTCTTAATTCACATTATTAATATGATTTTCAACATTTTAATGTGCTGAACTTCAGATAAAAGCTATGGCTTCTCAAAGTGGTATGAACTTAGCTTTTAAAATAGAAATGTAGATTGCAAACTAATGGGATGATTGCTTTTATCCATCGTGGAATTGGCTGCCTAATATACTTTGGAGTGTACATAAAATCTTTGTAAAGGTACATCCATGCACTGAATAGATGAGTTTTGACCTAATCAGTGGATGAATCCATGTAGCAGATTAATAATTTGAATGGCTTACTGGCTGGTAACTGAAGGAAGGTGGGGTATGGCTAAAGGGAGTGAGTCCACTGGGGCCATGTCTTGGGGATTATACATGTTTGTCTCTGCCCCTTGTGTTCTCTGTCATGGGTTGAACAAATTTCTTCCTTCATTCCCTTCTGCCATGATGTTCTATCTCACCTCAGGCCTAGAGGATGGAGTTGGTCAACCATGAACTGAGACCTCTGAAACCATGAGCTCCAAATAAACTGTTTCACCTCTTAAAAAAAAAATATACATCCATGCACAATTGATACACCAGGTACCATTCTGTACACTGGGTTATAGTAGTAAACAAAATCATCTGAAGAATCTTTTCCCAAGGATGTTTCCATTCTCATGGAGAGAACAAGATACATACACAAATGTCAAAGAGACAAAGAAAAAGCACATCAGATATTGCTGGGGAAGGGAATGTATTCTTAGTTGCAGACAGTTATAATTGTAAAGAAAGTAGCTGGGAAGGCCACATGCTACGAGGTGACATTTGAGCAAATTCCTGAAAGATGGAGGGAACTCACCCTTACACTATGTAAGGAAAGAGCATCGAGGCAGAAGGAAGTGCTCCCTGGGCTGGGAGACACCTAGAGCGGCAGAGGCACAACAAGCAATCCAGCTGGAGCAGAAGGAACAGGTGGTCACTGTGATGAGAAAGCGACAGAGGGTGGTAAACAGTGAAGAAGAAAGAGCAAAGAAGGAAAAGTTCTACATATAAAAGGCCACTTAGGCTACCTTGGGAATTGTGGTTTTATTTTAGTGAGATGTGAAGCAGAGGGTTTAGAGATGAGAAGTGATGTCATTGACTTTGTTATAAAAGGTGTAGTTGTTGCAGTGAGCAGCATTTATTTCAGAAGCAACAAAGGTAGAAGCAGAAGATGAGTAGTAGGCAGTTTCAGTAATTCAGCTGAAACCTGATGGTGGCTTAGACCATCGCAGTTGCTATAAAAGGATAGCAAGAGGTAAAGGGGCAGGTATGTTTTCATTATATAACTCACAGAATTCATTGATGATTGGATATGTGTGTGACAGAGAGCTGTAAAAGATGACTGTCATCTGACCCAAGAACCTGGAAGGAAGATGTTATCACAGACTGTGATGGAGAACACTTAATAATGCATATTAAAGCTCAGACAAGTACCCTCCACAGAGATGACAAATAGGAAATACTGCATCACAGCTTTTTTAAGTCCTATGGTGTAGCTTCTCCTCAGCTTTAGACCATGTTTCTCCATTATATGAGTGAAGATATTGACTGGGTCTCATACCAAGCAGTGAGATTTAAAATATGGCATCTTTATGTGTAAATACAATTATATCATAATTCATAGCTGGCACTACTTTAATAAAGACTGAAAATTTTTTTATTCCATCAAAGAAATAATACCTTTATAATATAATGAAGCTACAAGTAGTCATCCTGTTCATGAATTTGCTACTTGTCCTTCTCCACTGAGGATGTTTTCCTGCTTTTTAATTTTAGTTGAGGGAGTTCTGTAAAATTTCATTTATTAAAGTGTAGTACAGCCAACATAACCAAAAGTACAGCAGTTCACATTGGGTTAAAAGACATTTTATGCAAAAGCTCTTTATCAATGTTCATGTTTTTTTCAATGCAAAGATTATAGACCATTAAATGGACTTAAATAGACAGGTTAGGAAAGGATCAGCCAAAGGTTTTGCTTCCTTCCTCATGGGCTGTTCCCCTACAGTGTAACCCAGTCTCTGTGGGTCTCTCACACAGACCTCTGCACAACTAAAGGCCTCATGCCCCAAGCAACAACCTTAGATACAAGCAGCAAGCATCCTAGAGATACAAGCAGCATTTGAAAGTTAATGTGTATGAAGAAATTATTTCATTTATTAGAATTACAGTACCCAAGATAGGTA
Organism: Sciurus vulgaris; assembly: GCF_902686455.1. NCBI lineage: Eukaryota > Metazoa > Chordata > Mammalia > Rodentia > Sciuridae > Sciurus > Sciurus vulgaris. Next base: position 28,532,855 of record NC_136476.1, read on the forward strand.
TAATAATGAAATGTGGTTTTGATATAAATATAGCACTGTCTTTGATCATATGAAAATATGTCTTTAAAATAATATTCTAAATATGATCATACCATTGAAATTATTAGTATCCTGCAGATATTATCATTTCTGGGAATAAGCCCATTGCATGAGAATTCAAATAGACACCACATCTACATCATAATTTCCAAATTATTTATGGGATGAACTTCTATAAAATAATTAGCAATTGAATATTTTTATTAACAAAATGGTAGATTTCATGGTTGTATGTAACCCATTTGGTTTAAATTTGAAGTGCTGATTTTTTTATTTCTTAAATAGGAATTCTTTTTGGTAAGGATTTATGGGATATTTTATTTTCCCTTTGAAAAGTATTGATTTTGAAAGCTTTATAAATAAACAGCACTGACCTATTTTATTTGCAATTCATTGAGAGTAGGTCACCTGTGGACAGTAAATGATTTTCAGTTCCTAGAGGTATATTTTATTGAAGAGAAAGCAAAAGAAAAGAAAGCTTAATTTATAATGCCAAGTGAAATTACTGGAATTTTAAAAATGTATGCTGCACAGGTATGAGAAAACACTAACTCCAAAGCAGAAACAAATAGCCTAGTTGTGTTAATCAAACAGAAATTTTATAGATTAAGACACAAACAGTAAAAATTACATGACATAGGAACATTTCATATATGATATCTATTGCATTTCTTATTATTTATTAATGATAATAATACATAAAAATAGATAATTTAATGAGTCATTAATGATATGAAAAATTCTTCCAAGTGTGTAAACATAAGTTACACAAAAGACAAATAAAGGTTTTGTTTTTAGTAAACATACATATAATATAAATTAATAGAGTTAAATACATCACAGATGACAAAATGATCAATGGATGTTTAGGTAAAGAGGTATTTATTCCTTTTCTTACTTTTGTACATTTTCTACCTTTTGACTATGTATTACTGATTTTGAGAACAAAAATAAAGATACTCCTATGAAAATACTTAATAAAGACCACATTTTAAAAACTAAAATAATCATAATACTTAATTTGCAAACTTCCTAACAACAAATTCTATTATCTACTTATCAACTTTCAATTTCAAAACTTGTTGGTAAAATGAAAACAGACACAGAAAAAAACCTTAGGCTATGGAAATATATTCAATAACAATGAAATTATAGGAAAACTTAAAAAAACTACAAAATCCTTTATCCCATAGAAAATAATTGTTTTGGCTTATAAATGAAGAGAGATGTTATAATCAGTGCTACTGTGGAATTGTTTGTATTTATGTATCCTAATGTTAAATTTAACATTCTGATAAAATATTTTTTAATGTGTCCACAAGGGAAAACTAGAGCATTTATATGAATTGTAGTGGGGGAAAATATTTAGAAGGAAAACAGCTTAGATTATAGGCAAAAAATATGATTTTAAGTACACTAGGCTATTTAATGGCTTATAGCAAGTAAAATGAAAAATATGCAAAGATTTGAAAAAACGTGAAAGATTTCTAAAGGGCAAGAGAGGAAAATGGTCCTGTGTAATCTCATCAACATTTTGGACTAAAATTACATTGTTTTTGGTACAATATAACAACTGTTCAATTGTAAGTTACTAATGAAATATGTAATTATGATAATGATTCTGGAAAACTTCCCAAATTTTATTACATTGTATTGGCTCCATGTTGTTCAATGAAAGTTAAAATTTAATATATTTGAATGAGTATCACTGTAAGTTGGGCATTAGGAAGGCATAGTAGAGAGTGAGAACATACATCCCTAGACTTTATAGATGGCAAATGTTCTCACTTAAACCTCCAGGGAAGTGTTCAGACAAAAGAATAGCTCCAATTCTCAGACACAAAGAGGATATCATGGGCTCACATATTACAATCTAACTCTAATTTGCAGCAATCTGAGAAGCAACAAATAGCAGTAACAAGAACAAGTGATGTTTGCATCACCTCACAGTCCTTTTATGTTCTTGGTTCCTAGGATAGGACATTAGGGTTCATTTCCTTTCTCCAAACTCTGTCATAAGTGGGAGCTGCTAGCATGTCTCAATGCCCAGTAAACCAGATGACAAACGACTAGGGGGAAATTTATTTTGACATAAGGAGAGCTCAGACTTCAATGATCAAAACTGAAGACATTAATGAACTTCATTTAAGATCTGAAACTTATTCTGTATGAATTTGATTTCAGTTTTTGCATTCTATTTGTAAAACTCTGCCAAAGTTTACATTAGTATATCAAAAACTGATCAAGGCCAATGGAGTAAAAAGTTAGACCTGCATTTCTGTCTTACTTCTTCCATTTACGGACTGTGTGATCCTAATAAATTTATGAAATATTACTGAAAATTAGCTTCCTCAACTTTGCAATAGAAGTTATGGCTTAAACTTTGTAGGATTTTATGAAGTTTACATGAAATAACATGTGAAATACCCTAGCACAATCTGGCTTAGGAAAGCTATGAAATATAACAAATATTAATCCTTTCCTTGCAGCTTTGCATCCTTTCATCTAGTACCACATTTTGAGAGATGTAGCATATTCCCCTCAGACTATGCTAGTTACTGTAGCTGTGATCTCAGAATTAGCTTGAATAAGTTAGGGTAATAAGAATGGTACTTTGAAAACCTTCAACAATTATTCTTAAACATCCCATTTTAGGAAGGAGAACCAAGAACCACAGTAACAGGCCAACTTAAAAATCACTGCAATTACACAGTAATTATAAATAAGTATCATCAGTGAAGGGTTGGAAAAAAGTTCGGATTTTAAGGCATTACAAACAGTGCTGCAATGGATATCTTTTTAAGCAGAATCAGTTGGCTAAAGAGTAATATATAGTCTCCATTTTGATAAATCTTTAAAAAAATCCTCTTCTCAGAGGAATCCCAGTTTATAGTCCCACCTATATGCAACATGAACATCTTACTTTTCTCCACATCTTTGCAAACACTCGGTTATCTACATTTACCACCACCCTCCTCCCTACTATTCAATATGATTGTTTCTATTCCTTAGCCACAATTTTATTTTTTATTTCTGGAACTACTGGCTTTCAGACAGGTAGTATAGGACAAATGTCAAAGACACGGATTCAAGGCCTGGACTCCCTCAGTGTGTGTGCCTGATCTACCACTTACTTGGTGTGTGACCTTGGGAAAGCTGTTTAAACTAGTGTCTCACAATTCTGCTAAGATCAGTGTGGCAATTAGGTAATTTTAAGTGAATTTATATAATCTGTATGTAAGGAAGAGTACTCAACATCTAGAAATCCTTATAGAAGTGTTTATTGTTAGTATTTTTGTTAGTTTCCTTCTGCTGCTATGATAAATTTAATTAAAAGCAACATAAATTTTATTTTTATTTTTTTCTATTTCTATTTTTATTTTTAGTGTGTTGTAGTTATACATAACAGTGGGAATGATTTTGACATATTTATAAATGCATATAGTATAGTTTTCTCCATTTCAATCCTCAGTCCTCTCCCCTCTTTCCCCCTACTCCTACAATCCTCTTCCTCTATTTCTGTCACAATTTTTAAGAGAACAGATATCTAAAATGAGTCTTATGAGACTAAAATCAATGGGTGAGCAGATCTGTCTCCTTCTGGAGACTCTGTAGATGAGTGCATTGCTTGCCTCTTTCAACTTTCAAGGGTAAGCGTGGCTGATGGTTAAATCCCTCAATCCATCTCTGCTCTTCTCTTCCCTGGTTATATCTCCTGCCTTCTTCTGACAAGGAAATGTGTGACTTCATGTAGGGCCCATCTGAGTAATGCAGAATAATTTCACCGTCTCAATATTCTTAACTTCAATTAACTACCATCTAGTGTAAAATTCACAGATGCAAAAGACTGAATATCTTTGAAGCCTTTAATTAGTCCACTATAGTCTTCTTTTAAATTTTATATCAAAATGTTTATATTTTTCTTATCTATTTGTTGACTCTTGTGAGCATTATATTTTATCATTTATACAACGCAAAACATTTTCTCTTAATTGGACTTTTATCTTTTAATTTTGCATATGTAGCTTTCAAAATGTAGGAATTTCAATGAGCATAACATTTGTGACTATTAACACCTTTATTAGAAGGAAATAAATAAGGCATATTCATTTTCAGACTAGAATGCAAACATTAAAAATAAAATAGATCTATATATTAAATTGGAAAATATTCCAAAAGAATAATTAAGTGATGAAAAAGGCATAAATTTTATGTAAAGTAAAATTCCATCTTATATATGAAAAGATACACCCCAAACTTTTCAGTAGTTGCCAAAGGGACAGGCTTAGTAGGTTAAAAAAAGTCAATCATTACTTTTTAATCTATGTTCCACAGGATTAGGAGGCAAGAAAAATCAATTATTGCTTTTTAATCTACATTCTATCAGCTGAAAAACTTAACAGTGAAATATAGTTATTATGTATACCATATCTATAATTGAATTCAAACACAGGAATATTAAGTACAAAGAAAAGTACATTTAAAGTTTCACAGGATTTCAGAAGAAGGAGATGATTACTGATGTCTAAGTAAATGAGAGAGACAATATTTGAGAGAAGAAGAAAAAAAAAAAAACAGACTTAACCATAACTCTCAAAAGGTAACTTAAATAGGACAAAGCTCCATGAGGGTAATAAAATAAGTCATGGGCAATAACAAGGAAGTGTTTCAGTTGGATTAAATCTTAGAAGGCTTTTTTTTTTTTGTTCTAATTAGTTATACATGACAGTAGAATGCATTTTGACATATCATACATAAATGGAGTATAAGTATAGAATCACACCAGTCCTGTGTGCACATCGGTTAATAATGTTTGATATGCTAAAGCATATAACAGGTTAAAATCCTTGAAACACTATAACTAGTGGAGAGTTTCTGACTCTTCACAGTGTTTTCAAATTTACCTGAGCTCTTGTAAAGTAATCCCTACACATAGAAGAACAGGAACCAGTGGGAAGGAATCCCACACAAGTCTTCATCTTATATTAGGCATGCTCAGGAATACTGTTTTTTCTTCCAAATCTCCTAGGTGCTCTCAAAGTCTTAAGACCACCCATGAAAGGAATTACTGTTATGGATATGTTGCTTGGCTATCAGTAAAAATGATGATAAAAGAATTATTGAAGAAAATTTAATCTCACTTGATATAAAATATTTGTTAAAGAAATGGATATTAGGAGCAAAACTATATATGGAAAGAGATTGAGTCATACTCTCAATTATTAGAAATTTAAAAGAAAATAGCACAGATTAAATATAGGTCTATGACCAAACTCAATCTTGAATTGTGTGTTATGTGTCTGTGTATATGCACATGCATGTGTTTTAAAATTTTTGTTAATTTTTAAAAAAATTCACTACATTATGATGAAAAAAATGTTAAATGTCTAGTACATCTTTGTTCATAGTAGCATTATAAATGATAGCAAAAGTCAGAAACCATGTAAATGTTTTTCAATGGATAAATTAATTTTAAAAGTGTTGTATTTATCCAATGGAATATTATTCAAACTTTAAGATAAAATTCTGATATACACTACAATACAGATGAACTGTCAAAACATTATGTGAAGGGAAATAAACTAGACAAAAAGAACTAATACTTTATGATTGCATTTATAAAGGTATATAGAACAGCCAAATCCACAGAGAAAGAAAGTAGAATGGTGGTCACCAATGGATAGGGGCAATAGATATTGTGTAATTAGGGTTTCAATTTTAAATGACAAAGTCCTAGAGATGGATAGTGATAATGGTTGCACAAAAGTTTAAAAGTACTCAATGCCAATGAACTGTATAGTTCAAAAATGGTTAGAATCATAAATTTTATGTTATGTATATTTTACCACAATAAAAATAGTGTGGGGATTAAGATAAGGTGATATCAATTGATTTTCATAATATAAAGTATAAGAAAAGAGAAATTGAACAAAGACCATCATTATTAGATCTTATTATTTTATTATACTGTGATTCTTTTTATTGCATTACCTATTTCAGTGTTGAAAACTTTTAAATAATATCTGTTTTGTGCACAAGATTGAAATAAAATCTTCATCCAAATTCATTTTTCAACTGTAACCTATAAAATATGAAGGTTAATTTCTTCCAAGCAATCACACGACTGGATAACTGCTATTGCAAGAGGCATTGCTAAGTTTGAGTCACCTAAGTTTCACCCTGCTGTAAAATTTGACTTCAGATATAGATAACATTACCTAGGATTACTAACAACTAAACTTTCCTTTATTAATCAAATTATCTTTAAAATGACAATATGCATACAATTATTTCATAAAGTATATTGACCTACACAGTGTAGATGACTATAAATTACAGTTCACCTATGAGCCTAAACCCATTAACTCAGTTTGAAAGAAACTTGATGATAGGTATTTAATTGCTGATATCCTACAGAAATTGACATTTAATAAAATGAAACATTTCCTAAACTCTAAAGAGCTTTCAGAGATGAAGTGAACCAGTTGTCCTGAAAATGAATCCAGTCTTAAAAAGAAGAAAACATTGAGTCATGTTCAAGAGCCTTTAATAGGACGGTGACACTGAAATAGAAATCTTGGGTATTTCATTATAAAATAGTATAACATTTTGCTCAGTTTTAGAGTGAGAAAAGGCAAGCTCTAATGAAACACTAAATTATACGCAGAAATTAATGCAGAGAATAGACACTTTGGAGTATCAGTTACTATCTAGGTAACCTCATGTTGATGGACACTGGGAAAATTCCCCAAAACTGGGCAAGGAGACCCAATCAGATCCAGGTTCTACAAATAAGTCAATATGGAAAATTTTAAAAATCTAGTCTTTTTTCTGTAGAAACTAGTTTATTTTGAAAAATCATCAATATGAAGTCAAAGAGTTAAGCCAGAAAATTGAGGTAGCTCTGCCAACATGAAGATAAAACAATTTTAAAACATGGACATAAACTAGCTCAAAAAACTAATTCAATTATGAAAACTAATCACCTACACATATAAATACACATTTAATGGCTTTGTGTATTCAGTGTACTCAGTGAAATAAAAACATGTAAGAAGAAAGCAGAAATTCCCTAAGAACAAAACTTATTTTCCACAATAATTTTTTCCTGGTATGAGAAATGCCACAATAAGCATTTTTGCGTTATTAGCAAATCATTTTTATCAAGCACTTTATATTAAAATGTTAGTATTTGTCAGCTAGTGGGGATCAGGAAAAAATGGTGACAATTTTAATTTTTTGAGTACTTACTATGTTCTAAGTATTCTATACACATTATCTCATTTTATATATATTAGTCCATAAGTTTAGCCCTATTATTAACCCCACTACATTAACCAGGCAACAGAGGTTCAGTCAGACTGAGGGGTTTGCTTATGGTCACGTGCTAAGTGGATCTAGGATCTGACCTACTTCCAGCTAATGACTCTAGAGTTTTTGGTATTCACAACTATACAAAATCCTTCAGATATTGCCTCAGCATTTTTAACAGTTATCCATTTAAATGGAAAAAAAATAATAAAGGGTGGAGGTGAATTTAACTGTATAAAGTAAAAGAAATAACTGTAGTTGATGGGGAGGTTGGTGCCTATTAGGCACACTTTATAAAATAATATTTTAACCTCCAAAAAGAGTGCATTTGTTTAAGATTTTTTTTTTTCATTTTTTAAGACCATTATTATGGTTTGAATGTGAGGTGTCCTCCAGAGTACCACATGTGAGACAATGCAAGAATAAGCACTCTCAATGTGAGAATAAGGTTCAGAGAAGTGACTGGGTTATGAGAGACTTAACTTGGTGAATTTTTCATCTGATGGAATTGAGTTCTATCTGAAGATTGGTGGGCACGGCTTTAGGGTATAGACGTGTATCTAGCAAGTAGAACTCTTCCTGATTTCTGATCATCATGTGAGCTGCTTCTCTTTGCCACAATCTTCTGTCATGATGTTCTGTCTTACCTGGAGCCCTGAAGAATGAAGCTTCCTGTCTATGGATTGAGACCTCTGAGACTTTGAGGTCCTAAATAAACTTTACCTCCTCTACAACTGGTCAGGTCGTTTAGTTGCAGCGGTGAAAAATCTGACTAAAACAACTATTTTGAGAGAAATTTTAGCATCTTTGTCAGGGATAGGATGACTTATCTATGTGGGTTTGTCCCTGTGACTTCTATTCCATTCGTATATAAGTCTAATTTTATGCCAGACACATTGGAGAAAATACAGCCTTTTAAACAAATGGTTCTGGGAACACTGGGTATTCACCTGTAGAAGAATGAAACTAGACCCTTATCTCTTACTTTGCACAAAAGTAAACTCAAATTGGATCAAAGACCTAGGAATTAGACTAGAAACTGCTAGAAGAAAATACCAGAGAAACTGCAAACAGGCAAGAACTTCCTCAATAGTACTTCCTAAAGCTCAGGAAATAATGCTAAGAATTAATAAATAGTATGATATCAAATTAAAAGACTCTTGCATGGCAAAGAAAACAAGAGTGTGAAGAGAAAACATATATAATGGTAGAAAATCTTTGACAGTTACTCTTTCAACTGATGATTAATATCCAAATATATAAAGAACTTAAAAAATTTAACATTCAAACAATAACAACAAAGACCAAAACAAAACAAGAAAGAAGGAACTCAATCAATACATGGCCAAAAAACTCAAAAGACATTTCTCAAAAGAAGTAGTACAAATTGTCAACAAATGTATAAAAAGTATTCAACATCTTTAGCAAACAGAGAAATACAAATTAAATCTACACTGAGATTTCAGTCCAGTTAAAATAGCAATCATTAAGAACACAAATACCACCAAATGTTGGCAAGGATATGGTGGAAAAGGTACATTTATACACTGTTGGTGGCATAGTGGTTGTAGATAAGTACAACCACTGTGGAAATCAGTATGAAGGCCCCTCAAAAGAATAAGAAGAACTCACCATATGATCCAGCTATATACCACTCTCTGGTGTTTACCCAAAAGAAGTCAGCCTTCTTTAAAGATAAATGCATACAAATGTTTATAGCAGTGCAATTCACAATAGCTAAGTTATGATACTACCCTAGTTGTCCACCAAAAGATTAATGGATAAAAATAATGTGGCACATACTCATAACAGTTTTATTCAGCCAGGAAGAAGAATGAAATTATGTTATTTGCAGGAAAATGGACAGAACTGGCGAGTATCATGTTAAGGGGAATAAACTAGACTCAAAAAGTCAAGGATCCTATGTTTTCACTCACATATGGAAACTTGAAAGAAAAAAAGAAAAGAAAAAGAGAGATCTCACGAAAATAGAAGGGAGATCAGGAGGGTAAATGAGGTATTAGGAATGGGAAGGAGGGGAAGTCAAAGGCAGATAATGGGGAATGAAAGTGTTCCAATTATATTATATACATGAATGAGTATGTCACAATGAATCCCACTACTATGCATAATTATTATGTGCAAATAAAAAATAGAAGTTTTATGTTCACAGCAAAATTGAGAGAAAAGTATAAAGATTTCCCACATACACTCTGTCCCCACATACTCATCTTCCTTCATTTTCAACATCCTCACCAGAGTGGTCTGTTTGCTACCATTGTTAAACCTACATTGACATATCATAGTCGCCCAAGTTCACAGTTCATAATAAACTTCATTTTTGGTGTTGTGCATTCTGTGGGTTTGGACAAATGTATGACCACAAGTATTGCCATTATGGTGTACAGTTTCATTGCCCTAAAATTCCTCTGTACTCATTCATTCTGTCCTTATTCGACTCCTGGCAATCACTGATCTTGTTAATATCTGTGTAGGTTTGCCTTAGAGTTGGAAGGTCATATAGTTGGAATCATACGTATGTAGCTTTTTCAAATTGACTTCTTTCAGTTCATTTAGGTTTCTTCCATGTCTTTTCATGGCTTGATAGCAATTTTTAGTGTTGAATAATATTCTATTGTCTGGACGTACCATTTATCTGTTCACACACTGAAGACATCTTGGTTGCTTCCAGTACAGCAATTATGAATAATGATGCTATAGACATCCATATGCTGATTTTTGTGTGAACATAAGTTTTCAACTCATTGGGGTAAATGAGTATGATTACTATATCAATATGGAAAGAGTATGTTTAGCTTTGTAAGAAACTTCCAAACTTGCTTTCCAAGAAGCATTTTGCATTTGCCCTCGTAATGGGTAAGGACTCTTCTGGTTCCACACCCTCACCAGCATTTGGTGTTGTCAGTGTTCTAGGTTTTGGACACCGTAAAAGGATGGCTCTCACTGTTGTTCAATTTGCATTTTCCTGATGACATAGTGAATCATCTTTTTATATGCTTATTTCCCATCTGTATATCTTCTTTTCGCAGGTGTCTCTTAAGGTCTGTATCCCATTTATTAATTCATTTTTCTTATTTTTGTTTGTTTGGTATTTTTTTTTTTTTTTTTTGGTCAAATGGATTGAATCCAGGGGAGCTTAATTACTGACCTCCATCCCCAGTTCCTTTTTTAAATTTTAATTTTGACACAGGTTCTCGCTAAGTTGCCAAGGGCTTTACTAAAATGTTGAGACAGGCCTCGAATTTGCCATCTCCCTGTCTCAGCCTCCTGAGACTCTGAGATTGATAGTGCAAACCACCACACCTGAATCTTTTATTATTTTGATTTTAAGAGTTATTTTTGTATTTTGAATAACTGTGCTTTGTCAGGTGTATCTTTTGCATACATTATCCCCCAGTCTGTGACTTATCTTCTCATTCTCGACATTGTATTTTGCAGTACAGAAGTTTTTTAATTTTAATGAAGTCAAGATTACCAATTATTTTTCTCATAGATAATGCCTTTGGTGTTATATTAACAAATCGTCAATATACCCAAGGTCCTCTAGAATTCTCTAAGTTTATCTTACATGAGTTTTGTGGTTTTACATTTAAGTTTATTATCTATTTTGAATTTGCTTTTGTGAGAAGTATAAAGTTATTGTCTAGATTCTCTCCCTCTTCTTTCTCTCTGTCTCTGTCTGTTTTGCATGTGTATATTCATTTGTTCCAGCAATGTAGCTGCTTTCAAGAAATGGTGCCAGATGACCTTCAGTATGACGATGACTTTTAGTTATGACACCTTTATCAAAAAATCAGTTGAGTACAGGTATGCTTGTCTATTTCTTGGCTCTCCATTCTGTACAATTGATCTATTTGTTCTTTGGCTATAATCATAGAATAATAGTCTTGAATGCTATAGTTTTAGGTAGATATTGGCTAGTGATAGCATTCTGTTCTACCACAAAGTTTTGTTGGCTCTTCTTTGTTCTTGTGTCTCCATCTAAACTTTAGAATCAGTTTGTCAATATCTACAAAATAACACGTTGAGAATTTGATTGGAATTGTATTGAATCTATCAATCAAATTGGGGAAGAACTAATATATTTACAATATTGTATCTTTCTACCATGGACATAGAATTTCTATTTATTTGCTTATTTTATTTCTTTCACCATAGTATTGTAACCTTTCTCATATTGATCACATATATTTTGTTGGATTTATATCTAAGTATTTAATTTGGGGGGATACAAATGTATTATATTTCTAATTTCAAATTCTACTTGTTCATTGATTTCAATTCTACTGTCTGAATATACTCTTCCTGTTTTCTTTTGTTGTGTACTAGCATGACATATTTTCCTTTGTTCACTGACTTTTTAATCTATGTGTTTTCCTATGAAAAGTGGGGTTCCTATTGACAACACAGAAATAGGATTTACTTTTAAATCAAATATTTGTGTTATTATGTACTATACTATTGTTGTGTTCCATTTGTTGGTCCTTGTTTTTCTTCTGTTTTTATCTTTCAACTTTCTTCTGCCTGTTATGATTTTGTGCATTTTATATGATTTCATTTTATCTCCTTTCTTAGTATAATAATTATATTTCTAAATAATTCTATTGCTTATCCTATAGTTTGTAATATACATTTATAATTAATCCAAGTTCACTTTTAAACAACACTATGTCTTCACAGAAAGTGCGAGTCCTTTAAAATAACAAATAATCCTAATTCATTCTTCCCATCCCTGTATCACTCCTATCATTCGTTTGACTTAAATATAAATATATGTAGACATAATATGCATATGTAATATGATATTCATAAGCATATATAGCTGAATACATTAACTGACTCATGTTAAATCAATGAAGAAAAATGAAAATGAAAAAGTTTTCATATTTTACCTTGACTTATTTCTTCAGCACTCTTCGTTTATAAAGGTAAGTATTTATGTTCCATAGTGTTTTCTTTCTCTCTAAAGAACTTTCAACATTTCTTATAAGGTGGTGCTACTCAAAACAAAGTCCATTAATTTTTGTTTTCTGAAAAAAAACTTTTCTTCTTTCTGAAGGATACTTTTTCAGGGTATAGATTTCCAGATTGACGTTATTTTCTCTCAATTCTTTGATTATTTCACTCTCTCCTTACTTGCATGGTCCCTGAGGAGAAGTTAGGTGTAATTTTAAACTTCATTCCTTTATAAGTAAGTGGAGGTATTTCTCCCCAGTGACTTCTTTTAGGACTTTCCCTTTATCTTTGATTTTCTCTAGTATGAAAATGATATGCCAATGTGTAGTTTTTTGGCATTCTCTGAGGTTTCCAGATCTTTGATTTGGTATCTAATATGAACTTGCAAAAATTTTTCAGTCATTATTCTTTCAAATATTGCTTATGTTTGTTCCTTCCTTCCCTTCCTTCCTTTCTTTCTTTTGTCTCTGGATACCCATTTTACGTATATTACTTGTGTGTGTGTGTGTGTGTGTGTGTGTGTGTGTGTGTGTGTGTGTTGGGGGAGGGTATTCTGTTGTCCTTCCAGTCCCTGGATATTGTTTGGCATTTTCAGTTTTTTCTCAACTCTGTGTGGTCTACTAACAAAACCCTTCAAAGACATTATTCATTTTGCTAATATTATTTTGTTTTAATATGTAACATTTCTTCCTTACTTTTTTCCACCCATGCTAATTAAGCACACAAGCCTTTTTACAATTTTTATTTTGAGACAGGATCTCACTAAGTTTCCCAGACTGGCCTCTAACTTGTGATCCTTATGCCTCAGTCTTTCAAGTTTCTGGAATTACAGATGTTTGTTCCCAGGCCCAGCTTCTAGCACTTCTTTTTGGTTCCTCTGTAGAATTGTCATATCTCTGCTTATATCACCCAACTGTTCTTATATACCACTGTCTTTATTCATTAGAAACTTGAGCATTGTCATTTTAAATTCTCCATCTGATAATTCCAATATCCTATCTATGTTTGGTTTTCATGCTTTCTTCGACTCTTTTATTTTGCTTTTTAATATGACAAAAATATTTAATACCCTGCTGATAGCTAGAAATGAGATTAAAGAATGCTCTAAATATGCTGTTAGTACTGTGGTGGCTAAGTGTATAGGGCAAAAAAGTGTTCAACAGTCATCTGATTGGGTCTTAACTTTTTATAGAACTTATACCTATGGACAGAACTTCATAAGTGGTTCTCTGTCTTCTTCACTCCCACTCTCCTTGTGTGGTGCAGATGTCTATACTGGAGTGACACTGGGTACTTACTTTCTACTACATGGTAGGCTGGAGTTCTTTTTCCCTATTTGAAGAAAGCTGTGAAATGGAAGCAACCTAAATGTCTACCTACAGATAAATCAATAAGGAAAACATGTTATATTCATACAATGGGATATATTATTCATCCTTAAAAGGAAGGAGAGCTTATCAACTGCAATAATATGAATGAACCTAGAAGACATGATAGTAGGTGAAATAAGCCAGTTACAGAAGAACAAATACTGAACGATATAACTTATGTGGGGTATTTAGTCAAATTCATGGAAGCCGAGAATAGAATGGTAGTTGCCAGATACTGGGCAAGGTGTGGGGAAGGCAGAGAGTAAGAAATGTGGGGTTGTTCAATCAGCACAGGTTTTACTTTAGCAAGCTGAGTAAGTTTTAAAGATTTGCTACATAACACAATGCCTATGGCTAACCATACTGTATTGTGCACTTAAACTTTTTTCTTTCTTTCTTTTTTTCCTGTGGTACTAAAGATTGAATCCAAGGAGTGCTCTAAAATGGAGCTACATCCCCAACATTTTTTATTTTTTTTTATTGAGACAGGATCTCACTAATGCTTAAAATTTCTTCAAGAGTGACTTTCATATTAAATTCAAACAAACAGCCAGGTACGTAGATCGTGGGGATAATTTCATGAATGTATTCATATGTCCAAAGTCATCAAATTAGATAAAACAAAAACATGCAGTTCATCATCCCTTAATTATGACTCAATAAAACCTTTTTTGAAGGAAGCTACTGGGAATCAAATCTAGGTGCCCTTAACCACTGAGCCACATCCCCAGTCCTTAAATTTTTTCATTTGGAGACAGGGTCTTGTTAAGTTGCCTAGGGCTTCTCTAAGTTGCTGAGACTGGCCTTGAACTTGTAATTCTCTTGCCTTAGACTCCCAGATTACCATGCTAGGTAATAAAACCATTTTTTAAAAAAGAAAAGAACAATGTGCTGTTTGCTTGAAATAGAAATGTGCTTAGAAATTATTATGCAATGAGGTCCTTCTAATAGTTGAATATATTTCCTGTCAAGTCATCCCCAGACTGTGTTTCTGTATTTCCTGAATGTGGGAATTGTATTTTTAGGTCAAACTAATTTTTTTATGTAGTACTAATTTTGTGTGTGTGTGTGTGTGTGTGTGTGTGTGTGTGTTATTTGTTTTTTTTTTTTTCAGACTTTGTTTTATTATATATCTTCCACATACTTCTAGAGTGATTCTCCAATTAGATTACATACTCCCTGAAGATAAGGAAAATGTCCTGAATTTCCTTGTGTTTCCTAATGAACCCAAGCCTTTGCTGCACACACACTGAGCATTTGATAAATATTTAATATTTTGATTTTAGTTCTGGGCAGAAAGTAAAGAAACAGATGGCAGAAGGTGTACCTTGGAGATACAAGTTGGCCATGTAACACCCTTAGAAGTCTTGAAGAGGAGGAGGAAACAAGAGCAGCTTGAGCAAATGCTATTCACTGCTGCATCCCCACGTCCTAAGTCTACCTCCTGCGACTGAGGACACCATGCCCCAGAGAAAGGCTGAAGAGGACACTGGAGGAGACAGCACAAGGTGCAGGACAGACTACAGAGGAGTTTCTTACGGTTGTCTGCTAACCCTGCGCCCTAAAGCCAAAATGTAAGCCTAAAATGCCCCTGAAAAGCAAGGGGAGAAGGTACCCAGAGAGAAGAAAGAAAAAGCTGATGCTCGTAAGAATGAGAATAACCCTGCAGAAAGTGGAAATACTAAAACAGACCAGGCACAGAAAGCTGGGGGAGCTGGAGAGGTCAAGGAAGTATGTGCAGTTTTTAACTGAAGTATTTTATCAAGTTTTGTAAAGGTGCACAAATTTGTTTTACTTTTTCCTAGGTTTTGTAGTCATTAGCACACAGAACACTTCATGGTGGTTTTTTGAGGGGAAGGAGCATATGCTCAATAGAATGGCTGCAAAGCTGGACTGATGTGGACAAACACATCCTCTAGTTTTGAGAGACTTTCTCTGGGCTCCCAGTAGAAGAAAACACCCTGACATTAACACAGAGAGCCACCTTGGCAAGTTTAACTTCCTCATAAAATAAATGTAGGTATTTTATTTAGAATTTTATTTTATTTTATTTAGATTTAGTGCTAATATCTAAAAAAATTTGAAAATTTGAAAATTTTGAAAATTTTCTCTTGGCCACATCATTTGACTGCAGCAATGCATTACTTGAAACATTAAGGAGTTTCCAGACATAACAGTCCTCCTTCAAATAGGATAAAGAGCAGGTTAATGAAGACCACTGGTCTTCTTGTGCTACAACTGCTAAGTTGAACTCGTTAGTACTGATTTTCTAAAAAATCATTTTCTTTTACTTACTTTTGCAAGCCAAATTGTATCTGTTAAGATACTTTTCTTAGATATCAATGTTATCTATGGTGGGACATGGGCAGACAGTTTTTAACAGTATGCACCAACTTCTAAACTTTCTTCTTTCAACTATGCAAATCTTCATGTGATGCTCTGAATGGGATTTAAAATGTTGTTTGTGGTCTTTTCACAAGTTGATCCTGATTTTGGGGAAATGAGATGGAAATAGCAGAACTGCCAATCTGATGATGCACAATGTAGGACAGGTAGCATTTTAAGGGATACCATCTCAACAATGTCACTGGAAAGTCCAGATTTCTTCACATACTTTGTAACAAACTTTGGGGGATCAAGTCACAATAGGTCTCTGATTTAAGGGAGTTAAGTCTCTGAAGGTAGAAGGGGAGAGAAGCACATAAAAATTAATTTCAGTTTTTTCATACCACAAGACATTTCTGGTTGTGTGTGTCTAATCTGACTATAGGCAGTACAATAAATTAAAAATCCAGATAAAGCTATGTTTAGTTGTCATTATGTGTCTATGAGTGAAGCATGCAATATCTGTAAAATGTTGAAGAGGGACCTTAAATATATTTATTTGTCAGAATAGGTTAAGTTATGCTGTAGCAACAATCAGGCATACGTCTCTAATAAGTACTTACTTTTCCCTTATGTTATAATTCTAGAGTCATATAGCAATGGTGTTCAGATTATCATGGTCACTCAAGTACCAAGACTGAAAAACAGCCACTACCTTGCATCTTGACAGTTATTGTTCTGAAAAGAAGAGAACACAGACTGTGTTTCCACAATAGCAACTAATGCTTTTTTCAGAAGTGACATTTTACTCTGCTCATTGTATAAACCAGAACTAATTAGGAGGCCTTGCTCACACATACATGAAGTGTAATAAGTATAAAAATGTATACTGCATATATTTGGCAAATAACCAGACTATCTTACTAATCACCTTGAATTCAAACTATAAAGGACATTACCAACATTTTACATACACTGTGGCTTTGCCCATAGACACATAAAATATATGTCATTAAAAAATGTATTTCATTGTTTTATTTGACTAAGGTCATTAATCTAGTTGTCAAAGAATATGTACATTTTTGTATTTTTATGTACTGGTTAAAAGGTAAATTAACTAAGTCTAGGTTTATCTAGATTTTTAATTTATTGTGCTGCCTATAGTAGGATTTTGTTCTCCTCTTACCTTGGTTATGAAAGGTTTCATGTTTGAAGGAGATATTTGAACAAAAGATCATTGTTTCTGTGCACCAATGACCCTACCCTGAGAGATTATTCAATGTGGAAATACCATCTGTGTATGAGTCCAACACTGATCACCTGGTAGGTTGAGGCTGACTCTTTGAATTTTACAGTCAGAATCCACGTTATTTTCATTTATCTTGTAAAATTCCTTTCAAGATTTTGGCACTTGCAAAACTTTGCTAATTATGCGAACTCCTAGAAAACAAATAAGTAGATTCTTTGACATTTTGAAATTGATTCCATGTTTACCCTAGTTGATTCTATTTCTTGTAACTTGTAGCTGTCAGTTGTTTGCTAATACTTTATAATACAATGAGCTCCTCTACCACTAAAGAGAACTCCTGGGACTTTACATTATGATGAATTTCCTTATCACCGATTTCTTTTCATGTTTTGCTCTCTTTTGTCAGATTTTTAGTGATATTTTTATTTGATAACTGTTGGAAAAATTGCACATCAGATAAGTTCTTAAAACAGAAAATCCTCTTGAAACAATAGTGCATCTCAAATGGTTTTAAAAGTTGTTCATAGTATCCATCACAACTTACAGATCACACATCTATTCACTATATCATTTTACTAGATACAGTGTTTCCAATTTTAAAGTATTTCTACTTTTTCTCTTGGGTGCTATCTGGGTGATAGGAATTTTATTTCCTGATTCTAGCAATTTTATAGGTTGAGCAAACTACAGTTCTTCCAACATAATGCCAATGTGCAGACATAATATCAACATAAAAAAGAATTATGAATCCATGTGGTCTGTCTTCATTTAACAAGCATCCACTTGTCTCAAAGCCTTTAAAATTGTTTGGCATTTCTACCCATTTTCATTTGGACTCACAGGCATTCTGAAGATAGCCAGAGCTTTCAGTCAAACATTCATTCTCTGCAATTTTTCCCCAAGGATATACATTTTTTCACCTTCTCTTTGATGAACAGCCTTCATATATAGTCCCAAAGAGTAAAGATAAACCACTGGAAAGTCAGATAAATGAGAGGAGAGCAAAGTACTAAACAATATACACAAGTAACTTAAAATGCTTGTTGATTCTGTCTGCTTTAAGTGTGACCTAGGTCAGTAATCACAGCAAACCAATCCTTTCATGTAGATTTGCAGGTAAGCAAGTGATGTAAGGCTACTGGTTTTTTAATTGAGCATAAATTTCACCCTGCAAATCTTCTAGTGACTCTGTAGCATGTCTATGTGAAGTGTGTGTATACCTAGACCTGACCAACCTCAGTCAAAGTGGATATGGGCAAGAAGAATGATTATCCCAGTATGCTGGGTGAGAGAATATATATACATAAAGTCACATAGTCTATTTAACTTTGGAGTGATTATCACTTTTTATTTCAATGTTTCATTTGAAGATGCAACCCTATTATTATTATTATTATTATTATTATTATTATTTTACTTTTGTAAATTGGGCTGTTTTCCTGATTTCTTTCTTGGCAGATTCATTTTTTGTGTTTAGAAAAGCTAGTGATTTTTGTATATGGATTTTATAATCTGCTACCTTGCTGAATTTATTAGCTCTCACAGTCTTATAGTGAAGTGTTTTTGATTTTCTAATTACTGAATCATATCATATGCAAATACTGATAACTTGACACCTTCCTTTCCTATTTTTATTTTTTCTTTCTTTTTCTTGCCTAATAGCTCTAGCTAGACTCTCTAGTACTACCCTGAACAGAAGTAGTAAGAGTGAGCATCCTTATTTTGTTCCATATTTTAAAGGAAATTCAGATATTTCCCCATTCACTATGCTGCCTCTTTGGGTTTGTCATATATAGCCCCTGTGGTATTGAGGCAGGTTCCTTCTAGCCCTAGTGTCTTCAGAGTTTTTAGCAGCAATGGGCAGTAAATTTGTTGAAGACTTTCTCTACATCTTCTGAGATGACTATGTGATTTTTATCCTTCATTCTATTTATGTGGTGAATTATTTTATTGATTTGCATATATGAAACCATCCTTGCATCAACAGATATACGAAAAAATGTTCAACATCTCTAGTAATAAGAGAAATGCAAATCAAAACTACCCTAAGATTTCATCTCACCCCAATTAGAGTGGCAATTATCAAGAACACAAGCAACAATAGGTGTTGGCGAGGATGTGGGGAAAAAGGTACACTCATACATTGCTGGTGGGGTTGCAAATTAGTGCAGCCACTCTGGAAAGTAGTATGGAGATTCCTCAGAAAGCTTGGAATGGAACCACCATTTGACCCAGCTATCCCACTCCTTGGCCTATACCCAAAGGACTTAAAATCAGCATACTACAGAGATACAGCCACATCAATGTCCATAGCTGCTCAATTCACTATAGCCAGATTGTGGAACCAACCTAGATGCCCTTCAGTTGATGAATGGATAAAGAAACTGTGGCATATATATACAATGGAATATTACTTCGCCAAGAAGAATGATAAAATTATGGCATTTGCAGGCAAATGGATGAAATTGGAGAATATCATGCTAAGTGAGATAAGCCAATCGCAACCCTATTATTAAAGTGAACTTTTTAGGGATACACTGAAGGTAAATAGCCAAGGTGCAATTTGAGCCTAACTATGATTCTAATTCTTCTGATCTTTTAAAATATGCACTTTCATAAAACAAGTAAGAACACCTGCCAGGTGCCTCCTTTACATACAGCCATGAGCTTCTGAGACAGTTGCTTTGGGAGGTTTAGGAAGATCATTGTGGGCTTCTCACCTTATGAGAAAATTCTCAGGGAAAAATTTATACTTCCAGCTAAAAAAAGAGGGAATTTGAGTGTTTGTCTATACTGATCTTATATGGAATTGGAGTACATGGGCTCTACTCCATTTTACTAAGAGTAGTTACACTGATAACTTCCAAAATATGTTTGTAACACCAAGCATCTTCTAGAGTTTCTATCTGTAAATAACTGGCGTGAAGTGCATGAGTCTTTATCAAGTACAGGTGAATTCAGCCACCATGTGGAAATTTATCACTTGGGGTTATTGTAACTGCTAACCTGTCTCACATGTACCAAAGAGGTATGGCACTTAGTAGAGAAGACCCCAGTAAATAAAACAGAAGGAGGAGTGAAGTTTTATACCAGGAAAAATGAATGGCAGTTTTAACAGCCTTCCTGGAGGCTTCAAGAGGGTAGTGATGAGATTTTTGGAGACAATTCAGTTGTCTGAGAAAACAATCCATCATTCTGAAGACTAAGCAGCATTTTATAGCAATGGTTATGTCAGAATCTGAAAAGGGGGAGGGAAAAAGTGGCAGGAAAAACATCTTAACTAGCTAAACTAGCAAGATAGTAGGAAAAATAAAAACTTTGTTAATTTTCTAAAAATGAAAACTTTATTTTAAAAATCACACAAATATTGTGAGTAATGCTTCTGTGTTCATTTATTAACTAGGACCTTTGAATGAAGAATAGAGAGGTCAGGAAGTAGGCTGGAGATCTGAGGCTTCATGGATAGTTGGCTGTTGTGTTTGAAACATTATGGATTAAAAAGGAAGAGAGCGCCTCAGCCTCCTGAGCTACATGAGCAGATTCTCTTCGTCCAAAAGGAGAAAGGAGCACCCTTCCTGTGAAAGCTGCAGATTGTGTGTTGCTGTTGCAGGAATTTGGATCCCAGCAGAGCTAAGCTGAGAAGTAACACAAGACATTGTGATTGTGTGCTTCTTCAGTGCCAGGAGGTCACAGGGAGTTTGGTGTGAGTGCCGGGCAATGACTGACTGTTTTTTTTTTTTTTTTTTAAATTTTTTAAACTTTAAATTTTTTTTTATTTTTACAGACTGCATTTTGATTCATTGTACGCAAATGGGGTACAACTTTGAGTTTCTATGGTTGTACACAATGTAGATTCACACCATTCATGAAATTCTACACGACCATAGGGTAATGGTGTCTGTCTCATTCCACTGTCTTTCCTACCCCTGCTCCTCCCCCATCTCATTTCCCTCCACACAATCCAAAGTTTGTCCACTTTTCTCTTTCCCCTGCACTCCCTACCCCCATTATGTATCATCATCCACTTATCAGAGAAAAAACTTTTGGCTTTTGGTTTTTGGGGGATTGGCTTCTTTCACTTAGTATGATATTCTCCAATTTCATCCATTTACAGGCAAACGCCATAATTTTATTCTTATTTATGGCTGAATAATATTCCATTGTGTATATATGCCACAGATTCTTTATCCATTCATCTATTGAAGGGCATCTTTCCTTTGTACTAGTCAAAGCTGCCTAAAATTTACATTAACAAAGACTAAGATTTGAATGAATTTGGTGGAACAGTAAATGGAAAACAGCATTTCAGTTATGGTGTCCATACTTTCAGTGTGTATTATGTGAAATCTAGTAAAGGCCTCAAAAACTAAAAGTTTTATCCTTTCTAGCAAAGATTCATTATTTCAAAAATTCATGTTGGTTTCAAGGTTTGTTGAGTGAATTTCTATTAAGTAAGTGGAAACACAGTTTAGGTATAATGTGTCTCATTTTGGTAAGCCTGCATATTTTTTTTCTCTGAATTTTAATTGATTCCTTACAAAATGAAAATAAAATTATTAAGGACATTTAGTCTTTCATCTAGGATACAGACATTTTTAGTAAAAGATTCTTTTATTTTTGCAGGGTGATTTCTGTGGACATAGGATTCTTGGCTAAAAAATTACCTTGCTACTTGATTTTTTGGACTTTCTATAAATTTCATGTATCTGCTTTAAATAGGTGAACACAAAATTTATTGTCCATGATGGACACTTTTGAAAGTGAAAGTGCATGCTATTACTAGTAATACATCTCTATACAAAATATATTAATAATTACACTAGGAAAACAGACATGACCTTAGTTTTAAGCATCAATCAGGTATAAAGAGAAAGCAAAGGTAAATGATTCCAAGGCTTCATTCAATCACCGGCTTGTTCCCGTACAGGTTTATGAAGAAACATAATTCAAAAAATACATTTTAACAGAAAAGGCTTAAATTACCTGGCTAAAAACTGCCATAGGAGATAACATTTTTTATTCCTGAAGTTATAGATCTTTGTTCAAAGAAAGTATGTAGCATGTGTATTCTAAGGCATTTGTTAATTTATGTAAGATAATTTCTCAAACACACAGAAAGGATAAATTAAAAACGGGCTTTTGAGATAATGAATATAAAAGGATGCAATAATGCCACTCTTCTGGAAAAAAAAATATTTCAAAGTAGACACTTAATTAGAATCATTAGATTAATATTGAATAATAAATCAAAACATGAAAAAATGTATATCTTTAGTTCATAATGTGAGTCCATGATTTGGGGCAAGTAACTTAAATTTTCTGTGCCTCAATTTTCTATCTGTACAATTGATAAAATAATAGTATCTTCATTATAAGGTTGTTGTGAGAATTAAATTAGGTTATATATATATATGTATATAGACACATACATAGATAAAATTTCTCCGTTTATCAGTATCATTTAAAGAATCAGATTTTTATCCTTTATATATCATTTAAAAATCAGAATAATTTTTAACCTTTCCCTATACATATATATATTTATACTTATAAATATATATAAAATTTGTATATATGATATAAATATATATATATAATATATATAATCTAAAATAAGGAGTATCCATAATGTTAGAGAGCTATTGCCTAGCTAGATTTTTGCTTTTAATACAGGTATCAAGAGAGACTGGAAAACAAATTTTTGAGTTCCTGGACACACCTGCCCTCTCTACCAGTCCATGGGAGATGCTGTCCTCCAGGTTCTCCAGGCTCTTGTCAGTTTTCTATGTCCCAGAGTCTAAGTAAGAAAGATGAAAGGCAAGCAAAAGAGTGGGAGGAAAAAGAGGCTAAAAATATTCTGATTCATTTAAATGACATAGATAAACAAGGAGAAATTTAATCTTTAAAGTGACAGTAATATAATTATTGAAAAAAATGGAAAATATTGGGCTAATAGATGAAACATGAGATCCACTGGGTAAGAATATTCCTGCCAGAGACTATCTTAAATTAGAAATAACTAATTATGTATGCACATGCCAAAATATGACTACTTCAACAAATAGAAAATTTACATATACAATGATTTTAATCAAAGGCACATATTTGATTATACAATTATCCATTTTGCATACACAAAATTTGAATTCTGTACATGTGTTTCTGCGTTTGCACATGTACCCAATTATTTTGTTGGTGCAACTTAGAAATCCCTACTTGATATATTAGGGCATCATTTCTCTTCCATTTAAAATAATATGGATTCAGTTTTTCTTGAGTAATAAAACAGAACTCCCAGAATGAACATAGGAAATAGACACTGCTTCCTTGCACGACAGAAGAGAACCCTACTACACTTACATTTTCTGGTAAGAAAGCAAAGCAAAAACATGCTTATTTTTTCCCTCCACACACAATTTTATTGCCTTCTGCCTTCTTATTTGGAATTTATTTCAAAATTTAAAAGAAGACTTTGGTTCACAGGGAGAAACCTTGAGTGGTAGCCATATTGAGTTCACTCAATTTTCCACATTGTTAGTCCCTAAATGATGGGAGTAGGTTGTTGATCCCTACTTCTCTTAAGCAATAGAAAAAACTTAGAGCTGGTAAAGAGTACCAAATTTATAGCCCTGAAGACAGATATTCTCTGTGGAGTTCCTGAGAAAAAAATTGCCTGAAAAGCAGTGAGGCAAAACTCTTTATTTCATTATGGTCTCGATGGACAATCAAGACTCTCCTTGTCCCTCCATGAGGGCATTGCAGGACAGTAAGCTGGGTAAATTGATCACCATAGTGACAGAGCTCTGGATAAGAGGGATGGGTCTCTTTTAGTTAAGTCATCCTGACAGGTCCATTGGGACACAACCTGATTAAACCCCAAAATTATTCACAGCCTAAAATAAGATACTACTGTACATTATAGATAGATCACTGGGTACCAGAAAAGCATATTTTCCTTCTCAATCTTTCAGACCAAAGTATTTTCTGCATTCTTTATCAGGAAACCTTGAGAATTACATTAAGATAGAATATGATAATCTAACTAGACACAAAATCACTGCTGTTGATACCACTGTCTACCTGCAAGCAGATGTGAGCTTGTGAGAATGGAATCCTTCATTAGGGCAAATGTAGAAATCCAGTTTATAAATGTTCACAATTTTGCCAACTTTGCCCTGATTCTAGGTGGATTTCTAATCACAACATAGAGAAATTCTTCTAAAGCCTCTGAACTCTTGAACTTTAAACCTCGCTACATACCTCAAAATTGAATTTTCTACAAGAAATTTCATCTTGGTTCTTAAATGACCCACATAAACCCACCTAAAATCTGTCTATGGTCTCCCAATGATCCTTTGTGGTCTGCTACCTTTCAGTGTTCACTTAATCTCTTCAGGGAGAAAATATACTATATTAATTAAAATATAGTTTTTCTGAGGTATCTGTGGGATGAGTTCCAGGAATCTTGTGGATGCTAAAAATCCATGGATGCTTAAGTCTTATTTAAATGGCATTGCATTTGTATATAACCTACAAACACCCTCCTGTATACTTTAATTCATCTCTAGATTATTTATAATACCTAACTCAACACAAATGTTATATAAATAGCAGTTTTACTATATTGTTTAGAAAATTACAAGAATAAAAAAATCTGTGTATGTTCAGTACAGATGCAATTTGCTTTTTCTTATTTTAAAATGGTTTTATTAGTGAATTATAATTATATATAGTGGGGTTCATTTTGACCTATTCATAAGTCCATAAAACATAATTTGCTCCATTTCAAGTCCCAGTATATCCCCTTTCTCTTCCTCTGGTCTTTTCCCTCTACTTTCCTGGTGTTCCTTTTATTTTATTGTTTTTTAAATTGATGTATTATCGTTATACATAAAAGTAAAGTTAATTGTTATATATTCATACATGCACATAGCATAACTAGGTCAATTGTATTCTGCAGTTCTTCTCCTTTTCCATCCCTCCTGTCTTCCCCTCCCACCATCCCTTTCCTCTGTTCCAACCTTCTCTTTTCTATTTTCACTATATCCCCCTCACCCTTTTTAAAATTTTGAGCCACTGTTGGTCGAATTCTTGAATACAGAACCTACTGATACGGAGGGCTGGCTTCAGTGAACAAAATCAGCCATATCTGGTGTGACATGCTGAACCATGCTTTAGACATTCTTGCCTCTGGGTTTTCTCCTCCCATATGGATTCTGAGACTGTCCAGGTAAATTATTTTGATCAATGGGACCTCAGCAAGCATGATACAAGGAGAGGCACTTGTAGTGGGGCTTGTTCTTGCAATTGAGCTGCATGCTATATGGTCACTCTTCTGGAGAGAAATGTCCTCTGGGGAGCCTCTGGAGGATGAATCATCATGTGACGAGAGAGGCCACATGACCAAGAACATAACTTACCATTAAGGGCCTAATTCAATGTTGCCACTCAACTAACACCTCATGGAGGACAATAATTGCCTAGTCTATCATGGAATCATCAGAAATAACAAATATTTATTATAAGCTACTGAGATCTGTTACTGTTAACAAGAGGTAGAATATACACTTTGGATCTAATCTGGGTTCCATTACTTGTTCAGTTATGTGACTTGGGCAAGTTGTTTAAGTTTTTCAACCTTCTGATTCTCTAGTTCTAATATATAGGAAACAATTGTACTACTTAACAGGGTTGTGGAGTGGATTAAATAAAAATTTAAATATGAACTTAGCACAGGGCTTAATGAATGACAGTAGATACCATCAATTTTATCATCTCAGTCATCACCACCATTCTGACAAGTGCCATCACTACAAGCACCAGTGCCAATAATGGTACCATCCATATCACTGCAGCACTTCCTGAGAACCAGTGCTTTCCCAATGCCCTTGGCGTCAACTGTCCTGGGGAATGCCAATCTTTGCCACTATGATATTTCTTAAACCCTATATGTAAAGAAAACTTCTTTCATTCTGCTTAATGAAGGTATAAAGTAATAAAAATGACTCTTTTACATATCCCTTCACATTATTTTGTAAGATTATTTGAGAGCTTTGCCAAGATATCTCAAAGCAAATGAAATGTTCACATTTGCATTCATATCTTTTGCTATGACTGCTAAAGTCTTTGAAAACTTTTGTCTGTTCTGAAAATCAGGGCCTATATACTTCAGTAGAAATACATCACTATAGGGAAGAAAATTTATTGTCCTTGCTGCTGTATTAGTAGTACCTTAAAACTTACCTAGTGCATAGAAGTTGTTCCAGAAATGTGTTGAATATATGGATCAACTGACATCTGATTGGTAGTTCAGTGGAGTATGAAATTAGAACCACAGTGCCTGAGTTTAAATCCCAGTTCTATCGTTTAAAAGCAATGTGAACTTGGGTAATTTAATAATTATGTGTCTCAGTTTCCTTATATGTAAAGGGAATAATAATATCACATGTTATCTGGGACTGTTCTAGATCATACAGAACTCTCAGAGTCATGCCTAGCAAA
Organism: Sciurus vulgaris; assembly: GCF_902686455.1. NCBI lineage: Eukaryota > Metazoa > Chordata > Mammalia > Rodentia > Sciuridae > Sciurus > Sciurus vulgaris. The sequence continues at coordinate 28,559,627 of NC_136476.1, forward strand.
TAGTAAGCACCATATTACCACTTAGTTGTTATTGTCATTATTATTATTTAGTTATGTGGAATACTGTTTATATACAGAATAGTATATATAAAATCTTGATTTAAAGAAGAAAAATACATACATATTGAAAGAAGACCAGTAAAGAAGGTAGTGTGTGGTCTAAAACAATGGTTTCTAAATGTCATTCTTGTTTAGAATCATCTAGGGTAATTACTAAAATTCAGATTCTTGCTAATTCCATCCTCTGTACTTGTAATATTGCACCAAAGATAGCATGTTTATGTAGTTAGTTTTGAAATCCATTGAAACCAAACGAATAGCAATAATGCAAGTTCAGGTACCATATTACTTAACTAGACAAGATACGTTGGTGTAGAGATTTTCCCATTGTCTTATGAATCCAAACATGTAGGCAGTTGTTTATTCTACTCAGGGCTGACAACATGTGCCACTTGGATATCTCCTCTCTTCTTCCTGTCTTTCCCCTCCTTTTACTCATCTTTGGAGAGACAATAGCTACTCTCATGTGACCCTCCCAGAAACTTATGAGGTCTAGTAGTTTCTTTCTTACTCAAAGTGTGGCCCACAGAGCATCAACATCAATACCACTTGGGAGGTTTTTTTTTTTTTTTTTTTTTTTTTTTTTAAACAAACTAGAATCTAAAGAGCTAATGTAAAGCACAGGTTCTCAAAACAATTTCTTAAAGGGATCACCTGGGAGCTGAAGCATCAAAGTTTAAATGTCAGTTTTCACCTTGAGGAGCCTCTGAGTTAATTGATCTAGGTGGAATTCAGGTGTTATTTATTTTTCTTAATGCCACAAGTTAATCTGATTTGCAATCTGGTTTAAGAAACACTCATGTAAAGAAAAGTTTCCACAGGAAACTTGAGATTGATTTTGGAACTGCCATTTCCATGGCCTTCAGGCTCTAGATTTTTGAAAGTTCTTCAGATTATTTTATCCTAATGGACTAAGCCTTTTGGCTCCATTATTTATGGTTACTGACCCATCTTTCCCACTCCGGCATCTGTTCTGTTTTTCTCACTAATTCTCTTGAGATTTTGTTATGGTTTATGTATGGGGTATCCCAAAAAAACTTAGAATGCCAGAAGTGGAGGTAAATGATTAGATTATGAGAGGTGTACCATAATCAGTGGATTAATCCACTGATCTTAATTAGTTGGGTGGTATAACTGTAGGCAGGTTGAGTGTGGCTAGAGGAAGTAGGTCACTGGGGGTGTGCCTGAAGCATATATTTTTGTCCCTGGTTAGTGGAACTCTCTTTAATTCCTGGTGTCATTCCTGAACTGCTTTCCTCTGCCATGCCCTTCTGCCACAATGTTCTGTTCAACTCATGCCCAGAACTAAGGAGTCAGCCAACCATGGACTGATCCTCTGAAACCATAAGCATCTTGTACATTTTTTTTTTTGGTTAGGTCTTTTGGTCACAGTGACACAAAACTTACTAAAACAGATCTGAACAGGTCACAGGTGGAACAATTAGACCAGGTAGTACTCATTAGGTGTAGGAATGTGGTGCAAAATCAAAAGCATTTTGTCACATTTTCAAGGCTAAAGTCAAGTACTTTTAATCAGAGCAATGATAATGTCTACATAATGATTCCCAAAAAGCATTGGTAGTTTTTTTAATTTATTTATTTTTATTTAATTTATTTATTTTTTAATTTATACTATAGTTTATTCACTTTAAAATTACTTGTCCCAAAGAGTTTGGCTTTTTTGTTTTATTTTTTGAATCCTTTTCAGTTTACTCAGGATTAATCAAGTAATGAGAGGGAAAAAAGAAAAGGATAACTAGTCAAGTCCTAGGATGTTTTCTGTTTTGTTTTGTTTTTAATGTGTGGTTTACCTAAATTTGGGCATTTTGCTCTAGCCTTAAGATTATTCTCTGAAAATTGAAAAAAAAGAGCATTAAATACTAGATCCAAATTAAGTACTTGAAAATTAATGCCTTGAATGGAGTCTCTGGGAAAGGAGGCAAAGGTAGAGGATTATTTTTATCAAAACTTGCTATTGACAATATGGTCCTTGGACAAGAAACTTTGACATCTCTTGGAAGTTCATTAAAATTCATATTCTTGAGCCCTACCTCACCAGAATATGCACTTTAACAAAAAGGTTTGAGGAATCCATAGGTATATTATAGCTTAAGAAGTACTGATATAAAGTAATTTTTTTCTCCAGCATTTGCTTTCCCATAAATCATACTCCATATAGTCATTATTCTTTTTTTCTTATCCAAAACCTGTGTAAACTTTTCTTCCTCCTCTAAACTTCTTTTTATCTTCTTTCAAGCTCCCATTCCGGCCATGTGAGTTTTACCAAGCAGACTCTTTTAATGGAGTGAGAAGATGCAATAGAAAGATATTCTTACAGGTTTTTTTTTTTTTTTTTTTTTTTTTGCTTACTGCAAGTGAGTAAGAGAAAAAATATATTTTTTTCTCTCACTTTTCCCAATACTGCTAAATTCTCAAGGAAATAAAATGGGTAACAATGTAATGTAAAGTCTTCTTTTTATAAATCTGGTAATGAGAAAATCCTTAAATATCCCAACTTACTAGTATTGTAAAACCACCAAGACATGGGTTTATTCTTTCAAGATAAATGAAAGGTGGCAACTTCTCCAGAGGTACATTAGACTGATAAGAACTATATATTCACTCATCTTAACTCTCAATGAAGAATCTTAGTAAAGCAAGGCAATTATGTAAATTAAGACATGTTAATTCTTTTTTTCTTTCTCTTGAAAGATGATTAGAAATACAAAAATAATTATTCAAATCAGTGAGTGTTGGGTGATCAACACAAACACTATAAAACATTCCTGATAACTACTCAGACAATAACTGAGATATCACTTTTCTAATTGGTTGAAAGATTGTTAAAGTTTGAATAAATGAAGCAACTGTGGAAATAAACATTTCTGTTGACAAAATCCGTTTGAAAACTAAAGTTTTAATTGGAAAAATGAAAGGAAAAAAATTCTAAAATGCCTAATAGAGAACCCGCAGAAAACTCAACAAACTCAACCAAAGTTAACATAGATAAAATAAATCCTTTTGAATCTCAGAAGAACATATCATAAAGTTTGGAAAAAAAAAGCAAATAAAAACAAAACAAAACTTACCACCGTTGTTCAGTTAATGGACAGGCACCATCATCTGAAAAACAAACAAACAAACAAAAAGTATTTGATATTGGGAGCATAAAAACTTCTCAAAACTTTCAATTGTCTTTAAACATGTTATAAAAATTACAGAAGAAAAACTGAACAAGGAAAGAAGACACCTAATTTGATATCATTGAGTTACTTGAGATGAAATTATTTTCAGATCAAAATAAATAACAGGTTGTTTTCAAATCTTTTTTATAGGCATACCTACTCATGTATATTTTGCATCAATATATTCTTCTGATATATGTGTTTAAAAGGTAGGTAGAAACACAGAGTCATTTGTGTAACAATCTTGTTCCTGGTATAAACAAATTCTTGAAATATTTATCCTAATACACAATCGTCATTATACCACATACCTGAATTCAGAACTCTATTATCTATGTTAAAGTCTAAGTATTTAGTGTGGTGTTCAAGGTCTTTGATCAGGTGCTCTATTTTAACTCTGTAAGATTTTCCCCTATACTTCTTCAATGCACATTCCTTCTACCTTTCAAATTTATCTCCCACTATTTTCCCTTAGGCCCTGTATTCAAATCTTGAATAGCCCCTCCCTCCTTCTCTCCTCTTTCTTTCACAATATTTTTGTTCACCTTTTATATTTTGGACCTTAATTCTGGCACTTAGGCTCCATCTCCTGTTCTAGATGTGGATGTTGTACTTATCTCTTCTCACTTTGTCTGCCCAGATCAGCTGTGTCTGTGGCATGGAGATGCTGAGACATTGAACTAGAGGTAACAATGCATTTATCACAGTGTTAACATGTGCCATACATTTTCTTTTTGTTCACCTACCATCCTTGATGTGAAAAGTGTACTTCATTGTATCTGTTTCTCCTAATAACATGAAAGTTACAAGAATAGCACTATTATTACTGAAATTTTTCAATTTCAGGAAGCAATAATAAAGCAATCGAAGGCAATGAAAATTCCTCCTATTGATTAATTATTTAAGACAAGTTCTTTAGGATTTTTTTTCTAAGCCAGGTACCATGATGCATGCCTGTAATACCAGCATCTAGGGAGGTTGAGGAAGGAGAATTGAAAGTTCCAGGTGAGCCTTAGCAACTTAATAAGACCCTGTCTCAAAATAAAAATTAAGGACTGGGGTCAGGCGTGGTGGCCCATGCCCATAACCTGAGGGTCTAGAGAGGTTGAGGCAGGAGGATCACCAGTTCCAAGCCAGCCTCAGCAATTTAGCAAGGTCCTAAATAACTTAGCCAGAAGCAAGACCCAGTCTCAAAATAAAATACGAAGAAAAGGACTGGGGATGTGGCTCAGTGGTTAACTGCACCTGGGTTCAATCCCTGGAACACCCCCACCCCCTAAAAAAAAAAAAAAGAAAGAAAAAAATTACTTTTTTCTTGTTTTATGAGAATATGTTTCCTTTTCTTTAAGATTCAAAAACATTTTTTTCAGGATTAAATTTTGTATGGGAGGTTAATAATTCATACTGGCCCTGTGCTGGTACACCATATGTTTTAAATTAATGTTTTGAGAAATAGTGACAGACTGAACTTGAACTATAAACATGCTCATCTTAAAAGCAAAACTGAAATTAGTTGGGTAATTTTCAGTAGAAGCACTGATCGTGTTATAGAGAATGAACAGCTAATGTTACCTGTTGGTAACTTTGTATTCCTATGGCAGACTAGACTGGCTATAAGAAGTATACAGGTGTTTTGACCACCATAATGTTCAAATTTTCACTCTCCTGCTGGGCCTACAAACCACTTTTGACTCAAAACATTAGCAAAAAACTGTAATTACTCATATTAGGTTTATTTTGTTTGATTCATATTATTATAAATTGGCTATTCCTTCATTTAATTAAGGACTTCTCTTACTTTCTCATGTAATATATTAAACATCAACAGAAATTATTAATGAACTGAATATTATAATCTTAAATGGCACATGTAAAGATTTTAACAAAGGAATTTAAATTAAAAGCAATGCTTTCTTAATTTGGTAAAAGGGAGAACTTTACTAGGTTCTTTCTACCTAAAGATAGAATAAAATATTTCAACTAAAAACAGAATGTAATATTTCAACATTCATCTTCTTGGATATTGTGCTTTTCATTTCAATCTCCTCCAGTTCTTATGGGAGGAACATGAAACTAACATATAATGAAGACAAATAAAAATTTTTGTAAGAAAAAAGTGACTTGGAGAAACTTCTAGAGTAAAATTATACGTAGTTTTAAAATGTGTTGCTAGTCTAAGTCTGTCATCAGGTTATTAATGACTCTTTTCCCTACAAGTGTCAAAATTTCCAAAGTATTCTGATGATAGTAATCAGCTATCATTACAGAAGCATCTTTAGAAATATTAGTAAAAATGGGGCTGGGGATATAGCTCAGTTGGTAGAGTGCTTGCCTCACAAGCACAAGGCCCTGGGTTCAAATCCCCAGCACCGAAAAAAAAAAAATTAGTAAAAATGGATAATTAAGTTTTGTTATAATTATTAATACCTGACTATCATCTATATTACTCTTTTGTTAAAAAAATTAATAAATAGTGGACCTTACTTTATTTATTTATTTTCACATTTTAAATTATTTTGTTTCATTTCACTTTTTATTTATCTACTTACAGTCATACAGGAAAGCTTAATTATGATACATGATTCCTCTGCACCTCTTATTTCAACTTGCTCCACATCTCCTCATATACTACTGTTAATCAGTTATCAGAAAAAGATTTTCAGACCTTTTCCTAAGAATTTATATAGATACAAATATAGACATTTAGCTATATGCACTTCACAAGTATGCTCATAATACATGCATATATGTATATCTATTTTTATAAAATTTTACAGCTTGCTTTAAACAATTAACATATCAGTAGGTACATATTTATCTGATTCTCTTTAACTGCCAAATAATATTCCACATTATGTATAAAAGAGATATCTGGCTAAGAGCAACCAAACCTGCTCTCACTGTGGTTCAAAGAATACAGACCTTTCTTATTTCAAATACAAGGAGACCAAAGGTAGATATTTCCAAGGCAGGTTCAGTGACTGACCAATGCTCTGAGGAAACCCAGAGACAGAGAAAGTTAACTTTGAGGATGCTTAAAAATGATAAGAATCTTATTTTATTTATTGACATATTAGAGCTGGCACAGGTAGATGAGGAAATAGAAAAATGTCATGGTAAGCCCTCCTAAATTTAATGTTTCTTTGCACTTTTGCGGGAGATGATACAAATACACTTGGTTAAAGGACTTCCAGGATCTATGATTTCCTGAGAACAAACACCCAATAGTTCCTTCCTGTTTTACTCAAAAGCTAAATAAAACATAACCAGGAAAATTCCACTACAGAGAAGTGTGGATCATTTTATTATTTACTTATCGATGTAATCCTGAGAATGGAATCAGAAAAAGAGAGAAACCCTCCCAGATAAAACCAGTGATTCACTAAGAGAATAACCAATCGATCCAGAAGAAACAAGATAATAAAAAACTGTGGTACAAAATTACAGTTAGAAAGAATTAGTTTCAGTGTTCTAATGCACAGTAGTGTGATTATGGTTAACAATATTTTATTGAATGTTTAAAAATAACTAGAAAAGAATATTCTCATTACATCTAGGGAAGATGGTTATGCTAAATACCTCAATTTATTATACAGTATATAAATGTGTTGCAACACCAAACCACACATCATAAACATGCCAGTTATTATGTGTTATAAAAAAAATGAAATATAACAAAAATCTTTGGAACTTTTGTTTCAACTCCAGAAATGGTAACAGAAGTTCAGGAATGAGGTCATCCCAAATTAAGTAATTTATGGATTGCACATGTGTTTATAGAAAATTTCTCTTAAGTTTCTGAAGGACTTTTCAGATGCAAATTTATTCAAATAACATTTACAATTAGTCATTCACTTCTCCATGTTTGACCATTTAATTATTATAAAAGGTACCTATTTTCTACAAAAGAAACCTGGTATTTGAACACAGGAACAGAATACTAAGTTGGATAGCCTCCCAATATTGTGATCATAAGATACTTTTCTCTATATGCACTAGGCAGGTGGTAGAAATAAGCCAGCTATTTTTTGTATTGACTTGTAGAAACAATTATAGAAATAATTACAAAAACCAATGCAAATATGTAGTCATTCTTGGCATAGAAAATTTTTTTTTCAATGAAACTCCTTTTGAGTTCCAATAATAGCACTGAAATACATACATGCATTTATAATATGGATCATCTCTCTATCACACACACACACACACACACAGACACAAACATTAAGATCTGTACACAAATTGTGGTCAGAGAAATTCAGCTGTTTTCTCATTGTATTGAATTTTTCTTTTGGCATTTCCTTTTCTCATAGCAAAACTACAGTCCTTTTTGTCATATCACTCATGAGTGAGTTGTGGGCTTAGACTAAAGAGGGAGAAGGTGGGTAATTATTCTGAGAATGTAGGGAAATTGGCAAAAGACCCTCAAGGCATATATCCCAGGAACATCCTGGGAGCCAAAAGCACAGAAAAGTCTGTAAAATTGGAAGGCAAGGTACAAACATTAGGTCTGATTTCTTTTTTGTTCTGAAATACAGATAATTCTTACTTCAACAACAATTACCTGTGAGTTCTTTATCTTCATAACAGGGCTAAAGTAAAAATGCAAAGTAGAGGGTGTCATTTTTGTCCAAAAGATGTATCAGTTATTGCAAACCACCAGTGAACCACCTCACTGAAAAAGTAGAATTTTAAACATTGGATTAAAAATACCTACTATTTTTAAAGCAAAGCAGAAAAAAAAATACAGTACAGAAAACTCAAATGCTCAAAAAAAGAAGAAAAAAGTGGGAATGAGTGATATGCAGGCAGTGACATTTTGGGATCTTAAAGAAGATATTTGGGATTTCAAGGATAAGAGATAAAAAATCTCTCCTGAAAATCTCTCATGAAGGTTTCAGGTATGTTCACAAGGACCGAGAAATCCCAAAGTGGCAACTCAAAAAAAAAACAAAAAAAAACAAAACAATGAACTTTGCATGTTAGGACTCACACATTAAATCACCATCTTTCTCTGAAAGAATACACCCTCCACAAAGGGCACTTTCAGATTACAAATATAAAGTCCTGGTAGGCAGGAACTCATGTCCATAATTATAATGCACATGAGGAAATCATCAGTGAAAGTTAGTAGAAGGATCAAAGAGTAGAATCTGAAATATTCTAATAATGTAATTATCAAATACCAACTATAAAATAAGTATGTTTAAAATAGTGTGCATGGTGATGCACGTGTAGCCTCAGCTACTCAGAAGACTGAGGCAGAAGTATTACTTAGACTTAGGAGTTTAAGGTCAATCTGTGCAACACAGTGAGACTGTCTCAACAAAAAAATAAAATAATATAGTAACAAAAACAGTATGGTATTGGTACCAAAATAGACAGGTGGATCAATGGTACAGAATACAGGACATGGACACAAACCCAAATAAATACAATTTTCTCATACTAGACACAGGTGCCAAAAATACGCAATGGAGAAAAGATAGCCTTTTCAGCAAATGGTTCTGGGAGAATTGGAAATTCATATGCAACAGAATGAAACTAAACCCATATTTCTGACCGTGCATGAAACTAAACTCAAAATGGATTAAGGACCTCGGAATCAGACCAGGGACCCTGCAGATTATAGAAGAAAAAATAGGTCCAAATCTTCAACATGTCGGCTTAGGATCAGACTTCCTTAACAGGACTCCCATAGCACAAGAAATAAAAGCAAGAATCAATAACTGGGATAGATTCAAACTAAAAAGCTTTCTCCCAGCAAAGGAAACGATCAGCAATGCGAAGAGAGAGCCTACAAAGTGGGAGAAAATCTTTGCCAATCATACTTCCGATAGAGCACTAATTTCCAGAATCTATAAAGAACTCAAAAAACTCTACACCAGGAATGCAAATGATCCAATCAACAAATGGGCTAAGGAAATGAACAGGCACTTCACAGAAGAAGATCTACAGGCAATCAACAAACATATGGAAAAATGTTCAACATCTCTAGTAATAAGAGAAATGCAAATCAAAACCACCCTAAGATTCCATCTCACCCCAATTAGAATGGTGATTATCAAGAATACAAGCAACAACAGGTGTTGGCGAGGATGTAGGGAGAAAGATACACTCATACATTGCTGGTGGGGCTGCAAATTAGTGCAGCCACTCTGGAAAGCAGTGTGGAGATTCCTCAGAAAACTTGGAATGGAACCACCATTTGACCCAGCTATCCCACTCCTTGGCCTATACCCAAAGGACTTAAAATCAGCATACTACCGAGATACAGCCACATCAATGTTCATAGCTGCTCAATTCACTATAGCCAGATTGTGGAACCAACCTAGATGCCCTTCAGTTGATGGATGGATAAAGAAACGGTGGCATATATATACAATGGAATATTACTCTGCCATGAAGAATGTAAAAATTATGCATTTGCAGGCAACTGGATGAAATTGGAGAATATCATGCTAAGTGAGATAAGCCAAAAAAAACCAAAGGACAAATGATATCCCTGATAAGTGAATGATGACACATAATGGGGGGTGGGAGGGGTTAGTGTTAGGGTTAGAGTTAGGGTTAGGGAGGGGGGCAAGTATGGAGGAAGGAAGGACTGTACAGAGGGAAAAGAGGGTTGGGAGGGGTAGGGGGGAAGGGAAAAAATAACAGAATGAATCAAACATCATTACCCTATGTAAATTTATGATTACACAAATGGTATGCCTTTACTCCATGTACAAAGAAACAACATGTATCCCATCTGTTTACAATAAAAAAAAATAAAATAATTAAAAAAAATCAGAGAGCATCTATGAAAGAAAAAAAGACACTATGAAAATACAAGACAGTTTTCAATGAGAACTGGTTATTTTTAGAAATAAAAACATAACAATTGAAATTAAGTAAATAAATGGGTATATTAGACCAGTTAAAGAAAGAATTGGTGGGAAGACAGAGCTGAAGAAATTATCCATAATGCTGCCCAGAGAAGCAAAGAAAAAACGTGTGATGAGAGAACATATGGGACATGAAAAACAGGGTGGGATGGTCCAAAACCTGTCTAATAAGATCCAAAAAAAGAATGGGAAAAAGTAATCATTTTTTAATATTATTTATTTATTTTTAGTTTTTTTACAGACTGCATTTTGAGTCATTGTACACAAATGGGGTATAGCATTTCATTTCAATCGTTGTACATGATGTATATTCACACCATTCATGTAATCATACATGTACATAGGGTAATGATGTGTGTCTCATTCCACCATTTTTCATATCCACCTCCCTCTCATTTCCTTCTACATAGTCTAAAGTTCCCCCATTCTTCTCTCACTCGCCACTCCCCCACCCCCATTACATATCATTCTCCACTCATCAGGGAAAACATTCGGTCTTTGGTTTTTTGGAATTGGCTTATTTCACTTTGCAGGATATTCAGTTCCATTCATTTATTTGCAAATGCCATAATATGACTTCTTTATGACTGAATAATATTCCATTGTGTAAATATACCACAGTTTTCTTATCCATTCATCTATTGAAGGGCATCTAGGTTGGTTCCACAATCTAGCTATTGTGAACTGAGCTGCTATAAACATTGAAGATGTGTCTGTGTTACTGTAGTTTGCTGATTTTAAATCCTTTGGGTATAAACTGAGGAGTGGGATAACTGGGTCAAAAGGTGGGTCCATTCCAAGTTTTCTGAGGATTCTCCACACTGCTTTCCAGAGTGGCTGCACCAATTTGCAACTCTACCAGCAATGTAAAAGTGTGCCTGGGAAAAAGTAATCTTAAGAGAGTAACGTGTGAGTCGTGTTCAAGAAATGTGGCATTATACAAAGTTATGATGTGTATCTTCCAATCATACAAACCTCTCTCTCTCTCCAGAAACTTAAAAATACCAAATTTACTAAAGATAGATAAAATTTAATCTATCTCACAAACAGATACATGTGAAGTTAAAAATATTTAAGAGGTGGGTAGGTATTATCAACCAAGAACAGATTGGGTTGGCAGTACACTTTTCAACAAGAGCAATCGAAGCTCTGAGACAAGACCTACATCTTAAAAGTGCTAATTATTTCAACAGCCTTTACTCATGTCTGTAATAATAATACAATGCAGGGTTGTAATTGAAGTGTTCTAAAGTTCATGTAATATTTGGGAGGAAGGTGAAACTTTCTGCTTTATTAAATGAGATGTGAGCATTAAAAGTTAAAGGTAACTACAAAAAATAGAAAAAAAATTTAAAAAACTATAAAAAAGAGTGAAATATTATGCATAGAAATAGTTGGATAAATTAAAAGCATAAAATGAAATGATCAATAAGTTTAAATGTACCAGTGGCTAAAACAGATATTAATGCACTCAGCTGGTAGTTAAAGATTCTGACAGTCTCCTCCCTCTTCAGGCCAATATTGCATCACCCTTGCTGAATCACCTTATCATGTCACAAGTAGCAATGATTTGTTCTTCAAGTGCTGCTGCACGGTCAGATTCAAGAGTCCTCTGCTGCTCTGGTTTCAAAAAAACAAAACTAATTTCCTAAGGACTTCCACTGCTTGGAATGGCAAGCAAAATATATATATATTAAAAATATATTTTTTTATTAAAAAGGGAGGGGAGGGGTATGTGGGTAGGAAGGATGGTAGAATGACTTAAACATTATTACCCTATGTGCATTTATGATTACGTGACTGGTGTAAATCTACATCATGCGCAACCAGAATGAGAAGTTATGCTCCATGTATGTGTGATGTGCCAAAATGAATTGTCATGTATAACATATTTGAACAACAACAACAAAAAAAAGGGAAAAATTCCTTACCTTCAACTAGGATGTCTTGTCCTCATTTTAACACTGAATATTTCAATTCCCCAAACTCTATAATATTGCCGCTTATTGTGAAAAAATATTTTAATCCCATGATAAATCCAATGAATCGACAATAGTATAACATCAAGCAAATAAAATGGTGGGTCAAAGTGAGTAAAGAATCGTTTATTAATTTTTTCCTTAATTGCTTCTTGAACAAATAATTTTATTGTTTGTTAAATAAATAATTGAGAAATCCATCTCATGTGCTATTCTAGGCCTAGGGATACAGTGGTAACTATGCACATGTGTCTCCTACATACATTCTTGTGGCACGGAGAAACAAGAGGGAGAAAGAGCATAAGCAGCTAAGCAAATAAATGTACAAAATAATTTATGACAATTTGTGAAATGAAGAAAATGAAATGTAATATGGCTCAGAAGAGAAATACATGAAAAGGTAGTGCATGAATAACACAGAACAAATCAGCTCAGCAAGACTAGAGAAGATACAGCTACATCAATGTTCACTGCTGCTCAATTCACCATAGCCAGATTGTGGAACAAACCTAGATGCCCTTCAGTTGATGAATGGATAAAGAAACTGTGGCATATATATACAATGGAATATTACTCCGCCATGAAGAATGATAAAACTATGGCATTTGCAGGCAAATGGATGAAACTGGAGAATATCATGCTAAGTGAGATAAGCCAATCTCAAAAAACTAAAGCACGAATGATATCGCTGATAAGTAGATGAGGACATATAATGGGGGGTAGGAGGGGTTAGGGTTAGGGTTAGGGTTAGGTTTAGGATTAGGGTTAAGGAGGGGGGCAAGAATGGAGGAAGGAAGGACTGTATAGAGGGAAAAGAGGGGTGGGAGGGGTGGAGGGGAAGGAAAAAAATAACAGAATGAATCAAACAACATTACCCTATGTAAATTTATGATTACACAAATGGTATGCCTTGACGCCATGTACAGAGAAACAACATGTATCCCATTTGTTTACAATTAAAAAAAGAATCTTGATATAAAGGAATACTGAATATTTAAGACTTTGTGTGAACTTGTCATATTCCAGCAAGAGAAAGGCTCTAAATTTGACTAGAATTTAGTAAATAGGAGAAAACTGGTGAGAAACAAATTCAAAGAAGTGGGGTGGGGAGGCAAAATACAGACCCATGGTAGGCCATTGCTAAGAAGTTTGAATTACAGTCTAGGGAAATAGGCTTGGGGGTCAGTGGAAAGTTTTAAGCAGTAGAGTGATATTATCTGGTTTTGTCATAAATTCCTTGGCTACTGGAAAATGGAGGAGTTAAAACTGGGAAGTCAGTTTTTTAACTTTCTAGGCAAGAACTGGTGGTCATTCATACCAAAGAGCAGGTGGCATTGGAGAAACTTGGATGGATCTGGAATATTTTTTGAAGATAGAATCAACAAAATTTACTGATGGATTACACATAGGTAGTGAGTGAAAGAAAGAAAGAAGGACAATTGCTGGTTTGGTATTTTAGTAACTGAGTGAATTTTAGTGATATTTACTGAGATGGCCAAAACTGGTAGCAAATTAAATACAGGTTTAATAAGTATATGTGTTAGTTGTGCCGGTTTTAGTTTAGTCATATTGGGTTATGATGTTTCTTAGTTATGTGAATATAAATGTGTAATAGGAAATTGACTGTGGAAATCCATAGTTCAGTGGAGATGTGAGTGTTGGAGACACACAGTGGAAATCATGATCACCATATCTTTGGATGTGGGAATTGGAGAGTGTCAAAGAGAATAGCGGAGGGCTTAGGACAGAGCTGAGAGAATTCATATTAAGAATGGCAACCAAAGACAAAGTATAATTCAGGTACACTGGGCTTAGCAAGATGGGAGGATTTTTTTTTTTTTTTTAGGTATTTCTCAACTTGCTACTTTATGCCACATTCTGTACATTTGCTCCAATGAACCAAACTGACTGACTTATAGTTTTCATTCCATAAAAATAACACTTCTTTCTCCATCATTTCTGGATTCATAAAATTCCATTAGAACTTTAATAGTTTATCAATTCCAACCAGTTCCTTATTTTTTCAATAGGTAAACGTTTCATAGAAGAATATTCATCTTCTTCCAATTTCTTTCAAAATCCAAAATCTACATACAACTTCTTCAATAGGAGAAAAATGACATCATGGTATTATTTTCTCTGAATTATGTATTTCCAGAAGAGATGAAAAATTCCCAACATAGTTGCAGCATCACATTGTTTAATTTACTTTTTTTCTTTTATCTTTGCAAGTTCTACCTGCACATGGAAAACTGCAATGGACTTTTTTTTTTTAAAATATATATACATATATATTTCAGTTGTTGATAGACCTTTATTTTATACATTTCTTCATATGCAGTGCTGAGGACTGAACCCAGTGCCTCACACATGAAAGGCAAGTGCTCTACTACTGAGCCACAACCTCAGTCTTGCAATGGACTTTTAATTAAGGTGATGGGTTCTCAGGTTTCTTTTCTGTTACCCATCACTACAGATGTTTTAGGCAAAGCAACAATGTACATTTAATACCAGATAGAAGAAGCAAGTCAAAAGTAAAGAAAATCATTAGAATCTATTTAATTCTAAATAAAATAAGACTATGTAGATAGATGCCACTTTAAACAAATTTCACAGGCAACATTGTGCTCCAAGGCATACTTTTATAAGACTAGCCTTGGTAAATTTGTTTCCATTTCAATTAATAAAATTATAAATTTGGGATCTGTGTTTCAAAAAAGTTATAATTTGGACTTGTGCAATACTGGACTATGTTAAGGCAAAATAAAGCTGTAAATAAAACATGTTCTCTAGAAGCTATTATTGTGGTTTGTACAAAATTGAGTTTTAGGCTCTTTAACTTTGGAGAGATAGTTTAACAAAATGCTTTTTCCCTAATTTTCATTATTTTTTACATTTAAAATATTTCTCCAACTCTGAAATCATTTTAATGTAGCCTGTGGAAATCATACTGTTTGTCCTTTGGCTTTTCTCTTTTTTGAGATAATTTGTAATTTGCTAACACATTCTAAACAGTACAGCTTTGCATAATTTCTGAATGTTTAATCTATTTGTCTTCCAAAAATTAGCAAACTTTTCATTTAATTTTGCCATTATTTTCATTTTACGTCAAAACATTTTCCTTGTGCATTAAAAATGTATTTGGATAACTTTGGTTTGACTATGAAGGCCTAATATAAAATTTATCTTTATACTCTCTTTACAGAAACAAAAGATATTGAAATCTGAAAGGCTAAAACAAGATTTCAAGGAGAATGTTTACATACTAAGAAGACAAATGTTTTAAAAACACATTAAAAAATTCCCCTGAAAATTCCTGTTTAAAAGATGGTAAGAACCAATTATTCTTTGACCTGAATGCTTTCAACTGGGGTTATGAACAGCCAAAATCTGTCCCTTTTTTGTCTTTTACTCCCAATTAGAACTAGTTTTGGAACAATAAACTTGAAGTAAACACTGAGTGTGGTTTCTATGCAAGGAAGAAATAAATTGAATAGAAGAAGAGAGATGAGGAGAGAGCTGGGTGCTTAAAAAAAATCAGCCTTAAGAAATAGTATGAAAAGTGTTCTCCATTTTTGCTACAAACTTCTACTTTTTTACTGAATTCAAGACATTTACTCTTTTTTTTTTTTTTTTTTCCCAATGGAGGTCAGTCTCTTTCTTTTCAATTCCAAAGTGATTAGATAAGGGGAAGAATTTGATATGTTCTTGAGTTTTTAATACCACCCTCAGAAGTAAGGGGATTAAAGCAAGTCTGTGAGAGCATGAACCAGGTCTCAGAAGTTGGATACTGGGGGAAAGTGTTTGTAGAGAGGGAAAATTATTAATGAACAAGTTTCTAGGGGAGATAAGAAAGGGTATTTTGAGAATCAGTGATCTTAAAAAATATATCTGGTATAAACTCTTTCTTGCTTTGCCTCCCATCTCTATAAGCTGTATCCTGAAAATTTTCAGTTAGCTATAAGAAGAAACTTATAGGATAGTTAAATAATACTAGAAGAAATAGAAGATTTTAATTTTTATACACATTTTAAGTTACCCTGTTGGATGAGCTACCAAGAGGTGGGGCTAAATTGGTTAATTTTAAGATATAGAATCCCAAATTCCATGAATAGATACCATGAGAAAACTTTAGCAATACAGACAAGAAAAAACACAGGCAATTTATGGAATCAGTACACTGCTTGAGTCATTACTGTTCTTTTATCTTTGCTTTGCTTTTTTTTTTTTTTTTTTTTTTTTTTTTTTTGATTTTTAAACATCCTGACAGCAAAGGAAATGATGATTTGTGAAAATTTGGTATCCCTTTCTTAAGATTCTGGATCAGTTGGGGAATGTACTCTTGAACCAACAAAACCTAAAACAAATGAAGCACCACTTATGAAGAAGCATTTAAGAAAATCACAAGGATGACAAGCAATTTTTCCCACTCACCTATGATTTTCCTATGTACACGTTGTGTTTATAAATATATTCTTATTGAGATACATACTTGGGGATGGGAATGTAGCTCTAGATCAGCAGCAGAGCACTTGGCCAGCATGCTCAAGGCCCTGGGTTTGATCCTCAACACCACACACATATACACACACACACAGTTCAACCTGAGATTCATGGTTTATACTTGCATTACCTATTTATTCAGAGTCCTAGAACATTATAATAAAATATGAAAATTCAATATCACTCTCATTCTGGGGATGCAATTCAGTTAAAAAAAAAAAAAAAGAATGATTTTCATCAGCTTTCACTTATGTCCGTAAATGCTGGGATAAAAATGTAAAAAAAAACCACAATTATTGCATTAAGAGGCATTATGTTAAGGAAAGAAGAGAGATTTAGAGTTTTAAGCAGAACTTAGTTTGAAAATTAACACTACTGCCCACCAGTTTTTTACTTTAGGTTGTGTTCCTCATCTTTAAAAAGGGAAGGTTGTGAAGATTAAAGAAATAATGAACATAAGCCATCCCTCACATTGCCTGGCACAAAATGAAGTCCTCAGTCATTTTGTATTTTCTTTCTCTTATTACTCTAAGTATTTTCTTTTAAGCAATTGAAATTTCCCAATTTGGATATTCTTATGTGGTTTGCTAGAGAATTTTTTGAATATTGCTTCATATGTTGCAAAATATAGTAAGGCTTTTAACCAATATTTGTCCAGAAAATAGGAGACCATACTTTGGCCAAAAGTTAGACAAAATTATTATAAATATACTTTTTCTGAAATATGTTTTTGCTCCACTCTGGAATATTCCTGTTTGACAAAGATGGATAAATATTCTCATATTAAGATTTCTGATTTTAATAGAAAGACAAATATATATGAACTGAGCTTATCTCAGTATATCATTCCTATAGTATTTCTTATAAAGTCAAGACCCATGATAGCATTGTCATTTCTACCATATATGTAATGTCTTCAACAATAACTGACAGGAATTTTTTATTATATTTATCTTTGAATTTATGTGGAAATTTAGGTCATTTTAATAGTATGTTTGAATGTTTTATTTTATTTTGAGCTTTTCCAAATCTGGAACTGTGTGCTTGGTCTACTAGTAACAGAGTTCTGATATGAAAATTCCCTACTACAACTATTCAGCAATGTTGAATGAATATAACTTTTTAAAACATCCAGAAAATCACATTAAATTAATTCAAGATAAGTAACACATCTGGTGAATAAATAGAAGCAAATTTTAAAAAGATCTCAAGGGAGACTGCCACGACTCAGAGCACACAAATCTTTTACAGGGGGAAACAAAACCCTCACTAAAGATGAGTTCACAATATAAAAATTATAAACCACAGGAGTAAAGGAACCCATTATCATAGGGGAGAATAAGCAGTTACCACAAGCAGAAAAGTTTATATTCTAAAAATATTAGAAAGACTCAGGACTGATTACTTTCAATTCCTAATAGAGTACCAAGGGAGCAGTTGATTTTCAAATTTAGTGGATGACTGGATCTCAAAGATTTTATCCCATACATAAACTAGTACTTCAGGTTAAAAAAATTCCCACAGTTTCAAATATTTTTTCAGCCATACAAGCTAACTAAAATGAAGAGAAAAAAAAACTTCCATCTATATTGATTCAAAGTGTTTTAAAGAATGTGAGTGATTGAAATGTAAAGTTTGCTACCTGTAAAAGGAAAATATAACTCATTTAAAAATCTGTTATCAAACACATTTGTAAGATAACACAGCACAGTGAAAATTACAGTTAGGTTCATGTAGTGACCTTATACAAATTCAGTAAGTACTAGATTTTTTTTTTAAAAGACAGCATTAGTTGTTTAGATGAATGAAGTGGGTATCTTGACCAGAGGTTACTGGCACAAATCAATACACCTCAATATGCATTCAGTACATATTGTATTTCAGTAACAGGTACTTGAAATTCAGTACATAGCTTTGCTATAAATCACAGACAGAAATTATATTAAAAGAAAGTTAGTTCTGTGATTTGAACTGAGAAATCAATGGAAATGTACACCAAGGATAAAATACTTTTAGACATATATCAAGAAGGATGATTTGTGTCCTTGCCATTCATATTTCATATTCTTGTATACCACATCCAGCTTATGTTGGATCCTTTCCCTGCCTCTCTTTTCCTACACAGACAATCTTTTAAATATACACGCATTGTGCACTGGGAAGAAATTCACATGTGATCCTTATTAAAAATATAAGAAGAGCAAAATCTAGAGCTGTAACCTAAGAAATTCCTTGAGCTGCTGGTGTGTGGAGGGCAGGCATTTGTGGGGTGGGGTGAGGGAGTCTTGAGATGGAGAGATGTAAGGATTATTAATTGGGGAAGATACCATAAAACAACTCTGACTCTGGTTAACCGAAGTGGTATTTTAGTTTTCTATTATATGTACACACTCACTGTAGGTTTAACTAATGTCATTTTACTACTTATATTACCCCACTTCCTGCACCTTCCAATATGCTTGCTTGTGTACACATGCATGTGTACATACACAAGAAACGTGGTCAATAGAGCTCTGAAACCACAGCTGTGCTACAGGCAGAAGCTGCTGTGATGAACTAAGTGATGTTCAGTGACCTAAATTGGGGCTTAGAATAAGTGGGTGCGTGCATGCCTTCATCAGATAAAAAGTAGGCCAAATATATATGTTTACTTTCTTCCTACCACAGCTGCAAAACCTCTTTGTGTATGTGTGTGTGCATGACTATAAAAATAAATATGCCATTAACCTGAAAAACAAATGAACCATAAGGTGGGTTGCCATCAAAATAGACATGAAATGGATTAAATATTAAACTCCAGACTGGGACATATTTTGTGTTTCTTTTCAATTTCCAGTAATACATTAGGATACACAATACATTCCCTGAGGATATGTGGCCTTGCCTGTTCTTTTCATGGTAACAAAGAAAGGGTTGACAACAAAGACTTTTGTCTCACAGAACTGCGCTTTCTAACATTACTGCTCAAATATAAAATAAAATCCTAGGCTGGAGAGCTGTTATTTTCTTAAGAATTCTGTGGATTTGTATAAAAATAATACCTATGAATATCACTGTGAATAGCCATACGTATCTAAACAAAAGCAACCAAATTACTCCTTTTCTCTAAAATATGATAGGATAAAATACAATGCACTCACTACATGAGCATCAATGAAATCATTAAATCTGAAGCAGAAAGAGCCTTTCCATAACATTTCAAAAATTATAACTAAACTTTCACATGCTGGAAAGTTGAAAGGGAGTGTTCAAGCATCTGACATCTAAGAACAGGACTTGAACAGGTAACTTCCATTTCCAAAAGAGACAAATGGTAGAAGTCCTGGCATTCGAGATTGAGAGTGTTTCTTTTAATGTTGTAAATTAACCAAATAATTCAGAACAACACAATTTCAACATGATGCAGAAAGTGATTCCTAGGGGATTACATATGAGTTTTTGAAAAAGTTCTCTGTGAAAGGAAGTAAATTATCAAGTCTATAATGAGTCTATAACCCTGCAGGGAAAAGGGCACATGAAATCATTTCAAGGAACACTGTCATCTTACAAATGAAGAAACTGAGGCCAGGACAAAGTCAGCAAACTATACCAGACTATGAAATGAATTTTAAATCTTCTGACAAGAAGTTGGGGGTTCTTTCTGCTATGTCTAGGTTTCCGTAAAAGAAAAGATTAGACAGAAAAGGAAATTATACCATCAAATTTCAGATATAACATGATTTTACCTGCAAATCATGTAGATATCACTTTTTTTGTTCCAAATGATCTAGAATCAATTTGTTTTATAAGTAGAAACTAGACATACTTTTGTATCTTAATATTCATGCTTTTTTTCTCTCAATTTGATATTTGTTATAAAGAATAAGCATCATGTGATACCATCTCATATCTGAGACCCCAGTACCCACTGCAGTCATGCTCAATGTTCTCTGGATGTGACCTTGTATCATTTGACCTTCCATTGCTGAAACTAGCTGCCATGCTGCCTCCTGGCATGCAGCCCTTTCAGGTCTCCTGCCCAATATGATTATTATTTCGGTTTATTCCCTTCCTCATTCATCTTCCTTTTTCATTTCCCAGAGCTGCTTTGCCTGTCATGGCCACTCTGATCAAGGACATTATCTCATCTTGGCCTCCCCAGGAAGAGGTTTATCTCTGTTACTCTTCAAATTCCACATTTCACCCCAAAATTGTCTTCATCCACACCCATGTTCATTCTCTTAACTAAATTGTTTTCTTAAACATTATTTTTTCAGAGGACCAACCAACTTCACCGTTCTTATGCACCATCCATCAAAAGAGGACCTATCTTCTGGGTAAATAATTTCAAATGTTTGATACGATAATCTGATAAATCAATAAATCTAATAAATCAATTGGCATATAAATGTTAGAAATCTCTGGAGTTAACTTTTGGAACTCTCAAGAACCTCAGAACACAGTGGCCTTAAAACAGGAAGGAACAGCATGAAGGACATTTCAGAAGAGGAAAGATCAGTTGAGGGTACAGTTTCACAGTGCCAGTTGGCAGTACACTACAAGTCATACCAAATTCGTCAAATGTCCCATTTTAATGTAGGGTTATTAATTCCATATAGTCATTTGTGATGAGGAAGGTCATTTTGAACAAACAAGTTACAAAATACCTTGAAGCATCTCATTTTCAATCATGTTTCCTCATTTAATAGGGTACTAATTAAAAAGGAATGATTTGCACATATAAAATTAAATAGAATGTTATTATAATGGACCATGTTGTCAGAATTTAGTTAACAAAGACTTATTCATTACTATGTTAAAAATGAACAAACAAGATGAGAAATTACCCCAAATATAAACTCTGTTTGGAGAAAGCCCATTAAGCTCAAATTCCCTATTTTCAACTGAACTTTGGTTGTAACCTCAATTCTATCCCTTTTTAACATTATGACCTTGGTTGATACATTAAATTTTCCAAGCTCTGATTTCCTTGTTTGTAAAGTAAGAAGAGGTGCTATCTGCCTCTGAGGAACATTATGAAGAATGAATCTGATAATACTTTTAAAGCACACTGTCTGTCACATGGTGGTCACTTAATAAATGACAGGTTTTATTACATTTCACTGAATTTGCCCTTCACAAGTAAGAGTGTAATTACTAATGTTGATGTAATTTTGGACTTCAGGAGACAAATTTGCATTTATAAAGAAGCAAGAGAGAGTATCCATGGAAAGAGTAGAATTTTCCTTTGCAACAATTTTTTTCTTCTTTTCTACAGATGTGTACTGCACAACTCAACTGAGAATTCACCTCCTATTATTTAAAACAATGTTTGATTGGATTCAAACTATCTTCAGACATCCTCTCAAAGGACAATCCAAACTCTTCAATTATCTTTTTTCACATACATCTCAAAAGGTATTTTGAGTGCCTGAAAGGCCATAATTCTTTTTCCCTAAAGTTCTGAATTCCATCTGATGAAGTTATTACACTCTGCAGAGCAGCTCCATGTCACAGAAACAATAGCTTAAATTAACCTCTCACTGCCTTCAGTCAGGGCCTTTCTTTTCCTTCATAAAAGTTAATTTAATGCTTTTGAAAGAAGAAAGATTGGCAGGGATGGAGAATTAAGGTCTTTGCGTCATCAAAAAGGTACTGACTAGAATGAGTGGCAATACTCTTAAAATTGTCTACAGAATCTCAACTACGTTTAAGAAAGGACTGTCTTAAGGGATTAGTGGTAATTGCGTCTTCCTGGTACTTTTAGTCCATGGAATCATCTAGGGATGAAAATTAGAGCTATAGAACAAGGGAGTGTTAGTTTTAAATTCTTTAAAAAAAAAAATCACTGTCCTCAATTTGTTGTTTTTTTCTGACAGAGATTGGCACCACCACCATATCAAAGTAAATGAAAGAAAGAATTTTGTTAGGACAATTACCCTCAAAAGTCTTAAAAAATTATTAGGGGGCTGTCATTAGGAGGTTATGTTAATTTTTTTCCCCTCAGAGACATGGGAGGGAGACAGGAATGATCTCATGGAATTTAATGGGAAGGGGGATATATATGAAACAACCAATCGCCACAACCAACAACAACAAACAATATACGAAAATTTAAAAGGTACTTTCCGGACTGGCATTGTGAGTATGTGACTATGTAGTTGCATAGGGTCCTGTCTTTAGAAGGTCCCTGAATTTGGTTTAATGCTATGCTGTTGTCTTCCTGAAATTTTCAGTAATTTTTTCAGCAAGGGTACCACATTTTCATTTTGCACTGGAATGTGGAAATTATGTAATCACTCTTATTAAGATAGCAGTGAGTTCTAAGAAGTAGTGAAAACACAGTACAAGAGAGAAAGACAGGGGTCATGAGTCACAAAGTTATTTCTGATGACACCAGAAAAGACCTTTCTGATGAAGTGATTTATGAGCCAAGGATTACAGCATTTTCTAAGCTACTGGATTTTACTCTGGTCTCTGACAAGCCACTGAACTAATTTATTAAGTCAAATGAAAACAGATATTGATTTAACACCCTTTCTGTGCAAGAATCCATAAGATTATTCCTTAAGGATTAGTAGGATACAGTTCTTGCCCTGATTTTCAGGTGAAAAACAAAGTATTTAGGTAGTTCTCAATATGCTCTGTAAGAGAGACACTCAGAGTATTCCAGAAGATGGAAGAAGTGGAAGAGAGAACACACATTTGGGATAGTAAGAGAAACCTTTTAAGGAGAGGAAGTAGGATTCCATTACTACAGTTAGAAGAATGGGTAGAGAAGGTGGGACTTCCTTGCAGGGAGGGAACGACATACTGAAGGCCCAGAAGCAGAAAAGCAGAGCATCTTTTCCAGTAACAGTGAGTAATAGGTAAGTTGTGTTACAGAATAGGATGAATCAGGAAAATATTAAAAAATAAAAGCCTGTGCCTCCTATCTCCTGCTTTTCACACCTTCACCTAATGAATTACCATGTCTACTGATGCTCTTCTGAATATCTCTGGATGTTTCTTGACTGCACTGCCTCAACTTGACTTCCAGCCTCAGCAGCTCACTCCTATCAGACTGCCTCAACCTTCCAACTGGTCAGTATGACTCCTGTCAGGCCTCTTCTCCAGGTCAATTCTTCTGTCTGAGATCAAAGATTTTGTTCTAAAATGAAAATCAGACCATGCCAATCTTGAGTTTGAAATCTTCCAGTTCAATGTAAGGAGTGATGTCTTGATTCTGTTATGAGACAGAATAAGATTTGAGTCCTCCTATTTAATTGCTGTGCTATTTAATGAGTTTTTTAGCCTTTCTGATTCCCGTTTTCCTCACGAGGAGGTGCTGACACTTAAATAAAATATCTATGTAAAGTGATATCACAGCCTGATTGAGATAGGGAGCAGTGAATGTTATTCCTGTCAGGAGACAGTCAAATTTTGGGGGGTGGATTTAAAACTCTAAATGAACTGGGCTTTGGTTTCCTCTCTGATGTCACACAGCTTTAGTCTATACTTCCAAAAACTCAGCTACATGAGGCATCCTCCCTCTTCTCTAAGATGTTAACATTCTGTGCCTTCTTACTGGGGATGTTTCTCTTCCCTTACTCATCTCATTTCTGTAATCTACTGTTGCCATTCGATGTGAACAGAAACTCAGACACTGATTGGTTCAGGGGCTTTTCTAAGTCACATACATAGTGTGTAGCAAAATAAAGTCTTAAATTAACTTGCACTGGTTCAAATCTCCTGCCCATTTCTTGTACCTTTTGTCTCACAAGTATTAGATATTCTGTGGGAAAATATTCATTTCTTTTTCAACACAACTACACTATTCTCAAAATATGCATTGTCACCCTGCCTGCCCCTTCTGTGGAAAACTAAGCAGTGAGAGCTGTGTATGTCAAGGGAAACCATTGACCAAAATAAACCAATGTCCAAAAATCTGGACATACCCTCTCCCTCTCCCACAATAACCCTCAAGGTTTCTGAGTAGTGGGGCTATTTGTCAATGGTGTGGAGGGAAGTCGAGGTAGTCATGTTGAAGTTTCACTTGCTTTGACCCTAATGTGGCTGCTATAGAAGCAGAGGTTGTTATTTTTTAAGCTTTTAGGGAAAGCTGTCATAGATAAAAATTTAAATGGAATGTTAATCTTCTTGGTGAAATTAGAGTTTTAATCTTAAAGTCTGGGCTAAAGTATGTTCAGATTGATATAGATTCACTGCACAAACATCAATAATTTTTCATTATGTTAAAATCAATCCCAATTTTACATGCAAACAGCACATTCATGTAAAAAACTCTGAGGTCTGTGTTCTACAACAAATACACTTATTTTGGAACCCTGCAAATGTAAAAACATTTGGAACAGCTGCATGCGCTCCTTGCTAAGGATAAAATAATTTTGCTTTGAAGTCTCCAATCCTAGAAAAATCCAGTTCATACTTTCTAATTAGCCATCGCTACTTGGGACTCAGGAAGGGGGAACATTGAAAGAATCCTGAAGGAAAGTTAGGTTTAAAATACCACAAAATTTAATTAAAAGCATATGAAACTATATATGGAAGTGTCAAATATTCATAGTGCTATGTAACATGCTTCCCTTCTTTGAAAAACAGTTGAAATTAGTAGGTTGTTTAATCTCTTCAAGTTTTCTTGCCTATAAAATGAGATTGACAGGGTCAGCCTTGCCCACACTCCAGAATTAGTGTCAGGATTAAATAAAGCAGTCAGTATGAAAGAACTTTGAACACTGCAAACTAACTGAATACATTGTGAAATCATGTCATGCTGGAACATGAATATAAACCCTTCAACTCTTTTCAACTGTTTAAAAAAAAATCCACTAAAGACTTTTTTCAGATTGTCACCTGATTTTTTTTTGCCTTATCTAATGTTGTTTCTCCTGTTCACAAAAATGCTCTAAAATTAATTTTTTCCATGAAATAGTCCCTAACTCTTTCATTAAATGGTTTACATTTATCCTCTCTCATCTAAAAGTTCTGATTTTCAATTTGTTTTATATTACCCCTTGAAGTCCATTCTACCTGGGTTAATATTGCCACTTGTATCTAGTTACAAGTCCTTTGGAACAGATCTATTTCACCTTGCCCTGGGTGCTCAGCACAATGCTGAGCACAAAGGACATATCCAGTAATAACTCTCTGAATGGATTAACTCAGCCTTTGGGAAGGTGGTCTGGTTTTCCTATTCTCCATCCAGATGGTTATTTAAAGGGTATGATTTCTTCTGCCTGAAAGGAATCTCACCCCAAATTAGGCACGTAGACTAACACCATGATCATCTATGGGTCCAAGTTTCTCTTGCACTTTAACTTATTAACAATAAAAGCACTTGTCAAAAGATCAATGTTCAATTAGTGACATAAATGTGTGGACTCTGTCATTAGACTGATTTAGGTTACTATTCAACATTCTCTAATTGTAAGCCACGCAACTTTTGGAAGTTCCGTAGCTATTTTGTGTCTCAATATACTTATCTATGAAATGTGGATACTATTATTAGCCACAGCAAGATACAAGTGTGAAATGACATAGTGGATGCACTTTTGGCTATGAGTGTTATTAATGTCCATACTTTAAGTTACCTAAGCAACTCATTCATTTACCCACTTACTGGGTATACAAATAAGGGTTAAAGATTGTCTTTGCTTTTAAGGACTGAAAGTACGATCAGGTCTTTAATTTGATCATTAGTAATGAGGGCATGTTTGAAACAGACTATAAAGGAGCAGAGGTGAAAAAATGACCAATTCTGTGTGGAACTTCAAAAGAGGTAGGATAGAAGAGCCATATTGGGCTTTTAGTTGATAAGCAAGATTATTTTAATAAATAGAAAGAATGCTGAAGAAGAAAAGAACTTTCCAGATAAGGTATTGGTTAATAGTAAGTCTAGACTTTGCAGAATATTTTGTGCAAAAACCTAATGAGAATAAATAAATATATTGCAGAGGATTCTATTGTGTAATTTATGTTAAGACCAGCTTCATGAATTCTAAAGATAGGCTAATTTTCTCTCTTTCTCTCTCTCACACACACACACTAATACATATGTATATAGCTGTAGATGCAGATATGTACCTAGCTAAAAAAGAAATATACATATATAGGTATATGTGTACGTTTAAAACTAAATAATGATATAATATTGAATATGAAGATAATCTTGTAAAAATATATTCAGATAATTAAAAATTCAAAATTCTATCAGATTTAATCAAGCTGTTCCTGCACAATATAATAGAAGTAGTTTTTGACTAGCTTACGATCTACTTATCTCATCATATTTAATTCATATTCTATAGAGTTATTTTAACAGATATTCAGTAGTTATATTTTAGTTACAGGTGAAAGTAATTCTTATATATTTCTGAAATAAAATATCAATGCAATATCAGCCTCATAAACTTGAAAGTTTCAAGATGTCTACAATTTTGCTGAAAATAAGTATGTTTAGGGAAAGAAACAATACGTACATTATTTAGAAATTTTAACAAAAGCAGTATATGTACTTTTTTCATAGTTTCAGTGTTACAACAAACATAAAAATCTGGTTCATTAATTATTTTAATTTGCTAAAGATATTTTATGGATAGACTTCTGTTAATAAAACCAGCAAAATTAGAACTTGCCATACATGTCTTCACATGCAGTGAAGAACACCTTATTCAGATGATTACAAGGAAAATCAAACAACTATCAGAGACTTGTATTTGAAAACAATTGATTTTGAGACAACAACCAGGCCCCGCAGGACCCCTGGCTGGACTGAATGAGCCCCATCTTCAGGATCCCTCAGCCTGACCGATCATTCCCTGCCTGTGGGGCCCTCACATCAACTGACTGCTCCCTGCTGCCAGGACCCCCAGAACAACTGACTGTGCCCTATCACCGGGACCCCAGACTGACTGATTGCAACCGGCCTCCATGATCCCACAACCACACCAAACACATCTGACTTCCAGGACCCCTGCCTGACCAACCACACCCTGCCTCCAGGACTTCCAGCTGACCACATCCACACCCCGAAATGCAGCTCACCATTTGCCAACACATTTGGAAGCCAGAGCAGCCATCTTGGATAATCCTGGAAGCCGAAGGTCTGATCTTCAGGTGGGGCAAAACCCATCCTGAGATGCCTGCTGGAGGCTTGAAGCTCATTGTCAGGTACCTCTCATGCATCAGGCTACTGAACTCTGGGAGGTTTCATTATTATATGACTGTTATACTCTAGATTTTCTTTTTTCTCCTTATTGACAAAATTTAATATTTTATTTCTTTACTTTTCTTGCTCTCTTTTCCTTTTGTTTACCTGTTCCCTCAGAGTCTCTTTCTCCCTTTTTTGCATGCTAACATCCAATTGCTTTTGATTACACTCTCACCCTTTCTATTATCTAGAACTTCTGTATATTCTTTTCTTATCCCATTAACAGCCACATTCTACATCCCTTTGCATCCTCATTGTCCTCCATTTGAAACTGCAGACCTTATTGCAAATCTGTTTTGCTGAAGATAATATTTGAACTCATTCTGTTTATTATGATAATTTTGTTATTGTCCTCATAGGGGCTATTTGGTCTAGGATTGCATAGTGTCTGAATTGGGCACTGCTAATATTGATCTCCTCTTAAAGAAAGGGTTTTGGAGAACTATAGGGCCACTATAAACCTATAGGGGGAAATCTGCAATACCCCAGATCTGCACTGCTAGAGGGGAAGATACATGAACAACACGAAAAAAACAAGGGAAGAAAAAGATCCAAAGAAATCTAGATTCCATATTGATAGAATCCAATGACAGTATGTTAGAAGAAATGTCAGAAAAGGACTTCAGATTATACATGATTAAGGTGATTTGTGAAGCAAAGGATAAGATAAGAGAGCAAATGCAGGCAATGAATGATAATACCAATAAGCTGAAAGAGCAACTGCAGGAAGCAAAAGATCATTTCAACAAAGAGATAGAGATTCTCAAAAAAATCCAAATGGAAATCCTTGAAATGAAGGAAACAATAAACCACATGAAAAACTCAATGGAAAGCATCACCAAAAGACTAGACCACTTGGAAGACAGAACCTCAGACAATGAAGACAAAATATTTAATCTTGAAAATAAAGTTGCTCAAACAGAGAAGATGGTAAGAAATCATGAAGAGAACTATGTTCCAAGAACTATGGAAAATCACGAAAAGAACAAATTTAAGAATTATTGGGATTGAGGAAGGCACAGAGATACAAACCAAAGGAATGAACAACCTATTCAATGAAATAATATCAGAAAATTTCCCAAACCTGAAGAAGGAAATGGAAAATCAAATACAAGAGGCTTACACAACACCAAATGCACAAAATCACAACAGATCCATTATAATGAAAATGCCTAACATTCAAAATAAAAATAGGATTTTGAAGGCTGGGAGAGAAAAGCATCAGATTACATATAGGGGGAGACCAATATGGATAGCAGCCGACTTCTCAACCCAGACTCTAAAAGCTAGAAGGGCCTGGAACAACATATTTCAAGCTCTGAAAGAACATGGTTGCCAACCAAGAATCCTATACCCAGCAAAACTAACCTTCAGATTTGAAGATGAAATAATATCATTCCATGATAAACAAAAGTTAAAAGAATTTACAAATAGAAAGCCTGCGCCACAGAACGTTCTCAACAAAATATTCCATGAGGAGGAAATGAAAAACAATAATGGAGGTCAGCAAAGGGAGGAACTACCTTAGAGAAAAACCACTCAAAGGAGAAACAAAGCCAACTTAAAAACCAAAAATAAGCCAAATGACTTGGAATACAAATCATATCTCAATAACAACCCTGAATGTTAATGGCCTAAACTCCTCAATCAAAAGACATAGACTGGCCGAATGGATCAAAAAGAAAGACCCAATAATATGCTGCCTGCAAGAGACAGGCAGATCTCATAGAAAAAGACATCCATAGACTAAAGGTAAAAGGATGGGAAAAAGCTACCACACACACGGACTCAGTAAAAAAGCGGGGGTTTCCATCCTTATATCAGATAAAGTGGACTTCAAGCCAAAGATAGTCAGAAGGGATAAAGAAGACATTTCATACCGCTTAAGGGAACCATAAATCAGGAAGACATAACAATAGTAAATATTTATACCCCAAACAATGGTGCATCCCTGAACATCAAACAAATCCTCCTCAATTTCAGCAATCACATAGACCACAACACAATAATTCTGGGCGACTTTAATGCACCGCTATCACCACTAGATAGATCTTCCAAACAAAAACCAACCAAGGAAAACATAGAACTCAATAAAACAATCAATAACTGAGACTTAATAGACATATATAGAATATTCCATCCACCAATGAGCTGATTCACTTTCTTTTCAGCAGCACATGGAACCTTCTCAAAAATAGACCACATGTTATGCCACAAAGCAGCCCTTAGGAAATGCAAAAAAATAGAGATACTCCCTTGTGTTCTATCAGATCATAATAGACTGAGAATAGAAATCAATGACAAAATAAAAAACAGAAATTACTCCAACACCTAGAGACTAAATGATATGCTACTGAATGAAATTTGGATAACAGAAAAAATCAGGGAGGAGATAAAAAAATTCTTAGAGGTCAATGAGAATGATGATATAACATATCAAAATCTCTGAGACACTCTGAAAGCAGTACTAAGAGGAAAATTCATTGCATGGAGCACATTCCAGAAAAGATGAAAAGTCAACAACTAAATGACCTAACATTACAGCTCAAAGCCTAGAAAAAGAAGAACAGAATAACAGCAAAAGTGTAGAAGACAGGAAATAATTAAAATCAGAGCTGAAATCAATGAAATTGAAACAAAAGAAACAATTCAAAAAATTGACAAAACAAAAAGTTGGTCCTTTGAGAAAGTCAACAAAATAGGCAAACCCTTAGCTACACTAACAAAGAGGAGAAACTCAAATTACTAAAATTCGTGATGAAAAAGGAAATATTACTACAGACACCACTGAGATACAGAACATAATGAGAAGCTACTTTGAAAATCTGTATTCCAACAAAATAGAAACTACCGAAGACATTGACAAATTTCTAGAGACATATGCTCATCCCAAACTGAACCAGGAGGACATATGCAATTTAAACAGATCAATATCAAGCAATGAAATAGAAGAAGCCATTAAAAATCTACCATCCAAGAAAAGCCCAGGACCAGATGGATTCTCAGCAGAGATCTACAAGACTTTCGAAGAAGAACTCATTCCAATACTTCTCAAAGTATTCCAGGAAATAGAAAAGGAGGGTACCCTACCAAACTCATTCTATGAAGCTAATATCATCCTCATACCCAAACCAGGCAAAGACACATCACGGAAAGAAAATTTTAGACCAATATCCTTCATGAATATAGATGCAAAGACCCTTAACGAAATATAGGCAACCCATATCCAAAAGCATATTAAGAAAATTGTGCACCACGATCAAGTGGGGTTCATCCCTGGAATGCAAGGATGGTTTAACATCCGTAAATCAATAAATGCACTTCATCATGTCAATAGACTTAAGGATAAGAATCATATGGTTATTTAAATTGATGCAGAAAATGTGTTTGACAAAATACAACACCCCTTCATGCTGAAAACACTAGAAAAAATAGGGATAGTAGGAACATACCTGAACATTGTAAAGGCTTTTTATGCTAAGCCCATGGCCAACATCATTCTTAATGGAGAAAAACTGAAACCATTCCCTTTAAAAACGGGAACAAGACAGGGATGTCCTCTTTCATCACTTCTATTCAACATTGTCCTCGAAACTCTAGCCAGAGCAATTAGGCAGACCAAAGAAATTAAAGGGATACGAATAGGAAGAGAGGAACTTAAGCTGTTACTATTTGCTGATGACATGATTCTATATTTAGAGGACCCAAAAACCTCCTTCAGAAAACTTCTAGACCTCATCAATGAATTCAGCAAAATAGTAGACTATAAAATCAACACACATAAATTTAAAGCATTTTTATATGCAAGCGACAAAAAAGCTGAAAGGGAAATGAGGAAAACAACTCCATTTGCAATAGCCTCAAAAAAAAAAAATACTTGGGAATCAATCTAACCAAAGAGGTAAAAGATCTCTACAAGGAAAACTACAAAATATTGAAGAAAGAAATTGAGGAAGACCTTAGAAGATGGAAAGATCTCCCATGTTCTTGGATAAGCAGAATTAATATTGTCAAAATGGCCATACTACCAAAAGTGCTATACAGCTTCAATGCAATTTCAATTAAAATCCCAATGACGTACCTTACAGAAATAGAGCAAGCAATTATGAAATTCATCTGGAAGAATAAGAAACCCAGAATAGCTAAAGCAATCCTTAGCAGGAAGAATGAAACAGGGGGTATCGCAATACCAGATCTTCAACTCTATTACAAAGCAATTGTAACAAAAATGGCATGGTATTGGCACCAAAATAGACAGGTAGATCAATGGTACAGAATAGAGGACACGAACACAAACCAAAATAAATACAATTTTCTCATACTAGACAAAGGTGCCAAAAATATGCAATGGAGAAAAGATAGCCTCTTCAACAAATGGTGCTGGGAAAACTGGAAAACTATATGCAACAGAATGAAATTAAACCCCTATCTCTCACCCTGCACAAAACTCAACTCAAAATGGATCAAGGACCTCAGAATCAGACCAGAGACCCTGCATCTTATAGAAGAAAAAGTAGGTCCAAACCTTCAACTTGTTGGCTTAGGAGCAGACTTCCTTAACAGGACTCCCATAGCACAAGAAATAAAAGCAAGAATCAATAACTGGGATAAATTCAAACTAAAAAGCTTTCTCTCAGGAAAGGACACTATCAGTAATGTGAAGAGAAAGCCTACAGAGTGGGAGAATATCTTTGCCACTCATACTTCAGATAGAGCACTAATTTCTAGAATCTATAAAGAACTCAAAAAACTCTACACCAAGAATACAAATAACCAATCAACAGATGGGCTAAGGAAATGAATAGACACTTCACCAAAGAAGATCAACAAGCAATCAACAGATATATGAAAAAATGTTCAACATCTTTAGTACTAAGAGAAATGCAAATCAAAACTACCCTAAGATTCCATCTCACGCCAATTAGAATGGCAATTTTCAAGAACACAAGCAACAATAGGTGTTGGAGAGGATGTGGGGAAAATGGTACACTCATACATTGCTGGTGGGGCTGCAAATTAGTGCAGCCACTCTGGAAAGCAGTATGGAGATTCCTCAGAAAGCTTGGAATGGAACCACCATTTGACCCAGCTATCCCACTCCTTGGCCTATGCCCAAAGGACTTAAAATCAGCATAGTACAGAGATACAGCCACATCAATGTTCATAGCTGCTCAATTCACAATAGCCAGACTGTGGAACCAACCTAGATGCCCTTCAATTGATGAATGGATAAAGAAACGGTGGTGTATTTATATATATATATATATATATATATATATATATATATATATGAATATATATATATATAGGAATATTACTCAGTTAAAAAGAATGATAAAATTATGCATTTGCAGGCAAATGGATGAAATTGGAGAATATCATGCTAAGTGAGATAAGCCAATCTCAAAAATCCAAAGGGCGAATGATCTCATTGATAAGTGGATGATGACACCTAATGGAGGGTGGGAGGGGGGCAGGAATGGAGGAAGGAGGGACTGTATAGAGGGAAAAGAGGGGCGGGAGGGGTGGGGGAAAGGAAACAATAACAGAATGAATCAAACATCATTACACTATGTAAATGTATGATTACGCAAATTATGCTGTTACTCCATGTACAAACAGAAAAAACATGTATCCCATTTGTTTACAATAAAAATAAATAAAAAAAAGAAAACCATTAAACACTCATTAATGGCATTTAGACGTAAGAAAAAATATGTTATGGGTAGAGAAACCATTTTTATTTGTTTATCAACATCAAGTTATAAATACTTGTGAAGACTGTGTTGCATTAAAATGCTCCTAATAATGTATGACCCAGCAGATACAAGACTTTGTATGTAGCATCTAATGGATAGTAAGGGAAGATATTTTTTCCTACATTACATAAAGAAGACATTTTTCTTATAGTAAATCTGATTACAACCAAGTTAATCACTTAAAATAGTGACTGTACAATCAATAAATGTCATTCACCATATCAATAGACTAAAAGTTAAGAATCACATGATTATTTCAATTGATGCAGAAAAAGCATTTGATAAAATACAGCATCCCTTCATGCTCAAAACACGAGAGAAAATTGGGGTAGTGGGAACATTCCTTAACATTGTAAAGGCCATCTATGCTAAGCCCATGGCCAATATCATCCTAAATGGTGAAAAACTGAAAGCATTCCCCCTAAAAACTGGAACAAGGCAGGGATGCCTTCTTTCACCACTTCTATTCAATATCGTTCTTGAGACTCTAGCCAGAGCAATTAGACAAACCAAAGAAATCAAAGGGATACGAATTGGAAAAGAGGAACTCAAACTATCCCTGTTCGCTGATGACATGATTATATATTTAGAGGAACCTGGAAATTCCACCAGAAAACTCTTAGAACTCATAAGTGAATTCAGTAAAGTAGCAGGTTACAAGATCAATGCTCATAAATCCAATGCATTTTTATACATAAGAGATGAATCTTCAGAAAGAGAAATTAGGAAAACTACCCCATTCACAATAGCATCGAAAAAAATAATCAATCAATCTCACAAAAGAGGTGAAAGACCTCTACAATGAGAACTACAGAACACTAAAGAAAGAAATTAAAGAACACCTTAGAAGATGGAAAGATCTCCCATGTTCTTGGATAGGAAGAATTAATATTGTCAAAATGGCCATACAACCAAAAGTGCTATACAGATTCAGTGCAATTCCAATTAAAATCCCAATGACGTACCTTGCAGAAATAGAGCAAGCAATTATGAAATTCATCTGGAAGAATAAGAAACCCAGAATAGCTAAAGCAATCCTCAGTAGAAAGAGCGAAGCAGGGGGTATCGCAATACCAGATCTTCAACTCTATTACAAAGCAATAGTAACAAAAATGGCATGGTATTGGCACCAAAATACAGGTAGATCAATGGTACAGAATAGAGGACACGGACACAAACCAAAATAAATACAATTTTCTCATACTAGACACAGGTGCCAAAAATATGCAATGGAGAAAAGATAGCCTCTTCAACAAATGGTGCTGGGAAAACTGGAAATCCATATGCAACAGAATGAAATTAAACCCCGATCTCTCACCCTGCACAAAACTCAACTCAAAATGGATCAAGGACCTCAGAATCAGACCAGAGACCCTGCATCTTATAGAAGAAAAAGTAGGTCCAAACCTTCAACTTGTTGGCTTAGGATCAGACTTCCTTAACAGGACTCCCACAGCACAAGAAATAAAAGCTAGAATCAACCACTGGGATAGATTCAAACTAAAAAACTTTCTCTCAGCAAAGGAAACTATCAGTAATGTGAAGAGAGAGCCTACAGAGTGGGAGAATATCTTTGCCACTCATACTTCAGATAGAGCGCTAATATCCTGAATCTATAAAGAACTCAAAAAACTCTACACCAAGAATACAAATAATCCAATAAACAAATGGGCTAAGGAAATGAACAGACACTTCACAGAAGATGTACAAGCAATCAACAGATATATGAAAAAATGTTCAACATCTCTAGTAATAAGAGAAATGCAAATCAAAACTACCCTAAGATTTCATCTCACGCCAATTAGAATGGCGATTATCAAGAACATAAGCAACAATAGGTGTTGGCGAGGATGTGGGGACAAAGGTACACTCATACATTGCTGGTGGGGCTGCAAAATAGTGCAGCCACTCTGGAAAGCAGTATGGAGATTCCTCAGAAAGCTTGGAATGGAACCACCATTTGACCCAGCTATCCCACTCCTTGGCCTATGCCCAAAGGACTTAAAATCAGCATAGTACAGAGATACAGCCACATCAATGTTCATAGCTGCTCAATTCACTATAGCCAGATTGTGGAACCAACCTAGATGCCCTTCAGTTGATGAATGGATAAAGAAACTGTGGCATATATATACAATGGAATATTACTCCACCATGAAGAATGATAAAATTATGGCATTTGCAGGCAAATGGATGGAATTGGAGGAAATCATGCTAAATGAGATAAGCTAATCTCAAAAAACTAAAGGATGAATGATCTTACTGATAAGCGGATGAGGACATATAAGGGGGGGTATGAGGGGTTAGCGTTATGTTTAGGGGTAGGTTTAGGGTTAGGGATAAGGAGGGTGGTAAGAATGGAGGAAGGAAGGACTGTATAGAGGGAAAAGAGGGGTGGGAGACGTGGGGGGAAAGGGAAAAAATAACAGAATGAATCAAACAATATTGCCCTATGTAAATTTTTGATTTTTAATTAAAATTTAAAAAAGTATATAATATTTTGAAATTATAAGTAAATTCAAAGAGCACAAAATTTCTCAATATCCAAATTTAGATAAAAGTGATAGATAATTTAATCATTAATTTGAATAACATATTAGAAAATATTACAGTTTTTAATAGTCACAAAGAATAAAATATCAGCTGATTGTGCTTCGTTGGTCTAATATCTGTACTCTTTTAGTTTCCAGTAGCATTAACTTTATATAATAAACCAAAAATATTTAGTAAATTCCTGTAATATAATGCATATTTCTTCATTGTTGAAATATAAAAGATTTTAATTTTGTATTCAGTTAGCTACAATAACTTTCCTTGTTATCATGATAGGTTCTACCACATTTTTGTGAGGTTCTTAGACCAATAATTTCAAATAATTCCAATTATGTTTTAAAATATCTAACCTGTAGTTGGCCAATGTACCTCATAAGTCTTACAAATGTAACTTTGGGTCTAACAATTTTATTAGAAATTAATCAGATCATTATGCAAACATGTGTATACACTCATGTCTAATGTAAGACTTTTTATATTTCTGGAAGCTGTAAGTGACCAAATGCTCACAGATCGGATACTGAGCAAATAAAGTATTCAGCACTGCGAGCATAAAATGATGTGTAATGTAACCAGTAAAATAATGACGTAGTTATATTTATGACATAGATGCCCGTGACCCATGAAGTTAAAAAAAAAGATCAGCATAGTATAGTGATTTCACTTATGTCTTTACATATTTGTACATGTAGAATACCCTTCTACATATATAATTTGGTTAAATATTCAACCAATCCTTGACAGTGATTTTTTTCACAGTGGTATAATTTTAGTGATGTCTCTTTACTATTTTGTATTGTTATAAGGTTGTTATATGGTTATACTCATCTTTGTCAATACCAGAAAACTGAAAGCCTTCTTCAAACAATTTACCTCCATCTATTGGAAAACTGTCATGTTTAATGAGCAATAGCATATCTGTAAATATTCAATTTATGATGTCTACACAGTTGATAATGCTGCCTAGAGTGCCCCGTGCGTAATCTTCACAGCCATACACCATGGTTCCACCTTTATATGTTGTTTTTAACAAATAATAAACATTATTTCCATAATAAAACATGTACATTCTCCAAAACATCCCTACATAGTAGATAATAGTATTTTCTTAAGGTTATATAGTACATAAACAGAAAATAAACATTATAAAAATGTTAAAATAACAATAACAGAACATCAAATATGTAATTCTGCATTAATTCACTCTCCTCACCTCTTAGGAATCATGAAAACATCTCCAAGAGTAGGTAAATCATAAAATTTCTGAACATAAATGGTTAAAACTTGAATTATTTTAAATGTCATTGTGTGCCTCGCCTGTGGTACCATCAATTTCAAATGCCACAAAAATGTTTTCTCATCCTTTGTTTTGGGCAAAGATAGTCTGAGTTCAGAAATACACCCCGTGCCTCTGGCTCAGCAATACACAACTTGGGATTTAATGTTCTTTTTTCATACAGGTTTCATCACATCATTTTGTAGTGAACATTGAACTGGCCAAAGGTGAAAGTGATGCTAACCCAAAGAAAACATTTGTGAAATACAATTGGTAGAACTCTTATTAAAAGATTCTCTTGGCATTAGAGCTAATAGGATTTTACTCCATTCTAACACTTTCTTACAGATCATTATATAACTGAAAGTTGTAAATAACCAACAGTTCTAGCTCTTTCTTAGCACAAGGTAGGTACTCAAGAATTCCTTCTTCTTCCTAACTGATTTCAGATGATGAAACAAGGCTCTGGGATATATGTTGTTGGGAAATAAAGGTCTGATCTGGATGTATGCGAAGAACAACAAACCACAAATGAACAATAGAGAATACCAATAATAAAGCAAAAGATAAATAGAGGAGAAAGTGAGATCAAAACAAAAACTTCTGACACTTAAGGACAGGCATTTAGATGACCTATTTTAGCATGATGTCTAAAAACATGTATTGAGTGTGTATCATGTGGTCGACATGCTACTAAGAGTTTGTATGAATTTTTCACTATTCACAAATCTGTGAGACAATACAATTATCTTTATTCCACAGAAGAGGAATCTGATGCACAAAGAGGATAAGTAGCTTGCACCAGATCCCACAGCTAAGCTCCCACTTATGTGTAACTATAGATTCTTTGTTCTTAGCCATTGCACTATTGTGATAAAAGAGATGTGAGGTGTGGTCAAAGTGACTTAAGTTACTTCCATTTCTATTCATGATGGGGTAGCTTGTAACAGAACAAATCTGCTGCTTAGAACTAGTAAAAAAAAAAACATCTTTATAAATAAATACATGCACATCTTTTTAAGACACTGAAAACTTTGAGATTGTTAGGACTTTAGAGCCAAGATTTGGGAGAGAAGGGAAGCTCACTGGTGGTAAGACACATGTACACTGTGACACTTTTCCCCTCAGGGACATTTGCAATATTTGTCAAGCAGTTTCCAGCTGGAGACTCTGAGGTCAAGTAGATGCTACTTGGAAGCTGGCAGGGTTCTCCACACTGTTAAATGGCTAGGGATACAAAATTTAGAGTATATTAGGGGACTGAGCTCCTGAAGAGAAGAGAGGGATGGAGGAGTTAGCCCAGCATTCTCAGTTTGTTTTCTGTGCCTTTTGTAATTCTTAAAGTTTACAAGAGGCTGCAAAGTCTAACAAATCAGCCCCAAACTGAGTAGAGCTGTGGACAGCTTTATACTACTATGGAGATGAATATTATGTTTCAGAACCTGTTAGGAAGGAGATGACCTAACAAACACATGAACTCTTACTTGGGGTCCTCTTTGGGTACACCCCAAGGTGGGGAAAATACAAGGAAGACTAATAAAAATTCTGATCTCAACCCCCAGTCTGTGAAAATCTCGTTCAGAGAGAGGTGTCCTGTTCCTACTTTACCTGCCTCCTAGAAGGTAGAGTGACTCATCCTGCTGCCTCTACAATTGTTCACATGGTGTCAATTGTTATAGATGAATATTTATGTCCTAAAATCAAAACTCAAAGCCCAGAGTGATGAGAATTGGAAGTGAGGCCTATGCGGGCAGTAATTAGGTTTAGATGGGATTAATGCCTTTATAAGTCAAGGATGAGACCAGAGCTTTGGTTCTCTATCATTATGTGAGGATGCAGCAAGAACGCAGTCTTTTGCAAACCAGAAATAGAGCACTCACCAGGGAACCAAAAAACTCAGCATCTTGATCTTGGATTTCCTAGTCTCCAGAATTTGATAAATAAATTCTTGTTTTTGAAGCAATTCATTTATGGCATTTTGATATGACAGAGCTGACAAATACATCCAGCCTTAAATAACATAAGAATAAAATGGACTACAGAATGAGACTCAAAGGTGATCTAGATAATGGAATTTCAGAGATGCACTTAAACTAAATGTGATTAAAATGTTTAAGAGGACAATAAGGATACTTTCATCATAGAAATGGAATCTATAAAAATATCAAAAAAGTCATAAAATATGAAACAACACTAATTAAAATTAAGAGCTTAATACATAATTTTAACATACTGGACAGAATTCAAGACAGGATTAATTATTTGAAATATAGGTATGTATAAAATATCCTGCTTCAGAGACAGAGGGAATAAGGGTAAAATAAGATAGAAAAAGATTTCAGGAGGCATATGGACACAAAGAGAAGGCATAACATACTTGTAATTGGCATTCTAGTATGCTGCATGCCCTAGTACACTACTTCTCACCTCACAGACCTGCCCCTTTCTGGAATAATCCATTTATTTTCCCAGGTGCTAGAAGTGTTGGCAACTCAAGCTTCTCAGCCAAATGCTACTCTACAAATTTCCTCAAGCCCAAGTGATACAACTTGCTCCCTTTTTGAAGGCTCCCCACATTTAATGTCTTGTTGATGTAAGGCATCAATGTCCAGTCCATTTAAAGGAACACCTAATCTCCAGAGCTCTCCGTGGAATTGGTTTAGGCCTTTCTTGCTACTTTTATCACAGCATTCCTCTCCCTTTTGCCCACTGTTACTTTTATGTTTTTACTTCTGCAAAGTTGCCGACCCTGAGGGAATACCCCAAATCTCAGAGTCTCTTTCCTGGGGAACTAGGACAGATGGTGCCAAACACATTCCGAAGAAGTAGACTTAATTGGGGATTGCAATTTGGTTGACCTATCAGTTGTTTGGCAACGAATAATTCATCATTGGTAGAAGGTAATGTGCTGAATGGCTGATGGCATGTGCTGAATGGCTGACGGCATGCTATGGAAATGGAACTATTCATTGTGTTGAACTGGAATGTGATCAAAGTTGGAGAGAACGTCATTGCTGGTGCATTGTCTCAAGCTTTTGAAAATTTAGGGGAACTACTACTTATAAGGACAATAGACTAAGAAGGCTTTTGCTAAGTGCTAATAAGGCAATGGAGAAAAATAATGAAAGTCTAAGGATGATTAATCACTGCTTAGTCAAAGATGAACATCAGAGGGCTTCTTTCATAACATATAAAGAGACATAGTCATTTACCTAGTCTAAAGAATCTACTGACAAATACTGGAATTTAATAATAATCTTTGAAAACCACTAGACACAAAGTCAAAGAAATAAAAATGACATATATATAATATACATTTTTTGGTTGAATAGCTACAAAGGAGACCACTAATAATATCTTCATCCTGTGTACCTATGTCATTCTAGCCATGAAGAGATCAGTTTTCTTCCCCTTGTGTTTGAAAGTGAACTGAGTCTGTGATTAGCTTTGACCACTGGCATATAGCAGAAATGTCATTATATGATTTCTGAGTTTATACTTTACAAAGTTTCACACCATTGTATTCATGTTTGGAAGGAAAGGTCCAAAAGAGAAGCTTGGGTTAGACTGCATAACGATAGACCAGGTGGAGAGAGTAAGAGGTGAATGAAAGAGAATCAAGGAACCCCATAGGATACCCTATTGACTTTATCTTACATCTCAGAAGAGCAACAGCAGATGATATCTTCTGGATAAGAGAACAATAAGATGAGCTGAGGCTGGCCCAAATTCATGATCTTCAGAATCATGAATACAAACAGGACTCTTAAATCAGCCCACCAAATTTGGGGGATGGTTTGTAACACAGCAATATTATATGTGTATATGCATACACATATGGTAAGTAACATTTCATAAAAGTAGCTGAGATATATCATTCAGAAAGTATCTAGGATAATGTATTCATGATGCAGTGTTTACAGAATTATTTCTAAATCAATGTAGAAGATAAATAGGATTTGAAATCTAGCAAACTGGCATTAGAAGGAAGAAGAATTTCAGAGGCAGACACTGACTTACCATTTCTGAGACAGGTCAGTTTCTAGTTTATATGGTTTCAGTCAGTCACATACTGGTCACTTTTCCTTTAAGTTTAAGATATAGTGCACTAGCCTAGCTAACATGGTAAGATAAAGGAGTTGAAAGGCAAACTTCTGATGTTTTAAAAATTGGTTCTGTAGATACTTGTGTGAACATGTTATTATCTGTGGCCCAATTCCTCAGTTTGAAAAAGGGCAATATTGATCCAACAAGAAATAGCATAATTTTGTGATTTACTGAAGAGCTTTTTTTATTTACTTTCCTGCTCTCTGAGGATCTTTTGTTCTTTTGAATAACACTGAAAAATAAACCTGACAGTGCAGACCCATGCCCCTGCCTAAAGGGAAACTACTTTGTTCAAATAGAAATTAGCTCTCATATTTAGGATTTCATAATGCTAAGTAGCATCTACGGCATTTCTAAAGTATCCTTTAATGAATGATGAAGTCATTTTAATACCTAAGAAAAGAATAAGCCTTCAAATATTTCAAAGAATCAATTTAATTTGATTTCTTATATTTCTTGTGGCCTAACAAAGAAAGGATTATAGCCAACACTGAAAAGAGAAAGCAGAGTTTTAGCAGGACCTGGAAATTATTATAAATCCTAGAGTCGTAGACAATGCTGTGCTTTCAAAATATTCACTAAGGGTATTTCTCAGATTTGGAGGTCATAGAAATGTTTATTAGAATATAATAAGAGGGGTAGACTATGTGCACATGCCCCCATGCAAGCATGTATGTAAGTGTGTTGGGGAGGGCACACAAAAGATACAAAAGGTACACGGGGACCATAAAGGGAGAGGGAAAAGGAAGCAAGAGACGAACTTTCCAAGCAGATGGGTATTTTATTTTTGAGATGATCTGACATTGCCTGACCTCCCACTGACATGCTTTTTGAAGGACTGAAGATGCCTGTATGCCTAAGCCAAGTCTCAAAGTCATCAGGAACAGTTGAAGCTTATTGAACTGTTGAACCTGGATCAGTAGGATATCAGTTTTCTTTTCAGAACTGACACACATGAAGATGGGTTAGAATTATGTTGAGGATTTACCACTGACCCCTTAACAAGTTGCAGGGAACTTGTTAAGTTCAAGACACCTTATTAACAAGTTCTACCCCATGTGTTATTCATTCAAGGGAATGAGCAAGGATTCTTTTTAAAAAATTTGCTTGTTAGGCTGTTGTAATTTTTAAAAACAAAAGTCAATCAAGTAAAAAATTAGAAATTTACACATTTGCAGAAAATGTTAATTTGATTTAAAAATTTTCTAATTTGTAAGAAATCAATGGCAAATACGTTTTTTCCTTTTTGAATATCATCACTGTCCTATCTCCTCTGTGACACTTATTTAACATTGAAAGAGAGGTCATAACAATTAAAAAAAAAAAAAAACACCACGTGTTATTCTTTGAAGATTCACAATGATGCTTCCCCTAAATACCTTCAGTCTCACAGGTAAATTTCTGAAATCTCTTTTCTTGATTATTGCTAAATATTTGTATGACTTTTAGTAACAAAATGATTATTGCATTTGATGTCCTAGTTTTAAGTCATCAAATTGGAAAATTCTTCTTTAAAATTTTCCTGTTAAAGCTGGATATGATGGAGAACAACTTTGTGACATCCTCAACAATCTAACTTGGCAAAGTGTTTCACAGTTTTTTTCTAATAAGCTAAAATAAAAAGTAGTTCACTTTCCTTTTTGACATCGGTGAGCTAGAATGATTTGCATGGAAAAGGCATTCCTAATTGCAAACGCCCCAGATTATTGACTTACAGGGGTATTTTGGCAGTCTTAGATTCTGTGTATTACTCAAACCAAATAATGTCAACAATTGACCTACAGTGTAACATGGATCCTGAAATAAGAAGTGAATTGACAACAACTAGGAGTATTTTATATTAATGTTTATAAAACACTGACTAGACCTCTGAGTTTCTTTACTAGTGAAATAAACACAAATATTAACCTTTAGGATCTCAGATTTCAAAATAGTTAAAATCATATGTATCATCATTTCATTTGGGTTACTCAATTGACTTTGATCTCAGCAACATTCCTGGTAACCCTAAGTTAGATTACATGTTCGCATTCATACTGTGTTGATTTAAACTAGTCTTTCCT
The DNA here is from genome assembly GCF_902686455.1 of Sciurus vulgaris. Classification (NCBI taxonomy): domain Eukaryota; kingdom Metazoa; phylum Chordata; class Mammalia; order Rodentia; family Sciuridae; genus Sciurus; species Sciurus vulgaris. Next base: position 28,603,187 of record NC_136476.1, read on the forward strand.
CTCATTAAATTTTGATAATTATGTATTTCCTCATAGAATTCTTGTCAATGAAAAAACAGAATGTTAGAGACATATTTAAAGATATTCAAGTTATGAAGTAGTATAAATTAGGAGTAGAGAACTTGAATTATTTTCATGTCTCCTATAAATTGACCATTTAGACATTGCTTATTTTATTCATTTTCATTAGATTTTTAAGTGTTAATTATTTATTACAATTCCTCACTGTGGTCAATGTATGGACTACTTTCATTAATCTTTCAAGTGTCTTTACAATGATTTTTCAAGCAAGTGTATGCAAGTGGAAAGTGCACATATTATGAATGTCTTTGAATTACTGGGGATAAGTAATTCTATAATTAAATAACATAATTCTAACATTGATATGTAGTTGTCAATATTTTAACACTAGGGATCCATAGTTGGCAATTTATGGATGATTTCCAGCCTGAAAACAATCTTTCTGTGAATTCATTTTAAAAGTTCTAAAGTTTAACATAAAATTAATATATAAGACTTTCTTAAAAGTTAGATAAGGGTGATGTTGCTCAGTGGTAAGAGCTTGCCTGGCATGTGCAGTAGGTTTAATCCCCAGTACTGCAAAAAAAAAAAAAATATATATATATATATATATAATTCATATATATATATAATTAAATTAAAATATGTAATTATATATGTTATATATATGTATATAATATATATAGATATATTAGATGATGTGACAAGGACAGCATTCTTACCCAAGAAATGGGGTAGAGCTGAGAAGAACTGAGACAGCCTGTGTGTTATCTGATTGCCACCATTTTACCACTTCCCCAATGTCTTAGTTCCCTACTTATCTCATTCATATTTTCTATCTGGCCCTTGAGAGTATCTGAGTGAGGACTGTGTTATCAAATTCAGTCACATTTCATCTCTAATGTAATTAACATCTCATCTAATTATTTGATTTTTTAAATGTTTTTCTTTTACCTTCCACAAAAGGTGAATATTATTATTAAACAGTAAAACAAGTCAGAGTGCAGATAGTCAATATGTGTACAGAAAAAAAAAAAAAACCCTTTTTATTTGTCCTTCTGTTTTCTTTCAATCAGCTCACTTTTTATTCCATTTTTTTTACATGACTAGTTCCCATTGATATGTACTCTGGCAGCATCCCACCTCAGTTGCCCCAGAATACCTGATCCTTCCAGCATTCAATCATGTATAATCTAGAAGTACAAGAGATGAATACTCCATGGGATGACCCTTGAGCAATGGAGGTGGTAAATTAAATAAATAAACAAACAAAAAAACAAAATAAAACCTCCATCTTCTATACTTTGGGTGAGTAATTTTGACATACACTTCACCTATAAAAGTACCAGTGTAATAAAGCCCTAGTTGCCGTAAGCTGTGATCAACTATTTCAATCACTTCTCACTCCTTCTTGGTTTTGCTTTTCCAACTCCCTGCATTTCCTGTTCCCTGAGCTCCCAGATAAACTACCTGCATAGATGTCCATTGGTAGGCTTGAATTTTCAAGGGAAACCTAACTCACTGGGTATACTGAACTCCTAATAAAGGTTTACAGCTGACAACAGTAATTCAACTCTTCCTAATTCCATCCTTGATCTTTGAATGGAGTTTACAGAAACATCCTAAAAGAATTTTATTCAATTTTCTTGATAAGATGCAAATATTTTAGTAAGTTTTTGTACTTACTAAAATGTTAATTTTGAGAAGTCTTAACAGAAGGCATATGTCTATATCATTCCCCTATTCAAAGATATTGTATTATGGGAATCAGAAAAGAAAAAAAAAAAAAACACTTTACATGAAGCAAACAGAAGTTGGAATACTTTACGAACATTTAAATATTTAGCAGTCATTAATTTTACAGAGCACATATGCATGCATTTTCAAAGCAAATCTGTGCAGCAGAATTTTCCACACCAGTTCCCATAGACTGGTGGTTGGTGAATCTGCCCCTTGCTTCCTGTGCACCAAAAAATTCACTAAGGCAGAAAAAACCTAGCTGTGGCAACCTAAAATCCTGATAATAATACACCAAGAGAAAGAATGCCAGGAAGCTGCTAGTCCTCCTAACTCTGCTCTCCATTCTTCTCTCCATGGTTTATACTAAGTATAGTATGATGTAGATGCTTTTTCTGTCATTGGAAACATCATCTCACTTTCTTCAAGCAATGCAATCAGCTGTAATATTTCAAGCAGCCTTATTCACTGGAGTGCTGTATTCCATGCACATTCTCTCTTTATTTGGCAGAGGACTGAAAGGGCAATGTTAAAAGTGGAAGACAAACCTTGAAACAACCAGGGGAAGAACTCTTCCACATGACAGATTTTTGTCACATTACTAAAGATTGCTCTTTGAAGTTCTAGATTTGTATTTTAACCAGCGTTCTCGTAAACTTTTCCAAAACACATTATTACTTATTTTATCCATGTCTTTCACAGACCCAACAGAATACAATTTACAGTTTTGTGAGCAATGTCACTAGAAAATTTTAACTGGATAGTTATAGTCACAATCACATCTTCATGGACAAGTGAGGTGTGTTGGTTTTCTTCTTCCTGTGTCAAAGGATCAGGGACTTTAGGGAATTTTTAATAGATATATTTCAGATTTTCATAACTCCTTTGCTTTCTCTATATCTGTCAGATATTTCTGTTGAAGTAGTCCTGTTGAATTTGCTTCCATCTTGGGAATTAGACTATCACACTTCTTAGAATCTGCAGAACTTCTTTTAAAATGTAAATTATTCACTAACTTCTGACTCATGTTTTTAGTAAAAATAAATGGTGGCATTTCTGTGAACTATGATAATATGGTAGTTTTGGTGTAATCCAAGACTGACCAGATGTTGTAGGTTCAAACTTTGCTGTTAACCTGAGGCGGGATACTAGTCCATGAACTTGGTGAATGCCCATCAATTGACAAAGCATTGATTACTGACTTACTCTTTTTAAATGCTGTTTCTGCAACTTTAAGTGTCGCATTACAGTACTGGTGCTGCCAGAACAAAGTACCACAAACTAAAGGTTAACAGAAATCTTTTGTCTCACAGTTGTGGATGCTGGAAGACCAAAACCAAAATGTCTGCAGAGTTGGTGAGGTTGGATACTGGCCTTTCTCCTTAGCTTGAATGTGTCTGTCTTCGTGTTCACATAGCATTTTCCTTGTATGCATGTCTCTGCATCCAAACTTCTCTTTCTTTTAAGGTCCCCAGTCTTACTGGAGTAGAGAGTATGCTAATCATAGTTACTTGATTATGAAGATATTGTCTCCAAATATGGTCACATTCTGAGGTACTAGGAGTTAGGACTTCAACATGTGAGCTTTGGGAAAGCAAAATTCAACCTATAACCAGTGCCTACAGCTAAAAACTACTATTTAACATTTAAAAAATAATTACTCTAAATATCATGTAAGATACCAGGGGCACAAATAATAAGACATGTTCTATACCATGAAAGAATAAACAAGTTCATTCAGTTATTACAGGTTACTTAAATGAATAAAGCTTCTTCTGACTTCTTTCTAATTTTGTATTATATTATGGCCATAATGGTTTTTGTAGCCTTACTGTTATGAAAATACTTCGTATACAGGCAGGCAGTTCACAAAAGTCTAAATAAACACGTCAACACATTGTATGAAACAGTTACTCATATCCTTTGGCCAAAGTATCCCTACCTCTAGGTTTCTGGAAATGGGGTATGTCACTTTATCAAAATTATCTTTTATTGTCTGCTATTATTATTACCAGACATTTTGCATTAACCTTTTAGCATTTAAAAAGGTAAACATTATCTTTATAATCTTCATACATCTTCTTAAATTTCAATTTAAGAAGGTTATATACTGATATTAGCATCAAATTTCAGTCTTAAGTGAGAAATATATATGAGGAAACATTTATTTCAAATTAGAAGTGAAGCATTCTATATTAAATACGTGTATCACATATGTATAAATGTAAACATAAATTTTATCATGTACCAGATATAAAATGGGAGTGCTACAGAACAGCACTTAAGTTCAGCTTCAATCATTCTTCAGTATTAATTAAATATGGAACTAAGTTTGTATCTTATAAAAATAATACTCAAAATATCAAAGAATATTTTAAAATATTTTATCATAATTTTACACACCATATCGTAGCTTTTTTACACCAAAAGACATACTCTTAAAGAAATATAAACTACCAATAAAATATAACTACCAATAAAATATATATGGTTCCTGAGAAGAAAATAATGTAGTTGGTCTAAAACTAAACAAAATTTGTAAAAACATTATAATTTTCAAATCAATAAAAATCTGAAGAAAGAAGTTCCTCATTACCACACCACAAATACACTTAATTTTTATGGAAAGCAAGGTGTAACACCCTCTCATGAAGTCACTGATTTCCAAAGCAAAGAAATATATCCAAGGAAGAATAAGAATCAAGAATCTTGCTACTGTCACTAAAAATTTATTGGGTGGGATAACTGATAAGTGGAACATTATAATTAATACATTCCTTGGTATTCATTTCTGTTTTCATTTCACTTTGAACAACATATTAAATGGAGACTGCTGGAAACAACCATATTCAACAAATCAGCAAAAGCCTTGGAGCAAAAACATAACAGAAGACTGTTTCATTAGTCTTTTTAACACCTCAAGTTAAGAGCTGCATTCCATTAAAAGACAAGAAAAGCCAAATGCACCTCAGATCCTTTACTGTGGTGGGTGATGGGATCAGCTTTTGTATAGGACCACTGTAGCAAACATCAGAGGTTCTTATTGCATTACCCAGAGGCTGCACTTGGAAGATGAGGAGCAGCATGCTAATCATAAAATCACCAATGTATTTGGGTAATCTCATGTTATCATCCCCAAAATTCAAGAAAGTTAGTAGAATTATTATTCCTTTTTGTATAGATGAGAAAATGAAATCCCATAGTGGTTTAAAGATTTTTTTCAAATTTTACAGCTAATAAGTAGCAGAGAAGTCTTGTAACCCAAGTGTCAAGACCCAGTCTGTTGCCTCCCATCCTCATAACATACTAGTCACTGCATCAGAAGTCCGAACCTCCAACCTCCCACTAGCAAAGGGTTATATTATCATATAGTTTAAGAATGATAAAAATCTTTGATTTAATCAAACTGAATTCTGCACTGTAATAGAGCTCTACATATTTCTAATAATGAAATATTATTATATGTAAATTCCAGATCAGGATAATCAGTTTGACCCCATGGAAAACAGAAACAATGTTACTGCTCAAGTTCCTGACATGTTGTCAACTTAAGCTTACCTTACAAATATTCAGCTTGCAATCTTTATTGAATTGGTGCACGCATAAGAAATTTTGTTTTTATTTTTGTTTGTTTTCCTTCCACTTGCTCACTTGCTTTGCTTCGTTTGTTTTTGTGCCTTTCCTATGATTGAGGCTTATTTACATCTAGCAAACTGCTAGACAGGAAGATGAGAAAGTTGAAAGGGACATGGTAAGGGAAAAGAGTCAATGACACTTATGGTTCCAAGAGGGTATCTAGGAGAGTCAGCTGAATCTGCTGAAAAAAAATGAGCTCACTATTTCAAATTTATTTCTTAGGTAATAAGTGTGGTCCAACATGGCAACTGTCATCAATAAGATAACTTCAGATAGATTTTTAAACGTCATCAATGAACGATGGATCCAGTAACAACTATTTATCAGTGGTAGAAAATTCTTCTTTAAACCTTATTATCACAAAAATCTGTCTTCTGAAGATTAATTTGGTCATTAATCTAGCCATTAATTCATTCAATCTTTCTTGGGCATTTATTAGGTGCTAGTTTTATTAAATCTTATTTCTAGCATGAAATAGTAAAAAGCAGATAACCAAAATATTGTTTTAATTGTATTAATATGTCAAACAATTAAATTTGGCACATTGATTTTTCTGAGTGGGAGTTTATAGTGTAGAATATTTCTTAGGGAGTGCTCTGGGAATCAGCACCTGTAGAAGGATAGGCAGGAGCCATGTGTGGGCAGAGGACAAAGTCACAATGTTCTGCAGACTTGACCTTAGCCTGGTACATATAGGCATCTCCAGGCTTGTCTTCGTCCAAATAGCTGGGCATCTAAATCTTCACCTCAAGCAGTAACTGCTTATGCTTCTCCTTCCCTTGGGAAGTGTGACCAAGGTGAAGTTGCTCTGTACAGTTTACAGGATGCCAAGTTGCTATCAGTTATAGACTGCCTGCTGACAGGACTCCAAGTATTTGGACAATATGCCAATCTGTGAGGTGGTGTGGATGACAAATTACTGTGTTCATCACACCAGTTTCTATGAAGGTCAGGTGCATGTAGTAGACTGTAGGGAATAAAGTTTTCAAAAAGAAAAGGAAGGTTAAATCAGAAAGATGAATAAGAAGGCAAGCAAAAGGTAGAAATATACTTCCAGAAAAGAGATTATGTTAGAGTTTCTATAAAGAGAAGAGGATGCTCTGTGAGAAGGGTGTTTGAGCATGACTGGAACATAGAGTGCACCGCTCCTGGAGGCATGACGTGGTGTTGGGGAGAGAAGCTAGGTGACAAATTGAATGATCCACCCTGCTGCTTATAAATCTGATACGTTTCTAAAATACGTAAACTGCTCATTCCATGGTGACATATTTGAAAGGGTATGAATATAACATTTTATACTAATATCTGAATCTGTGTGACTACTTTGGAACAAGATAGAGTTCAAACTGGGGAGACAAGGCCATTTTTTTCCAAAATGGATGTCATGAATGCCCCTTTTGAATATCTATGCAAAAAGAATAAGATATCATAATGCACAGTGCTATCAGGCTACCAGGCTACCACTCAACATGACAACATTTCTTAACATGACATCATTCTCTGTCATGTGAAGAAATATTGTTATAAGGGCTAAAATTGCTTCTGCTGAAACAATCACATAGCATGGTATTTTAGTAACATCGTGGTGTTACATTGTTTGGGATTCTCCTTACCTATTACCCAAAATAAGCAGTGAAACATATTTCAAAATATGCTTTATTGGAAATGTGCTCATTTGCAGAGCTGAACACAAGAATCTATATGTTCTTTCAGAGTTAGGATTCTGTAATGCTAACAGTGTCCCTGATTTATTATAGCCACAGTTCCTTTTGCCTCAGCTCGTTACAGAGACAAATATCCATTAGTGACAGGTAACTTTTCATTGTAATGCATCACTACTACTGATGTCTGGGCCTCTGAGATATTCTATTTTGCACCTGAAATTAGTTTCTGTGTTACAGCTCAGAATGTATGATAAGAAAACAGATACAGTGATTTAGATAAACTCCACTAAATGGCTTGACAGAAATGAAGCAACAAATGAAGGTATAAATGGCTAAAGCGATTAAGACTGTCAAGTTCTCTGGGGTACTGTTACAGAATAAAAACTGCTGATTATTATTTATTCATGATGTGAGGTTGGGGGATTTAATTAAAGATGTTCTATTATAGTTTTCAGAGCCTATTTGAAGCTTTTAATCAAAGTTTCAAGAACAGAAAATATTGTCACTGATCAAAAAATGGGATTTCTAGTCATATTGGAAATGTCCACTTTTGGTGTGCTTTAAATGTTCTAATATAGTGTTTTGTTTTGTATATGAATCTAAAGAAAGAGAAGAAATATTGTTATAATTAGTTAATTTAGGATTGTTTGAGCCATTAGTATGTTTGTATATTTATGTCCATAAAGGTATGTTTATATATGCATGTATACGCATACAGATATACAGATGTTCATTTTTCTCTTGGTAACTAATACTCTTTCTAAAGTAGTTTTAAACATAACCCACCAAAATGTGCCACAAATAGAATAATGCTACGAAATCTGTATTATAAGAGAAAACTGTATACAAGTGGATTTTCATAATTTGGACCATTTTTATATGCTTAATTCCATCTCCTTTTAAGAAAACTTGATATGTTATTAAAACATGGTAAAAATGTGATATGTGTTAATGATACCTCATCAATCACATGGCATAAATGAATAAATAACAGACAAATTACCAAAGATCAACTATTTTGCACCTTATTTCTAATTAGGATTATTACATGTGTGCTGTTATTGAATCACTTAGAAACCAAACATGGACTATTATTTACAGAAGATTAATGATGTTCACAGTTCTTTGATATTCCTTGCAGTGAAAAGTGAGTCTATTTTTTTTTTTGCCTTGAATTCAGGCTGGCCTGTGATGAGTTCATCCAATAGAAAGTGACAGAAGTGGTGCTCCACCTGATCAAGGCCCAGCTTCCACTTTGCTCTCCTGGAGCCTTGAGCTGCTGTATAAGAAGTCTGCCTGATGTTGGAAAGACAAATGGAGGGACATGAACAAACATGGAGAGTGACAGAGCCTTCTAGCTATCCTCACCAAAATGCCAGACACATCACTGAAGTGATTTGGGCCTTCTATTCCACTTGGACACAGTAGATTCCACTTGGCCTCATGGACCAGAAGTGCCATCAGGAACCCTTCCTTAGAGACTGACTCTCAGAACTACCAGAAAGATATTATTTAAGTCACTAAGTTTAGAGTATATTACACAGCTTGGGATAACTGGAACAATCTTGAATATATGACTGAGCATGAATTTATACGAGTTAATGTCTGGATTTATAATGAATTTTTTGTCTACTATATAATGCCAACTTCTATAGGCAATTATAAAGGCAAAATAAAACCCTGTGGATTCTATCTTCATTTTTATCCTATGACTTGAGTCAAAGAAAATATGATTTGACAATTTTTTGAACAAGCAAGCCTGTTTGATCAAATGCTGCATAATAAACTCAAATTATTCAATTTTATTTGGTTTTGCTGCTAATTTATAAGCTGATTTATAATATGTGCTGCTCAACATATTTTTTTGGATTGTGTGTGTTTATATTTTCCCTGTCTGAACAAGTAATTTGATAGAGTATGAGATAATAGTAACTTATTTATTTGATTTTTTTCATTTATTATAGAAATGAGACCTTATAGGGAAGGGTCCAATAAAATAATAAAATGCCTTACATAGATATGAAAGGTGACCAGGCCTTTTTTTGTTGTTGTTACATCCGTGCTACTGAATGTGAATTCTTTAAACCAAACCCTTTCTAGGTGGTCCATCTTTAATTCTTAGACCTAAGAACAATGAGATCTTATGCTTAAAATTATATTTTAGAGTTAGCATGCTCAGTTGATTGGTAGAATGAATTAACTTGATTTAAATGGTTGTTTGTATTCTGTTAACACATACATTTTCATGAACATAACAGCATTTTCAGCATTTGTGGTGCAGAAAATATTCACTATCCTTGGCCTTTTCTAGCTTGTCCAAGAAGACTTTCTGATCCCAGGTTACAACTGGGATAGTGGTTACTATAAAGAATAGACTTGCCTTTTTTAAAAAACTCTAAGATGTGCTTGAATATTTGCTTTTAGAAATAGCAAAGAAACATCTAGTAATTTTAAAAGGTTCTACCATGTTGGTCTTAATACAGAAAAATTACTCAAATGGAAGAAAAAATTCAATTTTTAACCAATGGATGAATTCAGTCAGTCACTTACTGTGTTTTGTGAAGCTGCACTCCATAGCAAGCTTTCTTAACCTACACTATGAACGTTTCCTACCAGATGATTTATGATGGAGCAGCATTCTGTACTTCAAGGTTATTTTTAGTGTCTCTGGCTCTACACCGAATGCCAACAGTGATCTGACATTCAAAAAGTCTCCAGACTTGTTCCTTGGAGAAAGAGGCAAGGAGGGTCCAAAATCCCTAGTAGTTGAGAATCACTGTGCTATTACTAAAAGTTGCTGTTTCACTGAATTTGCATATTACTGGATATTATGAAGAACTTCATTATTTCTTTAGATAAATAAATTTAAAAATAAGTATACACATAAAATATGTTAATATATGAATTTTAACTTATTATACTTGCAAATTATGCTCCATGTAAATGAAATATTTGATCTATACAAATGTCAGTTTAATCATTAAAGGCATAATATACTTAGAGATTAAATGAACAGTATTTCTGACCTTATTTTCTCTATCCTCTATTTGCACCATTTGACTACACAATTTTAAATTAATTTTCTTGTTATATGCATCTTCAAATATTTTTTTAAAAATAATTCTGGATCAAAGTAAAGAATAAAGGAATGAGAGTAAGCAAACACACACAAAACACATTTGGCATGGCAATTTGGGAAGTTTATGCACTGGGCAGTATTTTATAAGTTGAGTTGATAAATCCTAGTTGGTAGTGGCCTTTCAACCAGCAACTATTTTCTATGATATATGAGTGGGTCAAGCAGGAGCCCATCTGTCTCTTTTCCTAACAGTCCTACTACCCTCTGCTCAACCCTCTTATAATACTTAGCTTGTTTGTCCTATATTTATTTTACAAATGAACAAGAGCAAATAACATTAGTTTGCTAAGCATGTCACTGAGGAATCTAGGTTTTGAGATCAGAGAAAAGCGTTCTTCCCTATCTGCATTTCTCTTACGTGGCTGGTTAGTCCTCAGAGGCAGGATTCTCCTTTGGTATCATGTAAGATGGTGTAAGCTCTTAACTAGAATCAGAAAAGTATAAGGGAATAACACTACTTGTGGGTCAAGAATCTCTGTGCTGGTACAAGTGCAAATGTGCAAGAAATGATTCTTTAACACTCTTATTCAGAGCACTCTTTGGACATGAAGAAATAAGAAAAAATAAGCTTTTCCATGAAGTTAATTCTATTAACTTATAGTTAGTCTATTGATTCTAAAAAGCTGCACTTTATTTTATGTATGGATATATGTGTATGTACCAGGGATTGAACTCAGGGGCAGTTGACCATTGAGCCACGTACCCAGTCCTATTTTGTATTTGTTTAGAGACAGGGTCTCACTGAGTTGGTTAGCATCTCCCTTTTGCAGAGGCTGACTTTAAACTCGTGATACTCCTGCCTCAGCCTCCGGAGGTGCCTGGATTAGAGGCTTGTGCCTCTGCACTTTGTTTTAAATGGTGTCCTTTCTATTTGTAGTTATATATTTATTTCAGTCAAATAAAACACTATTTTGTGAAAGAATGTTGTAAGGGGTGGTGGAATATATTTTGTTTGATGATTGTACATCTCTAAGATGGTTCTCAAAACAAAACAACAGGACCACAATATGTTGAGAAAGTCAAAGTCTGGGAAATACTACATTTAAGATTCTTTTAAAGTTACAATTAAACTATATTTGACTTAAATTTCTGAAGTGCTCATATGTATATGCCATCCCAAGTGTTGGGGATTCTAGGGTTCTAATAATACCCTAAAGATATTGTCTCTTCCTTCCTAAAATAAAGTTGAGAGAGCACTTGATCTTTCCATTTCACACATTTCTGTGACTTGCTTACTTAAAATATCTGTAATGGAAGATATGCTAAGCTGGGTCTCCTATCCTAACTGCTTTCCCCCTCTTAAGACTTTCATGTTTTTTTATTTGTTCTTTTCAGTTATACATGACAGTAGAATGTATTTTGACACATTATACATATATGGAGTACAACTTCCCATTCTTCAGGTTGTACATGATGTAGAATTGCATCAGTTGTGTGGTCATATACAAGCATTCGAAAGTTATGTCCAATTCAATCTACTATCTTTCCTATTCTCATGGGTTTTAACACTAGGAATGTTAAAATGTTATGTTCTTTTTTAAATCAGTTGTCCTACCTGGGATTCTACTATTTCCTCATTCACTTATTCTTTCAATTAATATTTGTTGAGGGCATAGTATTGAGTATCCAGCCCATTTAACTGTCAATGGTAACACAGAAAGGAACAAAGTACATGAAATCCCTGTCCTCAAGGGATTTCTAATGAAAGGAAATATGTAAAAGCAGCTAAAGAAATAAATAAAACATCGGCCATTTGGTGGCAATTGCTATGGAGTGCTGGGATGGAACATGGATTTGAATTTTAAATGCTTGTCCTAGAAAGTCTCATTGAAAAGGTAGCATTTAGGCAAAACCTGAAGAATGTGAGAGAACCAGACACACGAGAGCAGAGTGTTCCAGGAAAAGCAAAAGATGAGTCTAAAGTCTCCAAGGTTGTACTGTACCTGGCCCATTCAGGAAGCAGGGAGGAGGTCAGTGCCACTGAAGCAGATTAAAGAGAGGGCTGAGCTATAAGAAGATAAGAGCAGAAAGCAATAAGGGGCCAATGCACACAGGGGTAGCAGACGGTATTAGATTTAATTTGGTGATATGGGCTGCCAGGACAGGATTTTGAATAGTGGAATAGCATGAGATGACTTGTGTTTTAAAAGGATTACTGTGCTGCTGTGATAGATACAGGCTATGGACAAGAAAGAGACCAGACAGGAGTTCTTTGTGTTTAAAATGGGCAGTAACAGCAGGTGTGGTAAGAAGTGGTGGAACTCTGGAAAAAAGAAAGTGTTGAATCACCTTTATTCATTTAGTAATAATAATAATAATAATAATAATAATACTCAGTAGATGAATTATTCTAAGGGTTAGAGATGCTATGGGGAAGAAAACAGACAGATCATCGCTCACTTGGATGAGTCTGATACCAAACTGAGTCTTTTAAGATCTGGTTAGTTTTAACATTCTCAGTACAGTTCAAAGATAGCTAGAAATTTAATCTTTTTGTGGAGGGAATAAAAACACATACAGTGGTATAGGTTGTGATTAAAAAGCAGCATGGCTAATTGATGAGGTTGCTAATCATTGCCTCATCGTCCATCAGCATGTCAATAAAAAGTCAGTGAAAAGGAGAATGGTTTATCTAAAAAAATGTTAATCATCTGCACAGATGTCTGCTCTTTCTGAAGAATTCCTATTTCTACTTTCGGCTTCACAAAGCATGTCTTTTATGGACCATGTTATTAATGAAATGGAAAACAATGTGCAAGAAAGCCTGCTGTTGTCTGAAATTATCTTTACTTCTATACTGCCACTGGCAATAACTGTCTCTTCTCCAGAATTCCGGAACACTGAATTCTTTCTTCACCAGATTAAAAGGAAAACAATAAAAACAAAACAGACTACCACCCAGGGGAGGGAAAACAAAAAAAAACTAACCAATTTGAAATTATACTTTTGTTGTATTTCGAGTTGTGCTAATGTATGCAACTCTTCTGCAATTTGTTTTTCATAATATAAGATTATTACAAAGATTATTGACAGAGTATTTGCTGAGTAAGATAATTCTCCATTTGTGTATTCCCCAAACCCTGTAAGTTAGTGAGGAAATCTGAAGTGCAAAAATTTTTAACTACCAGTAGTGAATTCCAGCAACTGGATGGATGTCACCTGAGTAATAGCAGATCACTATTGGATACTGAGGGAACATAACGGATATGCCCTGATAAGGCACAGACAGGGTGGAAGAGATCCATCAAAGTTTCAAAGAGGTCCTCCAGAAAACCCTTTGTCTAGAATCAGAGTCCTTGCAAGCATATGGGGTATAAGCAGATGGCTCCCACATATTCTTAAACACATTGTTCTAGAAACTTAATGTCAAAGGCTGTATATGTATATGTATGTGTATGTATGTGTGTGTGTGTGTGTGTGTGTGTGTGTGTATGTGCACACACACAATGGGGTGTGTATTCAGAAAAGTCTGAAGTATATCTTAACAGCAGTTACTGTTAACTGAGAGAACTCATCAGAATCATTTTTGGAGTTCATTACAAAAAATTCTTATTTTTTATATATATATATATATATATATATATTCTGATTAGTAAATATGCCACGAGGTCTAAGGATTTACGTTACAAAAATATCCCCTAAGGTTCTAGAACTATGGCATATTTTATCGTGTAAGTTATCTTCATGGAAATAATTCAAAATGAGAAATGAAAAAAATAACAAAAATATTTATTAACTGTGTGTATGCATGTATGTGTATGTAGTTGTACACACACGCTTAAATACCTCACTGAGGCTAGCAAGATAAGGGGAGTCTACACACATAAAAATAAAGTGAAAGCAGAATTCCTAGATAGTAAATGCCAAAGTCAGCTTCCATCCTCTTGTTATCTCCAAATCTTGGTGTCCTTGAACTTCTGGTTAGACAAGATACAAGACACAGGCGATAAAGCCTAAGTTTCACGCCATGTGGGAAAGGTATTAAAAGACTCCATGTACACTTTAGACTCTGAAAAGCAGGAATTAATATGAAGTCTAAATAGATCTAAACACAGAGGTCACAAGAAGGGAATTTGTGTGTCTTTACTGTGGTATTAAATAGTAAGATATAAAAGTCAAACCGAATCAAATAAACACAACAGCTTCCCAAGATTTTAATAAGCACAAGCTGGAATTCATGCACTTTTTCAGATTTTTCCAATTTTTATGCTATGTTCATAATAAGAATTTAAAGCAGATCCTTGTTTGATATTTTTCATTGATAACTGTGAGAACAACGGCAAATTTTCACTCTAGTAAACCTATCTTCAATAAGACTTAAATGATTTCCCCATATAAACATTTCCTATGAACATGAGTCTGCAGTGAAAAATCACAAAATAAATCAAGATGCAAGGTAGTATGAATAAGAGCAAGTAAAATAAGAGAATCAAACTCAAAGATATTTAATATCAATATTAACAAGCCAAAGTAATAAACTGTTACACTTAAAAAACCTTGAAATGTGAGCAAGACCTACAAAGCACTGAAACAGTAAAGTACACGTGAAAAATAACCAAGGTATTTAAAAAATAAAAAAAATATAATTGATTTTAGAAATCCAAAAGGATGGATTAAAGTTGCAGTGTAGACACTACTGAATAAATTAAATAATTAAGAAATGATGCATCCCAGGGAGAAAAAATGGAGAGTTTAAAAGACGGCAAGACATATGAAAAATAAAAGTTATATCTGTTCAGTTTTAGAAGGAGATAGCAGAACCAAGAAAAATAATCAGATATACAATAGAAAAACGTTTCTCTGAATTGTTGAAAGAAAGATATGGTACCGCATACCCAGAAAGCCCAAAGAATCACTAGTAGGAAAAACAGGTAGAAGTATACACCTAACACTTTATAATAAAAAAGCTGAATGAGAAAAAAATTAAACGTAACCAAAAAAAAGAAAAGAAAGATCAATGCAAAATGAAGCATTTAACCAAGCCAGTGCTCTTTTCATTCAGCAAAAAATGGAAAACAGATGACAGAAGACTAATATTTTCAATGTGCTAATAGAAAATAACTTTCAACCTAGAATTCTATACCCAGCAAAAATTCTCTAAAAAATGAAAATAAATAGTTTGCTACCATCAATTCCTTACAAAAATAATATGTATCAAAATGAATCTTTCCAATTGATGTCTGAAATTAAAGAATGATTATCAGACTTCCTTAACATGACTCCCTTAGCACAAGAAATAAAAGCAAGAATCAATAACTGGGATAGATTCAAACTAAAAAGTTTTCTCTCAGCAAAGGAAACTATCAGCAATGTGAAGAGAGAGCCTACAGAGTGGGAGAAAAATCTTTGCCACTCATACTTCAGATAGAGCACTAATTTCCAGAATCTTAAAGAACTCAAAAAACTCTACACGAAGAATACAAATAACCCAATCACAGAAGGAAATGAACAGACACTTCACCAAAGATCTACAAGCAACCAACAGATATATGAAAAAATGTTCCACATCTCTAGTAATAAGAGAAATGCAATCAAAATCACCCTAAGATTCCATCTCACCCCAATTAGAATGGTGATTATCAAGAATACAAGCAGCAATGGGTGTTGGAGAGGATGTGGGGAAAAAGGTACACTCATACGTTGCTGGTGCGGTTGCAAATTAGTGAAGCCACTCTGGAAAACAGGTGGGAGATTCCTTAGAAAACTTGGAATGGAACCACCATTTGACCCAGCTATCCCACTCCTCGGCCCATACCCAAGGACTTAAAATCAGCATACTACAGTGATGCAGCCACACCCAATGTTCACAGCCTGCTCAATTTACAATAGCCAGACTGTGGAACCAACCTAGATGCCCTTCAATTGATGACTGGATAAAGAAACTGTGGCATATATATATACAATGGAATATTACTCAGCCAGAAAAATAATAAAATTATGGCATTTGCAGGCAAATGGATGAAACTGGAGAATATCATGCTAGTGAGATAAGCCAGTCTCAAAAAACCAAAGGATGAAAGATCTCGCTGATAAGTGGATGATGGTATAATAGGGGGTGGGAGGGAGGCAAGAATGGAGGAAGGAGGGACCGTATAGAGGGAAAAAGTGGGTGGCAGGGGTGGGGGAAAGGAAAAAATAACAGAATGAATCAAACACCATTACCCTATGTAAATGTATGATTACACAAATGGTATGCCTCTACTTCATATACAAACAGAGAAACAAGTTGTACCCCATTTGTTTACAATAAAAAAAGAATGAATCATAGTAGAAAATATTGATGAATATTTGTGTATATCTAAGAGAATATGAAAATATACATCAGTAATGAAAATAATAAAATTTGGGGAAAAAGAAAACGACACAGAAAATAGGAACAACATAGAAGTTGACTTAACCTATGAGGAAGAGAAGTAAAAATTTTACATCTAAATTCTTCCTCTTTAAACGATTTTCTTTCTTAAATCACTTTGTTCTCGTGAATTCTTTCTCTGATTTTTTTCCTCACCTTTGATTTGCTAATAATTCACAGATTTAAAGATTCATAGTTTAAATTTAACATAAAGTCAGTAGGGTATAATTATAATGTTCTTGTATCCCTGAAAAAATGAAAAGTAATAATTTGTTTAATATTTACAACATTAAATAAAATTTCTACTCCAGGATTATCCCAAATTTTCTTTGTTTTTGATAAATTACCAAAAATAAGTATAATTTTAAAAAATTATGATACAGTTTTAAGTCTAAAACTCCCTGTTTGGAATCTGAAATTCATAGATTCTGGGGGTAAATTTTAATTTTGTGTGAAAAGTATCAACTAAAAAATTTTTTTGAACATGATAAATACATATTGGATATTTAATACACAAAGTTGCAAGGTATTGATACACATTAATTATCCAATTGGGAATATAAATTAATATTGCTATTAAAACAAGACTTCTATATCTTCCTTAAAGCATTCATCTATAAACTCAAATAATGTTTTGTAGGCCATGCTTAGTTAAACATCTTTGCAAGTTATTCACTCCATGTAATTGAAAGCTAGTCCTCATTTCATAATCATTCAGTGGGGTTGCATATTCACAGACCAACACATTTTATGTAAATATTAAAAGTGAAACAGGATTCTTTAGACTTCCAAATGATGTATTAACTCCAAAGGGCAACTTGATGTCATAAAAATATTTTATAAAAGTGACTTAAACCATAGCCATTCCCTATTATGCACTTATGAAAGTGGGGCATGCAAGAGAAATGGAACATGATCTAGAAAGATTAAATATGATAAAGGAAAACTACATTTTCTCAATTCTCCATCATTATCTCCCTTTTATTTATGAAAGCATATTATACTTGGGGATATTCATGTAGAGTAATTATATAAAGAAATATTCAGTAGATGCCAGTCTTCTTTACTGGACTACAGTCTAAGGAGATTTTCATTACCAAAGAAAGTGCCACTAATTACCAACAAGGGAAAAAAATTTAAAAATAAAACTGCTTAATGGGATATGAGGTATGTCTGTTTATTTTTCTCTTCAATTAGTTTAAATCGATACAAATAAATCTTTACAGATAAGACCAATATATACAAATATGAGTTTCTCCAAATTAATACTTAAGAAAAATATTTCAAACATTTGAGTATTTCTTTTAGTGAAGCTTATAAGGAATATGAAGTCCTATAATGCTATTTAAAAGAAGTTTAGAAGCCTAAGTTTGTGAGCGCCACATTAGTCTTCAATTCATCACTGCTCCATTTGTCAGGATATTGCACTATGTGGGACCCACTGCAAGAAAAGGCTTCCTAGCACTCCATTTCTCTATATCTGTCTTAATTCCATGTCATTATCTTCTCCTCAAAATTTCAGATATGTTCACTTTTTATGTTTTCCTTATCTTTATTTTCTGAAAGAAGTTCCCAAAACAAAGATACAGAAAAAATACATGCGTAAGAAAAAGTTCATTATGTCCAATATAAAAAATGAATAAATGTCTTTAAAAAGCATAATGAAATTGAGCATCTTTGAGTTATCAGATATTTCCAGTGGTGAGTTGGTAAAGGCCTAACAGTTGGCTTGCTGGGGCAAAAAGCCCTGATTTTTAATGTTCTCCCATTTTTTTGGTAGAAATACTCCCAATGTGGCTGTTTTGAGGCTACCAACGTGAGATCAATGAAAAGAGAACTAGGAAGAGATGCTAGTGATTCAGTATGACTGTCTCAGTGCACCAGGTGTAGCGTTTTGTTATAAAATAGTTGTGGTTCTGATTGTTCCCGGGAAGTACAATGATACATAAAAATTGAGTTACTATGTCTTGACACCTATCATAATTAAACTCTGGTACAATTATACTAAATTGCCAACTGCTAATCATAAATTCAATATCCTATTAGTTCAGTGAGAAAGATCAAGATAAGCATTTTAGGATTACAAAAGGATTTGAATGGTCAAATGAAAATTTGCACATGAAAAAACAAACAAGTACAATAAATTTTATGTGATTTTATTCTGCAAACTACATATACACTGTTTGTCCTCGATTCTCCACACATTAATATATACATATATATGCATCTGTTTTACATCTTAAATGTCTTATGAAATTCAACATTTCACAAGCATTTATATAACACCTACTATGTGTTAGTCCCAGTACTACGTGTTGGATAAAAAACTGATGAATCAGATTTAAATCATATATCTATCTATCTATCTATATATATATATAGTGTTCAAGATAATTATTAGTTATTAAATATATACAATACTAGTCTTTCTTTGTTTACATAGAATCAATACAATGATGGCCTAAGAAAGAAATTTGAAGAGAACCATAGGAAACAGATCTATTCCATTTCCAACAGAAACAACAAATACTGCATTCTTCATATCTCCAATTGCTAGTAAGGGTTTAAATGGAGAATGTTAAAACATAAGAGAATTAAACGTTAAAAATATTGTGAGCTTCTTAATGTTTTCACTTTTATAAATGTAGTAACATTTAGCAGAAACGGCTAATCGAGAGATGGCATTTGAAGCAACCATTTTTTTTTTATTAGTTACATTGGGTGACTTTTAGAGTTGTAGATGGAGAAATGAAATAATTTGATTCCTTGCCATAAACTATGCAATAAGTCCCTCTAATTTCATGTTGATTTTATGCACAACATTATACATATATAACAATGCCGACAGTGCACAACATTAACAATTCAAAAAACAAACAGGTTCAATAATGGAAATGTGACATTATCTCAATAAGATTATTCTATAATTTTGGAGCTAACTTTTTCTAGGCTCCCACAGAGGCTTATTATGTTCAATACTATCATTGGCCAACTGTGTTTACTGGCTGATGGATCCTGAAAGCATAAATGAATATCCACATAAATGAATAAAGAATCTAGAACTTTCTCAAAAATGAGAAAAAAACCTGGCTTTTCTTGATTTTTTTCCTATATAAAAGTATAAAGCTTGGAAAAGGTTGCAGAAAGAGGAATGAAAAAATTTAATTTTTAATTTCAAGGTCCTAAATATCATATAAATGATAAGCTCCTGTGAAACAATTTTCTATGAGGTTCAAACAGAATAAACAAGCATTAAGTGGGTGCTATTTGAGGGGACAGAAGAACGAGATGAAGTGAGCCAGACATAGATTCAACTGAAGGTTTTGCGAAGATCCTTGCTTGGATGATTAAGAGAAAGAACAACTTTGACTAACTGATCTCACTTATATTGGTTATTACATTTGTTAGATAAATGTTGCCAAAGCGATATCACAACCAAACGTTAAATAATACAAGTCTGAATTACAACACTTTTTCTAATAAACTTTTAAAAGTGGAATCAATTTATTGCCAAATCCAGAACATAATATATAATGGAAATTTAATTATGACAAATAGTGAGTGTTCAGCCATGCAGTTAAGAACCTAACTCAGTTTTTGTATTTCATTTTTGTTGTTTAACCATTTTATTGTGTCATGATTCCTCCTGTTGTTGGAATCACTACTGAGTCAATATCAAAGTGGCACTGCCTATGAAACACTCTTCAGGAGCCTGGATATGCTCCACTTACAGAGCGCACAGCTTCTGCCACAGAGTTCCCCGTTAGCACCTTCAGGTCCCTTTCCCAAAAGCCCATGTTTAGACCTTCTGGGCTCTGAAAGTCTGTCTACCCCTTCCAGCCCTAGGTGACAAAACCAGAACATAATTCAGTTTTAATTATCTCTTTAGTACACAAAATGATAAATTAAAGGAATCTTATTATTGAAAGCTCCACACACACAGACCCCAAATAAGTTTGTTAAGATCTTTTAATGTCTGAATGCTTCTAAGTATTGATTACAAATTAAATATAGATCAGAGAAACCATGCAGATTGTTTTAGATAAAGATTATTTGACAAAGACTTTAAGTTTGAAAACTAGTAAATGATAGCGGGAAAGAGTGCTGCTCTTATCCCCTCCCTTTTTAGTCACAAATTCCTTGTTCTCATGGATTTGCATTAAAAAAACTCAAATTAAATAGTTTGAGTTTAAAATGTGTAATGAATATGTACCTGAAGGCCTGTCTCATCATCTCAGGTTCTGATATCACCTCCTCAAACTTTAATTAGTAATAGCAGCTAACAACTTATTAGGCTATACCTGTAGTGAGTAGTTTCCCATTTAATACTCTCAGAGGCCTACACGGCAGATAAAATATATCCATTTTATAGATAAGGATATTACGGAAAAAGGAATTAAGTAACTTGTGCAAATTATACAAGTGGCAAACTCTGCAGGAATTCAAATTGCTGAAGTTTTACTTCAGAGTTTAAGCTCTTTGCCAAAATCTGATATTTTCAAAGGAGAAAGAAGAAAATACAAGATAAAGAACAGTGATATGTAAGATGCCTCAGCATCACACAGCTATCATAACACAGGAATGACAAGTTTTGAAGACTGTTACAATGGGGTTCCCTGTCACATAGGGCAGTGAGTGGTCTCTGTGAAGGCAACGTATTGTACTATCTCCCAGATGGATAAGGAGCCCATTCAAACAACAGAGCAGTAGGAAAGTGAATAAGCAGAGAACCAGGTGCAGCAGGAGGGAGCAAAGGAAGAAAATAAGGGAAGCAAAGCAGACAGTGCTTATTTATGCTATGATCCTTCCTAACTTGTTAACACTAAATTTAATTCTGAAGGTAATGTATGTAAATACGAATCAATGTATGATGCAAAGACTGAATTTGATACATTTAAAATTGCAAGCCACACGTAACCTTTCACTCTAAAAGAAACCAAAATCCAATATAATTCTGTAAGTTAATTTGTCTCTCAAACTCAGTTAATGCAGGTAAATTCAGTTCTAAGATCCAAAATTTATCAAAGCACACTCTTGGGCACAATTGTAACTTCTGTTTAACTCATTAGTACTACTTGAACAGAAATTTTAATAGTGGCTGAAAAATACAATGCATGTTCTACATGCTGATCTTCATGCTTAAAGGATATAAAACACTCTGAACATCAGAACAAGTAAGAAGGCTGCGCACACATTTATGACACAATGTACTTTGTACTCTGGGGAAATTTTTGTGGGGTTCCTTTTTTTTTTTTTTTCTTTTTTCTTTTCGTTCTCTCTTTTTTGGTAAAGATTTCACTGTGATGTGAATTTGAGAGATAGAATCCCATACAGACTTTCTTTTGTACCTCATGTTTGTGTGTGTGTGTGTGTGTGTGTGTGTGTGTGAGTGTGTGAGTGTGTGTGTAATTTATTATTCAGGATTTTCCTTCATATCCAACTTTCCAATATAGAGTTTTTCCTGCTCTCACCAAGAATAAGGAAAAAATAAGTTGTATTTGGGACAAATTACCTAAATACCTTCCTATCCCATCCCAAGAGCATTTTTTCCATGCGCAGAGAGTAGGCTGATATTGGTATAAACTACATTCTTATACTATTATTGGTGGTGATTTCAGATGTGATTCTCAAAATAATAACCAATAAAATTTTGGAAGAAGAAAAGCATTCATAGATGAACAAACCTTGTACCACATTATATTTAAAGTTGATGTTTGATCTATAAAATCGGGGAAGACAACTGTACCTTCAAAGCAGTTACTGGATATAGGCAGATTTTGCTTAAGATTTTGAATATGTACATTTAAAAATAATTAACTCTTATGATACTTTCAGAATATACAGGTTCTTTTAAATTATCATATAGGTATGATTCATGGAAAAGCATCATGAAATATTATGAGACTTTATTAAATGAGTAGATAATTGAATAAGTATAAAATAGAAAATCTTTTTGGCATACTCATTATAAAGAAAGTGTTTCTGTATCTCAAAGACTTAACTGTCACCTATAAATCTAAAGTAGTTCTACTTTACTGTTTCAATATAAAATGCTTCTAATCAACATTTTGTTTATAGTCAAATTTTCTGCAAGTGATTTTGATATATTGATTTAAGAGTTTTCATTTCTATGCAATTCCAGCAGCTTAGAAGACTGAGGCAAGAGAATCTCAAGTTCAAAGTCAGCCTCAGCAAAAGCGAGGTGCTAAGCAAATCAGTGAGACACTGTCGCTAATAAAATACGAAATAGGGCAGGGGATGTAGCTCAGTGTAAGAGCGCCTCTGGATTTAATCCCCTAGTACCAAAAACAAAAACAAAAAAAGATTTTTTTGTTTCTTGACTAACTTTGCATAATGACCATATGCATGCTCTTATTTCAAAACGTACAAGCAAACTGAAAAATATGTGGCAGGAGAAAGAATTATAAAATCTTCTAATCAAATCATATGACATTTTATAAAGAGAGAAATTAATTCTATCCTTTATTCTCAAAATTTGACATTCAATTTAATGTACAAAAATCAAACCTTTACAAGCAAGTTGCCCAGAGAATTAAGGGAATCAGAGAAATCAGAGGATACAGGAAAACAAACTGATAAGATCCAAAGAGAAAGGCAAATGTAAGTATGAAAAGCGTCTTAACTCTTCTGGGATGTTGGAACCATATGAAAACATGGTGAGACCTAGGACTTTATCTAGAAAGACACCTAGATACTCAGGTCTTCTAAATGTCTGAGAAATCACAAAAGTCTGCCTTATTTCTAGAGAATGGTGAGGCCTCATGAAAGTGGTTCAAGCCCTCTCCTTAGAAATTCAGGCTCAGATGGAGGCATCCAGACCTAGGATGAGTGTCACTGGTTGTGCAAGAGTGAGTGTGGTTATGGCACAGGAAATCTAAGAATCTTTCTGCATGCTCCTCCCCTGATTCTTATGGCTGACTTCCTCTCTTCTTCAGGTCTCAATTTAAACATCATCATCTCTGCTTCTTTGTCTATCACATTTAAATGAGGACCCTCACCTCATTCCTCCTATCATGAATATTTTTTAACCAAATTACCTTGTTTTACTGTAATAGTTACCATAACTCATTGACATGTATTTCTCTATTTTTTGTCCCTCTGAACTATAGTATCCGTATCTTGTTTATTATTATGTCTCTAATATGTGGTACAGTGATCTCCAAGTAGTAGACACACATAAATGTCTTTTGAATTAAAAAAGGAGTGAGTAGACTCTCAATGTCAGATTTATGAAGGACTTGAAAATACCTTCTACATCATAATTCTACCTTCCGGCAACTTTTAGGATTTTTAAGAGGAAAAGGAATTTAGAACTAGGTTCTCCAGAATTTTAGTAATTTCTGGCAGTGAATTATGTGTCCAAGAATGGAACTGACATCCATTTGAAATGTGAAATAATAGTCCTCATTTGTCATGGTCTTGGGTATTCATATTCATGTATTTGTAACTAAAAGATTTTTTAGAAAGGCAATAAAAGGTTCACCAGAAGCCATTCTCATAAAATTATATGTTTAAAATAGCTAGTTTATATTCACAATTTTAAGATATACAGATTAGTCTGACTTTTAAAAAGTTAATCAGAAGTAGAAACAAAACCAAAACAAGTCAACAATGGAAACCATGCATGTGATATTTCCTGGGTGCCGTTCTGCTTGCCTGTTTTCTTCCCTTGAGTTCAAGTCCTTCCTCTTCCTTTTCCCTTCTTCTCTTCCTAAACACAGTACTTCCTCAGCTTGTGACCCTAAACATGGATGGGGGAAAAACAACAGTACCCACACTTGGTAGCCTAGAAAGCCATGTGGCAGACAAGCAATGCAGATGAAAATTCTGCTGTTCTCTTGGGGCACATGAATTCTTTTACAGACACCTTTTCCCTCTACCCTTATCTTTATAACAGCTCTTACTGGTAGGAAAGAAGAATCACATCATTTTTTTTTTGTTATCATATGTATAACTAAGTGATTTAAATATGATTTTTAGACACTAAGCTTTAAGAAACTGACTACTAAAAAATAAAATTATTTCTTGTATCTAGTTTCCAAGAGATTAAATGGTAACTGAAGCCTTGGTGCCTTTTCAGATTGACTCACAGGTACTGGTATTAATTCAGCTTTCTACCTTGACTCTCCCAATTGGGAGGTGATGTGGTTGAGAGATTACAACAACATTGATTTGAAATTTATTCTAAGAAATAGGCATCTAGGCATCACTGAACCTTTGAAGTTTAAAATTAGAAAGATAAAAAACAGCAATGGCAATAAACAATAAAAAAACAAAAAACAATAAAACACCAACAAAAACCTCCATCTACAAAGTCCAGATTGTCTTTCACTCCAATATATTTCCTCTTCCCCTTAGAAAAAGAAGAGGGAGTGGGTGTGTGTGTGTGTGTGTGTGAATTTTGCCCAATATTCACTCCTTTCAACCATATATTTCTCAGTGTTTAAGTCTTTTGCACGAAATGCCTAGTTTAACTCAGTGAGATGTTTATTAGTACATTTTATTACTTGAATTTATCAAAAGTTTCCATGTTATTCCAGTTCTTAGATCTGATCACCTTAACTCTAGAGAATCTATCAGATTTCATCCGTTTTTGATTTCTACCTGAGAATCACATTAAGCAGCCAAATATAAAATCCAACTCCAGTAATAGGACTTTTCAGCAATCAGTTCTTCCCTAATCTTTCTCCCCTCTTTTTGTTAACCATGATTATTCTTTAATTGTTTTGGGTCTTTTCTTACCCACATCTTATAGGTACAGCAAAATGTGACTACACTCCTTCATTCCTTGGGGCTTGCATTATGAGAAATTAATTAAGGACAATGTCCACTTTGTCTAGGGTATTGGTACATCAAACATCAGGTACTTATTTTACATATTTTAGATGGTAGGGTTGCAAAGTGCAGACTAAATCCAAGTTTCTTGTACAATGGTTATATGATGGTTATTCTGTTTTTATAGATGAGGTCTCACTATGTTGTCAATAACTCATGAGCCTCCTACCTCAGCCTCCCAAGTAATTGGCACTATAGGCAAACCCTACCATACCTTGCTTATTCTATTTTATTGGGGGATGGGAATATTGGGGATTGAACCCAGATATTCTTTCCCTGAGCTATATCTCCAGCCCCTTTTTAAAAATTTGGAACAGGGTATTGCTAAGTTGCTGAGGGCTTCACTGAATTGGTAAGGCTGGCCTTGAACTTGATACCCTGCCTCAGCCTCTGAGTCAACTAGGATTATAAGCATGCACCACCAGGCCTGGCCCTGGCTTGATTATTCTTGTGTTTTCCATAATATTTTCAAATATCACTGGCTATAGAGATCTTCAGTCCAAATGACTGAGCTCTGGTTCATATTCCCTGGGGCAGTTTGACCTGTGCCCCTTACAATTTAGATCCTGATACAGTTACATAGTTCAGCAAGCTGCAGAATTTTAACAAGTGGTTATCAGCAAGTCCACTGAAACTTTACCAGGAATTGAGGACATGATTCATCTTTAACACACACACACACACACACACCACAACAACAAAATCAAAAGAACTTCATTACAAATTTTTTCAGAAAAAAAATGTTTGAGGTACTTAAGTTCATATAACTTAAGCCACGGTCAAAACTGATAGGTTATTTTCATGTAATCAAGGAAATACACTCAACACATAAACCTGGTTTCATATTTATTTTTCATATGACTGATCAAGCTCTGTTCACTTCAGTTCCTTAGGAAGTATGTTTGGTATGAAGTAGAAGCAGGGATCTCCAACATAGATTTTATTCAATAGGCCACCCCCTCTCCAAGTATTTAAAATATCATTTTTGTCTCAAAACAAGTTCCTCGGTCTTTTTCTCTCCTTGAACTTTTTGCCCTTGTCTATCAGTCTGTGTACTTCAATAATTTTAATTGGTACAATTTGTGATGCATTGTTGTCTGCTCTTCACTCACTTTACTTTTTAAAATAGTCTTGGCTAATTGATAGGTTTTATTCAAACACAAACGTTTTGGAATCATCTTGTCAAGTGTTGAAAAAAAATATGCCCTATTGCAAATCTGATAGTATTTGCATGAAATTTATTCATTAACTTGGCAGAATAGTTTATTTACACTTTCCTGGGTCTTCTCACGTATGTATATGATCTGAAAATTCAATATCTTACAAAGTCTTTCAATAGCATCTTTATATAGTGGTCACATGACTTCATTGTGTTTCTCAGTACCTATCTTTTTTATTACACTACATTCCTACTCTTCTCCAGAAGAGTGTTACTAGATGTTGTATATAGATGTAGTGCCCACTCTCTTTTCCTGAATTATATATATAGAAAACCATATTCTATGCGGATAATGACAGCTTTATTATTTTTATCTTGAAAAACCTAATACTTCTTGGTTCTTCTGTCTTTTTTCTCTGGCTTTTGGACTTCTATTTCATTAAACATCTTCTGGCTTTTTGGATTTTGATATGTATTTCATTAATATTTTCTCATCTCTTTTACAATTCTATAGCTTCTTTCTTTTCTTTTAAATCTTCTTTTTGTTTGGTTTTGTGATATTAGGGATTGAACCCAGGGTCACTTTACCTCTGAGATATATCCCTAGTCCTTTTTATTTTGAGACAGGTTCTAAGTTACTTACTTAGCATGATCTTGAACATGTAATCCTCCTGCCTCAGTCTCCCTAGCTAGGGCCTGAGATTACAGGTTTGTGGCACCACACCTGGCTGCACTTCTATAGTTTAACTTACATTTTAAAAAATTTGAATAGGTATTGATCTGTTTTTCCTTTATTTAGAAAGCCATATACTATTTTTTCTTAAATCTGTTAATCTGGCCAATTTCACTAGTAGATTTTCTAAAATTAAGTCACTTAACTTCCCATAAACCAAGTTAGTAACTATAAACTTTAAAATATACCAATATATTTGGTGTAGTGACATTTAACATAACATTTGCCTATGTGTTCATAAATTAAAACACTTTTTAAAAAATTTTTACTGTTTTGATTTTTAAATTTGTTTTAATTAGTTATACATGACAACAGAACACACTTTGATACATATATAATGGAGTATAATTTCTCATTTTCCTGTAGTTCTGATTCAGTTTTATCCCTAATTTATCTCAGAGATAGAACACATTCTCATGTATACTTAGGGTAAAACAATACCACAATTCTTGAAAAATCTTTCATCAAACACTTGTTTGCAAATTTAGCATCATAGCTTTGGAAAACTAAAACTTCACTTGTGGCCATAGAGTTCTTGAAATCTGGCCCAAATTTGGATTCATAGAAAGTATAAAATATAAAACATATTTTGAAAACAATATAAAAGATATCTCAATTAAATATTTAAAAATAGTATAAGTTGAAATGAAAATATACTATGTATACATTAAATATAAATCTAACTAAATATATTAAGTGTACATATAAAAAACCATTATTATACTCAGCTATGCTTTACTTTTTGAAATGTACCCACTAGAAAATTTAAATTACATATGTGATTTGCATTATCTACTGCATACTGCTGACTTGGAAAGTATCGCAAACTCCTTTGTCTTCTAGAAGCCATGATTTTAAGGATAAGGCTGTCAAATTCCCCAGAGTGCACTGGTCTATATCAGAATGGATAACAGGGCCTTACACAGCAGGTCTAACTGGGTGCTAGAAGACCCAGTTAGAGGGGGGAGAAAATTCTTCTGGGTTTGGGACATGCGTTATTTACTCAATATTGGTTTATGTCAAGAACATTCCTTCTTCCAAAGAACATTCCCTGTCCCAAATAATGATGTATGACAGAAAAACAAAACAAAACAAAACAAAATCCATGTAGTGAATTCATGATAGAAGAAAAGTTCTGGAGACTGCTGCCAACTATTTTGAACAAAAACTCTATAGTAAATACCACAGAGGAGGTGCTGGGGAAAAAAATGTGCTAACTTTCTTAGAGTTCATTGTGGGTATGTTTCTTCTTGAAATATTTTAAGTGTCTGAATTTATGAAGAGAAATGTTTGAACATATTATTGTATTATTTGTAAGATG
This sequence comes from Sciurus vulgaris, assembly GCF_902686455.1. Taxonomy (NCBI): domain Eukaryota; kingdom Metazoa; phylum Chordata; class Mammalia; order Rodentia; family Sciuridae; genus Sciurus; species Sciurus vulgaris. The sequence goes on from NC_136476.1 coordinate 28,631,805, forward strand.
ATAAGCTTACGTGCTTAGGATATAAAAAAATCAAGTTAAGTAGAGGCATATGATCAACTAGCAGTAAGAACAGTTCAAATATACTACTAATTCAATTGAGGAACCATTCTCAAGCTTCAGGAAAATGCTCTGGAGGCAGACACAGAGGAGATTTTTTTTCCTTTTTTGATTGTTACTTTCAGTAAAAGAACAAGATGAGCAGGATGCAAAGATTCCAAGAGTATAAAGGTGGTAAACACTAGAGGTAGGCTTTTGCACTTTGTATACTTTCTATCTAAACATATGTCTTGCAGAAGTTGTGACTGAAGTGCCAGGGTGACCAGATCATCAGCTGATTGTGGTTTGAAAGAGCTAGAGTTTCTAGTAATGATTTGCTATATGATCAAGTTTTTCAACTGCAAATCATATTCATATGGTCATTTCTAAGGTTTTTTGTTTCTCTTTGAATTTGTAGTTTTGTTGATATTTCTAATATTTAGTTTTGACTGTTTCTGGACTTGATCACCTATCTTCAAGTAAGAAAAAGCAAAATGTTACTTAATAAAAGAAGCCTCATTGATTCCCAAGAAGTTATGTTTTGCACATTTCAAAACTCATTATCACATTAAATAAGTTAGAATGTTTTAATTGAGCAGAAACTTGGAGCTCTTTAAATGCATTAAATATACTTTAAAGCATCAATTAATTACAGATACTGAAATAGAATCTGATTCAGTCAGCTGATAGAGTTGAAAAGGGGGTGTTTTTCAAGCACTATTCACATAGTATAAATGGGGATAGACATTTTTAGTTGAAGGCAGCTGCCTGGCTCTCCAAAGACTTGGCTACATTTCTTATTGAATTCAAAGTACATGGACCCAAACTTCCCATTCAATGGAAGAATGGGACATGGCTGCTTGTGCAACTACCCTAATAAATTGCCTTATAGATTGGGTTGGTATTCTGGTAGATTGGTAGAAATGGAAGTAAATGCAACAAGAGCCTCATTCATCATTAGTCTGAAGAGACAGGAATCAATGTGAAGCTGTCGTGCTGTCTCAAATGCTAACCAGTTCATGAGGGCGTGTTCACAATTAGGCAAGATCAAAATGTATAGACTTAATAAGAACAGATTCATTCTTCTGTCATAAATGATTGGTGGGATGGGATCTGAGACTGTAACATCTGTATAGTTTCTCAGAAATATTTTATAGATAGAAATTCCCACGGGAAATTTATCTATTTCTTTGGGAAATATCAAGTTGTAGTGTACACATTTTGAGGTCTAACAGAAAGACTGATAAACCTGTAACAATCCAAAACATTAAGTACTTTGACCTTCAATGTCTCTGTATTTTTGATTCTTTCTTGCTCCTGTAGTTGAAAAGTAACATATCATTATCATAAACAGTTTAACTCACAATTTGTGGCTCTCTCTTTATGTGTGTGTGTGTATGTGCACACGTGTGTATGTATGTGGACACTCACAAAGGAAACAATGGGATATTCTTTTAGCTGAACTTACTATAGTGTTAATAGCGATGATAGCAATAGAAAAATTCTCATGGAATAACCTGCAAATGAATCATATTTCATTTCTGATTGAACCAGAATCATAAAGCCTCAATTTAAATAATAAATCAAATTGTTGACATTTTACCTGAATCAATACTCTTCTCATTTCAAAGAAAAAGAATGAATATCCTCTTAAATTAATATTAAAGAATCTATTACTTAATAAAAGTAAGCCACAATAAAAACTAATGTCAAAATTGCTATATTTTACAATTACCTTTATTTGTATGTCCTTATATCTTGATCAAATTTTCTAATCTTATTAGATTTTGATTTTTAAATTTCATTGTAGAAAACATACTGCTCAGAAGTACGTATTTTGAACAACTCAATACATTTGAGTGACTGTATTTTTTACCAGACTTTAGACTGATTACAATGTACTTCAGATATTTGCATGTTATATTTCACGTGAAAATGCAATTCATTCAGGCAGCATAATGGCAGTCATACTCTTAGTGTCGAGCATTTAAGTTGTCATGTTTTTATGTTTTAAGGGACAAGTATATCTTGAGATTATATGTTAATCATAGTTTTGACTATAGTTTTACTTCTCAAATCCTATTTCCTATAAATTAAAAACATATTGCAATTACTAGAAAATGCCACTCATAAGATGTAGACTGCTCACATTTATGCATCAAATATTTTGTTGCCTATCTGATATAACAGGCATAAGACAGTGATCTATGCCTAGAATTTAAATTTTTATCCTATTTAATTACCTTCATTACAAAAGTACACATTCATTTTCAAGGTAAAAAATACATGGACATCACAATCTACCCCATCCAATCTCTACTCACTTTGTCTTACACTCCCACGGTAACCTCTATTGGTCAACCAGTGTGTAGCCTTTGCAAGGTTCCACAGTCTTTTAGGAAAGAATTTGGTAGTTTTATTGTTAATTAAAATTGCAATGCATGATGTTTAATAATGTTTGCTGTGACAAATTATCACAGTAGTTTTTAAACATATTTTACATACTGCCGCACAACAGCTCAATCTTAATCTACTAGAATTTTTCTTTATAAATTCAAAGACTCATAATATAAGATTTGGAGTGTTGGTTTGAAAGAGCTTTTTCAGCTTATCTTTGTCCACCTTTCATTTTTTAAGCAAAAAACACTTAAACTAGCTAATATAGATTATATAGACTATATTATACAAATAAACTTTTGTTGTTGTTAAGATTCCTGCAGAAAGAATCCACAAACACTCCTATAACATCCATGGTTTACTTAACCAATTTAAGTCAGATAATGGTTTTCGTAACATAGTTTCCAACTATTTCTACTACAACTTATGTTTACTATTTGACTTCTTCAGCAGCTAAAGGAAATAGTAATAGCTATAAGAATGCAAATCTTGGATTTCATTAGGACTGACACTCAAAACATTTAAAGGATAGTAAATAAGAGATGGACACTTCCTCAAAACAAATACCAGAAGATCCTGGATCAATAAAAATAACTATCAGTAACCTATATAGCATTGCTATTTCTGCACATATTTCCATATCAAAAGCAGCATCTGTGGCAGAAATCTTGACACAAAGTGAGAGAAGTTTTGCTTGGCTAATAAATCTGAGATAGTGCTGGCTTCACACATAATATGATTCATGGATCAAAGAGTTAGCAGGATTTAGTCTTCTTTTATCCCTTCCCCTCTCTGCCACTCTTGTTTTGTTCTGGTTGGATTCATGCTCACATAGGGTCTTCTGAAATGGTGGGCATCATGTCACCTCAGTTTCACTGTTCCTGACTTGATGGGTTCTAGACAAATGATTTCCCAAATGTTGGTTTTCCAGAATTGTCTGGAAATCTTCTGTAGAACTTTGTTGTAACTTCCTGTACCTTGAGACCATTTAGAAACATTGAAGTTCAGACTTAAAAGATAACAGAGAGATCTCAATTCATAATCTTTTGTCTTTCAATTAGAAAACAATGATGTCACAAGAACCTGAAAGTTGAACAGTGAGCTGGCTATCTGAACAGAATCCCTCAGACCAGTGTGTTAACACATAGTATGTCCATATTTTATCATACATGAACTCCCTACATATGTATTGTTTTCTTTCTACTGGATTTTTTTGAGAAAATAGATGATTAGCAAGTAATATTTTTTACCTACTACTCACTCTTTCAAATTGTGAATTGTGACTGGTGGAATCAGTCAAGCCAGGGGTTTGCTGTCAATGTTGAACATGGACAACACCAAAGGAACTAAACTATAGGATCATTGAAGATAAAATCAATTTTGTGGAAAAAATGAATAGATGATGTATTATCGGCATAGTAAGAGTGGAGGATATTTAACTAGATTTCATTTTGGTGTGTGTGTCTCAAGATTATAAACCTGACAGTGCAGACCCATGCCCCTGCCTAAAGGGAAACTACTTTGTTCAAATAGAAATTAGCTCTCATATTTAGGATTTCATAATGCTAAGTAGCATCTACGGCATTTCTAAAGTATCCTTTAATGAATGATGAAGTCATTTTAATACCTAAGAAAAGAATAAGCCTTCAAATATTTCAAAGAATCAATTTAATTTGATTTCTTATATTTCTTGTGGCCTAACAAAGAAAGGATTATAGCCAACACTGAAAAGAGAAAGCAGAGTTTTAGCAGGACCTGGAAATTATTATAAATCCTAGAGTCGTAGACAATGCTGTGCTTTCAAAATATTCACTAAGGGTATTTCTCAGATTTGGAGGTCATAGAAATGTTTATTAGAATATAATAAGAGGGGTAGACTATGTGCACATGCCCCCATGCAAGCATGTATGTAAGTGTGTTGGGGAGGGCACACAAAAGATACAAAAGGTACACGGGGACCATAAAGGGAGAGGGAAAAGGAAGCAAGAGACGAACTTTCCAAGCAGATGGGTATTTTATTTTTGAGATGATCTGACATTGCCTGACCTCCCACTGACATGCTTTTTGAAGGACTGAAGATGCCTGTATGCCTAAGCCAAGTCTCAAAGTCATCAGGAACAGTTGAAGCTTATTGAACTGTTGAACCTGGATCAGTAGGATATCAGTTTTCTTTTCAGAACTGACACACATGAAGATGGGTTAGAATTATGTTGAGGATTTACCACTGACCCCTTAACAAGTTGCAGGGAACTTGTTAAGTTCAAGACACCTTATTAACAAGTTCTACCCCATGTGTTATTCATTCAAGGGAATGAGCAAGGATTCTTTTTAAAAAATTTGCTTGTTTAGGCTGTTGTAATTTTTAAAAACAAAAGTCAATCAAGTAAAAAATTAGAAATTTACACATTTGCAGAAAATGTTAATTTGATTTAAAAATTTTCTAATTTGTAAGAAATCAATGGCAAATACGTTTTTTCCTTTTTGAATATCATCACTGTCCTATCTCCTCTGTGACACTTATTTAACATTGAAAGAGAGGTCATAACAATTAAAAAAAAAAAAAAAACACCACGTGTTATTCTTTGAAGATTCACAATGATGCTTCCCCTAAATACCTTCAGTCTCACAGGTAAATTTCTGAAATCTCTTTTCTTGATTATTGCTAAATATTTGTATGACTTTTAGTAACAAAATGATTATTGCATTTGATGTCCTAGTTTTAAGTCATCAAATTGGAAAATTCTTCTTTAAAATTTTCCTGTTAAAGCTGGATATGATGGAGAACAACTTTGTGACATCCTCAACAATCTAACTTGGCAAAGTGTTTCACAGTTTTTTTCTAATAAGCTAAAATAAAAAGTAGTTCACTTTCCTTTTTGACATCGGTGAGCTAGAATGATTTGCATGGAAAAAGGCATTCCTAATTGCAAACGCCCCAGATTATTGACTTACAGGGGTATTTTGGCAGTCTTAGATTCTGTGTATTACTCAAACCAAATAATGTCAACAATTGAACCTACAGTGTAACATGGATCCTGAAATAAGAAGTGAATTGACAACAACTAGGAGTATTTTATATTAATGTTTATAAAAACACTGACTAGACCTCTGAGTTTCTTTACTAGTGAAATAAACACAAATATTAACCTTTAGGATCTCAGATTTCAAAATAGTTTAAAAATCATATGTATCATCATTTCATTTGGGTTACTCAATTGACTTTGATCTCAGCAACATTCCTGGTAACCCTAAGTTAGATTACATGTTCGCATCATACTGTGTTGATTTAAACTAGTCTTTCCTCTCATTAAATTTTGATAATTATGTATTTCCTCATAGAATTCTTTGTCAATGAAAAAACAGAATGTTAGAGACATATTTAAAGATATTCAAGTTATGAAGTAGTATAAATTAGGAGTAGAGAACTTGAATTATTTTCATGTCTCCTATAAATTTGACCATTTTAGACATTGCTTATTTTATTCATTTTCATTAGATTTTTAAGTGTTAATTATTTATTACAATTCCTCACTGTTGGTCAATGTATGGACTACTTTCATTAATCTTTCAAGTGTCTTTTACAATGATTTTTCAAGCAAGTGTATGCAAGTGGAAAGTGCACATATTATGAATGTCTTTGAATTACTGGGGATAAGTAATTCTATAATTAAATAACATAATTCTAACATTGATATGTAGTTGTCAATATTTTTAACACTAGGGATCCATAGTTGGCAATTTATGGATGATTTCCAGCCTGAAAACAATCTTTCTTGTGAATTCATTTTAAAAGTTCTAAAGTTTAACATAAAATTAATATATAAGACTTTCTTAAAAGTTAGATAAGGGTGATGTTGCTCAGTGGTAAGAGCTTGCCTGGCATGTGCAGTAGGTTTAATCCCCAGTACTGCCAAAAAAAAAAAAAAATATATATATATATATATATAATTCATATATATATATAATTAAATTAAAATATGTAATTATATATGTTATATATATGTATATAATATATATAGATATATTAGATGATGTGACAAGGGACAGCATTCTTACCCAAGAAATGGGGTAGAGCTGAGAAGAACTGAGACAGCCTGTGTGTTATCTGATTGCCACCATTTTACCACTTCCCCAATGTCTTAGTTCCCTACTTATCTCATTCATATTTTCTATCTGGCCCTTGAGAGTATCTGAGTGAGGACTGTGTTATCAAAATTCAGTCACATTTCATCTCTAATGTAATTAACATCTCATCTAATTATTTGATTTTTTAAATGTTTTTCTTTTACCTTCCACAAAAGGTGAATATTATTATTAAACAGTAAAACAAGTCAGAGTGCAGAATAGTCAATATGTGTACAGAAAAAAAAAAAAACCCTTTTTATTTGTCCTTCTGTTTTCTTTCAATCAGCTCACTTTTTATTCCATTTTTTTTACATGACTAAGTTCCCATTGATATGTACTCTGGCAGCATCCCACCTCAGTTGCCCCAGAATACCTGATCCTTCCAGCATTCAATCATGTATAATCTAGAAGTACAAGAGATGAATACTCCATGGGATGACCCTTGAGCAATGGAGGTGGTAAATTAAATAAATAAACAAACAAAAAAACAAAATAAAACCTCCATCTTCTATACTTTGGGTGAGTAATTTTGACATACACTTCACCTATAAAAGTACCAGTGTAATAAAGCCCTAGTTGCCGTAAGCTGTGATCAACTATTTCAATCACTTCTCACTCCTTCTTGGTTTTGCTTTTCCAACTCCCTGCATTTCCTGTTCCCTGAGCTCCCAGATAAACTACCTGCATAGATGTCCATTGGTAGGCTTGAATTTTCAAGGGAAACCTAACTCACTGGGTATACTGAACTCCTAATAAAGGTTTACAGCTGACAACAGTAATTCAACTCTTCCTAATTCCATCCTTGATCTTTGAATGGAGTTTACAGAAACATCCTAAAAGAATTTTATTCAATTTTCTTGATAAGATGCAAATATTTTAGTAAGTTTTTGTACTTACTAAAATGTTAATTTTGAGAAGTCTTAACAGAAGGCATATGTCTATATCATTCCCCTATTCAAAGATATTGTATTATGGGAATCAGAAAAGAAAAAAAAAAAAAAAACACTTTACATGAAGCAAACAGAAGTTGGAATACTTTACGAACATTTAAATATTTAGCAGTCATTAATTTTACAGAGCACATATGCATGCATTTTCAAAGCAAATCTGTGCAGCAGAATTTTCCACACCAGTTCCCATAGACTGGTGGTTGGTGAATCTGCCCCTTGCTTCCTGTGCACCAAAAAATTCACTAAGGCAGAAAAAACCTAGCTGTGGCAACCTAAAATCCTGATAATAATACACCAAGAGAAAGAATGCCAGGAAAGCTGCTAGTCCTCCTAACTCTGCTCTCCATTCTTCTCTCCATGGTTTATACTAAGTATAGTATGATGTAGATGCTTTTTCTGTCATTGGAAAACATCATCTCACTTTCTTCAAGCAATGCAATCAGCTGTAATATTTCAAGCAGCCTTATTCACTGGAGTGCTGTATTCCATGCACATTCTCTCTTTATTTGGCAGAGGACTGAAAGGGCAATGTTAAAAGTGGAAGACAAACCTTGAAACAACCAGGGGAAGAACTCTTCCACATGACAGATTTTTGTCACATTACTAAAGATTGCTCTTTGAAGTTCTAGATTTGTATTTTAACCAGCGTTCTCGTAAACTTTTCCAAAACACATTATTACTTATTTTATCCATGTCTTTCACAGACCCAACAGAATACAATTTACAGTTTTGTGAGCAATGTCACTAGAAAATTTTAACTGGATAGTTATAGTCACAATCACATCTTCATGGACAAGTGAGGTGTGTTGGTTTTCTTCTTCCTGTGTCAAAGGATCAGGGACTTTAGGGAATTTTAATAGATATATTTCAGATTTTCATAACTCCTTTGCTTTCTCTATATCTGTCAGATATTTCTGTTGAAGTAGTCCTGTTGAATTTGCTTCCATCTTGGGAATTAGACTATCACACTTCTTAGAATCTGCAGAACTTCTTTTAAAATGTAAATTATTCACTAACTTCTGACTCATGTTTTTAGTAAAATAAATGGGTGGCATTTCTGTGAACTATGATAATATGGTAGTTTTGGTGTAATCCAAGACTGACCAGATGTTGTAGGTTCAAACTTTGCTGTTAACCTGAGGCGGGATACTAGTCCATGAACTTGGTGAATGCCCATCAATTGACAAAGGCATTGATTACTGACTTACTCTTTTAAATGCTGTTTCTGCAACTTAAGTGTCCGCATTACAGTACTGGTGCTGCCAGAACAAAGTACCACCAAACTAAAGGTTAACAGAAATCTTTGTCCTCACAGTTGTGGATGCTGGAAGACCAAAACCAAAATGTCTGCAGAGTTGGTGAGGTTGGATACTGGCCTTTCTCCTTAGCTTGAATGTGTCTGTCTTCGTGTTCACATAGCATTTTCCTTGTATGCATGTCTCCTGCATCCAAACTTCTCTTTCTTTTAAAGGTCCCCAGTCTTACTGGAGTAGAGAGTATGCTAATCATAGTTACTTGAGTTATGAAGATATTGTCTCCAAATATGGTCCACATTCTGAGGTACTAGGAGTTAGGACTTCAACATGTGAGCTTTGGGAAAGCAAAATTCAACCTATAACCAGTGCCTACAGCTAAAAACTACTATTTAACATTTAAAAAATAATTACTCTAAATATCATGTAAGATACCAGGGGCACAAATAATAAGACATGTTTCTATACCATGAAAGAATAAACAAGTTCATTCAGTTATTACAGGTTACTTAAATGAATAAAAGCTTCTTCTGACTTCTTTCTAATTTTGTATTATATTATGGCCATAATGGTTTTTGTAGCCTTACTGTTATGAAAATACTTCGTATACAGGCAGGCAGTTCACAAAAGTCTAAATAAACACGTCAACACATTGTATGAAACAGTTACTCATATCCTTTGGCCAAAGTATCCCTACCTCTAGGTTTCTGGAAATGGGGTATGTCACTTTATCAAAATTATCTTTTATTGTCTGCTATTATTATTACCAGACATTTTGCATTAACCTTTTAGCATTTAAAAAGGTAAACATTATCTTTATAATCTTCATACATCTTCTTAAATTTCAATTTAAGAAGGTTATATACTGATATTAGCATCAAATTTCAGTCTTAAGTGAGAAATATATATGAGGAAACATTTATTTCAAATTAGAAGTGAAGCATTCTATATTAAATACGTGTATCACATATGTATAAATGTAAACATAAATTTTATCATGTACCAGATATAAAATGGGAGTGCTACAGAACAGCACTTAAGTTCAGCTTCAATCATTCTTCAGTATTAATTAAATATGGAACTAGTTTGTATCTTATAAAAATAATACTCAAAATATCAAAGAATATTTTAAAATATTTTATCATAATTTTACACACCATATCGTAGCTTTTTTACACCAAAAGACATACTCTTAAAGAAATATAAACTACCAATAAAATATAACTACCAATAAAATATATATGGTTCCTGAGAAGAAAATAATGTAGTTGGTCTAAAACTAAACAAAATTTGTAAAAACATTATAATTTTCAAATCAATAAAAATCTGAAGAAAGAAGTTCCTCATTACCACACCACAAATACACTTAATTTTTATGGAAAGCAAGGTGTAACACCCTCTCATGAAGTCACTGATTTCCAAAGCAAAGAAATATATCCAAGGAAGATAAGAATCAAGAATCTTGCTACTGTCACTAAAAATTTATTGGGTGGGATAACTGATAAGTGGAACATTATAATTAATACATTCCTTGGTATTCATTTCTGTTTTCATTTCACTTTGAACAACATATTAAATGGAGACTGCTGGAAACAACCATATTCAACAAATCGCAAAAGCCTTGGAGCAAAAACATAACAGAAGACTGTTTCATTAGTCTTTTTAACACCTCAAGTTAAGAGCTGCATTCCATTAAAAGACAAGAAAAGCCAAATGCAACCTCAGATCCTTTACTGTGGTGGGTGATGGGATCAGCTTTGTATAGGACCACTGTAGCAAACATCAGAGGTTTCTTATTGCATTACCCAGAGGCTGCACTTGGAAGATGAGGAGCAGCATGCTAATCATAAAATCACCAATGTATTTGGGTAATCTCATGTTATCATCCCCAAAATTCAAGAAAGTTAGTAGAATTATTATTCCTTTTGTATAGATGAGAAAATGAAATCCCATAGTGGTTTAAAGATTTTTTTCAAATTTTACAGCTAATAAGTAGCAGAGAAGTCTTGTAACCCAAGTGTCAAGACCCAGTCTGTTGCCTCCCATCCTCATAACATACTAGTCACTGCATCAGAAGTCCGAACCTCCAACCTCCCACTAGCAAAGGGTTATATTATCATATAGTTTAAGAATGATAAAAATCTTTGATTTAATCAAACTGAATTCTGCACTGTAATAGAGCTCTACATATTTCTAATAATGAAATATTATTATATGTAAATTCCAGATCAGGATAATCAGTTGACCCCATGGAAAACAGAAACAATGTTACTGCTCAAGTTCCTGACATGTTGTCAACTTAAGCTTACCTTACAAATATTCAGCTTGCAATCTTTATTGAATTGGTGCACGCATAAGAAATTTTGTTTTTATTTTTGTTTGTTTTCCTTCCACTTGCTCACTTGCTTTGCTTCGTTTGTTTTTGTGCCTTTCCTATGATTGAGGCTTATTTACATCTAGCAAACTGCTAGACAGGAAGATGAGAAAGTTGAAAGGGACATGGTAAGGGAAAGAGTCAATGACACTTATGGTTCCAAGAGGGGTATCTAGGAGAGTCAGCTGAATCTGCTGAAAAAAAATGAGCTCACTATTTCAAATTTATTTCTTAGGTAATAAGTGTGGTCCAACATGGCAACTGTCATCAATAAGATAACTTCAGATAGATTTTTAAAACGTCATCAATGAACGATGGATCCAGTAACAACTATTTATCAGTGGTAGAAAATTCTTCTTTTAAACCTTATTATCACAAAAATCTGTCTTCTGAAGATTAATTTGGTCATTAATCTAGCCATTAATTCATTCAATCTTTCTTGGGCATTTATTAGGTGCTAGTTTTATTAAATCTTATTTTCTAGCATGAAATAGTAAAAAGCAGATAACCAAAATATTGTTTTAATTGTATTAATATGTCAAACAATTAAATTTGGCACATTGATTTTTCTGAGTGGGAGTTTATAGTGTAGAATATTTCTTAGGGAGTGCTCTGGGAATCAGCACCTGTAGAAGGATAGGCAGGAGCCATGTGTGGGCAGAGGACAAAGTCACAATGTTCTGCAGACTTGACCTTAGCCTGGTACATATAGGCATCTCCAGGCTTGTCTTCGTCCAAAATAGCTGGGCATCTAAATCTTCACCTCAAGCAGTAACTGCTTATGCTTCTCCTTCCCTTGGGAAGTGTGACCAAGGTGAAGTTGCTCTGTACAGTTTACAGGATGCCAAGTTGCTATCAGTTATAGACTGCCTGCTGACAGGACTCCAAGTATTTGGACAATATGCCAATCTGTGAGGTGGTGTGGATGACAAATTACTGTGTTCATCACACCAGTTTCTATGAAGGTCAGGTGCATGTAGTAGACTGTAGGGAATAAAGTTTTCAAAAAGAAAAGGAAGGTTAAATCAGAAAGATGAATAAGAAGGCAAGCAAAAGGTAGAAATATACTTCCAGAAAAGAGATTATGTTAGAGTTTCTATAAAGAGAAGAGGATGCTCTGTGAGAAGGGTGTTTGAGCATGACTGGAACATAGAGTGCACCGCTCCTGGAGGCATGACGTGGTGTTGGGGAGAGAAGCTAGGTGACAAATTGAATGATCCACCCTGCTGCTTATAAATCTGATACGTTTCTAAAATACGTAAACTGCTCATTCCATGGTGACATATTTGAAAGGGTATGAATATAACATTTTATACTAATATCTGAATCTGTGTGACTACTTGGAACAAGATAGAGTTCAAACTGGGGAGACAAGGCCATTTTTTCCAAAATGGATGTCATGAATGCCCTTTTGAATATCTATGCAAAAAGAATAAGATATCATAATGCACAGTGCTATCAGGCTACCAGGCTACCACTCAACATGACAACATTTCTTAACATGACATCATTCTCTGTCATGTGAAGAAATATTGTTATAAGGGCTAAAATTGCTTCTGCTGAAACAATCACATAGCATGGTATTTTAGTAACATCGTGGTGTTACATTGTTTGGGATTCTCCTTACCTATTACCCAAAATAAGCAGTGAAACATATTTCAAAATATGCTTTATTGGAAATGTGCTCATTTGCAGAGCTGAACACAAGAATCTATATGTTCTTTCAGAGTTAGGATTCTGTAATGCTAACAGTGTCCCTGATTTTATTATAGCCACAGTTCCTTTTGCCTCAGCTCGTTACAGAGACAAATATCCATTAGTGACAGGTAACTTTTCATTGTAATGCATCACTACTACTGATGTCTGGGCCTCTGAGATATTCTATTTTGCACCTGAAATTAGTTTCTGTGTTACAGCTCAGAATGTATGATAAGAAAACAGATACAGTGATTTAGATAAACTCCACTAAATGGCTTGACAGAAATGAAGCACAAATGAAGGTATAAATGGCTAAAGCGATTAAGACTGTCAAGTTCTCTGGGGTACTGTTACAGAATAAAACTGCTGATTATTATTTATTCATGAATGTGAGGTTGGGGGATTTAATTAAAGATGTTCTATTATAGTTTTCAGAGCCTATTTGAAGCTTTTAATCAAAAGTTTCAAGAACAGAAAATATTGTCACTGATCAAAAAATGGGATTTCTAGTCATATTGGAAATGTCCACTTTTGGTGTGCTTTAAATGTTCTAATATAGTGTTTTGTTTTGTATATGAATCTAAAGAAAGAGAAGAAATATTGTTATAATTAGTTAATTTAGGATTGTTTGAGCCATTAGTATGTTTGTATATTTATGTCCATAAAGGTATGTTTATATATGCATGTATACGCATACAGATATACAGATGTTCATTTTTCTCTTGGTAACTAATACTCTTTCTAAAGTAGTTTTAAACATAAACCCACCAAAATGTGCCACAAATAGAATAATGCTACGAAATCTGTATTATAAGAGAAAACTGTATACAAGTGGATTTTCATAATTTGGACCATTTTTATATGCTTAATTCCATCTCCTTTTAAGAAAACTTGATATGTTATTAAAACATGGTAAAAATGTGATATGTGTTAATGATACCTCATCAAATCACATGGCATAAATGAATAAATAACAGACAAATTACCAAAGATCAACTATTTTGCACCTTATTTCTAATTAGGATTATTACATGTGTGCTGTTATTGAATCACTTTAGAAACCAAACATGGACTATTATTTTACAGAAGATTAATGATGTTCACAGTTCTTTGATATTCCTTGCAGTGAAAAGTGAGTCTATTTTTTTTTTTTGCCTTGAATTCAGGCTGGCCTGTGATGAGTTCATCCAATAGAAAGTGACAGAAGTGGTGCTCCACCTGATCAAGGCCCAGCTTCCACTTTGCTCTCCTGGAGCCTTGAGCTGCTGTATAAGAAGTCTGCCTGATGTTGGAAAGACAACATGGAGGGACATGAACAAACATGGAGAGTGACAGAGCCTTCTAGCTATCCTCACCAAAATGCCAGACACATCACTGAAGTGATTTGGGCCTTCTATTCCACTTGGACACAGTAGATTCCACTTGGCCTCATGGACCAGAAGTGCCATCAGGAACCCTTCCTTAGAGACTGACTCTCAGAACTACCAGAAAGATATTATTTAAGTCACTAAGTTTAGAGTATATTACACAGCTTGGGATAACTGGAACAATCTTGAATATATGACTGAGCATGAATTTATACGAGTTAATGTCTGGATTTATAATGAATTTTTTTGTCTACTATATATAATGCCAACTTCTATAGGCAATTATAAAGGCAAAATAAAACCCTGTGGATTCTATCTTCATTTTTATCCTATGACTTGAGTCAAAGAAAAATATGATTTGACAATTTTTTGAACAAGCAAGCCTGTTTGATCAAATGCTGCATAATAAACTCAAAATTATTCAATTTTTATTTGGTTTTGCTGCTAATTTATAAGCTGATTTATAATATGTGCTGCTCACATATTTTTTGGATTGTGTGTGTTTATATTTTCCCTGTCTGAACAAGTAATTTGATAGAGTATGAGATAATAGTAACTTTATTTATTTGATTTTTTTCATTTATTATAGAAATGAGACCTTATAGGGAAGGGTCCAATAAAATAATAAAATGCCTTACATAGATATGAAAGGTGACCATGCCTTTTTTTGTTGTTGTTACATCCGTGCTACTGAATGTGAATTCTTTAAACCAAAACCCTTTCTAGGTGGTCCCATCTTTAATTCTTAGACCTAAGAACAATGAGATCTTATGCTTAAAATTATATTTTAGAGTTAGCATGCTCAGTTGATTGGTAGAATGAATTAACTTGATTTAAATGGTTGTTTGTATTCTGTTAAACACATACATTTTCATGAACATAACAGCATTTTCAGCATTTGTGGTGCAGAAAATATTCACTATCCTTGGCCTTTTTCTAGCTTGTCCAAGAAGACTTTCTGATCCCAGGTTACAACTGGGATAGTGGTTACTATAAAGAATAGACTTGCCTTTTTTAAAAACTCTAAGATGTGCTTGAATATTTGCTTTTAGAAATAGCAAAGAAACATCTAGTAATTTTAAAAGTTCTACCATGTTGGTCTTAATACAGAAAAATTACTCAAATGGAAGAAAAATTCAATTTTAACCAATGGATGAATTCAGTCAGTCACTTACTGTGTTTTGTGAAGCTGCACCCATAGCAAGCTTTCTTAACCTACACTATGACGTTTCCTACCAGATGATTTATGATGGAGCAGCATTCTGTACTTCAAGGTTATTTTTAGTGTCTCTGGCTCTACAACCGAATGCAACAGTGATCTGACATTCAAAAAGTCTCCAGACTTGTTCCTTGGAGAAAGAGGCAAGGAGGGTCCAAAATCCCTAGTAGTTGAGAATCACTGTGCTATTACTAAAAAGTTGCTGTTTCACTGAATTTGCATATTAATGGATATTATGAAGAACTTCATTATTTCTTTAGATAAATAATTTAAAAATAAGTATACACATAAAATATGTTAATATATGAATTTTAACTTATTATACTTGCAAATTATGCTCCATGTAAATGAAATATTTGATCTATACAAATGTCAGTTAATCATTAAAGGCATAATATACTTAGAGATTAAATGAACAGTATTTCTGACCTTATTTTCTCTATCCTCTATTTGCACCATTGACTACACAATTTTAAAATTAATTTTCTTGTTATATGCATCTTCAAATATTTTTTAAAATAATTCTGGATCAAAGTAAAGAATAAAGGAATGAGAGTAAGCAAACACACACAAAACACATTTGGCATGGCAATTTGGGAAGTTTATGCACTGGGCAGTATTTTATAAGTTGAGTTGATAAATCCTAGTTGGTAGTGGCCTTTCAAACCAGCAACTATTTTCTATGATATATGAGTGGGTCAAGCAGGAGCCCATCTGTCTCTTTTCCTAACAGTCCTACTACCCCTCTGCTCAACCCTCTTATAATACTTAGCTTGTTTGTCCTATATTTATTTTACAAATGAACAAGAGCAAATAACATTAGTTTGCTAAGCATGTCACTGAGGAATCTAGGTTTTGAGATCAGAGAAAAGCGTTCTTCCCTATCTGCATTTCTCTTACGTGGCTGGTTAGTCCTCAGAGGCAGGATTCTCCTTTGGTATCATGTAAGATGGTGTAAGCTCTTAACTAGAATCAGAAAAGTATAAGGGAATAAACACTACTTGTGGGTCAAGAATCTCTGTGCTGGTACAAGTGCAAATGTGCAAGAAATGATTCTTTAACACTCTTATTCAGAGCACTCTTTGGACATGAAGAAATAAGAAAAAAATAAGCTTTTCCATGAAGTTAATTCTATTAACTTATAGTTAGTCTATTGATTCTAAAAAGCTGCACTTTATTTTATGTATGGATATATGTGTATGTACCAGGGATTGAACTCAGGGGCAGTTGACCATTGAGCCACGTACCCAGTCCTATTTTGTATTTTGTTTAGAGACAGGGTCTCACTGAGTTGGTTAGCATCTCCCTTTTGCAGAGGCTGACTTTAAACTCGTGATACTCCTGCCTCAGCCTCCGGAGGTGCCTGGATTAGAGGCTTGTGCCTCTGCACTTTGTTTTAAATGGTGTCCTTTCTATTTGTAGTTATATATTTATTTCAGTCAAATAAAACACTATTTTGTGAAAGAATGTTGTAAGGGGTGGTGGAATATATTTTGTTTGATGATTGTACATCTCTAAGATGGTTCTCAAAACAAAACAACAGGACCACAATATGTTGAGAAAGTCAAAGTCTGGGAAATACTACATTTAAGATTCTTTTAAAGTTACAATTAAACTATATTTGACTTAAATTTCTGAAGTGCTCATATGTATATGCCATCCCAAGTGTTGGGGATTCTAGGGTTCTAATAATACCCTAAAGATATTGTCTCTTCCTTCCTAAAATAAAGTTGAGAGAGCAACTTGATCTTTCCATTTCACACATTTCTGTGACTTGCTTACTTAAAATATCTGTAATGGAAGATATGCTAAGCTGGGTCTCCTATCCTAACTGCTTTCCCCCTCTTAAGACTTTCATGTTTTTTTATTTGTTCTTTTTCAGTTATACATGACAGTAGAATGTATTTTGACACATTATACATATATGGAGTACAACTTCCCATTCTTCAGGTTGTACATGATGTAGAATTGCATCAGTTGTGTGGTCATATACAAGCATTCGAAAGTTATGTCCAATTCAATCTACTATCTTTCCTATTCTCATGGGGTTTTAACACTAGGAATGTTAAAATGTTATGTTCTTTTTTAAATCAGTTGTCCTACCTGGGATTCTACTATTTCCTCATTCACTTATTCTTTCAATTAATATTTGTTGAGGGCATAGTATTGAGTATCCAGCCCATTTAACTGTCAATGGTAACACAGAAAGGAACAAAGTACATGAAATCCCTGTCCTCAAGGGATTTCTAATGAAAGGAAATATGTAAAAGCAGCTAAAGAAATAAATAAAACATCGGCCATTTGGTGGCAATTGCTATGGAGTGCTGGGATGGAACATGGATTTGAATTTTAAATGCTTGTCCTAGAAAGTCTCATTGAAAAGGTAGCATTTAGGCAAAACCTGAAGAATGTGAGAGAACCAGACACACGAGAGCAGAGTGTTCCAGGAAAAGCAAAAGATGAGTCTAAAGTCTCCAAGGTTGTACTGTACCTGGCCCATTCAGGAAGCAGGGAGGAGGTCAGTGCCACTGAAGCAGATTAAAGAGAGGGCTGAGCTATAAGAAGATAAGAGCAGAAAGCAATAAGGGGCCAATGCACACAGGGGTAGCAGACGGTATTAGATTTAATTTTGGTGATATGGGCTGCCAGGACAGGATTTTGAATAGTGGAATAGCATGAGATGACTTGTGTTTTAAAAGGATTACTGTGCTGCTGTGATAGATACAGGCTATGGACAAGAAAGAGACCAGACAGGAGTTCTTTGTGTTTAAAATGGGCAGTAACAGCAGGTGTGGTAAGAAGTGGTGGAACTCTGGAAAAAAGAAAGTGTTGAATCACCTTTATTCATTTAGTAATAATAATAATAATAATAATAATAAATACTCAGTAGATGAATTATTCTAAGGGTTAGAGATGCTATGGGGAAGAAAACAGACAGATCATCGCTCACTTGGATGAGTCTGATACCAAACTGAGTCTTTTAAGATCTGGTTAGTTTTAACATTCTCAGTACAGTTCAAAGATAGCTAGAAATTTAATCTTTTTTGTGGAGGGAATAAAAACACATACAGTGGTATAGGTTGTGATTAAAAAGCAGCATGGCTAATTGATGAGGTTGCTAATCATTGCCTCATCGTCCATCAGCATGTCAATAAAAAGTCAGTGAAAAGGAGAATGGTTTATCTAAAAAAATGTTAATCATCTGCACAGATGTCTGCTCTTTCTGAAGAATTCCTATTTCTACTTTCGGCTTCACAAAGCATGTCTTTTTATGGACCATGTTATTAATGAAATGGAAAACAATGTGCAAGAAAGCCTGCTGTTGTCTGAAATTATCTTTACTTCTATACTGCCACTGGCAATAACTGTCTCTTCTCCAGAATTCCGGAACACTGAATTCTTTCTTCACCAGATTAAAAGGAAAACAATAAAAACAAAACAGACTACCACCCAGGGGAGGGAAAACAAAAAAAAACTAACCAATTTGAAATTATACTTTTGTTGTATTTCGAGTTGTGCTAATGTATGCAACTCTTCTGCAATTTGTTTTTCATAATATAAGATTATTACAAAGATTATTGACAGAGTATTTGCTGAGTAAGATAATTCTCCATTTGTGTATTCCCCAAACCCTGTAAGTTAGTGAGGAAATCTGAAGTGCAAAAATTTTTAACTACCAGTAGTGAATTCCAGCAACTGGATGGATGTCACCTGAGTAATAGCAGATCACTATTGGATACTGAGGGAACATAACGGATATGCCCTGATAAGGCACAGACAGGGTGGAAGAGATCCATCAAAGTTTCAAAGAGGTCCTCCAGAAAACCCTTTGTCTAGAATCAGAGTCCTTGCAAGCATATGGGGTATAAGCAGATGGCTCCCACATATTCTTAAACACATTGTTCTAGAAACTTAATGTCAAAGGCTGTATATGTATATGTATGTGTATGTATGTGTGTGTGTGTGTGTGTGTGTGTGTGTGTATGTGCACACACACAATGGGGTGTGTATTCAGAAAAGTCTGAAGTATATCTTAACAGCAGTTACTGTTAACTGAGAGAACTCATCAGAATCATTTTTGGAGTTCATTACAAAAAATTCTTATTTTTTATATATATATATATATATATATATATTCTGATTAGTAAATATGCCACGAGGTCTAAGGATTTACGTTACAAAAATATCCCCTAAGGTTCTAGAACTATGGCATATTTTATCGTGTAAGTTATCTTCATGGAAATAATTCAAAATGAGAAATGAAAAAAATAACAAAAATATTTATTAACTGTGTGTATGCATGTATGTGTATGTAGTTGTACACACACGCTTAAATACCTCACTGAGCTAGCAAGATAAGGGGAGTCTACACACATAAAAATAAAGTGAAAGCAGAATTCCTAGATAGTAAATGCCAAAGTCAGCTTCCATCCTCTTGTTATCTCCAAATCTTGGTGTCCTTGAACTTCTGGTTAGACAAGATACAAGACACAGGCGATAAAGCCTAAGTTTCACGCCATGTGGGAAAGGTATTAAAAGACTCCATGTACACTTTAGACTCTGAAAAGCAGGAATTAATATGAAGTCTAAATAGATCTAAACACAGAGGTCACAAGAAGGGAATTTGTGTGTCTTTACTGTGGTATTAAATAGTAAGATATAAAAGTCAAACCGAATCAAATAAACACAACAGCTTCCCAAGATTTTAATAAGCACAAGCTGGAATTCATGCACTTTTTCAGATTTTTCCAATTTTTATGCTATGTTCATAATAAGAATTTAAAGCAGATCCTTGTTTGATATTTTTCATTGATAACTGTGAGAACAACGGCAAATTTTCACTCTAGTAAACCTATCTTCAATAAGACTTAAATGATTTCCCCATATAAACATTTCCTATGAACATGAGTCTGCAGTGAAAATCACAAAATAAATCAAGATGCAAGGTAGTATGAATAAGAGCAAGTAAAATAAGAGAATCAAACTCAAAGATATTTAATATCAATATTAACAAGCCAAAGTAATAAACTGTTACACTTAAAAAACCTTGAAATGTGAGCAAGACCTACAAAGCACTGAAACAGTAAAGTACACGTGAAAAATAACCAGGTATTTAAAAAATAAAAAAAATATAATTGATTTTAGAAATCCAAAAGGATGGATTAAAGTTGCAGTGTAGACACTACTGAATAAATTAAATAATTAAGAAATGATGCATCCCAGGGAGAAAAAATGGAGAGTTTAAAAGACGGCAAGACATATGAAAAATAAAAGTTATATCTGTTCAGTTTTAGAAGGAGATAGCAGAACCAAGAAAAATAATCAGATATACAATAGAAAAACGTTTCTCTGAATTGTTGAAAGAAAGATATGGTACCGCATACCCAGAAAGCCCAAAGAATCACTAGTAGGAAAAACAGGTAGAAGTATACACCTAACACTTTATAATAAAAAAGCTGAATGAGAAAAAAAATTAAACGTAACCAAAAAAAGAAAAGAAAGATCAATGCAAAATGAAGCATTTAACAAGCCAGTGCTCTTTTCATTCAGCAAAAATGGAAAACAGATGACAGAAGACTAATATTTTCAATGTGCTAATAGAAAATAACTTTCAACCTAGAATTCTATACCCAGCAAAAATTCTCTAAAAAATGAAAATAAATAGTTTGCTACCATCAATTCCTTACAAAAATAAATATGTATCAAAATGAATCTTTCCAAATTGATGTCTGAAATTAAAGAATGATTTATCAGACTTCCTTAACATGACTCCCTTAGCACAAGAAATAAAAGCAAGAATCAATAACTGGGATAGATTCAAACTAAAAAGTTTTCTCTCAGCAAAGGAAACTATCAGCAATGTGAAGAGAGAGCCTACAGAGTGGGAGAAAATCTTTGCCACTCATACTTCAGATAGAGCACTAATTTCCAGAATCTTAAAGAACTCAAAAAACTCTACACGAAGAATACAAATAACCCAATCAACAGAAGGAAATGAACAGACACTTCACCAAAGATCTACAAGCAACCAACAGATATATGAAAAAATGTTCCACATCTCTAGTAATAAGAGAAATGCAAATCAAAATCACCCTAAGATTCCATCTCACCCCAATTAGAATGGTGATTATCAAGAATACAAGCAGCAATGGGTGTTGGAGAGGATGTGGGGAAAAAGGTACACTCATACGTTGCTGGTGCGGTTGCAAATTAGTGAAGCCACTCTGGAAAACAGTGTGGAGATTCCTTAGAAAACTTGGAATGGAACCACCATTTGACCCAGCTATCCCACTCCTCGGCCCATACCCAAAGGACTTAAAATCAGCATACTACAGTGATGCAGCCACACCAATGTTCACAGCTGCTCAATTTACAATAGCCAGACTGTGGAACCAACCTAGATGCCCTTCAATTGATGAATGGATAAAGAAACTGTGGCATATATATATACAATGGAATATTACTCAGCCAGAAAAAATAATAAAATTATGGCATTTGCAGGCAAATGGATGAAACTGGAGAATATCATGCTAGTGAGATAAGCCAGTCTCAAAAAACCAAAGGATGAAAGATCTCGCTGATAAGTGGATGATGGTATATAATAGGGGGTGGGAGGGAGGCAAGAATGGAGGAAGGAGGGACCGTATAGAGGGAAAAAGGGGTGGCAGGGGTGGGGGAAAGGAAAAAATAACAGAATGAATCAAACACCATTACCCTATGTAAATGTATGATTACACAAATGGTATGCCTCTACTTCATATACAAACAGAGAAACAAGTTGTACCCCATTTGTTTACAATAAAAAAAGAATGAATCATAGTAGAAAATATTGATGAATATTTGTGTATATCTAAGAGAATATGAAAATATACATCAGTAATGAAAATAATAAAATTTGGGGAAAAAGAAAACGACACAGAAAATAGGAACAACATAGAAGTTGACTTAACCTATGAGGAAGAGAAGTAAAAATTTTACATCTAAATTCTTCCTCTTTAAACGATTTTCTTTCTTAAATCACTTTGTTCTCGTGAATTCTTTCTCTGATTTTTTCCTCACCTTTGATTTGCTAATAATTCACAGATTTAAAGATTCATAGTTTAAATTTAACATAAAGTCAGTAGGGTATAATTATAATGTTCTTGTATCCCTGAAAAAATGAAAAGTAATAATTTGTTTAATATTTACAACATTAAATAAAATTTCTACTCCAGGATTATCCCAAATTTTCTTTGTTTTTGATAAATTACCAAAAATAAGTATAATTTTAAAAAATTATGATACAGTTTTAAGTCTAAAACTCCCTGTTTGGAATCTGAAATTCATAGATTCTGGGGGTAAATTTTAATTTTGTGTGAAAAGTATCAACTAAAAAATTTTTTTGAACATGATAAATACATATTGGATATTTAATACACAAAGTTGCAAGGTATTGATACACATTAATTATCCAATTGGGAATATAAATTAATATTGCTATTAAAACAAGACTTCTATATCTTCCTTAAAGCATTCATCTATAAACTCAAATAATGTTTTGTAGGCCATGCTTAGTTAAACATCTTTGCAAGTTATTCACTCCATGTAATTGAAAGCTAGTCCTCATTTCATAATCATTCAGTGGGGTTGCATATTCACAGACCAACACATTTTATGTAAATATTAAAAGTGAAACAGGATTCTTTAGACTTCCAAATGATGTATTAACTCCAAAGGGCAACTTGATGTCATAAAAATATTTTATAAAAGTGACTTAAACCATAGCCATTCCCTATTATGCACTTATGAAAGTGGGGCATGCAAGAGAAATGGAACATGATCTAGAAAGATTAAATATGATAAAGGAAAACTACATTTTCTCAATTCTCCATCATTATCTCCCTTTTATTTATGAAAGCATATTATACTTGGGGATATATTCATGTAGAGTAATTATATAAAGAAATATTCAGTAGATGCCAGTCTTCTTTACTGGACTACAGTCTAAGGAGATTTTCATTACCAAAGAAAGTGCCACTAATTACCAACAAGGGAAAAAAATTTAAAAATAAAACTGCTTAATGGGATATGAGGTATGTCTGTTTATTTTTCTCTTCAATTAGTTTAAATCGATACAAATAAATCTTTACAGATAAGACCAATATATACTAAAATATGAGTTTCTCCAAATTAATACTTAAGAAAAATATTTCAAACATTTGAGTATTTCTTTTAGTGAAGCTTATAAGGAATATGAAGTCCTATAATGCTATTTAAAAGAAGTTTAGAAGCCTAAGTTTGTGAGCGCCACATTAGTCTTCAATTCATCACTGCTCCATTTGTCAGGATATTGCACTATGTGGGACCCACTGCAAGAAAAGGCTTCCTAGCACTCCATTTCTCTATATCTGTCTTAATTCCATGTCATTATCTTCTCCTCAAAATTTCAGATATGTTCACTTTTTATGTTTTCCTTATCTTTATTTTCTGAAAGAAGTTCCCAAAACAAAGATACAGAAAAAATACATGCGTAAGAAAAAGTTCATTATGTCCAATATAAAAAATGAATAAATGTCTTTAAAAAGCATAATGAAATTGAGCATCTTTGAGTTATCAGATATTTCCAGTGGTGAGTTGGTAAAGGCCTAACAGTTGGCTTGCTGGGGCAAAAAGCCCTGATTTTTAATGTTCTCCCATTTTTTTTGGTAGAAATACTCCCAATGTGGCTGTTTTGAGGCTACCAACGTGAGATCAATGAACAGAGAACTAGGAAGAGATGCTAGTGATTCAGTATGACTGTCTCAGTGCACCAGTGTAGCGTTTTGTTATAAAATAGTTGTGGTTCTGATTGTTCCCAGGGAAGTACAATGATACATAAAAATTGAGTTACTATGTCTTGAACAAAATATCATAATTAAACTCTGGTACAATTATACTAAATTGCCAACTGCTAATCATAAATTCAATATCCTATTAGTTCAGTGAGAAAGATCAAGATAAGCATTTTAGGATTACAAAAGGATTTGAATGGTCAAATGAAAATTTGCACATGAAAAAACAAACAAGTACAATAAATTTTATGTGATTTTATTCTGCAAACTACATATACACTGTTTGTCCTCGATTCTCCACACATTAATATATACATATATATGCATCTGTTTTACATCTTAAATGTCTTATGAAATTCAACATTTCACAAGCATTTATATAACACCTACTATGTGTTAGTCCCAGTACTACGTGTTGGATAAAAAACTGATGAATCAGATTTAAATCATATATCTATCTATCTATCTATATATATATATAGTGTTCAAGATAATTATTAGTTATTAAATATATACAATACTAGTCTTTCTTTGTTTACATAGAATCAATACAATGATGGCCTAAGAAAGAAATTTGAAGAGAACCATAGGAAACAGATCTATTCCATTTCCAACAGAAACAACAAATACTGCATTCTTCATATCTCCAATTGCTAGTAAGGGTTTAAATGGAGAATGTTAAAACATAAGAGAATTAAACGTTAAAAATATTGTGAGCTTCTTAATGTTTTCACTTTTATAAATGTAGTAACATTTAGCAGAAACGGCTAATCGAGAGATGGCATTTGAAGCAACCATTTTTTTTTTATTAGTTACATTGGGTGACTTTTAGAGTTGTAGATGGAGAAATGAAATAATTTGATTCCTTGCCATAAAGTATGCAATAAGTCCCTCTAATTTCATGTTGATTTTATGCACAACATTATACATATATAACAATGCCGACAGTGCACAACATTAACAATTCAAAAAACAAACAGGTTCAATAATGGAAATGTGACATTATCTCAATAAGATTATTCTATAATTTTGGAGCTAACTTTTTCTAGGCTCCCACAGAGGCTTATTATGTTCAATACTATCATTGGCCAACTGTGTTTACTGGCTGATGGATCCTGAAAGCATAAATGAATATCCACATAAATGAATAAAGAATCTAGAACTTTCTCAAAAATGAGAAAAAAAACCTGGCTTTTCTTGATTTTTTTCCTATATAAAAGTATAAAAGCTTGGAAAAGGTTGCAGAAAGAGGAATGAAAAAAATTTAATTTTTAATTTCAAGGTCCTAAATATCATATAAATGATAAGCTCCTGTGAAACAATTTTCTATGAGGTTCAAACAGAATAAACAAGCATTAAGTGGGTGCTATTTGAGGGGACAGAAGAACGAGATGAAGTGAGCCAGACATAGATTCAACTGAAGGTTTTGCGAAGATCCTTGCTTGGATGATTAAGAGAAAGAACAACTTTGACTAACTGATCTCACTTATTATTGGTTATTACATTTGTTAGATAAATGTTGCCAAAGCGATATCACAACCAAACGTTAAATAATACAAGTCTGAATTACAACACTTTTTCTAATAAACTTTTAAAGTGGAATCAATTTATTGCCAAATCCAGAACATAATATATAATGGAAATTTAATTATGACAAATAGTGAGTGTTCAGCCATGCAGTTAAGAACCTAACTCAGTTTTTGTATTTCATTTTTGTTGTTTAACCATTTTATTGTGTCATGATTCCTCCTGTTGTTGGAATCACTACTGAGTCAATATCAAAGTGGCACTGCCTATGAAACACTCTTCAGGAGCCTGGATATGCTCCACTTACAGAGCGCACAGCTTCTGCCACAGAGTTCCCCGTTAGCACCTTCAGGTCCCTTTCCCAAAAGCCCATGTTTAGACCTTCTGGGCTCTGAAAGTCTGTCTACCCCTTCCAGCCCTAGGTGACAAAACCAGAACATAATTCAGTTTTAATTATCTCTTTAGTACACAAAATGATAAATTAAAGGAATCTTATTATTGAAAGCTCCACACACACAGACCCCAAATAAGTTTGTTAAGATCTTTTAATGTCTGAATGCTTCTAAGTATTGATTACAAATTAAATATAGATCAGAGAAACCATGCAGATTGTTTTAGATAAAGATTATTTGACAAAGACTTTAAGTTTGAAAACTAGTAAATGATAGCGGGAAAGAGTGCTGCTCTTATCCCCTCCCTTTTTAGTCACAAATTCCTTGTTCTCATGGATTTGCATTAAAAAAACTCAAATTAAATAGTTTGAGTTTAAAATGTGTAATGAATATGTACCTGAAGGCCTGTCTCATCATCTCAGGTTCTGATATCACCTCCTCAAACTTTAATTAGTAATAGCAGCTAACAACTTATTAGGCTATACCTGTAGTGAGTAGTTTCCCATTTAATACTCTCAGAGGCCTACACGGCAGATAAAATATATCCATTTTATAGATAAGGATATTACGGAAAAAGGAATTAAGTAACTTGTGCAAATTATACAAGTGGCAAACTCTGCAGGAATTCAAATTGCTGAAGTTTTACTTCAGAGTTTAAGCTCTTTGCCAAAATCTGATATTTTCAAAGGAGAAAGAAGAAAATACAAGATAAAGAACAGTGATATGTAAGATGCCTCAGCATCACACAGCTATCATAACACAGGAATGACAAGTTTTGAAGACTGTTACAATGGGGTTCCCTGTCACATAGGGCAGTGAGTGGTCTCTGTGAAGGCAACGTATTGTACTATCTCCCAGATGGATAAGGAGCCCATTCAAACAACAGAGCAGTAGGAAAGTGAATAAGCAGAGAACCAGGTGCAGCAGGAGGGAGCAAAGGAAGAAAATAAGGGAAGCAAAGCAGACAGTGCTTATTTATGCTATGATCCTTCCTAACTTGTTAACACTAAATTTAATTCTGAAGGTAATGTATGTAAATACGAATCAATGTATGATGCAAAGACTGAATTTGATACATTTAAAATTGCAAGCCACACGTAACCTTTCACTCTAAAAGAAACCATAAAATCCAATATAATTCTGTAAGTTAATTTGTCTCTCAAACTCAGTTAATGCAGGTAAATTCAGTTCTAAGATCCAAAATTTATCAAAGCACACTCTTGGGCACAATTGTAACTTCTGTTTAACTCATTAGTACTACTTGAACAGAAATTTTAATAGTGGCTGAAAAATACAATGCATGTTCTACATGCTGATCTTCATGCTTAAAGGATATAAAACACTCTGAACATCAGAACAAGTAAGAAGGCTGCGCACACATTTATGACACAATGTACTTTGTACTCTGGGGAAATTTTTGTGGGGTTCCTTTTTTTTTTTTTTTTTCTTTTTTCTTTTCGTTCTCTCTTTTTTTGGTAAAGATTTCACTGTGATGTGAATTTGAGAGATAGAATCCCATACAGACTTTCTTTTGTACCTCATGTTTGTGTGTGTGTGTGTGTGTGTGTGTGTGTGTGTGAGTGTGTGAGTGTGTGTGTAATTTATTATTCAGGATTTTCCTTCATATCCAACTTTCCAATATAGAGTTTTTCCTGCTCTCACCAAGAATAAGGAAAAAATAAGTTGTATTTGGGACAAATTACCTAAATACCTTCCTATCCCATCCCAAG
The DNA here is from genome assembly GCF_902686455.1 of Sciurus vulgaris. NCBI lineage: Eukaryota > Metazoa > Chordata > Mammalia > Rodentia > Sciuridae > Sciurus > Sciurus vulgaris. The sequence goes on from NC_136476.1 coordinate 28,659,683, forward strand.
AGCATTTTTTCCATGCGCAGAGAGTAGGCTGATATTGGTATAAACTACATTCTTACTACTATTATTGGTGGTGATTTCAGATGTGATTCTCAAAATAATAACCAATAAAATTTTGGAAGAAGAAAAGCATTCATAGATGAACAAACCTTGTACCACATTATATTTAAAGTTGATGTTTGATCTATAAAATCGGGGAAGACAACTGTACCTTCAAAGCAGTTACTGGATATAGGCAGATTTTGCTTAAGATTTTGAATATGTACATTTAAAAATAATTAACTCTTATGATACTTTCAGAATATACAGGTTCTTTTAAATTATCATATAGGTATGATTCATGGAAAAGCATCATGAAATATTATGAGACTTTATTAAATGAGTAGATAATTGAATAAGTATAAAATAGAAAATCTTTTTGGCATACTCATTATAAAGAAAGTGTTTCTGTATCTCAAAGACTTAACTGTCACCTATAAATCTAAAGTAGTTCTACTTTACTGTTTCAATATAAAATGCTTCTAATCAACATTTTGTTTATAGTCAAATTTTCTGCAAGTGATTTTGATATATTGATTTAAGAGTTTTCATTTCTATGCAATTCCAGCAGCTTAGAAGACTGAGGCAAGAGAATCTCAAGTTCAAAGTCAGCCTCAGCAAAAGCGAGGTGCTAAGCAAATCAGTGAGACACTGTCGCTAATAAAATACGAAATAGGGCAGGGGATGTAGCTCAGTGTAAGAGCGCCTCTGGATTTAATCCCCTAGTACCAAAAACAAAAACAAAAAAAAGATTTTTTTGTTTCTTGACTAACTTTGCATAATGACCATATGCATGCTCTTATTTCAAAACGTACAAGCAAACTGAAAAATATGTGGCAGGAGAAAGAATTATAAAATCTTCTAATCAAATCATATGACATTTTATAAAGAGAGAAATTAATTCTATCCTTTATTCTCAAAATTTGACATTCAATTTAATGTACAAAAATCAAACCTTTTACAAGCAAGTTGCCCAGAGAATTAAGGGAATCAGAGAAATCAGAGGATACAGGAAAACAAACTGATAAGATCCAAAGAGAAAGGCAAATGTAAGTATGAAAAGCGTTCTTAACTCTTCTGGGATGTTGGAACCATATGAAAACATGGTGAGACCTAGGACTTTATCTAGAAAGACACCTAGATACTCAGGTCTTCTAAATGTCTGAGAAATCACAAAAGTCTGCCTTATTTCTAGAGAATGGTGAGGCCTCATGAAAGTGGTTCAAGCCCTCTCCTTAGAAATTCAGGCTCAGATGGAGGCATCCAGACCTAGGATGAGTGTCACTGGTTGTGCAAGAGTGAGTGTGGTTATGGCACAGGAAATCTAAGAATCTTTCTGCATGCTCCTCCCCTGATTCTTATGGCTGACTTCCTCTCTTCTTCAGGTCTCAATTTAAACATCATCATCTCTGCTTCTTTGTCTATCACATTTAAATGAGGACCCTCACCTCATTCCTCCTATCATGAATATTTTTTAACCAAATTACCTTGTTTTACTGTAATAGTTACCATAACTCATTGACATGTATTTCTCTATTTTTTGTCCCTCTGAACTATAGTATCCGTATCTTGTTTATTATTATGTCTCTAATATGTGGTACAGTGATCTCCAAGTAGTAGACACACATAAATGTCTTTTGAATTAAAAAGGAGTGAGTAGACTCTCAATGTCAGATTTATGAAGGACTTGAAAATACCTTCTACATCATAATTCTACCTTCCGGCAACTTTTAGGATTTTTAAGAGGAAAAGGAATTTAGAACTAGGTTCTCCAGAATTTTAGTAATTTCTGGCAGTGAATTATGTGTCCAAGAATGGAACTGACATCCATTTGAAATGTGAAATAATAGTCCTCATTTGTCATGGTCTTGGGTATTCATATTCATGTATTTGTAACTAAAAGATTTTTTAGAAAGGCAATAAAAGGTTCACCAGAAGCCATTCTCATAAAATTATATGTTTAAAATAGCTAGTTTATATTCACAATTTTAAGATATACAGATTAGTCTGACTTTTTAAAAAGTTAATCAGAAGTAGAAACAAAACCAAAACAAGTCAACAATGGAAACCATGCATGTGATATTTCCTGGGTGCCGTTCTGCTTGCCTGTTTTCTTCCCTTGAGTTCAAGTCCTTCCTCTTCCTTTTCCCTTCTTCTCTTCCTAAACACAGTACTTCCTCAGCTTGTGACCCTAAACATGGATGGGGAAAAACAACAGTACCCACACTTGGTAGCCTAGAAAGCCATGTGGCAGACAAGCAATGCAGATGAAAATTCTGCTGTTCTCTTGGGGCACATGAATTCTTTTTACAGACACCTTTTCCCTCTACCCTTATCTTTATAACAGCTCTTACTGGTAGGAAAGAAGAATCACATCATTTTTTTTTTTGTTATCATATGTATAACTTAAGTGATTTAAATATGATTTTTAGACACTAAGCTTTAAGAAACTGACTACTAAAAAATAAAATTATTTCTTGTATCTAGTTTCCAAGAGATTAAATGGTAACTGAAGCCTTGGTGCCTTTTCAGATTGACTCACAGGTACTGGTATTAATTCAGCTTTCTACCTTGACTCTCCCAATTGGGAGGTGATGTGGTTGAGAGATTACAACAACATTGATTTGAAATTTATTCTAAGAAATAGGCATCTAGGCATCACTGAACCTTTGAAGTTTAAAATTAGAAAGATAAAAAACAGCAATGGCAATAAACAATAAAAAAACAAAAAACAATAAAACACCAACAAAAACCTCCATCTACAAAGTCCAGATTGTCTTTCACTCCAATATATTTCCTCTTCCCCTTAGAAAAAGAAGAGGGAGTGTGTGTGTGTGTGTGTGTGTGTGAATTTTGCCCAATATTCACTCCTTTCAACCATATATTTCTCAGTGTTTAAGTCTTTTGCACGAAATGCCTAGTTTAACTCAGTGAGATGTTTATTAGTACATTTTATTACTTGAATTTATCAAAAGTTTCCATGTTATTCCAGTTCTTAGATCTGATCACCTTAACTCTAGAGAATCTATCAGATTTCATCCGTTTTTGATTTCTACCCTGAGAATCACATTAAGCAGCCAAATATAAAATCCAACTCCAGTAATAGGACTTTTCAGCAATCAGTTCTTCCCTAATCTTTTCTCCCCTCTTTTTGTTAACCATGATTATTCTTTAATTGTTTTGGGTCTTTTCTTACCCACATCTTATAGGTACAGCAAAATGTGACTACACTCCTTCATTCCTTGGGGCTTGCATTATGAGAAATTAATTAAGGACAATGTCCACTTTGTCTAGGGTATTGGTACATCAAACATCAGGTACTTATTTTACATATTTTAGATGGTAGGGTTGCAAAGTGCAGACTAAATCCAAGTTTCTTGTACAATGGTTATATGATGGTTATTCTGTTTTTATAGATGAGGTCTCACTATGTTGTCAATAACTCATGAGCCTCCTACCTCAGCCTCCCAAGTAATTGGCACTATAGGCAAACCCTACCATACCTTGCTTGGTTATTCTATTTTATTGGGGGATGGGAATATTGGGGATTGAACCCAGATATTCTTTCCCTGAGCTATATCTCCAGCCCCTTTTTTAAAAATTTGGAACAGGGTATTGCTAAGTTGCTGAGGGCTTCACTGAATTGGTAAGGCTGGCCTTGAACTTGATACCCTGCCTCAGCCTCTGAGTCAACTAGGATTATAAGCATGCACCACCAGGCCTGGCCCTGGCTTGATTATTCTTGTGTTTTCCATAATATTTTCAAATATCACTGGCTATAGAGATCTTCAGTCCCAAATGACTGAGCTCTGGTTCATATTCCCTGGGGCAGTTTGACCTGTGCCCCTTACAATTTAGATCCTGATACAGTTACATAGTTCAGCAAGCTGCAGAATTTTAACAAGTGGTTATCAGCAAGTCCACTGAAACTTTACCAGGAATTGAGGACATGATTCATCTTTAACACACACACACACACACACACCACAACAACAAAATCAAAAGAACTTCATTACAAATTTTTTTCAGAAAAAAAATGTTTGAGGTACTTAAGTTCATATAACTTAAGCCACGGTCAAAACTGATAGGTTATTTTCATGTAATCAAGGAAATACACTCAACACATAAACCTGGTTTCATATTTATTTTTCATATGACTGATCAAGCTCTGTTCACTTCAGTTCCTTAGGAAGTATGTTTGGTATGAAGTAGAAGCAGGGATCTCCAACATAGATATTTTATTCAATAGGCCACCCCCTCTCCAAGTATTTAAAATATCATTTTTGTCTCAAAACAAGTTCCTCGGTCTTTTTTCTCTCCTTGAACTTTTTGCCCTTGTCTATCAGTCTGTGTACTTCAATAATTTTAATTGGTACAATTTGTGATGCATTGTTGTCTGCTCTTCACTCACTTTACTTTTTAAAATAGTCTTGGCTAATTGATAGGTTTTATTCAAACACAAACGTTTTGGAATCATCTTGTCAAGTGTTGAAAAAAAATATGCCCTATTGCAAATCTGATAGTATTTGCATGAAATTTATTCATTAACTTGGCAGAATAGTTTATTTACACTTTCCTGGGTCTTCTCACGTATGTATATGATCTGAAAATTCAATATCTTACAAAGTCTTTCAATAGCATCTTTATATAGTGGTCACATGACTTCATTGTGTTTCTCAGTACCTATCTTTTTTATTACACTACATTCCTACTCTTCTCCAGAAGAGTGTTACTAGATGTTGTATATAGATGTAGTGCCCACTCTCTTTTCCTGAATTATATATATAGAAAACCATATTCTATGCGGATAATGACAGCTTTATTATTTTTATCTTGAAAAACCTAATACTTCTTGGTTCTTCTGTCTTTTTTCTCTGGCTTTTGGACTTCTATTTCATTAAACATCTTCTGGCTTTTTGGATTTTGATATGTATTTCATTAATATTTTCTCATCTCTTTTACAATTCTATAGCTTCTTTCTTTTCTTTTAAATCTTCTTTTTGTTTGGTTTTGTGATATTAGGGATTGAACCCAGGGTCACTTTACCTCTGAGATATATCCCTAGTCCTTTTTATTTTGAGACAGGTTCTAAGTTACTTACTTAGCATGATCTTGAACATGTAATCCTCCTGCCTCAGTCTCCCTAGCTAGGGCCTGAGATTACAGGTTTGTGGCACCACACCTGGCTGCACTTCTATAGTTTAACTTACATTTTAAAAAATTTGAATAGGTATTGATCTGTTTTTCCTTTATTTAGAAAGCCATATACTATTTTTTCTTAAATCTGTTAATCTGGCCAATTTCACTAGTAGATTTTCTAAAATTAAGTCACTTAACTTCCCATAAACCAAGTTAGTAACTATAAACTTTAAAATATACCAATATATTTGGTGTAGTGACATTTAACATAACATTTGCCTATGTGTTCATAAATTAAAACACTTTTTAAAAAATTTTTACTGTTTTGATTTTTAAATTTGTTTTAATTAGTTATACATGACAACAGAACACACTTTGATACATCATATATAATGGAGTATAATTTCTCATTTTCCTGTAGTTCTGATTCAGTTTTATCCCTAATTTATCTCAGAGATAGAACACATTCTCATGTATACTTAGGGTAAAACAATACCACAATTCTTGAAAAATCTTTCATCAAACACTTGTTTGCAAATTTAGCATCATAGCTTTGGAAAACTAAAACTTCACTTGTGGCCATAGAGTTCTTGAAATCTGGCCCAAATTTGGATTCATAGAAAGTATAAAATATAAAACATATTTTGAAAACAATATAAAAGATATCTCAATTAAATATTTAAAAATATGTATAAGTTGAAATGAAAATATACTATGTATACATTAAATATAAATCTAACTAAATATATTAAGTGTACATATAAATAAAACCATTATTATACTCAGCTATGCTTTACTTTTTGAAATGTACCCACTAGAAAATTTAAATTACATATGTGATTTGCATTATCTACTGCATACTGCTGACTTGGAAAGTATCGCAAACTCCTTTGTCTTCTAGAAGCCATGATTTTAAGGATAAGGCTGTCAAAATTCCCCAGAGTGCACTGGTCTATATCAGAATGGATAACAGGGCCTTACACAGCAGGTCTAACTGGGTGCTAGAAGACCCAGTTAGAGGGGGGAGAAAATTCTTCTGGGTTTGGGACATGCGTTATTTACTCAATATTGGTTTATGTCAAGAACATTCCTTCTTCCAAAGAACATTCCCTGTCCCAAATAATGATGTATGACAGAAAAACAAAACAAAACAAAACAAAATCCATGTAGTGAATTCATGATAGAAGAAAAGTTCTGGAGACTGCTGCCAACTATTTTGAACAAAAACTCTATAGTAAATACCACAGAGGAGGTGCTGGGGAGAAAAAATGTGCTAACTTTCTTAGAGTTCATTGTGGGTATGTTTCTTCTTGAAATATTTTAAGTGTCTGAATTTATGAAGAGAAATGTTTGAACATATTATTGTATTATTTGTAAGATGATAAGCTTACGTGCTTAGGATATAATAAAAAAATCAAGTTAAGTAGAGGCATATGATCAACTAGCAGTAAGAACAGTTCAAATATACTACTAATTCAATTGAGGAACCATTCTCAAGCTTCAGGAAAATGCTCTGGAGGCAGACACAGAGGAGATTTTTTTTCCTTTTTTGATTGTTACTTTCAGTAAAAGAACAAGATGAGCAGGATGCAAAGATTCCAAGAGTATAAAGGTGGTAAACACTAGAGGTAGGCTTTTGCACTTTGTATACTTTCTATCTAAACATATGTCTTTGCAGAAGTTGTGACTGAAGTGCCAGGGTGACCAGATCATCAGCTGATTGTGGTTTGAAAGAGCTAGAGTTTCTAGTAATGATTTGCTATATGATCAAGTTTTTCAACTGCAAATCATATTCATATGGTCATTTCTAAGGTTTTTTGTTTTCTCTTTGAATTTGTAGTTTTGTTGATATTTCTAATATTTAGTTTTGACTGTTTCTGGACTTGATCACCTATCTTCAAGTATAAGAAAAAGCAAAATGTTACTTAATAAAAGAAGCCTCATTGATTCCCAAGAAGTTATGTTTTGCACATTTCAAAACTCATTATCACATTAAATAAGTTAGAATGTTTTAATTGAGCAGAAACTTGGAGCTCTTTAAATGCATTAAATATACTTTAAAGCATCAATTAATTACAGATACTGAAATAGAATCTGATTCAGTCAGCTGATAGAGTTGAAAAGGGGGTGTTTTTCAAGCACTATTCACATAGTATAAATGGGGATAGACATTTTTAGTTGAAGGCAGCTGCCTGGCTCTCCAAAGACTTGGCTACATTTCTTATTGAATTCAAAGTACATGGACCCAAACTTCCCATTCAAATGGAAGAATGGGACATGGCTGCTTGTGCAACTACCCTAATAAATTGCCTTATAGATTGGGTTGGTATTCTGGAGGTAGAAATTGGAAGTAAATGCAACAAGAGCCTCATTCATCATTAGTCTGAAGAGACAGGAATCAATGTGAAGCTGTCGTGCTGTCTCAAATGCTAACCAGTTCATGAGGGCGTGTTCACAATTAGGCAAGATCAAAATGTATAGACTTAATAAGAACAGATTCATTCTTCTGTCATAAATGATTGGTGGGATGGGATCTGAGACTGTAACATCTGTATAGTTTCTCAGAAATATTTTATAGATAGAAATTCCCACGGGAAATTTATCTATTTCTTTGGGAAATATCAAGTTGTAGTGTACACATTTTGAGGTCTAACAGAAAGACTGATAAACCTGTAACAATCCAAAACATTAAGTACTTTGACCTTCAATGTCTCTGTATTTTTGATTCTTTCTTGCTCCTGTAGTTGAAAAGTAACATATCATTATCATAAACAGTTTAACTCACAATTTGTGGCTCTCTCTTTATGTGTGTGTGTGTATGTGCACACGTGTGTATGTATGTGGACACTCACAAAGGAAACAATGGGATATTTCTTTTAGCTGAACTTACTATAGTGTTAATAGCGATGATAGCAATAGAAAAATTTCTCATGGAATAACCTGCAAATGAATCATATTTCATTTCTGATTGAACCAGAATCATAAAGCCTCAATTTTAAATAATAAATCAAATTGTTGACATTTTACCTGAATCAATACTCTTCTCATTTCAAAGAAAAAGAATGAATATCCTCTTAAATTAATATTAAAGAATCTATTACTTAAATAAAAGTAAGCCACAATAAAAACTAAATGTCAAAATTGCTATATTTTACAATTACCTTTATTTGTATGTCCTTATATCTTGATCAAATTTTCTAATCTTATTAGATTTTGATTTTTAAATTTCATTGTAGAAAACATACTGCTCAGAAGTACGTATTTTGAACAACTCAATACATTTGAGTGACTGTATTTTTTTACCAGACTTTTAGACTGATTACAATGTACTTCAGATATTTGCATGTTATATTTCACGTGAAAATGCAATTCATTCAGGCAGCATAATGGCAGTCATACTCTTAGTGTCGAGCATTTAAGTTGTCATGTTTTTATGTTTTAAGGGACAAGTATATCTTGAGATTTATATGTTAATCATAGTTTTGACTATAGTTTTACTTCTCAAATCCTATTTCCTATAAATTAAAAACATATTGCAATTACTAGAAAATGCCACTCATAAGATGTAGACTGCTCACATATTTATGCATCAAATATTTTGTTGCCTATCTGATATAACAGGCATAAGACAGTGATCTATGCCTAGAATTTAAATATTTTATCCTATTTAATTACCTTCATTACAAAAGTACACATTCATTTTCAAGGTAAAAAATACATGGACATCACAATCTACCCCATCCAATCTCTACTCACTTTGTCTTACACTCCCACGGTAACCTCTATTGGTCAACCAGTGTGTAGCCTTTGCAAGGTTCCACAGTCTTTTAGGAAAGAATTTGGTATGTTTTATGTTAATTAAAATTGCAATGCATGATGTTTAATAATGTTTGCTGTGACAAATTATCACAGTAGTTTTTAAACATATTTTACATACTGCCGCACAACAGCTCAATCTTAATCTACTAGAATTTTTCTTTATAAATTCAAAGACTCATAATATTAAGATTTGGAGTGTTGGTTTGAAAGAGCTTTTTCAGCTTATCTTTGTCCACCTTTTCATTTTTTAAGCAATAAAACACTTAAACTAGCTAATATAGATTATATAGACTATATTATACAAAATAAACTTTTGTTGTTGTTAAGATTCCTGCAGAAAGAATCCACAAACACTCCTATAACATCCATGGTTTACTTAACCAATTTAAGTCAGATAATGGTTTTCGTAACATAGTTTCCAACTATTTCTACTACACAACTTATGTTTACTATTTGACTTCTTCAGCAGCTAAAGGAAATAGTAATAGCTATAAGAATGCAAATCTTGGATTTCATTAGGACTGACACTCAAAACATTTAAAGGATAGTAAATAAGAGATGGACACTTCCTCAAAACAAATACCAGAAGATCCTGGATCAATAAAAATAACTATCAGTAACCTATATAGCATTGCTATTTCTGCACATATTTCCATATCAAAAGCAGCATCTGTGGCAGAAATCTTGACACAAAGTGAGAGAAGTTTTGCTTGGCTAATAAATCTGAGATAGTGCTGGCTTCACACATAATATGATTCATGGATCAAAGAGTTAGCAGGATTTAGTCTTCTTTTATCCCTTCCCCTCTCTGCCACTCTTGTTTTGTTCTGGTTGGATTCATGCTCACATAGGGTCTTCTGAAATGGTGGGCATCATGTCACCTCAGTTTCACTGTTCCTGACTTGATGGGTTCTAGACAAATGATTTCCCAAATGTTGGTTTTCCAGAATTGTCTGGAAATCTTCTGTAGAACTTTGTTGTAACTTCCTGTACCTTGAGACCATTTAGAAACATTGAAGTTCAGACTTAAAAGATAACAGAGAGATCTCAATTCATAATCTTTTGTCTTTCAATTAGAAAACAATGATGTCACAAGAACCTGAAAGTTGAACAGTGAGCTGGCTATCTGAACAGAATCCCTCAGACCAGTGTGTTAACACATAGTATGTCCATATTTTATCATACATGAACTCCCTACATATGTATTGTTTTCTTTCTACTGGATTTTTTTTGAGAAAATAGATGATTAGCAAGTAAATATTTTTTACCTACTCTACTCACTTTTCAAATTGTGAATTGTGACTGGTGGAATCAGTCAAGCCAGGGGTTTGCTGTCAATGTTGAACATGGACAACACCAAAGGAACTAAACTATAGGATCATTGAAGATAAAATCAATTTTGTGGAAAAAATGAATTAGATGATGTATTATCGGCATAGTAAGAGTGGAGGATATTTAACTAGATTTCATTTTGGTTGTGTGTGTCTCAAGATTATAAACTCATACATACCCAAAACCAGAACTCCCTCACTGCCTCTGGAATATAATACATTTTTATGAAGGTTTCTTCCCCCTGCTTTGTTCATAGTGATGGATGTTCTTTTGGTAATTTAACATGTTTTATAACACATGTATAATAAATAATTATAGCTCTGATTTTGATCAGGTTTTATACCATCATTTCTAAACTATTCAATGACAATTTAAGAAAGGGATTACTTACCTGCAGAAGAATAGTCCACTGGGTCACATGATGAGACAGTATTCAAACCTAGCACCCTCTGAGTTCACGGTTTTCATTTTACCCCCAAGCCAAATTATTTCTTGGTAAAGTACTAGAGACCACCACCACCTTTGATTTTGATGTGCATTTGCCTCTTTTCATAAAGGTAGGTGCTAGTTCATGAGTGTATCACTCTTATTGTATTTTTCATGACAAATCTTTCAAAAAAATTACAACTAATCACAGAGAAATAGAATGATATTGTTCTATCTTTGATGATTTTCAAATTGCAGTTTATAACCTCTTCTACAATAAAGGTGGGATTTAATTTGTTCATCTTCCAAAAGTTCCACAGGATTGATGAGGTCTCTAAAACAATAACAGTAATAAAACATGACACTTACATTTGTACAGTACATAGCCTATTCTGAAAAATTTAAGGACTATAAGATTATCATTTCGATTTTCTACACGAATTTGGGATTATTTTACTATGTGTAAACCTCCTTTAGTTCAGTGACGGATTTAGTAATGAGTAAATTGTTTTTACTCAAGACACTGTGTCCAGGCCTATTATTGATGAGATTTATACTGTGAATTAATTGTATGGTTATGAAATAAACCACTAATAAACATTAGTGGTTTATTTCATAACCATACAATAATAAATGATTAATAAAATTCATGCTTTGTTGATTTTTAAGAAAACTTAGAATCCCTTCCAAACAATAATAGTTACCAGTTCTTGAGGAACTTGATGTCATTTTTTTTTTCTTTTTCTCTTTTCCTTTTTGGAGTCCTAGGGATAAAACCCAGGGCCTTGTGCATGTAAGGCAAATGTTCCACTTTTGAGTTATGCCCCCTGCCCAAGGACTCTAGTGTTTGCACACATTATATCACTTAATTCTTTGACACCATTAAGAGGTAAGCAGTATTCCTGTGCTAATTTTGTAAGTGGCAAAATGAGCCAATGAACTTAGCTGCCTTCTGTATATAGAATTCAAACTTGAACCAATACTCTCAAATATTATATATGATTCTTCTAAAGAACAGAAATTAATTTACTTATAACAAATGATGATAATCACTTTTCTGTAGGTTAAACACATTAAGTGACTGAATCAGTGGCAAATAGGAAAATAAAACTGAATTTTCCCAATGGTCCCTTTCAGAATGATGCAAATTATTTGGAAAGCAATGCAGTTTTAAACTCCAATATAATTTTTAAAATGAAAATTATTGCAGGATTACACAATTGGCAATAATAGATATTTGTTAAATAAGTTATAAGGTAAAGGCAAAACTATCAGACTACTCAGAAAGATTATCATGCCAAGATTGCTACATATATATCATTTTTCATAAGCAAAAATGATAATGTTTAATTATAAATGAATCTGTAATCAATTGTCCTACCACATATTTTTCTATAAAAATATTATGAAGATACTGCCCCCCAAATTTATTCCTTGTTCTACAGAGAGAATGGGGCAATCATACGCTTTAGGATTTAAATCCATCAGTCCAAGGGTGCATGAATAAAATGCGAATCATTCCATCGATGATGAAGGACATGGAGATTCGTGGTATTCACACTTTGCTTAAATCATATGCTGACATTAAAAGAAGTATATTTTCTAAGTTTTTCTGCTTGAGATGTTGCTCAGGAGGGAGAAACAACAAAAATGTTCCATAAAAGCAAACATACTCAATTAAAACTTAAAGTATACTTGACATATAAGTTCTTTTTCAAATATAAGACAATTTTCTCTCTGATCTCAAAACACACAGAATGCTCATAGACTCATGAAATTAGATGCACTCCATGAACTAAATTGAACAACCATTCATAAAATGGTGAAGTAGGTTTTAAAAGCAAAATTTTAAGAAGACTAGATTTCAGATTTTGTTTTGATGATTACAATAAATCTTTATATGATGCTCGACTATTGCTCCAGGTATGGTTCATATGTTCTTCAACAAAGATAGCATATATAGCACATAGAAATGCATGTAGGTATGTTAGGTGCTGTGATTATAGATCTCCTGCCTTTAAAATACTGATAAGAAGGCAAGACTAATATTCATCAATAATTGTAGGAAAATAGAAAACATATGACTTAATGTTAAAAGCTGTGGTACACAGACTGCAGGATCCATGCAATTTGAGTGAAGAAAAGACATAAATGAGAGAGGATTGTGCATTCTATCTGCAGGCTTCCTTTATGTGTTACTATATGAATATGTTACTCCTTACTTGGGTCAACTTGGACAAGTCATTCCACTTCTCTGGGTCTTACTTTTCTCTTGAAGACATATAATAATACCTATGTGAGGGATCTTATTTTAAGTAGTAAATTGTGACACACAATTGTAGTTCCAAGATTACGATGAAGATGATAATGGCAAAAATTAGCTAAGTGGCAAAGGCTGGGTCATGGAGAGAATGAGGGCCAAGGGACAGTAAGGAAAATAATGTGATATTTTAAATATTTACTAGCAAGATAAATATTGAATTTCAAAGAAATAGAAATTGGAGGATCACAAAGTCCACAAGTGGATTCAACTTCTAACTCTCACAATCAAGGTGTTTTCAAATAATATGATTAGCATTGGTGGTGTTAACTTTTTTCACCATGTAATACAGGAATACACTGTAGGGATTTTTTTTTTGGGGGGGGGTCAGATACTGGGGATTGAACTCAGGGGCACTTAACCACTGAGCCACATCCTCAGTCCTATTTTGCATTTTATTTAGAGACAGGGTTTCACTGAGTTACTTAGTGCCTCACTTTTGCTAAGGCTGGCTTTAAACTTGAGAGTCTCCTGCCTCAGCTTCCAGAGCCACTGGGATTACAGGAGTACACCACTGTGCCCAGCTTCACAGGGATTCTTTTAAAACTTTTTTTAACTTGAAATTATTTTAGACTCACATAAAAGTTGCAAAAACAGTACAAAGAATTCCCATGGACTTCCATCCACCTTCCCTTAATGTACATACCTTATATAATAAACATAGCACAATGCTCAGTACCACATAATTAGCAATGACATTAACTACACACCTTACTTGAATTTCAACAGTATTTCCAATTAAGTCTCTTTTCTGTCCCAGGATCTGATCCAGGCTCCAAAATCGCATTTAAATGTAATTTTTCCTGAGATTAGTCTAAAACAATTCCTGAACCTCTTTGTCTTCATGACTTGGACATTTTTTGAAGAGTACTTGTTAATTATTTTATTAAATGTTCTTCAATCTTGGTTTATCATCTGTTCCCTCATACTTAGATGGTAGATTTGGGTTTTTGTGGGGAGTCATCCTTCTCTAGCAGAATCAGGTGTGGTTGAGCCTGACTCCTAGGAACCGGCAGCCACAGAGCACTGTCCCAGATGGCTGGGGAGTATGTGGCACTGTGTGGGAGTGGTTCCCTGTCTGGTTCTATGATAGTTTCCCTGAGTAAATGGCTCCCCTAACTCTACTCCATCCTGTTCATCACAGAAGCAGCTCCTCCCGGTCTTGGCCCCCTTCACCTGGGGGACTATAAATAAAGGAGTGTTGGACTACTCCATCTTATTAGAGGCCAGATCCATCATGCCCCCTCTCATTTGAAAAGAGTATTGGCTCTTGTGTGTTTATCAATTAGATAAGTTTATGGGTAATTGATTGATGTACAGTCAACATCATCCTCTGGCGATTAACCCTTTTCTCATCCACGCAAGATGTGGCTGAGAAACCCCCACAGATTTTGGTCAAGAATACCAGAGAAATTATATGTACATCTCAATGTGTCATGCCAGGGTTAATGTGAGGTTTCTTATGCCTGGGGAGGTTGGCTTTGATCACTTGACCCAAGCAAAAATTTTCAGACTTCTCCACTGCAAGTCTAATATTTTTCTCTATATGATTAATAAATATCTTGTTGGGGAATATTTTGAGACTGTACAAATATCATGTTATCACACTTATTTTAAGATCATAGAACAAAACAGGAAAAATGTCCACTGTGTTCAGCAGAGCTGACATATCCATTAGCACAGTAGGAAAATGCTTAGGACCCATATAATTGATCAAGGTCCACAAAAGTTCTTCCAAACTAAGAACAAGAACATGTATATAATAATAAAAATATATACTCATGAGTCCAGTTTATATATTTTTTAAGGACAATATAACTGTAAAATACAGTTCTTAGTATTTTTATTAGAGAAAGAAGTCCATGAAGGTTATAGAGGCTAAAGCCCACAAATGTCATAATTGAACCTGGAGTCAATTATGTCAAAATTGTCAAAACTGACCCTGGAGTTCAGCTCCATTCTTGACCCGTATCACACCACCTGGACACAAGAGGGTTGGGCCATGAAAATTATAGAAACAGTGTGTGAGTCATGCTGCAGCAATGCCTGAAACCTGATGGCCCCTGTCCACATTTCCTCAAGCACAAAGTATCTTAATAGATAAAACTAATATTCATAAAATAAAATCTGCTCAAATTAGCCCAAATTTTAATGTTTTATCTTCAAAGTAAGAGAACTGCCTCAGTCAATATTCTCACACAATTACATATTTAATTGAAAAAACTAAAACTAGCTGCAGTTAAAACCCATAAAATGTATACCACCTTATGGACTTTGAGCAATAATGATGCATCAGTGTAGGCTCATCAGTTATAATGAACATATCACTTGGGTCCAGGAATATAGACACCTTGGGGTGGTTATGCATGTGGGATTGCAAGGGGTATCTGGGAATTCTGTAATTCTCAGGTAATTTTGCTGTAAAGATAAAGCTGGTCAAAATAATGCTTTAAAGATAAAGCTTATTATTTTTTTTTTTTAAAGGAAAACTGTATATATACCAAAGTAACATTTAGAAACCTAGAATCCCAGGTTTAAAATAAGTTTTCTACTTAAAAGCATTTGACTTGAACACTCTACTCACATTTATTTTAAATTTGATTTCTTAGTTGCTCACTTTTTTTCCCTCAGATACGTATATGTCAAGGTATAAATAGAAAATTTTATTAAAATTCCATGTCCATGGGCTGGGGAGATAGCTCACTTGGTGGAGTGCTTGCCTTGCAAGTACAAGGCCCTGGGTTCAATCCCCAGCACTGCAAAAAGAAAAAAAAAAAATCCATGTCCATTCCTACTTTGCTTTTTTAAATATATATATATATATATATTTTTTTTTTTTCCCCACAAACTGCATTTTGATTCATTGTACACAAATGGGGTACAACTTTTCATTTCTATGGTCATATACAATGTAGATTCACACCATCCATGTAATCATACTTGTACACAGGGTAATAATGTCTGTTTCAGTCCACTATCTTTCCTTCCCCCAACCCCTCCCACCCCATTTCCCTCTACACATTCAAAGGTCCTCCATTCTTCTCATACCCCACCCCGCCACTCCCCGTTGTTATGTATCATCATTCACTTATCAGAGAAAACATTTGGCCTTTGGTTTTTTGAACTTGACTCATTTCACTTAGCATGATATTCTCCAATTCCATCCATTCACCTGCAAATATCATAATTTTATTCTTCTTTATGGCTGAGTAATATTCCATTGTGTATATATACCACAGTTTCTTTATCCATTCATCAATTGAAGGGCATCTAGATTGGTTCCACAAGCTAGCTATTGTTAATTAAGCACCTATGAACATTGATATCGTTGCTTTACTGCAGTATGCTGATTTTAAGTCCTTTGTGTATAAACTGAGTAGTGGGGTATCTGGGTCAAATGGTGGGTCCATTCCAAATTTTCTGAGGAAACTCCATTCTGCTATCCAGAGTGGCTGCACCAATTTGCAAGTTCATCTGCAAAGTATGAGTGCGCCTTTTACACCACATCCATGCCAACACTTATTATTGCTTGTGTTCTTGATAATAGAGAAATGCAAATCGAAACCACCCTAAGATTTCATCCATTCCTACTTTGTGTCATCACAAACCTCCCAAGAGGATCTAGCTTACACCCTCACCATTCTGCCAAGGAGTGTGGATCCCTTTCTCACCTCTTTTTGGGGTGCTAACAGAGCTAGATGCATGTGCTGTGGGGGAGTCCTGGCAGTTCGGCTCTGGAAATCTGGTTCTAGCAACTTCTAGAGACTGATGAGTTTTTAAAAAATCATTGTTTGAATAAATAAATACAGGAAAGAGGAAAGAGAAGGAAGCACCACAGGTAAGTAGGCTCTATGTTGTTACAGGAGTACACATGGGACCATAGTTCGTTTGCTGCCCATCCTATCTCCTGAGAACATTATAATAAGTAGAGGGCAACAGTTCTGAGCACAACTTAAATAGCACATTTATATTTAAAATATATTTCTGCATAAATAGAAATTACAAATATCTATAAAAGATAATTGAGATTATGAAGGGAAAATAAAGGCTCTTCCATAGGACAGCATTTTGTTTTGTTGTATAATTTACTGAAGATATTTAACTTGCAAATAAGGAATTGCTAAACTTCTACTTTTCAAGGAAGTTTAACTCAAATGCCTCTGAAACATAGGTGTTATTCTCTTTAAATATTTCTTAAGTCAGTAAAACGATTGCATATGTACAAACTGATTTTTCAAACTCATCTTAAGGAAATGATTTTAAATTCTGCAGTTCTGTGATAAGGAACAACAATCTGCATTCCCTGAGTTTGTCTAAATGCTTTCTAATATATTAGTATCTAAGAGAAAGATCTATCCTCTAAAGCATTGTGGCACAATAAATGTTTCTTTCTCTTAGAAACTGTGCACAGAACATGACAGAAGAGAGTGTCAGCTGAGGCAGGCCCCTTTAATTTTTATTGATATTATGATCCCAGGTGCATTTTTAATTATCTCACCACATTGCTTTCCCCATCAATTGTCACTAGTAATTTCATAGAGCAAGTATCTTGCCCTTATGACATGACTGAATGCAATTTAGAGTCATTTAGGATGCTTGTAGATTGGCAGGTGGCTTCACCTTTTATAAAAACACAACCAAGGGAGTCAATGGACTTAGAAAATTAGATGCCAATCATTTTTGCAACCTAGAAATGAGGAATAACATAAGTAAGGTAATCAAAAATATGGAAATTTTCAACATCAGTCGAGTGGCTACTGCTATGATCACTGTGATCTATAAAGTAGGTAAAAGAAGCAAGTTGCATTGGTAGGAAAATAGGAAGAAAATGTGATGTTGGGCTCCTTGCCTCCATCAGAGGCCTTACAGCATCCTCACTAACTGGTTCTTGCAGTGACGATATCTATGAACAGGGAAGGCTCTAGATCTCTGGGCCCAGAATCAGGGCCTCATTTCCTGGGATTATGATGTAACAGAAAAATAAGAGAATGATTTTTTTTTAATCATGCTATAATCCTCTGTGATTTGCACTCAACTTTGTGTGCTTCTATGAGGTTAAAAAACAAGAATGAACAAAAACAACAATACAATCCCTTTACATTATATTATATTTATGTTATATTACAAATGCTTTTCTAGAAGCCCTACCTATAGGTCTTCTGTGGTTTAAAAAACAAAAAGGAAAATAATGGTATTTGCTAGCTTCTATGGAAGATTCATTTTTCTGCCCTTTTTGAAAAACTAATGACTAGATACACTTTATATTAGAGTAAAAGAAAGGTATTGAAACACTGGAAACAGATAATGGATTAAAAAAATACTAATGTAAATAACCCAAATATTAATTAATAAGAAAATAAATTTCTAAAAATATGGTATATCCATATAATGAAATATCGTATACAGTTAAAAAAACAAAAAACAAGAAAACAAATATACTAACCTAAGGAGTCTCAAAAAAATCTATGAGTAAATGAAGTCAGGCATAGAAGTGTATATACCGTCTAATTACAGCTATACAAAGCTCAAGAACAGACAACACTAAATTATAATGATTGTTCTGGGTGTTTGGGGATGCACTGTATCCATCTGCAAGCTGGTTACACAGTTATGTACACAAGGAAAATTTGTCAGTTGAACTCTTTAGATTCATGTATGTTGTTAAATATAGATCATACTATAATTAGTGAAAAGCAGAAGAAATTAATATCTGCAATGGTTAATACTGGTGAACATTCATATAGCACTTGCATTAATTATTTAATTTAGTCTTCACAACAACCCTATTAAAAAGACACTATTATCAGTCCCAGTTTTTAAATGAAAACTGAAGTACAAGGAAGATATCCAACTTTCCAAAGGCACAATGATAAATGGTACACTACAATATGAAGATCAGGATGTAAATGGTCTAGTTCCAGAGTCTACAGTCTTAACTAAGCTATATTGTTTATTCCTACTAATCCCTATAGACCTGTCTTTTATTTTAAAGAGGAGCTTGATTTAAGAGAAAGCAACAATAGGGATGTGCAGAGAAAAAAAGAGTCATCAGAAACACCAAAGCAATAGAAATGTACAGCAATAAATATAAAATTCAGGAGTATTGGGATTTAAATAATTTTAAGTTTATGAATTATACATATGAATGTTTAATGCTTTTAACTGTAAATATCACATTGTTCCCAAAGTGGATTCAAGATAAGCCATTTGCCTACTGCAGTTTTGGAAAGATCAATGGATGTTAAAATGTGTCAAACAGTTGTCATGTCAGGACTTCTCTACTTTTAAAATAACCTATAGTATATTATCAGAACACTTTCACATGTCCTAGAAACAAATGTTATGGGTAAAAAATGGAAGCATAATCCATTATCCAAGACTTTATCTCTTAGCATGATTTAAAAAGTAATAAAATATGGCGTATGACTAAACAAAAATCAATTTTATACTTTAGGGTACTAAATTTACTCACATTCAGAAGAAAATGTCTTAGAATTAAAATATAACAGACACAAGTGAAGTCACATAAATAATTATGAACATATCACCTCTACAGTTATTTGTACCATTCTTAAATTTGTTAAATGTTTTGCCTTGGAGTGATGGTGCATTACTTTAGACTAAATTTATTACAGGCCTTGCTTCAGTGTGTACTCATTGGGATTCATGTACCCCAATTTGCTGAATCTGGTCTTCTCAGTACATTCCCTGCATAATTATGAACACTTTGATTAGAATATATCTGTCTCAATATCTTTGCTCTCACGTTTCAATTATTTACTCTACATTTATATAACAATTATTACATTTTCTTCCAATCTCATAAGATCTTTGCTTACATAGTAGATAATCTGGTCTCCTCTTCAACAAAGAAATAATCAAAGAAGAATTTTCTCAATTTTCGGTCATAATTCCACAAAATGCCCTGCATCCTCCTCATCATTTTCTTTTTTTCCTCCTCTAAAGTGGGATCTTCTCATACAAGAATTTATTTCTCCAACTATACTTCAGACCTCTCTTATCTCCAAATGTCCCTCTTGCTCATAGATTAGTCTCAATTAGCTGTTCTAGAGGCTCCACTTTCCTTTCTCTACTAGGTTCTTTCCATGGGCACTTACGCCTGCCCAAATCTCTCCCTCCCTTGGCTTCCAGTCACTCTGTGGCCTCTACTCTATCATTTCCTTTCCGTTCACAGAAAACCTTCTTGGAAAAGTAGTAAATAGCCATTTCCTTTACATGCTCAAAATAGAATTTATTCTCAGTCTTCTGCATCCCCTTTTTTCTATTCACCACTTCACTGAAAATACTATTTCCAGGGCACCAAAGTTCTCCTTATTGCTTCCAGTGGACACTTCATTTCATCTCCTTCTGATTTTCAGCATTTGATGATGCTGACAATTTCCTTCACTGATATGTCTTCCCTTAGTTTTAGATCTACTACACTCTCCTGCATTTCCCTCTGCATTTCTTAATCTGATTTTTACAACTTTCTTGTAGGTTTCTGAATCATGTCCCCATCTACCAATATGCCATCTGAAATTTGGAATCCACCTTCACTTAAATAACTTCCACTCTGGACTCCTAGGATCTCAGATTAAAAATCATTCTTCCAAAAGGCATTGTCTGAGACTGGGCTGCTCACTTGAAGTATAATGTTTCCTTTATTATAGCATTTATAGTGTTATTGTGTGCTCTTTTGTCTGTACCTGCCATTTTGCTCTCCAACTCCATGAAAATATGGATCTTGTTTTTCTTTTCCAGATGTATCTCCTCTATTTATCACAGAACCTTGCAAATGACAGGTACTCAAAATGTCAAGACATTTTTCTTTTCTGATGCCAGTACCATATTAAGTATTATAGTTTAAGAATAGAATAGAGCAACCCAGTTCTCGTTCATTTTTCTAATTCAAAAACATCTATTTTTTTTTTTTTTGAGACAGGAAATGAAACTTCCAGTAGAAGGTGCATCACTAATGAGAGTTAAGAGGTGGACAACTGAAGCTCATTCTTACTGTAGAAAACCTACCAAACAGTGCATAACACGTCTTCAATCTAATGCATCAGAGAATAAAGGACCTTGTGTATTTACACACATATTTGCCATTGTTGAAGTTTGTTTCTGGGGCAGGTGTACACTGAATTAGGAAGGGCAAAATAACCTGCAGGGTACCAGCATGGTCTACTATAGTCAGTCAACTGAGCTGTAATTGTTAGCTATTCTTTTACATAAGTTTAATAGACTAATGCACAAGTTAATTGGCCTAGGAGATGTTCTTTTATTCCTACAGTTTAAACCATTTTTAAAGAATCATGTCAGTTGAATATCATCAGATTTTCAGCATCAATTGAAACTATTAGATTCTTTTCTTATTTGAAATATTCATATTATATATTATATTAGTGGGGCATTACTTACTATATTTTAGGTTTTATCTTTAAGTCATCTGAATAAACTACAATGTCCTGAAGTGTTTTTAGATTGTTTGGGCTTTTTCACTGCTGTGATTGAAAGACCTGACCACACAAATGTAGAAAATGAAATGATGATTTGAGGGTTCCCGGTTTCAGAGGTCTCAATCCACAGACAGCAGCTTAATCCTCATTCCCTCGTGGTGGAGGGGAGCTGTGAGACTCCACCCTCTAGATACAAAAGTAGCACCGCCCCTAATGAACCACTTCCTGTAGCTACGCCCCACCTGCCTCCAATCACCAGTCTTACTCTCATCAGGGACCCATTCACTGGTTAGATTAAGGATGAGGCCCAATAATTTCTCCTCCAAACCTTCTTGCATTGTCTTACACGTGACTGTTTGGGGGATAACAAAGATATTGTTTGAAAAGTAGTCACACCTTTTTATTTATAATTGTATACAAAATCCTAAGTGAAGATGGTCTTCAGTTTTAATTTTCCTTGTCTTTTAAAAGACTGTAGAAAATTAATAAATGCAGAAAACTGATATTATACATCATAGTTCCTACTTCTTTACTGAGATACTGTGTGTGTTGGGGAAATATTGAATAAAACATATATGTATATATATACGGACATGTATACTGAAGAAATGTAACTTGGCTAGGTATGGCTTAAGTTATGAATCAAAATATTTTCAACTATTGAAATTTAATGGTATCTTTCCATGGTGGGAATTATATCATTCTAAGAAATGCTTTCGATTTTCATTAGTTCCCAAAGCAATAACTATTCATTGCAGAATCACAGATAATTAAAAGAATACTGAAAACCCATTCCAGCAAGCATATTTCCCTCAGCTGTTCCTAATATAGTCTTGGTTCTCTACAATGCCTGTGGGAGATTTTCAGCTATGCTTGGGTACAGATATAGTTCACTCCTTTAAAAAAGGACTTTGTTTCACTTTTATTTTAGGGTCAAACTAAATGATGGAAGAGATTATTTCTAGTAATATCCCATTCTTGACATCCAAAGTTTAGGATCTGACATCTGAAATGTGTAGTGCTCTAAGAATTAGAATAGCTCTGTCCTTGCCAAAATAGTATATTACTATTATTAATAACTATTATAATAATAGTATATTGCTAATAATAATTGCTGAGTATTTTTAGAAGTGCTTTCCCATGTGGCATTTTATTTTTATGCTATTTGACCAATATAACCAAGAAAATGAGGTAGATTTTCTTGGGTTGTAAGGTTACTGATTCGCTACTATTATAACCTTTACCTGGCAGAAGAAATGAAGACACAGAGAGTTCATTCACCAAATCTGTCTGATGTAACTCTTTTGGAATCTGGGTCTCCTAGTACCAAGTCAAATGGGCATTCCACTACTTTCTAAGATGTTGTTCACCAATATACCACAGGGTGTTGCTCCTCATGCGATCACTCTTCGGAATACAGGTACTGGGATAGTAATTCTTTGGAAGTGATTCCACAGGTTAGTGGATTAATAACATAATATTACGCCTGCTTCTCTATGGATAAAAGCCTAACTGAACCCTTCATGCTGACTCTATACTTTTTAATACGGTAATCCTCTCTTCTCCACAGTTTTGCTTTCCACAATTTTAGTTATCTGTGATCAACAATGGTCTGAAAATGTTACATTAAAAAGTCCCAAAATAACAACTCATAAGTTTTAGATTATGTATTATTCTGAGCTGTGTGAGGAAACCTCATGCCATCCTGCTGTGCCCACCTGGGGTGTAAACCTTTCCTTTTTCCAGCACTTCCAGGCTCTATATACTACCTGCTCATTAGGCACTTACTAGCTGTCTTAGTTATCAGAGCTAGTGCTACAGTATGGCAGTGCCTGTGATCAATTAGCCCTTAGTTTAATTAATAATGGTTCCAAAGTGCAAGAGTGGTGATGCTGGAAACTGATATGCCAAAGAGAAGCTGTAAAGGGCTTCCTCTAAGTGGCAAGGTGAAAGTAGAATTGAGAGAGAAAAAGAACATATTTACACAATTTTTGTTATGGTATATTTATAATCGTTCTATTTTATTATTAGGTGTTAATCTCTTATTGCTAATTTATAAATTAAACTTTATCATATAGGTAGGTATATACAGAAAGAAGCATACAATATGAAGGGTGTTGTACTAACCTTGGTTTAGGCATCCATGAGGGGTCATGGAGCCTATCCCTTGTGAACAGGGGACTACTGTGTATACCAAGAGGTGTTGCCTGTAGCTGACTCTCCTTCATAGCAGAATCTAGGAAGCAACTAGGGAATATCGTTACATCTCTCACATTCTTTAGCTCAGTTTCCTGAGTTCAGAGGGCAATAAAATCCCCAAGCCTGGGTGGATATACAACCTACTGCTAGGTCTGTAATTAAACCCAAAATGAGCCAATTATTTTTAGAGTATAGTAAATGAAGAAGAAGATTCCTCATTTGATGAAGACAGTGGAATTAGGAGTATCTAGAATTCATCTCCCCACCAAGATAACAAATGTGCTGGCCCAGTCTATGAGACATGCTATTTTGGAACTCAGGTGTATATTGAAGGCTTATGACTTCTAACTTCCAGGGAAAGTCTAGGAAGATGAATTGTAGTCAATCTTTAGTTTCAACTATAGCACAGAAATCACTACCCATCTTTCACCCCAGCCCTGATGTTGCAAGCAGCTGTATAGGGGATCCTGCAGCAATTGGCACACAGCTTACAGAAGCCAGGGTCCACAAAGAGGACTTTGACCTCCAAATATCTTGGCTTTTAACTCAGATTGCTGATTGCTGATTTTAGTTAGAGAGACATACAAAAAGAGGAGGGAAACTCTTGCTGGTTTACTCCGAGCCCACACCTTGCATTGTTGAAAATCCCTCCATTTCTGGTTGAAATGATTTTCAGTGGATTTCAAGGGCCAGCACATGTCTTCCCATTGTTCTCTTCTCCTTTTGGGCATCAGACATTATAGATTAAGACATCCTAAAATAACTGCCTAAATGGAGAAAATTAAGTGTACATGCCCCAAGAAAACATGGTCTCAGAAAGGCCTGCAAATCTTTGTGTTTACATCTTAAGCTAATCCTTGGCTGAGACAGCCTACAACAGTCTAAAATCAATCAATCAAAACTAAAATAATACAAAAAAAAGGTACACCCTGGGGAAGCTGGGGGTGGGGCAGAATCTGAGGTCCAGAATTACCAATTATTACATTTAAATGTCCATTTTCAATGCAAAAATCACAAAACATTCAGAGAAAGAAGGAAAAGCACCCATTCAATGAAAAAAAAAAAAAAAAAATCCACAAACTGTTCCTGAAAACACTTGTCAGGAGAACTACTTGACAAAGACTTGGAAATAACTATACCAAAGTTTTCAAAGAAGTTAAAAAAGATGTGGAGAAAGTCAAGTAAACAATGTAAGGACAAAATGGTAATATCAAAAAAGAGCCAGAAAATCTAAAAAGAAATAAAAAATAAATTCCATAACTGAAAACTACAATAACTGAAATGAAAAATTCACTGGAGGATCTCAAACTCAAATTTGAATAGGTAGAAAAAACAATTAGTGAACTTGAGATACAACAAAGAAAATAACTGTTCTGAGTTGAAAGAAAAAAAGATTGAAGAAAAGTGAACAGAGCCTAATGTACCTTTTGGACACCATAATGGTAACCAATATATGTATTATAGGACCCCCAAAAGAGAAGAATTGGAAGAGGGAATATTTAAACAAAATATGACTGAAAACTACCCAAATTTGTTGAAAGTCATGAATATAAGTATCAATAAGCTCAATGAACTTCAAGCAAAATGAACTGAAAAGAAACCACATTAATACCCATAATACACAAGCTTTTGAAACCAAGATAAGAGAATCTTCAAAGAGGCAAGAGACAAGCAACTTATAGAAGAGATCTTCAACAAAATCATCTGAAGATTTCTCTTCAAAAAACTTAAGGGGCTGGAAGGCAGGGGGCACGTACATTTAGAAGGCTTAAAGAAAACAATTGTTGTCTAAGAATCCTATATCTGGCAAAACCATACTTTGATAAAGAGGGAAAAATTAAGATATTTCCAGAAACATAATAGTTGAGGGAGTTTTTACCTCTAGATTTGTCCTGCAAGATATGCTGAAGGGAGTTCTGAAGGTTGAAATGAAAGAACATTACACAGTGAAAAGAACCTTTATGAAGAAATAAAGTTATCAATAAAGTTCATGGAAATTTATAAAAGCTAACATTATTGTAACAATGGTTTGTCACTATGCTTTTACATTTTTATATGATTTAAGAGACTAGTGCATTGTTACTAAATAGATAGTGTTTTAATGTTAGCTTATAGCTTTATATTTTATTTTCTATATTAATTGGTTAATGCATATCAAAAAAGTATTAGTTTATGTTTTAGTGCACACACTATATAAAAATGCAATTTTGTGACATCAACTACCTAAAGGGATATGATTGAATCTGTTAAAGAAGCAGAGATTTTTGTATATTACTGAAATTAAGTTGATATAAATCAAAAGAAGACAGTAATAGAGGAAACAAGGGACAGAAATATACAAACTAGAAAACAAATAGCAAAATGACAGATCTAAGTCCTTCCTTATCAGTAATTACTTTAAGTATAAATGGATTAAATTTCTTATCAGAAGATAGAGATTGGTAGAATGGATAAGAAATGTATTATTAAAGTATATGATATCTACAAGAGACTCACATTAGATGCCAATACACAAATAGATTAAAAGTAAAAGGCAAAAAATATATATTTTTTGCAAACAGTAATCAAAAAGAGCAAGAATGGCTATACCAACACTAGACCAAATACACTTTAAATCCAAAAGCAGTCATAAAGGAGGATATTATTTATTAATATTCAATATAGGAAGAAGTTACAAAATTTATTAGTATTTTTGTACCTAATGATAGTACATCAAAATATATGAAACAAAAACTGGTTGAATTTAAGAGATAGTTTCATGAAAATTTTTGAAGCCTTCAATAGTCTCCATCTCAATACTGAAAAAACAAAACAAAACTAAACTAAACAAAAAAACAACTTGAGAGAAGTAAGGAAGTAGAGTTTTTAACACAATATCTGGATCTAATAGACATATGCAAAAGTCTCTACCTAGCAACAGAGGACACTCTCAAGTGCTCGGGGACATTTTCCTGGCTGGACCACACAGCAGACCACTGATGAAGTCCCAATATATTTAAAAAGACAGATGTAATGCAGGGTATCTTTTTCAACTCAGAAATCAATGACACCGATAAAACTGGAAAATTTCCAAATTTATGGAAATTGAGTAATACATTTTTAGACAACTAGTGGGTCATTGGGAAAATCTGAAAAAAAAAATTAGAGATAAATGAAAATAAAAATATACCAAAACATGGAATGCAGCAAAAGCAGCACTAAGATGGAAGTTTGTAGCTCTTAACATTCAGAATAAAAGTCAAGAAAGATCCCAAATCAACAATATGATGTTACAACTAAAGGAACTAGAAAAGAAGAACAAACTAAATCAAACTGAATCAAAACTGAAAGAAGGAAGGAAATAATCAAGATTATCGTCAACATCAAAGAACAGAGTAAGAAGATAATAGAGAAAATAAGTAAAATCAAAAGTCGATCCTTTGGAAAGACCAGACAAATCTTAGACTAGGGGGACAAGGAAGACAAGAAATGATTCAAATTACTGAAATCATAAATGAAACTGGGAACATTCTTGTCAATTTTACAGAACTTAAAAGGATTCTAACAGAATGCTATGAATAATCATACCTCAGAAAAATTGGATGGCCTAAATTAAATGGGCAAATTTCCAGATATATAAATTCTATCAAGACTAAATTATAGCTGGGTGCTATGACACAGGCCTAGAATCCCAGTGACCTGGAAGGTTGAGTCTGGAGGCTGAAGCATAATTGCAAGCTCTAGATCAACCCCAGAAACTTACTGAGATTCTGTTTCAAAAAAAGGGGTAGGGGAGGGACTGGGAATATCACTTAGTGATATTGCACCCTGGGTTCAATCCCCAATGCTGAAAGAAATGAAAAGAAAACAAAAGAGAAAGAAAAATTATGAGGAAATAAATCATCTAAATGAACCTATACCTAATAAAGATTTTAAATCAGTAATTAAAAGTCTCCTGACTTAGGTAAGCCCTGGACTGGTTAGACTCACCAGTGAACTCTACCAAACACTTAAAGGGAAGTAAGCGACACTCTTTCTTAAAGTTTTCCAAAAAAATTGAAAAGGAGGAAACACTTCTTAATTCATTCTATGAAGCTAGAATTACCTTAATACTAAAAGCAGATCAAAACACTGTGAGAAAAAAAAAAAAAACCCTTATGAACACTGATGAAAAATTATCAACAAAATACCAACCAACCAAATTCAGTGGTAAATTAACAGGATAATGCACCACAAAAAGGTGGGACTTATTCCTGGAATGCAAGAATGATTCAACATTATGGAAACCAGTCAATGAAACACAGCATATTAACAGAATAGAGGGAGAAAACACGATGAATTCTATTGATTTAGAAAAATAAACTAACAAACTTCAGTTCCCTTTTATAATAAAAATACTCAAAAACTTGGAATAGAAGAAAACTGTCTCAAGGTAATAAAAGTCATATGTTACAAAACCATAATGCACACCATATTTAATGGTGAAAGACCGAAAAGACTTTAAGAACAAAGCAAGAAGGCCTGCTTTCAGCTACTCAACAGCACTGGAAATTCTAGCTTGAAGTATTAAGCAAAAAAAGAAATGAAAGACACTCAAATATGAAATAAGTGAAATTATCTTTGTTTACAAGTGATAAAATCTTCTATGTAAAAACCCTAAAGAATCTACAGAAAAATTATAATAAATGAATTCT
This sequence comes from Sciurus vulgaris, assembly GCF_902686455.1. Lineage (NCBI taxonomy): Eukaryota > Metazoa > Chordata > Mammalia > Rodentia > Sciuridae > Sciurus > Sciurus vulgaris. The sequence continues at coordinate 28,688,083 of NC_136476.1, forward strand.
TAAGGTAGCAAGATACATTGTCAACCCATAAAAACCAATTGCACTTCTGTACAACAATAAATGATATTAAGAGTATATTACAAAGACAATTCTATATACAATATCATCAAAAAGAATAAAATACTTAGGTATTAGCTTAATTGAGGAGTTGAAAGTCTTTTTAAGTGCAAACTATGAAACATTGATGAGAAAAGTTAAAAAAAAGTGACAAATGGAAATACATCTTATGTTTTAGATTGGAAAGATTGATATTGCTAAGATATTAATATAACCTAAATTGATATAGATTCAATACAATTTTTTTTTATTGTAAACAAATGGGATATATGTTGTTTCTCTGTTTGTACATGGCGTAAAGGCATACCATTTGTGTAATCATTAATTTACATAGAGTAATGTTGTTTGATTCATTCTGTTATTTTTTCCCTTCCCCCCACCCCTCCCACCCCTCTTTACCCTCTATACAGTACTTCCTTCCTCCATACTTGCCCCCCTCCCTAACTCTAACCCTAACACTAACCCTTCCCTCCCCCCATTATGTGTCATCCTCCACTTATTAGCGATATCATTCCTCCTTTGGCTTTTTGAGATTGGCTTATCTCACTTAGCATGATATTCTCCAATTTCATCCATTTGCCTGCAAATGCCATAATTTTATCATTCTTTATGGCTGAGTAATATTCCATTGTATATATATACCACAGTTTCTTTATCCACTCATCAATTGAAGGGCATCTAGGATGGTTCCACAGTCTGGCTATTGTGAATTGAGCAGCTATGAACATTGATGTGGCTGTATCTCTGTAGTATGCTGATTTTAAGTCCTTTGGGTATAGGCCAAGGAGTGGGATAGCTGGGTCAGATAGAGGGCCATTCCAAGTTTTCTAAGGAATCTCCACACTGCTTTCCAGAGTGGCTGCACTAATTTGCAGCCCCACCAGCAATGTACGAGTGTACCTTTCTCCCCACATCCTCGCCAACACCTGTTGTTGCTTGTATTCTTGATAATCGCCATTCTAATTGGGGTGAGATGGAATCTTAGGGTGGTTTTGATTTGCATTTCTCTTATTACTAGAGATGTTGAACATTTTTCCATATGTTTGTTGATTGCTTGTAGATATTCTTCTGTGAAGTGTCTATTCATTTCCTTAGCCCATTTGTCGACTGGATTATTTGAATTCTTGGAGTAGAGTTTTTTGAGTTCTTTATAGATTCTGGAGATTAGTGCTCTACCTGAAGTAGAGTATATTCTCCCACTCTGTAGGCTCTTTCTTCCCTTTGCTGATAGTTTCCTTTGCTGAGAGAAAGCTTTTTAGTTTGAATCTATCCCAGTGGTTGATTCTAGCTTTTATTTCTTGTGCTATGGGAGTCCTGTTAAGGAAGTCTGATCCTAGACCAACAAGGTGAAGATTTGGACCTACTTTTTCTTCTATAATCTGCAGGGTCTCTTGTCTGATTCCAAGGTCCTTAATCCATTTTGAGTTTAGTTTCGTGCATGGTGAGAGATATGGGTTTAGTTTCATTCTGTTGCATATGGATTTCCAATTCTCCCAGCACCATTTGTTGAAGAGGTTATCTTTTCCCCATTGCATATTTTTGGCACCTTTGTCTAGTATGAGAAAATTGTATTTATTTGGGTTTGTGTCTGTGTCCTTTATTCTGTACCATTGATCTACCTTTCTATTTTGGTACCAATACCATGCCGTTTTTGTTACTATTGCTTTGTAGTAGAGTTGAAGATCTGGTATTGCAATACCCCCTGTTTCACTCTTCCTGCTAAGGATTGCTTTAGGTATTCTAGGTTTCTTATTCTTCCAGATGAATTTCATAATTGCTTGCTCTATTTCTGTAAGGTACGTCATTGGGATTTTAATTGGAATTGCACTGAATCTGTATAGCACTTTAGGTAGTATGGCCATTTTGACAATATTAATTCTTCCTATCTAAGAACATGGAAGATCTATCCATCTTCTAAAGTGTTCTTTAATTTCTTTCTTTAGTGTTGTATAGTTCTCATTGTAGAGGTCTTTCACCTCTTTTGTGAGATTGATTCCCAAGTATTTTATTTTTTTCGAGGCTATTGTGAATGGGGTAGTTTTCTTAATTTCTCTTTCTGAAGATTCATCACTTATGTATAAAAATGCGTTGGATTTATGGGCATTGATCTTGTAACCTGCTACTTTACTGAATTCACTTATGAGTTCTAAGAGTTTTCTGGTGGAATTTCCAGGTTCCTCTAAATATATAATCATGTCATCAGCGAACAGGGATAGTTTCAGTTCTTCTTTTCCAATTCGTATCCCTTTAATTTCTTTGGTTTGTCTAATTGCTCTGGCCAGAGTCTCAAGAACAATGTTGAATAGAAGTGGTGAAAGAGGGCATCCCTGCCTTGTTCCAGTTTTTAGGGGGAATGCTTTCAGTTTTTCACCATTTAGAATGATATTAGCCATGGGCTTAGCATAAATGGCCTTTACAATGTTAAGGAATGTTCCCATTATCCCTATTTTTTCTAGTGTTTTGAGCATGAAGGGGTGCTGTATTTTATCAAATGCTTTTTCTGCATCTATTGAAATAATCATGTGATTCTTGACTTTAAGTCTATTAATATGGTGAATTACGTTTATTGATTTCCTGATGTTGAACCATCCTTGCATCCCTGGGATGAAACCCACTTGATCATGGTGCACTATCTTTTTAATATGTTTTTGTATGCGATTTGCTAAAATTTTGTTGAGAATTTTTGCGTCGATGTTCATTAAGGATATTGGTCTGAAATTTTCTTTCCTTGATGTGTCTCTGTCTGGTTTAGGTATCAGGGTGATATTGGCTTCATAGAATGAGTTTGGGAGGGTTCCCTCCTCTTCTATTTTATGGAATACTTTGAGAAGTATTGGAATGAGCTCTTCTTTAAAGATTTTGTAGAACTCGGCTGAGAACCCATCTGGTCCCGGACTTTTCTTTGTTGGTAGGCTTTTGATGACTTCTTCTATTTCAGTACTTGAAATTGGTCTATTTAAATTGTGTATGTCCTCCTCATTCAGTTTAGGCAATTCATATGTCTCTAGAAACCTGTTGATGTCTTTGAAATTTTCTATTTTGTTGGAGTATAGATTTTCAAAATAGCTTCTAATTATGTTTTGTATTTCAACCCTGTCTGTTGTGATATTTCCTTATTCATTCCGAATTTTAGTGATTTGGGTTTTCTCTCGTCTTCTCTTTGTTAATGTGGCTAAAGGTTTATCAATTTCAATACAATTTTTATTAAAAAATCACAATGATATTTTTGCAGAAATAGAAAATCTCATTCTAAAATTCAGAGGGAACTTTGAAAGGAACTCCAAAAGAGACAAAACTCTCTTGAAAAGGAAGCAACCTGGAAGAGTCACACCATCTGGTTTCAAAATTTACTCTAAAGATACAGTAATCAAGATCACATGATACTGGAATAAAGACAGACATAACATACCAGTGTAGTAAAAGGGACTGGAAGGAAACTCTATACTTGGTGAGATGATTTTTTTTTTACCAGGATGCCAAAACTATTCAATGGGGAAAAGACAGACTGTTCAAAAAATATTTCTGGTAAAAGTGGACATTCACATCCAAAATAGTGAAGTTATCTAAAGCCACAAGTAAACATGAACTCAAAATAGACCTCTATGCTAAGATTAAAATGATAAAACTTTTAGGAGAAAACACATGGCAAATGCTTCATGAAATTGCACTTAGCAATGATTTCTTCAAAATGATACCTATAAATGCAGGCAACGAAAGAAAAGATATAGATATTAAACCTGAGAAACACTAAAATTGTGTCCATCAAAATATACTACCAATAGAGTACAAAGACAATCTGAATAATGGGGAAAATATTTGCAACTCAAATATCTGATAAGGAGAAATTAGATATCCAGAATATATAAAGAACTCCTAAAATTCAACAAAAATGCAAATCAATTAAAAATGGGCAAATGGCTTAAATTGATATTTCTTCAATGAAGACATGTTAATGGCCAATAAGCACATGAAAAGATGAGTGATATTGTTAAATATCAGAAGAAACAAAAACCAAAATAACAATGAGAAACCACCTCACACACATTAGAATGTTTACTATAAAAAAAAATAAGTGTTGATGAACTTATGGGAATTTGAACCTCTGGGTATCATTGCTGGAAGTGTAAAATATTATAGCCTCTGTAGGCAAACAGTATGGTGTTCCATCAAAAAACTAAAGAGAATTAGTGTAGAACAACTTGAGCATCCCTCAACAACTGAATGGGTCAGAAATCTGTTGTGTATATGCAGTGGAATATTACTTAGTCTTGAAGAGGAAAATAATTCTGACATATGCTATGCAGGTGAACATTATTCTAAATAAAATAAAGTCACAAAAAGACAATACTGCATGCTTCTACTTATTTGAGGTAAAACATTCAAATCATATAAACAGAAAGATTAGCAGTTGCCAGAGGTGTGGAGGGGAAGTAAGCAGTGGGTTTTTGTTTGATGGGTAGAGTTTTAGTTTTATAAGATGAAGAGAGTTGTGGAGCTTTATGTAGTGGTGGTTGCCTAAGATGATGGATATGTTCAATACCACTGAACTACACATGTAAAAAATGGTTAGAATGCTAAATTTTATGTTATGTGTATTTTACCACCATAAACAATGAAAAAGTAAAGGAGACACAGTGGGGATCGATTTAAAGATGAAGTCACTAGAATTTATCAAATTACTCCTCTATTCTATGTTTTGGTTATGGAAGAGTCCATTTGGAAGTAGATTTGACATTAGAGGGCGTTTTAATGATGGTTGTTTTTAAACGACATACTTTGGCAGAGCAGCTCATTGTCACCTGTCCCCAACATGTATGATAGGGACATGCATTCACTTTAACATTGGATTACATTTATAATCCAAATTACTCCAAAATTAAAATAGAGCACTCTCTTGAACAAATATTTCCATTTTGGCTGAGCATTTATATATCTGTCAACTCAGTGCACAATTGATAGAAGTTGTTTAAAAAAAAAGGGGCAGAAATAGAAATGTTATCTAATTTATGAAGATGTAATTATCATTTTTATGACCCCATGATCCAGACTTGTAGCAAGAAACAAATCACCAACTCTTGAAATATTTTACGCATTTTATAATAAAGAAAGTTACAACAAAGTTCATTCAAAGAGGAATGACAGGATGGGGTGGGAAACCTGAAATGGGCACTGTGCTGACTTGATCATATGTTTGCTTTGTCCTTCAGCCAGTACCATCACATATCAGGGTCAGTTTTCTCATCTGTAACCTGAGAAACTCAGTTCTGATGATTCAGTTTTCTTTCAGCACTAAGAGTCTGAATTTCTATAAAATTAATAATAGATGTTGCTTGCCTGAGATAACAGTTCCCAGTTTGGCACATGTGAAAGAATCTTTAAGTATTCTTATTGGAGTAGATGAGGAACCAGGAAACTGTTTCCTTACTAAGAGAAGCTTAGTCTCCCAGCTCTTGCTCTATAGGACTGCCTATGTTATTCAAGTTGTTTTAGTGGTGCAGTTTTTGGATTTTAAATAAAAAAAAAATAAAAGTAGGCTATCACAGTGGTGTTCCACAGGAGAAGAAATGATTTTATTGCTTAAGATTCCTCCTGTATTATTCAATCTTCTAAACCAAGTATGAATGTTGACATAAATGATGTATTGCACAAGTACAGCTTCTCAGATAGAGATGTGACTTCCAAAGATCCAGAAAGATAGAAAGTAAATCTGTGCTGTAATTTAAATCCAGGTTATAAACTTGGACTCCACCTGGGGTTTGGTTTAGATTTGATAAATAATCATATCTTAGCGGAGGGAACTTTCTCTAGAGCCTTTCTTTTTCACTTCATTGACATTTCAGTAAACGGTATTTAAGAAATTGATATGAAATTCTGCTAGTTTGGCCTTTCGTGGCAGGCAGATTTACAAGGGGTAAGGAATGGAGAAAACTTAAACATTATATAAGGTATAAGGTGGAAATATTTTGAGGTTGCAGGACAAATTTAAAATATTCCATTAGAGTTGTCTTTCAGAAATATGCCACTGATGTGAGCAATAAGATATTACACAAATAGAATAATGAATATGGGCACACTAAAATTATAAGAGAAAAGATTTTTTAAGGTAAATACAGAACAATTAAGTAAATGGAATGTACCTGAGTGCTTCACTTGAAGAAAGTGTCCTTGGTAGAAAATTCACAATCACAATCCAAACAATATGCTCAGGTACATAAATACTCTCTCCTTTAAACAGTGTAGACTTACATTCTTTCTATGAATTGTTTCCTTTCAGCTCTAAAGGGGAGACAATGTAGTCATCGTACATGAATGTACGAATGCACAGAATTCTTTGTCCAGGTAACCTAGTAGAGGTGGCAATGGACCACAAGCATAAGAAAAATCCTGTTGTCTAATCTGTGATGACCACAAATGCTCTGATTCTAGAGCATCACATGAGCATCACTCTATAGCACTGTCATGCTATCAAGACATCCGACACTACCTGCTGTTTAGTGGGTGGAGACATAAGTTCTGAAAGCAGCATAACCAGCTCGGGTGTGTGTGTGTTTCAGGCGTGACGGGAGATGATGTGCTTGCACTTCTGTGTGCCTTTCACTACGTCACTCTGTATTTTCTTCCATTTGCTGCTACTGGAATTTTAAAAATATACTGTTAAACTCTATTTTATCAAAAGAAAACTTTTTACCATAATCTTGAATCAAAGATATGTCTTGGAGTTGTTTTGGCATGTATGGAAAACTCATCTTCCATCATCTAAACAAAATTTTCATGGGAACATAAACAGCTTCAAACGTGTAAAATGAAGAGATAGTTTCTGGAGTGAAATAAGATAATTTGAAACAGTACTTTTTTATTTTTTAGTAAATCAGACTAGTTGTGGCAAACACTGCACACAGCAGGCACTCTGCATATGGGCCTGGCCTTTCTCCCAGCACAGGAGTTCCTGAGAGCACTGAATGAATACATTTTAAAAACAAAAACACCAATAGTGTCAACATGCTGTAGCGTACACCACTCTCCTAATCCAAAATGACATGTGATTTGCTTCTTTCATTTTACACTATCTCATAAATAAAAGATGAGAGTAATGAATTATATTTTGTAAACACTTTTGCCAAATAATAACTGCTGATTGCTAATAAACTGCAATGAAAACTGATCCATACCAAGCAGGGTCATACTGCAGTAATAAGCATTTAGAAGAAAACTGTTCATTTAAAACAATTCTTGGGTTGTTTCTTGAATACTCTTTTTTATATGTAGAATGTTTGTTTAGGATAGATTTACAAAATTATTCTTTGAATGGGACTGTAAAAATTGTCAAACGCTCACTTCTAATTTGTCTGTCTATTTCTGATATTTTTTAAAGCTACATTTCATTCAGGAGCATAAAAAGAAGTATTAAATATGCCCAACTTAAATTGCAATTGACTCTGTCCTTGTCATGAAAGAGATGGTGATACCTGGCTGGCCTCGTGGCATAAACTATAACAAAACTACCCAAGGTATTTGAAGCAAGTACTTCAGGCATTGAACATTATGCAGACTGTGGTTTTTGAAGAACAACAAAATAAATGAAGTCTAAGTTTTCTTGGATTTCTTCCTGGGAGAATTTCCCTGACAGCAGTGCAAGGAGGTAGAGCCCAAGAACACAGCAGTGTCACTGAGCTGAGAATGAAGACCTTGATGCCTGTTCTTGGCTGGGTTTGGTTGGGAAGGTTATTAGATCAGAGATAGCTCTGCAGAAGGCACGACTGAAGCTCCTGTGAGCATTCACTGTGGGGCCTTGGGTTGCATATAAACAAACTGACATGCATTACAGGAAGCACTAAAGGAAATTCATGAAGCAGAATGAAAAGTATTCCAGATGGAGACTTGAATCTATAAGGAGAAACAGAGGACTGGAGACGGTGAATATGTGGTAAACAGAAGAATGTTTTTCTTTTAGTTTCTTTAAAAGACAAATGATTGCTTAAAGCAAAAATAAAGTTGTTTAAAAGACGATTCCAATAAATGCAAAATTAAAATATTTGACCACAATATGAGAAATGATGGTGAATAATCAGTTTCATGGTAGTTACATTTTCTATGAAGTTGTTCAATATTAATTCAAAGTTTCAGTGATAAGTTAAGGACATATTATAATTCCTAGATTAACTACTAACAAAATACAAAGTGCTACAGCTAGAAAACTACTGAGGAAATAAAGCACGTTATTAAGAGATATTTGACTAACCAAACCTAAACCAAGAGAGGAAAAACAGCAACAAAAAATTGATAAAACATGAAACGATAAATTGTAAAGTGAAAGGCTTAAATCTAACAATATTAGTAACTACATAAAATGGAGAGAGATTAAATGCCAATGACTGTCAAACTGGACAAACATCACTAAAACACAATGCATCTAGGAAAATACACCCAAAATATAAAACATACACCAGAAAGTTAAAGAGGGCAAACATAGATACCATGAGACCAATAAGCAGAATTAGAAAAAGTAACCTTTAAAACAAGGATGAGATCCTCAGATAAAAGAGAAATATCAACCAATGACAAACTGTAGAGTTCATCATGCAATGTAAAACCATAAATAGGTAGAATGTAATCATGGTTTCAATATCTATTAAAAATTACCAGGTTAAAATGAGAACTAGACAATGCTTCAATAATTCTATCTTCCTTCTTTCAGCATTTATAAAACAACTAGCACTTCTAAAAAGATCAGTAAATATATAAATTGAAGAATACTATAACCACCTTATTTAATAGATAAGTAGAATATATCCAACAGAAGAGATTTTTTTTCAAGTACATATGAAACATTTACCAAAATAGACTATATGCTGGGTAATAAAATAAAACTATACCTTATGAACAATTAGAAGACTTAAATACTTGGAAATGAAACAACATAATTCTAAATCACTTAGGAGTCAAAGAGGAAATCACAAAGAACATTAAACTTAATAGTTTGAAGTGTAAAATATACTAAATAGTTTTTGAAAATCACACACAAAATCAATACAAAGAAAACATGGTAGGATGCCTCTGAAGCAATAATTTGGAAGAATAGAGAATTTTTTTGTTGATTTGTTTTAAAAACTTTATTGAAGTATGATTGATATATAAATCTGTACAATTTTAATGTCTACAGCTTGAGCTTGGAGATAAGTATATATCTGTGAAACATCATTATAATCAGTGCTATGAACATATCACCTTCAAATGTTCCCTCCTGCTCTCACTTATTATTATTATTATTATTATGGTTATTATATGAGCACCTAACATTAGATCCATCCTCTTAGCATATTTTTATACAACTCAGTACTGCTAACTGTCAGCACCATGCTGGACTTTAGAGATGTGGATTATTCATCTTCCATAACTGAAACTGCAACCTTTGATGAACACCTACTCCACCCAGTCCTTGGCAACCATCATTGTATTCTCTGCTGTGATCAACTTGATCATTTTAGATTTTTTTATCTAAGCAGGATCAGGTAATATTTAGCCTTCTGTGTCAGGCTTATTTGACTTAGCCTGTCATCTGGGTTCATCCATATCATAAATGGCAGGTTTGCCTTCTTTTTAAAAGTTGAATAATGTTTCACTGCCTGTATTTATATTGCTACTGGGAGTGTAAAAAGATACCACTATTTTGAGTGACATTTTTGTGCCTTCTATGATGTAACACATTCACTGAATATGACTCAGCTATTCCATGACTAGATCTTTAGCCAAGAGAGATAAAAACATATGTTCACAAAAGAATTTTGTGAGACTGTTTATAGTGGTTTTATTCATAATAGCCCCAAACTGTAAACAACCCACATTTCCATCTGCAGAAAGATAGCTAAACAACTTGTGGTATATTCATGTACTGTTTTATTTAAAAAGGAGTCAGGATGGTATATAGCAACATATATGTGTCCTAAAAACATGTTGAAAGAAAGAGGCTACATGCAAAAGAATACACAAAGTATGATTCCATTTACATGACTTTTTACTACAGGCAAAACAATACTAAGATGGTAGAAATTAGAACAAAGTTGTCTTTGATGGTGGGGATTAAGTGGAAAGGAAATGCTGGAAATTTTCTGGAGTATGAGTCTTACCCAGAAATGATGGTGTGCGGCTGGTATGCAACTGTATATCTTTAAAAAATTACCTGAAATAAATAAATGATCAGAAATAGAATGCCAGATTTTATTGTCAGAGAAATTTGCAGCTATTCCTGTTGTTAGAGGTGCTTGAATATTTCAATAAAGTTCTGTCTAGAAATGAATCAAAAAGCAAGGAATGCATTTCTTGTTAATGGCCAAACTTCATTCTATGATGGGTGACAAGGTTTCATCTAGGCATGTCCCCCACAAGAAATAATTGAACAATTACCTCAGGGAAATAGTTGGGTGGGTTTTGTTGTTGTTCTCACCAAGTTAAAAATATTTCTTAAAATGTAGTTATAACAGTAAAAAGCCTTTTAAATTTCCTTAGGCTCCCAAGGGAAAAGAAAAACATTTCTAGAATAAACCTATCTGTTTTGTTTTTCCTTCTAAGAGTAGGCTTAAGAATATTACAGTACAGAGATAATCATCAAATCTAAAGTATTTCCTCGTCTCTAAGAAAGTAGGAAAAGTAATGTGAGATTGGACAATCTTTATGACTAATAGTCTGGGGCCCAAATTCGTGATGTAAAAACTTCAATGGTAAAGGGAAATAAATTTTAAAAAGAGAAGCTTTAATTTATAGGAAGAATATCCATAAATAAAGACAAAGCTAATTATAATTTATCCTTACTGCACTTTCAGAGCTGACTTGAGTTAAACATGCTGAGTTTAATCACTGGTAACAAAAAAAAAAAAAAAAAAAAAAAAGGAAAAGAAAAGAAAAAGAAAAAAAAAAAAAAAACAGACTTCAGACCATCTGTAGGTTTACCTACAGGGATTCAGAAAAAAAATCACACATTAATTTAGGCAACTGTCTTCATGTTCATAATAAAGGGTTTTATGAAACATGTTTCACAATGTTTGTATTCATACTGAAGATAAAAGACTATACTTAAGACTTTCTAGAAGAAGTACTGAAATCTTTGTCTCACAGAGAAACTTCAGGGCAGAAGAGGGTATTACATAGGGAAAAAAAAAACACTCTCAGAACAACTGGGATATTTTATTTCTTCGAGGTTCCTTCTAGGGAGATGGATTCCATTAATTCTGTGAGTCCTGTCTTCATGTCCTACAGTTGTATGATTCTAAGACTACACCTTCTACATGGGCCCCTTGAAGTGGAAGAAATAGTAAGTTTTTTATATAGATAGTGTCTAGAACAGGAAATGGCCTATAAATGAGTATATCAGATTTTTTCCCAGATGTTCTTTCTGAGAATATTCCTTTTAAAAAAACATTATCCTTGGAACATTTGGTTTGAGATGGCTAAGACTAACCTAGATAGAAGCTGTAGAAATCCATACATTTTAGTGGAAAGACACATTGAGAAGTTGTCTGGAGGAAGGAAAGTTACAACAGTCTGTGACCTCATCTACAAGTGATGCTTGAAAGTATATCTGAGTCCTCAGATAATATTGGCCACCAAAGTCACAGGAAATGAAATCAAGTCTGGGTAACAAAGAGTGAGAGTTGGAAAATAAATATTGACTACATTCTAACAATATGGAATGTTGAGTTTCTATACTACAGAAATAATCATCTCTGTTCCTTATTATTTGTGGAGAATTGGTTGCAGGACCCCCAGTCGATACCAAAATCCATAGATGTTCAAATTCCTTGTATAAAATAGTCTCGAATTTAGATAAACTTCTGTATATCTTCCTACACAGTTTAAGTCATCTCAAGATTACTCATAATATCTAATAAAATGTAAAAACTATATAAACATTTATTACACAATATTGTTAAGGAATAATGATAAGTAAACGTTTGTGCATGTTCAATACAAATGCAATTTTGTTTTTGATACTTTTGATTTGGGACTGGTTGAATCTTCAGATGGAGAGCACACAGATATGGAGCACGTACTTTAATCCTATTTTTTAGAAGTTAATCTAAGAAATGCACTCAAAGATTATGTGCCAGTATATTTTTCTTTAGTTCTATGTTTAATACTCCCAAAACATTTCAACAATAATGTATCAAACAAGAGAAATAGTTAAACAAATTAATATTTTTCCAGCTTAATCATTTAGTTGGCAATATTCTAGGAAATCAAGGTTTTTTTAAAATGTGAGAGGGAAATGATCATAATATAATATTAACTTATAAAAACAGAATAAGTGCTATAATTCTGATTCTGTACATCTATTTGTCCATTTTTATCTATCTATATACATAAACATACACACATGCACAGACTGACATTAAATTTGAATATATTAAGAGTGCTACTTGGGTCATAGAATAAATAGTGCTTTGTGTTATTTTCTAACCTTTTTGGACTGAGTTGTATACAATAAAAATCAAAGTTTCTGTAATAAAAGCAAAACATAATGGTTTTTTCTAGAAAAAATATTTAGTTGAAAATAGTCTGGAAATGAAATCAAGATGAAGTAAACTATAAAGGAATTAGATTTTCTCCCCTACAGAAAGGAGATTAGAATATAAAGATAAGATGAAGATTAAGGAAGAAAAATAATGAATACTATATATTTCCTAGGAATTTATCACAGTCTTGTAGTTCTATAGAGTTGTTAGTGTAACCAAAAAAAGAATATATCTATCATTAGTAAAGACAAGTGGATCACTTCTGCTATAACTGTGAATGATGTATTGTCATAAAGCAAATAATTTTGATGTACATGATACTAAATGATCCAGATGTGGATAAAAACTGTTTACAAAAATGATTTTATATGTAGACTCATTGTTCAGGTTGCTATGGTAACCATAAATCCCAATTGTGCCTTCAAAAGCCAAAGTCTATTTGATTTTTGTCATTCTTGTCTAGGAGAGTTCTATATTCTGAGAAAATTTAAAGCTTCTTTGGGGAGAGGAAATAAGCTTTTAAAATCTTAGATGCTACTTTATCTATAGCCTAACTTTTCTGGGCCATCATATATGCATAACCTCAGTACTCAAATGATCAAACATAAATGTATTTGAATTTATGTGGTGATTTAATAATTTATAAGGAAGCTTAGCAAGCTTGTACTTCAGTATCTGCACTGGTATATTCAGTTGGTCTCTTGTTCCTGCTCCCCCACACACTCATGTGCATGCACACCTATATCACACATACAATCTTTCCAGACTTAAATTTGGGTTGTATTCCTGAAGATGAATTTTAGGTCTATAGGTGCAGAACTCCATATGTACTTTCCCATATTAGCATAGCAATGCTGCAATGGGCCCGAGTATTGATGGCCAACAGGCATTAAAGTAAAAGCCAAAAGATAATATAACTCTTCTCCATGTACCATTTTCCCACTTCCAGAAAATAACCTTTGGTGAATTGAAAATACATGAGCTTTTTAAAAATAATGAAATTCAATGAAGTTACATTCATGATATTTTAGGAGAAAAATAGTTATAATAGTTTCCCTTCCACATATTCCCCCCCACCGCTCTGTCAAACTTGCCAATATTTAAACTTCATCTTGTCATTTCTACTTAAACTTTTGATGACTTGCCCTTGGTTCCTAGATAATTTTACAAACTGTTTATTAACTCCAATTCTTTTCCTACCATATTTTCAACCTTCTCAGAGCTTCAAAAAAATTTATAAGTCATAGTCCTTCTTAACCCTTCAGGTTGGAACAACTTTCATCCTTCACCAACTATCCCAGCTTGTCAATCCTTCCTATTTTTCAGGACTCAACTGGATGCAACCATTTCTGTGAAATAATCCCTGAATGATCCATCGGTGACAGGGCACTTGCAGGCAGTCACTCTCTAATGTACTCTCCTACCACCCTTACATTTCCCATTTTGCATTTTCCTTTATCACATTACATTTGCTAAATATGGTTGTGTTCACCACAGATTATTGAAACTACCTTTTTAAATAGACTACCTTTTTTTAAAGATATATTTTGATGACCTACTCAATGACATCTCTGATTATTTGCATATTTTGTTTTAGTTTATTCTGTCCTTAATGTCTCCACTGTGTATTATAGGGAACTACATTAACTAGTTTTGCAAAAAGCTGACTTTCTGATATGCAAGGACTGGAAAGCAAGAACAGTGAGAAGTCAACAAATTTCCCCTATCTTTTTTGTCTCTGGTAGCAAGGCATCTCTGGCAACTGCTGCATTCTTGGTATGTCTGTCTCTCCCTGATTCTCTCTGCTTCCATAGCCCTACCTTCTGCTCAGAGCTTCATACTGGTACCTTGTGGGTGAAGTAAATTTTTGTTTTTGCTAATCCACCTGGCCTCTTAAACTGCTTTTTGGCTTCTGAGCTCTTTCATTATGTACCATGTTCTTTTTTTGGGGGGGCGGTGCTGGGGATAGAACCCAGGGGTCGTGCTTACAAGGCAAGCACTCTACCGACTGAGCTATCTCCCCAGCCCCTATACCATGTTCTTTTATTACTGTCATTTTGTTGGAAATTCCTAGATTGGAATCTCTTTTCCTAATGCAATAGTGAAAGATATAACTATAAACCACTTGCAAGTAGAAAGCACCTTGTTCTTTAAGTCTTCTCAGTTATGGCACAATTATTGTGATCCGTTAAGCAATAATTAAATGTGCGATGAATTAAATTGTGTTTTATAAAGCATGAATTCTGAATGAGAAAATAAATAAGGAGGAATATTTTGTCACTTTGACATTTGAAATACAACTGAAATATCTGTCAATTAAAGTACTTCATTTCAAATGACCCAGTCTCAAAAATACCCTTGTTTAAATAAATGCTTAGTCCATTATTTTATAATATTTTCCCACTCCCCATTAAGAAAATATAAAATTCCTTCTCTTTTTCAAGTAAAAAAAAAAATTCCATCCCTTCCTTCCTATTAGCTTTACCTAATCACTTGAGCAACCTGCTATGTGGCACCATCATGCAAACTTGATTCATTAAACAATAAAATAAAACTGTGGAATTTTTTTTTCAATTTGAAAAACAACCTTAAATTTCTTAAATTTTTCACTTATTTTCCATAATTGCCAAAAATTGCCAATTAAGATTAAAATAATAAAGGAAAGTTTAATCACTATTTGGTTTTAGTTTTCTCCATTTTATTGTCCTAATTGGAGATGGAGGTCAAAATCTGCAAGAACTCTGATTGTCACTATTCACAGTAACATTTCTGAACAAAATTCATGCAACCCAAACAAATCTTTTTTATAACAGGATCTATTTACAAAGACCACACAACAAAGGCTTTCAAAAGATGTGTGTGCTTTGGAGATAGCTTTTTTCTAAGGGTGATCTTGTTTCATTCAGTGAAAAAATAATCACATTGTGCTCCCTGAAAAAATATTAATGGCTGTATAAGAGAAGGGGCCATTTTCCAAATACCTTCATCCTCTATGGTATAAAGTAGATGTTCTGATCACTATGCAGGCCTTGACAAATTGGTAACATATAATGCAAAACTTTTGGTATGCAAAAGAATCTGGGAGCAGAGATCCAATACAGCTGTTGGCTAGAAGCATACAGCTGGTCAATAAGCCCAGGCCAAAATTTCAGCTGCCAAGTGGTAAGATCATTTGTTATCCATTTAATGAATATCTAAGCTTTGATGGAAATTTATAATATATATTTTTTGCCTAACTGAAAAAGAAAACAAAAATCAAACTGGGGTTCACTCACTGATGGTCAAGTAAACGGATTTTTATGAAAATTTACAGGTGCAAAAAGTTAAACAGATTAATAACGAATACAGCAATATCAACAACAAACCCTTGCTCTACTTTAATTTGACTTGAATTATCATGAACAAAACTATGAAGAATTATATTTTATATATTAAAATTCTCCCTGAACATTTATCTTTATATACTGCTGCATTTGCTGCACTTGAACTTAAATAACTACATTTAATACAAGAGATTTATTCCATCCTTTCAGGCATTTCTGTTGTGTAAATCAAATGCCCAATGTTGTGACCAAATGCCAAAGTAAACCAATTTAAGTTTTTCCCTAATGATCAGCAAATTTGTTCTGGAGGTCATAAAATTATCCTATTCTCCTGTTTATTCTTCTCTATCAGACTTATGGTACATAATGTAGAATGGAGATCCACTTAGGATAATAGATCATGGCAATCTTGGAAGCAACTCTCAGTCTAGTTTCTATAGAGCCAGAGATGTGTTTTCCTCTTATTGCATCTCACTGTAAGTTTAACCAGAGAAACTGCAAAGGACTTACTGAACTCATGATCCCCCTTATTCAAATAGACCCAACAGTGTCTAGGAAAGACATAATTACATGATTAGCTATTGAAAACACAAAAGCCATCACTTCAATTAGTATGCAAGCTTTCTTCTGACAGAATAAATGCAGAAATCAAAGATGATTGAGCAGGTGATTATTTCTATTTTTCAGGGTACATGGATAAGGGGATAAAAGGTTACTTTTAAAAGGTTTCTTAGCAAGAAAAAAATAATCGTTTTAAAGAGATAAACTATTCCCTTGAAAAGGTAGAAGGGTTATCCTCACATAAAGTAATCGTCTTTTAATCAAGACAGATACTTTTTAGTAAATTGCCACTTTTTCTTTTTGCATATAGAGAATATCTAATGCTTTGCAGTAATGAAAATGCAATTTCACTTCCCAATCAAAAAAGTTAATAGCTCTCTTTTCTTATCTCATGAACCTTCTTTAGGGAAATGTATACAATGACAATAAAAATCATGGCATCTTGTACTCAGAAAATTCTTCCTTAAAATGTTAAATTCTAGGAGATGTACTAGCTTCCATTGTCCTTCACCCATTCCAATAGACAGAACCATGTTTGTGGCTACAGAGATAATTTAATTGGTTTGCTTAATAGTATCCAATGTCTATGCTAAATCTAAAATATGGGTTTTAGGGTGCTGTATTATTGACTATGCAGTGCAAGATCAAATCTCTTGCTTGCTTTGGTGAAGAAATAACAGTCAGTTAATATCATGAATGATAATAATTACTGATGAGAGATAAAAGAGGTTTCCATGCATTCCTTCAATGGTAATGACAACTCAGGAAATGACTTCTTTTTGACAAATCAAATTTCTCTTTTGGTATATAAATATGTTATTGCCCAACATATCAACTACTAACTTTTAATTAGTATCTCATAAATCATAGCAGAGGGACTGAACTTCTCATCTTTTAAAACAACAAGATATTCCATGTTTGACTTATTTCCTATTTATTAGTATCAGTAAATGGCCACAGTCTTTTCATGATATATAACTGTACATAAAATCCAACCAAGACTTCAAACAATTGTAAAACAAAGTGTTGACATTTACAGATAAAGGTATGTAAGTGCTAAAGTACCCCACAGAGTATGATAAATTAAAAGATCATAGTTTGTGTTAATACCTTCACCCTTTTATTCCATGTGTTGTTAAAGCCAGTTATTTTCTAAAATATCATAACTTGACTATGCTAAAACCATTTAAAAGGAAGAAATTTTTACTCAAAATGTTTACTGAGAAATAAATAATTGCATTTTAAAGCATGTTTGCTATATGTAGTCTAGTTTTATATATCAATATATTTTTTCTTATAGATGTCAAAATTATTCATAGAGGTTGCATTTCGTATCTTAGTACTCAGTATTAATATAATAAAGATTTATAAAAACAAAAACAATAAAACAAACCAAAATAAAGAGGACTTACAGACTTGTTTTGGAAGGTTTGATTTTGCAAAGCAATGTTTCACATTTATTTTCCCAAACATTTTATGAAACCCAGAGGCACAGAATTGAAGTAAACATGTTAGCTAGTACATAACACCGAAAGTTCACTAAAGAGTATTTACAATTAAATTAAAAAGATAATGGGACTTCTATGATAGTGAAAGGGTAAAACAGATTCACTCTAGTTGTTTTCAGGAATTAAGGTTCACCTACCAGTTTCTATTAGTGTCTACCCTCTCAAATAAATGACAAGTGTAGATACATGTTGACAGAACAGAACAGAAGCATCTTGTGGACAAGATGGCTGAGATGGGAACCAAGCCTAAGCCAGGTGCAGGTGGAAGTGAGATGATGGCCTTCAAATAGATGATCAATTTGTCTAAACAAGCTGCCTTCTGTAGAAGCTCATTTCCTTCTCAAGTCTAAATTTGTGACAAGCCACCCACAGCATGAAGTCCCTAGTGTTGGATGCTTTGAGCATTGTGAAAAGGGCATCTCCCTCCCACACCCGTCAATCCCTCTTGGCTTGCTTTGGGGCCAGGATTTTTTCTCTTCTTTATTAAACGTGATCCCCATGTGAGGATGCCACATAAGCTTCACAAATACTTTAGCATGACTGAATACAAGACTTGATGATGATGAAGAATAATGGAACTCACAACTGAAAAATTCTGATGGAATACAGGAGGATTTGGAAGCACATAGTTTCTGTGTAGTTACATGGTTTGGGCAGATGTCAGTTTGGAGCTGACACAAACTAAAACACAAACACAACATAGAGATAGAAACAAAATGCAACCACTTGCCATTCCAGGTAGTGTGATAAAACTGCTCTTCAAGATGTAGAGAGGTCTAAAATTTACCACAGGAGAAAAATTCCTGCCACCGGAGGATTTCTTAGGTGATAAATGTTCAACTCAAAATTGCTAAGTCCCATTAACTTCCTTATATTCTATTTTTAGAAGAATTCCACATGATAGTCCTAAAAATAATTGATATATAATTGGCTTGTTCGATTTCCATTTTTCAACTGACAACCCAAATTTAAAAATTAAGTCCCTTCTCAGTTCGTTGCTGTTAAGTCTCTTTGAAGGCTTTCTTTTCTGGGAGCTATTTCTACTGATCTAACACAGCTGTATACTATAGGGCTTCAAAAGCATTGGCAATGACATAAAAAGTGAGCCTACATGTGAACTAACTCAGAATTGCCCTGATCTCTCCATTTCATGGCTTCTCAGCACATTAGTTTACCTCTTACTACCCAAATGCTGCTTTGTAACTTCTAATCAGGGACTAGCTGGGGGTCATTTTTATCTGCCAAAACTTCATCAATACAAAGGGTCATAAAGTATTTTATCATTTTTTTTACTTCTACTTCAGCAATGCACTCATGTGTTGGATTACTCCACAGAATCAGAGTTGGCTTTCTCTTTTAGTCATTCAGAGACCTACTGAATATCTTCCATTTCCATGAAGTCTCACTTAACCAGAGTAGTGGGCTGTTGATTGTAGTGGAGGGGCTGATGTTGAATTCTTTTCTAAACACTTCAACCTTAGTGTTAGCTATAGCTCTCACTAGTAGGTACCCCCACATGTCTACCATATAATCATACTTGCTTCCACTGATTATGTATGATGTTATGTGTAACTTTTATTTGTTTACAGTCTACATGATTAATGTCTACAGGAATTTCAAAGCCCCCGGCCATATGTCTATGCCTCAGTTCAATTTTAATCTTTGAGGGCACAAGTGCTCATGCAGAGAATGAGGATAACTAATTTCTAGTTCAAGGTTCTTTTCTTGGATCTACTCTTAAAGTGTATGAGGACAGAAACACAAAACAAAATACATGAAATTTTCTATGTGCCACTTTCTATAAGAGAGAATGATGGAGCTGAAAAAAAAAGTGACTTTGCCTTGGGGATGTTTGTAAAATGAATTAAATTATATATATTCTACAAGTATATTCAGAAGATGTAAAACAACATGAAGAACTGACATAAGGTCATTTTAAATCTTAAAAGCCATAATATAAATTTATCCATGTTGTGCTGATAGTTGTAACATAGACACACACATATCTGTCAAGTACTGGTAGGAAACATGGGAAAAATTTTATGTTCTAAGGTAGTGAGATAAGGGTGATAATTCTTTTTTTGTATGCTCCTTGTTTTTGTTTGAAGTTCTTTGCATAGTAATAAAGAATTGAAGAAAAATTACTACAAACAGAATCATATTATGGAGAAATCTAATACTGCCCTAGATAACTGTCATGACAATTCTAAAAATATTAGACTTAACTTTTGGGAGACCAAATTCCAAAAAAAATTAGGTGAATGCTGCAATTGGAATTAATTTATCTGTCCCCATGTACATACACTCTTGTTGTGCAACATATAAGTTTTGTGCTGGGTCTTCATGGTTCCTGGGATAAGGTTGATGATGCTACAACTCTACTCTTAAAATTAAAACTGATTTTCCTTTTCAGTTTTCTTGCACCACTGTGTTTTATTGTTTCATGTATGCCAAAGGAAAAAAAGAATACTCAAATATGAATAACAAAAAGATTAATTCCACAGTCTATCTAAATAAATGCATATGCAACCTTTTTGATTTTTAACTCCTACCTATATTTACCTCAGACAAAGGTTATATTGTAACTGGAGCAGTAACACCATTTCCCTTTTTTCTTTTTGTGAGAAAATGGTTCACAACTCTCAAAAGAGAGACAGTTAAAAAAGTTTTTCCCTTCTATAAACTTGATCAGGACCAGATGAAGAGAGTACATTATTTAGAGTCTTAACTTCTTTAATGGAAGCCAACTACATGGGGGATATCACTTATAACATTATAAACCTGTTTCAGAAACTATATTCTATTAGACATATGGAAATTAAATTACTTGAGCACTTTTCATCTATACTAATAAATATGCATAGTTATGGACTGAAAAACTCAAGGAGCAACAAGCCACCCAATCACTTAGATCAATCAAAGGGATAGCCAAAAATGAAAAAAAAAAATGATATAAATAAACAAATGTTCTAACACAAAATTGATTACAACAAAATACCACTAATCCTCAATGAATAGTCAGAGAGTAAATGTAGTTAAGTAGATCAAAAATGTTAGTTAAATGATTGGAGAAATTAATACTATACCAAAATATTTTTTGCTAAATTATATAGCATCTATGCATTAATTTATTCACTAATTCTCAATTTATGAGTTACTCTGTTAGATGGGGAGAAAAAAGGTTCCTAAGGAGAGTTTTTACCTAGCCCTACCCAACTCACTTGTTAGAAAAGAGAGACAACAAAATATAATTAGCATAATTAGCACATGATTTAGATTGTGTAGGGTAGGAGAATGCTGGAAATTGTGATGTCTAATTTTAAATTTTAATAAATGGATTGACTGTTTTTATGAGGATATGACAATGTAAGGCAAGCAACCAGTAAAGGCAAAACCACTTAGAAGAGGAAGAGCTAGAGGTGAGTAAAGACGAGCCCTATCATTTAGCACTTAGTTTTCCCAGGTTTTTAACCCCTTAACTTATGAATTAACTTGATGTAATTTCTTCCTATACAAATGTCAACACCAAAAACACCTTGAGTATTTCACTGACCTATGGTTTGTGATTTTCACTGAAATGTTATAATCCTATTGACAAAGTTCAGGAAAGAAGACAATATTAAAAATTAAGACAGTCAGGATCATCAAACACATCACCATGTATTTTTTTCCATTGGGATTTAGTAAGTAAAGATTTCAAAAGAACTGGAGCATATTAACTGATAATGGCAAACTTCAAAACATTTGAACCTTAACTCTGAAAGTAATTTAGCAAACCTTGTGTTAGTATATTATGCCTAGGCTCACCATAGAAAGATTTACTAGGAAATAAACACCTTCAATCATATTTCTGTGTACAACTGTAAAAATCTAAATCTGTATTGCATATGTAGAAAGAATATTCTTGTTACTTATTTAAATAACTTAAATATTTTATGATATATTACTTTATATTCAATATATTAATAACTAAATATATTTTCTTTTTTCTTGATTAAGGTAGATAATATTATTACTAATTGGATATTTTGGAAGAGAACTCCAATATATACCCATGCTCATAGGATATTTTAAAGGTATCACTTCAGAATTGACCATATAGCAGACAATTAGGTGGTATGTTGGGGACTGAAACATGAAGTTAGGGACAAAGCACATCATAAAAATCATTTTATGTAATATTGAACATAAACTTCATCTTCAGAAAGTTTGGAAAGTATTTTTTTATAACGTAGGTAACACTATTTTCAGGATGTCAGAGGCTTCTATTCATACAAGCATTGTCAAAATTTGTTAGGATATAACTTATGGATGTAAGAAAAAAATAGAAGAAAGATGCTTTCATAATTTTCGTTGTTCAAAAAGAGTTCACAAAGCAACTTCCATACAAATGTAGTGAAGATGTCACAGGACTGGTCAATGTAGAAATTGATATTCTAGCAACACAACTAAATGTAGAAAATTAACCTCTGATTGTCCTGCCTCTAACAGGGTAGAAGAACAAAAACTAGGGAGGTAATGAGCATTGAATATTTTCCCCAATAAAGACAATTCTTCCTTTCAAATTGAATATGACAGATTTGTATGAAAGAGTTTTAATGTAATGTATGCCAGGTTGGCAGCCTGGAATTCTAAGGAGGAAGAAAAGCATAGAAATCAGCACTTATTTTATTACAGTCAGGTAAGAAAGATTTACCTATAGGCAGGTAGCAGCTTCCTATCACCTGTCCTTGTTTCACATGACAGCTAGATAATCTCAATAAAATGTGTCTCTATTGTATAATTTGCTATATTTTCTCTATGCTTAATATAAATATGTATTTTCTCATGATGTTCTTTTAATATACAGATCATTATTTATTTCTCGACAAATTTTAAAGGATTGAAATCATCTAAACTAGAAATATAGTGTAGTCAATCTAGATATAAATAACCCCAAAATAGTCTCCATGTATTTTGGGAATTAGGATACCTCTATATTATACATAACTTAAATAAGAAATCACAATGAAGCTTTCAAAATATTCTGAACTATATGACAATGAAACACAACTTATCATGTGAAATGCAACTAAATCATACTTATTGGGCATTTTGATGCTTTTAGGTATATAATAAAAAAGAAGAAAGACTTAAAATCCATGATTTTCACATCTATCTCAAGAAAGCTGAAAAGATAAGCATAGTAAACTCAAAGCAAAATACAGGCAATGAAGATAAGAGCAGAAATGAAAACCAGACAATGTTATAGGTTGATGATTGATTCATAAAAAAAAGACTAATAAAATTGATAAAACTCTGAAAAGCTGATCGAAGAAAGGAAAAAATATAAAGGTATATGTATTCAATATCAGGAATATAAAAGGGAATTGAAACTGCAGATACTAAGAACACAAGAGGGTATTGTGAACAACTGTATTCAAAGAAATTTGAGAAGTTAGGAGAAAATAACTGTCTAGAAAAAAAAAAAAAAAGAGAATACCAAACCTAAGAATACCTAGAACTGAGCATAACAAAAGATATGCATATGTACATAAATAAAACATT
Source organism: Sciurus vulgaris (assembly GCF_902686455.1). Lineage (NCBI taxonomy): Eukaryota > Metazoa > Chordata > Mammalia > Rodentia > Sciuridae > Sciurus > Sciurus vulgaris. The sequence goes on from NC_136476.1 coordinate 28,711,585, forward strand.
ATTAAAAATAAGTGAAAATATATATAATAAATGGAGTTATATAAGATAGTTCATGTATTGACAGGTTAAATATTACCACCACACTGGCTTACCTCAAACTGATGTATAGATTCAATAAATCTAATCAAAATCCTAAGAAATCATATTGTGAATCTGAACAATATGGTTCTATAATTTATGAGAAAATGGAAAGGACTGGAAAAGGCTTGCTCTACTGAAGATCATATCTTATAAAGGTAGTATAATTAAGAGAATTTGGAACTCATATAAAAATAAATAAAATAATGAAAAAACCAGAGCCTCACAGTAAACCTATGAACATGGACATATTTCAAAGAAAATGACGCAGGAAAAACCATTCTGGAACAAAAGTATATCCATGTTTTAAAAAAAGCGAAGACTATCACTTGGCCAACACACATAAAATTCAATCTCAGATTATTGGAGATGTAAATATGATAGGCTGAACAATAAGATTTCCATGTTAAAAACAAAACAATATCTCTATGACTCAGTGCTTTAGCAATGATTTCCTAAACAGGACACAATATGACTAATATGAAAGAGGGAAATGATTTTTAAAGAGCTACAATAAAATTCAGATATCCTATACTTAAACACAATGAAAGTAAAAAGAGGAAAGATATTTACACCTCTAACCATAAATTCATAGATATTTCTATTTAAAAAATGAGCAAAATACTTGCAAATACTTCACAGCAGAGGTTATTCAAATGGACGATAAATATATAAGCAGTGGTTCAATATTATTGGTAGTCAGGAAATTGTGAATTAAAATCATACAACTACATAGCTATGAGAATGGCGAAAATTTTTGAAACAAACAAACAAAATACCCAGGTGACTGAATGTAGGCAGTCGTAGGAATACTCTCATACAACTGTTTCAAACATTTTGGAAAACCATGTGATGTTATCTACTGAAATGAATTCATAGATATACTATGACTTAATCATTCCTCTCCAAATATTTGGGCCTGGGATCATCGGGAGAAAAATAAAAATATGTTCAAAGCAGGACTGACACCAATGGAAGATTAGGTATATGGGTAGTATATTGTGTTAGTTATAGAGCATAAGGAGTATCTGGATTTGAACTCAGCATTGCTGCTTTTCAGGTACATGACCTTGGGTCATGTATTCATAATTTCTTCTTATAGTTTTATTTCTGCAAGAAAGGAGATACTGTACCTATTTCACAGTAATCACATGAGAATTAAATGAGATCAGAAACAAAGTACTCATGATAATACCTAACTTATGTTCTCAAATATGTTACTTTTAATATTAGCAAAAATCATGAGTTTTGTGAGCTCTCAATTTCTTGAATATGATTGATGTTTCTCTTCAAGATAGCAGTCATTCAAAAATTTTTTAAGTATTTTTTGTGCCTAGCCATAAAAGAGATTAAAATTGAAGTACAGGTGTTTGTTCTCACCTCAATCTACTTTATAAGACAGTTATTATTCCTGCTGAAACTTAAGACTTCACATTTACTTTTAATATAATGTTTTCTGCCTCAGAGCGCCAAATTTTTACATTTTAATATAAATTTCTAAGAATGATATAGATTATTTAACAAAATTTATGATACCTGGAAATGAATTTTGGATACCTGAAATATTATTAGAAGATTCTCTATTCATTGAATTTGCTCAAATACAGTACGTAAACAGTTAATAACATATGGAAAATACATCTCCATTAAACTGAAGAAGACAGATTTAAAGTTAATTTACATATTTCCATGCATCATGCATCTTTTGTATTTTCATGACTGGAAGAAATATGGTGTCTTTTTTTCCACTCAGCTGTTTAACATTTTATGCTTGTTTGCTTGCTCCACAAAAACTTCCAAAGGCTCAGAGTAATTTTGGAGAAATCTGGTCAAAAAAGAGTTATCAAGATATAAATTATTTTCCATTTTTGGTGTAATCTACTATTTTGAAAGTAATTGGCAGCTTGGAAAATCTTTTTATAAAGCAAACAACTTCTCTCATTTTAATTGAATGTCAATAAAATTTTCAGTGTCAGCATGGGTTACAAAAATGTGGAATTTCATTAAAGCTATCTACAAGTCATAGAATCAAGGGTTTATCACTATTTAAACAAATCTCAGCAGGAAGCAAGCAATGTCTCTGACCTGAAGAAGGGAGTCTCTAAATCCTTCAGCCACTTTCTCTAATTGTAGTCATAGACCAATTGCATGGGATTCTTTTAGGAAGCTTAAAAATGGTAGGTTTGTTGCCAATACCTGAATTGGATGGGACACTGGATCTCCAATTCTAACAAGCTTTGGGCTAATTTGTATACACATTCAAATCTAAAGAATCCACCCTTTAGCTTTTGGTTTGAGGTTCTTCATAAGTGCTCAGGAATCTAAAAGCTAAAACGTGTTCTCTGACTGCCTGAGAGCCGCTAAGGATTCAGGTGGTATGTGTTGAACAAGGAAGCATGCTATAGCCAAAAAGGGTGACCAGGTGTGAGAGGTGCTTGTCCTCTTAGCTCTCAGAGTCTGCATTCCATCATGTTCCAGTCTCTTCAGGTTACTAGACCATCCACCTAGGCCTATTAGTGCTACCTGGTAATTAAGCATAATCCTCTCATCAATCATTGAACCACTTTTTTTCAGCTTACAATGATCAGGACTTAGAAGGAAAAGGCAAAGGATCCTGTCACACATTTACTTTAAAATTTCCCACTACGAGCATCTGCATCTTCAGTGCTGGAAAAACCTTGCAGATTTCTTCACAAGAATGCATTGGGAAGTACTGTTTCCTGAGGATGTACTTTATCCAAAAGTAAGAACAGTGCATGAAATCACCCTTCACCTGAAAAGGAGAGGAACTTTAAGTGCCAAAGGAAAAAGACATTTCCTTTAGGAAATGAGAAAACTATGCCTCATAAATGCCATAAAAGTGTATGGTCAAAACAACGTATACTTCTACCTTCTACTTAAACAAGAAGTTGAAGTTTAACAAAGTTAACAAGTAGAATTATTTCAAGGGATGCTGAGACATGGCCATTCTGTGCCGCTATCAGCTTTACTCTAACTAACATGTTCAGAGTTTTCTTATTTTGTTTTCTAGCACTAGGGATTGAACACAGGGGTGCTCTACCACTGAGCTACATCCCCAGCCCATTCTGTTTCTTATTTTATGACAGGGCTTCACTAAGTTGCTCAGGGTGGCATTGAACTCATGACCTTCCTGCCTCAGCATCCTGAGTAGTTGGGATTGTAGGTGTATACCGCCACTCCCAGCTCATTCAGTGTTCTTTTGAGGCTTATAATCACTATGATAAAATAATCAATAAATACATAAATGAATAAACAAAGAAATAAATCTGTCCCTTCAAATAACTGCATCTTAAGAAAAAATTGACAACATGTTAGATTTTTGTAATTTCATTTTGAATATCTGTTATTGTTTGGTATACAAATTAGCTAAAAGTAAACTTCAATCCTGAGTCAAAACCCATCCTGGCTGGGGTATATTATGGTAGGGATTCTCAAACATTTCTACAGCAAAATTATCTGAACATGATGAAAATATAACCTATTTATCCAGAGAAAAGGAAAACATGTAAGTTCAACTATGGTAAATACTTTAAAGAATACTGCTGGTGTATTAGGGAAATCATGAAGAGTTTAAATTCACTATCAAATAATATTATATTCTACAGAGTAGGTCTTAGAAAATGAAATAATCTGGATTCTATACCTCACCTGAGCAAGAAGAAGGGGGAGAAAAAAAAAAAAAAAAAGGCAAGGAAACTTGTATTCTCTTGGTGTTTTGTTTTGGTGAGGGTTGGTACCGGGATTGAACTCAGGGACACCTGACCACTAAGCCACATCTCCAGTCCTATTTTGTATTTTATTTAGAGACAGGGTCATACTGAGTTGTTTAGCACCTTGGTATTTTTGCTGAGGCTGGCTTTGAACTAGCAATCCTCCTGATCTTGGTATAATTTGGCCTCCGGATCTTGGTATAATTTCTTGTCCTCCTTTCTCTAATAAAAAAAGGCTATGTGTTGGTAGTAAATTCCTCAAAGTAAAAGTAAAGAGGTAATCAGTTTAGAGTTTTGAACTGTGAAACTTGAAGCATTTCAGATTTAAGAGGCTAGTAGAATGAAGAGCAGAAAATAATTGGAAATCAGGGGATTCCTATAGCTGGGCCACCTCCCTTTAACTAATAAGTTCTGTAATATTTATAACCTGAAACAGCTACTTTGTAAAAGTAGATAAGAATACAAATGATAGAGAAGGTAGAATAACTTAAGGGTACAACTTTCTATTGAGGGAGGAGGACTTGTGTACAGCAGAAAATACTACTATTGGCTATTTTTAAGAAGTAATCTAAATTAATCACAATTTGTGTTGTCAAAACCAGATCCCTCAAAAATCCCTTTACACATCCAAAATATATAGAAATATGTATATATATATTATATGTGTATTTATATGTATGTGTATGTATGTATATATATGTATATTTATATATATGTACATACATATATATTTATACATATAACACATATATAACATATATATAGTATGTATATATATGTGTGTATATATATATATATATATATATATATCTCCAGAAAAAAATCAACTTTGGGTTTAAATTATGTTATTTTAGAGAAAGAGTTGTTTTATTTTTTTCTTGGAGAAAAGTATATTGTCATAGAAAAATATATGTGGATAATTGTTACTTTAGGCAAAGATTATTCTTAATTACTAGTAATTTTTCTTCACTATCCTCTGGCTATTATCCTTCTATATGTTATTGAACAAAGCAGTTACCATATGCATATGAAGAATCACATTTGCTAAATATTTATGTCTCCTGAATATTAGAACAGAGATATTTTGTTTAATTCAATTATAAACATTAGTTTCATGAATCGAACGCAATCTGCTAAGGGCATTTTAGTAGCAAATAAATAAATATTGGATTATAGTGAGTTTAATCTTTCCTTGTCACAACATATTTATCTAGCTCCTGTTCCATCTCTCTGTTTGCTTTTCTATAACTCTCAAGATATCTTCACTATCCTCTCAGAAGTCTGGCTTCTGCCCTCACTGAAATAGTGCTTGTTACAGCAGTTGACTTTCCAAAGCAAACTTTGAAGAACTGTTTTAAGTCTCATTTACCTGAGGCAGCTGACACTCTTCCTGTGTGTCCTCCTTAAAATTTTCTTTGACTTCTGAGACAAAATACTCTTCTCATTTCTCACATCTCTCCTGTACTGGTTTTTGTTATTTTACTTCTTTGCTCATCCCTCAAGTCTTGATACTTCTCAGAGGGATTGCCATTTGCTGTTTTCACTGCCTGTTGCTCAGGGCCATATTTTTGTAATCATCCCACTCCAATTCTCAGTCCACAAGCATCAGATGGGCTGACATCAGGAGTGGGCAGGTGACCAAGATGGGCCAACCAGAGCATTGAATCTGCTTAGCCACAGTCATCAATCATTCACAGTTGGACAAATAACCCACGGCAGTCAGTGAGAAACAGGATCAAGATCCTTCTCTAAATTGCGGGCTTCTAAGCCTGGTAAGATCTGCACTGCATTACCAGGAGGAAAGAGCCAGTATGACAATGGAGCCAGCAAAGGGAAAAAAGTCTTGCAGAGAGATGAAGAGTCAGTTTCCTGAGGTTAATAGAAGTGTTTCTGGATTAGCTATGCCTGAAAAATGTGCCAGGATTTCTACATATCAATAGATTCCTCTTTCTCTCTCTTTCTTATAGCCATTTCCTTTTCAAATCCTACTTAATTTCCAGAAACTAAACTATGGTCTAATAATGATAACTCAACTTTCCTAAGACCTACCTCTCTCATTTGAGTACCTATAGGGAACACAACATTTGTTAGAAACTATCTGAACTCAACAAGAAAGCTTTCTTTTCCTTTGTCAGAAACTCTGTGATTATTCCATATGTCCTTTAAGAATCCCAGAAACCAGATACCAAAACAGTCTCTGATACAGGAGGACAATGACTACTCTTCTTATTGTCCTTTTATCTTCTTTGGTTTTCATTATCTTTGATTCTTTTTGCAATTTTAATGATTTTAGATTGTATACTGACAATATTTTATGCAGGCTGCTTGCAGAAGAACTTCAGTCTTCTCACTTACTGCTTGCTATAACTTGGATCTTAAATGTCCCCCGAGGTCTTGTGTTAAAGACTTGGTCTCCAGGCAGCCCAATGGGGATGTGGGGAAGCCTTCAGGAGGTGGACCCTAGTGGTAGGTGTTTAGGTCACCGAGGGTGAGCCACTGAAGAAGGTAATGGGACTCCAACCCCTTCCTCTTTTCTATTTCCTGGCCATGAGTTTGGTGATTTTATTTTGTGTTTGCGTTCCCAGCATGATATGCCGAAGGACAGGCCCAAAGCAATAGCACAAACTAATCATGAACTAAAACCTCTAAATCCTGCGATCCCAAAACATTTTTCTCTTATTAAATATTTTCCTTTGTAAGTCTGAATTTTTCAGTTATTTGTAGCTGTAAAAGAAAAAAAAAAAAAGCGCAAAACCAGACTTCATTTATCTTCAGGTACTTCACAGCACTGAACTTTTTGTCATTTTTCTCACTACTGTCTATATTCCTGCCTTTAATCACAGATCATATAAATATCTCATCCCTAACTATTTTGTTTCAATCAAAGAATGATTAGGGCTTATCATGTATTATCAGTAACAGTGCAATGCGGTCAATTTGTTCTTTTCATAAGGTAAGTAATAAATTGCAAACACATGACTTCCACAAATTTAGAGTGGTGTTTCACAAAAGTGTCTCATTAATGAAAAATTACATTTTCCCCATTAATTTGAGAGAAATCAAAATTTATATTTTCCCTATTAATTTGAGAATAATAAATTATTTATGTAAGATATGAAAACAACACATGGGGAAATCGACTGAGCTGCAATTTAAATCAAATTTTGTTCCAATAGAGGAGATTGAATCATAGGTTAATCTGTTCAGAAATGAGAGAAATATTTAATATTTGCAAAGCAAATTATAAAAATGAAGCAGAGAAAGTCAAATATCTAGAAAAAGAGCTTGAAAACCTGTTGTATACCTAATGTTGCAAGGTCATATATTTCTGAAATTACAACTTCTGCAAACTTTTTGTTATTATGGAAAGCATACATATAGACAAAAGCCTCAAATGCAACCTCACTGTTTTACAAATAATTATTGAGTATTTGTCCATGTAAGCCAACCTAGGTCAAGGGATGGGCTTTGCCTCCCTCTAGAAACCCCTCTCCTCACCCTGTTTAACCATCGTGCCCTATATACACTTTTTGAGAACCTTATCTTTATTTATAGGTAATAATTCCCATATGCTTTTTAGTTTTACCACATGTTTATGTATTCCAAAGACTGAAGTTTAGATTTGCCTATTTCTCAAGCTTAAAAACATTACATTATGTGTACTTTTACGTCTTGCTCCTTTAACTCAACTTGTATTTGTAATCTACACTTAAGTTCTTGAATATATTTTAAATATTCTTATTGCCCTATAATAGGAAATTGTAATGGAAATACCACAATGAATTTATGCATTCTACTGGTGATGAGTATTAGGTCTCTTCCCTCTTAATTTTAACTCATAATTAGTATTTTATGTATATTTGCATATTTATATGTGGATGCAGATGGACATGAGTTTTTCTAGGACATTTACCTAGGCTAAGTCATTAAGTATACACGTTTTCATGTCACATAGATTACAGCTAAAGTGCTTTGCAAAGGGGTTTTACATGGAATTATATAATTTAAAATTAAAAATTGTTTTGCTTTAAAATGGAATTACTACAAATTTAGGGAAAGATACTTAAAAATATAGATAATAGTTTCTTTGCAGATAGTTTACTATTACTCAATCTAATCTCAGAGACTAACGGAGTGTCTCAGAAGTGTGTAACCAAAGTTGACCTATGATTGAACATGACTTTAATGCCATAATGAATTACTAGAGATATGTAATCAAAGTTGACCTATAATTGGACATGACTTTGATGTCACAATAAATTAGGTAGATATGCTGGTGTTATTCTTATATCTTTGATATTTTTAAACGTGAACTATGCTTCTCAAAATGTAATTATTTGGAATATTTAAAAATCCTTTTGGCATTTACAAATGGGTTTAAGTGAACAATTAATCAATAGTCTGAGAATAATTAACTATCAATTCTATATGATTTCTGACGACTTGAAGTTTGGCAACTTAAGTATAATTTATAATACTCCAAAAGTCTGTAGTTCTCAGTGTAATTCAGATGTTTGCATTTATTTTTATAAAATATTCCTTTATCTTCAAGTGAACTGTCAATCAAAATTAGAGTCAAGGATATATTCAAAGATGTATTGGACCAAAGATATTCAGTTTTATATGTTTAATATTTTTATCTTTCTGGGTAAAATATAAATAATTGAAGTTCTTTATGGTTTAATAGCTGATTTAATTTAGCACCATAGTTCAATCACTTTTTATATACATATATGTTCATATTTTGTGAAAAGAATGAAATCACTGTTTGAAGTTTTAAGTGTACATTTAAAAAAGGAGTATAGATTATTGTCTAGAATAACTTCTACTTAAATCATTTGATTCTGTTTACATTGCATTGTTGTATTATCACCTACACATCTCTTTGTAGTGAAATCTATACCAAATTACTATGCATACACAAAGTATGTTTTATTATACAGAATTTAATAACAGTGAAAACTAGGAACTTTGCAATACTCCCTCCTGTCTAGACACCATTTGAATAGTGGGCACTTGTTGTGGTACTATGTCAGTATCTTGTCAGTAGGAACAAATGTTTAATCCAACTGCTGATTCATTGCAAAATAATATTTAAAAAAATGTTAAGTCAAGAACTTGTAATGTTGGAATGATAAATTCCTTCCATTACTCTCTGAATGATTATTAAAATGTTTCCAAATTTCTTTGATTTTTTTTTTTTTGGTCTAACATAATTCTCTACTCTTTAACAGTTTTGCTTTTCTTAGGTGTAATTCTTCAATAATTTGTCTTTAGTATTTTTTTTCTTTTAATATGTGTATTCTTTCCCAATAAACATCACATCTATCTTTATTTGAATTCTAGCTATATATTTCATTGAAACCTGAAATTTAAGTTCACAATGTTAAATCAGACCAGAACTTCTGGTAGGATGGAATAACAAACACTCTCCTGCCTGGTGTACCTGTACCTCAGACAGTATACATAAAATGACATTTTTTTCAGATATTGGATGGCAGGCAACACAGTTCTATGATCACTGAGATAACAGAAACAAAAGTACCCTTCAATTATCCCAACTTCCCTTTCATGATTTCTAGACAAACAAAGAAGAGTCATGCTAAATAAAATCCAGCAATCTTGTTAAATTTTGGGAAGGTCAAGGAAACTTGAGTGTTGTGGGGCAGAGAAAGAGAGATGATTGAGATCGGAGAGAAAAGACTGTGAATCTGTGAAGATTCCAACAAATCTTTCACTGAGTACTGCTTTGTGCATTCACAGGGCAGGGAAAGAACCACAAGAAAGGAGTGAGTAGAAACATTCCTGAAGCTTTCACAAGGCTGAGAATAATTTATGTTTTACCTGTCAGAGTGAAAAGACTTCATAACACACCGGGCACCAGGAAGAATCCATAGGAGGATATTGCCTAAGTTTCAAAATTAAATTAGCCTTAGCTTACAGTTTTCTCAGGACATGTCCCTACCAAATATCAAAAATAAAAGACTGAAAAAACTAAAAGAACAACAATTTATATAGTTTTTCTCCTGAAAAATAGATTTCACAGGAAAAAAAAATGTTGTTGAAATACAGCTGGAACTCTCCCGAGTTGCTGAAAAATGTAAGTCCACAGATATGAGAAAAAAAAAAAAAAAAAGAAAAGAAAGAAAAAAAGCAAAACAACCACTTGAAGAAGTATAATGGAAGAGTCAATGGTAAAGAAAAAATATTAAAGTAGATCAAGAAAAAAAGAAAGAGGAAGGAAGAAAGAAAGGAATGAAGGGAAGGAAGGAAGATTGGATATGGAGATAGAGGGGGAGAAAGGCAGTTTTCGTCAGGAATTCTTTAAGCCAGAAGACCAGGGAAGGTCTCTTCATAAAATGCTGAACAAGGAACCACCATTTGACCCAGCTATCCCACTCCTTGGCCTGTACCCAAAGGACTTAAAATCAGCATACTACAGAGATATAGCCACATCAATGTTCATAGCTGCTCAATTCACTATAGCCAGATTGTGGAACCAACCTAGATGCCCTTCAGTTGATGAATGGATAAAGAAACTGTGGCATATATATACAATGGAATATTACTCCACCATGAAGAATGATAAAATTATGGCATTTGCAGGCAATGGATGAAATTGGAGGATATCATGCTAAGTGAGATAAGCCAATCTCAAACTAAAGGAGGAATGATCTCGCTGATAGCGGATGAGGACATATAATGGGGGGTAGGAGGGGGTTAGCGTTAGGGTTAGGGTTAGGGTTAGGTTTAGGGTTAGGGATAAGGAGAGTGGTAAGAATGGAGGAAGGAAGGACTGTATAGAGGGAAAAGAGGGGTGGGAGGGGTGAGGGGGGGAAGGGAAAAATAACAGAATGAATCAAACAATATTGCCCTATGTAAATTTATGATTTTTAATTTAAAAAAATTCATCAACAACAACAACAACAAAATCTGTCATCCCAGAAATTTTTCAACTGAAAATGTAAAATTTGGAATATAGAAAAGAACTATGTGACCTTGAAAACTGGTGATTAACTACATTGAGCATAAAAAGCTCAAAACGTAAAAAATTTTAAATTGACTCATCAAGATAAAACTTTTAGTCTTCAAAAGGATACTAGCAGCAAAATAATACAAGCTTAAGAAATGGTATAACCATTTGCAATACATGTACGTATAAAGTACATAAAGCTAGAATACACAGGATCTTACAACCCAAGTAACTCAATTAAAATGTTTTATTAGTTTAGTGATGAACTAATATGAAAAATAAACACATGAAAATGTGCTCAACATCATTAGTTATTAGGGCATTGCAAAGCCACACCACAATAAGATAATGCTACACACTGAAAAAATGACTACAATCAACAGAACTTTTAATAACAAGTTTCATTGAAAAAAGAGCAACTGGGATACTCATTCATTGCTACTTTAATGGCAAAATATGGAAACTTGAAAGATTCTTTTAAAATTAAATATGCCCTATCTATATGATGGGGCAATTATTTTCATAAATTTACCCAATCAAAATGAAAGTCTATGCTCAAATAATCTGTTTGAATTTTTATGCAAACTTATAAATAATAGTCATAACTGGAACCTAAAAAATATTGTTTTAACTAAAGAAGAAATTGTGACATAACCATGCCATGAAATACTACTAAGCAGTAAAAAGGAGTGTTCTGTTGACTCATACAACAACGTGGAGGAGGTACGAAGGTAGTGGTGGCGTATTTCATCCCAAAGAAATGGCACTGATGAGGGAATAGAAGAGTGAGAGAATATGCAGCATAAAGTAAGTAACTTTTCATAATTGATAAATGCTTGTTCCTCTTGTGATTCGGTTTGAATGAGAGAAGATACTGGTTCTCATGATATGATTCAGAATTTTATTTTCTTACACATTTGAAAGGAGTGGAAAAGTTATACAGAATTATTTTGATGATTAAATGAGTTCTTAAATAGGAAGCATTTAAAACAGTATTTGGAACAGGGTAAACACTGTATAAAAATTCTTCCTATCATCATTATAAGGTTGAACAGATTTGCCTTTTAAAAAACTTTTTTCAGCCCAGAGAATGCAGGATGTGTGAGAGTGGGTGCAATTACACATTGGAAAACACTTGGCAAGCTCTTTTAATCATTCATAAAGGAAGAAAGTAAAGTCTGAATAATTTTTCCTCTTCTCCAAGGGGCCTGGAATGCTCACCATCCCATTCCAACATAGTGAGCTTTCAGGATGCTATCAGTACTTCTAGACTCATGTCAATAAGTTCACATTTTTTGAGGAAGCTGTCTAGACCCACAATAAAATCAGTGTAGTTTCTCTTTGGCTGTATCACTTCATTTGTTTGCTACCTCTCTTTTGGTGCTTATACGTCTGTAATCTCTAGTGTCAATTTACATATTGATCTTCACCTTCCGATGGCATGGGTTTGCGTTGTAATGGCCATGTTGACACATGGAGAGATCAACGGCAGGCAAATTTTCAAATTATTTATTTTGAAAAAACTAACTTCATCAGAAAGCATTCCATTTCTCATGTTTAATCAAAAAATGTTGCTCAAAAAGGAAGATACTCATCAGACTAGTTACAATTAAAAAAAAACAAGAGCCATGTGAATTATGGAGGAAAGTGAATCATATTTGCTAAAGAGAATAAATGTTTATTCAATGATTGTGGATGCTAATTCACAATAAGTGGGGTGGCTAGAAAGGAAAAGAGTCACTTTGGAAGAGGGGAGTGACAGGAGGGAAAGGGTCCGGGGGTAGAAAGGAGAGTAGAATGAATCTTTGTACATATATGACTACACACCAGTATGATTCTACATAATATACAACCAGAAGAATGAGAAGTTATTCCCTATTTACATATGATGTGTCAAAATGCATTCTGCTGTTCTGTATAACTAATTAGAATAAAGAATACAAAAAAAGAAGAAATGATTGTTATGTTTAATTTATACTCTATATAACAACCTTAAGGGGTTAAGGTTGGCTTTAGTAAAGGAAGAAATCTAAAACATAAATGATAGGTAGACCTAGAAAAGCTTAAGTGAATTCAAAATTTTATTTGTTGACCAGGCTCTGTGGCATATAACTGTAATCCCAGATTCTCAGGAGGTTGAGGAAGGACAACGGCTATTTGGAAGCCAGTCTGGGAAAATTAACGAGACCCTATTACAAAATAAAAAATAGATAAGTAAATAAGAGAGAGTGAAAAAAAGAGCAGGAAATGCAATTCAGTGGTGGAGCATCCCTGGGTTCAACCCCCAGTACTGGAAAAATAAAAAGAGATTTAGCTTTTGTTTTGTTAAGTTGATTTTCATTAAATATTAATTCTGGAATGAATACTTTTTATTGTGAGAAAATGTACTTAGAATTTAGATTTTAACCATTTCAAAATGTACAAACCAGTGTTGTCTAGCATATTCACAATGTTGTGAAACGACTGTCTCTATTTAATTCCCAAGTATTTTTACTACTTCAAAAGGAAATTATACATCCATAAATTACCCATTCCCCAGAAATTACAACTGTGTATCTTTATATATTTTCCTATTCTGGATATTTTATGTAGATGAAATCGCATAATGGGAGACTTTCTAACTTACTATAATTGTAGCATATATCAGTACATCATCCTTTTTATGGGTGAATAATATTTTTATGTGGATTATATCACGTTTTGCTTATATGTTTATTAGACGATGGACATATGGGTTGTTTCTACTTTCAGCTATTATGAATAGTCATGCTAGGAGCATTTGTGTACAATTTTTTGTTTGAACAGTTGTTTTTAATTCTTTTGAGTAGATCTGTAGGAGAATTGCTGGGGAAATCCTATATTTAATTTACTGAAACAAATCTTGTTAAATAAGATGTACTTTTTGTTGTATTGATATTAAAGTTTATAGAAGATTGTGTGTATCTGGATATACCCTAATATTAATATCGTTCTTGAAAATCTATTGTTACATATACATACATATATTTACAAATACACATATGCAAATGTACATATTTGATATGCATATATATTTACATATCTCTGGGGAAAAACTTGCATTAATACAAAACATTTCCATTACTATGGATTAATTAACTCTACTGTTAACAATAAATAACTATGTCAGATCCTATATTTAGCACTTAGCACTAAAAACATGAATAAGGCAAAGCCTTGTATATCGTTCTTACTCTTAAATAATTTAAAAATCCATATGACCATAAACTATATACAGGAGAGTAAGGGAGAAATACAAAAATGAAAGTGATTCAGATTGGAGATGGATAAATAACTCCTATATGCTTAGACTTAAAAAGATAAAATCTATGATATATGTAAAATGTAAACACATTTATATGAAGGTAAAAATCACTTAGACCATTTAGTTGACAAAAAATTGGTACCTGGGACAGATGAAAGTTGGATTGCTTCAGAGCCTAGAAGTAAGGTCTTACAACTTGTCTTTATGAACTTAGATCCAAACTGGCATCCTGCCTGATCCCCTCTAAAATTTGGAACTGGCCTTTCTGCATGCTGGTTTCCAACATGGAGTCATGTTTTGGTTAGGTCCCCACCCCGCTGAAAGCACAGATGTAGTAGTGGCTGAAAGATTCTTCTGAGACTGACACACCAGATTTCCTTGAGAATTCAGGGAAGTTATGTGAACAGCCTTTCCAATTCATAGCAACTTTGGGTCTGTGCTGCTGTTCCCCATGAAAATGGGAGAAAATATTAAAGATTATGCAGCTCAGCTGTTTCCACAGGCTAGTAGTATTTGAAACTCGTGATGTAAAGATGATTGGTGATTTACTTCAAATAAATCTTCTATTTCAATCTTGTATTCCAGTTTTGCATCCGAGAAATACACATAAGCACCCTTGGTATCATCATTGAAAAAGATACTTACAACTGCATAATCAGCTGCAATATAATATGGCATATTTTATATGACTGGCTTTTTATGAGCTTGCAAAATTTCTATTAAAATGGCCATTGTGTGACTATTTAAATATTTTGGTTTTGCCACATTATTTCCTTCACTTGTTTAATAACCACCAAATAACACTAAAGAATTAGGTGAAAATAGTGATGAAGAACTTCAAAGAGATAGTCGGCATCCCTAGGTTGGTTTATGGATACAGATTCTGACATGCATATAATGAATAGGTAGTATCTATAAGCATTTTGTACATGAAGAGTATTAATATTATTTCTTTATATTTTTCTTTCTCTGACAGAGTAAGGAGAATATGCCTTCTTCATTTCTTTATCCAAACAATTCATAGACATCAAACCTACTGGTAATTCATAAATGATTAATCAAAAAGAATGAATGGTGGTTCCATTCCAAGCTTTCTGAGGAATCTCCACACTGCTTTCCAGAGTGGCTGCACTAATTTGCAACCCCACCAGCAATGTATGAGTGTACCTTTTTCCCCACATCCTTGCCAACACCTATTGTTGCTGGTGTTCTTGATAATCGCCATTCTAATTGGGGTGAGATGAAATCTTAGGGTAGTTTTGATTTGCATTTCTCTTATTACTAGAGATGTTGAACATTTTTTCATGTATCTATTGATTGATTGTACATCTTCTTCTGTGAAGTGTCTGTTTATTTCCTTAGCCCATTTGTTGATTGGATTATTTGTATTCTTGGTGTAGAGTTTTTTGAGTTCTTTATAGATTCTGGAAATTAGTGCTCTATCTGAAGTATGAGTGGCAAAGATATTCTCCCACTCTGTAGGCTCTCTCTTCACATTACTGATAGTTTCCTTTGCTGAGAGAAAGCTTTTTAGTTTGAATCTATCCCAGTGGTTGATTCTAGCTTTTATTTCTTGTGCTATGGGAGTCCTGTTAAGGAAGTCTGATCCTAAGCCAACAAGTTGAAGGTTTGGACCTACTTTTTCTTCTATAATCTGCAGGGTCTCTGGTCTGATTCCGAGGTCCTTGATCCATTTTGAGTTGAGTTTTGTGCAGGGTGAGAGATAGGGATTTAGTTTAATTCTGTTGCATATGGATTTCCAGTTTTCCCAGCACTATTTGTTGAAGAGGCTATCTTTTCTCCATTGCATATTTTTGGCACCTTTGTCTAGTATGAGAAAATTGTATTTATTTGGGTTTGTGTCCATGTCCTCTATTCTGTACCATTGATCTACCTGTCTATTTTGGTTCCAATACCATGCCGTTTTTGTTACTATTGGAACCACCATTTGACCCAGCTATCCCACTCCTTGGCCTATACTCACAGGACTTAAAATCAGCATACTACAGAGATACAGCCACATCAATGTTCATAGCTGCTCAATTCACTATAGCCAGATTGTGGAACCAACCTAGATGCCCTTCAGTTGATGAATGGATAAAGAAACTGTGGCATACATATACAATGGAATATTACTCCACCATGAAGAATGATAAAATTATGGCATTTGCAGGCAAATGGATGAAATTGGAGGATATCATGCTAAGTGAGATAAGTCAATCTCAAAAAACTAAAGAAGGAATGATCTCACTGATAAGCGGATGAGGACATATAATGGGGGGTAGGAGGGGTTAGCGTTAGGGTTAGGGTTAGGTTTATGGTTAGGGATAAGGAGGGTGGTAAGAATGGAGGAAGGAAGGACTGTATAGAGGGAAAAGAGGGGTGGGAGGAGTGGGGGGAAGGGAAAAAATAACAGAATGAATCAAACAATATTGCCCTATGTAAATTTATGATTTTTAATTAAAATAAATAAATAATTTAAAAAAATAAAAAAAATAAAGGGCAAAAAAAAAAAAAAAAAAGAATGAATGAAGATACAAAAATCCAAGTTTCTTAATAGTTGTCAGTGATGACTTCCAGGTAGTTTCTAGCTAAACTCTTCTTTTAATTTCAAACATGCTTTCCAATCAATTACCTCTTATTACACCATGGTTTTCCTGTTTGGTGCTCTGGTATTTTTTGGTCTGTTTTATTTTTTTTCCTCTAATTAATATTGCCTGTTTTTCAAATTCATTATTCAGGGTTCCTTTTCCTTTGAATAAAATGAATAATATATGAAATGACCTTTAAAGTTTACAAAAAAGATACACTTCAAACAGCATTGAATTCCATATAAATCGTCAAATCTGATTCAATTGTCTTTTGTTTCTTTGTGCTTATAAATTCACCATGATGTTATTGGTAATGTTATCTCTCAGTCACTAATCATATAAATTCATGAAGACCTTACCTGAACTTTGAGCAAATAATAATGTTATTTCTTTTTCTTAATATTTATGTACATGCTTTTCTGAGGAGGAAGGAGAGTAGAATTGAAGGAAGAAGTCAAACAGATGCAAAATATTTTTTCTACTGTATTTTGAAAAAAATTAAAATGTACTAGTTTATTCTTGTCTCATCCATTTTTATTATATCTTTGCTTAAGATGAAACTCGATTCATAATACATAATTAAGCTGTAAAATACTTTAAGCTCATTCTTTTCAAAATTGTGATAAAACTGCTAAATAAGTCCACAATCTAGCCAGAAAGAAAACACAGATGCAGACACACATGTACACACACACACACACACATACACAATTAAATAATTATAAGACTATAGTTTAAACCGGCAGAGAATGTAAAAATGGAATCAAAAGGCAGTTCTTTTATAACTTGCTGATCTCCTCATACATCCTATTTCTATGTTGGCTGTTTTGCCTAATAGTAAGGAGGATCATTCTGACAGCTACAACTTGTTAGTGTTTCTTTATAAAACATGACTAGAATATTATAGGATATTCTTGTTATCTGTTTGACATTTTAAGAATATTACTTATACAATACTGAAAGAATGAGGACACAGTAGTCACATGTTCTTTGTTCACCAAAATTAGTCATCCTCAATCACTTCCTTGGCAGTATCACATTCATTTCTCAGTTGGCTTTGTTTAGAGAATTGAAATCACTCACTCCCTCACCTCCAAGAGCCAAAAAACAACTAGGAATAGGAGGGTGAGAGAAATCACGTAGTAATATTGATTGACAAAGATCATCACATTTTAATATATATGCAATAAATAAATGTGTTAATGTTATTTATGTACCAGTTAGGAAAGCACTCCATTGTAATACCAGTTTCTAAATAACATTGTAAGACTTTGTACTTTATTTACTTTCTATGCTTTGTCCAGTAGCAACACTTATTCAAGTTTGCTGCTGATAGGAAAAAAAAAATTGTGCTATCCATTAGCAGCCTAATACCAGAGTAAAGTGTTAGTGAACCTCTCTGGAGCCTTCTAACTACTCAGGTGGGCACTTTTAGTTATCCAAGTCCTCCTCCTTTTCACTTTTGCCTTCGGTATATATGACTTCTTGTTTTCAAAGTGTGGCTATTCTTCCAGTTTCTTTCTGTAGCCACAGTCTTCACAGATGATACTTATTTGTTCAGCAAATATTTGTTAAATGCTTCCTATTGATCGAGGTACTGAGATATAACTATAAATACAATGAACAAGTTCCTGCCCCGATGAGCCTAATAGACTAAAGTAGACAAGGAATTGTCAACTAAAGTGCAAAATATCAGTGATAGCATCTACAAATCTAAAAAAAAAAAAAGTTTTCCTTCTCCTGAGTGGCCAATGTGAACATATACATCCCCCTGGACCAAGACCCCACTTGCCCTTGGTCTTCAGTCCAGCCCAGGAGAGATTTAATCTGGGAATTTTCTTTAAATAGATGGGGCTTACAGATGTGATGGATTCATTTTTGAAAACTTTTATAGAAGGTGTAAAAGATTCTATTACTTGCTTTTAGGTAGAAGATGAGTATTTCAGAGTCTATGGACTAGAGATAACCAAGTATTAAACCATCCCAAAGTGCTACACTTGATCAAATGCTCTGAAAAGAGAATATAACACATAAAAGTCAATTGAAAAGTTGTTAACCTACTACCCCGTTTACGTTAATAATACTTGTAGTTTGAAATTAACATGAAAAATGAATACCCATTGAGTGAAGCTCAGAGCAGCCCTGCTGTGTTGCTAAAAGTATCCCCGTAACAGTTAAATAAGTAAAGAAATAAATTGCTGCCCCAGAGAAGAGGGAGCTTTGAAAATAATACATACAAAGATTAAAAATAGGTCTGTTTTTCCAAAGTAGCATATGTGGTCAAGATACAATTGTTTGCCCCACAGCCGCGCCAACATCTATTATTGTTTGTGTCCTTGATAATAGTCATTCTAATTGGAGTAAGGTGAAGTCTTAGAGTTGTTTTAATTTGCATTTCTCTAATTACTATAGATGTTGAACACTTTTTCATACATTTCATATATATTAATTGCCTGTATGTCTTCTTTAAAGTGTCCATTTCCTTGGCCCATTTATTGAGTGGGTTTTTGTATTTTTGGTGTAAAGTTTTGTAAGTTCTTTATAAATTTTGGAGATAAGTGCTCTGAGTACATGTGGAAAAGATTTCCTCCCACTCTGTAGGCTCTCTCTTCACATTCTTGATTGTATCCTTTGCTGAGAAAAAAGTTTTTAGTTTGAGTTCATCCCATTTATTGATTCTTGCTTTGATTTCTTGTGCTTTGGGAGTCTTGTTGAGGAAGTCTGATCCTAAGGCACACTTTTACATTGCTGGTGGAGTTGCAAATTGGTGCAGCCACTCTGGAAAGCAGTGTGGAGAATCCTCAGAGAACTTGGAATGAACCCACCATTTGACCCAATCATCCCGCTCCTTGGCCTATACCCAAAGGACTTAAAATCAGCATACTGCAGTAAGACAGCCACATCAATGTTTACAGCAGCTTAGTTCACAATAGCTAGATTGTGGAACCAACCTAGATGCTCTTCAACAGATGAATGGATAAAGAAACTGTGGTATATATACACAATGGAATATTACTCAGTCATAAAGAAGAATATTATTATGGCATTTGCAAATAAATGGATGGACTTGGAGAATATCATCCTAAGTGAAATAGGCCAATCCCCAAAAACCAAAGGCAGAATATTTTCCCAGGTAAGTGGAGAATGATATATAATGGGGGTGGGGTGGGGGTAAGAGAAGAATGAGGGAACTTTAGATTATGTAGAAGGAAATGGGAGGGAGTGGGATATGAAAAATGGTGGAATGAGACAGACATCATTACCCTATGTACATGTATGTTTACATGAATGGTATGAATCTATATCGTGTACAACCCTAGAAACAAAATGATGTACCACATTTGTGTACAATGAATCAAAATGCAATTTGTAAAAACTTAAAAGATAAATAAAAAAAGATACAATTGTTTTTCATAGTGTATGCCATTTAAAGCTCTGTTTAGCTAGATTTTCATTGTACCTATTACAGTTCAATGTGGAGAAGTATATCGCGTAGGAAAGTGAGCCCACATTAAAGATTTTAGACATGCTGGAGGAAAGAACTCTCAGAAGAATTTCCTTTCTATGTAGTCAAGGACAGAAAGACTGGACTGCTCCTGCTCACAGGGAGTTCAACAGTATGTGTTCAGGAGATGGAGGGGCAGGGATTGGGCAAGGAAGATGGTGAAGCCAAGTCTTGACAAATCTTTCCACTGTTCCTATAAGACTCTCTATTTTAATGTGCTTGTTCAACTGTTCCTAAGAGAAATCTTGTTCCTAGCTGAGAAAGGTAATGTCATATCAATAAAAATATTCAGTCACACATAGAATTTGCTGATCTGATAATTAGGAACAAGGATACTGGTTAGACATGTACTGCTTCTGTACTCTCTCCCTAAGAGAGATCAAGATAATTGCTTTTTGTGCTTCAGTAATAGTCTATGCATAACATTTCACTTGCTGCAATATTATGCATAGAATAATTACCTATTTCTGTATATATCTCTTTATTTGACTTTCCATTATTAGGACCTACCTCAGATCTTGGCAGAAAGTTGACACACCATGTTTACTCAATAAATGAACATGTTTACAGGTAGGTCAGGATTCTCTATGGATATTCAAGTTACAGTATTCTTTCTTTAAATCCTATCTAAACAGAAATTGCACATTAGAGAGAAAGTTAATTATTAATTATTTGTCTAAGACATAAGGAGTTTGGATGGCATTAATCCAATGAAATCAGTAATATTCATGCTTCTGTTGAAATCTAATCAACCCTTTTAGATTTCAAATTATGATCTCAAATGTGAAAATGATTGGTAGAAGATTATCAAACCCACTGGGCTGTACAGAGCAGTATGTCAGCACCTTTGCCCATATCCACAGCCTGGAGGTTTTTGAAGGTAAGCAGCGCCTTCATCATTCTGGCATTCTATTTTAGTCTAAGTCTACATCAGAAGCCTGCCAGGGCTCTGTGCTGATAACAAAGCACTATCGCTTTTCAAAGTGACAGAGCACAGTGACATATCAACACTAGGACTTAAACGAAAAGCCCCTTCTAATTTAACTGGGAATCTGCTGAAGCTGTATTCAGTCTAGCACTCTTGTTTTCAATTAAAACTTTCTTGTAGCAAGAGAAAAGTTTGGCATATCCTTTCCTTTTTAGAGGCAGTTATGGAATCCAGTGGAAAGGACAGTGTAATGTCAGCCCCGTAACATCTGGTACAGATCAGCTCTTTTCATCTACTAATTGCAGTTCCTATGTTTCATAGAAGTTTTACCTAAGGACTCATGTTGCCTAAAGGATCTTTTCTATTATTACCACTGTTCTTCCAGGAATGTCTTTCTGATACATTGCACAAAGCAACAAAGGGGAGATGCTATATCAGTTACTGAGAACCTACGATGTGCAAGATACTACCGGGATAGAGGTGAAGAACTCTTATCCATCATAGTTCATGCAATTTCTACTTAGGGTTATGATATAGGTAGGATTTTTCCCTTTCTGAGAAAGAAATTTATCAGCAAAGAAGTAACTTCTGTAGGATCACACAGCAAGTATTTGGTAGAGCTGGAATATCTATGCATATACATGTCCAGTTGGATGCATGTTGCATAGTACCTACAGTACTGATAACATTTTAAAGTTGGTAGCTATGAATAGTATCAACACACCAACATCATTAAGAATTTTTTTTTTAAATTGTTTTAAGGCATAGTTCCAGACAATTCCCAGGGTGCTGACTGCAGAAAAGTGGCTAAAGGTGTTCAAAAGATAGCAAAACTGATACTGTCTTATGAGACCCAGAAACAGGTGCATTCCTTAAACCCCAGTGCCAAAAAAACATTTCTTAAGGAAACCTTTCTTAAAGTGCTGATATTTAAAAGCTGTGTATCTCATGGATACTGTAAAATGTATACTGCACTTTCACACTTTTTGCTTTAGTCACTAATAATCTCAAAAGTCAAGTTTATTCCCCATTTCTGTGACCTTCTAGAACATTTTATTCATATTGAACTTTTGGTTTATTTTAATCACTTCTTTATTTCTCTTTTCCTTGAGGTTTTTCACCTCATTTATTATGTACTATTATATATATACATATATATGTATATATATATATATTTTTTTTTACAACTATCTCAGCTACTTTGGGAATGGGAAGAGCTATTAATAACTAAACAGAAGTTGGACTGAAGTCACAGAAAGGGTGTGGGTCAAACTTCTTGGTATACTTTCTACACCATTAGATCATAATGAGAACATCTTTCTAAATTGTTAGGACTGCTAGTAGTTCAAGAATAAACCATCCTACTTCAGGAGATAAAAGCCCTCAGCACTGTTGATAAAGAATAATTTTAGTCACACACACGAGCACAGCACCAGTTAATATTTTGGAAGAAGCATTTCCCTTTAGGGATAAAACAAGTTTCTGGCAATTTGTCTCTGAGACAACCATTAAGTACAAAGAGTATTTATAAATATATTTATATATTTAGGGTAGCTTATACTCTGCCCCCCACCCTGGGATACTTGGAGCATATTTTTCTCCAAGAAAATATTTTAGTGGATTGGATCCATATCAAATCTCTGTCTTCTTTAAAATGGCATGAGTCAGTCTGCCATCATTTGATTGATCAAAACTTGGACCAAAGAAGGGCAGCCATATGGCACCCAACTCAGGGATGCTATGCTGCAAACTGAATAATCTGGAATCAGCAGATGCCAAGAAGCAGAATGCATAGTGATGTATGAATTAATGCAGACAGACAAGAATAAAAATATTGATGTAATTTAAAATTGATATTGATAAGAGTACAACAGAGAATAGCTTCAGACTTATTTTCACTTCTCAATACTCTAAATAAAAAGGCTTCATTTTTACAATCATCTAAATTTGAATATACATTTAATTTCATATTGTTTTACTTGTGAACATTTTAATAAGACTAGCATTTGAGATATTGTGTGGGTCTAAAATTCAAGCACTCAGCAACCTTTACTGAGTGTTTCCTAGTACCAGATACTCCTTGAGGTTCTAGCGATGCAGGAGTATGTAAGATAGTCATGCTTCTGTGATGTCGCATATAATGAATATAGGCTATGATGTAAGTTCTGCACAAAATAGTTTCAGGTAATTACTGTGAGGAACAAAATATAAGGTGATGTAATAAATAACGGGAGGGGTGGAAAAGGAGTTAATTAAGACAGGTACTCAAAACTGAATATTGGTAGAGACCTGAATGGAGGAGTCAGTAATGAGAAGACAATGGGACAGAAAGTCGTCTGCAGGAACAATAGCAAGAACAGAGGGCACTAAGGAGGAATAAGCTTGGAATGTTTAAGTTAGAAAGAAAGCTTCTGTGGCTTGAGCACTGAGTAGAAGGGGAGGTGGACAGGATGAAATGCATCTGGACAAGATGGGAGGCTCCTGCTGCAAGTGAGACTTAATTTTTCTGGACTTTAGGTTTTTCAGAAGTATTGAGCTGATCTTTGAGATCCCTCCAGCCTCAAATATCCTATTCATATAATTCTTAAGAGTTCTAAATACTTTTGGTAGTTCACGCACAATAAATATTTCCAACCTTTAGAAATATACAGTCCTTCACCAAAAGGGTTAAACCAACTCTATTAGCAATGCACCACATTTTTAAAGCACTAGGAAAAATGTACTTATAAAATCAGTTCTCCCAAAATGCTCACTACCATTAACTGGGAGTGTTGTCCATATTTAGAAAATGCATTAAACTCTTTTAGGGTGATAGGATTTTACTTAGTAAACTGCTATTTTGGTTCAGGGAATAGGAAAAGTGTTTCCAGTTAGCTAAACTCTAAGCACATATCGGCGAATATATAAAAGCAATCAATAGTTAAGAAACTATGCTTTGAAATCACAGGTTTTCAGTCTTGTTCTAAATATCATGCAACTCTTATATATCCCATTAGAAATATTCCTAGAGGGTGAAGGGGATTATCCCACCAGGGCATTGCACTAATTTGATCTTTTTGGAATGAGATTCATTCAGCTAAAAAATTCCTTTGTTTCTAGTACTGCACTCCTGCATATGTAGATTTGGGGGGTGGTATTAGGGATTGAACCCAGGGATGATTTACCACTGAGCTATATTCCCAGCCCATTTTATTTTTTATTTTGAGACAGAGTCTTGCTAAGTTGCTGAGAGTCTCAATAAGATGAGGAGGCTGAGCTCAAAGTTGCAATCCTCCTTCCACAGCCATTGGAGTTGCTGGGATTATAGATGTGTGCCACAAAACTTGTTTTGGCTTTGCTTTTATAATTCTGATCACTTAACATTTTTGTCACTTATCTAGTATCTCCTAGGCAACATGTTGGTGTAGCATGATCAGATGTTTCACACAGTCATTTAATTTAACCTACTTTTATTGTGTTCACACTGAGTGTTAGGCACTGTGCTGAGTGCTGAGGACAGAGTGTGAGATAGAGAGACATGATTTCTACCTCGTGGTCCAGTATGGGTGTACATGTTGAGGGTGGATTGGGAGATAATGAATGGGCTAATGGACAAGGGCAATATACCATGATAATGTCTATTTTGGAGGAAGTGAT
Source organism: Sciurus vulgaris (assembly GCF_902686455.1). Classification (NCBI taxonomy): domain Eukaryota; kingdom Metazoa; phylum Chordata; class Mammalia; order Rodentia; family Sciuridae; genus Sciurus; species Sciurus vulgaris. The sequence continues at coordinate 28,736,310 of NC_136476.1, forward strand.
AAGTGAAACAGGAACACCAAGGAGTGGTATCTAGCACAGGTTAAATAAAAAGATGTTCCCAGAAGGAATATCTTGATAGCATTTTAGGGAAAAGAAGCAATAGGGAGGGTAAAATGAGACCTGATGTATTTCCAAATAGGGTGTAAATAAAATAGACATGGTGGTAAGAAAATAAGTTATTTAAGCTTATCTATGTTAGATTAAGTTATAGACTGACTTTATAGATTTGGTAAAAGGAACTTGAAATAAAACTTCCTATATTGACTTGTTTCCCCTGTACCATCAGTAAATGAGATTATCTGCTTAGGATAAAGTGGAAAGTTATGGGGTCCTGAAATATTAAGTACAGGTGAGAAAGTATGAGATATAAGCACTGGGCACTTTAAGTTTAGATGCAAAAATTGTAGCAGAGATTTTTCATTCCTATCCTAATCCTAAAAGTAATATATAATATCCAAAAATCATCTTTTGATTTTCTATCTGATCATACAAGACAAATTTACAAGAACTAAATAAGGAAATGAATTCCATCTCCAGTTGACAATATACCTTGAGTTCTTTTCAGCACTTGCTGAGTGACAGAATGAGGAGGAATCTGCAATAGATTTTGAAAAATAGAGAAAAATTTACCATGGAAGCCCACCATGAACCAGCCCTCCTAGGCTAGAAGGTTGGACTTGCTTTGGTCAAGGCAAAGCTTCAAGTCAGTAGAACCTTGAAATGTACTTGCACTCCGGAGTTTATCCTTTGGGAACACTCCCTATTGGTGTCCAGGTGCTCTGATACATATAAAGAAATTGAGGTTTTACTGCTAGATTGAGAGGTCATATGGAGGGAACCTGGAAGATAAAAGATCATGAGTAAAGAAGTCACATGAAAAAGAATATGAAGGCCCAAGAAATAAGAGGCCATCTGGAAGTTCCAACACAACTCAGCTACCAACAGAATTCAGTCACATAAGTAATATCAATCATTATCATGTGGAACAAAACTGCCTTGTTAACCAGAATCATAATATATGTTAATGTTGAAGCTAAAGTTTTGGGACAGGTTATTACACAGCAATAGAAAACTGATAGATCAGTTGAACTTTTAGAGCAGATTTTAAATTGTATGCATGGCATGCATGATGAATTAGAACCACAAGGAGGTTTAGCTACATAACAAATCCTAATTCAGCCACACACGTTTTTCCAAGGGCATTCACCAAGTGCACAGAACTGTTACACCATGGCTAGGGGCAGGAGAAAAGAGCTTCCCCGAGGCACCTGGAGAATTCTTCAAATGTAAGTCAGCTACCTGGCAGAAACGATGAGACTATAACTATGATGTACATTGAAATTTCACTGACTAATCAGCTAAGTTTGGAATAGAAAAAGTTTGATAGAAATGTGAAATCCAAAAAAAAAAAAAAAAAAAAAAAAGCTATGCTAGAAAAAAAAAAAAAAAGAAAGAAAAGAAATCTGAAATCTATGACCTAAGATTCTACAGAAGGTAGCTGGAATAATAATAATAAACACAGAAAAAGGCAAAGCAAGAAAATAATCAAGATAAGAGCAGAGGTCAATAAAATGGAAAATAGACAAAAGTGCAGAAAAAATAACAAAGCTGAAAGTTGGTGTTTTGAAAAGATTGAGAGAAACAATAGTTTATACATTTTTTCTAATCAAGGAAAAAGATAACAGAAGAAAATGAAAAAGAAAAATAGATGAACACAAACTACTAGTATTAGAAATGAAAGAGTGGTTAACACAGCAAATCCTACAGATATTACAGAATAATTAGAGACTATCATGACAACAAATTGGATGAAATATATAAAATGAAGACATTTATTTAAAAATAAGCATTGATTCCTGTCTCAATACCAAATAGTAATTTGAGACGAATCATAGATTTTAATGTTAAAGCAAGAAATAGAGAATAGTGAGGTATTCTCTTGAATACCTCAAACCTTGAGGTAGTCAAACATTTCTCATACAAGACACAAAAAATTTACCCTGGACATAAATATTTTAAACTGAAATTTCAATTTGAAGTTCATCAACATTAATGCCTATTTATCAAAAAGTCATCATTAAGAAAGTGAATGAGTCTACTGGCTCATTAGTTTGGTCAAGTTTACTCTCCAAGTATAAGACAATGGAAAACTGAATGTGGCATATACTAGCTCTGCAATAATTCTGAAACTGTTTTGAAATGAAAAGTTATTAAAAATTAAAAGCAACATGAAAGGAAATGAATAAGCAAGTGAAACTACAATTTAGAGAAAATATTTGCAGTACTTTCTGGCAAAGGATTACATATAGAATATAAAAGAATTCTGACAGATCAACAATACAAAATCAAAGCAGAATTAAATACAGGAAAAAGACTGAAGAGATATTTCATAAAAGAAGATATATCAATGACCATCAGTCATATTAAAATCTGCTCAATACTGCTAATTATTAGAGAGAAGCATGTTAAACCACAATGAGGTACCATTTTGGTTGACTAGAGTCCTAAAATTAATATTTCCTAATGCTAACAAAGTTGAAGCAACTGAATTACAAAATGCTAATCGTTCCACTCCTAGTAGTATAAAATTGAACAATTATTTTAGAGAACTGCCTGGTACTTTATTATAAAGTTAAACACAATCTTACCCAGCATTTTTCAACAATTTGAGCAATTCCCTAAAAGGTATTTATACCAGGCACAGGCAAACTTATATTCACAAGAGATTTGTTTAAGAATATTCATAGCAACTGAAAATAATTCAAGTGGTTATGGGAAAATTGAACAAAAGAAACCATACATGGAAGAATGTGTATTTTAAGGTTCCATGTACATGAAATAAGGAACAGTAAGACTAATTGTGGGTAAATTAACAAGAAAAATTTGCTACTGGTTAGTGCTGAAATTATAGAATTGATTGGAAATTTGCACAAGGCAACTTTCTAAGGGGATGCAGATGTTTTATATTTTTCTTCACAGGGTAATTCCAAGGGTACATACAAGTGCCAGATTGACTGAACTTAACATTATTATATCATATCAATATTGTAATAAAAGTTAGTACCACTATACTATACCATATAAATCATGTTGTGATAAAGATTACCTAAATCTCAATATAATATTTACTTATTTATACAAAATATATTTAAAATGATGCAAAATAGAGATAAAATTATTTGTTTAAAATTTTGGAAGTCCCACAGACCATCTTAAACAATAGATAGGCCCAAGATGAAAACCACTGGTCTTGAATATTACAGGAAACAACAAGAACAAAAAGAAAGAGACAGAGAATAAATGAATTTTGGTGCTAGGCTCTGTCTTTGCAATCTCCTTCCTACTATAGTATTGAACACTTGATTTTTCTAAAAGCTTTTTACCTTAAAACATTAAAGTAATTGCTTTAATGGAATCAGAAAAAATACGTGCTTAACTATTTTTAAAACCATTTGTGTTTATTAAATGTGTATTGTTAGAATCTATCATTTTCCAGAGCTTTTAATACAAAATTTGCTTTGAGTCCAAATTTTATCAGGCAACTGTCAGATTAAAATTCCTCTGCCTTCAATTTTGTAAGCTATTCCAAATTTCATAAAACTAGACTTAATCTGTTCTCTTGTAGGAAATACATCTAAGCCACTGCCCATATCTCTGTGATATACTTTAAAATAACCTTGGTTTGAATTAAGCTGAAGGATAAATGGTGAACATTTAGAAAGCCTGCTTAATACCAAACTGTTCCCTATAAAATAGTAGTTCATTTATACCTATATATTTTATTACTTTTCCCTAAAATGTGTATCATCAGAATCAATTCATAAAATAACTGTTATTAATCATTTACAATATTAATTTTGTGGTACCTTAATATAATTAAATGTTTAAATTTCCTTATGTAAAAATACATGTTAATCAATGAAGGACTCCAAAATGATTACTCAGCATAAGTATTGCAAATCATATATAATTTTGACTTCTTAGCCACATATGACACAAATTTTTTAAAAATTTTATTTAGGCTTATATATTTAATTAAGAAAGGTTTGATTCAAAATATTCTCCTTTGATAGGCTATATATTTAGTTCAATGATGCTTACTTTTTGGAGAACTCTTCTGAAATTGTCTTCAGATCTATTTTGAAGCAGAGAGCACACCAGTCACCTGACTTTGTTACAAATTATTTAACCACAAAAAATATTACTTTAATATCTAGCTATCATTTTTTCTCATATTTGTAATGACTTCTTTTCTATATGCACAATAAAACTTTTCTTGGATTATGTACTTAAAAATGTGGACTTTTTTAAAGGGGCAAGTCTGAAAGCACTAAATTTTATGCATTTTATTAAAGCAACTTCATTTTACACTTTAAGGACTTTGTAATTTTATTAAGTTTAACTATAATGGCAAATTTTTAAAATGTAGAAATTCAGCAAATTCTAGCCAATAGCCCATATTTCTGGTTAGGGCAGGAATCTGAATATATCTGAATTGAGGTAGAAGTTTAAGCTAACCTGAATCTCATGTTATTTTTTAATAGATTTGTTTTGTAAAGCAGTTCTACGTTCAAAGCAAATCATAGGAGAAGATATAGAAATTTCAAATATACTCCACACATGCATAGGCTCCCTCCTCATCAATGTCCCTCAACAGTGTCCTATTCATGACAATTGATGAACCTGTATTAACACATCACTCTCCTTCACAGTCCGTTCTTTACATTAGGGTTCATTGCTGGTGTTGTCACCATATGAGTTTGGTCAAATACATTATGGATGACATGTATCACCATTAAAGTATCACAGAGAATAGTTTCCCTCCTCTCTCTTTAGTGTGTGCTCTGTCTATGCATTCTGCCCTTCTGGCAACTCCTGGAAACCTTGATCTTTTTTCTGTTTCCACCTTTGTTTTCTGTTTTTACCTTTTCCAAATGTTGGAATCATTAGTAGGGAACCTTTTCAGATTGACTTTTTTTTACTTAGTAACACACATTTAAGTTTTCTCTGTCTTTACATGACTTGATAGCATCATTTTCTTTTAGCACTGCATAATACCCCATTATCTGGGTATACCATGGTCTATTTATCTGTTGTTCTATTAAAGGACTTAGTTGTTTCCAATTTTCAGTAATTATGAATAAAGCTGCTTTAAACAGCTGTGTGCAAGTTCTTGTGTAGACATACGTTTTCAGCTCATTTGAGTAACTACCAAAGAGTGTGACTGCAGTATCATATGGTAAGAATGTGTTTAGCTTAATAAGAAATTGTCAAACTGTTTTCCAAAGTGGCTATACCACTGTTTTCCCATCAGCAATCCATGAGAATTCTTGCTGCTCAACACTGTCACAGCCTTTGTAGCCATCCATTTTACAGACTTTGGGCAAATGCATGAGTATGCAGTGGTGTCTTGTTTTTATTTGCATTTCACATATGACATATCATGTGGAACATGTTTTGATGTTCATTTGCCATCTGTGTATTTTTTGGTGAGGTGTCTTTTAAGATCTTTGACCCAATTTTTGTTGGGTTGTTTGCTTTCTTTCTGTTGAGACTTAAAACTTCTTTGTGTACTTTGGATAAGAATTCTTTATCAGGTGTCTTTTGCAAATATTTTCTCCTATTCCAGCTTCTATTTTCATTCTATCCACATTATCTTTCATAAAGAGGTTTTTTTTTTTTAATTTTAAGGAATCCCAGTTTATCAATTATTTCCCTCATGGATTTCACCTCTGGTGTTGTGTCTAAACAGTCGTTGCCATACCCATGGTCTAGAAGTTTAACAGTTTTGTGTGTCACATTTAGGTCTATGTTACTTTTTGAGTTACTTTTTTCTGAAAGTTTAAAGGACTGTATCTAGGTTAACTTTTTTTTAAGCAGGTGCAGTTGTTCCAGGATCATTTATTGAAAACACTCTCTGTACTCCTGTACTCCACTGTGTTATGGTTGTTTCTTTGTAAATTGTCAGTTGATTCTATTATTGTCTATTTCTGGACTTTTTTTTTTGCGCCATACCAGGGGTTGAACCCAGGAGCCTTCTACCACTGAGCTACATCCCAAGCCCTTTTTGTCTTATTTGGAGAAGGTTTTGCTAAGTTGCTCAGTAGGCATTGGACTTGTGATCCTCCTGCCTCAGACCCAGGATAATACAGGATTGCAAGCATATACCACCATCCTGGCTGGGCTCTTTATTCTCTTCCATTGATGTGTTTACCTATTTTTTCATTACTATCACACTATCTTTATTATTGTATGTCTTTAAATCAGGAAAGACGAGTCATTCAACTTTGCTATTTTTCATCAATGTTGTTAGCTATTTTGGGTCATTGCTATTTCCATGTAAAGTTTAGAATCACTTGGTCAATAGATACAAAATAATGTGCTAGTACTTTGAGTGGAACTATATTGTCTATAGATAGTTCTGGAAGAGCTGACATCTTGAACGTATTGTCTTCATGTGCATGAACATGGAATACATCTCTATTTAGTTCTCATTTTTTCTTTCAGAACAGTTCTACTGTTTTCTGTATATAGAACTTGTATGTATTTTATTAGATTTATACCTAAGTATTACATTCCTTTAATTGTCAATATAAATGGCATTGTGTTTTTAATTTCCAATTCCATTTGTTCATTGCTAGCATATAAGAAAGCAATTGAATTTTATGCATTAACCTTGAATTCTGCAGTACTGCTATAATCACTTATTAGTTACAGAAGTATTTGTAGATTCTTTTTGATTTTTTTATGTAGAAGATCATGTCATCTCCTAACAAAGTTTCATTTCTTCCCTCCTAGTCTGTATAGCTTTTATTTCTTTTTATTGTTTCAGAACTTTTATTGCCAGGACTTCTCATGTTATTTTCAAATCAAAATTAAATCCCAGATTTTATACTGTTGAAGATGCTCATGTATTTCTATGTTATGTCTTTTCTCTATTTTTCAATTGCTCTAATTAATGTTCTTTTATAGTTTCCTCCTTAGTTAATTTTGCATAAAGTCTTTGGTTTCCTCATTTAGTTTCAAAGTTATTCCTTTCACTTTATCTTGTATTAAAGTATTGTAATTTAACTCTTTGATGAGGTCTGTATCCAATTTCCCATTAGTGTAACTATATATTACCCAAATTATTTCCTTCATACTTAAAATGCTGATAGCAACATAAAAGTTTGAAAATGTCCCTGTTTTTGCCACAATATTCTGTTTATAGTAATAGTAATAATTATTAATGTTTATTGACTATAATGTGTTAAGTACTATATTAAATAGTAAATACCAAATACTGTGCTATACATGTGTTTTCTTATTTGATCTATAATGAAAAATTTAAAACCTTGAGATTCATAGAATATGTATAATCTAAATAAACATGACAGATATTTGAAAACAATGTTCCTCAATAAAATACCTTTAAAAGCACCAGAGAAGTAATGGAAATGATTACAAGGGTAGAGAGTTGAGTTCACAATGCAGATTCAAAGAATTGTCATTTTCTTCCAAGGGCTAGGCTTAGGGAATGAGTTACTTAACCTGCTAAAACCTCAGAACCCTCACCTGTAAAACATGAATAATAATAGGTTCTATGTAAGACTGTTTGAAGGATAAAATGCATGTGAAATGCCTAGTTCTGTCACTGTCACTTCCATAGGTGTGGCTTAGTAGTTCATAGTTGTTAGTCTTGTACTGGCACACCGTAAGTCATCTACATAAAGGAACTTTGTACTTCAAATTATTTGATTCTTCTTGTGACCCAAAAAAACTCATATTGTGTCACAGTTCTCCTTCATTGAATGAATGGAGTTAAATAGTTACATTATTTTAATTTCAAATGAGGAATATGGAACCCAAGAAAGACAATCATCTTTGTTTTCCCAGTTATATTTTCTTTATCTTTTTTCAAGTTTAGATAACTTTCTTTAAGACATGTACCAAGAGGTATGTCTGATAGTGGTAGTTACTTTCAGGTTAAAATAAAGCAGTTAAACATTCATGGGAAATTAAAAATTCCAGAGAAAATAGTTTACAAAATACTACAAGTGATCATTACGCTCACATGGAACTCTATTTATCTGCCTGACTTACTTGAAAAATGAATAATCCTTGAAGTAAAAGAAAAAAAAGGTATAGAAAATATCATGCACGAAGTTAAATGATGGAACACCGGGAATAAATGTGGGGAGTTGTGAGCCCAATGGTGATTTTGCAGGTCACACAAGAACGAGGGGAGCAGAGCTCTGATCATCTACAGGCAGACGCCTTTAAACATCTGAGTCTTTCAAGAAAGATTACAGAAAGGCAAGAACTTAAGAGTAGAACTACTCTGCTCTGACAAACTCTAAACTCCAAGCTCCAAAAATCATACTAGCCACCAAGAACATAACTGGCAGTCAAAATGAAACATTTTTCAAAAGAATACAACGTATGCCATTTTCCCCAAATCATAGTATTCATGATAACAAGCACATACATAATCAGAAATCACTAGACTTATGAAAAGACAGAAAAGTATAGGTTACATCCAGGAGATAAAAGCAATCAATAGAATATGCACCTTGGAATTGTCAGACAAGGATTTTAAAACAAAGGTTCTAAATGCAATCAATAATATTTTTTAAAAAGATCCATTTAACAAATAGGTAGGGAATTTTCAACAATGAAATTGCTACAAAAAGAGATTCAAATGAAAAGTTAAGAAAGAAATGTAATATGAAAAATTCCCTACGTAGTCTTAAGAGCAAAATATATGGTCTTACATATATACAGAAGGAAATAATCAATAAGTTGAGTAGTGCAAAATACCTAAACTGAAGGATGCAGAGAAACAAGGGCTGACATGTGTCTCACATACTTGGAACATTAGTGATGCAACATACATTTAACTGCTGCATGAGAGAAAAAGAAAAAAAAATGTTTGAGGCAGAAAAAATGTTCAAAGAATATTTTCCAAAACTTTCTAATTATTTTCCCAATTTGATAAAAAGTACGAAACTACAAATCTAAGAAATCTCAGTGATATTTAAATATGATAAACACAAATAGATATACACACATTTGGAAAACGCCTAAGGCATATCATAGGGAAACTGCTAAAACTGAAAAATAATGAGAGAAATTTCAAAGAAACCCAAAGAAATAAGCTTATAAAATTAAGGATAAAAATTCTGACTATTCTCAGAAACAACAAGACAAAGTACAATGAAATAATATTTTCAAGTGCCAAAAGAGGGGAAAAAAAAACTCATCCAAGATTTCTTTATTTAGATAAAGCAAAGTTTAAAAAACACATTTGCTGAGCAATAAAATATACGTTGTCTACAGATACATACTTCAAGGAATGATTAAAATTATTCTTCAAACAAAATGGAAAGTATATCAGCAAGTACAATCCACAAAACCAAAGAAGAGTGCTGTAAGTGGTAAATAACAAATGGCATTACAGAAAGTAGCAAGAATATAGATCCATACCCAAATTTACCCATTATTTCATTCTATGAAACTGGACTAAAATTTAGGCTACTCATTGAAATGACAAAGATGGTCAGAGTTTATATGAGAACATAATTCAAATATTTGCTCTTTATGTAAGATATATTGCTAATATAATTATATAAATAAGTTAAACACATAAGGATGGTAAGAAATACACATTATAAATAATGGTCATAAGAAACACGGAGTGGTATGTTATACAAAGTTGACTTCAAGACAAGAACTACTATCAGAAATAAAGCCTATTTTAATAGTTATAAAATAGTCAATGCATCAGTTAGAAATAGGCAAAAATAAATGTGTATATACTTAATAAAAACTTCAAAAATAAAAAGATGACAAGAGTAAAGGGAGAAATAAAAAATATCCTGATTATATTTGCTTACATTTTTATGATTGCTCTAAGTCAGGAAAAGTAAGAATATACAGTAAAAAAATATAGAGGATAAAAGATTTGATTAGCACAATTAAAACTATTTGATAGATTTGATATTTTTAGAATACTGCCAATGTCAGAATATATCTATTTTTTCCAAGAAAGCAGAGAAAAATAAGTTTAGACTAGGCAAAAGTTTTTGAAAAGACAAGGGAAGTACAAACCTAAAATAAAAATAAGTTGAAAATTGTGCTTTATTAAAACTTGTGAAATTCAGCTCATTAAAAGAAACTTAAAATGATCAGGCAAACCACAGAATGGGAGAAAATTATGGGTGTAAAGATGTATACACACATGATATCACCTATTATATACTTACATATAATATATATATACATATATACAACTATGTATAGATACACATATATTATACACACAGATATACTTATATACATGTCATAATATATTTATATACATGCATATTGTACTCAAACATATACACAAAGGAGAGTTACACTGATAATATATGAATAACTGCTCCAACTAAATAAAAAATACAACAGATGGAACAAAAAATTAAACACTTTAAAATAAAACTGTACAAGTAGCCATTAAACATATAGAAAAATCTTCAATGCCATTAGTCATCAGGAAAATGCAAACTGAAACCATGAAGAGATGCTCCTCTACATCTACCAGAATGAATAATGACTACTACTGGTGAAGATGTATTTTAAGTATTACCTATGACCTAGCAATTCCTTGCTTTGTTATTTACTCAAGAAAAATTAAATGTCACAAAACACTTGAAACAGATCTACACAAATATACTTTCATTGAATTTTTGACAAAATGGAAAAGCAGTTCAATGTGATGATCAAACAAATGGTGGCAGAGAGATTGGACATATATAGGCAAAAAAAAAAAAAAAAAAAAAAAAAAAAAAAAACAACCTTGACTTAAACCTCATATCTTAGATGAAAATTAGCTTTCAAGATGGATCATAGACTTAAATCTAAAATAAAAATATAAAACTTTTTGAAAACAAAAATCACAGCAAAATATCTTGAGGACCTAGGGCTAAGCAAAGATTTCTTAGACATGACATCAAAAGCAAGATTAGTTAAAGAAAAAAATATATAAATTGGACTTTCTGCCAGATAGATAAATCAGATTAATTTTTGGTGTCGACTTGGCTAAACTATAGTGATCACCTGTTTCATCAAAAATGTATCTAAATACAGTTGTGAAGGCATTTGGTAGATGTCAGTAATATAAATCAATGAACTCTGAATGAAGCAGATTACCCTCCATAATTGGGGATGGAGTTCATCTAATCAGTTTAAAGCCTTAAGAGCAAAGATTGAGGTTTATTGAACATAAAGAAATTCTGCCTTCAAATACAGCATACATGTTTTCCCTGAGTCTTCAGCTTTCAGATTTTAGGCTGCAATATCAACACTTAGTGAATCGCCATCCTGTCAGCTAATCCTATGGATTTCAAACTTGCCAGATTCTATAAATGAGTAAACCAGTTCCTTAAAATCACTCCCCTCTAAATACATGCCATATCTAAATATTTTTATATATGTTCCTCTCTCTCCCTCTCATATACACATATATGCATATACTTGGTTTTGTTTCTTGCAAGAACCCTAACATAGAGTTCATTAAAATTAAACATGTTTGCTTTGTGCAAGGTCCCATGAAGAGAACAGAAAGATATACTCTGGGATTGTTTGCAAGTCACATACTTGGCAAATAACTAGTACTGAAAATAAAGGACTCTGACAATTTAACAGTAAAAAATGAATTAGAAAATGAGCAAAAGCCATGAATAGATATTTTACCAAAGAATTTACAGAGATGCTAGACAAACATATGAAAATATGATCAATATAATTAGCCATCAGACAAATATAAATAAAACTACAAGAAGATATCACTGCACACCAATTAAAATGACTAAAATGAAAATTAGTGAGAACACAATATGTTGGCCAGGAAGTGAAGAAATGAGATCACTCATACATCTCTGGTAGGAATGTAAAATGGTATAGTTGTTTGAAAAAGTAGTTCGGCAGTTTCTTAGTCTTCAAGTCTAATCATGTCAATAATATATGATTCAATGATTTCACTCAATGTGTAATTCCCTGATATCCCAGAGAAACAAAAAACTTAACATTAACATAAAAATCTGGGTTTTTCAAGATGGCGGCCTAGAGGGTGGCTGCATTACGTGTTGCTCCAGAACTCAGGATTCAAGAGAGGAGATATTGAGACGTTTGGGACCAACTCAAAGTAGCCGGGTGACTCTCACCCCCTGGGGGGGCATCCCGGATGGGACGGGGGTCCCGGAACGCAGGAAACTTTGTGAAGTAGAACTGCCGGCGAGACGCCCCTCCCCCCGCTGGAGCGCCATAGAGGAGGCCGCTCGGCACAGCGCTGGGACTCGGAGCAGCCACTGGGGCTCCGGCGGCTGCCCGGGGGAGGAGTGGCGGGGAGAACTGTGTGGACTCAGGACACCGGGGCCTGCCCTGAGGAGGAGGAGAGGAGCGTGGCCACTTGGATTCGGAGAGACTGCACCAGAGCTGCAGGCGGTTGCCAGAGGAGAAGCCGCGCGGCGAGCTGTTTGGAATCAGAACGACGCTTCTGAACACCGGGGCCTGCCCTGAGGACGAGGAGGAAGAGGAGCGGCCGCTTGGATTCGGGTGACTACAGGGAACTACAGGCGGTTGCCAGAGAAGGGGCTGCGTGGCGAGCTGTTTGGACTCTGACCACTTCTGAACCCCGGGGCCTGCCCGGAGGAGTAGGAGAAGGAGGAGAAGGAGCGCGGCGGGTCCTTTGGACTCGCAGTGACTGCATTAGCGCTCCAGGCGGCTGCTCAGAGGAGAAGGCGAGTGGTGAGTTGTTTGGTCTTAAAGTGACAGCTCCTGAACACAGGGGGGCTGCCTGGAGGAGAAGCGTGGTGGGACGCTTGGTCTTGAGGGGCCACACCAGAGCTCCGGGCGGTGCCCAGAGGACCCGTGCAGCGGGTCACGTGGATTCAGAGCCACTCAGAGGGACTGCTCCTGAACACCCGGGGGGTTATCTGGAGAAGGAGGAGGAACGGGGAGGGTCACTTCGACTCGGAGTGATTGATTGCCCCGGGCTACGGGTGGTTGGTGGGAGGAGGAGGCACGAAGTGAGTTTCTTGGACTCCTAGTGACCGCACCGGCATACTGGGCGGCTGTCTGGAGGAAGAGGCCTGTGGCGGGTCTCTGGGACTCAGAGCGATTGTTCGGGGCCACAGGTGGCTGCTCAGAGGAGGGGCCACGCAGCCAGGCGATTAGGTGCAGAACAGGGTCCCAGGATCTAGGAGGCTTCTGGGTGGAAGAGCCGCACAGAGACAGGCTTAGGGCAGAGCGAAGGTTCCAGGCCTGTGGGCAAATTCTCTGAGGAGGGGCAGCCTAAGGAGATTCATCTGCGAAGGGTGAGGCTCCCAGGCCCAGGAGGTAGGGCCGGGCCCCTGGAAACTTTGCAGAGGAAGGCAGCCCAGCCCAGGCAGTAGCTGGAAATTGAGGGGAACCTCTAGGAGGAAACTGACCAGCGAGACCTCCCCACTGGGTGAGTCTTCCCTGCCTGGTGAGGTTTCCCCACAAGGACGGTAAAACCAGAGACACAGGCCCAAACAGGCCTTGCCTCAGCCCACAGCCTAGGTCCCCTTTGGATGACCATTGGTCAACAAGTGGAGGCACCTCTGCCCACTAGCAGGGAATATACCCCACCTGAAGGCCACCACTACTAGAGAGGCAGCTTTCTTGTGGAGCACCGCATTATCAACCTCCTCCAAGACTTCAGCCTACTGAAGGCTAAGAGGGGATATATATAGAAATCTTCAGGGTCATTGTAAATCAACAGAGGAAATCTGCAATATCTCAGCGGTCCACTGATATCTGAACAACATAAGAAAACAAGGAAAGAAAATGCTGCAAACAAATCTAGATGTTACATCAATAAAACCCAATGACAGCAGGGCAGAAGAAATGACAGAAAAGGAGTTCAGAATGTACATAATTAAAATGATCAGAGAAGCAAACGAGGAGATGAAAGAGCAAATGCAAGCATTGAATGATGAGATGAAAGAGCAAATGCAAGCATTGATTGATCGCACCAATCGACAGTTAAAAGAGCAAATACAGGAAGCAAAAGATCATTTCAATAAAGAGTTAGAGATATTGAAAAAAAACCAAACAGAAATCCTTGACATGAAGGAAACAAAAAACCAAATTAAGAACTCCATAGAAAGCATATCCAATAGGATAGAACACCTGGAAGACAGAACCTCAGACATTGAAGACAAAATATTTAACCTTGAAAACAAAGCTGAACAAACAGAGAAGATGGTAAGAAATCATGAACAGAATCTACAAGAACTATGGGATATCATGAAAAGGCCAAATTTAAGAATTATTGGGATTGAGGAAGGCCTAGAGAAACAAGCCAAAGGAATGAACAACCTATTCAATGAAATAATATCAGAAAATTTCCCAAATCTGAAGAATGAAATGGAAAATCAAGTTCAAGAGGCTTACAGGACTCCAAATACACAAAATTACAACAGACCCACACCAAGGCACATTATAATGAAAATACCTAACATACAAAATAAAGACAGAATTTTAAAGGCTGTGAGAGAAAAGAACCAAATTACATTCAGGGGGAAACCAATACGCATATCAGCAGATTTTTCAATCCAGACCCTAAAAGCTAGAAGGTCCTGGAACAACATTTTTCAAGCCCTGAAAGAAAATGGATGCCAACCAAGAATTTTATACCCAGCAAAACTTACCTTCAAATTTGACGATGAAATAAAATCCTTCCATGATAAACAAAAGCTAAAAGAATTTACAAAAAGAAAGCCAGCATTACAGAACATTCTCAGCAAAATATTCCATGAGGAAGAGATGAAAAACAAAGAAGCAAATCAGCAAAGGGAGGAATTATCCTAAAGGAATTGTCAAATAAAGGAGGAAACAAGTTATGTCAAACAAATAAATAAACAAAATTTTAAAAATGAACCAAATGACCAGGAAACCAAATCATTTCTCTATAATAACCCTGAATGTTAATGGCCTGAATTCATCAATCAAAAGACATAGACTGGCAGACTGGATTAAAAAGAAAGATCCAACAATATGTTGCCTGCAAGAGACTCACCTCATAGAAAAAGATACCCATAGATTAAAGGTGAAAGGATGGGGAAAAACATACCATGCACATGGACTCAGCAAAAAAGCTGGAGTATCCATCCTCATTTCCGATAATGTGGACTTCAAGCCAAAGTTAGTCAGAAGGGATAAAGAAGGTCATTTCATACTGCTTAAGGGAACCATAAATCAGCAAGATATAACAATCATAAACATCTATGCCCCAAACAGTGGCTCATCTATGTATGTCAAACAAATCCTTCTCAATTTCAGAAACCAAATAGACCACAACACAATAATACTAGGTGATTTTAACACGCCGCTCTCACCACAGGACAGATCTTCCAGACAAAAATTGAGCAAAGAAACCATAGATCTCAACAACACAATCAATAATTTAGACTTAACGGACATTTATAGAATATTCCATCCAACCAAGAGTGAATACACTTTCCTCTCAGCAGCACATGGATCCTTCTCTAAAATAGACCATATATTATGCCACAAAGCTAATGTTAGCAAATACAAGAAGATAGAGACACTAGCATGTATTCTATCAGATCATAATGGATTGAAGTTAGAAATAAATGAAAGAGTAAAACACAAACTATTCCAACATCTGGAGATTAAACAATATGCTATTATATGATGAATGGATAACAGAAGATATTAGGAAGGAAATTAAAAAATTCTTAGAGGTAAATGAGAACAAAGAAACATCATATCAAAATCTCTGGGACACTATGAAAGCAGTACTTAGAGGGAAATTTATTTCATGGAGCGCATTTCATAAAAGAAGTAAAACTCAACAAATAAACAACCTAACACTACAGCTCAAAGCCCTAGAAAAAGAAGAACAGAACAGCACCAAAAGTAGTAGAAGACAGGAAATAGTTAAACTCAGAGCTGAAATCAATGAAATTGAAACAAAAGAAACAATACAAAAAATTGACAAAATAAATAGTTGGTTCTTCGAAAAAATAAACAAAATTGATAAACCTTTAGCCACACTAACAAAGAGAAGACGAGAGAAAACCCAAATCACTAAAATTCGGAATGAACAAGGAAATATCACAACAGACAGGATGGAAATACAAAACATAATTAGAAGCTATTTTGAAAATCTATACTCCAACAAAATAGAAAATTTCGAAGACATCAACAGGTTTCTAGAGACATATGAATTGCCTAAACTGAATGAGGAGGACATAAACAATTTAAATAGACCAATTTCAAGTACTGAAATAGAAGAAGTCATCAAAAGCCTACCAACAAAGAAAAGTCCGGGACCAGATGGGTTCTCAGCTGAGTTCTACAAAACCTTTAAGGAAGAGCTCATTCCAATACTTCTCAAAGTATTCCATAAAATAGAAGAGGAGGGAACCCTCCCAAACTCATTCTATGAAGCCAATATCACACTGATACCTAAACCAGACAGAGACACATCAAGGAAAGAAAATTTCAGACCAATATCCTTAATGAACATCGACGCAAAAATTCTCAACAAAATTTTAGCAAATCGCATACAAAAACATATTAAAAAGATAGTGCACCATGATCAAGTGGGTTTCATCCCAGGGATGCAAGGTTGGTTCAACATCAGGAAATCAATAAATGTAATTCACCATATTAATAGACTTAAAGTCAAGAATCACATGATTATTTCAATAGATGCAGAAAAAGCATTTGATAAAATACAGCACCCCTTCATGCTCAAAACACTAGAAAAAATAGGGATAGTGGGAACATTCCTTAATATTGTAAAGGCCATTTATGCTAAGCCCATGGCTAATATCATTCTAAATGGTGAAAAACTGAAAGCATTCCCCCTAAAAACTGGAACAAGGCAGGGATGCCCTCTTTCACCACTTCTATTCAACATCGTTCTTGAGACTCTGGCCAGAGCAATTAGACAAACCAAAGAAATTAAAGGGATACGAATTGGAAAAGAAGAACTCAAACTATCCCTGTTCGCTGATGACATGATTATATATTTAGAGGAACCTGGAAATTCCACCAGAAAACTCTTAGAACTCATAAGTGATTTCAGTAAAGTAGCAGGTTACAAGATCAATGCCCATAAATCCAACGCATTTTTATACATAAGTGATGAATCTTCAGAAAGAGAAATTAGGAAAACTACCCCATTCACAATAGCCTCGAAAAAAATAAAATACTTGGGAATCAATCTCACAAAAGAGGTGAAAGACCTCTACAATGAGAACTATACAACACTAAAGAAAGAAATTAAAGAACACCTTAGAAGATGGAAAGATCTTCCATGTTCTTGGATAGGAAGAATTAATATTGTCAAAATGGCCATACTACCTAAAGTGCTATACAAATTCAATGCAATTCCAATTAAAATCCCAATGACGTACCTTACAGAAATAGAGCAAGCAATTATGAAATTCATCTGGAAGAATAAGAAACCCAGAATAGCTAAAGCAATCCTTAGCAAGAAGAGTGAAACAGGGGGTATTGCAATACCAGATCTTCAACTCTACTACAAAGCAATAGTAACAAAAACGGCATGGTATTGGTACCAAAATAGAAAGGTAGATCAATGGTACAGAATAGAGGACACGGACACAAACCCAAATAAATACAATTTTCTCATACTAGACAAAGGGGCCAAAAATATGCAATGGAGAAAAGATAGCCTCTTCAACAAATGGTGCTGGGAGAATTGGAAATCCATATGCAACAGAATGAAACTAAACCCATATCTCTCACCATGCACGAAACTAAACTCAAAATGGATTAAGGACCTCGGAATCAGACCAGAGACCCTGCAGATTATAGAAGAAAAAGTAGGTCCAAATCTTCACCTTGTTGGTCTAGGACCAGACTTCCTTAACAGGACTCCCATAGCACAAGAAATAAAAGCTAGAATCAACCACTGGGATAGATTCAAACTAAAAAGCTTTCTCTCAGCAAAGGAAACTATCAGCAATGCGAAGAAAGAGCCTACAGAGTGGGAGAATATCTTTGCCAATCATACTTCAGATAGAGCACTAATCTCCAGAATCTATAAAGAACTCAAAAAACTCTACTCCAAGAATTCAAACAGTCCAGTCAACAAATGGGCTAAGGAAATGAATAGACACTTCACAGAAGAAGATCTACAAGCAATCAACAAACATATGGAAAAATGTTCAACATCTCTAGTAATAAGAGAAATGCAAATCAAAACCACCCTAAGATTCCATCTCACCCCAATTAGAATGGCGATTATCAAGAATACGAGCAACAACAGGTGTTGGCAAGGATGTGGGGAGAAAGGTACACTCATACACTGCTGGTGGGGCTGCAAATTAGTGCAGCCACTCTGGAAAGCAGTGTGGAGATTCCTTAGAAAACTTGGAATGGAACCACCATTTGACCCAGCTATCCCACTCCTTGGCCTATACCCAAAGGACTTAAAATCTGCATACTACAGAAATACAGCCACATCAATGTTCATAGCTGCTCAATTCACAATAGCCAGACTGTGGAACCAACCTAGATGCCCTTCAATTGATGAGTGGATAAAGAAACTGTGGTATATATATACTATGGAATATTACTCAGCCATAAAGAATGATAAAATTATGACATTTGCAGGCAAATGGATGAAATTGGAGAATATCATGCTAAGTGAGATAAGCCAATCTCAAAAAGCCAAAGGACGAATGATATCGCTAATAAGTGGAGGTTGACACATAATGGGGGGGAGGGAAGGGTTAGAGTTAGGGTTAGGGAGGGGGGCAAGTATGGAGGAAGGAACTACTGTATAGAGGGTAAAGAGGGGTGGGAGGGGTGGGGGGAAGGGAAAAAATAACAGAATGAATCAAACAACATTGCTCTATGTAAATTTATGATTACCAAATGGTATGCCTTTACGCCATGTACAAACAGAGAAACAACATGTATCCCATTTGTTTACAATAAAAAAAAATAAATATATATTCATACACATAAAAAAAATCTGCATATAAATATTTCAAGGAACTGGGGTATGGAAGTTCTCTTTTTTAATGCTAACCAATCTGACCTTTAATAAGACTTATAAAATTATAATGAAAGGATCAGTAAAAGTTTAATTGCTAAATACTATAAAGCTGACAAATTGAGGTCAAATCCTTATAATCTTTAGAAATATATTATCTAAGATAAAGGTCTCTATTCAGTAAAGGTAAATAATTCCATTTACTGTATTATAGTTCTAGCTTTCCAATGATGGTACTAAGACTGATTATCTTTAATCTTTTATTAATACTAGTGCCTTATTCCATACATGATAGCACCTTAGTGGAACAGTGCTAGACTAGATATGACAACATAAGTATGGTTTTAAAACAAATATATATGAAATGTCTATTGAATGTTGATACATTCAATATTTTACATATATAAGGTAAAAAAAATATGTCCATATTCAGCTATCAGAATTCTGAAACATGTTTCCATGAAACTGGCTATGATCTTTGAGAGCACAGGCTGAAGATACTACATTCGCGTTTGGCCCTTGTTTGGCAGTTCTCATTATATCCTCTACCTTTTAAGCTTTCCTTAATTCAGTTGGACTCCCCATTTAATGCCAAAAGAATACATGCCAGTGCTACTACATATAGGTTGTGATAAAAAGCTCATCATATTACTCTGCCAACTAAGCTCCATTGGGCTAGACCAGAGTTAGGCACAGTACCTCAAACCAATTTATATATCTGCTAGGGTCAGTAAGATAGAATGCTGCAAGAAGGTACCCAAAAAGAAAATAAAGACCAAGTGGAGAAGGAAATGAAGATTAGAAGAAATATGCCAGACAGAATTAACAGAGATTAAAAAGAAAAAAAATGTGGGACAAAAAAGTAAACTGAAGTCATGAGGTCATGAGGTAGAAGAAGCCATGAGGTGAAAGAAGTATTGGATATGCAGAAATCATAAAGTTGTATAAGCCTAACTGTTCATCACCATTCACTGAAGAAGGGTTTTCTAGGTATACAGATATGCCCCACTAAAGAATCTCCTTTGAGTTTGAGAATAATCGATATTCACAATCAATATTCACGATCTGATTTGCTCCTGAGTTAGGACATGTACCTTTATTTAACCTTTAAAAATAAAGACAAGGAGGCTTAGAGTGTTTATGGATTTGTTCAGTCCCACTGAATCCAAAATCCATGCCATTTCCATTATTCTACGTCAACTCCTAAACAAAACAAAACTGAAGAAAAATGAGAAGTGATTTTACTTTGATAAAGTACCTTGAAGTTATCTTGTTACTTAGTAATTTGAAAAATGAATTTTTCAATCAAATCCAAAGAAATATTGAATATTGAATAATATTACAATTTTGTTCTTTGTACTTTAGTTCTGGTTTTCAAACGAATTTTACCAATATTCAGGAGGGCTTCTTTTATGAATAAATAACTTGCTTCTATCTAGTGAGCAAATAATAAGTTCTTTTTAAGAATACTCTGAAATTCACCTACTAATCTTCAGACATTGTCTTGGGTTCAGGATTAGTGCTTGAGAAGATTAGAAATTCCCAGGCTCAAGGTTAGCACTTGAAAAGACTCTAGATATTGCTATGTTTTAATGGAGCAAAATCACGTTGTGCATGGGTTCATCTCAAAGGTGAATGCTTCGTGTGGCAGTTTGCTTCATTTCCTAATACAATTGAAAAGTCATTTGCTGACTGTAAACCAGTGGCAGGTGTGCTTTCGTGTTGACAGCTGGGGTTCTGACATGGATCACAGACAAGCTCTGCTGGCAGCACTAGAACATCTGGAGCATTTGGTCAGATTTCAAAAGCTAATTTGAGTGGACTGTCTTATTCCATTTCAGAAAATAAAAGGAGTTATGGACACCGGGACCACATTTGCATTGTGGTAGCTCAACAATTTATTCAATTTCTTATTTATTAAATATGGAGGCGAAGGCAGCAAAGCATACCAACAATCTTTGTCTGAAAATATAGTCCGCAACATAGTTTATTTCAATCCTTTGCTTTTATGATTACGTCCTTTGAATATTTTAACAGCAAGTAATTGATAGAAAACAAACTAAAATTTAATTCTGAATCATTCATTTCTGAGAAATCTTGATAGTGGTTTATGTACAGAAGACATTTAATAATTATTGAACTAGTAAATAGTTTTTTTTCTGATTTCCTAAGAACAATATTCATTGCTACCAATACTGCACAATACAGTATCACTTAATATTCAGAAATGCTCAATGAGATTATAGCAAATGCCATCATCCCCATTTAACCATGGGGATTCTTAGAAAATTAGGACAGTTGTCCAAACACTATGATGGGGTGGTAGAAAAATGGATTTTTCCCAGGTTGGGATTCAAAACTCTTGCTCTTTCTACTGTTTCTAAATGACATATTGGAGACTTAATTTGCTGAATTTATGAGGTTGGTAAAGAGTACACTTTTTTTAACTACCAATTTAAAACAAATATGCCAGAACACATTGTGGACAATAAAGGAATTTCTACCACTTTGTTTATGGTGTGAGCCATTTGCACCTTGAAATTGTTAGAAAAATAAATATATCTCAAAGTTTGGTCATTACATCTAGACTAAAAAGATAATGATCACAAATTTTTGTCATCATTATTTAATTGCTAATTATTGGGCCTTTTGAGACTAAGGAAGGAAAGTAGAGGCTGTAGGTTCACACTGACAGTAGAGTTAATATATGGTCATTTTGCTTGCTGTAGATTCTGGGGGTTTCAAGAGGATCTAGATTGTGATAGTTAACATGACACCTGAAGATTAATGTTGTTTTTGAACATTCATTTTGGACGAGGTAGAAAAGTTAAATTCAAACTTCACCTTCTATTTCTCCATTTTACAGTATTTCAAGGGATAAGCAGGCAAGAATCCAAAAATATTAATTGCAAACTCAATCACTGTGCTCGTGTGGGTGTATGAAATACAGGAAACACTACCAAGTAATTTATCTTCAATGTTGTGCCAATAGGTATGTGACTTCTTATGGTCCACACATCAGAGGACGTCCATTCAAATGAGATTTGAACATTTTATGGATGAATGTGTGGCTAATGGATGGAGACTAATATATTCTCTGGCCCCCACATTTTTGAGACCAGAGTATTTATTAGTGTACACTGTGACAAATGGTTCTATTTTAATTTTTTCCTTTGATCCTCACTCATTTTTTAGATTACACTGTTAGCCATTTGAATAAAAGGTTTTTTGACATGATTTTGTGAGGGTGGCATGTCAAATAGTACAGAGGTGAATATCTTGAAAGCATTGCATTCTGGCACCACCCAAGAATAAAAGAACAATCGTACCCACCCTGGGACCTGAAAACACTGTTTGGTGTTTGGTACCTGAGAAATTACCCATGAAATGAACACTTGGGGTCTGACTCATTATAATTCAGGTTTAGTGTCTTCAAATGCATAAGAATCTCTACATAGATACTGAGAAGGAGAGATAAAAAGAATTGCAGATAAAATGACAACAATTCTTAAGCATGCAGGAAACGTGGATTTAATGGAATCTGTTCCATAACAAACAACATCTAGGAATGATCATAGGTCAAAATAGTCATAAATTCCAAACCAGGGAAACTGAAGTATTTAATTACTCAATGAAATGAATTCTATCAGGAAAATATGGATTTTAATGTAATCTGCTTGCTTATAGTTCTATGTATTCTGTACAACACAAACTTTGTTTGATATCTATAATTTAGTCAAACTAGGACTGGAATTTTATCCTGAAAAGAGCATAAATACTCCAAATAGAAAATTTAGACTTGAATCTAAAATTAGGTTTGGTTAGAAGACACAAGGACATAATGCTTCTTATGTTAGGTTTGAAGGTATTATGACTGCCGGAATGCATGTCTCATAAATATGTTGTGTTCACTGTCTGGAGAATATTTCTTATCTGGTATTACTGATTTCTTATGCTTCTAGAAGAATGTCTTATATCCTATTTTCTTAGGGAAGATACATGGCTGCATTCTTGTCTTTTTTTCCTGTGTGCACCTGCATGTTCTCCATACTCAGGAAACTAGTTACCTTTAAAGCAGTGTTATACATTACTAAGTTAACTATAGTGAGGGACTGAATTATTGGTTATATATTGGACAACTCTAACTATTATGGATTGGACATGGTTTGAATGTATCTCCCATTCTGCCAGATTTCATGTATTAGAAAGAAGATCTCAGTGTATTGAAGTTGGGAGGTAGCGAAATATTTTAGGTGGGTTAGGTGTCAGGTTAAGTTACTGAAGGCATTGCCTTCAGGAAAGTTTAAGGTAGTTCTTGTGCATATTGTGAAAGTAGGTGGTCCCTTCCCTTCTCACTGGCTTCTTGTCTTGCCATGTGATCCCTTCTGCATGTGCTCCCACCAGGATGCCACCTGCCATGAGCCCCACACCAGAGGCTGCATCAATGAGGTCATAAAAACTTGGACTTTCAAACTCAAATAATATGAACCAAATATGCATTTCTTTACAAAACACCAGGGTTGGGCGTTTTATATAGCAACAGAAAATAGACTGATACACTAAATAACACTTTAGAGTGATTTCTTGAATTTGGCTTCATTGTATTATCATTCCGTTAACTCTACAAACCTGTTCATAAACACACACACACACACACACACACACACACACACACACTCACATACACACACAATTATACAATATCTCATGTAATATCTACAACCCTACCTCAGTATCATTTTCCCTAATTGCCTTCTTCCCTGGTTGTTTTCTGTTTTAGAAACAAGGTAAGATCAATACTTGTGGATCTAGTCTATACAAAGAACTATATTTGGCATTAGGTGATAGAATGTATCCCAAATCTATTTTCCCAAGTATAAATGCATGTAAGAGTAGAGACAATATTAGTCATGAAGTAATATTTCCTACTATATAACATGTGAAAAGAATTTATTTGAATCAAATTCCTTACAATAGATAATGCAAATATTCAGAAAAGAATATACCTATCACAGAAAAATATACAAATAGAATGTCTTTTTTAAAATTTATTGTTTGTTTTCTAAACTATTCTCATGTATAGCCTTTTATTGTACTTTTCATTGTCTATAGTGACTATATGTAGATTGTAAACTCTTGAAGGGTTTCGGTTTACATTTCACACTTTGAATTTAATCTAATTCTTGACCAGTGCCTTGCTACATTATAGATAATCAATAATTTTAATGTGTTACTGTTGCAGGGTCACCTGTTAGATAATGGGTGGCTTAAGACACATAGCCTTTATTTCTTTAAGAGTTGACACAATCCAAAACTCTCATTATTTAGGTGATCATACTACTAAATTAAATCCAAGTCTCATAATCTATTCCTGGCAAGAAATTATGAGTTCTCCAATTCATCCTGTTAATGAGAAAGTAAGGTCTCAGAGATTCTCAGTTTGTTGCAAGGATCCTTATTTTTCAGAAAAGGATAAAGGACCAGAACTCTGTAATGTAACCTCAGACAATATCTTCACTTCTACTGAAATGGCATGACTTGATCTGACTTGATCTGAGATGGATCCAGTGGTTCAATTTGTTAACTGCTCTGTCACCATAGGTAATTGACCTAGATTCTCCAGGCCTTAGTGCTTGATCCACAAAATGTTGATTGAATGATTATTGTGAGCATAAAAGGCAATGTGCATAAATGAAGGAAAAAGTAGACTCCCAGCACATAATCTGACACTCATTGCCATTCATTAAATGGCCACTACATTTTTCATCATACTATTTGGGGAGAAGTGATAAGTTGATAATGAACAAGCAAATGAGATTGTATTCTAGTTAAAATTTTTAAAAAAGAATACTCATCTATTTTTTAGAACTATGATATGAAATGTATACAGGGAAAGGCACATTAATTCAAGTCTTAACTGAAATAGAATATTCTACTAATTTTGAAAGAAAGAGGCTACTTATTTACAGAATGCCTGTACTGGCGAGACCTCTTTCCTTTCCCAAGTGATAGTATCCTTTTCTCTTGGCTTCAAGGACCCCAAAGATTTTTTGTTCTCCTCCTACCCTAGTTTTTGTTTTCTTACTTTATCTGTTGGTTCCTTATGTTCTCCCCAAAATCCGGGACTTCTTCTCAAATGCTGGAGTGCCTCAGGACTCTCTTAGACATTCTTTCTCCATGTCTGTCAACTTAAAGAATTTTCTTTTATCCTTGGACTTTAAATACCATCCCTATGCTAATCAGCATCTGCCTCTTTATCTTCTGCAATGACATCTTTCAAACTTGAATTTTATAGATCAAAATGCCTATATGATACCTCACTTGGGACTAAAAGACATCTTAAATTCAAAGTATCCATACTGATCTCCTGATCTCTTCTGTTCCCGAGTTTTGCTTCAGTCACAATCTTCCTTCTTTGTTTTCATAAAAGATCCCTCCATCCTCAAGTTGCTTAGATTCCAATGTAAGTCATTTTTATTTTCTCTTTTTCTCATATCTCCATCCGATTTGTTAGAAATATATTGGCTAAACTTTCAAAATTTACCTACAATCCAAATATTTCTGCATGCCTCTCTGCTACCATCTGGTCCAAGTTGGCATCACCTCCTACCTGGATTACTCTAGTACCCTTTAAAAGTTTATCCTGCCTCAAGTCTTGCCCCTTATTTGCTGTGTTCAGCACAGAGGATCTTGCCTTTAAAACATTGCTTAAACACTGCACTAACTTACCAATGCTCAGAGTTAAAAGTCAAATTCTCCCCTGACATGCACAACTTCCTGCCCACTGGCAGTCTTCCTCTTGCCTCCTTGATTCCAACATACTGACCTCTTTGCTAACCCTCAAAGTCCTTTGAGTTATTTCTCTTAAGATTAGTTCCCTCTTCTCTATGATATCTCTATGGTTAAGACTTTCATCTCCTGCAAAAATTTGCCCAAATCTCTTCTTCCAGTAAAGTCAAATCTAAGGACTATATTTAAAATTGTGACCTCTCACTCCATATTCCCCTACATGCAAATCTCCTGACTCCCCTTAACCTGTTCTACTTTTGTCATTTTTTATAAAAAATACATAATCTTCAAACATGCTCAGTCATCCACTAATTCTGTTATCATCTCTTTCCACACTAAAATCTCAGCTTCAATTGGGCAAAGATCATTACCTCTCTTGTTTATAATGTGTCTCAAGCAGAAAGATGATGACCTGGAATGCAGTAGCTACTCACTAAATATTTATTATTGAATGAATAATTTGTAGTTATCAAGAAAACAACATTTTTTTTCAAGTGTGTATAAAATTTTAATTAATTACATGGCTTCTGTCCTGTGTTATGAGAAATACAGAACCAGTGTTTCAACTGGCCACTTCTCTTTGGTGAGACAATGAAATGCTCAGAAAGGAAATAAAGGGAAGGAATATGGCTCAAGATACATTAAAGAAGGTTGCAAGGAGCAAGTTTGTCCAGTAGATTTCAAATGTGAGAGGAAATATGGCTTGGTGTGCTATGCAAATTTGCTGGGTTACTTCATTTTGGAATTTATGGATAAATTTTAAGAAGCTAAGTATCATAAACTATATTTTGATGTCATCAGCATAATTTTTAATAATTTTTTAAAAGGTTTTCTTTGATGCATATGCCAAATATGGATCCCTCTGTCTCCCTGCCTCCCATTTCATTCTGCATGCACAAGAAAACTATAATGTTGGTAGGCTCTGGGACTATTGGAAGTAATGAAAAATCCACCAGTTCCAGAATACAGTAAGAGCCTATACAGCTAAAGCATAGTACAAAAAAATTGAGCAGCCCAGATTCAGTGGGTCAGGCTAGTTGTTGATGCTAGGCTCTTATGCCAAGGACAAAACATTATATTACACTAAAATCATTCCACAACCACGTAAACAAAACCATAAATTTTGCATTAAGTAATATTCTATGCATCCAATCATAATCTATGAAAGGAATCACTGATATATTAATGTGCTCAAGTAATATTTTCCCCTTGTCTTTCTCATTATAAAGAACTAGGATTGACTCATCCTGACAAACAACACTTTACCTGAGCATTTAAACCTTGACTCTATTTAATCTTGTACAATATTTTTGCTTTTTCCTCCACATAATTTAGTCCAATGGTTCTCAAACTGAGTTGGTCTAAGTCACTTCAAGAAGTAATAAAGGACATAGAAGTTCAGGCTCCATTAAGTAGGTGAGGAGTTGGTTTGTTTTGTGTTTACCATGTACTCCAGGAGATTTTAATTCCATGAATGTTTGTGGGCCATAATATATTCACCTGGAGCTTGTCTCCTAAGAAGCAATAAATTGAGTAAATCTTAGCCACAGAAGTTACTAGAATCACCTATTGAACTTTTCAAACCTTGGGTACCTGTACCTAACTTTGGAGATTCTTATTCATCAACAATGAGGTAGAGGATGGAAATCTCCAAACAGAAAAGCTCCCTGAGTGATTCTGATCAGATTTTCCAATGAAGAAACAGTGCCCAAATTCTTGGAGTACACTTCCTTCAAATTTTCATTAGGCTGGAAGAACATTTCTACTAGAATAATTTATGAACAATATGGGTCATAATCTCCCTGTTGTGGAGGATGAGGGCTAGAGATTAGGAGAGCTCTAGTCAAAAATTCAGAATTTATGACTCTACCATAGAACAAATAAATTAGAATCTCTAAGAATGAGATCTAATAATCTACCTTTTCAATCAGCTTTGCTGAATGGTTCTCCTGCACCCCAAATTTTGAGATCCTCTAATTCAGAGTTTGATTTTCCTTTAAAATTTTTTTGAACTCATTGAGCAGAATCTCTGCAATAGGATACAGGAGTTTGTATTTCTTTCTTAAAATCTTTCTGAGTACATTTTTAAAAGGAATCATATTTATGAGCCCATGCTTTAATATGCAAATATGCAATTCATGATTTCTCATCTCCATGAGTTTTTTTGTTTTGTTTTGTTTCATTTTTTGACTAACTCTTGTCCACAGAACAACAGAACAATGGCTCTGTTTGGATTTATTAGCACTTTTAAAACAAATTATGCAGTTTGACAGTTACATTTTAATTTTCAACCTTTCTCTTCTTCCTCTAGAAATTCATGCTAAGCAAAATAGAGATTAATATCTTCAACTTCTGTGATGCAGATAAGGTTAAACTATGATTGGACATGTAAAATTTTCTTAAAAAATTTTAGATGAATGATATGTACTTTTTGAATTGCATGCACCTGAAGGTCTTCTGTTTTCTATTAACTATGTTAATCATATGTAGTCCCAGTCTAATAAACACAGTTAATAAATATTTTATTAAAACTTGATAGTAGTAAATAGTTTCATAAAGCGGAAAAATTATCTAAATTGATAAATATAAATGTATTTATTTCTATCTAATTTTGTCACTCCCAGTAAACAATTTTAATCTCACCAAACTCTTCCTTCATCTGTTTGATTAGAAATCTTTCTGAACTGAAAAAATAAACAGATTCTTAAATTAACAATTATGAAGATGATGCAGAAACAGAGATAGTCCAGAGTGAAAATGTTTAAAATGGAAAGATTCAAGTGCTGTGGATTAAGTGATCAGCATGAGAGTCTGCACAAGGACTGGAAGAGAAGCATGGAAATATTGTTCAATTGAATTCTGCAGAGTCTGCACACAGGGGTGATGATACATTTATGGAGGTGTCCTCTTTCCTCTATTTTCATTTTTGTTTCTTTTCATTCTTAATGATACCAAGCTTTTTATTGGCATATGAAAAATATTTGACATTTTAAGATATAAAAAGTAAAAAAATGCTTCAATAGCTACAAATATTAAAAAGTATATTTTTAAGTATATTAAGTATATTTTTATAATCCCTTTTTACATTTTTCATAGCATATTCCCAGAAAAAATTGTGTGCATTATTACTCATGCAATTATGGAAACAACTAAATGTCCTTGATGAAAAGGAAACAGAACATTAAACTTTGGCCCTGCTCCCTGGAATTTGGAAGACCTTATATATTGGAGCTGTCAAGGATGGAACAAAGTTAAATAAGATAAATGAAAAAGATCAAATAACTCTCCCTAAACCTCTTACTTGATGTCATCTATAGTAGGGAATCCATAATTTCATTTTTCTGTTCTCTGATAGGCTGGATGTCAGGTAGATTTATAAATATGCTATGATGGACACAGGATGAATCATTTATTGGTAGCCTTCTCATTTGTGAAAGCTGAAATGCTATATTGTTAGGACCCCTTCCCCCAGACTTTTTATTCTCCAATGACGTCATTTTAATCTTTTTTTTTTTCTTGGTTTCCAGTACTTATCTAGAATCCTCATACTCTACTAATTACATTTATAAATAGGCCACTGAAATCAAATTATTGTTTTATTTTAAAGGCTGTTATTGTTAATTTATATGTATTTTTTAGTTCAGGAGAGGAAAATAATTTGTACAGGTTTATCTTTCAAAAATAGCAATATTTATATGAAAATAAGTTAAATAACAACCATAAGGATTTTATTTTTGTTTAATGCACAATAAAGTTAAATTAATTACTCAAGAGCACAGCAATTAGCAATGATGTTGTGGACAAAGCTTTACATCTCACAGATTATTTTCTACTCTCAACATCCATACTTTTTAATTAGAGAATTGAACCCATTAAAGAGATTATAGTATGTTTCCTAGAGTATCAGAACAAACAAGGTGATTCTTCCTGTATAATCAGTTTTACATGATGATACATTATTTTATACTAAGCTAAACCTGTGTATTTTATGACAGAGTATATCTTTACTATAGTTTTAATGATTAAATATTATGAAATATAAAAGTGGCATGACTTTGAAAGATTTAAACACTAGAAATTTGAAAAACATTTACATTTGCAGTGGGGCCATTACTGCTTATCGTCCATAGATCATTCCTTGTATATTGAGTTCTTGGTTAGAGAAACATTTGGGAATTTATGGAAAGTTTTGAGAAGCACTTCTCTATTCTCTCTTATGTTCTTATTATGGAAAAAGAAAAAAAAAAGCTCCAAGTGTTTGTTTGGTTTATGTATACTGACCCTAACACCATTCTGTTATCCAGGCATGCTTTAGAAAACATATGATGAACCTCGTCTTGTTTCAGAGTGAAGGACAAAGTCTGCAAGAACAGCATCTTCACTGACGAAAAGTGGAAAGTCAGTGCAGAGAGGGTTCATCAAAAGTTTAAAAAAAAATCTATCCAAGGGGAATATAGTAGTAGCCCAATGGGAAAATAATTAGAGCACATAGGTGACCTGAGGATTCATGAAATATTCCACAGAGGAAGTGGTATTTCAACGGAAACTTGAAGGAATGGAAGAAAAAGTAGTTCTCTTTATGTCAGTCAGATGTGAGAGAGTAAGTCATGTTCAGGGGAGAGTTACAGGGAAGATGAACTGGAGGAAGAGGGTGACTGTTGTGTTACGTGGGAGAAGGCAGGGGACTGAGAACAAATTGCATCTTTACAGGTGGTTGTGGATGGGAAAAGCAGCATCATTGAGGGAGAGAACAGATTTTTATTTTGTACATTTTAAAATCAGTCTCTTGTAAATGAAGAGTTGCTAAAGAATTTTGAGAGGAAATATGAATGTAAACAACAGGAATTGCCTACTTAGTAGGCAATCACCTATTTAATTTGAATTTGATATTCCTGTAGACTTTTCATTTCAAAGTAGACCCACTGTTTTTTTTTTTTTTTTTTTCATCATATCCTTGGGGAAAATGAAAATATTCATTCAGGAAGAATGTAGTACACCAAGGAAGTATAATAACAAAAACCCCTGATTGCCTGGCCTAGAGCCATTTCTACTATTTGGCTTCTTAAGGCAACTTTGGTTTATTTAAGCTCTCCATCCTTCTCTGTGCAGCCTTGAGCATCCATTGCCTCAGAGCATGTTTTTCAGATGTAGAGGATAAGCATGATTGGTTTAAGCCACTGGAAATTGGTCCTTTTAGGCTGGAGTATATGATACATTTAGTCAAAGAGATGTGAAGGGATGGATAGTTGCTGATAGTAGGTAGTTGGGTATTATTCTTATAAAAAGCCATCTTAATTTTAAAAGGCAAACAAAGAAAACAAAGTCTCTTTTCTATCTACTGAGGAAGTGGTATCTGAATATAAAACCTGAAACCATGGCAGACATCTCTCAACACCAAGAAGAGGTTGCCAAGGACAAACCTATGTCAGGAGACAGGTCCTCTGCGGCATCAGTGAGTCATCCAGGAAATTCTGTTTGTATGTTAATAAACTTTTCTTAGAGTCTAAGCAAGTTATTTTCCTGTTCCTTATGATCAAAGTACACTCAGTAATACAATTAGAATAAACTTAAAGCTTGAAAATTTTCAAAATTCAAGTGCACATCCTTCTTTTTACCTGTTTGAACAAATGGAGAACCTGAAAAAATAAATGACTGTGAGGGCACACAATTAAGTGCAAGCCGAATTGGTGTTCCTAAGATCCACAAATATTCTGTCTGCCCATCTTTAATAAATTTTAGCCTTATCTTTTTTGAATAAAACCATCCTCCAGAGTTTGTGGCATGTGATAAATAAATGTTCAGTAAACATAATTTTCTGACAAAGAATATGTATCCTATTCCAGTTTTACCCAACTAGTAGGGAGTTTTGACATTAAATATCCAACCATGACAAAGAAGAAATACATGTAACTTAAAACCCAGTGAGGTAGCCCTCTGTGGATGTATAACTTTAACTACATGCTTTGCTCCATGATGCATGCATATGTTCTTTACCATTCTCAGAAGCCATGTCCTTTAACTACGATTTCATGTAAAATGGCTATTTACTTCTCCTTTACCCATATGGGTAGCTATATGAGACATGGTATACATCTCATAAAGAACCTCCTTGGTGATGATGTTTTAGGAACTAGAGGATGAATTAGTTCTTGCAAGCTTTCCAAAACTGTAAATTCCCTTAAGGACTGGTAAAATAACTGTTCCCAACACTAGCTCAGTGCCTACAGCATACGGATGTCCAGTGCATTTTTCCGAATTGAAGAACAGAAGGGCAATAGAAAATAAATATCTATGACAGAGAACAGTCAAAAAATAAAAAAATAAAAACTAGGAAAAGACAAAGACATTAGATAAAGTTATTAAGAAAAATACCAATTTTCTAATTTTGTCAGATAATGGACATGATGCCAAGTTTGAAGTAAATCTTTTTCCTTAATATTTACTCTCTGTATTCATCTTCATAAAATAAAAACAATAGTAATAATACTACTAAACCATCTACACCTATCTGAACTCTAGTGATAAGAGTTAATGCCCTAGTGATGTTTGAAATATATTAGCATAATGAAATTAAATCATTAATTAAATGGGACAATTTCTACAAGGCAGAGGGAGAAATAGATAGTTGAAGAAGAAACTTTGGTTTACAAAGTAAAGATTACTTTAAAAAATACATTGGAGTTTCAAATTCCAAAAAAAGGCATTCACCAAAGATTGGTATCAAGTGATAACAGTGGCAGTTTATTAATAATCTGTCATGTAAAGCTGACATATTAGAAGCCAAATTCTGTTCAGCTTTACAATGAAATCCCATCTATTTCATTGCTAGCAGAATTAAATATATTCTGTTGAAAGGCTTTAGTAAGCTTAAATATGAACTAAAAACTCTTTTAGAAATACATTTACTGCTTTTCTAACTCCTAACTATCAACAAGCCAAATCAACAAAAGTCTAATCTTGATTCTTCCAGATATCCATGGTATATCAAACAGGTAGCAAGATAACATATGTATTCTTATACAAGTTGATAAGTTTACCTTTAGACAAAT
This sequence comes from Sciurus vulgaris, assembly GCF_902686455.1. Lineage (NCBI taxonomy): Eukaryota > Metazoa > Chordata > Mammalia > Rodentia > Sciuridae > Sciurus > Sciurus vulgaris. The sequence continues at coordinate 28,769,193 of NC_136476.1, forward strand.
GGAAAAGCCTTAGCAACTAAATTACTTGTTTCTGACATGTTAGGAGCAGAGGCAAAGCTAGATATAGTGTGGAAATAATATAGAGTAAGTATTAAAAAGTTAAGCCTAGGGGATTCACAGGTGGATAATTTATTTAACCAGAATTTTGTGTGAGCTAGACAGATAGGGACAATCTATCCAAAGGTGTGAAGAGCTGATAATCCATATGTATTCAGAGCAAAGGATTTAGGTGAGGAATTTTATAGCAAGTAAACATCACTGAACCAGTATTCCTGAAATACCGGTTAAAAGTGACCATCACAAGTAGAATTTGGGCTGGGGATGTAGCTCAGTGGTATAGTGCTTACCTAGAATGCATGAGGCCCTGGGTTGAATCCCTAGTACTGTTAAAAATTTAACACAAAGAAAGAGTAAGAAAGAAGTAGAATTTCCTCTTCTCTATATGTTGGGAAACTTGTACTATGTCACCCTCAATCAGTTAACATATACAGACCTGTGCTAACCTCAGACTTCTAAAAGCACGCTGACCCCTGAGAGTAGGGTTATATAAGATAAAAGGTTTATTCAAGAGCTGGCAGAAAGATTTTCAGAGTTGACTGTAGAAGTAAGTCCAGGGATTTTGATTTATGACTTCCATGGTAATTAGTAAAATGTGTAACACAATATGCTATGAATGTGTTTGGTTAGAGTGCTAGTTTTCACTCATTGAATAATTAAAAGTATACAGATTACTTAATCCCAGACCATAATATCAGATTCATTTTCCCTTATTCTATGAGTAATGTCTTAAATGAGACACATAAGTTTATTTAAAAAAAATCATAGTCAATATCTAAAAAATTGAAAAATATCTTGAAAAATATCACATTAGACTCCTTTGCCTTTAAAATGACATTCACCAGGTAGCAAAATTTTAATACCTACTAAACAAGAGCACACGAGAAGAGGGAGGGAAGAAAATGAAATCCAGGAGGTAAGCATGTTATCCGAGATAAAAAAAAAAAAAAAAAAAGCTATGATAACTAGAGATGGACGTGTGTGTGTGTGTGTGTGTGTGTGTGTGTGTGTGTATTTTTTGCTTATTCTCTAGAAAAGCATTATATTAAAAAATGCTTAGGAATTCAGTATCTTTCCAAGAGGATTTTTAAAAATTCAGAAGATCAAAAGAAACTTAGTCACTGTAAACCTGTTTCCCCACTTCTCAATTCAGATATTAGGAATGAAAATTTCTCAACTTTCATAGTTCAAGGATGGATCATTTAAAGTGAATTTCATTATACCAAATTTGACTTGTGGTAACTGGCTAAATGGTTAAACTTTACTCACCAGGGAAAGTTTAGCCAAAATAAGAGTGACTTCGCTATATGGATTGTTCCCAACTTGCAATGGTGTGACATATGATGTTCTGACTTCACGATAATGCAAAAGTGATGCACAGTCAGCACAAATAAGACCTGGAATTTTGACTTTCCTCTTTTCCCTGACAGCACACAGTTCGATATGCTCTTGATGCTGACATAGCATCTCTTATTTTTGCCCCTTTTCCATATCACATTTTCTCATTTTCTACCAGACACTTTTCTTTTTATATAAAAATATGCTCTGTTCTTCATTCCTTTCAAAAATAATGCTCCTCCAGGCATCATAACAATGTACACAGAATCACCTTGGAATCCTGGATGAAAATGTTAGTTCCTGTGCCTCACACTAGATCTGGGGAACTAGGCACCTTGGATGGCAGTAGTTCAAGATCTGTTCTATCCAGCCTCCTGTTGGGGAGGCATCGTGCACACATTTGCAGACCACTTCTCTGAACCATCATGCTTACGCAATGTTTTTAACAGTCCTGCATTCTGTGTTTTAGTGTCTCTTCTCCAAGAAAATCTTAATCATAACTGCAGGCTGCCTTCTAAATTAGACCAGAGGAAGGCTCCAAGTGGGAAATGGAATTAATTTCACTTAGCAACTCGGCCTGGGTTGGGATGAGGCAGGAATGCATTTCACAATATATCACGCTAGGAGTCTATGGTTAACTGATTTTTGACCCATATTTTGAATATTTTTGTATTCCTTGTTGCTAGTGCTAAGAAATTCCTTGATTTTTCAGCTTTTTATTTTAAATCCTAACTTTAGGAGTAAAAAGTATTGTTATATACTACCAAAATTATAAAAAGAAAGAAGTCTGTGGTTAAGACAACAAATTTGTTATCTCTTTTTTAAAGGGAGAACATTCTAAATGACAAGGCAACAATATGATGAAATAATTTTTATGTATTTTTTAATTTGTAAAAGAGCTGCCTAAATATTCTCCTTATTTATGCTTTTATAAATAAAAAAAATAAAACTATACAGAATTACTATGGCACATATTTAATACAAAACTGACTCATGTCAAGCAGTTCAAATAAAGGGAATGAAATCACATATATAATATTTTGTCTAGTTGTATAAAGATAACTTTTTAATACTATTATACTAAAATATTGACTGGCTTTTCAGTTCTATAATTATTCTCTCAAGGAAGTACACAGAATTTGGATGAATGAGGGGAAAAAACACTTTGCTGAGCAGGTTTGTAAAATCACTTTTGTTTCAGATATATTCACTGAGGCCAAATGGATAAAATGTTATTGCCTTTAATTTCCCAGTTTCCCATTCTCAGAAAACAGGTTAATTTTGATTTTGATTTTGATAAGTAGATTAAAAACAGTCCTTAAGAATTGAACAATTATATTTTTCTTTCCAATGTAGTTTTAGCCAGTAACGATTATTAAATAGATCATTCCTAAATTAAAGAGGAAGGTCAGAAGCAGGCCATAAAAGGAGACTTCACGCTCTTATTATTCGGTGTTGCGTCTGCCAAAATGCACTGGTCAATGTTAATGATGTGACTTTTTCTTGGAAATGCTGTCCATCAGGTGCAAATGGCTAAACCTGCATCCTTCTGAAACCAGGCAGGCAATCACTTCCTATCTTTCTTTCATACTATATCCCTGCTGTATTATCAGATGATTTTGTTCCATAAGCAATTTCTCCACTGAACATTTTATAATCAAGTTTTTTTTAAAATATGGAATATTGTAGGCAGCTAACACAGTGTCTTCATGCTTCTTTTCTGATCTAGCTGTACTGTTTTAAGTACAAATCAGAAGACTTGTCTATCAGTAAATATTTAAAAAAAAAAGAACATCCAAGGGTCTTGAAATGAATTCAAGTGTGCTTTGCCTTGTTTTAATTATTTCCTCCATTTTATATAGAAACATGTAGACAATATTTTCTTTACGAATTCTTTGACTTCATAAGTAGCATTCAATGGATTATATTCATTATTATTACCTGAGTAGAAAACCATTGTAGATAATCTTTATAACATAGTTACAAAGGTAAACACAGAGTCACACATACTCATATAGTCAATATATAAGTTTATCAAAATGCTCATTTAGGGCTGGGGAGAAGCTCAGTCGGTAGAGTGCTTACCTTGTAAGCACAAGGCCCTGGGTTCGATCCCCAGCACTCAAAAAAAAAAAAAAAAAAAAAAAATGCTCATTTAAAAATAAACCTCATTCAGCATGGTGGCACACTCTGGCAATCCTGGCAACTTGGGAGGCTGAGGCAGGAGGATTTCCAGTTCAAAGCCAGCCTCTGCAACTTAGTGAGATCCTAAGCAACTCAGGGAGACATTGTCTCTAAATAAAATATAAAAACAGCCAGCAATGTGGTAAAGTACTTAAGCACCCTTGGGTTCAATCCCCAGTACCAAATACAAAACAAAACAAAAACAAACAAACAACAAACCTAATATGCCTAAATTGCTAAGATTTCAATGACTTTCTTCTGGTTGAATCCACTTGTCTTTTCCATTATTATTCCATTATTATGTTTGAGGCACTAGTTGCTATTACTATTTTACTTATTAACATGACTATTAGTGCTGTTGCTTACTATATGTAGTCTTTGCTTTGTGTCAGGCATTGTATTAAATAAGTGCCTTCACATATTAAAACCTGAATAATCCATTTAGGACCCACTGCAGTCTTACCTACCACTGAGAAATGATTAACAAAGCAAAGAGTAGGACTGCCTCAGTCAAGCTCCCCCAGGAGAAAACAGCTGAATAGGGATTCAAATATAAGCACTCAAGGCCTGAGAAATCTTCTTTGCCCTATGCTTTTCTGAATTTGTGCTTCTTTATTTCTTCTCCAGTTTCTAAATTTTGTGGCTCTTCTTTTTATCCTGGGAGTTGTTGGTTTCAGATTCCTCACTCAAAGCCATGCATTCCAAACACCCAGCATCACTTGCATATACTAGGGTGTTGCTTTCACATGTTCCTTTGATTACAGCAGTACTCCTCAACAGAGATATTCTTACTTATACACAGTTTTAAATTGCCTTGATGTGATTCAGATTATTTTGATACTTTACATATATATGTAAGCATACATATTTACATAAATCAGATCATCAAGTATGTATTGGTCCATTCCAGTATCCTGGGTCTGAGAACTCTGATTCGCCATGCTTTTTCATTTGTTCCATTCTCTCAAAACAATGCCTTAAATGAGAACATAGGTTTTCCTTGGCTGATAAATGTTGCTGATATCTTATAAATATAGGTTATATTATCAACTTTTAGGAAGGCTTCCATACAAATTAATACTTTCTGGTCACTCGGCATCCTGTAAGAATACCCCATTCTCTGGGAATGCACAATGATAGCAATATTCCTGTATGATTCCTTTACTGCCTTCTGAGTTCCATTGGCTTTCTCTGGGAACCCAAGTAATTATCAACCACCAGCACTGTGCAAACAGCTCTCAAGAACTAGAAATATACAGGCTCTTCTTGATTATGGAAATCCCCCTAAAACCTGAATATTACCCAACTGGAAACATATCTTTAAAAAAGTGAAAAAAGAAAGAACCCCAAACTTATAACAGTACTTGGGACTATAGAATCTTGAGCAGTCATCATCCATCATAGATTGGCTAGGCTATCTTCTTTTGCAAGAAGATTAAAAATATAATAGATATTGTTTTGGTCAATTCCTTACTTTTGCTCTTTTGTAACAATTATCAAAGTTTTATCCTACAATCTTTTTTCTTTTTTTGTATCAGGGGTTGAATCTAAGTACAACCACTGAGACTTTTGATTGAATGCTGGGTCATATCCCCAGAACTTTTAATTTATTTTATTTTGAAACAGTTACTTAGAGCTTCCCTAATTGCTGATGCTGGCTTTGAACTTGGAATCCTCCTGCCTCAGCCTCCAGAGCTGCTGGAATTGCAGGTGTGCACCACTGTGCCCAACTCTCCCACTATCTTTTAAAGAAAAATGAATTATACATCCATGAATTATACAAGGCTAACTCTCTTTGGGAAAAAACAGATGTAAATTTTGTCCATTCACAGGATAAAAGAAACTTTTGTTTTTCCTTTGGTGGTATAAGTGGTATACTATTAGGAGTTTCAGACAGTTCAGCATTCAGTCAAAAGGCTCTTCTTTTGTTTTTAATAGATAAATCATCGTAAAATTCTAGAACTAAAGAAAGGTCTTGGCAATTGGTCCACTATCATGTGTGTGTGTGTGTGTGTGTGTGTGTGTGTGTGTGTGTGTGTGTAGCAAAACTGAGGCTCGAGAGGTTTACTCCCAGGTATTTTCTTTGCCACCTAGCAAACTTCATATCTATCTATAAGACTCAGCTCAAATGTCACACCTATGCCATAGGCATTTCTCATTAGTCTCTCCCATAACACCTGTTCCATGCCCATTTCATGGGGTCTGTCCTCTGCTACACTACGACTAGGGAATGAGCAAATTTCTTATCTAAGTTTTGGTTTTATGGGGAGAAACAGTCCCTCCCTCACAAGGCACTGTGAGGATTAAGAGAGAGAATCATGGTAAGGTTGTCTCACAGTTTTTGTGATCCTGAGTCTTTGCCTTTCCTACCCAGAGTTTTCCAGTGTGAGCTATTACTCAACCTATAGCCAAGTGCCTGCACTGTGCGAGAGGCACAGTTCACTTCCAATGAGTCTCTATTGAATGAAGACTTTAGGGAATTAATATTCTCACCTGAGTGGTTCCTGTTGAAATCCTTTCTCTGTGGGTCCTTTAGAATAGGTACAATATCTTTGAATTCCTTATGTGTCCAGTATCAACCAAAATTATTTCCGAAAGTTTAAAATATTGAACAGTCAGTGCTTTGGTTATGTGACCTTAGCAAAGTTATTTTTACTTTACTTTAGAAATTTGATACCAACTTTAAGAAATACATCCTTCTTTGATTTCTCAAGAAGACAATAAAGTCCCTGTCAAATATGTGGAATTTTATCCTTTATTTTCTATTCAACCTTTTCCTGATGCAATGGTTTGACCTTAAAAATTTGCAGTCATATCTTTATTTCATGCATGGTCAAATGCTCTAGCAATAGTATGCAAGACAGTTTTGCTTGATAAGCCTTTGATATAACGTATTACTCATCACACTTGAAATTTACATTAGAGAACAACTGACTTCTTAATTATGCTTCTAGGAACTTTGAAAATTCATAAATAAAATTAAAATTCATGAATACTTTGAAGACTCTTACTTCAATGATTAAATTAAAAAACGTGTTTAAATATATGAGTAAATGTATTTTTTTCTGGGGAAATACATTTGTGAAATTTTTAAAAATCACTGTTCATAGTGATAAACATATTATTGTGCTATTTTAAGCAGACTCACTATAAACTGATTCACCCTAATGTTATCTCTGATAAAACGTTTATATTCTGTTAGACATACACATATTCCGTAAACACAGAAAACTAACTTTATTAATAAGGGGCATATTAAAATCTTTTACATATATGTAACTCAAACAAAACCCAAGATATGTCTGTTTGAATGTAGGTATCTGTTGATTATAAATATGATCACTTATAATAAGAGATAAGTATACTTTAGGTCTTAACACTTTGTTTCACAGACATTAAAATAAGTGACTACTCTTTATTACTACTGATTTTCATATAATATTTTCAGGGATTGGGTCTACCTTCGTTCAGTTCATTTCATAGATTTTTATAGTGAAGACAAAAAAGCTCATTTAAAAAAATCTACACTTAAAAAAGAAAACTGTCCCCAAATGAGAGATGTTCAGAGAGCTTACAATTTTCCAGTGTTTCACAAATACTGTTACCTGGTGTTTTTAAAGTAGAGGCCAATAGGTCGGAAGATGGATCCTAAATATGCTCTTTCAAATTTAGAGCATCTGTAATTTCTGTCATTCACTCTATTTCATAAAATAACACATACTCCCTATTTTCTTACTCCATATAAATATTCAAAATAGAAATCAAAATTCAATACTTATTGAATTTATTCAAAATTGCCATTTATTTGGGAATAATAACCAACTCTTTTCCACTTCCTTAACCTTTGCCTTACCATATTGTTCCAGTTCTTTTTAAAGTGGTGTCCTGCACACCCAGCAACAGTACTAGTAATCCAGCAGAATTTCTATGCCAAGTTCTTATTGATGCCATTATACTGTCTTAAAATAATTTACAATGGGTTAAAATAATTTACAATGGGTTAATATATGCAGGATCTTACACTAAGCTTATAGGAGACTCCTAAATTCAACTCTAAAATATATTTCTTTCTTTCAATAAAAATATATTCACCCTTTTGAATAGAAAATATGCATTACCTCTTTGAATAGCAAAATAAATGAAAAGATTTTCTCAAATTTAGTTCAAGATGAAGAGGGGTTCATAATGACCACATCTCTCCTTGTAATTGACCATATTGGAAAAAAGGCAACAACTGAAATAAATACATATTCTGGAGTATTTTAAAGATAATATACTTGCATTTTTAAAATAATTTCATATTGAATAGCATAGGAAAAGTTTCTAAGGTCATTTTTCATGTGAATAGTGTTGAAAAATGATCAGAATATGATACTGTAAATGAACGTGAAGAATAACATATTTATGCTATTAAATAAGTTTTAAAAATACAGCAAGAAATGCTCATTGCAAACAGAACTTTGTGGCAATCAGTTGTCCCACCATAGACAATCAGGTATGAGCAATAACACCTTTGATTTTGTCAAAGAAGGAGGACTTTACATTACTGAAAACTCTTGGAAAGTTGATGAAAAGGAGGAAAATTCTATTTTCATTTCTCCTCTATGAGATTTCCTCAAGTTGAGAGGTGCTGCTTTCTTGAGGAAATAATTGCAATGACAGTCTTTAGGGAGTTCTAATTTCCACTTAATGCAGTGAATTCTTATTCCCTGTTTCGTCTTTTGCTTATATTTGGTAAGGAGGAGGTCACTTTGAGTTTGGAATTATTTACGCATTGAATAATTTTTTCCAACTTACTCACTTATTAAAATGTCTAATGTACTCCACAGCTTTTGTTACCTCTTTCCTTTCAAAGACTGCCCCCAAATCCTTATAGATTCATTCCAAAAACCCCAGAATGCTGAAATCTGTTGATTTAAACATGTACTTAATACCAGCCTTTCCACAGCATGGTGAGGTCCCACTAGATACCACTCATATTTGTGATTTCAGTTCATCTATATTTCTACAAATATCAGACCAGGAACATTATTTCTAGCACAGCACTTTGCCAGGTAATTTGGTGCAAGGATGAATTCTTTCTTCTAAATCCTATTATGGTATGCATCAGAAGAACTGCATATCACACCTCGACTAGAAAGAAGCAAATCAGTTTATTTTTGTTCTTGTTTTAAATTCCAAATGGAATTATTCTCTGACTATAGCCTGCCTTCCAATCCCTTCTTGCCCAATGCAGTTTTCAGTGACTTTTTCTGCAATGACATGTTCAAGCCTAGAAGTCATGCCTGTTGTCCTTTTCTCTCACCGTCTATATGTAATCAATTATCCATTCATTTGGTTTCTGCTTCTAAGAGAGACAGAAAATCCATCTCAGTAACTGCATTCTGTACCAGGATAACATACCTCTTTTTTGAAAGTGTTCATCTGCCTCCTCACAAAGTTGTTCCCACTTCTAGTCTGACTCCTCCCTAAATCATCCTCCTCAGAGCACTTATCTTAAAATACAAATATTGCACCCTGTTATTTAAGAGAATTCAGTGGTTTCCCTTGGTAGTTACAATAAAATCCAATATTTTTATAATAGTCTGTGAGTTGCAGGGAAAAGAAAAGTAAGTTTTCCTTTAAGCTTTCTGAGTTCTTGGCAGGTTCACTTATAACAAAAACAGACTGTTACAGTTTGAATGTGAGGTGTCCCCCCAAAAGCTCATGTATGAGACAATGTAAGAAGGTTTGGAGGAGAAATGATTGGGTTATGAGAGTCTTAACTCAATCAGTGAATTAGTCCTGTGATGGGATGCCTTCAGTGGTACCTGAAGGCAAAGGTCACATACTGTTTCTGAAACTCTTCAGCTCATGTAATCAATATGCCAAGCTCCCATATTTTGGTGAAGCATATCCTGATGCCCATCAAAGCCTGTCTCATCCCTCATACCCCTCTCTTCTATGCACAGTTCCTTAGCTACACTCCTTGAAGGTATGAGTTACCCTTTTTCTCAGATCCTAGAAACTTCACTAATCATTCCCTCATGTGGTCAACTCTCCCTTTTAAAGTAAGAACTTAAATATCAATTCCTCAGAAAAGACTTTTCTTTTTTAAATTTTATTTTATAATTATTTTTAAAATTTTTATTCTAAAGAAACGGGATACATGTTGTTTCAGTTTGTCCACGGAGTAACAGCACACCATTTGGGTAATCATGTATTCACCTAGGGTAATGAGGTTTGATACATTCTGTTATTTTTTCCTTCCCCCACGCCTCCCACCCCTCTTTTCCCTCTATACAGTCCCTCCCTCCTCCATTCTTGCCCCCCTCCCACCCCCCATTATGTGTCATCATCCGCTTATCAGTGAGAAGTGAGATCATTCATCTTTTGGATTTTTGAGATTGGCTTATCTCACTTAGCATGATATTCTCCAATTTCATCCATTTGCCTGCAAATGCCATAATTTTATTATTCTTCATAAATATTCCATTATATATATATATATACATATATATATACATATATACATATATACCATAGTTTCTTTATCCATTCATCAATTGAAGGGCATCTAGGTTGGTTCCACAGTCTGGCTATTGTGAATTGAGCAGCTGTGAACATTGATGTGGCTGTATCTCTGTAGTATGCTGATCTTAAGTCCTTTGGGGTTGGACCAAGGAGTGGGATAGCTGGGTCAAATGGAGGGTCCATTCCAAGTTTTCTAAGGAATCTCCACACTGCTTTCCAGAGTGGCTGCAATAATTTGCAGCCCCACGAGCAACATATGAGTGTACCTTTTTCCCCAAATCCTCTCCAACACCTATTGTTGCTTGTATTCTTGATAATCGTCATTCTAATTGGGGTGAGATGGAATCGTAGCGTAGTTTTGATTTGCATTTCTCTCCTTTTTTCTTTAATAGTAAACAAATGGGATATATGTTGTTTCTCTGTTTGTACATGGCGTAAAGGCATACCATTTGTGTAATCATAAATCCACATACAGTAATGTTGTTTGATTCATTGCTAGTTTTTCCCTTCCCCCCACCCCTTCCACCCCTCTTTTCCCTCTATACAGTCCTTCCTTCCTCCATTCTTGCCCCCCTCCCTAACCCTAACTCTAACCCTAACACTAACCCCTCCCTCCCCCCATTATGTGTCCTCATCCACTTATTAGCGATATCATTCGATCTTTGGTTTTTTAAGATTGGCTTATCTCACTTAGCATGATATTCTCCAATTTCATCCATTTGCCTGCAAATGCCATAATTTTATCATTCTTGATGGCTGAGTAATATTCCATTGTATATATATACCACAGTTTCTTTATCCATTCATCAATTGAAGGGCATCTAGGTTGGTTCCACAATCTGGCTATAGTGAATTGAGCAGCTATGAACATTGATGTGGCTGTATCTCTGTAGTATGCTGATTTTAAGTCCTTTGGGTATAGGCCAAGGAGTGGGATTGCTGGGTCAAATGGTGGTTCCATTCCAAGTTTTCTAAGGAATCTCCACACTGCTTCCAGATTGGCTGCACTAATTTGCAACCCCATCAGCAGTGTATGAGTGTACCTTTCTCCCCACATCCTCACCAACACCTGTTGTTGCTTGTATTCTTGATAATCACCGTTCTAATTAGGGTGAGATAGAATCTTAGGGTGGTTTTGATTTGCATTTCTCTTATTACTAGAGATGTTGAACATTTTTCCATATGTTTGTTGATTGCTTGTAGATCTTCTTCTGTGAAGTGTCTATTCATTTCCTTAGCCCATTTGTCGATTGGATTATTTGCATTCTTGGTGTAGAGTTTTTTGAGTTCTTTATAGATTCTAGAGATTAGTGCTCTATCTGAAGTACGATTGGCAAAGATTTTCTCCCACTCTGTAGGCTCTTTCTTCGGATTGCTGATAGTTTCCTTTGCTGAGAGAAAGCTTTTTAGTTTGAATCTATCCCAGTTATTGATTCTTGCTTTTATTTCTTGTGCTATGGGAGTCCTGTTGAGGAAGTCTGGTCCTAACCCAACATGTTGAAGATCTGGACCTACTTTTTCTACTATAATTTGCAGGGTCTCTGGTCTGATTCCGAGGTCCTTAATCCATTTTGAGTTTAGTTTCATGCATGGTGAGAGATATGGGTTTAGTTTCATTCTGTTGCATATGGATTTCCAATTCTCCGAGCACCATTTGTTGAAGAGGCTATCTTTTCTCCATTGCATATTTTTGGCCCCTTTGTCTAGTATAAGAAAATTGTATTTATTTGGGTTTGTGTCCGTGTCCTCTATTCTGTACCATTGATCTACCTGTCTATTTTGGTACCAATACCATGCCGTTTTTGTTACTATTGCTTTGTAATAGAGTTGAAAATCTGGTATTGCGATACCCCCTGTTTCACTCTTCCTGCTAAGGATTGCTTTAGCTATTCTGGGTTTCTTATTCTTCCAGATGAATTTCATAATTCCTTGCTCTATTTCTGTAAGGTATGTCATTGGGATTTTAATTGGAATTGCATTGAATCTGTATAGCACTTTATGTAGTATGGCCATTTTGACAATATTAATTCTTCCTATCCAAGAACATGGAAGATCTTTCCATCTTCTAAGGTTTTCTTTAATTTCTTTCTTTAGTGTACTGTAGTTCTCATTGTAGAGGTCTTTCACCTCTTTTGTGAGATTGATTTTTTTCGAGGCTATTGTGAATGGGGTAGTTTTCCTGATTATTCTTTCCAAAGATGCATCACTTATGTATAAAAATGCATTACATTTATGTGCATTGATCTTATATCCCACTACTTTACTGAATTCACTTATGAGTTCTAAAAGTTTTCTAGTGGAATTTCCTGGTTCCTCTAAGTATATAATCATATCATCAGTAAATAGGGATAGTTTGAGTTCTTCTTTTCCTATTCGTATCCCTTTATTTTCTTTGGTCTGCCTAATTGCTCTGGCTAGAGTTTCAAGGATGATATTGAATAGAAGTGGTGAAAGAGGGCATCCCTGCCTTGTTCCAGATTTTAGGGGGAATGCTTTCAGTTTTTCACCATTTAGAATGATATTAGCCATGGGCTTAGCATAAATGGCCTTTACAATGTTAAGGAATGTTCCCGCTATCCCTATTTTTTCTAGTGTTTTGAGCATGAAGGGGTGCTGTATTTTATCAAATGCCTTTTCTGCATCTACTGAAATAATCATGTGATTCTTGACTTTAAGTCTACTGACATGGTGAATTACATTTATTGATTTCCTGATGTTGAACCAATCTTGCATCCCTGGGATGAAACCCACTTGATCATGGTGCATTATGTTTTTAATATGTTTTTGTATGTGATTTGCTAAAATTTTGTTGAGAATTTTTGCATCGATGTTCATTAAGGATATTGGTCTGAAATTTTCTTTCCTCGTTGTGTCTCTGTCTGGTTTAGGTATCAGTGTGATTTTGGCTTCATAGAATGAGTTTAGGAGGGTTCCCTCCTCTTCTAATTTATGGAATACTTTGAGAAGTATCGGAATGAGCTCTTCTTTAAAGGTTTTGTAGAACTCGGCTGAGAACCCATCTGGTCCCAGACTTTTCTTTGTTGGTAGGCTTTTGATGAACTCTTCTATTTCATTACTTGAAATTGGTCTATTTAAATTGTGTATGTCCTCCTCATTCAGTTTAGGCAATTCATATGTCTCTAGAAACCTGTTGATGTCTTCAAAATTTTCTATTTTGTTGGAGTATAGATTTTCAAAATAGCTTCTAATTATGTTTTGTATTTCACTCATGTCTGTTGTGATATTTCCTTGTTCATTCCAAATTTTAGTGATTTGGGTTTTCTTTCGTCTTCGCTTTGTTAGTGTGGCTAAAGGTTTATCAATTTTGTTTATTTTTTCAAAGAACCAAGTATTTATTTGTCAATTTTTTGTATTGTTTCTTTTGTTTCAATTTCGTTGATTTCAGCTCTGAGTTTAAGTATTTCCTGTCTTCTACTACTTTTGGTGCTGGTCTGTTCTTCTTTTTCCAGGGCTTTGAGCTGTAGTGTTAGGTCGTTTATTTGTTGAGTTTTACTTCTTTTATTAAATGTGCTCCATGAAATAAATTTCCCTCTAAGTACTGCTTTCATAGTGTCCTGGAGGTTTTGATATGATATTTCTTTGTTCTCATTTACCTCTAAGAATTTTTAAATTCCTTCCTAATATCTTCTGTTATCCATTCATCATATAATAGCATATTGTTTAATCTCCAGGTGTTGGAATAGTTTCTGTTTTTTACTCTTTCATTTATTTCTAACTTCAATACATTATGATCTGATAGAATACAAGGTAGTGTCTCTATCTTCTTGTATTTGCTTACATCACCTTTGTGGCATAATATATGGTCTATTTTAGAGAAGGATCCATGTGCTGCTGAGAAGAAAGTGTATTTGCTCTTGGTTGGATGGTATATTCTATAAATGTCCGTTAAGTCTAAATTATTGATTGTGTTATTGAGATCTATGGTTTCTTTGTTCAATTTTTGTTTGGAAGATCTGTCCAGTGGTGAGAGAGGTGTGTTAAAATCACCTAGTATTATTGTGTTATGGTCTATTTGGTTTCTGAAATTGAGAAGGATTTGTTTGACATACATGGATGAGCCACTGTTTGGGGCATAGATGTTTATGATTGTTATGTCTTGCTGATTTATGGTTCCCTTAAGCAGTATGTAATGTCCTTCTTCATCCCTTTTGACTAGTTTTGACTTGAAGTCCACCTTATCTGAAATGAGGATGGATACCCCAGCTTTTTTGCTGAGTCCATGTGCATGATATGTTTTCCCCCATCCTTTCACCTTTAGTCTATGTATATCTCTTTCTACGAGGTGAGTCTCTTGCAGGCAACATATTGTTGGATCTTTCTTTTTAATCCAATCTGCCAGTCTATGTCTTTTGATTGATGAATTCAGGCCACTAACATTCAGGGTTATTATTGAGATATGATTTGGTTTCCCGGTCATTTGGTTCATTTTTAAAATTTTATTTATTTATTTATTTATTTATTTATTTATTTATTTGACACGACTTGATTCCTCCTTTATTTGACAATTCATTTAGGATAATTCCTCCCTTTGCTGATTTGCTTCTTTGTTTTTCATCTCTTCCTCATGGAATATTTTGCTGAGAATGTTCTGTAATGCTGGCTTTCTTTATGTACATTCTTTTATCTTTTGTTTATCATGGAAGGATTTTATTTCATCGTCAAATTTGAAGGTAAATTTTGCTGGGTATAAGATTCTTGGTTGGCATCCATTTTCTTTCAGAGCTTGAAAAATGTAGTTCCAGGCCTTCTAGCTTTTAGGGTCTGGGTTGAGAAATCTGCCAATATTTGTATTGGTTTCCCCCTGAATGTAATTTGATTCTTTTCTCTCACAGCCTTTAAAATTCTGTCTTTATTTTGTATGTTAGGTATTTTCATTATAATGTGCCTTGGTGTGGGTCTGTTGTAATTTTGTGTATTTGGAGTCCTATAAGTCTCTTGAACTTGATGTCCCATTTCATTCTTCAGATTTGGGAAATTTCCTGATATTATTTCATTGAATAGATTGTTCATTCCTTTGTTTTATTTCTCTAAGCCTTCCTCAATCCCAATAATTCTTAAATTTGGCCTTTCCATGATATCCCATAGTTCTTGTAGATTCTGTTCATGATTTTTTACCATCTTCTCTGTTTGTTCAACTTTGTTTTCAAGGTTAACTATTTTGTCTTCAATGTCTGAGGTTCTGTCTTCCAGGTGTTCTATCCTATTGGATATGCTTTCTATGGAGTTCTTAATTTGGTTTATTGTTTCCTTCATTTCAAGGATTTCTGTTTGGTTTTTTTTCAATATCTCTAACTCTTTATTGAAATGCTCTTTTGCTTCCTGTATTTGCTCTTTTAATTGTCGACTGGTGTGATCATTCAGTGCCTGCATTTACTCTTGCATCTCGTCATTTGCTTCCCTGATCATTTTAATCATGTACATTCTGAACTCCTTTTCTGTCATTTCTTCTGCCATGCTGTCGTTGGGTTTCATTGATGTAACATCTAGATTTGTTTGCAGCATTTTCTTTCCTTGTTTTCTCATATTGTTCAGGTATCAGTGGACCGCTGAGATATCGCAGATTTCCTCTACTGACTTAAAATATCCCTGAAGATTTCTAGTATATCCCCTCTTAGCCTTCAGTAGGCTGAAGTCTTGGAGGAAGTTGATAATGCGGTGCTCCACAAGGAAGCTGCCTCTCTAGGGTTGGTGGCCTTCCGGTGGGGTATATTCCCTGCTAGTGGGCAGAGGTGCCTCCACTTGTTGACTAATGGTCATCCAAAGGGGAACTAGGCTGCGGGCTGAGGCAAGGCCTGTTTGGGGCCTGTGTCTCTGGTTTTACTGTCCTTGTGGGAAAACCTCACCCGGCAGGGAAGACTCATCTGGTGGGGAGGTCTCGCTGGTCATTTCCCCTCCTAGAGATTCCCCTCAATCTACAGCTACCACCTGGGCTCGGCTGCCTTCCTTTGCAATGTTCCTAGGGGCCCAGACCTACCTCCTAGGCCTGGGAGCCTCCCCCTTCGCAGATCAGTCTCCTTAGGCTGCCTCTCCTCAGAAAATCTGCCTGCAGTCCTGGAACCTTCACTCCACCCTAAGCCTGTCTCTGTACGGCTCTTCCACCAAGAAGCCTCCTAGGTCCTGGGACCCTGCTCTGCACCTAATTGCCTGGCTATGTGGCCCCTCCTCTGAGCAGCCACCTGGAGCCCCATACAATCGCTCCGAGTCCCAGTGACCCACCGCTTGCCTCTTCCTCCAGACAGCCGCCCGAAGCCCTGGGCAGTCACTCCGAGTCCAAGTGACCCGCCCTGTTCCTATTCCTCCTCCAGGTAGCCCCCCCAGGTGTTCAGGAGCGGTCACTCTGAGTAGCTCTGAGTCCATGTGACCCTCTGTAGGCCTCCTCCGGGCAGCCGCCCGGAGCTCTGGTGCGGCCACTCGAGACCAAGCAACCCACCGCGCTCCTCCTCCAGGCAGCCCCCCGGTGTTCAGGAGCAGTCACGTTGAGTCCAAACAACTCACCACTGGCATCCTCCTCTGAGCAGCCGCCTGGAGCTCCAACACAGTCACTGTGAGTCCAAGCGACCTGCAGCGCTCCTCCTTCTCCTCCTCCTCCTCCTCCTCCTTCTGGCAGGCCCCGGTGTTCAGGAACGGTCGCTAGAGTCCAGACAGCTCACCACGCAGCTCCTCCTCTGGCAACCACCTGTAGCTCTGGTATAGTGACTCCGAATCCAAGCGGCCACGCCCCTCCTCCTCCTCCTCCTCCTCCAGGCAGGCCCCGGTGTTCAGGAGTGGTCACTCTGAGTCCACACAGCTCTCCTCGCAGCCCCTCCTCAGGGTTGCCGCCCGGAGCCCCAGTGGTTGCTCCGAGTCCAAGCGCTGTGCTGAGCGGCCTCCTCTACGACGCTCCCAGTTGTCCGAGTTCACTGCTCCAGCGAGGGGAGGGGCGTCTCGCTGGGCAGTTCTACTTCACAAAGTTCCCTGTGTTCCAGGACTACCGCCCCATCCGGGACGCCTCCCCAACGGGAGAGACTCACCCGGCTGCTTTGAGTTGGTCCCAAGTCTCTCAATATCTCCTCTTTTGAATCCTGAATCCTGGAGCAACATGAAATGAAGCCACCCTCCAGTCCACCATCTTGGAAACCCCCTGCATTCCTCTTATTACTAAAGATGGTGAACATTTTTTCATATGTTTGTTGATTGCTTGTAGATGTTCTGTGAAGCATCTGTTCATATCCTTAGCTCATTTGTTGATTGGATTATTTGTATTCTTGGTGTAGAGTTTTTTGAGTTCTTTATGCAAATGGAGTTGTCTTCCTCATTTCCCTTTCAGTTGTTTCGTCGCTTGCATATAAAAATGCTTTAGATTTATGTGTGTTGATTCTATAGCCTGCTATTTTGCTGAATTCATTGATGATGTCTAGAAGTTTCTGGAGGAGATTTTTGGATCCTCTAAATATAGAATCATGTCATCAGCAAATAGTGACAGCTAAAATTTCTCTTTTCCTATTCGTATCTCTTTAATTTCTTTGGTCTGCCTAATTGCTCTGGCTAGAGTTTCAAGGACAATGTTGAATAGAAGTGGTGAAAGAGGACATCCCTGTCTTGTTCCCGTTTTTAAAGGGAATGGTTTCAGTTTTTCTCCATTAAGAATGATGTTGGCCATGGGCTTAGCATAAAGAGCCTTTACAATGTTCAGGTATGTTCCTACTATCCCTATTTTTTCTAGTGTTTTCAGCATGAAGGGGTGTTGTATTTTGTCAGACGCTTTTTCTGTGTCAATTGAAATAACATATGATTCTTATCCTTAAGTCTACTGACATATGGATTACGTTTATTGATTTACGGATGTTAAACCATCCTTGCATTCCAGGGATGAACCCCACTTGATCGTGGTGCATGATTTTCTTAATATGTTTTTGGATACAGTTTGCTAATATTTTGTTAAGGATTTTTGCATGTATATTCATCAAGGATATTGGTCTAAAATTTTCTTTCCTTGATGTGTCTTTGCCTGGTTTGGGTATGAGGGTGATATTAGTTTCATAGAATGAGTTTGGTAGGGTACCCTCCTTTTCTATTTCCTGGAATACTTTGAGAAGTATTGGAATGAATTCTTCTTTGAAGGTCTTGTAGAACTTGGCTGAGAATTCGTCTGGTCCTGGGCTTTACTTGGATGGTAGATTATTAATGGCTTCTTCTATTTCATTGCTTGATATTGATCTGTTTAAATTGTGTATGTCCTCCTGCTTCAGTTTGGGACTAGCGTATGTCTCTAGAAATTTGTCAATGTCTTCGGTAGTTTCTATTTTGTTGGAATACAGATTTTCAAAGTAGCTTCTCATTATGTTCTGTATCTCAGTGGTGTCTGTCTTGATATTTCCTTATTCATCACGAATTTTAGTAATTTGAGTTTTCTCTCTCCTTCTCTTTGTTAGTGTGGCTAAGGGTTTATCTATTTTGTTGACTTTCTCAAAGAACCAATTTCTTGTTTTGTCAATTTTTTCAATAGTTTCTTTTGTTTCAATTTCATTGATTTCAGCTCTGATTTTAATTATTTCCTGTCTTCTACTACTTTTGCTGTTATTCTGTTCTTCTTTCTCTAGGGCTTTGAGCTGTAATGTTAGGTCATTTAGTTGTTGACTTTTCATCTTTTCTGGAATGTGCTCCATGCAATGAATTTTCCTCTGAGTACCGCTTTCATAGTGTCCCAGAGATTTTGATGTGTTGTATCATCATTCTCATTGACCTCTAAGAATTTTTTTTATCTCTTCCCTGATGTTTTTTGTTATCCATGTTTCATTCAATAGCATATTATTTAGTCTCCAGCTGTTGAAGTAATTTCCGTTTTTTTTTTTTTAATTTTGTCACTGATTTCTATTCTCAGTCCATTATGATCTGATAGAACACAAGGCACTATCTCTATTTTTTTTGCATTTCCTAAGGGCTGCTTTGTGGCATAACATATGGTCTATTTACAAGAAGGTTCCATGTGCTGCTGAGAAGAAAGTGAATCTGCTCGTTGATGGATGGAATATTCTATATATGTCTATTAAGTCTAGGTTATTGATTGTGTTATTGAGTTCTATGTTTTCTTTGGTTGGTTTCTGTTTGGAAGATCTATCCAGTGGTGACAGCAGTGCATTAAAGTCACCCAGAATTACTGTGTTGTGGTCTATGTGATTCCTGAAATTGAGAAAGGTTTGTTTGATGTTCAGGGATGCACAATTGTTTGGGGCATAAATATTTACTATTGTTATGTCTTCCTGATTTATGGTTCTCTTAAGCAGTATGAAATGTCTTTCTTTATCCCTTCTAACTTTGGCTTCAAGTCCACTTTATCTGATGTAAGAATGGAAACCCCAGCTTTTTTACTGAGTCCATGTGCGTGGTAGCTTTTTCCCATCCTTTCACCTTTAGTCTGTGGATGTCTTTTTCTATGAGATGAGTCTCTTGCAGGCAGCATATTGTTGGGTCTTTCTTTTTAATCTATTCTGCCAGTCTATGTCTTTTGATTGATGAGTTTAGGGTTATTATTGAGATATGATTTGTATTCCAAGTCATTTGGCTTATTTTTGGTTTTTAAGTTGGTTTGGTTTCTCCTTTGAGTGCTTTTTCTCTAAGGTAGTTCCTCCCTTTGCTGACCTCCATTGTTGTTTTTCATTTCCTCCTCATGGAATATTTTGTTGAGAACATTCTGTGGTGTAGGCTTTCTATTTGTAAATTCTTTTAACTTTTGTTTATCATGCAAGGATTTTATTTCATCTTCAAATCTGAAGGTTAGTTTTGCTGGGTATAGGATTCTTGGTTGGCAACTATGTTCTTTCAGAGCTTGAAATATGTTGTTCCAGGCCCTTCTAGCTTTTATAGTCTGGGTTGAGAAGTCGGCTGCTATCTGTATTGGTCTCTCTCTATATGTATTCTGATGGTTTTCTCTCATGGCCTTCAAAATCCTATCTTTATTTTGAATGTTAGGCATTTTCATTATAATGTGCCTTGGTGTGGATCTGTTGTGATTTTGTGCATTTGGTGTTGTGTAAGCCTCTTGTATTTGATTTTCCATTTCATTCTTCAGGTTTGGGAAATTTTCTGATATTATTTCATTGAATAGGTTGTTCATTCCTTTGGTTTGTATCTCTGTGCCTTCCTCAATCCCAATAATTCTTAAATTTGGTCTTTTCGTGATGTCCCATAGTTCTTGGAACATCATTCTCTTCATGATTTCTTACCATCTTCTCTGTTTGAGCAACTTTATTTTCAAGATTAAATATTTTGTCTTCATTGTCTGAGGTTCTGTCTTCCAAGTGGTCTGGTTTTTTGGTGATGCTTTCCATTGAGTTTTTCATGTGGTTTATTGTTTCCTTCATTTCAAGGATTTCCATTTGGTTTTTTTGAGAATCTCTGTCTCTTTGTTGAAATGATCTTTTGCTTCCTGCAGTTGCTCTTTCAGCTTATTGGTATTATCATTCATTGCCTGCATTTGCTCTCTTATCTTATCCTTTGCTTCACAAATCACCTTAATCATGTATAATCTGAAGTCCTTTTCTGACATTTCTTCTAACATTCTGTCATTGGATTCTATTAATATAGAATCTAGATTTGTTTGGATCATTTTCTTCCCTTGTTTTTTCGTGTTGTTCATGTATCTTCCCCTCTAGCAGTGCAGATCTGGGGTATTGCAGATTTCCCCCTATAGGTTTATAGTGGCCCTATAGTTTTCCAAAACCCTTTCTTTATGGGGAGATCAATATTAGCAGTGCCCAATTCAGACACTATGCAATCCTAGACCAAATAGCCCCTTTGAGGACAACAACAAAATTATCATAATAAACAGAATGAGTTCAAATATTATCTTCAATAAAACAAACGATTTGCAATAAGGTCTGCAGTTTCAAATGGAGGACAACGAGGATGCAAAGGGATGTAGAATGTGGTTGTTAATGGGGTAAGAAACGTTAAATGGATGTAGAAAGCTGTTAAAGGGATGGAGAACGTGACACTTAATGGGGGGTGGGAGTGGGACAAGAATGGAGGAAGGAGGGACTGTATAGAGGGAAAAGAGACGTGGGTGGGGTGGGGGGGGAAGGAAAAAATAATGGAATGAATCAAACATCATTACTCTATGTAAATTTATGAATATGCAAATGGTATGCTGTTACTCCATGTACAAACAGAAACAACATGTATCCCATTTGTTTACAATAAAAATAAATAAAAAAAATAAAAAAAATAAAATAAAATATGCATTTAAGGCTCTGAAATCCCCTGCAAGCACTACATTTGTTGTATCCTCCATGTTTTGATATGTAGTATTTTTAATATAATTCAAAATAATTTTACAATGGGTAAAAAATTTAAGAACAAGATATTGCATAATTGCCAACTACCACAATACAGATTACTTATTAATTACAAAGTGAAAAAAAAAAAAAAAACGAATATACAGAAGTTCTAGATAATAGAAAGGGTGAGCATGTAATCAAAAGAAATTGGATGTTAACATGCAAAAAAGGGAGAAAGAGACTTCGAGGGAACAGGTAAACAAAAGGAAAAGAAAGCAAGAAAAGTAAAGAAATAAAAACTTAATTTTTTTCAATAAGGAGAAAAAAGAAAATCTGCAGTATAACAGTCATATAGTAATGAAACCTCCCAGAGTTCAGTATCCTGATATATGAGAGGTACCTGACAATGAGCTTCAAGCCTCTAGCAGACATCTCAGGATGGGTTTTGCCCCACCTAAAGATCGGAGCTATGGCTTCCAGGATTAGCCAAGATGGCCACTCTGGCTTCGAAACATGTTGGCAAATGGGGAGCTGCAGCTCAGGGTGTGGCTGTGGTCAGCAGGAGGTCCTGGAGGCAGGATGTGGTTGGTCAGGTAGGGGCCCTGGAGGTCGGGTGTGTTTGGTGTGTTTGTAGTATCCTGGAGGCCGTGTGTAATCAGTCAGTCGGGGTCCCGGTGATAGGGCGCAGTCAGTTGGTCTGGGGGTCCTGGTGGCAGGGAGCAGTCAGTTGATGTGAGGGCCCCAAAGGCAGGGAGTGATTGGTCAGGCTGAGGGATCCTGGAGATGGGGCTCAGTCAGTCCGGCCAGGGATCCTATGGGGCCTGGCTATTGTGTCAAAATGGTGGTAGCCATGTGTAATCAAACTGGCAGTTACTGTAACAGTGAATTTCCAGGCAACAGCAGGCAGCTGGTGCTCCACTGGCAGTGGGGCGATCAGTTTGCTGACTGTTGTCAGACAATCGGGAGGTGAATCTCGTGTATTGGGTGATGGATAGGTGTAAGGCAGGCGATGGACAGGCGAGAGGCAGGCAAATGGCGGATGATGAAGACTTTTCTTAAGTAAGTATTCTCCTGTCCAAGTTATCCTATATTTGAGAATGTTTTACTCCACAATTTTGTCTAAAGTGAGATCTATTTTGTGTATGCATTTGTTTAATCATTTAAAAATTTTCTATTAGACTGTGGAATCAATAAAGTAAACCCTTACCTGTTCTACTATTGTAGTGTAAATCAGGCATTTTCTCAACACATAATAAATGCTTTCTCAGAAATATTTGTTACCAGGGGTGCAGGTTTGGAAAAAAGCTATGTTTGAGAAAACAAGTATTTAACTTAGCAAAATAAATCCAACATCTTTTCTTTAGTGTATATACAATTTTCCAGATAGCAAAATACAGAAACCACCTGCTATTGCCAGATATTGTGGCAAGCACTGGAAGATATTTCTACTTTTCAGAAAACAAAAAACAAAACTCTAGACTTAAACAGATCAATCAGATCAATGTAATTGACATATTATTGAAAATGAATTTTTAAAAAGCAGAGGAAATGTCTACATCAATAACTTCATTTATATTAACAGAAATTTTATTTATATTAACAAAACCAAAAAATTTGTTTTTTTTTTCAGATTATATTTTCCTTTTTTTTTTTATTTTTTTTTTTTTTGCCTTTCAATGAAAGTTCATGCTTTCAGATTTGAACTTTTATCATGTTAATCAATCTTTTAGTTCTGGGTTCACATTATGCATTTCTATTATTTTTCTTCGTGTAGGATATAAATTGCATTTTTGAAATTTCTTTGTCCCAGTGCTCTGTCATTACTGTGAAAATGAGCTAAAGTATATCTAACTGGCATGCATTACCTATATATGTGGTCTGTGTCTCTGAACTGGATTTTTCTCCTTTGCTATCATTTGCCTTTAGACATAGATGAAATATATCCTGAAATGTTTATTTTTGGAACCTAGGCTGTACTTCATAAATGTATTTAGCTATTTGGAGTGGTTAGTGGAGGATCAGAATGATTATTGCCACTTAAAGTCTTAGACTCAATCTTCAAGACAGATTTCTGTATTTCTACTGTTTTCCTTTATTGCAGAGACTCCTAACTTAGCAAAAATGAAAACCACCCAATTAACTTTTAATTAGTACACTCTTTTATCATAATTGGCTTCCTAAAATGAAAAGAAACTCTTAAAATAAACACATGCTTTTCCCAATATCCAAACCTATGGAATAAAATGAAATACATATTTCTTCAGTCTTAAGAATTTTAATATATGAACCCCAAAATTTCCTTATTGGATCTTTTTGCTATTATGAAGATTTGATACATAATAATTATTAACAACATGTTATTCACATTGTTGCAACACTTCCTTGTTTTTTGTTGTAGGTTACTCTGAGGTCATTACATGGCTTGGATCAAGGACCCAGGGATGAAAAAGATAGAGTCTAAATGTGATATGTGCCTACTGAAATGATTGCTTCCATTTAAAAATAGTTATTTAATTTCATTATGTTTCATTATATCTTTCAAAAATTTTAATTATTATGGATAAAAATGAATGTATTTAAATCAAGATTATTATTACTTTCAGAAGAAAAACATGCAATTCAAATTCCACGCATAATAGGACAATACAATATGTAGTAAACATTTGCATAATTGACTCAGAATTTTAATAAAGAAAGAATATGGGTTTTTATACCATCCTTCCTATCAGGCATAAAACAGATACATGAAGCACTATTGTGCTTTCCACGGATAATTAAATATAAGTATATTTAATAAACAGAGTAATTGCTGAGTATATGTTAATATTCTATTATGAAAGATGTAAATATGGAGATATTGATATAAATTTATTAATTTACTATAGCTATTTAGATAAGCAATTTTTAATACCTTAAGTTAATACATGTATTATGCATTGTCCCTTATAAGCTTTACACACCAAACTTAGTTATGTGGATACAATTTTGAAATAAAAATTCAGTAGTTAATGATTTAACTTTAACCTTAAGTGAGTTGTGATAATTTATTTGCATCATATGGTATTAAGTATGCCAAAAATTACAATTAAAATGTTCTACAAGATAATGAAAAAACTCAGAATAGTAAACTAACCTTTAGGTTTTCAAATAAAATTGTGGTTAAAATTTGTGTATTGCTTTAAAAATATTGTGCTTAATAAACTGCATAATCATTTACCAGTCATGACAAATGCAGCCTAAAAGATTTATTACATAATATTATTATATGCATTTAATTAAGGTTTTACTTGCCTCATGAGTGTGTATGTGTATTAATTTCCTACAACCCAATATAGACAGACTAGTAGAGAAGGGCAAAACTTAGGATACCAAGGAAGAGTGTCTTCATGACAATAAGAATAAAAACAAGTTTTAATAATATTAGTCTTTAAGATATCAAAATGAAAATACCACTATGCACATATCAAAATGGCTAAAATTACAAGGGCAAAAAAACTTCAAATGTTACTGTCTATGGAGCAAATGAACTCTCATATCCTGCTTTCAAAAACAGATAGCTACTTGGGGAACTGTATTTGTTGAAGCAGAAAAAATGTATTTCCTATACTCTCAGCCAAGTGCATACAAGTGTTCCTAACAGACTAGTTTCTGATAATCCATATCATCACTATTCTTAAGACTCAAAGTCTAAAAGTTACTCAAATGCTGATCTATGGTAAAATGGTTCAGTAATTTGGTATATTCCCACAGGTGACTATTATGCAACAGTGAAAATGAGTGATTTATCACTGCATACAAAAATCTTACAAACAAAATGTTGAAAAAAGGGAAGTAATATATACTCTGTAATTTCATTTATAGAAGGTAAAAATGGAGGTAAATTATACCTCTAGAAGTCAAGATATTGCTTATATTCTGGGAGTATATTGAGACTAGTTAAGGGCATAACAGTGAACTTTTTAATTTTTAAAGTTTATATGAGCACTGGCTATATGAATGTGTTTATTTTCTGACATTTGCTGAGACTGTACACTTAAGATACTAGTAATCTTCTGTAAACATATTATGTTTTTATAAGAAAATTTAACACATTAAAGATGATGTTAATTTTTAAGAAATGTTCCATTTTATAAGTTGAAATAACTTGTTAAGAAAGTTCATTTAGGACAGGCACTTCACAGAAGAAATACAAATGGTCAATAAATATATAAAAAAAGGTTCAACATCTCCAGCAATTAGAGAAATGCAAACTAAAACTACACTGAGATTTCATCTCACTCCAGTCAGAATGGCAATCATCAAGAATAC
The DNA here is from genome assembly GCF_902686455.1 of Sciurus vulgaris. Taxonomy (NCBI): domain Eukaryota; kingdom Metazoa; phylum Chordata; class Mammalia; order Rodentia; family Sciuridae; genus Sciurus; species Sciurus vulgaris. The sequence continues at coordinate 28,794,869 of NC_136476.1, forward strand.
AAGTAACAAATGTTGGCAAGAATGTGGGGAAAAAGGAAACATACATTGCTGGTGGGATTACAAATTGGTGGAAAGCAGAATGGAGATTACTCAGAAAACTTGGAATGGAACTACCATTTGACCTAGTTATTCTACTCCTTGGTATATACCCAAAGGACTTAAAATTGACATACTACAGTGATGAAGCCACATCAATGTTTACAGAAGTCCAATCCACAATACGAAACCATGTAACCAACCTAGGTGCCCTTCAACAGATGAATGGATAAAAAAGTGTGGTATATATGCACAGTGGAATATCACTCGACCTGAAACTAGGTCTTTTTTTTTTTTTTTTTTGGTAAATGGATAAAACTGGAGACTATCATGCTAAGTGAAGTAAGCCAGTACCAAAAAAACCAAACGCCAATTGTTCTTTTTGATATGTAGATGCTAACACACAATAAGGGGTCAGGGGGAGAATAGAAGTTAGTTGGATTAGACAAAGGGGACAAAAGGGAGGGGAGGGGAATTGAGAATAGAAAAGACAGTAGAATGAATTGGATATAACTTTCCTATTGAATACATGATCAATGAAACTCTACATTATGTACAACCATAAGAATGGGATCCTAATTAGAATAAATTATACTCTATGTATGTATAATATGTCAAAATACACTTCACTGTTAAGTATATTTAAAAAGTGCAAATAAAAAAGAAAGTTTGTTTAGATATATTTGTAAAATATAATTTATAATTAAAAATGTGCGTTTTCAGGGTAAAATTATTACTCTTCATATCAAAATAATTCATCAAATTTTCCTCAGTTATCAGTAAAATCCTCCTGGTATGGCTAAAGAATATCCCCTTGCTTCCATATGACCATATGACACTCATTTTTAATAATATTATGTTGAATGTTTCAGAAAAATGTAACCAAAAAGTACACCTTAGATTTCTCACAGGTAGTTGTTGACTTCAGTGATTTAAAACATCTTGAAGATACATTTCAATAAAGCCTCATGCCCAAAATAAACAGTTTTAGTCCATTGCCTTTGTTTTCCCAAGGATACCATATTTCTCCAAATATAAAATATATGACACAAATGTCCATATCATCAAGATTTTATATATTGATAACAAGTTAAACCCTTATCATGTTTACTATTACGGAACAGATAAATTCTGAAAGTTGTTTTGCTAAAAATTGACTTCATTAGTTTTACAACACAACCTTACTTTTATATATATTCTTTAGTAATTAACTATTACTAAAGAATACATAAAGATTAAAATATATAATTTTATCAAATATTATTGAATGAATTCAACCACAGAAGTTAATAAATGAATGACTGGAAAACTCTTACAATTTCTTATTTTACTTCCTTATTTATACTTTCCTTTCAACTCCCTAAAGCTCAAACATCAGACCTTCATAGAGAAACCCAGTTTGAATAATTCTTGACAGATTATAAAATAAGTTTTATTTTAAATAGCTCATTGCCTCTGTTCACTGGCATCACATAATATGTACTATGAGCAACTTAATATATAAATTGTCACTCATGCCCAAAGAACTTTCTTCTGTGGTATAAAACTTTACCTTTCCATATCATGCCTTCAAATTCATTTGAGTTCCATCAGAAACTGTACCGAACACCTACTACTATAATTTAACCATAAACATTTTGATAAAGAATATTGCATAGTTTCCTCAACGTTTATGGTAAAACATCAAGCAATTTATCACAATTTCCTTGACTTTTTAAAACTGAACACTATGAAACAGGAATAACCAAAAAAAAAAAATAATAATAATATTAAAATTAGGTACATTAACTATAATCTTACCATAAGCTCACAGGTTAGGAATTCAAAGATAAAGTTCGCCACCCTGAGACCTAGAAAAGTACAACCAGAAACATTCTTTATTAGTTTTGGCATTCAACTTTAATTCACACACGAAAAAAATGTTAATGATTCAATATTATGAGAAATTTTATCATATGAGTAATTAATGTACATTTAACTTGACAGTTTTGACTATAATATTTGTCTGCAACAGCATTATCAGTTACTCAGCTCACATCAAATTATTGTGATTTAAGATTAATTACTTTAATTTGGGCTCTGTAATGCAGAATGACAAACAAGCAGAAAATCTTTGTTGTCTTCTTTGCTTCCTGTGAGACTATGGGTGATGGATACATTTGCAATCACACGATATTTTGCATATATTATTTTGGAAAGTCTTCTTTGTTGCATTCATTTGACAGTGTCAAGTATACATACATACATCTGTATATACATCCACATGCAATCACATTCATGTAATACACTCAAATGTATTTATCACACTGTAATCCCATTTTCATTCTTGTTTCACTTATATTAATCATTGAGTAATGTAATATAGAATTCTCCATGAATGTATAGACTCTATATTATCATTTTAAAGATTGCATAGTACAGGGCTGTAGTTGTGGCTCAGTGGTATAGCACTTGCCTAGCATGGTGAGGCACTAGGTTAGATCCTCAGCACCACATAAAAAATAAACAAAATAAAGGTAATGTGTCCATATATAACTAAAAATATGAAAAGGAAGATTGCATGGTACTCTATAGTTTGCTATACATCCTAAAATGTCTAGGATATTTAAATAAAAACATTGTGTGACACTGGATAGTATTGTCTTTAATAATATAATCACTCACCATCATGTGTGACACTTAATAGTTTTGCATACTTTGCAAAAATTTTATTTTGATGCAGTGGTACTGGTGAATAAACATTACAAAGTTCTTAATTTGCTATCTTATACAATGAGTTTGCAAATACCGCTAACTTCTTCATGTAGGACAGAGATTAAATATTCATTTGCTTTCTTCTTCATTTGATTCTGTAGAATAGTATCTACCTATAAAGGAAGTCTTTCTAAAGACTCTACATGGTGTGATTTGAAATGCTTGTACCTCAGAAAGTAAATTGAGAAGGGGTTAGGGTTAGGGTTAGGGTTAGGGTTAGGGTTAGGGTTAGGGTTAGGGTTAGGGTTAGGGTTAGGTAAGGGGCCTTCCTTCCGACTCTCTCTTTTTTTTCCAAGAAATGAAGCCAGTGAAATTTTGGTAAAATGAAAAAAGACTGAAGGTTAGAATCAGTATTTGAGTCAAACTAAATATTGTCATTGCAGAATAAACTTCTTAGATAAACAAATTATAATTTCTAATTATTATTACTTTTATTAAAAATTTACAGTTAGGCTTTAAGCGTTTGACACCATAGTGCTGAAAAAACTATTTTTAATTTCTTTTAGCACTATCAGATGTTAGATTACTCCTGCAGGCACTGTGTTTTATATTTGTAATATTAAATTTATGCATTTAGCTGAATAATAGAATTTCAACATGAAGAGCACATAGATATTTTTGTGCTCTAATTACATCTAGAATGCTTATGTGCATGTGAAAGTGAACATTTAGATATTAATAATAAATCCAAAGGACATCTTATTTTATATTACTGACATTATTATACAATTACATAGAGGGGATACAAATTATAAGTCCTTATTCATATTTAAATTTAGGGATTTCAGAAATGATATTGAAAGCATTGGCTAGTTGGTTCTCCAAGGCTAAATTCAAATCAGAGAGGAGATTTTAGGCATATAAGAAACTCAGTGCAGAAATATTAAGCACTCCAACTTTAATTTACTGTTTTAAATGATTTGTGAAACTGGACTCAGGCAAGAATATTGTGTATTAGAATATGCTTAAAGAGGAAAGAGTCAATTTTAGGAATAACATTCCTGAACAGCTATTTTTAGAGAGGAAACTCATGATGAAGGACCAGCAATTAAACTGTCAGTGACATTGCACTGGGTTAGAGTTTTATCCTTGATGTATTTCATGAAGTTTTATTTCACATAAGATTCTAGCTAAATGAATTATACAAGACATACTTCCCTAGTATAAAATAGTTCTTTGGAGGCACAGTCATTCAGAAAGCACTTAAGGTTAAGTCAAATAAGCAAACCTCAAAAGACATTGTTGGTATTTTTATCATTGTAATAACCTAAACCTATCTCATTAAAGAAGAAGTCCTTCAAAGTTATGTTTATATGACAGTTAATTGTTACATAAATTTTGAAAAGTTGTATCTGGGTTAGTATTTCTGTAGGTAAACTAATGCCATTAGTGAATACATCCAATACATTTATTGGATCTATGATTCAACATTTGGGAAAAAATTCATGAATTGACTTGTCAGATGGAGATTTCTTTGATGTTAAAAAGGAGTACTGGAGATGGCAAAATGGCAGATAAAAGGAAGGGTGCGTGTCCCACCAGCTCCCCAACTCTGGACTTAAAAAGAGAAATGATGGTTTTTTAGCAAGGTGGTAACTAAGGGAGCTAACTGAAGCTTAATACTGAACTGTAAAAAGAAAAAAAACAAAAAAAACAAAAAAAAAACAAAAATGAACTAAAGAGTCACAGAAGTCAGGAATGTGAACCTAAGAAATAATACATTAGAGAAGTGTCAGCTTGGGTGCCAGCTTGGCTGCCAGTGGCAGTAGCAAAGGGAAGGTTAGCACAAACAGACAAAGGAGATGACATGGCTGGCAGAGAAGGAAATTGGAAAATAAAGAAGAATTGACTGGGGGTAACCTGAGGATTAGAGTGGAAGGCTGATTTTAATATACACAGCAAAGGTAGGGAAAGCAAATCAGTGAAAGCAAATCCAAAAATAGCTCCCATGGGAGTAGAAGCATTTGGGCACAGAAAATGGCTGCCAGGCTCCTGAAGAAAGCTCCCCACTGCCAAGGAAAGCACAGGCTCACCCTTCTAGACAAAGTAGCCTCCTGCTGAATCCCAGTTGAAAGAGAAAACATAGGCTCTGGCTTCTGGAGAAGGTAGCCATCCACTGCATTTTGGCAGCCAGAAAAAAGTATACTCCTGCTACCAAAGTGGCTGCCTGCCATATTCCTACAGTTCTTTCAGGTCAGGGAAAGCAAATACTTGTGTGGCTCCTGCTGTACTCCCATTGCCTACAGAAATTCCTCACCAGGAGACAAGATCAGGAACCCCTGAAGCTGACCAAAAATTCTCAGAAGGCAACTGAAGCAGAGAGGCCAAAGTAGGCACAAAGAAAAATTTGCCCATCATTCAGAATCTGGATCCCAAGGGAGAAGTCTCCCACCACCGTTGCTGGTGCTACAGCAACCACACAGAAGCGTCAGTACTCTGGGGCAGAGTTCCCAGGATTCATATTCATAGCAGCAAAGGTGAAAACACAGGGACAAGTCAGGTAGTCAGCAGAGACAATAAATGATCAGGTCAGAAAGATGGGGACTAATTATCAAAGGAAAAGCAATAGAATGCTAAAACTCTAGAGCACTGCCCCTCTCTTAACCAGTTACAACTCCAGGGAATTGCTCCTCCCAACACAAGCTAATGAATACCCCCTGAGCAGCTCTTTCCCTGCCTTTTGGGCAGGTATGGAGGATAATGAGAAGCACCCCTGGGCAACTCTATGCCTGCCTTTTGGCCACTTAATGGGAAGAGGTGGGGGAGGAAAGGAAACCTGAGATCTATAAAGGGGCAAGACACCCCTCCAACACAGACACCAGTTCTGGGTTCCCTTCTTTCAGGAGAAATCTACTATTTCTGTTCTGTCCCTTAAATAAAACTTGTTTTCCATGCTTGCCTCTGCATTTCTCAGATGTTTAATATTCAATACCAGGGAAATGAGGATCTGATCTTGATTTCCAAGACGGGTATCAGTGAAACCTGTAGAGGTTTTGTCCTTAATACCCTAAAAGTAGATTTTACCAGAGACCCTAGAGATCAAGACATCCTGCAGAAACTAGCACCCCCCCCCCCCAATAGAGTGTGCAGACCAACCCTCAAACACCCACCCACAGAGTTCCAAAGTTCCATCTAAACTAAAACCAAATTACTGGAATCTCTAATCTAGAACTCTGCAATACCCACATCATAGAAAGGCACAATTTATCAGCATCCAAATTGTGCTACCCCACCATATACTGCTGTAGCTCGGGGACAAAGGCAATCAGTGCAGGTAATGAATGATTGGGCCAGAAAGATGGAGGCTGATTCAGGAGGAAATCAAATGTTAATACCTTCAGGACACTTCTCCCTCCTCTACCTGTTGCTGAGGATACCTGGCTCCAGGGAATTATTCCTCCTTGCTGGGAGTTGTAGGATTTGTTAAGGAAGTACCATCCATCCGGGTGGCTCTTTTTCTGCCTGTTTGGGCAGATGTGGAGAGGCACCCCTGAAAAGTTTCTTTCCCAAGTACTAGTCACTAAGATAAGGGGAGGAGAGGGCATGAGAACAAAGAAAATCTAAAAAGTATAAAAGGGGCAGGACACCCCCCTTCCTCGGACACCCAGCTTTGGGGCCCCTTCTCTATAGAGAAGTCTATCTCTGCTCTATCCTTTTAATAAAACTTTCTTTCTATGCTTGCTTGGGAATTTCTCAAGTGTTCAGTTTTCAATATCTGGGGAAATGGAACTCAGCCCTGACCGATTCTCATCATGGGTAGCTGTGGAAGCTGAGATCCTGGAAGCTGACAACTATTACAACCAGCTTTGCCTCCTAGCCACATAGGCTGGCAACTAAGAGAAGAACGCAGAGGAATTAGGCCATAACAATTTCTTTCTTCAACCCAAGTGTTCCAAAGTCAAATACAAGTACAAGAGAATGAAAAACCATCTCCAACAATAGATTTGACAACCCTGGTGTTAATAAGCCATTTATTCTTCAGCAAGATTTTACATTAAATTTTATTTTCCTTTCCTCATTACTTATTGTTTTTCTTTTCTTCATACTCTCAATTTAATTCTTTATTTTATTCTTCTATTCTTTTTTCTTCTTTTTTTTTAAATTTTAACACTTAAAAAATTTTAAACACAATTTGCTGGTATAGTATTAATTTTTATTTTTTCCATAATGTATGATTTTGTGTGAATATATGTGGGTGTGTTTGTGAGGATGCACTTGCTATGCAGAGGTTCAATATATATACATATTCATGTAAGTATATCTTCACATTAATTACTTCCTTCTGTACTTATTATTTAGCTATGATCTCTCTCTTAGGTGGGGCTTAATTATATGTGGGTTTGAGTTATTTTGATCTTATGGTTGGTGGTTTGTCCATACCTTGGTTCTCATTTCTCTTATTTCCCCTTCATCACTTTCTTTCCACAATAACAACCAATTTTTCCTATCCCCAGGTCCACTCTTCCTTTATTTTATTACTTTCTGTAAATCTTTTATTTCTTCTTATTTACAGCCAACATCTGCTACTTACCACCTGCCTCTCCTTTGATCACTTTTTAAAAATATTTCAAAGATTCTCTCACCTTCACACCCTGTTTTTTCTTTGCTTAAGAAAGTATGCCACTAAATAATAGAATTACATAGTTTATGTCATTCATACCTCATTCTTGTTGTTGTGATTATTACTACAGTGGATAACATGGAAACCTGATGTTGAATGCCTTATCTAGTGCAGTTTTGTAGTGCAAATACTAATATTAAATGCTGACCTCACACCTCACCTTTACTATAAAGGGGCAACTAGTGTTACAGATGTCAAAGTAGACACTGGATATTTATCTCAAAACTGAACATCTGCCACTGATATTAGTACTACTCTGGGCTTCCCCCTCCAAGAGGGGATAGAAAGTGACTGGAGAGCTTGCTGGTGAGAAGCACAATTCATCCAAGCAACAATAAGTTTCACCCCACACTATGATCTAACCCCATGAGTCTAAACTTTACTTCAACTCAAAGAAGTAGAGAAATAAAAATTTCAAATGCAAAACCAGGCCCCGTGGAGGAATCACCAGAATGGAACTCGGGCCCCACCCCTTGACATCTACTCATGTAACCAAAACAGAGACAAATCCTAGAATGTGTGTAGAAATAACTACACACATAAGAAGACACATATATAAAAGGAAGTTGACTCCATCTCAATGGATGCACAAATCCAGGACTTCTGATAACACGAGGAAACAGGCAAAAAAAATCTTCTCCCCAAATTCACAATCTTCTAACAAAGGATCTCAAGGGTATGAAAGAAGACAAAATTCTGGAGAAAGATTATTTTTAAAAAATCTGATTATTAAAAGGTTCAGTGAACTAAAAGATCTAATAAATAAATTAAGAGATCAACATGGAAGATGAAAGACTATTTTAATAAGAAATAGAAATATTGAAAAACCAATGAGAAATCCTGGAAATGAAAGACATAATTATTCAAATTAAAAATTCACTTGGAAGCTTCACCAGCAGATTAGATTGCATAGAAAATAGAACTTTAGGGCCTGAAGATAGAACCTCAAACCTTGAAGATAGGATAAATGAATGTGAGTACGGAGAATAGAACAAATGGGAAAAAATAGAACATGATCAGAACATATAGGAATTCTGGGAAACCATCAAGAGACCAAAATTAAGAATCATTAGGATAGAGGAGAACATGGAAATATAAGCTAAAGGCATTAAAAATGTTTTCAATAAGTTACAGAAAGCTTTTCCCATATCAAAGAGGAGATAGACATACACATAAAGAAGGTTTACAGGACATGCAATAGACCTGATCAGAAGAGAACCTTTCCAAGACACATAATAACCAAAATGCCTAACATAGAAAATAAGGAAAGAATATTAAAAACTACAAGATAGAAATATCAGGTCACATTTAGAGCAAACCAATAGGCTCACTTTTGACTTCTCAACTCAAGCACTAAAAGCAAGGAGAGCCTGGAATGAGATGTTTCAAACCCTGAAAGAAAACAATTCCCAACCAAGTCATCAAAGCTTTTTCATATTCAATGAAGAAATAAAATACTACCCTTGACAAAGATAAACTAAAAGAATTCATGACAATCAAGTCAGCACTACCAAGAATTCTCAAAGATAAACTGCACACAGAGAAACCCAAAAACAAATCTCCAAACTCCCAGATGCATATAAATAGAATACTAATTACCTAAGTGAGAATCAATATAGAATTAAACAGAACAAAAAAATCATAATGGCACTAAACCACTAACATATATCCATAACACTAGATATATATATGGTCTCAGTTCCTTAATTAAAAGACATATATTATCAGAGTGGATCAAAACATAAGATCGAACTATATTCTGTCTTCACGAGACTGATCTCACAGGCAAAGACACTGGCAGCCCGAAGGTAAGAGAATGAAAAAAAAAATATTCCATGAAAATGGAGTTCATAAACAAACCAGAATCACTATTCTCATATCTTAAAAAGCTGATTTCCAAGTAAAAATCAATCAAAACAAAGAAGGCCAATACATCCTGATAAAGAAGATATAAGTTCCCAACAAGAAGATAGAACAAAAGAAAATATATATGCCTTAAATGTCAGCATGCTCAATTACTTAAAAAAAAAAAAAATCTCTACAGTAAATCCCAGATAGATACCAATAAAGTAACACTGGGTGACTTTAAAACATCCCTATTACCAATAGATGGCTCATCAATGCATAAAATCAATAAAATATATCCAACCCAATAGTACTATAAGTCAAATTAACATAATATACATCTACAGATTATTTCAAACCAAAATGACTGAATTACCTTCTTCTCAGCAACTTATGACCTTTTCCAAAACAGACCATATTCTAGGTCACAATGTTAGTCTTAGCAAATTAAAAAAAAACAAAAAAAACCGTAATCCCTGGATTGGATCATAATGGAATGAAACTAGATATCAATATTAAGAAAAATAAAAATCACATAAACACATGGGGGTTAAACAATACTCTTTTAAATAAAAAATGGATCAAGAGTAAATGAGAGAAGAAATTAATGAATTCTTAGAAATAAATGAACAAAGATATAATATATCAATATCTCTGGGACATATTAAAACAGAACTAAGAGGAAAATGTATTGCATTGAGTGCCTGCATCAAAAACAGGGAGTTCCCAAATAAATAAGCCTGTGCCCACCACCAGGCTCTATAAAAATATCAATCTAACTTCAAACTCAGTAGAACAGGGGAAATAATAAATATCAGAGCTAAAAATAATAAAACTGAAAATGAAAAAATACACAGGATCAATGCAACAAAGAATTGGTTCATCAAGCAGATAAATAAGAGTGATAAACCCCTAACCAAACTAACCGAGAAAGCAATAGAGAGAGAGTAGAGGGAGAGGGAGGGAGGGAGGGAGAGAGATGGAGAGAGAAAGAGAGAGGGAGAGAGGGGGAGAGAGAGAGAGAGAGGGGAGGACACAAATCAGCAAAATTAATGATAAAAAGGAGATATCACCACAGACACTTCTGAAATCCAGAGGATCATTGGAAACTATTTTGAAAATGTATACTCCAAGAAACTTCAAAATCTGTAAGACACTGACAAATTTCTAGATACATATGACCTGCCCAATTTGAACTAGGAAACTATAGAAAACCTAACACAGACCAATATCAAGTAATGAAATTACTACAGCAATTAAAAGCCTACCAACAAAGAAAAGCCCAGGACCAGAGAGATTCTCTGCTGAGTTCTACCATACCTTTACAGAAAAATTAACACCAGTCTTTCTCAAATTAGTCCATGAAATTGAAAGTGAAGGAACATTCCTAAATGCATTCTATGAAGCCAGTATATCTCTGATACCAAAACGAGATAAGGACACATCTTGGACAGAAAACTACAAGCCAATCTCCCTGATAAACTTAGAGGCAAAAATCCTTACTAAACTATTAGCAAACCACATTCAAAAACATGAAGATAATAAACCATGACCATGTGGGATTCAACACAGGCTTGCAAGTTTGGTTCAACATATGCAAGTCAATAAATGCAATTTGCCACATAAGCAGAATAAGAACAAGAACCATATGATCAACTCAATAGACAAAGAAAAGGCCTTTGACAAAATATAGCAACCATTCCTGTTAAAATTGCTGGAGAAAATAGGGATAGAAGAAAATAACCTTAACATTATAAAGATTATGTATGACAAACCCAAAGTCAGCATTATACTAAATGGAAAAAAACTGCAAGTTTTTTTCTCTAAAATCAGGAACGAGAAAAGAATGTCTACTCTAACCACTTCTATTCTATGTAGTTTTTGATACTCGAGTCAGAGCAATTCAGCAAGAGGAGGAAATAAAAGATACAAACAGGGAAAAGAAAAAGTCAAATTACCACTGTCTGCTGATGACATGATACCATATCTAGAAGACCACAAAAAAATTCCACCAGAAGACTCCTAGAGCTGATAAATGAATTTAGCAAAGTAGCAGGATACAAGATCAACACTCACAAATCAATAGTTTTTTCAGTACTTCAAGAGCAATTCAGTTGAGAAAGAAATAAAAAAAAAAAAAAAACCATCCTTTTCACAATACCCTCAAAAGCAAACAAACCTGGGGATTATAATTTACAGGCAAATGGATGAAATTGGAGAATATCATGCTAAGTGAGATAAGCCAATCTCAAAAAACCAAACGACTAATAATAATAATAATAATAAGCTAATAAGTGGATGATGACACATAATGGGGGGTGGGAGAGGTTAGTGTTAGAGTTAGAGTTAGGGTTAGGGAGGGGGGCAAGAATGGAGGAAGGAAGGACTGTATAGAGGGAAAAGAGGGGTGGGAGGGGTGGGGAAAGGGATAAAATAACAGAATGAATCAAACAACATTACTCTATGTAAATTTATGGTTACACAAATGGTATGCCTTTACGCCATGTAGAAACTGAGAAACAACATGTATCCCATTTGTTTACAATAAAAAAAAAACAAAAAAGATCTAACCAAGGTAGTGAAACATCTCTACAATGAAAATTATGGAATACTGAAGAAAGAAATGTAAGAAGACATCAGAAGATGATGGAAAAACCTCCCATGTTCTTGGATAGGCAGAATCAATATTTTTAAAATGGACATACCATCAAAAACAATATACAGAATGAAAGCAATACCCATCAAAATACCAATGACATTCTTCATAGACCTGGAAAAAAAAAGTCCTTAAATTAATTTGGAAGAATAAGAGACCCAGAATGGCCAAAGCAATTCTGAATAAGAAAGGCGATGCAGGATGCATTGCAATGTCTGATCTCAAATTTGTACTACTAAGATAGAGTAGCAAAAACAGGATGGTACTGGCATCAATATAGACATGAGGACAAATGGAATAGAAGACACAGAAACAAACTCACATACTTACAGTCATCTGATACTTGTCAAAGGTGTCAAATTTACATGTTAGAGAAAAGACGCCCTTTATAACAAATGGTGTCAAGAAAACGCACTATATACATGTACAAAAAATGAATTTGTATCCCTATCACCCTGCATAAAAGTCAAGTTAAAATGGATCAAAGACTTAGACTTAGGAATTAGACCAGAAACCTTGTAACTACTAGAAAAAACATAGGGTCAGCACTCCATCAGAGAGGTGCAAGCACTGACTTCTACAGCAAGACTCCTGAAGATCAAGAAATAAAGCCTAGAATCAATAAGTAGGATACCATCACATTTAAAAGCTACTGCACAGCAAAGGAAGTGATTAAGAGAGTAAAGAGAGAGCCTATGGAATGGGAAAATATATTTGCCAGATATTTCTCTGACAGGGGATTAATATCTAGAATATATAAAAACTCAAAAATTAATGCTAAAAGACCCCCAAATAACCCGATCAATAAATGGGCAAAAGAACTAAACAGAAATATCTAGAAACACAAATAGCCAACAAACATGAAAAGAAAAAGTGTTCAACATCTTTAGCAATCTGGCAAATGGGAATTATAACTACAATAAGATTTCATCTCATTCCAATCAAAACGGCAATTATCAAGACTAAAACTAAAATAATAATAGGTACTAAAGGATACCAGGGAAAAGGTGCACTTACACATTGTTGGTAGGGTTGCAAATTAGTACCACCACTTTGGAAAGCAGTGTGCAGATTCCTCAAAATACTAGTTATGGAGATACTGTATGACCCAACTATCCCAGTCCCTTGTATTTATCTAAAATAATTAAAATTGGCATACTGTAGCAATACATCCACTACAATATCACAATAGTCAGACTATAGAATCAATCCAGATGCCCATCAATAGACGAATGTGTCAAGAAAATGTGATATATATATATATATATATATACATACACACACACAGTGGAGTTTTGCTCAGCCATAAAGAAGAATAACATTATGGCATTTGCTGGTAAATGAATAGAAATGTTAAAAATCATGCTTAGTGAAATAAGCCAGACACAGACAATCAATAATCCAATGTTTTCTCATATGTCGAAGCTAAAGGAAAATAAGGGAAAGGAAACTGTGGGGCACTGGATAGGAAATCATAAAAATATAGGGAAGATCAGTGGAGTAGGAAAATTGGAGAGAAGAAGGAAATGGGAAAGAAATATAGAATGAATCTAACACAATCATGTTATATACATATATAAAATACCAAAGAGAATTTCACATTTATGTATATGTAGAAGTACCCATCAAAAACAAACAAATAATGGAGTAAAAGAAAGATCAGCAGAGAAAAGGAGAGAGGAAGGGGAGGGAGCAAGAAAGGCAGAAGGAGGGGAATAGGGATTGAAATCAAATTCCTTGTATGTATAATTTTGTCAAAAGTATATAATTTTAATGCTCTAATTAAAAAAGTAATAAAGACATGATATGACACCTGACCCCAGAAGGAGACTGTGTACATCTTCCTTTTTCAGTTTGGCTGAGAGTTAATTTTTGTGTGTAGGAAAGAGGAAGCTGAATATTCAAATAACTTGGAAATCTAAAAATTATGAGTTCATCCTAATGATACTTTAAAATAACTATAAATATTTTAATGTAATTGTTAATAGTTTGAAAGGAAATTTGTGGAGTTAGGAAAATAATGTTTAATTGGCAAAATAATTAGTACTGTGATGAGATGATACTACTTTTTTTTTAGTATCATCAGTTAATGCTCACAAAAGTCTCATGTGTTAAGAGATTATTTTCCATATTACTTTTAGAAATGAGACTGAAAACTAATGGTTGCCTGAATGAACTCTAAAAAGTCTTACCACTAATGTATTTTGGAATCCAAGTTTAACATAATCTTAAACTCTGAATTTCAGTCTTATAACATGATAGGATAATATTAGCATATAACATTCTTCAAATGCATGATATTTGTCAGACACTTTCATGTATTAACTCATTTAATTCTTACACCTATAGTCCTACTTTATGTATAAATAAAACTGAGCCACAATACATAGTCACTGTATATAATTCTTGCAATTACTATTTCAATGAACCTAGGTATTTATTCTTTTCATGTTTAGGGGTCATGTATCTGTATTTATTATATGTCAAATGCGACCTTAGTTGATTGGTTCTAGGTGATAAAAAGCAATTAACATTATTGAATGCATTATGTTTGCCAAGAAATATATTAAACATTTAATTACCATAGCAATCCCAAAAGATATTTTGAATATCTATATAACACTGGCAAAAAATGAATGAAGAATTTAACAAATGCATATAGAGTGCCCAGTAGTAAGTGAAAAATCTCAGTTTTAGACATAAACTCTCTTACTCTTATTTGTAACATAGAGACTCTTTTTAATGAGAAACAGGTGTTAAAAGACTTAGGGGATTCCAATATAGTTTGCTAGAAAGAAACATAAAATTTTTAAATTCATAAAGCTGAGATAGGACTGCACACTCAATTTTAAATAAATCTGTAAGAATGATAAATTAAAAATTTTCTAGACTTATAATTCCAATATATTATGATTAATTTTAGGTGGTGAAAGCCCACCATACTTACTTCATTATTGCTAAATTAAAACTATGTATTATTTTTCAGACATGACAAATTTTTGAAGTTTTCTGTCAATAAATTTTAGGATACTTACAATTTGACAAAATATGTAAATTTTATGTAATATATGAACAATTTGACCTAGGTTATCAGAAACATTTTTCTTGAAAAAATAGATTACTTCCTATCCATTTAGGAAAAATGTAAATAATGCTTAAAAAAATATTTTGAACTCAGTTCTTTCAAGTGTCAAGCTTATCATCTTAGAAACACAGCTTTTATTATAATTGCAGGCAATGCATTTAGAAAAAAATGCAGACTGCTTCAGTGAAACTTAGCATATTCCAAATTCTCAATAAATAACTAATGAATATCTAAATGCTACCATAGAAAATAATCACTGCATAGACTGTGTGCCTTAGCTTAGTAATATACAATAATATCCAAGCCATCTTAGTGTCTTTTGATGTTTAGATAATTTCTGACAAAGCCAGAAAGCTGCAATAACAGGCAATGATGGGTGGTCTTTCAATCCATCCTATGATTAAACTATATAGATTTGATTTATAACATAATGCAGTATATAATGGCAATAACTAATTCATTTATTTAACAAATATTTATGAGCAATTATTTATAAGATATTAGTATATTAGAATGTAAGTTTGAAATGATGAATAAAACAAGTGTGGTCTGCTCTCATTGATTTTATATGCTGGTTACTTATTATTTTTATTACCCCTATTTAATGCACCTATAATCTAGTCAGTCCACCCTAGTTTGAATGGGCTAACCTAGTGATGACTTTGGCTGGAGATGCATACCTGGATGAGGTGGGTCTCTGGGACATGCCCTCAGGGATTTTATCTGTCCCTCTGGAACCGCTCTTTCTCTCCTTTCCAATTGCCAAGAGCAGAATAGTTTTCTCCACCATACCTCCCTCCAGGATGTTTTGCCTCATCTTGGAGTCATAGCAATGAAGTCAGTGAGCCATAGATTGAACCTCTGAAACTGTAAGCCAAAAATAAACTTCTTCCTTTCAGTAGCTCTTATTTGGTATTTTGGTCACAACAATGAAAGACTGACTAGCATTCTGTCTATAATCTATTCTATAGCTTCTCTTTTAGGTGTTCTAGACCCTATCTTAAGAAGCTTTAAAGAAATTCAAGTGCCTATAACACTGTGGCAGAAAATCCGACTTCGCTCCCAATGTTCATTTTTCCTTGCTTTCTATCAGAGAATCCCTGATTTTTCAGCAAGGTATGTGAGCACTTGGAGTAAGAGAGTGATCTTAAGTATCAGTGTCATGAGATTAAGTTCTGGTAAAAGCTTGTATGTGGAAGTAGAGTAGGTAATATATAGAAAGTGTCATCGAATGTAGGAAGACTGCCCATCTTTGGCCCTGCTTGTTTTTAATTCCTGGCCAGAATGCAGAATTAATTGTCTGAAATGTCAGCAGTCATTCTGTGTAATCAGAGAACTCCTCACTCTCCTGGTTCTTCCAGCAGAGTGATAAGACAGGAGGATAGAACATGCTGTGTCATCTCAGACTTGCATGGATTGTTTCAGTATGAAAGAGAAATAACTGCTAAATAAACGGAGTGTATTGGTGGATTTCAGGGAATACAGCGTTTTAGGAGTAGGAAATAACTGCTAATTGCTACAGGGTTGTTTTTTAGGTGATAAAAAATACTACACGAGAAAGTGGTACTTATACAACTATGAAAACACTAAATAAAAAGACCTGTATATTTTAAAAGGCATCAAAAATATTAACTTATGGTATGTGAATTACATTTAAATCAAACAATAGAATTATTATTAAAAGTGCCTTGTGTTGCTCTGTAGTTTATTTTGGTCTCATATAATTTAGGTACATTTCTGTGTAGCATGTTTTTTGGAGGACTTAAATTTGTCTGAATTAACTTCTTACTATGCATCAACACATCGGTAAATGTAAGGAGAAATAAAAAATAACAACAGAAAATGACAACATCTGTCTCTTACAGTCTAAAATCTACTAAGGAAAGAGGCTGTTCATAATTAAGTAACACCAAGTCAAACCACTAACCTTCCAGGACTTTTGTGAGGCTTTTATTATATAATTGAACATTACTTGAAATCTACTACATAACAAACTGTTTACTTAGAAATTTTTGAAATGTGTTGATAATAATGTGGGGAAGTACTGGGGAATGGAATCAACTACATTATGATATATCCAGGCATTAATATACCACAATGAATACATTTATGTATATAATGTACTAATTAAAATAGTTATTAATAACAGTAAAGTAGAAGAAGATATTGAGGGAAAGAAAGAAGGGGCAGGGTAAGTTATGGAAGGCAGGAAAAAAGACTGATCAAATTATGGTATGTATATGTTCAATTTTGACATGACAAGTCCCCCTGTTGTGTATAATTATAATGCACCAAAAAAGTGTTCACAAAAAGAATCATAGGCTAGAATTTCCTGTTGGTAATGGTGCCTTTGCCATCCTTGTAACTTAATATATACCTGTATTTAAATTGTGCTCGTAAATTCTAAAATATCAAAACCTCTTAATAAAGTTGTATACTCATGAAAAAGTTATAAAGTAGTGATTACAAAAATTTTTGATATCAAAGACATACCAAGAAAACCACATTAAATATAGGGGTAGGATTTTTGTCTCTCAATCCAAAATTCATATTTCCTTATTCTCAACAGCTGGACTCATGAACATCATTCTTCTGAAAAATGCATCTCCAAATTATTGAAAAATTATGTTTTTATAAAAATGTTTGATGTTTTATCGATGTAGATGGCAACAATAAACTCAAACTACAAATGGGTGTATTATACTCCAAAATCTTCTTCATGAGTGACAAATATTTTCAATTTTCTGCTACAGTAATTGATAAAACTTAAAGAAATAATAATGCTCATCAAAAAAGTTACTGTTACTTAAATGCATATATTCTTGAGAAGAAACATAGCAAATTCTAATTCTGAGAATAACACAATGATCCTTCAGTTACTGGAAACAGTCATATTGAAAAACCTGTAAGAACGTGTGAAAGTTCACAGAATTAGTTTAACCTTTATGTAAATTAATTGGTAACCATAGTAACATCCATTTTCATCTCACTTCAAGGATTACACCAGCAGAGATAAACTTAGAGACTGTCTTATGATTGCCATCATGACTTTTAGATCCTTATTCCCTCCCTATCTAAAAGGAGATAGTAGTGTTTGGATGTTACTAGTCCACTTCTAACTTACTTGCAATGGTTGGCTACATCAATAAGTCCAAGAAGACACATATTCTTCTTTTATTTCTTACCAATCATTAACTCAGAGGCAAAAGTAAGACATAAAGAGCTGTCTCTCAATGCATATCCAAATCACTTGTGATTTTGGGTAAAATTAGATTCTCAAGGATAACCTTGGACTTGTTTAGAAATGCAGACTCTCAGGAACATAGATCTGAATCTTCACTTTAATAATACAGGCAAGCTATTTAAAGCTTTCCAAACTACAGTTTCTTTATCACTAAATAAGTGGTCCTAAGGTCATGAATGTGAAGTGTCCCCCAACTTCTTTCTCACCTTAATATCTCCTCCACTCAAATTTGCTCCATCTCAATTAGATGATGTTTCATAAAATCCCCTCTGACTTCTAATCTGTCAAGGGAAAGCTGCAAGCTGCTACATTAAATCTTCTTCCACGTTTGTTTATTTGTTTGCTATGGTGCCACACAAATGTTTTGCTCATGATTCACCATTATTTCTCCATGATTACTTAGACATCATAGTCCTAATATCCACCTAAGTGAAATATTTCTGACTTCCTCTCATTTTGAACCTTCTTTTCTCATACGTTTTTAAGTAAATGAAAGTTATTCACGCAAATAACTTCAATTTTCCTATTCTTCGCTTTTAAAATACGTGTGCATCTTCATGCATTCCTCTTCTGTTACATTATTTCTAAGAAAGAATCTCTTTCCTCCTTGCATTCTTGTTTTGAAACTCTCTTGCCCGTCCTGAATTACCATGTGTACTTTGTGATTTTTTCTAATGACAACCAATTTCTCATTCTCCAGTTGATCTTTCTTTTCAGCCTGTAATTTCAAGCCTTACCTCTCCTGGAGAACTTTGTCCTTGACTGTCCTAACTCTTCAGGCTGTCTTCCATTTTCCTCTTGGGTGAGTACTCTACATTTACTTCTTATACTTTACAATATTTTTCTCACCCTAAAAACTCTAATGATACTCTTTACTGAAAATCTCCAATGATGCTAGGACGTCAAATCCCAAGTTCCCCTTAAAGTCATCAGCACCCTGGAGAATTTGTAGCTTGCAATGAATGTTAAACACTTCTTCCTTCATAAAAGTCACTTATTCTAGAGATTCCATCATTGCCTTCTTATCTGTTCTTATCTTTGTTTTGCTTTTAGATTATGATGATGCCTTCTTATTGCCTTTGCCTTGCTTTTCTCTCTTTCCCAGCATCTTTAAATGTAGACAATTTTCCTGCACATCCAAGTTCAGTGGCAGACAAAATACACAGGGACACAGCTGTGCTTGGGAGTTTTTGAACGAAGACATGAATCAGTGCATGAATATATTTTACAATCCTCTCCTCTTTCTACCTGTTCCTATTGGAACTTACCTTCAATCATTTTGTTTCAATTATCATCTTTACAAGGAATATTTTTAAATCAATATTTCTAGACCTGACTCTACTTCTCAGTTCAAATGCTACTTTCTTAACTTCTGACTTGATAGTTCTGACTACACATGCCCCAGTTGTCATGAACTCAAAGTGCCCCAAACAAAATACATCCCCCTTGATGGCAAAACCAATTTTGCTTTCTGGATTTTTTTTTTGTCATTGACACTTTGAACTCATCATTCACTCAAACAAAAAGTGTTATTACTGACTCTTCTGTTCTCACTATCTTTATCCAATCACTTATCAAGCTCAGCAATTCTACTTCTGTTGTCTTGGTGGAAATAAAGACCACGTGCATGTGAATAAACAGATGCTCTTTGTTTGTAGTTGGCTACTACAAGGCAGTCAAACATTGTCACTTGCTTGGCATAAACCCTCTGACAGGCAGGACACTAGGAAAGTGTACAGTGAAAAAGGGAAGGCTTGATGGGAGTGTTAGCATGGGGAAGCTGTAGGTGGGATAACTTGAAGCAGAGTAACTTCTGAGATTCCTTTGGGAGCATATTTGCCTTTCTCTGGTTGGTCCTGTGGGGATGTGGAAGTTAGAATAGGGAAACTGGCAGTCACTGATCTGAAAACTGCCTACAAGTCTTGACCATCCTGAGTTGACTACTGCAGAGGTTGTGGTATGATCTTCCAGGATGGGTGCTGAAGAGGTTATAGGTCAGAGTTCAACCGTCATATATGGTCTGGCTTTATCTACTGTATATTCAGACTCATATCTCACTCCCTACCACCACCTTCCGATCACAGGGCCATCCCTCAATTTAGACAGTGGTTACACTGTGTACTACTTTATTCGCTTCTTAAGAGTAGACTCTCAGATCATCCCTTACCCCAAGAGTACAGTACTAAATTCATACAGGTTCAATGAATATTAGTTAATACAGAAATCTAATTAGCATAATGGGAGTTAGTATGTGGTCATAAATACAAGGAAAATTTAAAATTTTATGGGTTGAATTTTGTGTGTCAAAGCATTGTTTTCTTTTAAATAATGAAAATATTTTTGTTGATTAATTCTATTTCTTGCAGATGTCAATTGCCCAAAATGAAATCTACACATGGTATATTAAAAACAAGTTAGTCTCAAGGCAAACATTATTTTTCATACTCCTTTGAGGTAAGACATCTTTCTTTATTCAACTACTTAAATAACATTTTAAAACTACTGTTGTGGTTTGGATATGAGGTATCTCACAAAAGATTCAGGATGCAATGTAGGAATTTTCAGTGGTCAAATGATCAGATTATGAGATCTATGACCTCAGCAGTGGATTAGTCCATTTGATGGATTAAAAATTTGAAGGGATTACTGGGTGGTCACTGTGGCAGTTGAGGTTTGGCTAGAGGAAGCATGCCACTGGGTGTGTGTTCTTGGGGACTGTGTTTTGTCATGGCTCCTTTCTCATTCTCTCTGTTTCCTGGCTGCCACAAGCTGAATAGCTTTCCTGCACACCAAACACTTCTGCCATGATGTTCTGCCTCATCTTGGAACAGTGGAGTTGGCCAACCATGGACTGAACATCTAAAATCATGAACCTAAAATAAATTTTTTCTCCTCTAAGTTGTTCTTGTCAGATACTTACAGTGACAAAATGTGCCAGATCACAGTGACAAAATGATGACTAACATTAATTGTAAAACCCATGCACATTTGCATGTTTATCACTTTTAGAAGCTACACATTGATAAGTGGAAGGCATTTCTTAGATACCATGTGGACTTTTAGTCATTTGTACATACTTCGGCTATTCTGACATATGCCTATCAAAAGTAGAGGAATAGAGAAGAGATACTCTTTAATATAATTTCTGTAATCTCTGATTCCATTGCCATTTTGAGACTGAATACATTTCTTTAGTTTCTGAATATTTGGATACAATCTTATTCCTCCTTATCAATCAGAAAGTAGTTATTGAATATCTAAAACGTGTCTAAGTTGTATGTCAGATACTGGGAGGCATAAAGCACTAGCCCTTCCATGCTAATATAAAGAAGCCACTCTTATAGCAATGTTGAATAATCCAAGATGACGAAAAGTATGTGACACCAGTATCTTTGCTATACAGAGTGGGAGAGGAGAAATTTTTTTTTTAAAAAAGACCTATCTTTAAGAATAAAATCACCATTCTAGCTGCATTATACCTGGTAATTTATTCACTTTTCAATAATACTTATAATCAATAGTAATAGAATGGTTATAATTGATAAAACCAGTAATGCTGAAAGCAAACATACATAGAAATTGTATGTGCTCTAGGATTTTTCGTACATTTGCCCATTTAATCCTCCTAACAACTCCAAGTGGCAGGTACTTCTACTTTATCTGTTTTATAAATAAATTAGCTTAGGAACAGAGCAGTTAAATAACTTGCCCAAGGGCATGAATCTCGTTAAAAGAGGAGCCTGATAATGATATAGTTTTATATGCTGTTAGAATTTTTATGAGGTAATTTAGTTGAAGTGCCACTGCAGTGACTGATTCTGTATCTGCCCAATCAACATCAGTTTACTTCATTCCAACTAAGTGTAAGTCACCACAGTCTTCTCAAACTTCAGCATACAGGCTAGAGGGCTTAGTAATACCCAGAAGTAGGAGTAATTTCCCCAGCTTTTCTGATTTAATAGGTCAGAAGTAGTACCCCCAAATCCGTATTTCTAACAAGTCCCCTAGTGATGTAAATCTGCTGACCAAGGGACTTTGTGGACTCCTGACCTGGTGTTACTAAAGAGAATTATACCTCTCCAGTGCTCTGTTTGACTGTTTGAGAATAAGTAAAGACTTGCCCAAACAGAATAAAAGATAAACAAATACAGATACTAGTGAAATTATATTGTTATATTGTGTGCATGTGCATCTATGTAACAACAAATCCCATTGTTATGTACAACTATAATTCATCAATTAAAAATGTGTACAGAGGAAAAAGAGACTAAACAATTAAAACCAAAAAAGGAGAAAAATCATCAATGAAATTTTCAAGAAAAATTCCCAGAACTGAAGAATGCAAATTTCCAAATTAAAAGGGCCCATAGGTAAATCAGAACAATGGATAAATATCAACCCAAAGCACATTTTGTGGTATTTCAGAATACTGAGGACCAGAAATGAGTTAAAAAAAAAATTACACAAACCAAATAAAAGAAGGATAAATACAGATTGGATAGCAAATTAGAAACATGTCAATGCAAGTTATTTCCATATTTAATAATCAAGCCTGCTTAAAAAGAGGCATTTCCAGTCTAGGTTTCTGAGGATCAGGACAACAAAGACTTTAGGTTAAGTGTTCTGGCAGATGTTATATTACAAACCCAGAGAAATGGTTGAAACTAGAATTTAGAAATGTGAAATTTTAAGCATGCAACCCAGTTCATTTATCTACTTTGTATTCTTGCAGAATTAAAATAACCTGCCAAGGTTAAAAAGTATGTCAAACTTTACCCACAAAGGGCCTCTTTTCTGGGCAGCAGAAGACCGAAGATACCTTCCTCTGAGATCTCTCTCTTCAACAAGAAATATCTGATCATTGGCAGTATATACAGATGTATTAAATATGTTTTATAAAGGTCAACTTTCTCCGAAACTTGAAATACGAACTTGACATGATGGGTCTACAAGTCTGGCTAAATCTTATATAGCTCTAAAATATTTAAATGCAGAACATTCTTCTGAGACTATGAACAACAGATTTTATTCACAATGTGGGCCTTCTATCCTTGCAGCTTCTGTGCCTGAAAAATCTCAGCAACCACTGAAATATTCAGAAAGAGATGCTTTATGGAAAATGATTGAGATTCTGGTATCCACTGAATAAAAAATATATTGAAGGAACAAAAACAATAACAACAAAAATATCTACTGTATTTGTTCTCTAACTCAGGTTAAGGATACTCCCAGGGCAATTTCAGGTAAATATTTATCAAATACCTATTAGGTATCAACCAAGGGTATACAAAAACATGAATTATGGGACTTTAAATTCCCTTCGTATTCTGATTCTATGAAACTATAGAAAGTGTTATTCACTGGACTTTTAGTTCTCTGTATTTTTCACTGCTTGACCACAGATAAACAAATTCATTGCTATCAGGAGAACAAAATTTGTGGATACCATTTATAGTAGGGTGGCCTGATAAGACACCCAAGGTGATACTTGCAATATGCTTCTACTAATGAAGCATTTATTGTTATGAAATTAAAATTTAGCGAGACATTTTTTCCTAAACCTGGCAACACTTAAGCTTCTTCACTAGATTCATAGCTTTGCAGTTTAATACAAAATTCCTCTGTGAGTAGCATCGGCAATATTTCTAATGGGTCAATAATTAACCAAAGTACTAGTTACCAAAATGTTCTCATCCACATCATGCTTGGAGCATCTTAAATATAAATTACATGTTTACACGTTATATATGTTTATATATGTATTTATTACATATAATATATAATTTATATAAGCATTATAAAAAATGGAATATAAGTTTGGTTTCCTAAAAGTCTTCCTTTGTTTTAAAAGGTTTTTGTTAATTTAAATCAGAATACAATTTCTCTTTTTCTCCTAAGTATCATTTTTAGATATGGGAAAAATGTACTGATCTGTAACAATTAAGGGAAATTGTGTTTCTGACTCATGGAAAATGGTATTTTTCTTAGGTACTTAGCATTCTGTGTCAACATTGAGCGCATAGTGTACCAGTGATATTTCAAATCCAGTCATATTATAATAGCATTAGATAACATTTAATTATGACTAGTATGCACAGTGTAGCACTACAATTTATGAGTTGTTGTGTTTATTTTTAAACCTAACATGCCATGAGTTGTAAGCCCTACCATTATTTTATAATACATTACAAAAGAAAAAAAGTAGGTAAATTATATAGACAGTAAACAGAGACCACTGCTGTCACTATCAGTAGATGGTGAAGGAGTGTTTAAGAACAATGAGGGCTGGGGTCATGCCTCAGTGGTAGAGCACTTGCCTAGATATGTGAGGCCCTGGGTTCCATTTTCAACACCACATGTAAATAAATAAAAAATAAAGGTCCAGGGATAAATTTAAAAATATTAACCCCCCCCCCAAAAAAAAAAAAACCAAATGAGATAGGCTCAAGCACATGGATTATGGTAGTAGAAGTTGAGACATTGTTGCTGGAGATCAGTTGGCAACACCTGTTCAAAGCTTAAATCTACTCATACATTCTTTTTTTTTTTTCTCAACAATTACCAAACTTTTCTGTTTAAATTTTACTTTCAGGTGATGAAGGGCTGGCTGTGCCAGTTGAGGCCCTTTATTCTTCAGTGCTATTCCAGAATTCCAAAGGATGATTTCAAAAACACTTGACTAATTAAATGGTCTTCCTTTAACACGGGCTCTCCAGGGGTAGTATTTTTAATACACTGAAAGAGATAAAGTTCTGGCCCCGGGCACACATTAAGAACATTTTTGCCAGAAGGACTAAGAACACTGTGTGCTGTCTACTTATACATTCTGACAATAATTCCTCTTACCCAGAAGATAGTGAGCAAACATTTAGGAGCAAAGAGATTTTATTTTTCTTTCTTTTTTTCTTTTTCTTTTTTCTTTTTTGGTGTGTATGTTTGTGTGAAAGAAGAGCGATACTGGGGATTGAACTTGGGCACTCTCCACTTGGCTACATTCCTAATCTCCCCACCTCCACCCATTTTTGGAGGCTGGTCTTAAACTTTGGATCCTTCTGCTTCAGTCTCTCAAGTAGTTGGGATTACAGAACATGCACCACCATTGCTGACATGCAAATAGATTCTTAAAAGTGTTATTTAATAAGAATATTTATGAAGTAAAATTCAAATAGAAATAAAATCCAGTTGACTAAATATATTGTGTACTGTGCAGTGATTATGTTTTCACTTTTTGAAACATATCACAAACAAGACTCAGAGCAACTGCCATCTTATAATTATTTTTATATAATACAACACAAGCATTTTTCTGTATTATGACAGAATGTGAGCTCCCCATAGGTTGGTTCTTTTCACTAATATGTACTAAGCGTTTCACATGGTTTAACACCTACTGCACAAGTAATGTTTGTAAGGCACTCTACCTGTGATGTGCGGTTCAACCTTACAAAAATAGTATGTGAAGAACGCTGACAATATGATCTCAAAGTTAACTATTTTGTATGTACATGTACATTATCTGTATTCTTATTTCTATTGTATTATATAGATTATATTTTTGTAATGTACACAAACTAATCAGAAACATAAAATGTGTCACTTTAAAAATAACAGTCCTATTTTACAAGACTTTCGAGGTAAGGTAACAGATATTATTCTAAAATGAAAAAAATTACATATTGAAGAATAAGTTTAAACCATAGGCTGACATCTATAT
Organism: Sciurus vulgaris; assembly: GCF_902686455.1. Lineage (NCBI taxonomy): Eukaryota > Metazoa > Chordata > Mammalia > Rodentia > Sciuridae > Sciurus > Sciurus vulgaris. Next base: position 28,820,824 of record NC_136476.1, read on the forward strand.
ATTACTTTTTTTTTTTTTTTTTTTTTTTTTTTTTGCGGTGCTGGGGATCGAACTAAGGGCCTTGTGCTTGCAAGGCAAGCACTCTACAGACTGAGCTATCTTCCAAGCTCTATATTACTTTCTTAAACAAATTTAGAAATGAAAAAGATTCCCTCCACCCTTAACTGTCGATGATTTTTACTTGCTTTGTAAGAGTCCTCTATATGTTAATAATATTGGTCAGTTGGGTCTGGGTAAGGTGATGCATGTCTGTAATCCCAGCAGCTTGGGAGGCTGAGCCAGGAGGACAGCAAGTTCAAAGCCAGCCCCAGTAAAAGTGAGACACTAAGCAACTCAGTGAGACCCTGTCTCTAAATAAAAAAAATAAAAAAAAACACAAAAATACAAAATAGGGCTGGGGATGTGGCTCAGTGATCAAGTGCCCTGAGTTCAATCCCTGCTAACCCACCCCCCCCAAATATATATATATATATATATATAAATACCATTTGTTATATACAGGATACATTTTCTCAGATTGGCATTGGCTTTGGTTATCATGATTTGGAGGCATAGCAGATATAAAGTTTTACATAACAAAACACATATTGGGCTCTATTTTGGTATCTTAATTAGAATGCCTTCTATGGTAAACTGACTGGCTCCTCAAAAATATCTATACCCTAATCTCTGGATGCTGTAAACTCATTAGCTTACATGGTAGAAGGGATTCTAGAGATACAATTAAGAGTATGTGCCTTAAAATAGGTAGAATATCTAGGTATGTCCAATCTATCCACAAGTATCCTTAAAAAAGAGATTTTTCTCTGGCTATAGATAGATGTGGCAGAAGTCAGAGAGGTTTAGTGGAAGAGATGGGCATTATGCCATCCCAGGGAGCGTGGGAACATATGGAAGGATGAGTGGGGATGTGGGCAGCCTCTAGGAACAAAGACCAGTCTGCATGACAGCCATCATGGATGTGGACTCTGTCTTATAAGTCCATAGAAGTGATTAAGGCTAACAGGCAGAGTGACCTTAGAAGCCGATTCATTTTGCAGCCTCCAGAAAGGAACACAGAACTGCTGATAGCCTGACACTGGACTTGTGGGATGCTATAGAGGTCCCAGTCCAGTCAGACTGCACTCAGACTTTTGACCTTCAGAACTCTGATTTAATAACAAGGTGCTGTTTTAAAACACTGAATTTGTGGCAGTTTGTTATGGCAGGAATTTTTTTTTTTAAATTCCCAATACACTTATAGTAAAGTAAGTTTATAAATATTTAGCTATGCCTTCTCTACTACCTTTCAGTTTCATTTTTTGCAGCTAAATATTTTAAATATTTGTAATTAAGTTTTGTTTTTATGTCATTTTCAATATAGACTTCAAAATATTTGTTCCTCAAATTATTTAGTCGTTGTTAAAACACCTGTTATAAAATAATGGGCAAATCATTTTCCCTACGGATTTGACATGTACCTTTAAATTATACAAAATCTTAAGTATAATTATGGCATTTTGCATAATTTACATTCTGTTCCATCTCCTTGCAGTATGTGTGTTTGTATGAATGAAGCATAGATAATAACAGGACAAAACAAAACAACATGGAACTTACTGTCTTTGTGTTTCTTTATGTATGTTTATTTGTTCAGATATAATTTCAAAACTACTTGGAGTTCAAACTCTCAGTATGTCCAATGTAAGTGAAGACTGACACTGTGGAATATATTATTTGACACTAGGACAAGGGAAATAAAAATTGTAAACTATTTAATATGAGAGAGGAGTTAAACATGAAACATGGAGCAATCAATCTGAGAATATTTCCCTGTAAGCCAAAACTCAGGAACTTTACATTCCCTTCCCCATTCCCTACTCTTGAAAGGAAGTATTAATTATCGGGTAACCACAGTGAATTTCTTTCCCCACAGCAAAGAAAGATGGGAATTAGCTTAACTTGAGGGATTGCAAGGACTAATATAATGTCAATAGCAGCATGATTGTACAGTGATAAAAATGAACAATAATAAAGACTCAGAATGTTTACTGCTTGCTTTCAGTAAAGGAGAATTTCCTACAGGATGGCCACACAAGATCATTCACACTATTTTTGATGGAAACTGAGGTTTTGTTTTGTTTTCATTTCCTTGTCTCTGTTCTTTCTGGTGCAACGAAGGCAGATACTGTATGTAACTTGTATATGTATATCAAATACTGTTATCCATATGTATTTGCCTCTTAAAGGGTCTGACTACTGAGTAATCTATGTCCTTGAGAAAAGAGCTCCCAGTCCTCTTGTTGTGACTTGAACTCTAATAGTCCATAGAGGAGTCTTATGAGAACATGTTGATAATGGGGTTTAGGTGAGAAGTAGTGCCTTCAAGCACATGCTGATCATGTGGGAGGAAATCACCTCAGATTACAGAAGGCTGGAGAACAAATGCAAATAATCAAGTGTGGAAATATTTCCAGACAGCACCCCAAGAGCATTTCCGTGGCGGGCGAAACCCGGGGCCCAGGGTTCCGCCACGTGCATTTAAAGATGGTGACTGGCAGAGAGCAAATGGTGTCCTGATTATGCCTGGAGAATGGCAGGAAGCGTTTACAATTGGCTGCATGATAATCAGTTCAGCCGCCTAGCGCATGGACACATATACTTTACATGTATGCTTGAGCGAGTGATCGCTTGACCTTTAACAGGATTAGATGGACATATCTGGTTACAATTGCTTATGCATGAGACTGCTTATATATTGAGTGTGTGTTATCTGAATAAAGGGGAAGCTGCTTCATGAACTTCTGAGGAGTACGTGTCTTTTGTCCCGCTGGTCGGGCCAAAAGAGCAAGAAGTGGCGGCGGCGAGCAGCTTGGAGCAACCCGGGCTAGAAGTGGCGGTTTTCCGTACATTTCCAGACAGCATCCTGAGAGCTTAGAGAATTTGCCCAGGGGAGAAGACTCTATCCTGAAGGTCAGAACTAGGTTACCACCCGAACAAAGGTCATTGAGGAAGTTTAGTCATTTTCCACTTGATCATTAGCTTTCTCTAGATTAAGAATTTCTGGTCATCTAATTCCACCTTGAGGAAGCATTCATTCTTGAGCACATTACTCTACCTACTGACTAATAGGAGGTGTAACCCCCTTGTGACTTAATTCAGTACTCTTTCATACCTAATGAAGACACCTGCAACCTCAGGAAAGGTGACAGAGCTCTGGCTATGGACAGATATGGTAGCATAGGATGTCACAGTGAGTGACCCTTTGATGTGGTCAATGACTATAGTTAGGGATCTGGTTATTTCAATTCTATAGTATCTGTTGCACTGAAACTGTCAGGTCAATACAAAATTATTGTGGAACACAAAAGAAGAGTACTTAATAATCTAACACAAGAAGTTATTTAAAAATTAACATCAAAGGCAAGCAAACTAGAGATTGTTTTAAAAGATACTTATGTTAGAGTATTTTGTCAATTCCCTGGATGGGTTAAACAAGGAGTTAATGTAAGACAACATTCTGTAACATCCATTGCAAAGAATTTTGTTTTTGGTATTACCACATGAGCACACACATTCTTTTGCAAGTGTCTGTTTTTAACTAAGCAAAGATATTTTCAATTAGACATGACCAAAGTACTTATTTCTATGCATGAGCAAAGGCAGACACATATGTATATTATCTATTAGTATGCTTAAGGTAAACAGATAATTTATACTTTATGTTTAATCTAAAGTGGAGGCCAAAAGTCAAGCACAAAAGAAATAGGTAATGTCTTTACTGAATATTTCTGTGCAGAGAGACCACATAAAATAAATAGCATATCAATAGAATAATTTCTGAAGAAGAATCTTGTTGTATGTTCTGCATGTTTCACATGTATTATATATAAATACCTTTATATATTCAATAAAATATTCAGAGGTATCCTTTGTATTTCCTTAATGGTTTTTGGAAGGATGACCTCATACTATATTATTTTTTATTTTTCACTGTAAAGGAAATCTTATCTTTTTATTTACAGAGGTCAACTGTTATTGTTAATATACAGAAATATTTTTAAACTCTCACCATCACCTCATATATCATTTGTGATGTTGGCCTCATTTTTCTAAGACTAGCCAAATGAACAAGAAATGATTGATTGCTGGAGTTCTTTCAGATGATGCAGTGACAAGTAAAAAGCTGAAATCCTATAGTCTATGATGTGATTAAATATTAAAAATGTTATTGTGTGAGCTTGTCCATAACCTTCTAGCCAGTATCTAAACAACTGAGGAGGCTTATGCATATGGATGGTATAGTGAATCAAACTATTGTTAGCTTAAATTCATTCTAAATATTTAGATATAAAGAGATATAAAAGTATAAAACATATACTTCCTGCAATTTAAAATGTCTTTTAGAATTATAAATTGCTAGGTATGACATCATTTATAAATCATAGAAATGGGTACACAAAATTAATCATTAGTGAAATTTGAATCCAAGGTTTTTGCAAGATTATTTTGTTCTGAACAATCTGGATAGTTCAGAGTAAGAAAATGCCTCAGGATTTGAGGAAGAAGTAAGTAATTAGCAGGAGGGGAGATCCACTGACTTATGTCCGGGAAGGTGTAGGTAGGAAGTTCCCAGTAGTCACTGAAAAAAATAACCAAAGCAAAATAGAAGAGAGAATCAGGTTTAATCATCAGCCTAATTTCCAACACTATGGCAGTAGGACATTGGGGTGGAGTGGGCAACAAATCTTAATTAAAAGTGAAACATGAGCAAAGAGTAAAGGAAAATACCTGCCACCTGCAGCTCTCCCACTGCAGAATATTAGCCCATCTGAAAGGGAAAAGAAAAAACCAAAACCTTGAATAAAGTGAAAAATCTTTATTGCTCTACTGAGGACAGCATATTAATTCTGTGTATTGAAGAACATTTTGTATTTGAAAATGACTAAAAGGTAATGTAACCTGGCTTGAATTTCATCTAGGAATGAAGAACTAGTTCTCCACATTAGTCATGATTGGGAAAAAAAAAAAAAAAAAAAAAAAAAAAATATATATATATATATATATATATATATATATATATATATATAAGCTGCTTTGGGATGATATCCCTTGAGTGCTGACTGTTCAACTTGATGATTACAGAAATAAAGAGTGTGTGTTAGAGAAATACTTAAGAGCAAAAGGACTGTAGAACTGTAAAACTAAAGCAAAGGATAATTTTGTAAAGTTGGGGAAAGTCGACAGCATCCAGTAGAGAAGGCAAGAAGCAGGACAATTAAAAAGGCTTGTGGGAGAAAAGATATGCATTGGATGATGGCAGGAAAGTTTCAGCTCAGTAGTACAGATGGATGGTAAAATCAGGTGTGTAAGAAACAGGTAATTTTATACAGACATGAGAAACTCAATAGTAAAATAGGGAAATAATGAAATGTTATAAAGATCAAATATTGAATAAGCAGTATTAAAAGAATACAATCTTGTCATAAATTTGTTACTCAAACTAATACTTTTTATGAGTATCTTATATTTTTCTCCATCACTACAAAGGTTAAATGCAAAAGCCAGGTATTTAAAGACCTTTTACGGTTTATCTACAAGGTGTCCTCCCAAAGCTCATGTGTAAGACAATGTAAGAAAGATTAAAAATCAAAGGATTGGATTAACATTAAGGTAATCAGTGCATTATTATCCCTGATAGGGATTAACTGGGTGGTAACTGTAGGCAGGTAGGGTGTGACTGAAGGAGGTGGGTCGTTGGGGACATGGATTTGGGGTATGTATTTTGTCCCTGGGAGGAACTCTCTCTGCTTGCTGGGAGCCATGTTCTGAGTTACTTTCCTTCACCATACTCTTCTGCCATGATGTTCTGCTACACCTAGTCCACAGAGTAATGGAGTCATTCATCTTTTAACTGAGACCTCTGAAACTATGAAACCCAAATAAACTTTTCTTTCTCTAAAATTGTTCTTGTCAGGTCTTTTGGTCACAGTGATATAAAAGATGAGTATAAGAAGACCTTTTTCCTGCAAATGCTCCTGCCACTTGTGCAGGACTTGAGCTGCACATGACTTGGGAAAGGAATGCAGTATTAGACTAGTACTATCACTATCCCACCACCCCTTCAATATCAAGAGCCTCACAGTCAAGGCTCCTGCTTCCACCACGGTATGGAGATATGGGAACAAAGACTGGGGAGGTTAGCAATGAGAAAGTAGTTCTTTCCTCCAGCTGGATGTGTCCCTCCTCAGGGCTGGATTAAAGCCTTCCTCCATTGCCTTGCACAAGATCCCTTGTATACTACACAACATGCACTACTGCATGAACAAAAGGGAAAATGGGGAGTGAAGCAGGAGGAGATGACTTAGAGGACAGTTGTCCTTCATAGTTCTCTTACTCCTCATCCTCATAAACCACTGCTCTTCTTCAGAAGAAAGCTCTTAATTTAATAAAAAGGTCATTTTTTTTCAATGAAATAATTAAAAATACACTTTTCATGGTAGAAAAAAATATGGAAAAATTCTAAAAATATTTTTTCTGTTTTTATTTGGTGGTGCTGGGTAGTATGCCCAGGTTATCATACTTATTAGGCAACTGCCTACCACTAAAGTATATATACACCCATTTCTAAAAATGACAGTTTTGAGGTAACTACTATAGTCCTTTTGGTAAATTCTTTCCTAGATGCTTTGGAACTTTTAAGTCTCAAGTGTTAAGTTTCTTATAAGCTATGTACAAAATTATATCCTTTTCAAAAGTACCATTATATGGTTAGACTCCTTGTGAGGTTGTTGGGGGTGGAACTCACAGCTCTATGCATGCCATGCACGCGCTCTACTACTGAATTACACCCCAACTGATAAATTTTAAGTGCCATTTCCTTCTTTGTCCCACCTTCCAGTTACTGAATGTCCCTCATAGTGGCTTATAACGGTGATTTGCACAGAGGTGCATATGACTTGAATTCTGGCCTCATCACTTCCTGGTTGTGCCATCTTGGCAAATGATTTTTTGAGCTTCAGTACTTTTTACCTACTGACTCCTGCCCAATATTCGACTCCTCATAATTTTAGTCCCTGAACTCCCTAAAATTTTAACTGATTAATGAAAATAATGTTCTCTCACTAGCAGCAATAACATGCATAATAATATTCTGTTCTTTGCTTTTTTTTTCCTCCAGAAAACATTATTATCTAGTCATATGGTGATTAAGCTTTAGAATATTATTTAGTACCTACACATCCATACAATAAATAATTAATACTGCATTTCTGGAATCCAGTAATAGATGACATTCCTTGAGTGTTTTAAGTTCCAGCCACAATGGTAAAATAGCACCTTTTTATTATCTTAGTGAGTTCTATGGCAATGCATAAACTAGGAACACTTTTAACAACCATTTGGAAGATAGGGAGACTAAGCTTTAGAAGGACCATGCTCTTTGCCAAGGCCACTGATTTTTTTTAGTAAATGTCCCAGTTGGGATCTTTAACTGATACCAAAGCAAACCCAAAGTCCACATCCTTAGCCACACTGCCTCAAATGCTCAGTTCCCCAATAGCAGCAACTTCTGCTTCTGTAACTTTTCAGGACAGGTTACTGCTTTCCATTCTAGTCTCCAGGTTTCTCAGTTTATTCTTCTCAAGCTTTTGTCTTTATCTCTCTGCATTTCATCCTAATTCATTTCCTTAAATTTATCTTCTAATTTACTGTTTTTCTCTTTGCATTCTTTAGCCCATATTTCTAAAGTATCAGTTGTTATAACTGTCATTGCTAGAATTCTTGTGATATAAAAAACACCAGTACGTTTCCCTATTCCCTCAAGAAGTTGAAAATAAAATTGAATATGTTACTATTAATAGAAATATGCTATAAAATAGCTGTTAATCAAATGAAGAATATTTAAAGATTTTATGAAGTTGTAAACCTCTATTGAAGGATATTAATAAGACCTCAATAAATGGACAGATACATCATATTAATAGGCAGAACTATTTCACATTGTTAATGTCTCAGGTACCCAAATTATTCCTTTTTCTCTCTGGGATCATTTCTTTACTATTATGTAAAATGCATTTCAAGTCCAAACAGCAGAAAAATAATATCATTTGAGGTCTGCTCTTATGCTGTGTTTATGTGTGGGATACACAGACTAATCACATAGAAAGAAAATGACATGACAGAGATACTAGAAGGAATAGGAACAAAAGGGACTTTCTAGTTAAGACTTTGTGACACAAATTATTTGAGAAGATAAAAACGAACTTTTTAGTTGAAACTGAATAATTCAAAAGTGACAGTCCAATTGACAGCTTCAAGTTGAAATTTATACCCTCATATGCTCCTTCTTGGAACAAACTTACAATGAAAAGATACAACCATAATAAACTTTTCTTCTCCAAGGATGCCACTCACTGATCACCAGTCATTTATTCATTGTGTCCAATAGCCTCTGTTTTAAAGATTAGGCATATCATCAAAAATTAAAGTTCTTGCCTAGCATGCTGGATGTGAATGGAGTGATTTATTTCAGTATGAGTCATGTCTAAGGGTCAGCGTCGTAGAGGCAGGAGCTGTGAACATTATTTTGACATCAGTCTACTAAATCTTGTCTAACCAACAAGAGACTACTCCATGGAGAGCCAACATCAGTGGTTTTTTGAATCACTTTTAACTGTTTTCTCTATTATTCTCAGGTTGAATTCAATAAGATTATTGCGGAATTGTTAACCCTTTTGTTTTCATTCACTGGTTGAGAAACTAGTTTTGTTGGTAAAAAGTAAAAATTTTTCATACTGAAATTTAATAGAAATTCCCTAAGAGTTCAAATATCTTTTTCCTTCTAAGAAAATCTGAACTATCTTCTCACATTAGCTATTTTTTTTTCTTTTAATTTTTTTTTTAGTTGTGAATGGATCTTATTTTATTTTATTTATTTATATGTGGTGCTGTGTATTGAACAGGGCCTCACACATGCCAGACAAGTGTCCTACCATGGAGTCACAACTCCAGCCCCATATTATCTGTCTTCTAATTAGTTGCTGTAATGAAAACATATCAGTTAATGTCACAATCTTTTTGCCACTTGCACATTTTTTGGTAGTTACAATCATTTCCTTCTTCTTCTTTATTCAGTTCATGGTGTGGTTAAAACCATCTAACCATTGTTAATGACACCTGGATGATTTAATTGAGGAATGACCCAAAAGCATAGAAGGGTTTGATACTAAAAATTAAAAATATGATAAAAATAATGAAAATCAACCAACAAAGAAAGAGAACCATGAATATCACCCAGGGTTAATACACTGCATTAAGAGTTTCAATTTTGTGGGTTTACGTGTAACCACAGAATTTAGAATTTGCTTACCACAATATTTGTTAAAATTACTTGTGATAAATTATTTTCATGTACTCAAAGATGAAGCTTTGTAAGATATTAAAAATTCCATTCACCCTTAGTTAAACTTTTAGTCTATGCTAACACTGAACATTGATGTCTCCAGAAAAGGTGGCTTTGACCTCCCTACGCTGTAGTTAAATCAGGAATCTATTTTGAAATCATGTAAGTAATACATGGATAGTGTCAGATCATAGGTTCATCCTCAAAATGATGAAAGTAATCACAATGTATTATTTTTTAAGGGACATAGGATGTTCATATCTGTAATTCAATGCCAGGCTCTTAGCTCCAAATCCATATTCTCATTTTTAAAGTGAGATTATCTGGTCATCATAAATCTATTCATTGGTTCAAGTAATAATGAGGGACTACTTGGTGTCAAGAACTATTCTGGATGTGTTGCCAAACAGAAGAGACTAAGATCACGGCCCTCTCGGAAGCTACATTATACCGGGTAGAGCAGACAGTAAATTCTAAATGTAGTATGTAAAAAAATTATGCAGAATACTGGATGGTGAAGAGTACTATGAAGAACAAAAGAGCAAGGTAAAAAGGAGTTGAGTCCTTAGAGTGAGCATGAAGGTAGAAGGGAATAAATCTTGATAGACTCTTGGGGTCATCATAAATCTGTGAATTCTGTATGTCATACCACCACATATGTAAAAGTATTTTAACTAATTAGAGGATTGGTGTGTGCACACATGAATCTTCTTTTAGATAGAGGACCTATTATTTTCATTAACTTCTACAAAAGGATCACATTCCAAAATAAAAAGATTGGCATTTTCAATATATTATTTTTCACAAAAGTAAACATAGTCATCTACTTCTTTCTTATTACTTTGCTTCTGTTATTAATAACTTTGAGAGACTTTGGTGAAAACTATGTTTTCATTAAGCATATTAATACTTTCAGTCTGAAAAATGAAAATAATAAAATTCATGATCAAATGATATTGGTTAGTTTAACTGCTGGTCTTTTCAATTTTAGGAGTAGACATGCTTAGAAATATTGAGTAGAATCACAATGTTGATTACACCAATATATTGAATTTCTACTTTTAAATCAATGGTGATTAAAAACAACCTACTCTATATAATGAAATAATAATTTTAGGTTTTAAAATATTGGGTAATTTATTTTATGTAAATTTACATTGTTGCAGTTATTTATATCTAAAATGATGACAGTTATTCCTGCCTCAAAAGATTGCTACTGGAATTAAGTGGTACATAAATAAATAATTATATAAATGCACTAGTACCCTCATCTTATATCATAGTCTTTCACTTTCTTTTTAGAACTATGTACCTGTGATTTAAAAAAAAAATTTCAATTTGTTCTAATTTGTTGTACATGACAGTAGAATACATTTATACGTTTTGATAGATCATATATAAATGGAGTGTAATTTCTCATTTTTCTGATTATACATATTGTAGGAACACATTGGTCCATATATACAAGGATTTCTTTGCTAAGATGGAGTCTTTCTTGACATGTGGTCCTTTAATTTTAATGCACCTCTCTGTAGATAGTCTTTGAAATGTTTCTTCACTAAAGTTAAAAACTGCCTTCATCCTAGTCTTACGCTCCTTTGTCATAATGAAGAGCAATAATTCAAGCACCGCTCATTTATTAACTTTCCCCCAACTATCTCTATGTGAAAAGTTCAGCAACTACCTATTATAAAGTTGTAAATAATTTGAATAATAAACAGCTTTCACAGTCCATAGAAAATTATGTTTCTAAAGACTACCAAATTGGGTGCCAGGTTTTACAAGATCAGGTTGTTTAAAATACTCAAGAAAAAGAATAAGGGGTAGAACATGAGCAGGGAGGATTAGTTCTCTTGAAGAGAAAATTTAGGATGAATCATAAATCTGTGAGCACAATGATTAGGTTAAATGCTGTAGAAATTTGGTGAAGGAGAATTTAGAAGAGGCAAATGCATACATGAGACAAACTATAAAGACATGATGCTTCTGAAAGGCTAAATATCCAGACTGAGCATAAGCTGCTGTGACCTGAATACCTTTGTCTTGCCACAGTAGGCAGGGAGTAGAAAATAAGCTGAGATCCTTTCGAATGGTCAAGGACATCAGACCCCAAACAAGCTAAACAGTCATAGGACGTTTAAGGACCAGTTTTTGTACCCAGGTTTGGGGTCCCAAGTTGCAAAGCAATGAGAAACAGCAATAAAAGATTACTTAAACTCTCACCAGGCACTAAAGTATATGGAGATCTTAGGATCTTTGAGAAGAGTATAAAATTTGTTAATGCTTTTCTTTAACATAAATTGCAATAGATCCCAAAAAGGAAATATACATTTTTAAAATATTATCTTATTTAGGTCTTGCTGTAAAATTTCTTTATTTTGAAAAATAATAGCCTCAGTTCAATTACATAATTGTTTTAATTTTATCTTTTTAAGTGCTGGGGATTGAAACCAGCACTAAGCTATGTCCCCAGCACCCATATTTTTTTTTTAGTTTTGAGCAAGGTTTTCCTAGGTTTCTGAGGTTGCCTTCAGAATTGCAATCCTCCTGTCTCAGCCTCCTGAGCTGCTAGGGTTACAGGTAGAAACCACCACATCTGACTGGTTTAATTTCTAAACTATTATTTTCCTGTAAAAAAATAAAACTATTATTTCTGACTTATTATCTGGGTTTCAATCATTAACACTAGAGTGAAAGAATTATACAATTTGATGAATCTATGTAAATATGAATCACTCTCAGTGACAAGTCCTCAGTTGTAGGTATAAGTGCTTGATTAAGTCCTCTATATTCATTCATTCAATTCAATTTTATAAAAATGAAAACACATACCATAGAAATACAAAATAATCTATTCAACACATGTAAGTGGATTCTTCAAATTCCTTACAATAGGAACAATCTTGACAATCAAATTTAATTTACCAATTTAAAATTCAACTTAAGCTGTGGTATCTTCAGAGTATGTGAGAAGAATACATATCCTTTGTCATCTACCTGATTTGTATGAGAAGTCAGTAGAATTTTACCTGACTGTAACAAATAAATTTATTTGTATGTTTCAAAAATGAATGCTTTCTCTTAAAAATATGTTTTATCTTTTAGCGTAAGAAACTATTTTGATTTCCAAAAGTTATGAAAAATTCATTACATTCCATACTGTTCTTAGACCTGTACATCTTACTCTGGTTTTTGCCCATAACCTTGATTGTTACAATGCTTTAATTTGTCAAAACATATCTTTTCTCATTGTTTATTCAAAAATTTCAACAATTTCTATGTGTGGGTGGCAAATTTTCAAGGTCTTACATTTGGCAAGGTCAAATATTATCCAAGTCCTTGGCAATTTTCATTTCTGTTCTTTAATCACATGTGCTGCAGGTCTTCAGTTTACTGCCAAATGAACATGAGCTAGCAGAACAAATGGTGACCGATAAATTTCAATCATTCATAGAAAAAAAAATCTCAGTTCTCTTCCCCCGAAAAACTAAAAGGATAAAGGTAAAATTCTATAAGGAAATGTAGTTTATGTTCACAATCTCACAATATTGTCTCAATAGGTTGTCTTTGATATTAGTTAGATAAAATCTAATGGGCCAATGCTTATTTTCAACTGTGAAATAAATACTCATAAACTCAGATTGTTACTTTTTTTCTTCTAAAATTGTTTGAATGGAACTTGTAAAGCACTCTATTTTCATGTTACAAAACATTTCCCTTCTGTTTTGCCCAGTATTTTCTCTTGATTTGTGCATTGGAACTGTATGTGAACAACATTCCCTAGATGTATGAGGCAGTTTTGTATTAAACAAAACGCTGTATGATATTTCTCATACTGAAAAAGTAAAATTTAAAAAATTAATTATGATCTACCTATTATTTATGAAGTACTAGGCTGTGAATGGAACAAAATGTTTAAAATGTGTGCCTCATATAAAGTTTTTTCAGATATGTTTTGTCTCTATCTTCTACCTTCTATTGTTTTTGTCTTTGAAAGCTGTGAGCTCCTCAAATGAACAAGAAAAATAATAATATTAAAAAAATAAACCAGAAGGAATTGGAGCATCTACTTCCTTAGAAATTTTTGGTTTATTTTTATATGTTTATGCATTATTTAAAAAAAAGAAAACTGTGGTTCTTCAAAAGCAAGGTTGTCTAGGGTTTATTGTTTGCTAATGATTTAGACTCTACCAGACAGGCAATGCCCGGGAGGGGGTCTTCACAAATGTAGAGAGAAGAAAACAAGGGGAGGGAGGAGGGAGGAGAACTGGAGACTGAATTGGAACAAATTATATTCCACGCTTTTATATTTGTTAACATGAATCCTCTTGTTATGTATAACTTAAAAAATAATAAAAACAATTATGAAAATTACAGGATGAAATCAGTATGGCAGACCCTCAATGTAGAGAATGGATTTAGAGTTGAGATTGGAGTCAAGGAGAATGAGAAAGTAAGGTGATAATAAAAAGCAAGAACTATAGGTTGAAATCCTTTGCTTATTCAAAGTCTTAATAAATTTTAGTTATTATTAATATTATTATTGAGATTAATGAGTCTGGTAATTAAACCTCCTTGGATTAGGTTGAAGAATGAGCTGAGATGCTTTAGATGGATTTCCTACAACAATGGGTCTTGTCATGAAGAGATTTCTTTATGTTATTAAGGCTAAACTGCAAAACTGAGCTGTTGCTTGTTTTGGGTCTACAATGGTCCAGCTGTCTACTTGAGTAACTCCTGATAAAAAGGAATTTGGTATTATATTAACTTCTCTTGGTGCTATGAAGACCCATCTAAAACTGTTCCACAATGAGTTAAGAGAGATCCTTCCATTTCAAACAGAATGAATTTTCTAGAAGTAACCTAATTTAAATGGCATGTAAATCTTCAATTGGCCATTTGCTGTGTAGATAACCAAAAGTACTCTAATAACATGTAGGTGTCATTACACTTGGTCAAATTTACTATTAAATGACTAGCTAATAGACTTGGAAAATTTTGCATCCTTTATCAATGAAAACGCCATTAAAACCAGACCCTGGAGCTATTTTTTGAATTTCATTCTAAAATCAAAGCACATTATCATTATCTGGTTCTGTCTCACTATAATTAGTTAGTCTCAGTACAACAGCAATTTCTTTAAACCTTATGGAACATTAGAATGAAATCTGGGAATATGGTTTGTTTTCTTTAAATATGTAAATACCTTTCAGATTTCTTCCCTCTACCTCTTCCCATGTATCCTCCACTATTAAATTATTTCACGTAGCAAATATGAAGATCTCCCAATATTTGAGAAGTTATGCTTCTGATAATGTCTGACAATCTTGGAAAAAAGCTGTGAGACCATATGTTAAGGAAAAGTATCTTTGATCATAAAATTGTCCTAATACTGTGGAATTTTAACCTGTAGAAAAGATCCCATAGTAATCATTTATACCTATCACTTGAGGTAACACAAAACTCTTAAAGAGGAGATTGTGTACTTTTAAAAGAGTAGATAGATACAAATAAATTCTTGAGACTCAAGAAAATAATTTATCATCAAGCATGCATAGACAATGATAGACCACTAAGCAGAGGTCTTCAAGCTACATTATTATTTTTTAAATTTATTTTTATCATTGCATCATAATAATACATAAAAATGTGATTCGTTATGTCATAGTTGCACATGTACACACAAGCTAATACTGTTCTTCAGTAGTTAATGGAGACAGGGTAACTCAGAAAGCTAATTTTGGTGTAATATCTGATTCCTCAATACACTTAGAAAAATAGTGTGTTTCTGTTTTTCAGAAGAATTCACTCTCAAATTCCTCAGTGTCAAGTTCATGAGTGATAATATTCTTTACATCTGGGTTTATTCAAACTGACTGTAATGGGGTATTTATTTTTATAACAGTCTTTTGAAAGGGAAGATTAGAAAAAGTAGCAGTAAAATTTTAGTAATTTATGGTACAAATTTAATTATTAAAACTCCAATCACACTGGAATTTATAGTGATGTTTGGACATTTATATTTTGCTTATCCAAATAATAAAATCCTTGTAGAGAATATCACAATGGCTTGAAATTTTTAGTTCATGCTTTGCTCTGGACACTATGCTATATGACTTTAACTCAATGAATGCTCAAAACAATTGGAAGAAATTAAGAATACTGTAGTCTACAAATGAGACAACTAGCATAAGGCCATATAGCTATTCTGAGCTGGGAGTCCTTTCAAGTCTGACTTCTTTTTAGGGCTCAGAAGACTAAAAGATTAGGTGTACTTTTTTCCAGTGCCAGTCTATCAGAAGACACCAGAAAAGATGCACTATAATTTGCATTGTGTTTTCTTTAAAAATTAGATTATAGATCTATGAGTACACATTGCTTTGAAGTGCTTTGGAAGATAAGGTTTTACCCCTAAGGTTCCTGAAAACACTTATATGGAGAATAAACTAAAACTTTCATTGGTGGGTGCTTTGAGAGACATGTTTTGAGAGATTCAAAGTTTTCTCTAAAGAGTGCAAGGGTGTGCACGGAAAGGTGGCAAATAGGTAATAAATGACAAGAAAATGCAAACCAAAACCCACCAAACCTCAGAGTCCTCAGAGTCCACATTTGTACAACAGGTAGCTTGGCAGAGTGAAGAGTCTAGATTTTGGAGAGGAACAGACTTGTATTAGACTTGGGCTAAAGAAGGGTAAGAATCAGACTCCACTACTTATCAGGTGAAATACCTAATGAATAGAGGACTCAGAGGAGTTTTAAGATCCTGATTCCATAATGAGACTGATCAGGTTTAAATATCAGATCAGGTTCAAATGTCATTTAATCTGTATTTCCACATTTTACAAAATAGAGGCAATAAATGAAGCTACCTCATAAACTGATATAAGGATGAAAGGAAACATCTTGTGAGGTATGCAACACATGGTTTTTAGAAGGATTAGTTAATATAGTTGTTAATATATCAACATAAATATAATCATTGTTGATATACTAAATTAGGTAACATAAGCAATTCTAAAGCATCTGAAGTATGGTATTTAACCTTATTGACACTTTGACTTCATTAATTCTTTATCTAAAATATTATACTTAAAGTGTCAAATGGAGACTTGCCCAAAGGGGACACTAACAGTTCTTAGGACTGGTGAACCTGCAAGTCAAGCATTCTTTCTCTAAACACCTACTTACCCATGAAGTAACCAATGGTCCTTTGAGCCATGGGTAGTGCTTCAAGAAGACTAATTGACACTACTTTTTAAAAAAATTTTTACAGACTGCTTTTTGATTCACCATACATAAATGGGGTACAACTTTTCGTTTTTATAGTTATACACAATGTAGATTCACTCCATTTGTGTAATCATGCTTTTAACTCATGTGTATGTGGTAAATAGAGTGTAGATATGTAGAAAAAGAAAATGCCAGCCTCAAGGCTAATGAAAGGAGTGAACCCTGCTTCACACGACATGCAATCTTCCAGTTTATGCATTTGACTTTGTACCTACTCAGAATGTCTTTCCCCTGTCCTCAGGTGACGTGGTTGTACCTAGACTGACAGTATGATTTTCTTTTCCAGTGCTTTATTAAGAGTTTTAGATTTACCAGATATAGTAGAGTTTGCTTGACGTTTTAGATTATTCTGTACATTAATTCCTAAGAATTAATCTCTTCCATGACTCATTGACTTGCATTTATACGTCACTAGGACTTTGCTTACTGTTTATTCTTGGTTTGGAAAAAAAATCTTCCCTTTGTTCCGATTATTTATTTGTTCAGTCTACTTTCAAAATGCTAGATTGCTGTGATTATATGGGGTTTTTCAAATTCTGGATTTATTATGCATTCTATTTTCTTTAAAAATTGGATTATAGATCTATGAGCATACATTGCTTAAGTAGCAAGGGAGTTGGGAGTATGATTTGTGCACATACACTTAATTTCTCTATATTCTTGCAGTGATTATCCTTGACATTTATGAACCTACATTGATTTATTATCAAATGAAAATTTTAAAAGCTCAATAATTTTAAAAGGCAGCATATACTTAAAATAATGAACTTAAAATGAAATCATCTGATGAAACATCCATAAACCTGACAACAATTCAGACTGAAAACATCTTTTTATACACACTTGAAAATTCTGAGTCTTTCTTTAAAATGTTTTTCTACACTATCTTAAATAAAAAACCAAAGCCAGAACAAAACAAGAGATTGGTAAGAGGAGTATTATAAGTGACCATTTACAAATTTTTATAAGCTTGAACTCCCCTTGTGGAAAGACCAAATCTATGTTACTGGTATGCCATATTTAGTCAATTCATCATTTTTTAAGTGGGAAATCTGATATTTAAAGAGTATATTTTTAACTTACTAAAAAATCAGAAGAATTAGGCTAATACTCTTAATTGGCAATATTAGAAGCAGATAAATATTGGCTGTCCCTTGTACTCATAGTATATATTCTCCAAATGCCTGTTGGCCTTTTCATCTCAGCTTTCTGTATTACTCATGGTAGTAATTTGGTCTGTATAGCCGTTTGTGCTGTGGACCACTGACGTAAAGATGAAGATGTGTTAAAATGACAATTAACAGTGTATAATCCAGTAGAGACAGATTAGGAATCCTTCAAGAGGTTATGCAATGTAAGTGATTATAATATAAGAGCCATAAGGCAAATAAGGATAATTACCCACTCACCACCTGAACAACTATAATAGTATGCACCCATTAAGCACGTTTTCAAAAAATTCCATATGCATAGATGAAGATGATTGTAAATAACAAAATCAGATTGATCATGTACTTGTAAGTAAAGGAGTATTGGCTTATATTACAATGCAAATTCAAGCTTGATGTGCACTATCAAGGGAATGCTGTCTGTGAATGGATAAGCACCCATAATTAGTGAGCTAAATTGTTCTAGGGAAACCAATTCTAGACCAAATGTTAATATTTGTGCATTGTTAATGTTTAACTGTATTTTCACTGAAAAAATTTTAGAAGAAATTTGTGAGACCAGTGCTCCTTTAGAATAGGAAGGGAAAAATAAAAATCTATCATATTAGTATTATCTGGATTTTGAGAGGCAGAGAGAATGATGAAATACTTGGAAAGGACTAAAGATCAAGTTTATCTGACATTTATGAATATAGTACATTAGGGGCTGGGGAGATGGCTCAGTTGGTAGAGGCTTGCCTTGCAAGTACAAGGCCCTGCTTCAATCACCAGTGCTGCAAAAAAAAATAAACAATAATAATAATAATAATAATACAGTACATTTTAAGAAGCATTGTTATTCTTTTGATAACATTTCTGTTGTTATAAAAGTAATTGATTCTCACTGCAGTTTTTTTAAGGGATGAAGATACAAATAAGAAGATAGTCACCTATAATCTTATTCTTAGATTTTTTCCTACTTTTCTTCCAGGTACTACTAGAACATCTACTGCATGAAGACCTGGGGTGTCCATTTTGCTTACAAATATTTCCAAGTATATAGACAGTGCTTTGCAAGAACAAACAAAAAAAGCATCTTTTCTATACCTATTTAGTGAATAGGTACTTTCAAAATTAGGGTTGTTTCACTCTTAATTTTGTTTTTTTAATTTTTTTCTCTTTATATCACATTGTTACCATTATTCTGTCATTAAATGTCCACACAAAATCCTCTTTAAAATGGCTACATGATGAGCTATAATTTCTACAGTTGAATACATATGTTGTCTCCAAATTATTGTCATCAAAATGCTTCAGGGAACTTCTTTGTACATGAAGACAGTGTCTATTTAATTACAACACATAAGTAACAGAAAGAATAATCTAGATCAAAAATATTTACAGTATTTCCTCACTTTGCTATGCATCTCCACCAGCATTGCCTGTATCCTAGCCATTCAAGGAAACCTTCTGCCCTACAACCCCAGGACAAAAATCCGGCTGCTGCTGGCCATCTTTCAGATTCAGACTCAAGTAATCAGTGGCAGATGTGTCTGTCTGCAACTGCGGCAGGATCCATCTGTAGTCTGCACCTGTTGTTTTTCTGAGGCCACAGTGCAGGTGTGAAAGTAAAAACTCAAAGGGCAAGTCAACAGGAAAATTAAGAAAGCAGTTTTTTCTCCCTCAAAATCTTTTTTCCTTCCCTTCCACCTCAAGATTCAAGATGTTGATAGGATAATAACCCAAGGTCGGCTTCAGCCAATTATCCTAACACAGTAATTATCATAATTTTTCACTATAATATTTGAAAAGAAAATGGGAATATGTGAAAATGAATTTGAAAGCCAAAAGAAGAAAAGGAGATAAATTATTCTTCAAGGGCAGCCCCTGCTTGGACTATTTTGATTCATGTTGATATAAGAAACACTATGCTGTCAACAGAAATACTGCTACTGTGATTACATATTCAGCTTTTCTTCTTTTTTTTTTTTTTTTACAAAACTTATTTGGTTTAAATATTCTTTTGAAAAACAATACTGACAGTTACTTTTTCTTGGATCTTTCAATGGCTGATTACAGTTCAAAGATCAGAACTTCTTGTAGCCCAGTGCTTTTCAAATTACTGCACATGTGAAAAATCACTATTTACACTGCAAAATTACAGATTTAGGTTTGGGTCCTTGCATTTTTTTAAACCTTTGCCTCTTTATTTATTAGTGTATTTTAAATATGCATAAGAATGGAACTTGTTACATATTTGTATGTGCATAAAATATAACAATATAATTTAGCTAATATCATTCCCCATTATTTCCCCTTTCTCTCTCTCCTTCCCTCCCCCTGGTTCCTTTCCTCTACTTTACTGATCTCTCTTCAGTTTTCATGATTTTTATACAATAACCGTTCTAGCTTTCTCTCTAGCTTCCACATTTTAGAGAAAACACGTGACCCTTGACCTTCTGAGTTTAGCTTATTTTGCTTAACAAAATGATCTCAAGTTTCACTCGTTTTCCTGCAAAAGACATGATTTTATTCTTCTTGAGGTTTAAGAAAACTCCATTGAATATATACATACATTTTCCTTATCTATTCATCTGTTGACAGACACCTAGGCTGGCCCTCAGACTTGTCTTTCTAACAAGCTCTTGGATGCTGCTGATGCTAGTTTGTTTATGGATGACATTTTATATAGTGAAACTGGAGATCAAGTATGTAATTTCATAACACGAATCATGTGAAATTATTTTGACAACAGTAAAGAAAAAAAATCACACAGTAAACTAACACTTATATGTTAGAAATTTTAGAAGAGGATTTATAGAAACAATGGATGTTAACTAGTTATGTAACCCTTCAAATTTAATGAAAAGTTATTCAGTCACTTAGTAGGGGCGTAGATTGGGGGGTATTCGCATCATAGGCTTACCCCTGACTTTATAAAGATCCTCAGGTGACATGTAAATTTGAGAAGCAGTGCTCTGGACTATAGCGCCTCTAATTATTGAAGTGTAATTCTTTACTTTGACCTTGAATGAGAAACATGCCTAAAATCAGTGGGTGCTTTGGAGACAGATACCTCTCCAAGTCCTAGAACTTCAGGTGAAATAATGTTCTTCAGCAGGTAATTCAGCAATTCTCCTAGTTCCCCTCATCTGTGGAATGATGAGAATAACAGCTTCTTCACAAACCATTGCAGTACGGGTGGGATGACAATATAAAGTACTCAGGGAAACATCTGGCATGCCATAGGTGATCAGTGTTTGGTTAAAAATTAAAGAAATGAAGCAAGGCAAGGTTAAGTTGTCAGCGATTAGTTGTAGACCTTTGTCAATCAATACTGACCAGATAACCAGTGTGATTTGTTCTAGTACCATGTCACTTTGACATAAGTCACCTCTCAGCAGTTGAACTAATTTTATATCTGCAAGAATTCTGATTTTCACTAGCCTCATGATCAGCATAGTAATTTTTCTTGTATTTTCTCTGAGAGACAATTTTAGGTAGCGTGAGGGGAAAAAATGAGCCCTCTCTTACAATATATCAAAGCAATATAAAAGACTAAAATATATTTCTTTGCAAAACATATTAAATGGATCATTATTAACATGAGATTTTTAGAAGTCATTATGGAGTATTGTGCAAATTTTAAACTGACATTGGATAGGTAAATTATGTTTAGGCAGTTTTCAAAATCTGGATTTTTGATTCAATAGACCATAGCTTCTCTTTGATGTGTTATTTTGTAATTCATCAAATTATTTTGCAGCAAATGCTAAGCTATCTTGATGTTAATGGATATTCATATTTAAATTAAGAACTGAATTTACCTTACACCTAAATAAACTGATTTTTTATATCAAAAAACTTAGAACCAAAAGAGCTATAGAGCAGAACACAGTATTTGAACACGTTTTTATGGTGTTGTGATTTCTAGATCATCTCTGTATTTGTGTCTCTTATCAATTTATGGCCTCTCAGCTCCCAATGCACCCTTCAATATGATAATAAACAGAATTTGTTTTTAAGCATTTTTCCTTTAAAGTGAATATAATGTTAAACTTTCTTACAGAGGGTAGGAGTAGGAAACTGGAGGAGAAAGAAACTTCCTGCAATTTCCAGCCCAGGCCAGAAGGGCCCACGGGTGTGGGTGTGAGGACATCTGCTAGAAACTGTCCCACCAGTCACCAGCCCAGCTGGTCCTTCCATTACCTTGCTGCCTCAACCTGGCACTATTTTCATAGGCAGCCTGAACTCCTGGGCAAGCCTCTCACCTCCTGCATGCAGCCACCTGTGTACCAGAGGGTCACACCAGCACATGGTCATTCCTTCTTCATTATTAAAGCTATTAAAGCTAGTTTTAGTGTTGCTATATAGAAACACTAAATCCTTATATCCTTATATCCTATAGTTACACTTATCATAATTCATTCTTTATATTAAAACTATCCCTCTTTAACTCACCTTATGGTTTCTATCTCCTGGTTGGATCTAGTCCATTGTATTGGTTTTCTATAATTAGAAGGGAAAAATGTCCTAGAGATTCATTTTGTTAAAGCAAGGGCTACAATTTACTGTGAACCATATATGTGTCAAGTTCTTTAAAGATATTATCTCATTTAATCCTAATGAACTATACTATGAAGTAGGTATATTATCCCCATTTACAGATGAAGGAACTGAGACTTAATATAATTTTCTCATGGTGAATTCACTCTTGCTTCAAAACAAGACCTGTTAGTACTTGGCTACTTTTTTGTTTTTTTAATATGTGTATTTTTAGTTGTCAATGGATCTTTTATTTTATTTATTTATTTATATGCAGTGCTGAGGATCGCACCCAGTTTTTTAAACATCCCCAAACAGCTTAAACATCCAAGAAGACTTCACTTTTTCTGGAATGATTGATAAATGTAATATTTTATATAAGTTTTTAACCCCATTGAAATTAAAATTTTTCTAGAATGTGCCACACTACAGTGTTTAAAGAACATGGTCTTTACCTTCTGAGCTTTCTTGGTTCCCTGAATTGATAGGATGATATCCTGGTTTTTAATACAAAAAAATGTAAAACTCGGAGAAGAATAAGCCTGTCAGATAATATATACAATGTCTGGATAAATGTGAATTTCAAAAACATAATGATTTTTTTAATCTAACTATATACCAAATACTGCGTGGAGCAGTTATACTGAAAGATTATTTGCTTTTCCTCTTAAATTCAAATTTAACTTTGTGCCCTATGTTTTTATTTGCTATATCTGGCAATCCTAAAAGGGAAGGGTCCCTTTGTCACTGTGCATACAAGTTTCAGAGAGCTTATCTACATCAAAATAAGCTGCAAATAAGATAGTCGATGTAGAATAAGTTTCCAAACATAACATTCCTCACCTCAAGGAGACTATTTCCTTTCTAAGATTCCTAGCAGATTTTAAGATTCAAGTAATCCCTTATAGACTTAGTTTGATTATCTTGTCATGACCTCTGATCCTATCCACTGGTGTTGGTACAACTTTTAAGAGCCTTCTCTCCCACAAAGTTGTTAGGGTTGCATGGTAATACTTGGCTAAAAGAAAAATTCATGATCACATAAGGTAATAGGACATTTAAGATAATCACTTATTCTTGGCCAACTAAAACCATCCTGACAATTTACAGAGATGTTGAGAAGGATTCTTAACACAGTTAATGCTATCAGTTTTCCATCCTAACTGTTGCTGGTAAGTAGTTACAGACAGTAGTTATTTCCAGGGCTTCTTGTTCACATAATTCAACTATTGGATCCAAAAACACCTATAGATGGGACTCATTTTTGATTAAAATGATCTTTTATCCTCCTAAACTTTACCAATAAGAACCTGAATGTCTTGCAATTTAACAGAGTACATTCTGAGTCCTCCCTTGCAGCTAAGTATGATCATAGAAAGTTTTGGTCAATGAATTGTAGCAAAAGTATCCTTAAATGAAGGAGAGGACCCATGTTTGCCTCTTTCTTCTCCCTACTGGCTGGTGTGAGGATAAGATGACTAGAGCTTAAGAAGTCAACTAGAATCATGAAGCAGCATGTAAAGGATGATGCAGATTTGAGAGAGATGGAAGCCAGGGACCCAGTGATTATGGAGTCAACATAGCAGACTGGGACTCTTTTTCTTCGACAACTTTTAAGTAAGAGGGAAATGAATTTCTTCTTTGCTTGAGCAACTGTTAATATTGTTATTACGTGAAAATGAGTTGAATCTTAATGGATGCAATGTTACATCTGGGAGTTTCATCAATATTATTTCTCAGAATTTATTTGGAGGTGAAAGCTTGGTGAGAAAGTAAAGCTTCTACCTAGATCTTCAGAGCAAAAGGAACCAGATGGCTCAGTGGAAAGAAGACAGATTCCTCATAGATTCTGTCTAAAAGTTAACTCAGATTAGTTTTAATTAAAAGCATACTATTAGAAGTAGGTTTACAAAATGATAGTATACTAACAGAGAGGTTATTTATCTACTGGGAAAGTAGATTAGAATGCAAGCAATTAGAATACAGTGTGTAAAACATCACAACTGTGGTGTGCACAGCTGTTAGGAAAATAGAGGCGCCTGGGCACTGACAAAAGCAGGTGAAAAAGTTAGCAAAGGTATATAAATTGAATATTGAGGACTGAGTGGCATTTCATTGAATAGGGGAGAGAGAGTCCTGGGTACACTGAAAAGTCTCTATAAAGGTAAACGTCCATGAGAAAATAATGCACTTTGAAAGTATGGTAAATATTTCCTAGAGCCACAGCTCAGCATTTGCATGGTGGGGTGGAACAGGGTGGTAAGAGATTGGAATGGTGAGAGTGCTTTCTAAACCTTGGTACGGTGTTTAGATATTTCATAACTGTCAGGAGTGTCACTTTCTTGACTCTTTCAGAAATACGATTTTGTCCTTAGGGTGAAGAATAGATTGGAAAGAGTAGAAGCAGATTATCTCTTAATCAAAAAGCTGTCTTAAGCTTTAAATATGTATCTCCTCTCTGCCTCATCACACCAACCCTACAGGAAAAGTAGTAGCATCATTACAATTTTAAGTGGAGATTTAACAAAATTAGGGATTACTCTAGTCATTAAAAGCTAGACTCTAACCCAGGTTTTGTTGTATCCTGCATAGCTATGGATTCATAAAATATAAGAAATGACTTGGTACTTTATTATTAGCTACATCAGCAATTGACTTTGCCAGGTAATCAGGAAGAGAACATGAACTGTGGCAGTGACATTACAGAGAACAGACGGTAGATATTAGGAAAGTAGAACCAACTGATATTGATGTGGAGAGGATGAGAAGACAGATATCCCAATAATTGGAAATTGTGCTGCTAAAAAGAGAATAGGAAGAAGAAGTAAAAGGAGTAAGTTGATAAGCTTTATTCCTGATCAATTTAATGCAGGATAACCACTGATTATTCTAATGGAAACATCACGTAAGATTGAATAAACACTTCTGAAACCCACGAAAGAATTTTAAATAGATTTTTTAGGTAGGAGAGAATTTTATGCAGGTGTTTGTAGGTGCTGTGGTTTGGCTATTTTCTGTGTATGACCGCCAAGGGTTCATGAGTTGGAAACTTGGCCCTTAGTGTGGTAATGGTGGTGGAATTTAAGTGGTGGAACCTAGTAGGAGGTCGCTGGGGGTGCTGCCTTTGGACGAGATTAGCTTAGTTCACATGGGACCCTTGTCACTTCCTGTGAGAATGAGTGTTTATAAGAGAGCAAGACTGTGTTCACTTTAGCAACACATATACTAAAAGAGCAAGCCCGTCCCCTGAATTGCTCTCCAGGTTCCCGACATACCATGTGATCTCTCCCTAACATGATGTCATCTGCCAGGATGTGAGGTAGTGAGGAAGGCCCTCCCAAGAACTGGCACAATGCTGTTTGAACTTTCAGACTCAAAACTGTGGTCTACATAAACTTTTATTTTTGTAGTCTTCAATGTTTTACTGTAGCAATACTAATAGAGAAAGTCAGTTTTCAGGTGATAACTAGAATATAAATGAACATAAATGGAATCACCCAAGGATAATGTATAGAAAGAAAGTGATGAAGGTTGTGGAAGGTCCTAGGAAACACTGTCACTTACGGCACTTAAGGGGGGGGGGGGGTCTCTTTAAGGGATGGAGAATAAATGCCAAAAGATGTAAGAAAAGGCAGGAGAAACTTGTATCTTAGAAGCAAAACAAGAATAATATTTCTGTGAAGAAATGCTACAGATGGGCAGGGGTTGTGGCTCAGTGGTAGAGTGCTTGCCTAGCACGTGTAAGGCACTGGGTTCGATTCTCAGCACCACATAAATAAATAAAGGCGTTGTGCCCATCTATGACTAAAATTTTTTTTAAATGCCACAGAGAAAACTACAAAGAAAATGAAAATGTGCGCTTTGGCTTTAGTGACATGGAGGTCATTGTTAGAGGAATGGAATGGTGGGGATAAATTTTAGATTACAGTAAGATGAATACATAAAATGTTGAGAAGGTATAAACTCTGAGCAAGACAACTTTTTCAAGATGCCTGACTCTGAAAAGAAAGGTGATGACTATTAAGGGTCAAGGAGGTACTTTTTTTGGTTGTTTACTTCAAGATGAGAGACTTGAAAATGTTGAACTGGAACTGAGACATTTTGAAATCTAGATGTTTAGGACACAAGATAAAGGAAATAATTGTTCAAAGAAAATCCCTGAGAAACAAAGTAGAGAAAGAGGAGGTTTTAAACATTATATGAGGTGGTTGAACTGAAATAGTCTTGGGGCTTTTTTTCCCCTTTTTATTTTCTTTCCTATATTTTCATTGGTGCATTATAATTACATATGATGGTAGGATTCACTGCTACATAGTTATACATGAGTCTTGAAGTTTTTTAAATATTAATTTTGATATTCTCTGATCTTGACATGATCCTACCTAAATCATGAAACCCAATTTAAATATGTGTATATGCATATGCCCAAGGATATACACATATACACACTGTCTATATGTAGATGTACATACACACACTTACCCATCTACATGGGGGCGGGGAGAAAGCAGTAGAGAGAGGTGGAGAAATAGTTTGTTTTCAACATGTAAAGTTGAAAATATCATTAACCTTTTATAATTTTTCTTGTCATTAAAGCCCTTCTAACAGAAAACTCCAATTGTCTCTGAGTCATAGACGTGGCTTTTGGAGTTTCTCAGTACCAGGGCTCCAGGTAGCAGAAGCAGTTGAATACATAAATATGTTTAGTGTGACAGAGCCCCTAAGTCCAAATTAGAGAGAGAAAGTTGTATATTTTTGAAATGTAAAAGAAAGTGAACACCTACATTCAATTATACTAGAAGCCCCTTGAAGGTAAGAACTATGCCAAATCATTCTTTTAAAAATTTTTTTAAAATAAACTAATTTATTATTCCAAGCTGGACTGGTAGTTAATGAAGCTTGTTTTAGTCAACTTCTCATCACTGTGACCAAAAAGACCTGACAAGAACAACATAGAGGAGGGAAAGTTTATTTGAGGCTCACAGATTCAGAGGTCTCAATTCCTAGAGGGCTCAGGGTCCAAGGTGAGGCAGCAGGGTGTGGCAGAAGTGCATGGAGGAGGAAAGCATCTTAGATCACGGTCACTAGGAAGCAGAGAGAGTTCTGCTCACCAGGAACAAACCATAAATCCAAAAGACATGCTTATAGTGACCCCTTCTCTTATAGTCACTTCCCACCTGCCAACATTTGCTGCCTACTGAATCCATATCAGAGGATTAAAGCACTGATTAGGTTGAAGGTATCATAACACAAAAATTTCACCTCTAAACTTTCTTGCATTATCTCACATATGGGGTTTTGGGGTCATCTCATATCTGAAGCACAATGACAACCATATTCATCCTTGTGTCCTGGGAAGTTTGGCTTCCATAACATGTTTATGAAGAGCTTTATCTGTCTGAGCTGATTATTTTTCTAAATTACACCAAACAAAATACTAAGCCACACCCTTTCTCAGAGTATTCCAAGTATCACTATCTTGTTCATTGTCCTTTTACAGACTTTATTCTTTTTTGATCAACTCTCTTCTACTCCCTATAATTTTCAAGTTTGACTTTTCAACATAAATTTTAATGCTATGACCTGTGTTTACACTGGAATAATTTTTTTTTGCCTTTTACTATTTTGACAAAGTTAAATAGGTTCTGGCTTCAGAAAAAAAAAAAAAGTATGTTAGCACTTTGTTTCCTTCTAATTTTAGAAATTCGAGTGATGACATAGTACTTTATCATTGGCTACATCAGCAGTTAGCTTTGCCAAGGGAGGTTGCTAGCTCTTCTAAATGCAAATTAAAAGAAAAAAAAAAGGGAGGAAAGAATTAGCAGGCAGCAAAATGATATGGTATGTGGCCAACAAGGTAATAGCTTTTATTGCAAGTCAGTGCTCCAGAGATGCAGGGTTATCTTCTCAACAGTGTGAACCTCAGACCCAGCTCCCCTTGTGTTGGTGTCTGTGGAGGACAGAGGCTAGAATACAGAGGAGAAAATAAAGAAATCACTCACTAACTAGTACTTGATATTCTTCCTTAACTACCACAGAAGAGGACTTAATACCTTGGAGAGTACTCACTGTCCAGGCTGCAAGGAGGAGGACGTGCATAATTATCATTTCTTCTGTGAATACTTTTGGCACTGAGAAAGAATCTGCAGTGCCCTCTCCATTCACAAAGGACAATATGACTATATATTATCAACCAGTGGATATTAGAAGAGTGCCTCATCTATTTTTGGAATTTTATTTCATGTTCATAAAAACATTCCCATTTTTCTCCTGCGGAGTACCACTTGAACTGAAATTGCCAGTGACTTTCCACATCCCTCATCCTATTTCATTATAGAAACACTCATAAAGACACAGTTTTCTCCTATCAATAAATATGTTTGATGTTCCATAGAAGTTCTGTGTAATACATGCAGAACAATTGAGTCAGACTCTGGGATAAATTATTATCAAAACAACTTTAAGCGATGAGCCTGCCTCTGGATGCTCCCCATGGATACGCTGTGGATGCTCAGTGTGAAAGCAGCATTCACAATAAAGCCTATGAGTAATAATCATAAATCCCAAACAGGCATTACCCTTTCTTAAGACATTTTTAAACCCTCTGAAAAAGAAGACTATAAGGTGCAATCTGCTTTTAGAGGCATTCTATTTTTTTAATACATTTAGTTAAAGTGTGAAGTGGAGCATGCCTGGCTTGGACGCCTTTTTCATACAGAAGCCTCAGCCAGCGGCTTCATGTGGATTGTGGTGGTATAATGGAAATGCTGCGTGTGCTGCATTGGGGCTTTATCCTTTGCTTTATTTTGGTTTGTTTATATTAATATATTCCTCTTAAGAGCTCCTAAAACCTTGTACCCAGAAAGTGTCTCAAAACATGAAAGTATCTGGAAAACATTATGGAACAAAAATAATTTGATGTGACTTGTTTCTAGACTAGGAAAGAAAAAAAGGACTAATGTTTTTCAAATTAGACCCTTAGATCTGTTGCATTCAACTCTGATTCCACCTGTTTAGCACTCATTAAAAATGAAATTCAGGGTGCTGACTGCCAAGATAAACAGGTTTATTTTCTGTGCTTATTTTTTTTTTCATGAGGGAACATACATAAGGACTAATTTCAGAACTACACGTTTTGTATTGAAAATGTCATGCTGAATATATCCCCACTAGTACGTTGAGTCATTATTATATAGGAGATTTGTTTCCTCCTTTTTCCTCTTTATGCCACACCAGTTATATACTATAAAAATAAGTACTACTACATCTTAATGGAAAAATGCATGAATCTCTGTCAACCAAACTTCTACCAACTTATCACTGAATTTTGCAATTTCCATGAAGCTTAGTACAAGTTCAATAAGGATTATGGAAGCCTACTGTCATGTAGAGTAAAATTTGAATATTTCTGTGATCCCAGGATAAAAACATTATACTGTCCCTTTTGAGTATTAGTAAAATATGTTCCCAGTGATCAAATATCAAGGATACAGTGAGGCCGTGATGATTTTTAAGGATTACCCTGCTATAGTATGCACCGAACATGGTTGGAGGGACAGAGATCTCAGTGCAGGGCTTTTTATTACTTCCAGCAGCTTTACCAGTTAGTCAATAGTTCCTGCAGCTTGAAGAGAAAAGATTCTCAAAGCCCAGATAGAATGACACTAGTTTGTAACCCCAGGTCCTATAGATTTCATGCCACAGAGACAGGCAACCTGTGCCTCCTTCTTTGGAAATTAAACAGAGACCTGCTTGGCTACTATTGGGGAAGAGACATGAACTTAGCAACCAAACAACCATAGTGAAAGGGCACGGTGAAGAGATCTAACCATTCCTATAAAGGAGGAAGAGATTTATAATATCATTACTCGTATGTGTACGCTGTCTTTCACAATTCATTGACATACTTTCACATAATCCTTCAACATCATAACATGCAACAGGCAAAATATCATTTTTGTAATTTTGTATTATTGGTATCTCCATTGTATGAATCAGGGAACAGTGACTTATAGTTCCAAAAAGCCAGAGGCTGAATGTTCTCTCTGATATGTGGATGCTAACCCACCACAAGAGAGGGTAGGGAGGGGAAGCATAGAAATTCATGGGGTTAGACAAGGGGAATGATGGTAAGGGGAGGGGGAAAGGGAGTAAGAAAGATAGTAAAATAGACACAACTTTCCTTTGCTCATAAATGAATACACAACCAGTTGTGTATAGCCATAGTAATATACACCCACAAGAATGGGATCCTAATTGGAGTAGGTTGTACTCCTCGTATGTATACTCCACTGTCATGCATACCTAATAAGAACAAATTAAGAAGAGGAAACAGTGGCTTGTAAGAAACCGGATGGTTCCTTTAATGCTGCACATTTAAGATGTTTTAGAACAAAAAGTCAGTCTCTTCTAGTCCCTACCAATTATCTCTTTATTAACATTTAAATATTATTTTGAAATCAAGTTTTCACTTTTCTAACAGCCTTGTTAGATTTCATGTTCTTTGGAAGCATCAAGTATACCCAACATTTTTTTTCCAAGTATCTACAATAATATTTATTACATGACAGCACTCATTGAGTACTGCAATAATGAGTCACTAAATAAATGAATGAATACCTCACATTGCCCCTATTAGCACTTCTGATTATCCATTCAATTCATTTCTTACTAAATACCCAGCACCTTGCCACACTGTAGGATATAAATGATACAACAATCAATTATGGGGCTACTCCAGTGAGCCCAATGGCCCAACTGCAACCATCTGGCTGCTTGTTACAAATTCAAATTCCTGGGTCTCATCCCAGATTTCCTGAATCATAATCTCATGTATACTGAAGTTTGAAAGCATTGCACAATACGTTGGCTGTTTTCTTGTAAAAAGTCAATGGATTTTTTAGAAATATACTGAAGAAGCAATATGTATCATTCTACAATATGTTTGCTGTGTGAGCTCCCTTAGGTATAGATTGCCCAAAATTAAATCTTGGTGATTTGACAAAAATAAGAACATATATCCACACATGAATACAGAAAAGTTATGTCTGATTCATTCTACTATCTTTCCTAATGCTGTCTCCCCTTTCTTCCCTTCATTCCCATTTATCTAATCTAATGGACTTCTGTTCTTCCCCTCCCTACTCTTCTCTTATTGTTGGTTAGCATCTGCCTATCAGAGAGAACATTTAAACTTTACGTCATGTACAACCACAAGAATTGGATCCTAATTCGGGTAAGTTATACTCCACGTATGTATAATATGTCAGAATACACTCTAGTATTATGTATATCTAAAAAGAATTCTAAAATTTTTTTGAACATGCCCTCATGAAGTTTTAATTTCCAAAACAAATCAAATGTGGATCAACCAGTGGTATGAGTCATGAATCAATTGACACTTTGTGACCTTATGTAAACACTATTATGTAGAAAATTCAAATACTTACTATTGAATAAAACTAGTTAATTGTCATCATTTTAAACTTTGTTTTTAAAAACTGCACTGTTGCCCAGAGAACCAGGTCCACCCCAGTTGGACCCCAGCCCACAGTCTAGCACCCGTGCTGTGGATGACCATCTGTCAACACCTGGAGGCGCCTCTGCCCACTAGCAGGGATTATACCCCACCTGGAGGCCACCATCCCTAGAGGGGCAGCATCCTTTTTGGGTCACTGCATTATCAAATTACTCCAAGACATCAGGCTACTGAAGACTAGGAGGTTTGAAAAGTACTGTATAGTTTTACTTCAGATTTTTTAATTAGTAGTAAATTACAATTATTCCTATTATACCTACTATTATTCTTACTTTTCTTTTATTAGTATTTTTCTCATCCACTCTATATTCCTCTTATCTATCTGTCTCCTTGGACACTCTTTCTCCCTTTTCACATGCTAACAACCAATCTCTTTTAATTCCACTTTCACTACTCCTATGACATAGTACCTCTGTAGATAAACTTCTTATCTTATTAACGTTGTATCCTACACCCCTCCCATCCTCTTTGTCCACCTTTAAAAATCATGGTCCTTATGCCAAACCTATTGGCTAAGCTGTAGATAATAATTGAACCCATAATCTCTGTTTATTAAGACAATATGGTTAATAACTTAAAAGGGACTATTTGAGTTAAGGATGCATATTGTTTGTATGGTGTGCTGCTAATATTGATCTTTCACTTCAAGGTGAGGTATTAGAAAGCTGCAGGAACTATAAATCTATAGGGGGGAAACTGCAATACCTCAGGTTTGCACTGCTAGAGGGAAAGATACATGAACAATATGAGAACACAAAGGAAGAAAGTGTTCCAAACAAACCTAGATGCTACATCAATGAAATCCAAAGACAGCATGGCAGAAGAAATGTCTGAAAGGGAGGTCAAAATGTACATAATTAAAATGATCAGAGAAGCAAACAATGAGATAAGAGAGCAAATGCAGGCATTGAATGATCACACCAATAAACAGTTAAAAGAGCAAATGTAGGAAGCAAAGGATCATTTAAAAAATGAGATAGAGATTCTGAAACAAACAAAACCTTGAAATGAAGGAAACAATAATCCAAATTAAAAACTCCACAGAAAGCATCACCAATAGGCTAGAACACCTGGAAGACAGAGTCTCACACATTGAAGACAAAATATTTAATCTTTAAAACAAAGATGACCAAACAGAGAAGATGGTAAGCAATCATGAACGGAACCTTAAGAATTACGGGATATCATGAGAAGTTCAAATTTAAAAATTATTGGGACTGAGGAAGGCACAGAGAAACAAACCAAAGGAATGAACAATCTATTCAAAGAAATAATATCAGAAAATTTCCCAAATCTGAAGAATGAAATGGAAAATCAAATGCAAGAGGCTTAAAGGACACCAAATGTACAAAATTAAAACAGACACATGCCAACGCACATTATAATGAAAATACCTAACATACAAAATAAACAGAATTTTAAAGGCTGGGAGAGAAAAAAATCAAATTACATTCAGAGGGAAACCAATACAAATATTGGCAGATTTCTCAACCCAGACCCTAAAAGCTAGAAGGACCTGGAATAGCATTTTTCAAGCTCTGAAAGAAAATGGATGCCAACCAAGAATCTTATACCCAGCAAAACATACCTTTGGATCTGACGACAAAATAAAATCCTCCATGATAAATGAAAGCTAAAGGAATTTACAAATAGAAAGCCGGCACTACAGAACATTCTCAGCAAAATATTCCTTGAGGAAGAAATGTAAAACAACAATGAAGGCCAGCATAGGGAGGAACTACCCTAAAGGAATAGCCAAATAAAGGAGAAATGAAGTCAAGTTAAAAACCAAAAGTAAGCCAAAATGACAAGGAATATAAATCATATCTCAATAATAACCCTGAATGTTAATGGCCTGAACTCATCAATCAAAAGGGATAAAGAAGGACATTTCATACTGCTTAAGGGAAGCATAAATCAGCAGGACATAACAATCATAAATATTTATGCCCCAAACAGTGGCTCATCCATGTATGTCAAACAAATCCTTCTCAATTCCAGGATCCACATAGACCACAACACAATACTAGGTGATTTTAACACACCTCTCTTACCACTGGACAGATCTTCCAAACAAAAATTGAACAAAGAAACCATAGAGCTCAATGACAATCGATAATTTAGACTTAACAGACATGTATAGAATATTCCATCCAACAAAAAGCAAACACACTTTCTTCTCAGCAGCACATGGATCCTTCTCTAAAATAGACCATATGTTTTGCCACAAAGCTACTCTTAGCAAATATAAAATGATAGAGATACTACCTTGTATTCTATCATATCATAATTGAATGAAATTAGAAATCAATGACAAAATAAAAAACAGAAACTGCTCCAACACCTGGAGATTAAATAATACACTATTGAATGATGCATGGATAACAGAAGACATCAGGGGGGAAATAAAAAAAATTTTAGAGGTAAATGAGAACAAAGGTATAATATATCAAAATCTCTGGGACACTATGAAAGCAGTACTAAGAGGAAAATTCACTGCATGGAATGCATTCAATAAAGGAAAAGTCAACAAATAAATAACCTGACATTACAGCTCAAAGTCCTAGAAAAAGAAGAACAGATCAACACCAAAAGTAGTAGAAAACAGCAAAAAGTTAAAATTAGAGCTGAAGTCAATGAAACTGAAACAAAAGAAACAATAAAAAATTGAAAAAATAAAAAGTTGGCTCTTGGAAAAAAATAAACAAAATTGATAAACCCTTAGCCACATTAAAAAAGAGAAAACTCAAATTACTAAAATTTGGGATGAAAGGGAAATATCACGACAGACATTATTGAAATACAAAACATAATTGAGGCTATTTTGAAACTCCAACAAAATTGAAAATCTTGAAGCCATCAATAGGTTTCTAGAGACATATGATCCACCTAAACTGAATCAAGAGGACATACACAATTTAAATAGATCAATTTCAAACAATGCAATAGAAGTCATCAAGAGCCTACGAACAAAGAAAAGTTCAGGACCAGATGGGTTCTCAGCTGGGTTCTACAAGACCTTCAAAAAAGGGGTCATTCCAGTATTTTTCAAAGTATTCCATGAAATACAAGAGGAGGGAACTCTTCCAAACTCATTTTATGAAGCTAATATCATCCTGATACTAAAACCAGACAGAGACACATCAGAGAAAGAAAATTTCAGACCAATATCCTTAAGGAACTTAGATGCAAAAATTCTTCACAAAATTTTAGCAAATTGCCTACCTACAAAAACATATTAAAAAGATGATGCACCATGATCAAATGGGTTTTATTGTTCAAATGGGTTTTATCCCAGGGATACAAGGTTGGTTCAACATCCGAAAATCAATCAATGTAATTCATCATATCAACAGACTTCAAGTTAAGAGTCACATGATTATTTCAATAGATGCAGAAAAAAGTATTTGATAAAATACAGCTCCTCTACATGCTCAAAGCTCTAGGAAAAAATAGGGAGAGTAGGAAAATTCCTCAATATTGTGAAGGCTATTATGCTAAACCCACAGCCAACAAAATCCTAAATGGAGAAAAACTGAAGGCAATCCCCCTAAAATCTGAAAGAAGGCAGGGATGCCCTCTTTCACCACTTGTATTCAACATTGTCCTTGAAACGCTAGCCAGAGCAATTAGACAAACCAAAGAAACTAAAGGGATATGAATAGGAATAGAAGAACTCAAACTATCCCTATTTGCTGATGACATAATTCTATATTTAGAGGAACCAAAAAATGCCACCAATAAACTTCTAGAACTCATAAATGAAATCAGTAAAGTAGCAGGTTATAAAATCAATACTCATAAATCTAATGCATTTTTATTCATAAGTGATGAATCCTCTGAAAGAGAATTTAGAAAACTACCCCATTCACAATAGCCTCAAAAGAAAATATAAATAAAATACTTGGGAACCAATCTAACAAAAGAGCTGAAAGACCTCTATAATGAGAACTACAAACACTAAAGAAAGAAATTAAAGAAAACCTTAGAAGATGGAAAGATCTCCCAAGTTCTTGGATAGGCAGAATTAATATTATCAAAATATCCATACTACCAAAAATGCTATACAAATACAATGCAATTCCAATTAAAATCTCAATGATGTATCTCATAGAAACAGAGCAAGCAATCATGACATTCATTTGGAAGAATAAGAGACCCAGAATAGCTAAAGAAATCCTTAGCAGGAAGAATGAAGCAGGGGGTATGACAATACCAGAACTTCAACTATACTACAAAGCAAGAGTAACAAAAATGGTCTGGTACTGGCACCAAAATAGACAGATAAATCAATGGTACAGAATAGAGGACGCAGAGACAAACCCCCAGACATACAGTTTTCTCATACTAGACAAAGGTGCCAAAAACAGACAATGGGGAAATGACAGCCTGTTCAACAAATGGTGGTGGGAAAACTGAAAATCCATATGCAGCAGAATGAAACTAAACCCTTATCTCACCCTGCACAAAACTCAACTCAAAATGGATCAAGTACCTTGGAATCACACTAGAGACCCTGCACCTTATAGAAGATAAAGTAGATCCAAATCTTCATCATGTTGACTTAGAACCAGACTTCCTTAACATGACTCCCAACGCACAAGAAATAAAAGCAGGAATCAATAATTGGGATAGATTCAAACTAAAAAGCTTTTTCTCAGCAAAGGAAACTATCAGCAATGTGAAGATGTTTTGTAACTGTCAATGTGAAGAGTGAGCCTAAAGAGTGGGAGAAAATCTTTGCCACTCATACTTCAGACAGAATACTAATCTCCAGAATCTATAAAAAAAAAAAAAATTTACACTAAGAATACAAATAACCCAATCAACAAATGGGCTAAGGAAATGAGCAGACATTTTACAGAAGATCTACAAACTAGATCTATAGATGTTCAACATCTCTAGTAATAAGAGAAATGCAAATCAAAACTACCCTCAGATTCCATCTCACCCCAATTAGAATGCGATTATCAAGAATACAAGCAACAATAGGTGTTGGAGAGGATGTGGGGAAGAAAGTACACTCACACATTGTTGGTGGGGTTGCAGATTAGTGCAGTCACTCTAGAAAGTAGTGTGGAGATTCCTTAGAAAACTTGGAATGGAACCACGATTTGATCCACCTATCCCACTCCTTGGCTTATACACAAAGGACTTAAAATCAGCTTACTACAGTGATGCAGCCACATCAATGTTCATAGTTGCTCAACTGACAATAGCTAGATTGTGGAACCATCCTAGATACCCTTCAATTGATGAATGGATAAAGAAACTGTGGTATATATACACAATGGAATATTATTCAGCCATAAAAAAGAATAACACTATGGTATTTGCAGGTAAATGGATGCAGTTGGAGAATCTCATGCTAAGTGAGAA
The DNA here is from genome assembly GCF_902686455.1 of Sciurus vulgaris. Classification (NCBI taxonomy): domain Eukaryota; kingdom Metazoa; phylum Chordata; class Mammalia; order Rodentia; family Sciuridae; genus Sciurus; species Sciurus vulgaris. The sequence continues at coordinate 28,858,106 of NC_136476.1, forward strand.
AAGCCAATCCCCCAAACCAAAGGCCAAATGATCTCTCCGATAAGAGAATGATGATGATGATGGAGGAAGGATGAATTGTAGAGAGGAAAAATAGGGATGGGAAGGGTGGGGGGAAGGAAAAATAACAGAATGAGCAAACATCATTACCCTATGTACATGTATGATTACACAAATGGTACAACCAGAGAAATAACACTTGTACCCCATTTGTGTACAATGAATCAAAATAAATGAATTTTTAAAAAAAGAAAAAAAAATTGCACTGTTGTTTCTTTGCTCTCCTCTACTGATTGTCCATTTTTGTTACTCTGTATTCTAATAATTATTTGTTTTTTAATCTACTGTCATTGTTTTGTAACTGTCAAAACTCGGCTGAGACCTGGTTTGGAGTTTAAAAGCCTTGTGTTTCTACTTTCTCAAACATGTTTCAGGGGGATCTAGCCATTACTAACAAGGAGAATCAGACTCAGGGATCTTCTAGTAGTCTCAGTTCTTAGAACTCTGGTTATATTTATTTATGGTCAGTTTTTAATAGATAAACTGAATATGTTTGTGAGGAAAAAATATAGGGATGTTAGAGTGAGAAGGACTGTAACTTACCAAACTCACATACGTTTCCTTTCCTCTAAAATTTGGTCTACTCAATATTAAAAAATTGCTGCAAGGAAGAAAGATATACTTGCCTTGTACCTACTGATTAATAGTGCCAAAAGAATAACCACTTTTCTTGTATGATTCCTGAATACATAGCCATGACTTAGGCCTAGAGGGATAAATTAAATGACTCACAGTCACTGAGATGGTGAAATACGGAGGTAGTGTTGGAGTCACCTTTACCTATCCCTGGTCTGGTGTGCTCCTATCAATTACATCTTCCAGAGTCAGAGCTGGGTCACAGACATGAGACACAAGGCTCAAGGAGAGTAGAAGTAGATAGGGAGCAGAAACAGGTGCTTCATGGATTTGGGGAAGAACAAGAGAAGCCTGCTGGTGTGAACATGCAGAGCCGCCTGCATCCTGCAGCATGCATCAGAGAGGCCAGGAACAGGCCTTGGAATAGCAGTCTCTGTGGCTACCACCAGGAGTTCTTGTTTTCAACCACACACAGCTCCAGGTTCCCGCTTAGACTTCAGCACCACACAGGCTCCTCTGAATTAGACTCAGGTGAATATCTGAACAAATACTGCTTCTTTGTAATGAGGTGGAGCAGAGGGAGAATTTAAAAAGAGAAAGAAACTGAACAACATAGGGTTCAAAGTATGACACAGTCACTCATTTGTGCCTACAGGAAATCTTGGTTCGTGCAGATGGTTTGAGCTCCAGTTACTCAGAGAGGTTGAGAGCTTACAGGATATTTTGGGAAGTTGCTTCACATGCAACAGGAGCGTATATTCTATTTGAAGCTCAAGAAAAGCAAAGAAGAACTCTAAGTTGTAGAGAGAAGAAAGCCAGACAAGTCCCTGGCTTGTCTAGGGAGCCGGCACTGTCATGGATACTGGTGGAGAGAGTTCCACAAGAACAAATGACTATCAGAAAGCTACCTGTGATGAGCAAGACAAAATAGTTTAACTTTTCAGGACATCTGTTTTTGGTGCAACTCCTCATTTCTGCTCTTGTGGCACAACAAGCAGCCATAAACACTAGGTAAACAAATGCGTGTGGCTGTGTTTCAGGACAAACACAGGCAGAGCTGGTTTAGGCCTACGAGACATAGTTTACTAGGCTTGCTCTAGCATAATAAAAGTTCACAATGGGAAAACATCCTTAATGTTCCTAGCTCCCCTCCTCCACCTTAGCTATTGGGAAGATCGGCATTTATCATTTCCTTCCGTAAAACCTAGAAAATGCCTGTATGTGGTAATACAGTGCTTCAGTGTGCATAGGGTGGGCGTATATTCTATAAAGATGCTTGCGAAGCAGACTAAAAACTAAGGCTCTGTCTGATTTTATACTCTGTAGCTTCTCCACACCTAACAAGTCATGTGGCTTAATAAATGTATAAAAAAAACAAAAGTCATTCACAAACAGGCAAATTCATACTCCAGAACTACTCATTTACTTCAAATGGCTTAAAATATTGAATTCTACAGTAGTGCTTATTGCTGAATGTTTTGGTCAAAATTTAAACAAGCACTGGGAAAAAAAAAAGGGGAAAGAGTAGAAGGAAAGGAAAGAAGCAAAGAGAAAGAAGGTGGGAGACAAGGAGAGGGAACAGGCAAGAAGAGTGGGGGAGAGAGAAAGAGCGGAAGAAAGGAAGAGCGAAAAGGAGAAGGTAATTTTTCTGGAAAATTTCATATAGCAGTATTTGTGTGTAAAACTAATTGATGAGAACCGAGAGTTTATGATACTTAAGTACTTTACATATGATACTTAATTTGAAACAGAAACACTGTGAAATAGAGATCATGATTTCCATTATAAAGATGAGAACAGGTTTGAAGAAAACAAGTTTGGCACAAAGTGACTTGCCCTGAATTACCTACCCATGTGAACACAAATTCAGACAATCTTACCTCAAATAAGTTTTTTTATCACCAAAAAAACCCGTAAGTATATTGATGTTCAGTGAAAGAAAATGCAGGAAACAACAGAAGCAAATTCAATGCATTAGGTGTCAATTTTCTATGAGTTTCAGAGTAATATAAGAATACTATAAGACAGCCAGAACTTCCAAAAATCAAGGAAAATTACATATTCTATTGCAATAGTAATGTCAGAGCATGTTGTAGATTTTTAGACAATTCCTCTGCCTGACTTGCTTGTAGTCAGTTTATTTCCCATTTATGTTAATAATTTATTACTTTGCTGACATGATGAGAGAGCTAGAGATAAATGAATTAATTTGAATCTACATGATGGGATTTCTCTCTAAAAAGCAAACATGATTCTGGAACAATAAAATCTCTCAGCTTATTCAACTCCTCTCAGTAAGATGGGACTATACTTTTGAGGTAATTAACAAAGTGAAAGACAAACTCTTAACAAATAACAATTTGTTTCATATGCTTGCTGAACCTCTTCTGTCTCTTCTAGTGGAGACATAGGAGATGATAGGAAAGAGAGTTTGCCAAGGGAAGTTAGAATGGTTTCAATATTTGAAGCCACTTGAGATAATTTCTTGTCTAGTAGTTTTGAGCTATGATTTTTGCCTCGGGATGAATGGCTTTCCTTTATCAGAAATTCATTTTAAACCCCATGACTTGTTAGACACTGTGTGAGGTACTGAGAAATAGTAGTTCTAACAAGGGATAGAAGGATTAGGGAGAGAGAAAGAGAAAGAGAGGGAAAGAAAGAGAGAGAGAGAGAGAGAGAGAGAGAGAGAGAGAGAGAGAGAGAGAGAGAGAGAGATTGGGGAGAGGGAAAAAACCAAAATCTACATTTTAAAATATGTGCTTAAAGATGGAACATTACTCAAGGGCACTGGATACTCTTTTACAATTACTTCAGATATATAATAAAATAAACTAAGACATAGTGCATTAGAAATACAGAAAACACTACTCTATCCAGAGATAAGAACACATCCTATGCTATTTCATTTAACATGTGGTGTCCCTGGCTCCTTTGCCAGTTATTTCTCCCTGGTTTGACAAGTAAAATCTTAAATCATTAGTCAGCCCTCATTAAAGTACTGTATAAATAAAGTCTTTAACTGACCCCATGTCTTATTTTTCTTCTCGATGTGGCTCCCTTTTGGTCTCCTCAATCACGTCCAGAACTTTACCTGTAACATGTTCTGTGGTAGTTCTTGTCTGTGGCCTACCATGAGGACTCTGGCGATCTCATTTTTCTCTGAGTGGCCTACTTTATATTCCACAGGCAGCCTAAAATCAGCATGCCCAACACAATCATCTCCCGCTTCCCCCAATTTGTTCCTTATTGCTGTTTACTATCTCTGATTTCTCCCTACACATCAGTTCTGAAGATTTCTCACTTGGTCCATCTCTTTTGCTCTGACTTACCATTGGTCTTCAGGGTCTGCACAGAAATGCCACATGGAGTTCCTAAAACAGCTCAAATCTTTCACTCCCTTTGGCAAAAAAATGAATTACTCCAAAGCGATTTTACTTTGAAAAATTCTTAAAGACAGAATATAGATTAAAAATTATCATTTTCCTTTAGAAATACTGAAGGAAATAAAAGTCATCAATTCCTCCCTCTTTCTTTGCAATCTTAGGAGGTATGTGCTAATAACTACTATCTTTCCAAAATTTCCCATGATTACATAATCTTAATAGCTCTATGAAATTCTTTTACATTTTTACAAAATTGTTTTATTAATGCAATGACTTGCTGTAGATCCCTAGTATATTGTATTTGTATATAATAGTTGTATTCTTACATACACAGAAAGAGTTTGGGAGAGATATACTTTACATATGTGTGTGCATTTAACTGTGATTCATATTAATTGGTTAAATATGATATATATTTGATTTATTTAACTTTATATATAACAATAATTAGTTGCCTTAAATGCCACTTCCTTTATTTGAAGGTTGACATCCTAATTCTTCTAATAGGATATATGGCCGCTTCTTCCAAAGAACAAAGAACTCTCTTGGCTCTTAATTATTGCACTTATAACATGATGCTAAATGAAAGTTAGGGAGATTTTTGACTTTCAGGTAAAAGAAAGATTGAAAGATTAAAAACACAAAATACTTTACTTTTTAAGTTCCAAGATCCACTAGCTCTGAGGGGCAGCCTGCTCTGCACAAAACTCTTTGAGAAATGACAGATGGGAGCCCTGGCTCGGATACCATGATGAAGCTCATGTTCCTATCCCCCACCTTAAGGCAGTTGACAGAAGGGGTACAGGAGGGAGGAAATGTCTTTTGGGGAAAGGAATGAGTTACTTCCCCTTAGAATTCAAAGTGTTAGACGCAGATGCTTTATGAGAATCACTCAAAACAATGCTGTGTGCTTCCAAGGAAGAGAAAATAATATTCTGTTTCTCAGTGCATGTCTGATTAGGAGAAGTCTTGTCTTATGTGGCAAGAGTAGGGAAGATGAGAATGTGTGAGACCTGACAAAGTGAAGAACTTCCAGGAGAAGGGAGGTAAGGGCAGCTGTACCCCATATTTCTAGGTTCTGAAAAATAAGGAAGATTACTCTTGGGTGTGCTCCTGGATTTGAGTCTGATTCTAGGAGGACACTGGGACTGGGGGGCTACAGTCTTTGTAGGACACCAAATGAGGAGTACAAAGAAGGCACATATCAGGGGAGCTGAACCAGGAGCAGGGCAGTGGGAAGCAGTGGCCAGGTCTTTTACAGGAGTCACAGATAGGTGGCAGGATAGAGAAGAGCTCTTCCATACAGGGACAGTTTGGAGATAGTCACCACTTCCATTTAGGTCACAGATAAAATGCCAGGCATTAGTTCTGGACAGCAAATGAGAGGAGTTCATTTTTACCAGTAGCTGAAGAAACACTTGCTCTTTTCTTGAACCCCCATTCCCCCATCTTCATCTAGAAAAGAAGGTAAGGGAAAAGTGGCTTCTAAGATTCAGTCTGCACCCTGCTTTCCTATACCTGGGACTGCAAGCTCCAGAACCCTTAATTCTAGCCTTCATTGAGGAAAGGGGGAGACATGAATTGACTAAAATTTTAAAATGAACTAGGATGAGGCTCAAATACTTGGATAACAAACTTTTATTGGGAATAATTTATGAAAACTGAGCAGACTACCATTAAAAGAGCTATCAAAAAACAGGGAGTGAGTATACAAAACCTGAGAGCAACAGTGACTTGAAAATAAAGGAACTCCACTGTCATCCTCCAAACAGTAGATACTTTCCAATACACTGATTTTATGATATTCATATATTGTGCTTTATTATGCTTATTTGCATTCATGTCTAATGTCTCAAATAAGATTGTATTAAACATTTTTAACATTAGAAATTAGATTCTGCATACAGAGCCCATAGTACATTTATACATAAAGCTTCATACAAATATTTATCAATTAAAAATAATAGATTAAATCTGTCTATATGAAAAAATAGAGTAAAATATAAAATATTAGTGAATGTGAGTATAAACACTTTCAATGCCTTTTAATAGAAAGGCAACAAACTAAAAGAAGCAGACATAGCCTCGCCATCATTTCAAAACAAAAAGAGCCTGCTGCAAAAGATAGAACTTTTGTAGAACTTTTGTAATCACATAAACAAATGTTTAATTAGTTTTGTTACCCTTTACTTGTATGATCTTAGACCAGTCACCACCTTCATTAAAAAAATAAAAATGGTCTGGTTAGATTATAATCTCTCACTTTACTCCCATTCATAAAATTCAACGTATCCACGAAAATATGCACAAGATGCAACTGACAGAAAAATCACACAGTCACAATTCATGTAATCGATATATCAGTGGTTTCATTTGGCATGCACCCAGAGTCACAAGTTATTCTTTCAAAGTTAAGTTTAACTCCTTTGGGTTAAAAGCAAGCTGCAACAGTTTTCCATGCCTCACTGGGTTCTCCAGGCATTGTTCTTCATTCAAAGCATAGGGTCTTTTTCTTATGCTCTAATCATCTTCAATATTCACCAGGTTTTAGTGTGAATTATAGAAGAAAATGAGGCCCCAGCGAGCTCAGCCTCATCCCTAACCCAGTTCAGAACCAAGTAAGCCACAGAATACAAAGGAGCAAAAATCCATCCACATATTCCAAGTGCATCTTCCCTATCTGTGTTGATGACACTAGACTGCAAAGCATAAAAAGCAATCATCCAAATTAGCAGAGAGCATCATTCTACAGTAGAAAACAATCAGAGACTCATTTTCATCATGAAAACAAACAACCTGGGTAGTTAAACTTTTAATTCTTGAAAAATGTAAGTAATTGGAAAATATAAATCATTATACTTCAACAAAGTACAATATTGTCAGTAATCCTCTGTTAAAAGATCACCAAAATGATTTCAAAAAATAATGTTTGTTAATGGTCATGCTAACTAGAGTTGAGGTGATACCTCATTGTGGTTTTAATTTTTTCTTCCCTTATGATTGGTGATGTTGACTTTTTTTATATCTTCTTTGGGGAAATGTATATTTAGGTCTGCTGCCCATGTCTTAATCAGATGCTGCTGCTGATGACAACGATGATGATTTGCTGTTAAGTTGCTTGAAATGCTTGTGGATTTGGAAATGCAAACAGTTTGCATGTATTTCTCCTACTTGGTATATGGTCTGTGCACTGTTGATTGTATCTTATATTGTACTGAAGCTTTTTAGCTTGACATATCCCATTTGTCTATTGTTTTTATTTCCTGTGCTTCTGAGGTCTTATTTTATTGAAATAAAAAATCCTTGCCTGTTCTAACGTCCAGCAGCATTTTCCCTGTTTTTATCTAGTAATTTTGCGGTTTTAATTGCTACATTTCAATCTTTATTTTAAATTTTTTTTTGTATGGTAAGAAATAAAGATCTAGTTTCATTCTTCAGCATTGAATATCCAATTTTCTCAGCATTGTTTATTGAAGACTATCCTTTCTCGGATATCTGCTCTTAGTTCTTTTGTTAAAAGTTGAGAAAGGACCAGTTCTGGCAAGCATGAGGAGAAACAAAAACCCTTATACATTATTGGTAGGAATGTAATTAGCACCACAGTTATGGAAAACAGCAAGGAGGTTTCTCAAAAAATTAAATATAGAACAACCATATGATTCATTAAACCTACTACTGGGTATATATCCAAAGAAAATAAAGTCAGTATATTGAAAAGACAACTATTCTACCATGTTTTTGTAGTATTATTGCCAACAGTTAAGCTATGGAAACATCATAAGCATCCATCAACAGATGACTAAATAAAGTGTGGTACATATGCACAATAACATACTATTTCACCATGAAGAAGATGAAATTCTATCATTTGCAATAGCATGAATGAACCTAGAGGACATTACATCAAGCAAAATAAGTAAGAAACAGAAATACAAATATTCTATGATCATGCTCATTGAAGTTCTCATAGAAGTAGAGAGAGAACAGGGTTTTTACCAGAAGTTGTGGATGAGATAAGGTTAGTCACATGGTATTTCAGTCAGATAAGAGGAACAAATTCTGGTATTCTATTGAATAGTAAGATTTTATATATATATATATATACATACACACACACACATATATGATGTGTGTGTAGATAATATATATTATTGTATATGTGATATATTATAAGGTATTATGTATCAAAATGACAAGTGAAAATTTTGAGTGTTTCACTCCCCAAAAATGCTTGAGGTGATACATATGCCAATAATAATTCTGATTTGATCACTGAACAAGGCATGTGTATTGAAATGTTCCATTTGACCCCATAAAATTCATACAACTATTATATGACAATTAAAATAAGTAATTGAAACAGAAGATTTATTAACAGTTAGGTGAAAATGAATGTAATTCCAAAACGAAATAACATGACAAAAATTAAATAAATAAAATGTTGGCTTGCTTCTTTTTTTTGCTTTGACCTACCTCTTAATGGAGCTCTCCGACCCCTATATAGGACATAAACCCTGATCGTACAGATTTTACCTAGGAGCTCAAAAGGATATCTGACAAACTATACAATAAATTAGAAAGATATACAGGTAAAGATATGTGTAGCAGTGGAAGATGAGAAGGTTGCAGACTTCCCAATGGATATGACTAAGGGCAAGGTATTGATGAATAGGAAATAATTCTTAGATTTAAGTGAAGGGAGTCATTGAAGGAGAAGAAAAAGTTAGATCCAGGGAACAGAGGATATCCTTGGAAAGCATTATGGCAAAATCCAAATTTAAGGGACAAAAGATCAAATGCAGGAAGACAAATTATAATGAGTAGGTATAGAAATTCAAAAATCACACCAATTAGTTTGAAGTTTATTCTATATACAATGAGGAATTATCAAATATCTCATCAAAATGTAATTCAAACTACTTCCAAATTCCAAGTTTTCCTTCTTTCAAAGTAGTACATATTAATCCCTTGCATTGTCATTGCATATTGAATCCATACGTAACATTAATGAGATTAAGGAAGGTATTAATCATCTATAAGGATAAGTGAGTAGTCTGACCCTTTCCAAATCAAGATTTCTGCCCCATTCCTTCAGCTCATTCTGTAATCTTATATATGTTCAAAAAAGCTAATTAAAAATGCTTTCTAAAAGTCATAGGTTACCCATGTATAATTGAAGGATAAGACTCAATGAATTTAGAATTGGAGGAAATCTCTCATGCTAATCACAGACATTTTTACATAAAACCTTATACTTGAAATTCAGGAAATTAATTTCTCTGAATAATATATCAGGATAATTGGCATTTTCTCCAGTGCAAACCATTAACATAAGTAGACTTTCTATATAGGCAGCATATGTTGTCCAAACTATCACATGCAAATACACCACCTAGTCAAAACAGGAAGTCTACTTGACTGGTAACTTCTCCCTTTACCTAACTGCCATTGAAGAAGAAAACTTATTATCTGAATATGAATCTTGATGACCAAGTATAATTGGATATTAAACGTTTTATTTTTACTTCTTTTAAAAAATGCTACCCATTTTACCAGGCACTAATGTGTTCATTTTGACAAAAGCACTTCAATTGTTAGGCAAAAAATTTTCTGATCCTAGCAATAGGTTGTTTCTCCCTGTCAAATTAACACGTGGCAAAACTCTATTTGAATATGAATGTATCAGAAATCTAGGTAGATTATACTAAACTTTCTGTAAATGTCAAAGTGCTTGAAAACACCTACTGTTGCATCTTTTAATTAGGGCTCATCAATAAATGATAGGTTATTTTGTTTATTTTTCTGATTTCTTATAAAAGTGAGATGGGAGAAAGGTCATTGTTATTGTTAATTTCAATGTTATAAATAACTATGCAGCTTGAGGGCAATACATGAGAGCAGTGGTAATAACAATATTGTGATCATTTATTACATAAAATGAGAATGTTTGCATGTTGTGTGTTTCTGCTGTCACATTTTGAGCAGTCTCCTGTCACTATTTGAACTTGCTGATTATTTAAATTCACACAATTGCTGGTACCATACAAGGAAGGAAATAAATGCTTGATTATATCTTTATTAGGTAAAATTCTTATTTCATGATATAACCACCAAAATATGAACACATAATAAAATAATATCTTTCACAGCAGTAGTTTCTATCTCATCAAAAGATATAATCTAAGAAGCAATTCTAAAAGCTCAAAAATCATGATATCTGATTTGAGTAGATTCTGGTGCATTTTGCATTATACTTTCATTTGAATGGGTGTAGATTTAAGTGTATAACTTCCCACTGTGTTAATGGGAACTCTAAGTATCAGTTCCCACAGAGCAGGGATTACAAGTTACTTTTATGTTGAGTACTTGTGCTATTTTGAACCTTAGCCACATTGTGGGATAACCAGGTAAAGAGGTAAGTCATGTATACCACTGTAGGATTTGAAGAGGAGATTAGAGATGAAATGAAGGAAATGAGAAACAGAGACGGATGGATGGATTAGATGCCATTTGATGTTGAACAATATGCTGAGTGAATAACATTTAATATTTGAACAAGAGAGGACATTCTATTTTCTTAAAGGATAGATTACATCAACTAAATAGTGTCTGACTGACTAAGGAGGACAGCTACATTCATATGAATTGAAATCAATGTATAAAGTTTTTCTTCTTTAAGATATAAAATTATTGAGAGAATATCAGGAGACTTTTGAAGCTAGTTGATAGATTTAAAGGTATAATTATAGACAAACATGCTATGTCAATCTGGCCAATGAGATGTAAAAAAAAATCTAACAAGGGACTTTTTTTGTTTTGTTTTGTGGTACTGGGGATTGGACCCAGGCAGGGCCTTGCAAATGCTAGACAAGACTACTTCTGAGCTACCCACCCAGTCCTCTTTATTTTGAGATAGGCTCAAGTTGCACAGGTAGACTTTGAACTTCTGATTCCCCTGCATCTGAGTAGCTGAGATTCTAGGTGTGTGCCATCAAACCTGGCTTGGTCTTCATTTCTGTGATGGAAACTAATAGACTTCCTTTTTTCCTTTGTGCAGTGTATACCTGAATTCAGTCTTTGAAAGTGCAAGACACAGATTTCCATCAGCCTGATGATGGTATTAATACGAAAGGTGACAGGATAGAAACAGAAAGATTCCAAATATGTAGTAATGTAAATAAACCATTAAATTATTTAACCTTGCAGGCTCTGTGGCACACACTTGTTATTTCAGAGACTCAGAAGGCTGAGGTAAGAGGATTGCAAGTTCAAGGCCAGCCTTGTTAATTTAGTGAGACTCTGAAAAAAGGATGGGAATGTCCATCAATTGTAGAGCACCCCCAACTTCTATCCCCAGTATGGATGGGGAAAAAAAAAAAAATCTCTCCACGAACAGAGTAACTTGTAAAAAAGATAAATTTAGGCATGTATTTCTGGAGTTTGGAGGCCCAAGCAAGACACACCCCCAAGTTTGCTGTCTGCTTCCAAGACATTAGTATGAATGCTCTGTCTGCACATGCCAGAGGCAGAAGGGCAAAATAACTAAAAGGCCTTTTCCCTATTGCAGACTATGTTTATTTCTGACCCTCTAAAATATGATCTTTAGGACTTGGCAAAATTCTTTACCTATTTTCTGGTTAGGTAGAAAATAACATATGTCATTTCTCCCATTCTGTAGAGATAAGTTACACAAAAAATCATAAAATTACTGTGATGCTTTTGAAAAATACATATAGCTTTGAAAAATTCCTCCCAAGTTCTTGGGTGGTAGATCTCACATGGCTTATATGCAGGTGATTTTACATGTCATAGCTGTGGCAAGTAATTCTAATGTGCTGCTGGAGATTTGAGCCATTGTTCTATATATTACACTTCTGTTAATTCAGCTTAAGTTTCATTAACACTTTGACAATTCCATTAAATTAACTACTCATCCTAAATTTATTATAGCTTGGGGGAAGAACACCATTGTTTCTTCAAGAACGGACAGGATGCAGGAGAAAGAGAAATAGGCTTTGTTCTGTAGAGTGTGAGGAATCAATTGTGGATTAATGAGAGGAACCTCTAAGGAGGTAAATTTTGTTTCAGCATAAGGACAAAGACACTTTCACCATTTATTTCTTCTTCTCTTGATTAACTGAACCTTGACTTTTTCTCAAATACCTGTTCCAATAATCTCACTTCATATGGTATGTGAAGGGCTGGATCCAAAGGCAGATGTGTGATGTTGTTGGAAATAAATCATAGCACCCCATTCTTCTTACCAAAACTGAAGGGCTCAGTCCATGCATGGGATCTAAGAATAGTCAATAGGCGTGATGTAACATTTTCTCAGAATGACTAGTGATTGGCACTCTTTCCTGCAGTTTTTTGAAGCTGAGCTGATGTGAGATTCTAGGGCTGGCGCAGCCATTTTATGAATTTAGGGCAAAACTGTCTGAAAGCAATGAAGCAGACCTGAGAGACCATGACGGAGGAATAAGGGCCCAATGACATTGTTTTTTATCTCTATTCTCTATTCTGCCAGAAGCTCTGCACTTTCATTAGGTTGGGGCAATACATCACCATTTCACTCAAGACAGGTTAGATCAGGCTTTCTATCACTTGGAACAGAGTCATAACTGGTACAATGATAAACTTTATAATTATTAAATATATTCACATAAAAAGTCAGTTACTAAGAAGTATGATACTTTTTCTAATTATTAAGAGGATTCATAGGCAGGCATTAGTCAATTATTAGAAATGGATGTTTTCAAATAGAACAAGTACCAAAATGGTGATTGGTCCTGATGACGATTATGGAGCTGGGAAGTTGAGGAGTGACCCCAGGCAGCAGTAAGATAACTAGAAGGGAGATGGGGACTTACAGGGTGTCCCTTGGCCCTGGGCCATCTGTCTGCTTCTGCTATTGCTAACAGGCTGTTGTGAACAATAGACACTTAAGGAGAGTGCGGTACCTGCCAGGCACTGCCAGCACTAAGTGATTTGAATTGACTGATCTAGCCTGAGTCAACTTAAGACCAAAGCCAATTGTCTTACTGCCAAAATAGCTCTACGTGCCTAACACCTGTGATATTTCATACAGACAATGCTAGATCAGCAAAAATTACTAATGATTTTGGCAGCCAAAAGCTCTGTGAGGTAATAGGAAAGCTATAGCTTTAAACAGCTCTGTAGAAAATGTGATGGGGCAGAAGGGAATTGCAATGGGCTCCCTGAACTGTTCTGTTGATGTTACTGAGCAAATATAGCTCCTTGAGTTGTTTTCGTTTCATCAAAATCATGATACTCTTGAGTGTTGGCAAGGAAATATCAGGTAATGAGAATGCAGTGAACATGTCTTTCATCAGCTGAAAATCTTTAATTGTAATTGCAGCATGTAATGGTGTAATTAGTTGTCTAAGTGACAGAATAGGCTCAAATCTTTCCTAGCTTTTTGCAAAAAGGACCATTACGTTTCCATAAACCTTTATTTATTTATTTATTTTCAAATGAGATGACGAGAAGGCAAAGAGGGGAAAGGAATTCACTTTAATGCCATGAACTTAGCGTAATCACAACTAGAAATGATAAGAAGCTAAATGAAAGGAAAGAATAATATGCTGCTACTCAGATAAGTGTTGCTTCTGAAGAAATCACATGGAGGTGAATAAGTACCATGTTTTAAACAACTCAAGGCACAATAAATACATTTGATTCCTGAATCTTAGGAAACACTGCAAAACAGGTATTATTGCCATTTTACATACAGGGTAACTGGGGATCAGAGGAATTGAGTCATGAGTCACAAGTCACATATTTAGGATCACACTGCCAGTATGGTGCAAAAACAGGGCTGGAATTTGAACCCGAGACAAAATCCAAGTCAATCACAACTTTGAAGATCATTATTTTGTCCCTAGAATAAGCTGCCTTGAACTCTCTTCAAACATTTAGAAAGTTGGTTCTCAAAATTTCTCTGTGAGGCCTGTTGCCTTGGCACATGCCTACAATCCCAGGGGCTCAGGAGGTTGAGGCAGGAGAATTGCAAATTCAAAGCCAGCCTCAGCAAAAACACAACTCAGTAGGACCCTGTCTCTAAATAAAATACAAAATAGGGCTGGGGATATGTCTCAGTGGTCCAGTACCCCTAAGTTCAATCCCCTGCGATCCCCTGTACTTCCCCCCCTCACTGCAAAAACAAAACAAAAAACAAAAACAAACAAAAAAAACAACAACAACACACACACACACAAAACAGATTTTTTCTCTGTGAGGCTTACAGAGATGTTTGCTAAAACATGAGAGAGGGAAAGAGAGAGAAGATGGGAGAAAGTATATTGAAGGGGTTTGGACAATTTGAGTTCACAGGTGATGGTTAGGGTTACAACTAAGAAATTTACCATTAAATTCCTTGGGGAATTTTGAGGCAGGTATTCTTTAGATCACAAAGTCTAGAACATTTCAGCAAGAACCCTGTATGACAAAAGTTTGGAGATTTTTTATGCAGCAAAATCATATAGTAAGTATTCTAATGGAATCCTGATGACAAAGTGCAACATATAAGACAAATACTTAATCAGAACCAGTCTCATAAAAAGCTCTGGCCTTGCAGAGTTACATTTAAAAAAAAGGGGGGCGGGTTGTTCTTAATCACTGAACTCAAATTGGATGTGCAACTCCAGGACTATTAGAAAAATAGTTCTTTTATCTATACCACGGTTACAGTGGAGATGATTCTAGAATGAGCTGGGTGAATTCAAGAAAGTATTTTTCTTCATGAAGAAAGCAAACAGTGCTCCAGGCAACTGTGGTTGATGGATGCGACAGCAGAACTCTCCTTTGTGTCCTCATAAAATTAATCCGTCCTCTCCTTAAACATATTATATAAAACGAAAAAGAATAGAATGAACAGAATCTATTCTTCTAAATTAAGAAGCTTGAATAAAGCCCTGCTTCTTTTGTCTATCACATGATATCATTGAATCACTGCCAAATCAGGAGTTATATGAATGATTGTTTTTAGATAAGTCCTTTTTAGTAAAATATAAAGCCGCTTTTCCCAAAACTCCTATTATGAATTTCCAAACACAATAAATCCTAGTTTTCTAAAATAGATGTTTTATTTTGGAATGAATTTTGCCTTAATTTTTAACCACTTTGTCAGCTAAAAAAATCTGTAAGTCTCATGTGCATTTCAATATTCTACAGCTATTGACATTGTGTAAATTTTACTGTCTGCTTAGTAATTCTGCCGGTCATTAATCTTAACAGGAAAATTTATGTATTACAAGAGTATGTTTATCAAAATGCTGGTCCTTCAAATACTTTTTTCTGAATAAATTTAAATATCCCACTTTATCTCAGACATATAATATGCTATTAATAATTATTTTAATTCATTCATTCATTTTAACATTTATTCATCCAAACGTTTACACAGAGCTCTGATATACCAGAAAGTATGTATTACATGTGTTGCTTTTTCAACCCTCTTCATATTTTGGATTTACCTTGTACAGGAAATGGGGAGGTTTTAAGTGATGAAGACTGGCTAGAGATAAGTAGAGGAGGAGAGAGATTTGTGAACAGCGAAGGTTTTTGCTTCTTGGGATTTCTCTTAGTTGATTTAACACAGCAGAAAACAGATAAACACTGATGATGCTTATATGATCTCTGTCCATGCTCAGCTTTCTTTATTCTTAGAATTGTCATTATCAAATTATTTGTCCTGCATAAAGACTCCATACTGGTTAAAATGAACCTCTATTTTTCATATTTCTTCCATGGGGCAATGAATATGATGATTAGTACTTTCGATGGGACCTTGGGATTTTAATCTTGACTGCCACTGAGAGACTCTGGGTTACTTAACCTCATTGAGCTTCAGTTTTCTTACCTTTAAGATGGGGATATTAGTTCTGATTTACAAAACCTGTTTTACAGATAACGTGATACAAAATTTGAGAACACCTGGTTCACATTCAACACCTTTTTTTTTTTTTTTCCATTTCAGGAGACTAATGTACACATTCATTTTTTTTTTTTTTTCATCATAGAGATTACTAGCTTTCTGGACAAAGATATTTCTTTTTGTTTCAGTGAAATCACAGATAAACAAAAGATTTCTATTTAGGTTCTTAGTATTCTAGTTTGAAATTCTAAGTTGTCATTTGCCCTAGGAGTTCTGATGTCTTCAAGAGGTAAGACAAAAAACAAACTTTAGAATTAGACCCACCTCAATTTCCCCCCTTATTTGACTTTCTTGGATTGCTACTCTCTTTATTCCATTTTCTCCTTTATTTCTTGGGAAATGATACCCTGTAAATTTTGGTGTTAACCCTCTCTAGTTTAACATTCTTTATCTTCCTCCTGGGCAATATAAGAATTAGATTAGACTTTTATTTTTTTAAATCCAACTTTTTTCATAAAAATTGCAGGCAGAATTACTCAGAATTTTCATTATACTGATTTCTGCCCCACAAATAAAACTTTTTTTTTTACTTTGTTTTGTGTTGATTCAGTTCATATTTGTGTTTAGATACTTAGTTACATTTATCTTACTTGCCAAGATGCTTTTCATGTTAAATCTTCCATCTGGGATAAGATTTATTCTGCCTAAATTTACTAGAGTTTTATTTATTATGGGTCTATTGATGGTACCGTTAATCATAAGTCTTACTTTTTTGCGTAAAGGTCTTTGTTTTACTTCTGCTGAAGGAAAGCTTTAATAGATATTATTGAGATAAAAATTTCTAGGTTGACTGTGTGTGTGTGTGTATGTGTGTTTGCTCAATATGATTAAAACATCACTCCATTGTCTTCAAATTACCATTATTGGAAAATGTTGAAAAATAATTTAGAATAAGTATCAGTCTTTTGAACAAAATCTGCCTGTTTCCTCTGGCCACTAAATTCTCTGTGTTTATTTTTCCACTGGTTTTCCATGTGTTTGGATGCAGATGTCATCAATCTGTTTATACTGAGATTCATTGTGTTTTTCAACAATTCCCAGTTCTATCTGCCATCACCTCTTTGAGTGCTCCTGCTTCCCTGCTTTCTCCATACTGTCCCATGGGAATATATATTTTTAGACCTTTGCCCAATGACATTTCTCAATCTCTTTCATAATTTTTAATTATTTGCCTCTTTAGGCTAAATTCTGAGTAACTTTCTTAATGTCTATACCCTGTGTATGACTAATCTGTTTTTTGATTCACCACTGAGTTTTTAAATCTAATTGTCTTTTTCCCTTTATTTCTATTCATTTCATTTCTTTCTCAAATGTGCTTTTTTATATTCTTTTACTTATTGCTCATATTTTCAAACTTTTCTTTAACCAAATTAATGAGATTTTTATTTGGTAAGTACTAACTTCAAAACCTGAACAATTGTGTATCTGGATCTGGTGACTTATTGTCTTTATTACCTTGTATACTTCGGGGCTTTTTGATTATGAACTAAGAAAGTCTCTTGAGAACTCTATCTTTAGAAATTCTTTGAAGTGTAGGGTGAGTATTCATTTCTCCAAAGACAGTTTTTGCCAGTTACATGTGTGCACTACCCACATGAGGTCACTTCACATTATTTTTTCCATATACGTGACCAGTTTATAAGAGTTAGAAGTTCTTTCCCCCTTCATTGTCATACTCTTGATTCTGATTTCCAAGTACATAAATTTATTTTAAAACACATATTAATAATATATATGCTCAAAAATAATTTCCTTTTCACTTGAGTCTATGTATGAGTCTCATTTACAGGCACATTTTTGGAAGAAACACCAAAGCATAGATATTTGAAGCCAGAAAAAATTTTAGAGAACACTGAGACGTAATGAACATTGGAGGCTCAGGGACTTGCTTAATAGCACATGGCGCCAGTTGGGACTTGAATTCAACTGTTGGGGAACCTGATACAGTGTTATTTCTGCCAAAACAATGTCTGTTTTTAAAATATGATAGTATTATGACTTCTAAACCAAATTTATTTTTTTCTAATGGGGGAGGGAACTGAAAATAATGAGTTTATGAACCTTTGACCTGGAGTGGTTCTTAGAAATCTCAGACACTAATGCTGGAGAGGAAACATCTCAATCATACATTTAGTGGTCACTACTACTTAAGATGAATAATCTTGGTACCATGTGAGCAGTGAGGTATTTAGCAAATAGTAAAACTGAGAGACTGCACTAAGGAGTTGTGACACAAGACCATATTACCTATATTTATTGACAATTAATTAGCAATGAATGCCTAAAGCTTGCTTGAACACATTAGTGAGGTCCCTTATATATTTCTATCCATACAGAACATAAAGGAATGTTTCCACAAAATTCAACTTACCTGAACAACCCAGTTTCTTTAATAAGCTGTAAATGGAAAATAGAAAAATGAAATCCCCCTGGGAGGCCTTGACTAAGGGAGTTATCAAATAAGCAAAGTTTAGGTAAACACAGTGAAGAGCAGCCGTGGGAACCCAGGGTTGCTGAGGAAGAAGATAGCACAGCACTGCTGGCATTTCTGAGAGGCAAGGTAGAGGGGCTTCCTGATGAGCCCCAAGCATGAGCCAGGGGATTTGGAAAGAGCTTTAGAGGTAGTAAACAGGCCAACACACAGTGTTATCCAGGGCCTATAAATAATTAAAGAGCAACCAGACATCATGTAGTTATATGTCAGAAGTCTTCTGAGAGATGCCTTACTTCATACATTCTGATCCTTTTTATACATTAGTAGAGTATGCTGGGAATTCCAACATTGTACATTTCAGCTATTTCACCAACAGTGCATCTAGAACTCAGAAATTGCACAGAAATCCTTTTTTTACACCACATATTTTATTTTAGGGTCAAAGAGTTTGTACACTAAATCTTTAAAATGGCAAAATTAGAGAAGATTTCTAACAGCAGCAGTGATTATAAATTGCCCAACTTCAATATCACTCATCTAACCAAAAGTGCATGGAAAGGAAATTCAGGTAACTAGTTATAAGCCTAAGATAGGGAAAAATCTTTTAAGCAGAAATTGTAAAGAGAATTTAATGGAGTAGTCCATATTCAAAAAAGGAAAAAGCACAAAATATATATTCACCCTACTTTGAGACCAAATACCCTAACCTTAGAGAACCAAAATGGTTCTAATATCAACTCTCATCTGAGTGTCTGAATTAGAGTTACTCATTTTGTGCTTATTAAGTGACTTACTTTCTTTCACAGGTTAACATACAAATGTTCCTGGTTACCTTTTCACCACTCCTATCAAGAATAGCATTATAAATTTATGACAAAGGTTTTAGGTTTAAAAGTTAACGTATTATACATTTTGTTCTATAATTTATGCATCCTTATTTTTTTCTAATTTTTAAAGTAAGCTCAATGTATGTAGAGTAACAAATTTTAGAAAGAGCAAATGAATAGTAGCTTGAAAAATCACAACATGCCCCTTTCACCTTTCTGGCTCACATTGTTATATTCACACAATCTCTAAAGAACAAATTCCTATACCTAGTAATTTATTAGCTAAGCAATCCTTACATCACTACGTTTTCTTGAAGAAGTTCAGGAACCTAGTATTAAAACACTTGTCAAGTTGGTTCTATTCCATTTAATACAATATCACAATATTACACTATGCTTCTTACAAGAAAAATATAGTTTTTATCAGAATCATTATTTGCCTATCAAAAGTATTTTAAATAATGTACAGTGAATACATCTGACCAAAAAAATAAGACACACAGATTTAAATGACATGCAATTTTTTCAGCCATCATATTAGCAAGAAAGCAATAATTCTAGAAAAAGGGTGATAAAAGAGATACTATGTAGTCCTGTAAACATCAGTTTTCCTAAAGGAATATTCTGGATCTTCTCCTTTTTATATACCCCCTTTTTTACAGAATATATCATTAATTTTCTATCTCTTATCCAGAATGTATTTCTCAAAACTAAACTCTCATTTTCATCCCTGAGTGGCAGCTGAGTAATAGTTTCTCTGATATTTCTCAAGGATAATCTAAACTCACTTGCCCTCAGTGGAAACATCAAGTTTTCCACAAACTCTAAGTCTCTCCCTTCCCTTTCTTCCCTTCAAATTTAACTCTCATTTCTATTTTGTTATCATACATTTTGTCAACATTAGCCTCACATTTTTTTTAACCACTTCTCTTTCTTCCTCCCCATCCATTTTCATGAGAATAAGAATGATCCATCTATTGCACCATCTGGATCAAGCTGTTCCTCTGCTTAAAAAACAAACAAACAAACAAACAAAACAAACAAACAAAAAAAAATATATATATTCCTTTGTTCATTGAATGAAGAATGGAATCCACATGCCTTACCATGGTCTACATTCATTTTCCCTCTTTCTCCTTACATTCTAACTACACTGTCTCCTTTTATGAATTTTTACACCTCCTCTGATTGGAAACTCCTCTCTTTCCATGACCTTACCTTCCCCATATTTTCATCTCAGCTTAACCATCTCAACCTTTTCAGAGTCTATCTCTTTCCACAGCCTATTGTCTTCTCATAGCACAGGACACGATGTAATTGTCATGTGCATCTGTTAGTTCACAAGCTTTGAATTATTCCTTCCTACAAAATGAAAGGAACCATGTCTATCTTGTTCATCAGTGAATCCACAGCCTTGAACACATTAGGTTCAATACTTCTTTAAAGAATAATGAATGAATTACACTAGTAAAAGTAATTTGATATAAGCCTTCTGAAAACCCATTCGCAATTTATTGAAAATGTTTTAAAGGGAAACATAAATCAAGGTCAGAAGGGGCAAATGTTACCTATAGATAATCATGCTATTGTTATTTGTTGGTTTGTTTACATTTTATTATTATGGTTTGTTTATATATTATTTGTTGTACATGACAGTAGGATGCATTTATGCATTTTGATAGATCATACGTAAATGGAGCACAATTTCTTTCTTCTGATTGTACATATTGTAGGATCACATCCGTCATGCAAATATGAACATGAGGTAATAATGTCTGTTTCATTCTTATGAAAGTTATGTTTGAGAACTTTAATATAAAAATACTAAAGAAGTATAAAGAAACAGGAAAAAGTAAATGTGATTCCAATTAATGTTCAAAAAAACTTCCCAAGGAAAGAACATTTCAGGGGAAAAAGTTTGGAATAAAAAAATTCCAAAATGATAATAATGGTTTTCTTTTACAAGGTGATTCATGGATCATTTGTCTCATATTTTACCCTCATACATTGTTATGGTTTGGATAAGAGATGTTCCCCACAAAAGCTCATGTGTTAGTGCATGAATGTTCAGAGCGGAAATGATTAGACAATGAGAGCTGAAACTCATTGGTGTATTAATCCATTTAGTGACAATAATTTGACAGGACTATTGGACTGGGTGTTATATGTAGGCAGATGGGGTATAGCTGGAGTTAAGGTCACTGAGGTTGTCTTTGGGAGTTATACTTTGTCTCTAGCACCTTGCTTTCTCTTTGCTTCCAGGTCTCTGAGTAACTTCCCTCTGCTACACACTCTCTGCATGTTCTACTTCACCTACAGCCCAGAGCAATAAAGTTGTCCAATCATGGGTTGAACCTCTGAAATCTTGAGCCCAAACTTAACTTTTTGTCTTCTAACTTGTTCTTACCACATATTCTGTTCAGAGACAAAAAAGCTAACACACGTGTATATTTTAATAATTGAAAATGTTAGTTTAAAAACACTTTTTGATTAATGTTATTTCTGTTTATCATGGTGATTTTGAATATATAATTATAGTCATTTTTTTATGAATAAAGAGAGAGATTTTCATTCCATTTTTTAAACCTAACTTGAACTTGATTTTAAAGGATACATAAACAACTCCCAGGTGGAAAATGAAAAAAAAGATTTTCCCCAAATTTGGATATTACACATAGGGAAGCACAATATACTCAAATACCAAAGGTATTTTTCATTTATTGTTAGGTGATTTAAAGGATGTTGAAACAATAATTTCTTGACATTGGGAAACTATTTCCAAACTTTCCCCTTTGGAACTGGAAACATAAGAACTAGATAAGAGTCTTAATCTTGTTTATCAACTGAACAGTTATATATAAATGCTATTCAGAACCTCTACAATATTTTAAGCCTCATTTATAAATATTCATAATGAGGAATATGTATAAGAACTCAATAAATATAATAAATTTCCTCAGGTTGTCATATTTTTTAAAATGCAATCATATAAATAGTATCACACTGATTTATTATAATGCATTAATAGAAATGATATTGTACAATTAACAAATATAAATGAATGTCATACATTTATAGGTTATTAAACATTATGTTATTTATAAATATCAACAAATTTCTGAACGTACAATTATACATATGAGGATATTTTGGTGAAATTATATAAATACACCTTTACACAAAATGGTGAGTTAGAGATTAGGACCCCCATTGTACAGATGAGGAAACTGAAACTAAGAAAGACCGAACAATATATCCATAATCTCTCTGGTAATAATTAGAATATATCAGTCTTTTTTCTTAATTACCAAACCATCAACTTTTATGAGAGACACCACAGATGAATAACTTTGAAAATTATTATGGTAATATGAATTTAACATTATTTATTATAGAATAACATTTTAAAAAATCTTTAGTTATATTCCCTTAAAGCTCATTTCTCTTATGTTTCCTCCTCATACTAAGAGCTTAGCTGATGCCCTTTGTGTTCTCCTACCACTTCTGATGCTTGAGTTCTTGGCCTATGACCTCTCACACCAACCCCCAGATAGTAATTTGAGATGAAGTTTCTGAAACTGAACATTTATATGAGTTTACATAATTATGCTTTCCTTTAATTTTAGAATCTTATCTCTTATTGTGAAATGAACCCCTATGTTTCTCATGTTACAAAATTTAGGAACTTATATTAGGAGAATACGTTCAGAGTCCTTGACATCACGGTCTGGTGACTAGGCTGTAATAATTTCTAGGGGCTTCCTGTAACTGCATTATTGTGTAGCTGGAAGGAGCCAGATTCTGATTTCCTGGAGGGTAAGTTCATGGTTTTTTTACTTATCCTTGTAGCCCACAATCCAGAAAAGAATTTATACTTATAAGATATTCAGTCTCTGTTGCTTAGTTGCGTTCCTAATCATAATTTCTACATTATAGGACATATTCAAGATAGACTTGATCAAGGTTTCTGTTTCAGCTTAAACAATAGCCCCTTCTCATTTTGTATCTAAAAATTAAGCTATAGTTTATAGTTAGTAAAGACATGGTCCTTTAGTAAATTAAAAAATCTCAAAACCAAAGCAAATACTGCACTTTAGCTTGTACATAAACATTAAAAAGTAAAACCAGTCCACAGCCCCAAATGTCCATCGTAAATGAGCTCTTAGACTGTTTACCTAATTTTGTAGCTTTGCACTGAACATGACAAGCGATCATTCAGATGTTATAACTTAGTGACAGAAGGAAGTTTGTAAATAAAAGCTTTAAAGTGGTTTGCTTATAAAAACCAAGACTAGTGATAAAAATTAGCATTTTGGACATTAGCAGAATTTTACTCTTTGATACACTTTCTGCTAGAGGGGGTTGGTTTTGAGCGACTCTTAACTAAGGACATATGGCATCTGAAGTGATAGAGAGCTTAGATTTCTCTTTCTGCTCCTTTATGAAAGTCTTGAAATATATTACTATTTTCAATAGAAGGCTTATTTAAATGGTGTTTTTAGTAATTTTTATTAGATATGAACTTTTTTATTTTTGCTTTGATGTAGCTAAGATATTATAGACCTCACTTAGGACATGATGAAAGGAGGGTTGGGGTTACAAAATTGAAATCTTACAAGGCCACTGTCTTAGATCAAAGACTTTAGCTGAAAATAATGGGCTGGATTCTGATAATTCATTCTTACAAAGGGATGCACTTTTATCCAACCCCAGGCTACATTATAATGCTTCCTTACAGTATCATGTAACTAGGTAGGTAACAGCACTAAAAGATTTTTTAATGGCCCTATTGTTCACTAATCTTGATGTCTTCAGTAAAAGTAAAAATTTATAGAAATACTAAAATGTGGCATGCATAATTTCATGGGGGGTGGTGACATGATTAGTTACTCTTATAATAAAAATTTAATGCTTAAGTAATGATTTCAACATAAGCAATATGTATATTTGTATACATGAATACATGCTAATATAATATTTATTAAGCAAAACACATACAGATATAAACATTCATGATAGTTCCGTAATACTGGAAATTACTTATCTGTTATAAACACTACTGAGAACACATAAACAAAAATATCACCTGTGTACTATAAATAAATTATGCAAAAGTCTTTCAATAAAGATAATGTATACTGCTCATAGGAAAGTTCTCCATGCCCAAGTTTGGTTACTTCAGTGGCTTAAAATAATCTGATTATAAAGCTGGATAGAAAATACAGTGTCAAAATCAAGATATTTCAGATGATATCTGAACACATAGATGCATCATAACATACAAATATGTACGTACTGGGTTTGTTCATTAAGTGTATAACTTTTGAATTTCTCTAACAGATAGTGAGACCATACCCTATATAAAAGTCTAAGATAAAAATTAGTCATAGCAATGACTGTAAAAAAAAAAATCCTTAAGTGATTTCTAGTGTGTGTGTGTGTGTATACACACATACAATCATTAAGAATGAAATAGCAAATTTTTTTCAACTGAAGCTTGCTTATATATTCTAGTTATCTGACAGGTTTGCTTAGGTTTGAGTTAAGAAACACTTATTCTAAATCTCTTTTTATATTTTAATGGGGATCATAACATCTACTTTATAGCATTATTATAAATAACTATGATTAAAAGAATAAAGCAAGTCCCAGACTGAAGGAAATATTTCCAATAGACATATCTGATAAAACATTGTTATCTTAAACATACAACGAAGTCTTAAAACTTATACACATGCAAAAAAAAAAATCTCAAATACTAGGGAGTAAATTAGAGCAAATTATATTCCATATCTTTATGATTATGTCAAAATGAATCCCAAGGTTATATATAACTAAAAAGTTCCAATAAAAAAGAGAAAAAAAATCCCAATTTTAAAAATGGACAATGAGACTGAGCGTGCATCTTACCAAAAAGACCAGAGATGATAAATAAGCATATGAAAAGTTATTCAACATCACATGCAATTAAATAACTGAAAAATTTTTTAAAAGGAGGTACAACTACAAGCTTGACAAGAATCCAAAATACCAACAATATCAAATGCTGGCAAGAATGTGGAACAGCAGAGATTCTCATTCATTGCTGGTTGGAATGTAAAATGGTACAGTGACTTTGGAAAAGAGTGAGGGTTTCTCATAAACCTCAACATACCCTGACCATAACACAATATACATACATACTTGCTATTTAGCCAGATATGTTAAAAACAAAGCTGCACAGATTTTTATAGGAGTTATATCATTAATTGTCAAAACATAAAAACAATAAAGATATCCTTCAGTAGGTGTATACATAAATTGTGCTACATCTGGATACTACAGAATTACTAAATGCTAAAAGAAAATGAACTCCCAAGCCACAAAAGATATTTTTATTACCAAGAGAATGCAGCCAATCTTTAAAAGCTACATACTATATGATTCTAAAGACATTCTGGAAAAGACAATATTATACTTTAGACATATGTCACCAGAATTTGCCCAAATGTAGAAAAGAATAAACCCTAGTGTCTATCACAAATTCTAGTTAATAATGACATATCAGTATAGTTTCATCATATAATGACATATCAGTGTAGTTTCTTCAGTTGTACCATTCTGAAGAAGGATGTTGGATGGGGAGAAGGCTGAGTGTGTAGGACAGACGTGTATAGGAATTCTCTATATTTTCCTATCAAGTTTGATATGAAACCTAAAACTGCTTTATTAATAATAAAATTAATGTCAGAAACACTAAATGAGAAAGCTATGCAAGAGTTTAACAGCATGTCTGATTCCTAGTATGCACTCAGTAAATGGCAACTGTGTTGAACAGTTTAATAGCAGACAGTAGGAAACGCAATAAGTGTTTTGAAATTATTTTAACTAAATGAATCATTGAGACACCTAATCTTATAGCTATAGCATTTCGAAAAAAAAGTAATAAAATGAAATAAAGTTTATTACTTTATTTTTTATAAAAAAAATTGAGAATCTATGGTTTTACTTTCTTCTTGTAAAAAATAATTAACCAGAGTTGTATGTTGCTGATGCATTGTTTCCTTTTTTTTTTTTTTTCCAATAGGAAAAATTTTTCTTCTGAGAATATCAGATGGAAGAAATATAGAGCATTCATTGACCTAGCACTAGAAGACCCACCACACTGGAGCAAACCAATGGGCCATCATATCTCTTTGATAGTGGGTTATGTGATATGTTCTATAACAAGGCAAATCCACAAACCCTTCATAAAGCACTTAATTGAGCAGTACAATATAACAGGGTGGGACATTTCTCCCTGACCGAAACAGAAGATCAAACCTGACTGCCCTTACATATTTAATCCAGGCTGGTGGAACCCATTTGACTTTTAAGATTAATTTCCTTTTGAACCTTGCCAAAATATTTGCTTCCAGATATCTTTCAGCAATATCTTTTGCAAGTTCAAAACGAGACTTTTATGCATTACAGATGCTATCTTTTCATTTAATGAGAGTAACTTCAATATTACTTTTAAGAAGAAATGAGTTTGAGGGTTTTTATCATTGATTTGATCAAAAGTTAGAGGTAAATAACCAACTTAACCAGGAAACTAAAACTTTGTTTTTAAAGTCATCCATTACCCAATTGCTCTAAAAAGACATAAAACATAATTGGTTGTTTGTGGTAAAAGGTAAATATCATCTCTTGTATCTAACTAACCACTATACAAACTGGGTTGGTGAATTTTTAACCTTAAAAGGACTTCTGATTCAGAACTTAAAATGCATTGAAAGTGACCATTTTATTTTCTAAAACTTAATGAGACATCATGTAATAGGCCAGATACTCCTCTTTATTGATTTTCCCCAGCACTGGGTACACACATGATATTTGGTTGCAGCTTTATTGTTGTCAAGAAAGGTCCAGGCTGTGGAAGCAGTCTCAGTTTTCTCTAGCTGTTCACACAAAAAGTTCCCTCACTTCACATCCATCTGATCCTTCGATTGACAAAAATGATTTTTTGTTCTGATGACTTCTCTGATGTCTGAACATGCCACTATTTGAGTCATTCTTTCAGTTTAAGAGGTTTATCCTCTATCATTGTTACTGGTCCTCTTAATAGGCCCACTCTGCTAAGAGATCTTTATTGAGAACTTTTCTGTGTTAGGCACTGTGCTTGATGAGCCTTATCTCATTTAAATCTTGACAAAATTCCCAGTGCTCATTATTATTACCAATATAAGAACTGAGAATATGGAAGTCCAAGGTTACTCAGGTAATAAAAAGCCTGGGTTTGAAGCAGGCTGACTCAAGGGTTGAAAGCAGCTACATTTGAGAGTCGTAGGACATGAACTATCTAAACTTCTACCTATGTAGTGGCTGTAACTCTTTTTATAAGAGCCAGATGGAATTTAGGAAAGATGGAACCAGAAAGAAAAGAACAGGAAAGAGCACAATAGGATATTTAAAAATACCCACTTGCTTTTGTTCCTCTTACAACTCATTAGTTATAAGTGAATTTGAACATTGTTCCATGCTTCATGTTTTCATTTAGTTTTAAATTTTCAAGGTTTTATGCATGCATAGTTTAAATGTTAAATCATTCTGTAAGACTTGTTTCCAAAAGCAGTTCTGTATCTTAATTCTCTACCTGAACACAGAGAAAAAAGTCCAACAAAGACAGATGCTTCGATTTTTTTCCAAGTATTTTTCAAGGTGAAGTTATAAAATAATAATTGTTGACCTTAGCTGCCCATTTAACTTGGGACTTTTGAAAATCCCAATACCCAGTCTACTCCTCAGACCAATTAAACCTGAATCTCTGGGATAGGACCTAGGCATTAATACCTTTAAAGATTCTAAGCATATTTCAAGGTTGAGAAATATTGTTACCGAATCATTTTAAATAGTTCATGATGTATAAAACACTCTTGTTTCCTGAAGAATAATAGCTAATACTTCAGCTATAGATGAAAAAATTAACACAATAAAATGTCACTGCATGGAAAATCATCACTACTGATGATTAGGACTTGCATCCCAAAGATGACTTGATCCTATCACACACAAATATTTTGTACTTATGAGAACCATTGAAATTGGGATCTAATCAATAAATCAAAAGCAAAATGAAAAAGAATAACCAAGTCTGCTTTTTCATGGGGGTGGGTGATGAGGGTACATGAAATTGGTTTTCAACTGAGAAATAAATTTTACAATCCTCCTTACGAGTTCAACTGTCCCTGATCGTCCATAGTACTCTCTGCTGCACTTCCAATGAATTCCCCTTGGATGAGAAGTGTTAAATATATTGCTTAGAACATTACAGCAAAAAAACCACCAAAATGATCTTAGGTAAGTCTATGAATTAACTATTTTGGTGAACCTTACTATCCATTCAAATGGCAATAATGTTGCAGTAATAATATTGTAATGAAAGAATCCGGCCCAAAATGTTTATTATTTAGTGTATTCGTGAAAATTAATTAACATTGATGGAAATTTGCCTTTCATTTGTTCGTAGAACTATTGACCCAATGGTTATATGCCAATAACAATTGTTTTGGTTTTCAAAAAGTTTCATATAATTTATTCCTAGTAAAAAGAATAACAGATTTAGAAACATGTGAACATAAAATCACAAAAATTTTGAATTTTAAATGAGACAGAAAGCCATTGTAGGTTTAGAGTGGGGCAGTAACATGGTTGGATTTGTATTTTAACAGGATCACTTTGTCTCTGTGAAGAACAGACTATAGGGAAGCAAGGGTGCCAGCAAAAGAAGGTTAAGGAATTTATTTAGCGTCAAGCATAACACAAGAGTGACCTGGGTCAATGAGTAGAGACAGTACAAATGCTGGGATCTTGTATACTGTTTAATGGACAGCATTTTTCTAGAAACAGATGTGTGTTGTGTGTGGGGATACAGGATGTGGGAAAAAGAGGATCCAAAGTGAATATGTAACTTCACATTTAAACTGTGCATATAATCTGTATTATATGTTTTCAGAAACTGATAGTTGCCCTAATATGATAATTTATATAAACATTTTCGAAACTGAAATTTCTTGGTAAATTTTTTAAAGTAATCATTCTGTTAGAATCTTGAAAACATTTACAAGTTCTTGGGATTTAGATATTCAGGTATACCAAGTGATTTCTAGTATTTTCTCTTGATTCTGTCATAACATATGTGCAGATTATGCATGGAAAACCAACAACTCAAATAACCTCATAAGTTCTTACCTCCTTCCCATTATAATAAATCCAGAGTCTGAATCACTGGAAAGCTCTGCTTTTACCAGTGCCAAGACTCATTACCTCGTCATTGTAAGTGTCATGCTGAAACAGTGACTTTCAGTAACAAAGAAGTGTGAAAAATTCAGGGCAGCTTTAAAAAGAAATAACATTTTTATTCTGGTATTATCTAAGTGTCCACTTTCTTACTAATGAATCATCCCATGACTTTTCCAAAAAGAAATGAAGCTTCAAACTCAAGAAAAAGCCCCTAATACATTAATTTCCTTATGTGTGATCTATACTAAATACAAAAATGTTATACATTTTCAATGGGAGTCTATTCAGATAT
Source organism: Sciurus vulgaris (assembly GCF_902686455.1). Taxonomy (NCBI): domain Eukaryota; kingdom Metazoa; phylum Chordata; class Mammalia; order Rodentia; family Sciuridae; genus Sciurus; species Sciurus vulgaris. The sequence goes on from NC_136476.1 coordinate 28,887,891, forward strand.
TTCATGAAGAACCAAGGTGGACCTTTTTCTTCTTCACTTCCCTACATACCATTTACTAATTGAACGGTTTAACACAAATTATATAAAACTATTGCTTAATAAACAAAATATTGTAACAACCAGTTCTTTGAATGAATCAAGCTCTGTTTTTATAATTAATATATTGCATTAAGTCCCATCTCATTCTTTTTCAAATGTTTTTCAAATCATAATTTTTGAATACTTCAATCTAAATGTATCTTTACTTTCTGCAAATAATGGCTACCACTTAAAAAATCATACTAATGATATCACTAGGATGTGAAGAATACTAATAATTTACTGCACCTGAATACAATATTACATATGGGCTTCCTCATTTACATTTGTCTTAACACCAAGCTCCACACAAATGATGAAAACATGTTCAACTGTTCTGCCACCATTTACCTTGGGGCTTGATCGTTCTATTAGGCATAAAACAGTATTTGAAGAAGAGGCATGAGATGATATGATTTATGCTTTAGAAATCTCTTTTTAAAAAAGGAAGAAAAAGAAGGGAGAAAGAAGACAGGGAAAGAAGAAGGAAAAGAAAGTAGAAAGAGGAGAGGAAGTCCAGGTGGAAATCAAGAGACCTGAATATTCTTTTAAGTGTAGGGGTTTTGTTGTTGTTGCTTTTTTCCCCTAATGAACTTTTATTTTTATAGTTTTTAAAATTAACACATATTAATTCTACATATTATGGGTTCACTGTGATATATCCATATGTGCATATATTATGCACTGATCATATCCATACACCATTTTCTACCCTCTCCCCTCCTACCCTATCCACCAGCACCCTTCCTTTTCTCTAGGCATCTCTCTTCTATGTTCTGGTCAACAATTGTTTTGTGAATTTCCTCATTTGAGAGAGAATGTACAATACAGTCTTTCTGTGGCTGACTTGTATTATTCACATATCAGCTAGTTCCATCCATTTTGTTGCAAATAATAATTTCATTCTTCTTTATGACTGAATAATACTTCATTGTGTGTGTATATATACAATATTTTCTTTATCATTCATCTGTTGATGGGCCTCTGGGCTGATTGTACATGTTAGCTATTATAAGAACGGTACCACAATAATCATGGAAGCATGTATGTCTTTGGCACACTGACTTCATTTCCTTTGGTTATATATCCAGAAGTAGGATTGCTAGATCATTTGGTAGTTCTATTTTTAGTTTAAGGAAATTCCATACTGTTTTTCAGAGTAGCTGTATTTTTGTATTCCCACCAACCATGTATAAATGTACATTTTTCTCCATATCCTTGCCAGCATATATTTTTTTGTTAGAGAATAGGGATTCTAAATGGGGTGAGATGGTATCTCACTATAGTTTTGATTTACATTTTCCTAAGGTCTAAAGATATTGAGCATTTTTTTCACATATTTATTTGGTCCAGGTATTAAATAGTCAAGTTACTTTAAGACAAGCTCTGCTTTGGTACAATTATTAGTTTACCTACCTAAACTCCTAAGTGCTTTACAGAATTTAGAGTTTGTAATCCTATTTAACAATAAGTACTTATACACAGAATATATATATGATACATGATTTTTTTAAATTTAAATACAGTTGTCCATTGGTATTTGCAGAAGAGTGGTTCCAGGAACTCCTAGGCATACTAAAATCCACGGATACTCAAGTTCCTTATTAAAAAAAAAAAAAATGGCTATTTGTATGTAAACTATCCACATCCTCCCAGATATTTCAAACAATCTCTGAATTACTCATAATACCTAATACAATGGGAATGTTATGTAAACAAGTATTATATTGTTTTCTTTAGGGAATAATGACAAGGAAAATAGGCTGTATATGTTCAGTGCAGATGCCATTTAGTTCTGCATAGTTTTGATCCTAAGGTTGTTTGAATCCTTGGGTGTGGAGCCCCTGGATATTTAAGGTCAGCTGTATATCAATGACCAATGTCACAAATGCAGTCAAGTGTTTACATTCTATACAAGGTATCATTTCTTCTCTGTGAGACTAAAGAACTGTAGCATTCATAATACTTTAGTTATAAATTTATTGAGATGCTGAGAATGCAAGGTCTCAGTTCCAGTATTTACATATATCATTATTAAACCACCCACTACTGAGGGTCATAACAAACCTGTTATCTAATTATTATGAAAGTGGCATTCAACTCCACATGTGGTAGAAGGAGAAAATCATCCAAATATATACCTTACATAGTTAAATTGGAAATCTACAGTTGCATTTTTTACAGGAATATAATCATGATCATTTTATTTGTATCATATAACTGCTACAAAAACAATAGACTTAACCTTAAAAGAAATATTCTGCACTATAAAGAGGCAATAAGATATGGGGAACACCATCATCAGGGATGTGAGAGCCTAGTTCTGCTATGATAGCCCTTACTATTTTGAGTCATAGTATGAAATGGTGTTTTCTTCCTCTTTTAAGATATCTGAGTAATATCAGCACAAAAAGGTTGGGGAGTATCATTCCATTGTGTACATATACCACATTTTCTTTATCCATTCATCTGTTGAAGGACACCTAGGTTAGGTCCATAGTTTAGCTGTTGTGAATTGAGATGCTATTAACATTGATGTGACTGTGTCACTGTAGTATGCTGATTTTAAGTCCTTTAGGTATAAGCCAAGGAGTGGAATCACTGGGTCAAATGGTGGTTCCATTCCAAGTTTTCTGAGCAATCGCCATACCACTTTCCATAATGGTTGTACCAATTTGCAGTCCCACCAGCAATGAATGAGTGTACCTTTTCCCCCACATCCTTACCAACATTTATCGCTGCTTGTATTCCTGATAATTGCCATTCTGACTGGAGTGAGAATAAAATCTTAATTTTCATTTGTGTTTCTCTAATTCTAGAGATGTTGAACATTTTTTTCATGTATTTGTTGATTAATTTTATATCTTCTTCTGTGAAGAATCTGTTCAGTTCCTTAGCTCACAATGGACTTTCTTGAGAGCTATACAAAGCTCCTAACATTGCACTTTGCAACTGTGGATTGCATCTGTGGAAAAGCTAGATAGATGTCCTAGTATATGTAACTTGCCTCAATACAAAGAAAAATGTTTGCATAGCATGTAGCCTGATAATGAGATATATAAATAAAGGTTGCTGGTATAACTCTAGATCTGCATCTCCATAAGAGCTCCACCTAATCCCAGCTTAATCTTCAAAATCTCTCTTCATGAGTCTTTATTTTCTAACCCTAATCTGCCATAATCGCAAATTTGGCCACACTGGTCATGGCACTATCACGTATAACTAATTAGAACAAATTTAGAAAACAATGCACACAAAATAAAAGGCTGGGGAAATATTTTAAATCATCACTTCACTTTTTTATGTAAGGAAAAAATGCTTATTACAAAGGAAGATTTTAAAAAGGCAAGAAAAATGTTCAAAAATGACTGGCTCTACATCCCCTGAAGATTAATCCTTCTTTTAGTATTACATAATTTAATCAATATGTGGGATTGGTCCAAGGCATTAAAACCTCTTGGATCTTGGTGTGTTTTGCATGTCGTCTTATTCTTCTCTTGTAGTTTCATGTGTATTTTTCCCTATTCCTTGCAAGACCATAGAGTGTTTGAGAGCTAACACTTTTAGGTGTGTGTGTTTCCACTTGCTGTTCTCATCAGATATATCAGTAAATCTCAGGTACCTTAATGGAGGTATCAGTTGGATTTACTTTTTCTTTTATTCATGAATTTAGTTAAATATTATTATGTTTTTTACTCACATATTACTCCTATCTAATTTGTGGATGTAGAAGTATTTCATTTGATATTAAAAAACACAAGTTCACATGTTCATATTCATGTAGATATGTAAGTGACCATTTTATGATAATCAATAGTTCAGAAATGAAATGAAATGTTAGAGTAGGTGAATATCAATACTCTACCTTTCTACTCTCTGTAATTCTCAGCAATGTCATGCAAAATACTTATTTTAAAATAAGATTGAATCATTTCTCAGAATAATGTTTAGAATACAATTATTACATTTGTTAATATGAAGTTATCAGCTATATCAATAAATTTTATTTCATAATACTCAGTAAAGAAATTGACTTTACTGAGTAAAACCAAAAATGTGACTGTATAATCTTAATAAGATTGAAATAAAGACTAGATTGGTAGAAATAATTATTCACTTATCCTCTTAATTCATCTTCTTTTAGACAACTCAAACATAAGTTTAACAGGATTATATTTCTAACCCTAACAATCACTATTCAATTTCTTGGCTCAAATCAAAACCATGGAAATCATAATTGACATCTTCTTCATCTCTCATGTCAAATGATCATTATGATTTAAATTTATGCTTATTCATTGGTGAAAGTCACATAAAAAATGAGTGTTTCACACAGCTATATGTATTAAATAAGAAATACATATGCATACATATGAATTTTCTTTTAATTTTTAATATTAACAGATGCTGTAACTGACAATTGATACTTTTGATGTAAAAAACACAGAAGTTTCACATAAAAATTAATTCATTTTCTACTTCTAGCATAACTGGGTTTGGATAATTTTTTGGATAGTAAAATTTCAGAAACTATTTCACACAGATATTCTTCCTTTACAGATAGTATATCATGCATTTCAGTCAAAAACAGCTCTTATTTCACATTATACTAACACATCATTCATATTTTAATTATTTATTATGTAATAAAAACACCACATTTAAGAAAAAAATAAGTTATGCAGAGAAAAGCTGAGTTATTTGAATCAGATTCTTTAGATTTCCTATGCTTGAACTTACAATTAATTTTAAAAAAATACGTGAGTCCCAATCATTAAAATATTCAGCAATTATTATTGATAGTGATAACTATGAGTAATAATTGCTAATAAGTATAACTCTTGAGAGAAAATATAAGAACATATAAATGGTTTTTAAAAAATAGAGTGAGGAGGATCTACTTCTAAGATTATTTCTGCCTTTGTTAAGAATCATTCCCTTTCTCATATATTAACTACACTTATGAACTATGCTAGAATTCAATGCTCATAAGAAACCAGATTTGACATATCTGCTCGGACATGCAATTAGATCAGCTCTTTTTCCATTTTAATCCTAATACAAGAGTTTCTAATTTAAGCATTCAAACTAAACTGAACCCTATAAGGTCTGTCAATTTCATCCACAAAGCTCTTTTGTTAGACAGTTCCATCAAAGTTAGACAATTCGTTTTACTAGGAAAAGAACTGATCAGTAGAAGAATAAATTGTATCCTTAATGCATGGTCAGATCACCGGATTACTGCTAATGTATTATTAGTCAAGCAGAATCTCCTTTTGAAGGAGCCTTGCAGTCCATGTCATAAACTGATTAAAAATCAGTGAACAAGTACTTTCTACCTTTGTTGTATATTAATGAGAAACCTATTCCAGAAAGCTTTTCTAAACTAGTGACCTTTAGCTTCCTGAAACTAGAGCATATTAGAGCTGTGTAAGCACAAAAGTTTCCCCAATCAGTCTTTAGTACAGAAAAAAAATTTTTTTTTAAACTGAATTCACTGTAGTTAAAAAATTTTATATTTATCAGCTCCATACATTCTTACAGATAAGTAATGAAACAATGTGTTTTAGCTTTTCTGCTTATATTAAGCAGAATGATACACAAAAATTGTGTAGGGGGCACGGGAAGAGGGAGAGAGAAGGAGAAAGATAAAGAGAAGAGACAATGGAAAGAAATAACAATAATCATTTAGAAGTACCAGCTACAGAAAATAGTGTTCTGTCTCAAAAAGTTGAATATCCAACTTTCCAGTAGTGGATAAAAACCTCAAAATGAATTATTTAAACACCAAAAATAGCTGATATACATAGAAATTAGACTTAAATGTATAGTATTTAATATTTCTACTCAGTCTGAGCTGTATACATTTAAAAATAGCTTCTAAAAGAAGATTCCAGTGGAATTGAACATTTTTAGAATGTAAAATATTCTTTTTCATTTAATATCAAAATAATATAAAATATTTACTGTGATAGAAATTAGAAGAAAGACAAAATTTACTGGATACTTAGCATGCTCTAGTTTTCTGGTCTTGTGATATATGGGAGATGCTCATTAGTCAACTGAGAAAACTGACACTTGATGAAGTAACTGTGCACAGAGTCCCTCAAATGCTGTGGGACAAGGATTCATGTAAGTGGCCCATTCTTTCTGTTGTATCTCCACCTTCTACATGAGAGACACTCAGAATACTTTCATGTGAATTTATTTCCATCCTTCTTTTCCTAGCTCACATAATATTAATGTAAAAGTAAAGTCTTCAAAAGGAGATTTATGTTTTAAACAAATACTTCTTTCACAGTCCTGATGTAAACTAAGAACTTTGGGAATTTGATTAGTAATTTGATTGAAGTGACGTATCATATTTCTAATGTCTATTATTTTACGTCTTTGAATAACCAAAGAATGGATCTCAATTCTGGGGAGAAAAAACGATAAATTTTGAAGAAAGCAAAATCATTCATCTTCTCAAGTTTGCAAGAAGCAGGTGTTGTGCATATAAAACATAAAAATGTTGTCATCAACAAGTTGATATAAGTTTACTGGAGTGGAGTTTAATAGTTATCCACATGTCAAATGTGTTTGCCCTTGGGCCTCCCAAATTTCATCTAGGTATTTAAAACAGAGAAAATATAAGAATAACTTAAGAATTTGTGGAAAAACAAAACCAGGAATTAATCAACTATTCACTGGTAAGGACTGGTTACTTAAAGAATTACACATTTATAAAATGGTATATTGTGCAGTCATTCAGAAGGATAATATAGATTCATATTTATTGACTTGTGAAGATGTCAATTACCCACTATGGAGTAAAAAAATGCAGTTTCAATAACAAACAGCAAGTAAATTACAATCTCACTCTTACAATTTCTGTAGCTGTCTAACTGACTTGGGGAGTGAAAGATATGTAAAAACTACCCGCAGGGGAAAGAAGGAGGACAATGGTTCCCAGGGAGAGTAGGAAAACAATGGACTCTGAACTTTCACCAATTCCCAGCAACAATAGGCTCTGAGCCAGAACCTTTATCCAACTGTTCTCCTGACTGCCCAACCAACACATTCAGGTATCACTCAGACCTATAAAACTCAGACCCCTATTTTAACCAGTTGCCATTTTCTCTCTTGAAAATATGCCCCTCCAGTGCTAAATAAAGCATCACTGATCTGTTGAGGTCTGTCTCTATTTCTTTTTCTTTCCCTTTCATTTTGCTTTCATTAGTTGAAAAAACCTGGGACAAGGGTTGGGACCCTTTACCTGTTCTCATCCTAAGGAACCTCTACCTAGCATTTCTCTCTTTCTACCATATACTCAAAGGTTAATAACAATCATGTTAAATGGCCTATGAGACCTGCCTGGAAAGTGACCATTGATTGTCTGGCACTTGTGGCGTTGTAAGGCTGGAGAAGCCCCTAGCCATGACAAGCATGGCTGAATTCCCAGACTGACTCACTCTAGGAGGTCTTCTCTCAGGTGATAGTTCTTCAGGCTCTTGCTTTTCTCTTTGTATTTAAAAGTTACACAAAGCTCAATTTTACACAAATCATTATCAAATGTAAAAAAAAGAATACTACTACTACTACTAACTTGTATATTTCAAGTCAGAGACCTCATTTTGAATTGGGAAACTTTATCTGGTTTTTCACGCCAGTTCAATTAATTCCATACATGACGATTCTAAATCTAAGAACTGGTTGGATTAATATCATAATACTCTTTCAGAACAATATAAGTAGAATTTTAGGATCACTGTCAGATTTCTCTTTCACCTTTTTCCCCTAATAATTCTCCTGCCCACCTAGGAATACATTTTTGCCTATGAATCATGAGCAAAAGACCAGTTTATGAACTACTGATAAATGTTTTTTAACAATGAATCGCAAATTTCTGAGCTTGATCACAATCTGATTCTCTTAAAGCTTATTTCTTCACTACCTTCTCTTTCGCATGCCTTGCTGACAACCAGATGACTCTCGGTTGGTGAATCCCAACTCACCTTCTCCAACTTCCACACTGTTTTCTTCTGCTAATTCTTCTTTAACTATGGCTTCCTTCAATCATTTCCGTCTCTATAAAAACCCCAAATATTCCCCTCTCTTTTTCAGCAGCTATTGTTTCTCCAAGCCTTCCTGAGATCTTCAAATTCATAATCAGGCCCCTCAAATCTTGCTTTCCAATTAGGTATTTAATTTTTCTTCGAACACTTATAAGTGCCTTAAGAAGTACTAAATGGTGTATGATTATCATGACCACAGCCAGCAAAACATACTCGTCCTCACTCATTTGGTTTCCCTGAGTGTGATGAATTAACAAATGTGCATGCATTTCATAGCTGTAACAGTGGTCCACTTTATGCTTTGAATATAACCCTTGCTACTCTCTCGCTATAATTTATTTTTAAAATGGACATGTCTCTTCCTCTCTCCCTTCTCCTCCCATATCTCTCCCCATCCCTAATCTCAGGGGAAACAGGATTACTTTTCTTCCCCATCCTAGTCAGAGTCATCTGTCCCTGAGTACACACCCAGAATAGGAACAAAGTAATCCAGACTTTGGGGATGGTACCAGAAGATCTCAGAAATGACTATCTTCCAAATTAACAAGTGAATTACAACTCCAGCAAAGAACATGTGGAATGTAGCTTTTGGGCAACCTCTTTAAAAGCCTCCTGTTCCTAATTATGTGGAGAATCACAGCCTTTGGGACAGAAGTCCCCTGTGTTTCTCCTTTGCTAGCCAAGCAATAATCCTTCCTTTTCCTTTTTCTCAAAGCTGTGTCCTCATTATTGGGTTGGCATCGGGGATAAGGACTAAACTTTCGGCACTATACCTATATAATGGTACAAAATGATTGAAATTATTATTCTAATTACACATATCAATTCTACCCTTAGAAACTAGTTCTTATCCTAAAAGTGAATTCAATTACTAGTCCATGTGAAGCCAGAATTATAGGTGATTAGGCCGAATCAAGGAATGGAGTCCATCTGAGTCTGGGAAGTTGTAGACCACTGGGAGATTGGAATGTCAGTGTCTCCCAGGGCTTCTTTTGATCACCAAGGTTACCTGCCTATATACCTCATCCAAAAGACTGTGACAGGGAATTGCTAATCAATGCCCCCTGGCCCCCTACCTGCCTGAATCACTCCATTTGGCCCTTCTCCCTGCCCATTTGCTTCTCACCTTTTTTTCCATCTCTCAGCCATCTCCTGATCCTAAGCATGTAGGCAGGAAGGAGCGAGGTAAGGGGGTAGAGAGCAGGAGAACAAAGGAGACACTCATCTGTAAAAGATGCAGGGTACGCTCACTTCTGGGGATACCAGAACACCAGTCATGACCCCATTCTCTCTTCTGGGAGAAGTCTGTGTTACTACCTTTAAATAAAACCTGCTTTATATGCTTGCCTCAGCATGCTTCTCTGGTGTTATACATCAACATTTGATATCACATGAATAAACGGTGGTATCACATGGATATCCAGAGGTGATCCAGTTGCTGAAGTGAAGGCCAATCACCTCAAAGCAAGACAATCAGACATTTTTGAGTAGCTAATAAATGTGTAGAGAGATGATCTTCAAGCATTAGGGTTCCACTGAATCATTTGAGCTATTTATTAAATGGCAGTTTTCCAGGTCGTTGGCCAGAAATATTTATTCAGAGATGGTGGGGTGTAAGTAATTTGCATTTAATTAGGCATCCTGACTTTGCTGCAAATCATCTGGAAGGGTATTCCACTTTGCAAAGCACTATGATAGCAACAGGCAAATATTTTGAAATAAGGATGTAGGGAATGTATAGACTATTGGAAGAACCTTTAATGAAACAATTCTTAGAAAAATGGAAAGAATATTGTGTGCATTTTCAATTTCAAAATCAGAACTAGAATCTTAGATTTTCCCAAATTCAAATGATGGTAGGCTTTGTCAAAGAAACAAAACATTCTCCATATGTTTTTAATATAAGACCTCAGGTCTCACTTATGAAGAACAAAAGAAGTGCTGATAACAAGAACAGATTATAAGTAAACTGATAAAAGGAAATGAATTCCAGTGTCATTTTTTCCTGTATATAATACTATTGAATAGCCATCTGGACCAGCAATTTAGTTCCTGAATGGTCTTCAGCAAGACTTCATATTTCCTCTCCAGAAATAAAAATTTCAAAAGATTTTGCTTATTAGTGAAAATTTTTGCTAATTACAGTCTTCAAAGTCTAAATTAGGTCTGATTTGGTTACCCTGAGACATCCAATATTAGAATATATTGTATTAATCCTTAAATGCCTTCTTAATTACTACTGCCTTTTTAGTGCATTGTTTATCTTTTTCTTCTAAATGGATCCAATTAAGTTTTGATTGGCCTTTTTTTTCCCCCCAGTGAAATTAACTCTTATCTTCTTTGCTTGTAAATAGATTTGTTCATTCAGCATAAGAAGAAATTTGGTTGTACTAAACACTCAAACTGTAAACTTGCTCCTGGCATTTGTTAACATTCTAAAAGTATTTGTACCTATTTACCTTTATTATTATTCCTTAAACTTTTAATTATGATTTTCTTTTCATCATATATTTTTTTTTATTTTTTAATTCAGGACACTGATGACAATAATACCTCCTCTGACCTACCTTTTTTTTTTTTTTTTTTTGCCTCCTTTGTCTCCCATCTCAATAATGAGAAGGATCTACTCTGTGAGGCAATCTCTCTTTAGAGTTCAATGTTGAACTTGAGTCCTGAATGACATTCTTACATTTTCATTTATTTAAATAAACTCTGAAGTAGCTGCTATAGTAGAAAAGAAAAGTGGACCAATGAATTAGTAACAAATTTACTCTCTTTTCCTTTTTCTTCAATGGATACAAGGGTAATTGTAGATTCCTGGAATGAATAAGGAACTTGATAAACAGAGGTTCTATTAGAGCAACTGACAGTACCCACTGGTCTTTAGTGGTATGTAATTAACTTTGGACTGAATAGGTAACCTCAGGTCTATCACCAGGGAATTGTTATCAAAAGAAGACAACCCAAACATCAAAGTGGTACAACAAATAGAAACATTAAAACCACATGTGAGGGCCTTAGGAGGAATGGATGAAGATTATTTTTTCCTTTTTTAAAAAATTTGTTCTACTTATTTATACATGACAGGAGGATACATTTTGACTCATTGTACACAAATAGAGCACAACTTTTAAATTCAGATGCAGAGTCACACCATTTATGCAAGCATACATGTACATAGGGTAGTAATGTCTAGCTCATTTCACCATCTTTTTTAACCCTATACCCTCTCTCCTTTGCTCCCTCTGCCCAATCTAAAGTTACTTCATTCTTCTCTCCCCGCACCCTATTATGGATCAGCATCCACATATAAGAAGAAACATTTGGCCTTTGGATTTTTGGGATTGATTTATTTCACATAGCATGATATCCTCTAATTCCATTTATTTACCTGCAATGCCATAATTTCATTATTCTTTAAGGCTGAGTAATATTTCATTATGCATATATATAACACTAATTCTTTATCCATCTATTGAAGGGCATCTAAACATTCCACAGTTTAGCTATTGTGAATTGAGATGCTGTAAACATTGATGTGACTGCAGCACTGTAGTATGCTGATTTTAAATCCTTTGGATATAGAGTGAGGAGTGGGATAGCTGGGTCAAATGGTGGGTCCATTTCAAGTTTTCCGAGGAATCACCTGCTGGTTTCCAGAGTGGTGGCACCAGTATGGAGTCCCATCAACAACGTATGAGTTTGATTTTTTTTTTTTTTTGGTGTTAAATTTTTTGAATTCTTTATATATCCTGGAGATTAATACTCTCTTTGATATGTGTGTGGTAAAGATTTTCTCCCATTTTTGCTCTCTCTTCATGTTATTGTTTCCTTTGCTGAGGAGCAGATTTTTAGTTTGAATCCATCCCATTTATTGATTCTTGATTTTATTTCTTGTGTTTTAAGAATTGTGTTAAAGGAAGTCAGGTCCTAAGCTGACATGAAGAAGATTAGGGTTTCCTTTTTTTTCTTCTATTAGGTGAAAGATCGCTGGTCTAATTCATAGGTCCTTGATCCACTTTGAGTTCTGGGCAGGGTGAGAGATAGGGGTTTAATTTCATTTTGCTACATATCGATTTCCAGTTTTCCCAGCACCATTTGGTGAAGAGGCTATCATTTCTCCAATGTATGTTTTTGGCACTTTTGTCTAGTATAAGACAACTCTCTTTATGTGGATTTGTCTCTGTGTCTTGTATTATATACCACTGGTTTACACATCTCTTTTGGTGCCAATAACATGCCATTTTTGTTATTATAGCTCTGTAATATAGTTTAAGGACTGGTATTGTGATGCCTCCTGCTTTACTCTTTTTGCTAAAGATTTCTTTGGCTCTTCTGGGTCTCTTATTTTTACAAATGAATTTTATGATTGTTTTTTCCATTTCTATAAGGAATGCCATTGGGATTTTTATTGGTATTACAGTAAAGCTGTATAACACTTCTGCAATTGTGACAATATTAATTCTGCCTATTCAAGAACATGGGAGATCTTTCCATCTCTAAGATCTTTTTTAATTTCATTCTTTAGTATTCTGTAGTTTTCACTATAGAGGTCTTCCATCTCTTTTGTTATTGATTCCCAAGAATTTTTTTTTTTTTTTGAGACAACTGTGAATGGGGTAGTTTCCCTAATTTCTCTTTCAGAGGGTTCATCACTGATGTATAGAAATGCATTTGATTTATGGATGTTGATTTTATAACCTGCTACTTGGCTGAATTCATTTATTAGTTCTAGAAGTTTTCTGGTGGAATATTTTGGATCCTTTAAATATAGAATCATGTCATTGCAAATAGTGATAGTTTGAGTTCGTCTTTTCCTATGTGTTCCTTTGATTTCTTTCATCTAATTGCTATGGCTAGAGTTTCAAGGCCTATGCTGAATAGAAGTGGTGAAAGAGGTCATTCTTCTCTTATTCCAGTTTTTAGAGGAAATGCTTTCAATTTTTCTCCATTTACAATGATGCTCGGCTTAGTGTAGATAGCTTTTACAATATTGAGTATGTTCCACTATCCCTATTTTTTCTAGTGTTTTGAACATGAAGGGGTGCTGTATTTTGTCAAATGCTTTCACTGCATCTATTGAGATGATCATATGATTCTTATATTTAACTCTGTTGATCTGATGAATTACATTTATTGATTTCTTTATGTTGAACCATTTTTGCATCCCTGGGATGAACCCCACTTGATCATGGCGTACTATATTTTTAAGATGCTTTTGTATGTTATTTGACAGAATTTTATTGAAAAATTTTGCATCTATTTTCATCAGCGATATTGGTCTGAAGTTTTCCTTCCTTGATGTGTCTTTGGTTTTGATATCAGGGTGATTGATACTAGCCTCACAGAATAAATTTGGAAGGGTTCCCCCCTTTCCTATTTCATTGAATAATTTGGGGAGTACTGGTATTAGTTCTTTGAAGGTCTTGTAGAAGTTGACTGAGAAACCTGGTCCCTGGCTTTTCTGGGTTGGTAGGTTTTTGATAGTGTCTTCAATTTCATTGCTTGAAAGTGATGTTTAAATTGTGCATGTTCTCCTGATTCAGTTTGGGTAGGTCATTTGTCTCTAGAATTTTGTCTATGTCTTTAAGATTTTCTATTTTATTGGAGTATACATTTTCAAAATACTTTCTAATTATCTCCTGTATTTCAACAGTGTTTGTCGTATTTCCCTTTTTATCATGAATTTTAGTAATTTGAGTTTTCTCTACACTTCTCTTCATTCTTGTGGCTAAGAGTTTATCGATTTTATTTTTTCTAAGAACCAACTTTTCATTTTGTCAATTTTTTGAATTGTTTCAATTTCATTTATTTCCGTTGTAATTTTAATTATTTCCTGTCTTCTACTACTTTTGGTGTTTATTTGTTCTTTTTCTAGGGCTTTGAGATTGTAATATTAGGTCTTTTATTTTTTGACTTTTTATTCTTTTAATGAATAAGCTCAATGCAGTGAACTTTCCTTTTAGCACTGACTTCATAATGTCCCAGAAATTTTGAAATATTTTATCAGTGTTCTTATTTACCTCTAAGAACAGTTTTTATCTCCTCCCTGATGTCTTCTGTCATCTGTGCATCACTTAACAGTGTACTATTCAGCTCCAGGTGTTGGAGTAGCATCTATTTTTTATTTTTATCACTGATTTCTAATTTTAATCCATTATTATCTGATAGAATGCAGGGTAGTATATCTATTTTTTTAACTATTTTCTAAAAGTTGCTTTGTGGCATAGCAGAGGTCCATTTTAGAGAAGGATCCATGTGCTGCTGAGAAAAAAAGTGTATTCGCTCATTGATGTATGAAATATTCTATATATGTCTCTTAAGTCTAAATTATTGACTGTATTATTGAGTTCTACATTTTGTTTAGTTTTTGTTTGGAAGATCTATCCAGTGGTGAGAGAGGTGTGTTAAAGTCACCCAGTATCACTGTGTTGTAGTCTATTTGATTCTTGAAATTGAGAAGGGTTTGTTTGATGTAAGTAGGTGCTCCTCTGTCTGGGGTCTAAGTATTTACAATTTCTATGTCTTGTTGATGTATGATTCCCTTAAGAGTAAAAAGTATCTTTCTTTATTCCTTGTGACTAACTTTGGCTTGAAGTTTATCTTATATGCAGTCCATATGAGTGATTTTTTTTTCCCATCTTTTCACCTTCAGTCTGTAGAAGTCTCTTCCTATGTATGAGTCTTTTGAAGGTAGCATATTGTTAGGTGGATGAAGATAATTTTAAACATATTTTCATGATCAATTTAATTCTTGTATATGAACATTGGAAGTACTGAAAAATACAGTTCTTAGGTTTGTTCCAATATCACATTGACTATGCTGTCTCAAGATAAACTGGACTTTAAAAACTTATATATCTAAACATTTGTATATGCATTCAATGGTTGTATGTGAAGAAACCTAAATTTTCAAAAAAATTTGACCAATTTTGATGACTCTTTAGTGTTTACTCCTATCATTTTTATAACTCAAAATTGTGCAAAGTTGAAACAAACTTTCATAAGAATTTTGAAGAATGTATGTATCAATATATTTATAGCAAATTTAGATAGTGAATATATATGTCAAAAACTATAGCCATATGTTCAAGATAGATCATAACAATGACATTATTACAGCAAAATTACTAATTTATACACCACTCCCCTTTATAAATATTCTATTGGTTATTTCAATTTTTTTTTACCATCTTTTTTTAATAATTTGTAGGATGGGGAGAGAGAAACAGACAAATGGAGAAAAAGATAGATCTTAAACCTTTTATGAGTAGAAAGTGAAGTAATATTTGACAATTAGAAATATTTTATATTGAAATAAAAATAAATATAGTATAAAATAATTTAATATGCATAAAACAACAAGAGCATAGGAGACATTTCTGCATGAAAGAATATCATCACAGAATTGTTATAAGATGTGAATACAAAAATTGTCTTATGAACACACCATTGTAATTTTTCATTACTGCTGTAAAAAATGAATCACATTGAGCTGATCACTGTGGTAGGTGATGCTAAGAGATTATAGGTTAATGCAAGAAGAATATTCCTTATTTCACTATTTTTTTTTACGTTTTATTTTTACAGACTGCATTTTGATCCATTATAAACAAATGGGGTACAACTTTTCGTTTCTATGGTTGTGCACGATGTAGATTCATACCATTCGTGTAATCATACATGTACATAGGGTAATGATATCTCGTTCCACCATTTTTCCTACTCCTGCCCCCTCCTTCATTTCATTTCCCTCTATGTAATCTAAAGTTCCTCCATTCTACTCTCACCCCCATCCCCCACCCCCATTATATATCATTTTCCACTTACCAGGGAAAATTTTCGGCCTTTGGTTTTTTAGGATTGGCTTATTTCACTTAGCCTGATATTCTCCAATCCCATCCATTTATCTGCAAATCCCATAATATTATTCTTCTTTATGACCGAATAATATTCCATTGTGTATATATACCACAGTTTCTTTATCCAATCATCTTCTGAAGGGCGCCTAGGTTTGTTCCACAATCTAGGTATTGTGAATTGAGCTGCTATAAACACTGATGTGCCTTCATTACTGTAGTATGCTAATTTTAAGTCCTTTGAATGTAAACTGAGGAGTGTGATAACTGGGTTAAAAGGTGGTTCCATTCCAAGTTTTCTGAGGAATCTCCACACTGCTTTTCAGAGGGGCTCCACCAATTTGCAACTCCACCAACAATGTAAAAGTGCTGTGCTTTTTTCCCACGTCCATGCAAACATCTATTATTGTGTGTGTTTTTGATAACAGCCATTCTAATTGGAGTAAGATGAAATTTTAGAGCTGTTTTAATTTGCATTGCTCTAATTACTAGAGATTTGAATACTTTTTCACATATTTATTAATTGCCTGTATATCTTCTTTTGTAAAGTGTCTGTCCAGTTCCTTAACCCATTTACTGATAGGGTTCTTTGTATTTTTGGTATAAAATTTTGTACATTCTTATAAATTTTAGAGATTAGTGCTCTATCTGAAGTGTGTGTGGAAAAGACTTTCTCCCACTCTGTAAGCTCTCTTTTCCCATTATTGATTATACCTTTGCTGAGAAAAAGCTTTTTAGTTTGAATCCATTCCATTTATTGATTCTTGCTTTGATTTCTTGTGCTTTGGGAGTCTTGTTAAGGAAGTCTGATCCTAAGCCAACATGATGAAGATTTGGGCCTACTTTGTCTTCTATTTGGTGCAGAATCTCTGATCTAATTCCTAAGTCCTTGATCCATTTTGAATTGAGTTTTGGGCAGGGTGAGAGATAGAGGTTTAACTTCCTTTGTCTACATATGAATTTCCAGTTTTGCCAGCTCCATTTGTTGAACAGGCTATCTCTTCTCCATTTTATGTTTTTGGCCCCTTTGTCTAGTATGAGATAACTATTTTGTGGGTTTGTCTCTGTGCCTTCTGTTCTGTACCGCTGGTATGCCTATCTGTTTTGGTGCCAGTATCGTGCTATTTTTGTAACTATTGATCTGTAGCATGGTTTAAGGTCTGATATTGTGATACCTCCTGCTTCACTCTTTCTGCTCAGAATTGTTTTGGTTATTCTGGGTCTCTTATTTTTCCAGATGAAATTCATGATTTCTATGAGGAATGTCATGGGAATTTTAATTGGAATTGCATTGAATCTGTTTAGCATCTTAGTAAATACACAAAAATAGAGATACTACCTTGTATTCTGTCAGACCATAATGGAATACAATTAGAAATCAATGATAAAGTAAAAAATAAGAACTACTCCTACACCTAGAGACAAAGTAATATGCTACTGAATGATACAATAAGAGAAGACATCAGGAAGGAAAGTAAAAAATTCTTAAAAGTAAACAAGAACAATGACACAACATATCAAAATCTCTGGGACACTATGAAAGCAGTACTAAGAGGAAAGTTCATTGCATTGAGTTCATACATTAAAAAAAACTCAACAACTAAATGACCTACCATTATATCTCAAAATTGTAGAAAAAGAAAATATCAACACCAAAAAAGTAGTAGAAGGCAGGAAATGATTAAAATCAGAGCTGAAATCAATGAAATTGAAACAAGAGAAACAGTTAAAAAAATTGACAAAACAAAAATTTGGTTCTTTGAAAAAGTAAAATTGATAAATCCTTAGCCACACTAATGAAGAGGAGAGAAAATTCAAATTACTAGAATTTGTGATGAAAAGAGAAAGGTCACGACAGACACCATTGAAATACATAACACAATTAGAAGCTACTTTGAAAATCTATACTCCAATAAAATAGAAAACATCAAAGACATTTACAAATTTTTCAAGACATACGATCCTCCCATACTGAATCAGGAGGACATACACAACTTAAACAGATCAATGTCAAGCACTGAAGAGAAGTCATCAAAGCCTGTCAACTAAGAAAAATCCAGGATTACAGATTCCTAGCAGAGTTCTACAAGACCTTTGAAGAAGAACTAATCCAATAGGCCTCAAAGTAGTCCAGGAAATAGAAAAGGAGGGAACCCTTCCAAACTCATTCTATGAAGCTAGTATCACTTTGATACCAAAACCAGACATAGATACATTAAGGAAAGAAAACTTTAGACCAATATCCCTGATGAACATAGATACAAAAATGCTTAACAAAATTCTGGCAAATCACATACAAAAACATATTAAAAAGATAGTGCACCATGATCAAGTGGGGTTTATCTCAGGGATGCAAAGTTGGTTCAACATCTGGAAATCAATAAATGTAATGCATCACATCAATAGACTTAAAGATGCTGAGAAAGTATTTGATAAAATACAGCACCCCTTCACGCTTAAAACAGTAGAAAAAACAGGGATAGTAGGAACATACCTCAACGTTGTAAAGGCTGTCTATGCTAAGACCATGGCCAACACCATTCTAAATGGAGAAAAACTGAGAGTTCCCTGTAAAAACTGGACCAAGGCAGGGATGCTCTCTTTCACCACTTCTATTCAAAATTGTCCTTGAAACACTATCCAGAAACACTATCCAGAGCCATCAGACAGAGCAAAGAAATTAAAGGAATACGAATAGGAAAAGAAGAACTCAAGCTATCATTATTTAATGATGACATGATTCTATATTTAGAGGACCCAAAATATTCCACCAGAAAACTTCTAGAACTAATAAATGAATTCATCAAAGTAGCAGGATATAAAATCAATATGCATAAATCTAATGCATTTCTATTCATAAGTGATGAATCCTGTGAAACAGAAATTAGGAAAACCACTCTATTCACAATAGCCTCAAAAAAAAAAAAAAATTGGGAATCAATCTCACAAAAGAGGTCAAAGACCTCTACAATGAAACTAAAGAAGGAAACACTAGAACATTAAAGAAGGAAATTGAAGAAAACCTTAGAAGATGGAAAGCTCTCCCATGTTCTTGGATAGGCAGAATTAATATTGTCAAAATGGCAATTCTACCAAAGGTGCTATACAGATTCACTATTATTAATTAAAGGAAGAAAGATACAATTTCACTTCACTCCATATTATAATCTCAATATAATTTTCTGAGCATAGTTAAAAAATACAGATGAGTATACTTTTTAGTATTTTATTGCAGAATATTTTGGGGCAAAGAACAAAGAATAAATGTTAAAAGTAATTACCCATGTAGGTAAATTGCTATATTGTTATCTATATTCAGATATTTGTTTTTATACAATAGCTGCTAAGTTCCTTATTAAATATTAACTCACTGATATTTGATATGATCCTATGAAGAAGGCATATGAGAAACAGATGCACAGAAGAGTGTGGTAACTCATCTAATATCTCATTGTTAATACATGGCAGAGGTGATATTTCTAACTACTTTCACCCTGTGTTCATAATCTGAATCATTACACTTAGCTTTACAGAGAAGATGGGATGTGAAATATATTTTTGAGACAGACCAGTCAATTTATCTACCATTAATTCATTCTTTACAGAAAACCTGAGAGGAAATTTAATTCACTGAGAGAAAATTCACTGTTTCACTGACCAGAAAATCAAGACTACATAACATTTAGCAATGTAACATTTTAGACCTAGTGAATTTAGTCTAGATTTCCAACCTGAATCTACATATTTCTGATGCGTGAAGATAGAAAACAATTATCAAAATGTTAAGAAACTATGGACAGATTGTAAAATACATACATTTATACCATCTTAAATATTTACTGCATTGGTTGTTGACTCTAATGTAAACAGGATCCCAGTTAGCCCAAAGAAAAGCAGCATATACAATGGTAGCAATATAAACACTGAAATGATAATATGAAGCCAGAGACAAATTCCCAGTACTGCAAAGTATTTTAACAATAGTGATTCCAATACCACTTTATGAGACTGAAAAACGGGTACAAATTTTAGATTTAATTCTCAGCAACTGTCCACCACTGTCCTTTTCATAATCTTTAAGCAGTCTTAAAATTCTTAATAACTAAATTATTCTTTATTTGTTTTCCTGGTATTTTTCATTATTTCACCATTAGAATGTTAAGTTTTAAAACTCTTGATAACCAAATTATGTCTTTGTTTTCCTGGTATTTTTCATTATTCCACCATATAGAATGTTAGCTGTGGGAAGAGACCACGTGTGCTTCACTCATCAAAATACACTTATAGCCTATTAAGTTGCTTAAATCAAGAAATGATGAAAAGTATCATTAATAAATGTTGATGTGCTCAATTTACCAGGTACATCACTAAAAAGATGCATTACTTCCAGTAATAAAATAATCATGGAAAAAATCTCAATAAATATCTGAAACAACAAAAAAGAGATAAGTAAAGAAACAAATTTTAAACTAGGAAATATATTTGAAAACATTACTCAACAAGATGAAAATTCTGAGTTTAAACCTTAAGGGTCCTTAAAAAAGATGATAAAATGGATGAAGGGGACATAATACATGATGAGATAATGAATGAAAATATTTCAGCATCAATGAAAGTCATAAAACTATAGAGAACAGAAACCATGATGTACATCAAAAGGATAGTTAAAAAGGAGATTTGCACCTAGACAGACTATAATTAAACTTCAAAAATAACAATAGAAAAAACTCAAAGCAAAGTAGATCACAAAAGAGAGTACATGTAAGGGAAGACTAGTGATTTGTCAATACAATGATAGTAGTAGAAATGGAACCCAAAAGACAGTAGCATATTATATTTAAATTGCACCATGAAAGAAAATTGCAACATAGAGTACCTTCCAAAATTACCTTTCAAGAGAAATTATGAAATAATGACATTTAAAGATAAGGCAACACTAGAAATGTTTAGTTCATCAGATTCTGTTGCAACAGTGCTAAAGGAAGAAGAAAATAATACCAAAAGAATTGTCAGGGCTGCAAAGTAAAAAGTAAGTTAATAAATGTATATGAGACTTAATGTAAATATGCTGTGTTAAATGTGTCTCATTTGAAAGGGTTAAAAAATCTGAATCCTAAAAGGATAAAAAAAAAGTGGTATATTAGTAGTGATGGAGCTGATAGGACTTAAACTATTTTAGGTATTTATATTATTCAGAGGAATGGGTCCATGTTAACTTTAAACTCTGCACTGTGGATGTGGAATTAAATACAATCACCAAAGGATAAAAGTATGTTATTTGACTTCTACTCCATCAGAAAATGAAATCATGAAAACCAATTACAATGATAAAGGATAAATATAAGCAACTAATTGAAAAGGAGGAGAAAATAGATTTAAAAAATATAGAATACTAGATTGTTTGGTGTTGTTTTTCTGAGTTCTTTGTATATCCTGGATATGAATGCCCTATCTGAGGAGCAAGTGGCAAATACTTTTTCCCATTCTGGTGGCTCTCTCTTTATTCCTTTAAGTGCTTCCTTTGCTGTGAAAAAACTTTTTAATTTGATACCATCCTACTTAATTTTATTTTACTACTTCTGCGTCAGGAGTCTTGTTAAGGAAGTCAGTTCCTGATCCATCATTTTGGAGTAGTGGGTCTACATTTTCTTCTAGCAGTTGCAGGGTTTCTGGTCTAATTCCTAGGTCTTTGATTCACTTTAAGTTGACTTCTGTGCAGGGTGAGAGATAGGGGCTACATTTCATTCTTCTACATATGGATTTCCAGTTTTCTCAGCACCCTTTATTTAAAAGGCTATATTTTCTTCAATATATGTTTCAAAATATGTTTCTGGCACCTTTAAATAGTATGAGGTAACTGTATTTATGTAAATTTGTCTCTTGGTCTTCTATTTCATTGGTATTTATGTCTGTCTTGGTGGCAATCCCATGCTGTTCTTGTTACTATATCTCTATAGTATAATTCAAGGTATACTATATCTCTATAGTATAATCCAATATTGTGATGCCTCCTGCTTCATTTTTCTTGCTAAGGACTGTTTTGACTATTCTGGGTCTCTTATTTTTTTCAAATGAATCAGAACTGCTTATTTTTTCAGTTCTGTGAAGAACATTGGAATTTCGATGGAAATTACATTGAATCTGTATAATGCTTTTGGTGGTTTGGCCATTTTGACAATATTAATTCTGTCTATCCAAGAACATGGGAGACCTTTCCATCTTCTAAGGTCTTCAGTTTCTTGTAGTGTTCTATAGCATTCATTGTAAATGTCATTCATCTATTTTGTTAGGTTGATTCCCAAGTACTTTATATTTTTTGAGGCTATTGTTAATGGGATAGTTTTCCTAATTTCTTTTTCAGAACATTTATCATTGGAGTATAGAAATGCAATTAATTTATGAGTATTGATCTTGTATTCTGCTACTTCGCTGAATTCGTTTATAAGCTCTAAAAGTCCTCTGGTGGAGATTTTTAGGTCTTCTAAATCTGGGATCATGTCCTTAGCAAATAGATAATTTGAGCTCTTCTTTTCCTATTCATATCCCTTTTATTTCCATCTCTTGCCCAATTTCTATTCAAGAACTATGTTGCATAGGAGGGGTGAAAGTCGGCATCCTTGTCTTGTGTTTTTAGAGAAAATGCTTTTAGTTTTTCTTCATTCAGAATAATGTTGGGCCTTGGGATTGTCATTGCCTTTACAATGTTGAGATTATTCCTTCTATCCATAGCTTTCCTTATTTTTTAAATATAATAGGGAGGACTGTATTTTGCCGAATGCTTTTTCTGCATCTATTGAGATAATCACTTGATTCTTATCTTTATGTCTATTTAAGTGATCAAATACATTCCTTGATTTCCAGATATTGAACCAACTTTGCATCCCTGGGATGAACCCTGCTTGATCATGGTGTGCTATCTTTTTATGTGTTTTTGTATGTGGTTTGCCAATATTTTATGAATAATTTTTGCATCTATGTTGGTCAAGGATATTGGTTTGAAGTTTTCTTGATATGTCTAATTTTGGTATCAGTGTTATACTGCCATTGTAAAATGAGTGTGGCAGTGTTCCCTTTTTTTCCTAATTCATGGAATAATTTGAGGAGTATTGGTATTAATTCTTATTTAAAGATCTGGTAAAACTGCTGAGAATCTGTTTGGTCTTGGGCTTTTCATTGTTGGAAGGCTTTTGACAGTTCCTTCAATTTCATTACTTGAAATTTATCTGTATAAGTTTTCTATATCCTCATGGTTCAATTTGTGTAGGTCATATGTTTCTAGGAAATTGTCAATATCCTCAAGATTTTCTAGTGTAACAGAGTACAAATTTTCAAAATAGTTTCTGATAATCTTCTAAATTTCAGTAGTGTGTGATGATATTTCCTTTTTCTTCTCAGATTTTGATAATTTGAGTCCCCCCCCCTTCTTTTGTTTAGGTTGGCTAAGTGTTTATCAATTTTGTTCATTCTCTCAAAAAACTAACTTTTAACTTTATATTAATAATCATAGCTGGGTGTGGTGGCACACGCCTATAATCCCAGTGACTTGAAAAGCTAAGGCAGGAGGATCACAAGTTCAAAGCCAAAAGTGAGACAATTCAGCAAAAGTGAGACCCTATCTCTAAATAAAATACAAAATTGGGCTAGGATGTGGCTCAGTGTTTGAGTATCCCTATTCAATCCCCAGTACCTGGCCCCTCAATCATAATATATGTTTAAACATTCAAAAGTTTAAAAAACTATTTGATTTTAACAGTTAAATATGGTTAACACATGATCTGCCAAGAATGATTTGAACTATGAGGTAGAAAAAGATAAACTAGTCAAATGTGTACCTTAGTAATATAAATAAATAATAAATGAATAAATAAATAGGGACCTTTTTACTAGGGATGTAGTTCAGTGTTTCAGGGCATGCTTAGCATACATGAGGCCCTGTGTTTAATCCCCAGAACCAACAAAAAGAGGTTAAGGTAAATTATCTATTAGACTAAATGAACTTCAAAAGATTTAAGAGACAAAGTATTATATTATGATACAACATCTGATTTGTTAGAAAGATGTACCAATTCTAAACATATATTTCAGATAAAAATACTGATACATGTGAAAGGAAATCATGTGATTATCACTGGTGGCTGGGGTAAACTGGGAAATTGAATTGGCAAATTCATCATAATAGTGAGAAATATGAATACATCTCTCTCAATTATTGGTTAAATAGACCAAGAGTAGATAAATATAAAAAGCTTGGAAAATACAATAAGACTGATATTTGACACATGTAAATTCCTGTACAGAAAAAGTAGAGAACATAATCATCTCAAGATCATGTTCAACATCTATAAAAATAACCACACTCTAGTTCTTAAAAAATTTAACAATTTTGGCAATCATAATCTCATGGCAATTAAATTAAAAAATCAATTACCAAAAGTAAGCAGTCAGTCTTAATATATTTTAAAACTAACTGAAATATCACATAGGTACTTAAAATATTTAAAATTATTTTTCACATATTGATTGATTAGTCTTTGTATCAAAAGCTGTAACACGCATCAGAAGACTTCAAGAAAAATGGATAACTTTAAATGCTTGTAATAAAAAAAAATGAAAAATGGTTTAAAATTAATGAGTTCATGTGCAAACCAGGAATGTGATGAAAGACCATGAAACAATTCTAAAACAAAACAGAAAACAATGATATACATATAAACAAAATTAAGAACTAATTGTTTAAGATATAATAAAAAGTGTAAGGTATTACAAAGAAAAATTGATTAGATTCAAAAAGTGAATATAAATAAATACACAATAGTAGTGAATTTTAAAGCTCATAAATATAGATTCAATGTAGATTGAAAAGTAAAATGTACTACAAAAATTTACTCCAATAATTTGCAAACATATGAAACAAAACAACATAACTTATAAAAGTAGCTCAAGAGGAAATGGAAAATCTGAATTTTTCCATTAATATAATAATTAAAATTAAATAGATAGGTTAAAATGCTGTACTGGTTCTATAGACATATACAGAATCTTCCAGTTACTTTAAAAAGAGGAAAGGCTTCCCAAATCATTCTGTGAAATAAATTTAACATTAAAATGAACACATGCAAAGAGCAACATGAAAGAAAATTACACTCATTCTTACTGATGACCACTAATGGAAAAGTTCCAAACAAAACACTATCAATTAAACTCAATTATGTATTAAGATGGGAAGACATAATGACCAAATTTAGTTATCTACTGCAAGGTTCTGTAATATTAAAAACTACAAATATTCTTTACCACATTAACATATTATTAAAATTAAATGTTTGTCTAAAATTTATACTGTAAAGACATTTTATGTAATTTAATATGTAATCTTTAAAAGTTTCTAGGAAAATAAGGAAATAAATGATAATCCCTTATGTTTCTATGAGCTACATCAAGGATATCTAGTCAAATTATAGTAAACAGCATCATTAATAGTGAAATGCTGCCCATATTATTTGACAAATGTGGTGGCAACTCAAAGCTACATCTCTCATCATGTCCTTCAAAAATCATCACAAAACAAGAAAAAGGAAAAAATGACTCAAATATAATTCTATGTATAACTAAATGATGAAGTCCTCTTCCACAATTTTTCCTTAAGGTTTTGTGGAAAAGACAGATAGGGATCAATTAGCAGGTCAAAAATCACCTTAAAATCAATGCCAGTAAATGAGATTCACCTGTGTGGAAATGCAAAAATAAATAAATAAAAATTATATATATACTTTTAAAAACAACATTGTCCTGGTAAATCAGAATACTGATGCTTGAAAAGCGGATTCAAAATATGTACAACGTGGATGAAGCATTAAAAAATTTTTGGAAGGGTTAGGGTTGTGGCTCAGCTTTAGAGCCCTTGACTAGCATGTGTGAGGCATTGGGTATGATTCTCAGCATCACATATAAATAAACGTGTAAAACAAAGGCTCATCAACATCTAAAATAAAATAGGTATTTAAAAATCTTATCAGAGAGCCAAAATTTTAAAAGAGAGAGTTACCTTTTAGTAATTACATCATGAAAGGAAAAAGAAATCAAAGTGATACCCAACAGATAAAAACTGAAACAACAACAAAAAGATACAACAAAAACGTTTCATCTTCCCCATCACTTTCCCTCACAGACACATACACACTTAGTTTTCCATAAAAGAGGATATCACTAATCTAAGGATCTTGTGATCTACAAATTAATGCATACAAAATTAGTGCAGTAGGTGAATAATCAATCAGTAAAACCTAATTTCCTGCAAGAAAAACGCTCAAAAATCTTAACTTTAAAAATAGAGACTATATACCACTTGATGAAAATATATAGCATCAATGATTTAATGTTACTGAAAACTCATAATTAAATGGATCAGTCCTTTATATTTAAGTGACAATTTTCAAAGGAATACTTTAAATGACATCAGAGGATGGTATCAAGAAACTTCAACTTTAGGAACTTCTATCAAGTAAGCATTCAACAAATAGACCAGGTCAACTAGCTGGGTCTCCTAGAGTTGTAAATCTGGTAGTGGTTGACAGAGTAAAAACTGAAAATATTTAAAAATTTAAAAAGGAGAAAATTAAAACAACAAAGATCACAAATGCCTATTATGTATAATAATGTACCAATAAAAATAGTTATAAAAAATGAGGCCTTGTTTGCCAATTAAATTATGCTTCAGTAACTCAAAGATGTTTTGACTAAAAACCAAATGAAGGTGTAAAAAACATTTATTTCTGCCAATCTTTCTAGAAATCAAGAGAGTCTTCAGTAATTATTAGAATAACAGCACACAAGGGTAGAACAGTGTTCTCATATTAATGGCAAAATTGATAAAAGATATGCAAAACTGTCAAAAGGGTATCTCAATACATCTCTTGCTTTTGAATATAAAATAATCTGTTTATCACAGTAAGAACAATATTTTTAAAATAATATTTCCCTTCCAAATTTTCTCAAAATAAATTTGATATCAGTGAGACAATGAATACTACTAAGATTCACTTACATTTGACAGTTATATGTCTCCTAATAGCTTTTCAAACTTACACAGACATTTTATATCAAGCAATCCTGTCAAAGTAATTTTTCATCACAACTATTTTTCCACTTAAAATGATAAAAAGCTTTTATCTTCTGTAAGCTACAAAAATATAAATATTTTTTTCAGATTTGTAGCAGTGAAATGTTCCATAGCTTCGACAGCAATAAATCTAACTCATATTTAAATATATTGCATAGGAAAATTAGAAAATAAACAAAGGCTCATTTTGGTACAATTTTTGCATCAAACCTGGGATTATAGGAACCTGATTTTCAAAAATTGCTACAATTCTTGCTAGCACTTCTAAATTTAAGTTTATAACAAATTATTTTATTATAAGCATTCGTTGAGCCACTGTTAACAAGAACTAATCTTTTATTTGGTCTCCAAAGTGATAAATTCAACATTTTCTATAAATGACAGAAATAAGCATATTAGTGTTTTTGTTATAAGGCCTAATATACATTTATTTTTCTTCTTCATAACCTTTGTGCAGACATATCATAAACATTTCCTTACTATTGATTAGACATTTTTAATGTGGGTATTATGACCCTGGATCGATTTTGGGTTCCTCAACATGACAAGGTTTTTCTGTTGGGGTGATTACTTAACTTTGTGCCTATCCTCTGTGAAATGAGATTGTAATATGTCGATCATGAGGAAAAATAGAATTAGCACAAGCTCTACACCAAACAGCTACGTGATACCTCTTTAATTTCCAACATGTCCCTGTACAATTACATAGTTATAAATTAGTGTATTTTGCTGAAAACACTTATTCACTTGATGTTGCTACTTTCCTTACTGAGATTGATGATTCTCAAACACTAATTTCTCAAAATTTTGTAGTCAAAGTGAGAAAACCACCTAACAGGATCTGGTCTTGTGTTTACAGGTGACTGTATGCTTATCTTCTCCAAGGTGCATTTTAAAACCCTAGGTTAATCACAGAGTTGCATGTCAAACAATGGATTGGGCCATTCAATCCTGAATATCCCTTTCCCTTTGTTGTTTCTCCACCATTTCAACAATAGGATAGTCACAAGAAGGTAAGAGTCATTGCTTTGAATTGGACTTATTGAAATGGAGTCCAGCTTTGATATTTCATGAATAGCAATTAAAAACTGAGAAACAATATAGGATATGAGGTTATCTCAATTTTCACATGAGTACCTTAAAAAGAACTTTTAAAAATATAAGTAACATTTTAAATATTAAAATATAAATAAAACACATTGTGGAAGAGAATTTGTCACCAAAAAGAAAATATAGGAGAAAAGAAAAAAGTTAATAGGATATATTCTTAGGGAGTAAAGGAAAATCTTTTAAAACTGACTGAAGAAATCTTCGTGAAGACAAACCATAGTATTCCACTTTAATTGTGTTATATGGGACTGATGAAAATTGGGCACACAACAGCATTTAGGAACCATTGTTTTATTATATTTTTTTCAACTCCATAACAAAGAAAATAAACATGTTAGGGAGTGAAATAAATATTTGTTAAAAATGGAAATAATGATCAAATCTGATTTTCCATTCACTGGAATCTGGGTGACATTCTTAAAAAAATATAATAAAAATATTTACATTTGATGTGTCTTAAACCAAAACAATGTTGTTTCTGTCATGTGATCTGAGGTGTGGCTTTCTATTTCTTTGGTTAACAGATTGTTTGCCTAGGCTCTGCATCTGTGTATTGAAACCAGTTTTTATTTTGAAATTTAAGACATTAAACATATATGAATGGGTATCATTTTCTTTTGTTTTTTCACCATGTTGTCTCCTTTTGAGTCTCCTAAAAACCAGTGTAAATAATGTCCTCATGAAATATTTGAGTAGTATCAAAACAAATGTAGTGATAACATCTTGATTCATAACCTGCTAAAAGTAATATTATGAAAACCCAGGATGCCATCACATGTCAGTCCCCACTGCTTCCCTGTGAGACCTTTCTTCATTTTAATATCTTTTTAAATCAGACCATCTGAAAAGAGGCAAACATGGTATCAGGTTGGGAGGGATTACTTTCCTTCTTGCATCTTTTATCTCTTTGAGAAAAATTAATCTGTTCTATGTTGTCCCTGTGCAGCAAGCAATTCATCTTAATAGAAAAGTGAAGGATGAAATTAGCAGTTACTTTAATTAAAAGATGATCACCAGAGAGTTGATTTCCTAGCTAGTTGTTGACTTACAAACAGAAAATAATTGGCACATAAAAACCAGCTGAGGGACACCACTCAAAACACAGAAGCTGTTAACAGTAAGAAAATAATAATGCAGTAAAATCATTTCCATTTATATAGGGGACATTGTATTTATGTCTATTTCTAGTTATTAGCATTCCAGAGCTTAGCAAAGACATCACCTTGAACTTTCTTCCTCATCGTTACCCACTCTCTCTCTCTGACAATTGATGAGCTTGACAATCTCGTTAAACTGCCAAATACATAATTTGCAGAGGCTCTAACTCGCCAGCTCCTGGATAACAGCAAAGTGATGGTTTAACACAAACCTGGCACTGATCTTAATGAAAATTTTGTTTTATAAGCCAGGCTGCTAGCATGTCAGCCTCCTTGAAGTCTGCACTGGCTTGAAGCAAAACTGCAACTTGAAAGGAGGTGGAAAGGACTAGCTGGTCTTTTAAGGCCCTCTCACCTGAGTTTCTCTAGTTCTTGGTTCTACTGCATAGTCTTCCCGTACTCCTAATGATATACTCCTTTTTGTTTCTTTTCTTAATGACTATCTCCATTTTCTCTATTTATTGAGAATGATCACATTCTTTAGTCATGGTTCACTAATGAGCTAATCTCTGGGTTTACATAAGTTTCAAGAGTTATTTTTAAAAAAGAAGGAAACGGATTTTTATTCCTGGTGGGGCAGATCCACGTAAGTATGCATATGGGGTGGGGGGTGAAGGTGAACTTTATGGAGAACTGAAGCAAGGGAAAAAGAGATGGGATTTGTCCACCAGCTTGGAATCTGATCCTAGAAAAGCGCCTGTGGAAAGTGATGGCCCAGGCACAGCTGAGTGCCCCAGAACATGCTTGGGAGCTAAGCCATCATCTGCAGGACACCTGGCTTTCTTTCCAGTAAGCTTTCCTTTAAGCCCCCAAACCTATGAGAAATTCTGCACAAACACATGCCCCCTGAGTAATCAGCATGAATACTATCAGGTCACACATTCCTTGGTCTCACAAAAAAATCCATGACCTTCTAAGTCCAGGAAGAGATTGGTCTGGATATCTGAGGTGGGAGGTTAATCCCACTGGAGAGTCCCCTGCCACCCAGTACTGGTGATTGGAGCCAGGGATACTTCACCACTGAGCCACATCCCCAGCCCATTTTTACAATTTTAAATTTTGTGACAGTGTCTTGCTAAGTTCTTGAGCCTGACTTTGAACTTGCAATCCTCCTGCCCTGGCCTTGCAAGTCCCTAGGATTATAGGTGTGCACCACTGTGCCCAGCAATGGGGAGTTTGATGAATAAGATATGGTCAGTCCTTGTGATAGCCTATTTCACTTTCATAATGATATCAACAAATTTATTAAGGGGGTAACAAAATTATAGACATTTTGTAACACAGGAGACGTGGGAAAAACCTAATGCTTGTGGCAACCTATTCAGACCAGGGTCCTAGATTCTCTTTGGATAACAATTATTCTTCTCTACCATTTGGTAGAAGCATGTGGAGAACTAATTGAAGCAATATCTTAAATTATAAGACCATTATACTCAAGTTAAGCATGCTGTTGTCAAAAAATAAATTGAACTGAACATGAAGTGTTAGTGCGTTCCAATTAAGGGAGAACAAGAGAAAATGACCGGGAATTCAGGGGTAAATTTTTTTTTTTTTTGGATGCTAGATGGCTAGGCTATTGGCACCTCAGATTTCTGTTAACTGAATAGCATGGTTTGTGGCACAAGTGTGAAATTTGTGGACAAATACCAGCCCTATTGAAACAGACTGGTGAGGACACATGATAATACAGGAGACTCAAACAACCAAAAAGCAATGAAACAAAATATATTTTATTTTCCTTCCTATCAGAGCAATTGAAAAAGCAATAGCGCATGTAAAACAAAACATCCCTGGTTTTCTTTTGGAAAGAATAAATAAGCTAATAAGAATTTTAAAGAAAAACAGAGAAACTGAACTCCAATGTAATAAGATTTATTTGCCTGCTTTTTAGCATTACGTTTTAATAATCACATGATAACAGGAATCCATAATGAAAAATGAAAAGGCATATAAAACACA
This sequence comes from Sciurus vulgaris, assembly GCF_902686455.1. Lineage (NCBI taxonomy): Eukaryota > Metazoa > Chordata > Mammalia > Rodentia > Sciuridae > Sciurus > Sciurus vulgaris. The sequence continues at coordinate 28,919,230 of NC_136476.1, forward strand.
AGGAAAGAATGAATGCTCCTAGTGTTTTTAAAAAAGATGGTAGGTTGAGATTTAATTATGTAATGTATCATTTCATATACATAAAAATCACAAAAGAGAAGTGATAGAAAATTCAAAGATGATTACTCATTTTAACACGTTAATATTTATAATTACAAGGGCATCTTTCCTAAGACTAGATTATCTTGAGTTCTAAGACACAGACTATTCCGATTCTTACAACCTATGCCAGTTGAAGTAAGCATGATCAGCATTAGTGTTGTTGAATATAAAATGCATGCTCTAAAAGTGAGAGAGAGCGATCTTCTTTGCAGCTTAAAGGGAATGATATAGACCTCTAGGAAGCTGTTTTTATTATCCTCCAGCAGAAAAGGTGGCAGGCCACAACCATGTGAAAGCAACCACGTATGCCTTAATAGGAATGCAATCTGAGCACATAAGATTATGTCAGATAAGCTAGGCTTAAAAAAAAAAAAAAAGATGATGACAAGGACTAACATTTTGTATTACTTGAGGAATCAAGTTCTCTTTAAAACAACAATTCAAAACTAAGCCTCTAAGCAACTAACCTTACTCAATACATCTTTCTGGGCTAACCATGTGACACTATAATACGTGAGATGTCACCCCTTTTACTCACCCAGCTCCTACCACATTTTATGAGTAAGATATTTCACAGGGCATTTTGAACATCAGTTAACTTCCCAGATCAGTTTAGCTCTAAAACCATCAGTACCTAAGATACTCTATTCTCCATGGCTTCATCTATATTATACTTCTCATTAAAAATAAAGACTACCTTTTTGTGTGCATTTTTTTCTTGATGGTGGCAATGGAACCAAGGCCTCCCCCATGCTGAGCACATGGTGTGTCAGTGAGCAGTGAGCTGATCTGCCACGAGTTCCCAGCAGCTCATGTTTTAGCAGGTAATTAAGAAAGAATTTTTTGGACAAGACTGAGAAAGGGAACACAAAATTATACTTTAAATAGTCAGTGGATACATACTTAGGTCCTTTTCCTTAACAACAGACAAATCAGAGAATTTTTTATTTTATGCATATTGAAATATTAGACCGATTTTGGTGGGTTTTTTCCTAGATGAATGTTTGTTCCAATTTAGGCATTTGAGATACAGTGGTACCTAGTGCAGCACAAATGAATGGTTATAACCATGGGATCTGAAGTCACACAACTCAGAAACCAATCTTTTCTTCATGGATTGCTTATTGATCCTCAGCATGTTACTTAAGCTCTCTGTATATCAGTGTCTTCCTATGTAAAATAAGAATAGTCCAAACCTCATGGTGTTGGTAAGACTCTTATTTGAGTTGGTAACATGAAGCATATGTTCCTGCAAAAAAGTAAGCTCTTCAAGAATGTCATTATTAGTCAACATAAAACTTAAGTATTATAGGTGAATTTTTGAAGGAAATACATAAGCATAACTTTAAGTATATCATCTCATCTTCATTTGGATTTTTCCAGAAGGTTGATTATACTTCTGCCCAACTTACAAAAGAAAATGTGAAAATGAAACAAGTTTCCAGCTTCTGAGCACATGTAATCCATGAATATATGGTTATTTTTGTATTGTGCATTTGTGTTTATTTATAGACCTCACTTTATTTGAAGAATGAAAATGAAATCCACACAAAGGCACCCATACACACAGATTCAAAACAAGAGGGTCCCAAATGCAAGCTCAATAAGTTTATTGAACTTGAAATTGAGAATAGAAATGTTTTACTTTAGAAGACACTATTATTTTATGTTCAATCATTTGTATTCTTTCAACTGCACTTCTTTGTTTCTTAAAATAAAAGATAGTCTTTACACCAAATGGTTCTGGTAAAACTGGAAATCCATTTGTAGAAGAATAAAGCTGGACCCCTATCTCTACCCTGCACAAAAGTCAACTTGAAATGGATCAAAGACCTCGGAATTAGATGAGAAACTCTGCAACTACTAGAAGAAAAAGTAGGCCCAACATTTCATCATAATGGCACCAGAACAAACTTCTTTAACAAGAATCCTAAAGCACAAGAAATAAAACTAAAAATCAATAATTGAGATGTCATCAAACTTAAAAACTTCTGCACAGAAAAGGAAACAATTAATGTAAAGAGAAAACCTCCAGAACAGAAGATCTTTGCCACCTGCTCTTCACGGAACTAATATCCAGATTATATAAAGAACTTAAAAAGCTTAACACACATAGAAAAACAAATAGGAAAACCACAAATAACTCAATAAACAAATGGGAGAAAGAACTAAATAGATATTTCTCAAAAGAAGAAATACAAATGGCCAATAAATACATGAAAAAATGTTCAGCATATCCAGCAACTGGGGATGCAAATCAAAACAACATTGAGATTTTACCTTACTCCAGTCAGAATGGCAATTATCAAGAATACAAATAAGTATTGAAAAGGAAGGTGGGGGAAATGTACACTAATACATTGTTGATGGGCCTGCAAATTAGTGCAACCACTTTGGAAGGCAGTAATGGAGACACCTCAAAACTAGGAATGAAACCGCCATATGACAAAGCTATCCCACTGTGGAGCATTTATCCAAAAGATCTAAATCAACCTACTATAGGGATACGGTCACACCAATGTTTATAGTAGCTTGATTCACAATAGCCAGACTATGGAACCAATCTAGGCTTCCTTCAACAGATGAATGGATAAAGAAAATGTGGTACATATACACAATAGAGTATTACTCCATCATGAAAAAGAATGAAATTATGTCATTTGTTGGCAAATGAATGGAAATGGAGAGCATAATGTTATGTGAAACAAATAAGACTCAAAAGGTCAAAAGCTGAATACTTTTTCTTGTATGTGAGAGCTATTCTAAAATTAGGGAAGAAAAAGAAAAAAAAAAGAAATGTGGGGGTATTCCATCAAAATAAAAGAAGATCAGGAGAATAGAAGAAAGGAATTGATGGGAAAGGGATTGGGATAAGGGAAAAACAGTGGAATGAATCTGACCTAACTTTCCAATGTACATATATGAATATACTATAGTGAATATCATTATTAAGTATATCACAAGACACTAATTTAAACAATGTAAATGAATAGAAATATCAGTAGAGAAAATGGAATAGGAGGAGAGAAGATGGAGAAGGTAAAGGTAAGTACTGGGGATTTAATTGAAGTAAACCATAATCCATGCATTTATAATTATGTCAGAATAAATCTTAACACTGTGTAACTATTATGAACTAATATATATAAATATATGTTGAAGTTAATTTCCTTCTGCAATTTTTGAAGTTTAAGAAGGACAAAAATTAATCTTAATATCCAAATAAAAATATGCAGATACTCACATTAAAGGAAAGGAATAAGGAAAAATATACATCTTATCCACTGGCAGTTATCTTAGCTTTAGATTAGAATTGGCTACCCTTAAATCAAGTATAGTACATCATTACGAAAAAAATTGGGGGAAAATACATAAGAATAACAGCAAAATTGTATAGACAGCAAATAATATTAATCATCCTCCTAAGTATGCTATTTTAAAATTTCAGTAAAGCTCTCCATATCTTCATTATTACATGTCAACTTTGGTTCATTCCTCTTTCCCAGAAAGGAACAACAAAGATGTAGATTTGTTTTTATCTCAATTGATAAAAAAAAAAAAAAAATTCACTTTGTAAGCCAAAAAAGCAAATTTTATTTGAAGTATTGGTAATTAAAATATTTGCTGAACATCTGGAATTCTCAGAAAATATTTGGGCATTTTCAGGAGCACATGAGGGAACTAAAGGAAAAACCTAATTTATAAATTTTGGGACAACATTCATTTTGAGGTAGATATAATACTTTTATTTGACTTTGTTCTCTGATTTTGTTTTGGTTTCATTGTGGAAATTACCATTTTATATTTTCAAATTTTATATTTTATCTTTTCATTTTAAATTTCTTTCTTTTGGGAGTGGTAAAATACTGTATGTGACCAATGTTATTCCTCCCTCCAGACTTAATGTTCTCCCATTTCATCTTTGAGATTTTTATGTATGATTATTTCTAAACATTTTGTAATTAAATTTGTCTATTTACTATGTATTCTGCATTACATTTCAATAGTTCAATCAAACAAATGCTTATTATACTTTTTTCAAGAGTCATTCTGATTCTGTAGTCAGATGTGTGGTGACAGTTTGTGATAATAGAATAGTAATCATTTTATGTAAATCTATTAAATAATCTAAAGATCATTATCTGTTATACGTAGATATGCTCTATTCAGAGTTAATCTATTCAATGGTGGTTGCCTTTGGGGTGGGTAATGAATGGAAGGCAGAAGAGACTTATGAGGTAGTAGCAGATTTTATCTTGAAATGGTAAAGACTGTCCAATTACACAATTGATGTGTTTTTTAAATATGTATGCATCAACAAATCTTTATAACAAGCCATTTGCATATAATATGTAACGTGCAGTATGTATTAAGTGACCATTTACCCCTTTTGAAACAAAGAACAATAAACACTCTTAGAAGTCATCACACATAATAACTCTGAGAACAATAATTCAACTTTGAGACCAATGTTTCTTAATCAACAGATACATGCTGACTTCCTCTAATATGATTGGTTCTTTGACACCACAGGAAACAGATACAAAAGACATGGCCCCTGGTTTCTGAGATCTTCTCCTTCACTTATTAGGTTGTGATTTCATTGTGTGCAAGTTGTGTATTATTAATCTCTGTATTCTAACATCTAACAATGCAGTGTTCAAAAGAGGTTTCAAATAAATATATAAAAAATAAACCCAGTAGAGGGGAGGGAGAATGAACCAAAAACATAAATCAAACACATGGATCTTTGCAGCACATCATTAACCATACAATCATTAACCATACAATCAGATACATGAGTTACCAGCAAATTGGGAGAAGCTCTGTTTAAAAACTAGAGACGCTTGTCTACCTAAAAGTCAGAAATACACAGTGAAGAAATGTGGCCTACTAAAATAAACTTCACACAGGTGGGAGAAACCACCTGCTTAGATGACAAGATAAGTGGAAGCTTCTTTGTGAAGGTTTGGATAAGGAAGGCTTCATCCTCCTAAGCTGTGTTTCTCCAGAGCTTCCTGATGGGTAAACAGCTTTAGCTTGTCTACAGGAAACAGCAGTTGCCCAAATGCAGGCCCTGTGGCTGCTTTCTCTGGTCCTCAGCAAAGCGGGGAGAGGAGGGTAGAGTGAACAGCATAGGTGAATTTCCTTAAAGCTAAATGTACTTTGCCAAAACCCAAAGAATTTACTGTTTCATGATTATGCAGCCTAGAAAGTGATTCTAAAATGCTTCTCCAGTAGTGAGAAGAAATACTCAATAATGAGTAGAAATTCTTTTTATTAATCTTAATTGGTCAAAATCAAAAAACAAAAATAGTTGGCAACTATAAGTAGACACTCTGTGGGTTTACTTATAATTTTATTATTATTATCATTAAACCGAACTTCAAGAAACAAAAACCCGCAACCATATACAAATACCAATCCAACTAAATATGTTATCTTGATTTCAGAAGTTATATAAAATGGAAACAGCTCTAGCTTTCTATTTGATGGTCCATTTGTTTAATGCTAATGCCACTGAGAGGATAGGAATTGAATTTAAAACTGGAAGGATTAGACCCCAAAATAAACTTGGTTCCATGCTCCTCCAGTCTTTTTTTTTGCGGGGGGGGGTGGGGGGGGCGATGGGTTCCTAGTAAAATGAGCCTATGGTTAAGATCAAAGACTAACTCTAGGAAAAAGGGATATACAAAAGTCTCTAAAAGTAGAGCCTTGGGTGAGGTTAAGAAAATCTGAATAGGGCAAAGTTTGCATTTTAAAGAGGAAGAAGAGACTAATTTGAATGTGCATGAATGCTGGTCAGCAGGCCAGTGAGGCCCCTAGCAAGCTTTCTTTGTGTAGTCTCTTCCTTCTCTATTTCCCATGTGATGATATATCTCTAGCCTTGGATAGACTCCTCTCCCACTAATAAAATCAACTTTCTCCCACAGTTTTTGTACACATTCCAAACCTTCCCAGTTCCAGAAAGATACTTTTAAAAAAAGGTAGAGCGCTTGCTTGCCTAGCACATGTGAGGCAGTAGGTTGGATTCTCAGGACCACATAAAAATAAATAAAATAAAGGTATTGTGTCCATCTACAGGGAAAAAAAAGAAAAGACAACAGTAATATTAAAAAAAAAAAAACTGGGCTAAGGAGTTGTTTTTTAAAGTGATTTTTGCCATATTATGAACATCAATAGATGGTGTGCTAGATCAACAATATATAGACAAATACATGCTTATATGTATACACACACATACATATATCCAAGCATACATATTCTACTATACAAAAAGAAAACTGCAAATGCTAAACAGATACAAACAAACTAGAAAAGTTCAACGCAATTGAGTTCTCTATGGTTAAATACTATAAAGTATGCATGTGTCCCTGTCCTTTTTGGTCATTGATAATTAATTGAAAAATAGTATAAAAAATTCTGTTAAACATTTTGGTAAAAAATCTCTAGAGACAAAAGTGCAGTTAATGCAAATTAAATGTAAGTTTACTCTTAAGACAAAAGAGAGAGAGACTGAAAAGAGAAATTAAAATAAAAACAAAACATGAGACCAAAAGTGAGTCAACTTGAGATCCAACTTCAAAATATGTCATTATTTATAATCTCACTTTCTTCTAGGAAGACTAGAAAACTTTCTATTTGCTAACTTTGGCTACGGGTTTATCAAAAATTACAAATCAAACCAGTGATAGAAATTTGGTGTTTCATTTCTATTTTATATTCAAATTTACAAAGACTGCATAACTTCTTTTTGCTACTATGAAATTTTCAAGTATTTCTTTCTCATATCTATTACCCGTGAAATGGCTGTAAAATATTATCTCTAATTAAAAATAATCCAATTTTATTTTGGGGGTGGAAAACCCACATGGTTTTCTCTTTTGACTATGTTCTCATGGTAGCAGTAATGTTCAGTCCTAGTATTTGCTTTCTAGTCAAAGTATTTCCCTAAAATATCACCTAGGGTAATATTTCTGCTGGACATACATAAGTTCTACCTAGTTGTGTGAGACAGGTATTTTTAAAGCATAATGGCATAAAGAATTTACCAATAATCCTAATAATCAAGAAGTAAATAATTTTCCTATTTATTTTTTATCAGAGATTGAACCTAGGGGCACTCAAGCACTGAGCCACATCCCCAGCTCTTTTTAATTCCTTGAGATAGGGTCGCCCTAAGTTGCTTATGGCCTCACTAAGTTGCTGAGGCTGGTTTTGAACCTGCTAGTCTCCTGCCTCAGTCTCCTGATTGTTGGGATTACAGGTGTGCACCACTGAACCCAGCATTTCCTTCTTATTTTGAGTCTGAATTATTGACCATTTGTCTACCAATAAGAATAAATTTATGATTTCATGTTAAATCTTTATTCATTTTTGTTCATTTTCCTTCTTAGAAATGGAATGACTGAACTATAAAATTGGAGTCTCTGATGCCACATCCTGAGAATAAAGGTGATCCAAGTATCTACGATGATTTAACTATCAGAGCTCTAAAGTTAATCTTGTTATAGTGTCTTTTTTTCCTTCAAATACAGCTACTTAAAATATCTCATCTTGGAAAATGTTCACTTGGAAAAATATATGTTTTCTTTTGACAAACTGAGTGCCTTGGAAAGGTCACAACTGTGGGGCTTCTATTCGTTAACAGATCTGTTTCTTGCACTCATTGAAATCAGAGGGACGATTAGAGCTTTTGCAGTTGAAAATTATCTACTAATTAGAACTGGAAGCAAGAAGCCATGAAGTACAGTTGATAACCATAAATCAGAACAATTAGTCTGTCTAGAAAAGCAACATGATCAAATCAGAGTCGCTGTACCAGCTGCTCATTTAATCTGCGGTTGCAATGTTTTCCACTTCTTATGAGATAACCCTGTGCAGAGCAACTTGGAATCAGAAAAGTATACAGCCTTCCAAATTATGAAATGAAATTTCAGAAAATTTCAATAACTTAGTACATATCTGATGCTATAATTATAAATAATAATTCCTCATAGTATATGTAATGTAATTATTATTATAAACTGTCCTTTTCTTCTGAACCTAAGTTTTGGGTCCAAATTTATCTCCTAATTTTATCTCCTATGAGTGTTTCCAGAAGATTTGAGGCCATGTCCCAAATTGCTGGTGAAAGTACAGATGAATAAAACGTGGTCTCTGCTATTAAATAACTCAAAGTAGAACAGAAAGTTATAGATGTAAACAAACATTATGATACTGGGTGTTAACAGCAAAACAAATGTATACAAAGAGCTGTGGGAGCTCAGAGGAACGAGAGATGATTCCCCCAGAGAAGCTGGAAAAGCCAGAGTAACTTTCAAAAAACACTTTATGATGAGATGTGAAAAAATGAGCAGGTATTCCTCAGATGGAGTAGTGGGAGAGAACATCAAAGGATAGAAAGCAGGTCACATTCAAACATTGAAAGGCATGTATCCTTCACTGATAGGAGCTAAGGAGTCTGACCTGGTTGAAACGTGGATAAACAAAGAGGAAAGAGGAGAGATAACACCCAATATTAAAACTAAAAAAAAAGTCATTTAAATACTCCAAAATAGAATGCAAAATAAAATGCAAAAGTAGATTCATATTTTAGAAAAATAACACAATTCAGTGGAGTAGAAGGGACACCAGTGACCCAGACCCCAGATCCAGGGAATCCAGTTAGGGAAGAAATGCAGGGGAGGCCATGGGTAACTCCAAGTTGGAGAAAAGAACACAATATCAGAGGTTTTAAATATGATAGGAGTCAATCTGGTGACCTTATTGAATTTGGTAATTGGGAAGGCATTGATGACCAATTTGCATTTGGCCAGTTCATGTTTTTCTGAATGAGAGAAGACAGAATGGAGAATGGGAGACATGAAACTTCCATGGAGAGAAAAAAAATAGAAACTAGAAATCTACTAGGCATGAGAGATGGGATAAGTTTGAATTCAGTTAAATATTTTCTTTCCAATTGAGAAGAATGGTTATGTTGTTAGTACAATTTGGGAACCCCCAAGAAAGAGTTTTGTCACAGTTTCTTGAATGGTCTCTTGGAACACTGCGTTTTGGAGACTTGACCGACCATTGTGCAAGTCCAACCACCTAGAAAACTCTAATGAAAAGTGCACAGAAGTTACTCTAAGTTCCTTTGAACCCAGGATGCTTGTCATACCCAAAAAGCATGTAAGTGAAAGAAGTATCTGTCACTATCACTGAAACAAAAGAATCTCCCAACTGAGCCTCCTTTAAATTCTTGACCCTGAAAGTCATGACATAAATGAAAACAGTTGTTTTAAGCCACTAAGTTAATGGGTAGTTGGGTAAATAATAGCAAAATAAATTCTGATTCCTCAAGCTACATGTATACTATATGCTATCTTCTTTTTCCTTTTTCTTTCTTTTTTAATGAAAATGATGTGAGCATTTTTTAAATGCAACATAGAGCAGCTCATATAGAGCTCGAAATTCATTCTACATACTTGGCTGAATCTTTGGTCAAGTACTCTTCAGTAAATATTCACAGAATTGCACATGACAGGTAATATTTCATAATGGTTTCTTCATTCTCATGCTGGTGGTTTTGTGCTACTGGCTTATATAAATGAATTAGGATTTGAGGAGAATTTTGAAATGTAGAATTAAACATTTTCCATTATGATTAGTTTAATTATATGTAGAATTAAACCAAGGAAGTATGCACAGACTGAAATCCAATATTTTGAAATATGATTATGTTGAAATAAAAAATTAAATTTTCTCTCTTTATATTAAAATACTCTCAAGTGGCATTAATATAACAAAGGGTTTTTCTATTTTATTTTACATTTGCCAAAAATGAGATAACTTTTAATATCTAAAATAGAAACTGCTCTCTCAAGTACTAAAGGTCTTTGCTCTCCATGGACTTAGAATTACATAATATATTAATGATAATGTGTGATGATTAAATTATCATTTTTTCTCTGCTAATGAACATATATTAAAACATACTTCTAGAGAAATATACCTCTTATGAATATTAATAGTTTATTTAATTACTTTAACCAGTTTTTTAGTACATGCTAATGTTTAAAAAGGTCAAGGAAATTTATCTTTTCTTTTTTATCTGTGTAGAATGAATTTTCAATTAAATATATTTATTGACTTTCCTATTTTTGAGGAAAGGCTGACTGCAAGATATAGGGCTAATATATACTCAACCACCTTGAAATTTATCGTATATTTGACAATGATGTCAGAGAAAACAGAGAAGCTGTGTTCCTTAGCAGAGAGACTATACCAAACTTCAAATTGTAATACACTTTGGTATACTCAGGTCTTGAGCCAATTACTTAATTGCTCTGAGCAATAATTTCCTCATGTTTAAGACGAGAATAATATCATCTTGCTGCAAATTCACCCTGAGGATTAAGTTAAATCATCTAAGTGAAACACAGATTACTGGTCATGAATACTGATCAAAAGACAGCTATTTACAGCTAAGAATAATATTACTTCTCTTATAAATACTTACAATTGGTTTTGAATTTCTCAAAGAGAAATTGGGAGAAAACACAGCTGCGCTCCACTCCCCCCCAAAAAAATCCCACAAACTGTTCTGTTTGAGATCCCTTATTTTATCAAATATTATATAATTTGGAAGAAAACTCTCACTCTCCTAAATGATTTTGATTATTCTAAATATTACACAGGTACAACAAAATTTCCCTCCAACACTAGTTTATTTAAGAAATTTTCTTCCAATGTGTTATCAGAAACCCCAACAGGTAAAGATTACTAATAAATTATTATAATGTATTATTAAACATCACCACACATTTGTTGACTCAATAACTCAATAGCATTGTTCTGTCAGAGTGAAATATAAGATGCATAAAAATGAAGTCCATTTTGGAGTGGGAATGGCAGGTATAGTGCTGAAAGACATGTATTATAGGCAATGAAATTTTAAAAGTTGACAAATTTAAAAATCAGAAAAATCTGACATCTAAAACATTACTTGGCCATGTCCACTAAAATAATTTGATGTCAGCAAAGATTGATAGAACTATTTAAAAGAACTAGAACTGAGAAATCCCAGTTGAAGAAAACCACCAATTATCTGATTGTACATAAAAATAAACATCTGATTTTTAATTAACAATATCAGTTGCTAACAATGGCATGTACGTTAGAGCAGTTTTTGGAATACCACAAAAGATTTGTTGTGTATATAATGTTTGTCCAAAGGTCTTTTATATGTTTACATTGTATTCTGAAAACAACAGTAAATGGCATTTATAAACGTATAATATATTCTGAAAATCAAGGTGATACATATGGTTAATTGAAACCACTGCACTGTTAAACTGAATATTTCATTGAAGTCTATCCATGCTGGAGATCACATATTCTTATAGCAAACCTCATTATTCACTATTGAACTTGAGATAAAAATTAGAGTGCTGTGGCTAGGAGATACCATCTTTTACTTTTAATCCATTTAAAATAAAACAATATAGTAAAATAGAGGTTACTTGTTTTGACAGAAATGGCATTTAATGTGCCATGGTATTGCCCAACTCTTTAGAATAACACTATGATTACTTTCTTTTACATTTCCAGTATGCTATTTCTTAAGTAATGTAATAAGCTACATGTTTTTTAAGCTAACAGGGGAACAGAGTTTCTCTTACACACTGTACATTTTTTTCCTTCAAAATACAATCTACTTCTAAAATATGTAAAATGCTTAATTACAGTCTTTTATAGGCATATTGTTCATCTCGATTTTTATGATAGTGTTAGCAACATCACTATTCCTTTCCACTGTATTTTGCTATAAAGAACTACTGAAATCTATCACTATTTGCCTATACAACCAATGGTTCCATCTTCTATGCTTTGAAAGTCCTCAGGTCTAGTAGAGTTTGTTCTCCTTTTCTTTTTCATTGATAGATTTATATCTCACAGAATCATGCCTACCAGGTAGACATCTCCTACCACCCTCTAAGGTATCTATTTTATCTCATGATATGAGAGAAAACCATTTGACCAAACTTATATAAGGGTTTTCTGGAAAGTAGAAGCCGGAGACTTAAAATGTTATTCAAAGAGGTTTCTCTAAAGGAGTGGATACAATAATAGAAGGGATTACTGTATTCATTTAGCTATAAGTGCTACTGACTTTAGGTAAAGAAATTTCTGGAAATAATGTTCACAGGAAGTTCTGAAATTACTGAACTCAATTTTATTAATTTTTGGACATTTATCATTGATGTATTCAAATATGTGTTTACTTTTTCTCTCTGCTCAGAAAGGCAACTCTTCTCACCTACTTATGTTGTTGAGATCATCCTGGATTAAGGAAGTAAAAAGCCTATATTTATCAGATAACTCGTGATTGATACAAATTTACTTAAAAAATTGTTGAACATTTGCATAAAACATGGGTTTCAAAAAATTTAATTCAGGATGCCACTGAAAAAACAAAATGGTATATTTTCTGCATTTTTATTTTTAGCTCAAACCTCATTGTAAATTTTAACATAATTTGTAAATCTATAATTCCATTAAATAGAACCTTTTTTTCTATTTTGAAAAACACAGATCATTTTTTGAGGATTGTCCAGATTGCATTACACAGTATCAATTATGCTGTGAGCTTCCAGAGAACCATAATTATATATTTTTATGTCTGTATTCTTAATTCCATGACTGAATGAATGTCAATTGATTAGTACCTGATAAAAAACAACAACAACAACAAAAACCTTCCTTAGTCTGACTAATGGCTTATAAGTTGTAAGGTTATAAGGCAAGATTTTGTAGAGGTACAAATACCAAAACAAAATGATATTAAAAAATATAATTAGTAATGAATACTTAATATTCCTCTTACAACTTTATGCATCCCTGTTGTATTTCCATTTATCTTTCAGGTTGTATAGTCTGTTGCAAAATTCTTTTCCATTATATGCAGAATACCAAAATTTATTTTACTAAATGTCCTTGATGAGACACCTCCAACTACTATGACTTCCTCTAGTTTTCTCAGTAATCTCTACCTCAGATTTGAAATAACAAGATATCCTATGACCCCCTCCCAATGCAATCTGCTGTGATAAAGGCATGCATGAAACCAAATTTTATAAGACCAACACAGAGGTAGTAAACTACAGACCTGAACAATAAGAAACTAAAAATAAAGCTGATAAATTACTATAAAACAAGAAAAGTATAATGAGCTATTTTGATTTATGGTATTCATTTTCATTTCACATAAGCAATCTATCTTAACACATACTACAAAACTTTGCATCTGCTTTATTAAGTAGTACATTTCACATTTGGCTGTTCTGAAAGAGAAAGACAGTATTTGGGTAATGTAGCAGATCATTTCTGTTTGCCAGAAACAACATTTAAGCAAAATTTAAAGGGGCAAAAATAAAAGTACTGTTTGTTCTGTATTATTGACCTGAGTACTGTAATCACCATTTATACAGTATCAGTCATTGAGTCACACTTTGGAGATTTAGAGACATTACATTATAGGGTGATTTCTCCATGTTTATATATAGATGAATATGCTCACTTAGGAGAACTATTTAATTGAATGCCATTAATAGATTTTTCTATTTCCATATTTTACATGCATTTATAAAACTATCTCTAGTCTACAGACACTATAGTTTAGTGCAAAGCAATCATGCTGACCAAATCCAAAGAGAACTAACTTTTTTGGGGTAGGTATGCTTTCCTCTTGTATAAAAACATTTAGGACACACCTTTCCCACCACTCTAGGGAATTCCACTACTATGTAGAGTTGAATTTATCTTTGCAAATAATACATTTTAGAGCTTGAACTTATTTAATATTTGTTATAAAAGTACAAAGTAAATAAAAGGATATATTATGTCATTTTACATTTTTTCCTTTTAGAAACTAAAGCTTAAATTAGATTAAGGAATTTGGCTAATTTACATAATTAATCACTAACAGAAATAGAGCAAGAACCCAGAACTCGAAACTTATGTCTCAGCTAAACACTAAAAAAAAAATTATATGTAAATGGTAATTAGAAAAGTTACTAAAGATTTAGACCTACAATAACAATATTCAATCTTGATAAATAGATAGAAATTTGAGTGGGCCTTTTTTCTTTTTTTTCCCACCGGAATTCAAAAGCAACTCAGAGAATTTGACATGTAGCTTCTTAATTCAGGTCATTCTGATTTATTCAAAGGTTGTATATTGTCAGTTCTGATGAAGTTTTCTAATTTTGTTTCAATTATTTGTTAATTTAAAAGATTCATAAGAGAATTATAAAATCTTACTAAAAGAAACATTACTTAAATTGTATTTTCTGGTTGAAATTTCTGTAAGTTATAAAAGCTATACTTATTTTTCTTAGAACATCCAAAAAGTTGCCTGAATTACAGCATGATTAACTTAGATATACCATAAATTGGTACCAATGAGTACGAAGTGATTATATTCATCTATACATGTAGATATATAAGCATATAGTTAACACTTAGACTTTGTTCCTGTTTTAGCTATAAGGGAATAAATACATAACTGACAAAAATAATAAAAAACAAGAAAAATAAATTATATGCCAAGGGCTGGGGATATAGCTCAGTTGGTAGAGTGCTTACCTCACAAGCACAAGGCCCTGGGTTCAATCCCCAGCACCACCAAAAAAAAAAAAAAAAAAAAAAAAAAAAAATTATATGCCAAATAACAACAGCCTACTTATTATTTTGCTTTAATGATTGGCTGTCAGTGATGGGACATATGCTGAGAGTAAAGGATGTTAGTTACATCCACTATGTTCCAGTGGATCCAACACAAAAAAGAGTTTTACCCTCCAAGCGGTGACATTAGCAATGTCTAGAGGTACTTTTGATGAACAGAACTTCTATGTCATGTAGTAGCCAGATGCCAGGGATGCTGCTAAACACCCTAAAATATTTAGGGTGGCCTACGTGTCAACAGTGTGAAGATTCAGAAACTCTGCTCTATTCAAACAACTCTCTTATTATGGATTACAAGTGAGATTGATTTGCGTAGTCTAATTAAGCATGTCTGGTTCAGAATCATGGCATGATTTCAAAACTAAACCCTTACATTCAACTGTATGAAGGGTTATTCACTGGAAAATAAACCAATAACAGTTCCTTTAGCACAAACACTGTTATTTTGATGCATGAATTTACATAATTTTTCCCTCAGCATACAATTCAGTCTTCGTGTTGTGAATCTTGCACAAGCTTAGCAAAACAAAGTTTAAACAAGCTTTTCATTGATTTTAACCTGTTAAATTTAATTTTGGGTTTCTATGGCATTTGAAAGCAAATACCAAGAAATAATCATCACAGAAAATCATATCCATTGAAAGATTTTTCTCTTACTTCTGATTATATTAGTGAACATGAAAATAGTAGCCATTTGGACTAAAAAAAAAGAAACATTTACCATTTTTAAAAGAAATCAGCAACTATAAACACAAAGAAATAAAATTCATCAGATTTTCTTCCCTATTTTATAAAGCCTAGGGACACACTGACAGTCTGACAAGTTTGAGATATGAATGTAAACTTTGATTGCAATTTAATAAGAAAAACATTTTATTTTACTTTTTACTTCAGTTCATTAATATTTTTAATTTGCACACTGCCAAAAGCATGATGCTGTCTTTCAGTCAGAAACAAATTAAACCCGCAGGGAAGAAGAAATACTACCCCATGAGAAAAGGTTCCTTCCTCAACTTGTCAAGAAAGGCATTCCAAAATATTACAATGGTTGACAGCAGAGTTCTGCTGCATGATACAGCTAGTCCATGACACATCACCATCCTTAAACAAACATACTTCAGACACTAGAATGGATTCTTACACAAATTAAAGGTGGCAAAAGCTTTTCTTAGTTTATACACTGGTCCCAGAATAATGCAAATTTTCTTGTTCTTTCTGAGAACGTGAACTCTTCTAATATTCCAGAAAGACCAAATAAATGCCTGAAACATAGTGTATCACTTAGCTTAGGTTATTAAAAAAACAGTCCATAAAATATTTTCTAATGATGGTTGTTGTTTTATAAAAGTTATAGGAATTCTCTGACAGAATTGAAAAAATGAAGTCTGTGATGGATAAGGAAGACATAAAACATTGATGGAAAATATATTTGCTAAATTAGCCACTAATCTTATTCAACTTGAGTTTCTTTAATCTTTGATAAACAATTCTAATATTCAGTACTCATTAAGTAATGCAAGATTTTAACAAAAATAATTGTAAATGGGCAAGATTTTTCTACTTCATACATGGACTGCTACACTGATGTCTATATTTGGTTCTTTACAAGTGATATCATCAAAGGCTTGCAGTTTATTTCTATGAGACAAATTCAGATGGAAAGTATTTATCATAATCTGGTTTTGAAAACAAATCTTAAAGACATAAAATCTTATGTTTTATTGAAACAAGGCAGAAACAAAGACCAAAGCAATTAGAGTGGGGGGAGCAGAGCATAGTTCTGATCAATCAAATGATCAGATACTATGCATGAAGAATGTCACTCATCCTCTTACATCTCAAGACTCCATGTTTCACATCATAAAGGACAGCAAGGAATGTGAACTATGCTTCTGTCCGTAATTATTTGTAATGAATATAGGAGAGAATTATCGACATCCAGAAAAATTCATACTATGCAGAGAATAAAACATAAGATTCAAGTCATAAATTAATAGTAGTCCAGGTGAAGAGAGATTTATTTGTAACATTTTAAGGCATTATAGAAGAACTAAAACTGAACGGTCCTTTGAAAGGATGTTGGATTGATGGATTATTTACTTATTTGCAGTGCTGGGGATGGAACTCAGGACTTCACACACACAAGCCAACCACACTAGCACTGAGCAACATTCCCAGCTCAGAATGGTAGATTTAGAAAAATATATAAACTACTTCATTCAGGCTCTTTTCATCACAGCATCAGAGAAATGAGTACAGAATATTGACAGGACAAATTTGCAGTAAGATGTTGGCAGATTTAAATAAAATTATGGCTACTTGTCACCTGTTTTATATTTGAGGGTTTGGTGAGACCTATTTTTATAGCCTTCTTCACTAAGCATGGGATCTCTCTCTCCAGTCATGTGACTCTAGAGTGTAAGGGCTGAGATACTCTAGAAAGAATTCCCAGAAAAGTAGAGGACCTGCCAGACCCTAGCAAGCTGATTTCATCTTCAAAGTAGAACATTTTGTGCCTGAAGTACCTTATGCAGATAAATAAATGGTAGAATACCCCAAACACATCTCTTAAAATAGGTGTTCCATCTAGCAAAACGTTTATTGAATACAAATTATTATACAGAAATAAGGTCACTGGAACTTCCTATGTTGAAAGTTTAGATGAAGTCACACTTTTAACTCTATTTTTGGTTATGATAAGGATTGAACTGCACATGCCAAGCACTCACTCTACCACTGAACTACATCCCAGCTCTTTCCCTCTTAATTGATAAAAATGTGATTCTTACTACGCAGATTTTCTCATGACCCTTTTTCAGAAAAAGGTCACTAGTTTAATATATTTTTGCATAGCAACAGAAGTAACTGAGTTTCTAGATCATCATAATACTGCACAGTAATGCAAAGTCAACCTGGAATTTGCAAAGATTGACATGGGTTTTGTTCACAGCCATATAATTCCAGAAAAATATGAAGTCATTTTAAGAATTCTTATTAGGGGCATAGAACATTTTGGCATAAAATTTAAAAAATGGTAATTATAATGAAACAAAAATATCACTTCATTAATTTAAATCAGTGAGTAATATACTGATTGCTCAGTAATATAATTGAGATCATTAGCAAGATCTTTGCCAAAAAAGAAAGAAAATCAAGTTATATCTCCTTAGTGCAACTTGCAGCAAAATTAATTCAGACTAACTTGAAGTAAAAATAAACTAAACACCCTAAAAATACCAAAAAATATAGTATGTTTATAATTCTGAAATGCAAAATGTGTTTTTATACAGGATAAGAAAACCAGACACAATAAAGGAGAGATATAGTAAATTTAACACATACACAAATTCTGAGGAGCAAAACTCTTTCTAGATAAAGTTATAATCGAAAAATTTCTGAAAGTTTTTAAATAAAAAAATATAAATATATAATAGCTTATGCAACGCCATAAAAATATATAAAATTCTATTAAATGAGCCAAGGACATGAATAATTCACATTTGCAAATACACTCAGGTTATATGTTTCAAAATTTAAAATTGTACATGTTCTATCTCTAGCAATTAAATTTTAGAGATGCTTTGCTCAAATATTAAAATATTTACTCAGGGATACATAGATTATGTAAAACTTTTTATTATTTATATTACTAATAATAGAAAAATTTGGAAACACGCCATGATAGACTGTAATAGTATTTATCAAGTACTTTGTCAGATACCAGGAAGACTTTCAATTAAGAGATATCTGGGAAGGGAAAAGGTCTGAAGTTTACTAGAGCTACTTGTGTTCTTACCTTTGGGAAATTTTCTGCTTATGGAAGAAGGAAGTTGAGGCACAATATCCAAAGGCTTCTAGACACCAAGGTGCCTGTGAGTATGCCAGATTCTTCCAGAAGGGTGCATGCTAAGTATATGTTAGTTTCCTTTATCCTCATTTGAGAAGGGCGGCATGGTGGTGATAAGATGGGTAGTTTGGGCATGGAATTGGGATAGGGATATTTAGCATACTGTAATTTTTAATTGTTGGTTTGTGTCTATGACTGTCATCACTTTTTAATTTTTGTCACGTCTTGAGGCAGAGGAAAGTACCAGCAATAATAATTAACTTTATATAGCAGTTAGCTATAGACCAAGGGAGAAGAAATCAGAATGTCTGGCTCTATTTTGGGTCCCCATCCAAGTATCTGTGTGACTCTGGGCAAATTATCTTCAAACTTCAGTTTATTTATAAGTGAAATGGGATGTTTTGATTACATTCTTTCTTTAGTGCACATACATTTACTATATGTAATGGGCTCATGGTGTGTTGCCCCTAGTATACTGTGAACAATTTGAAGGAAGGCAGGATATTTTCAACTCTAAATTTTCGATTTGACAGTGGTAGGTACATAGTTAATGCTCTATAAATGTTTGTGACTTATGTTGATTAGCTAAATTCAAAAACCTTGCAGCAATAACATATTAATAGTACCTCTACTATTCTACAATATTAATGATAAAAAATCATAGTAGTGCCTTGGTTGAAGCTGAGGAATAAAAAATGAAAATTTGAAATAAACATTGAAGTGCACAGTTTTAATTGATTCTAGAATCAGAGTACAAACACCTGTTTCATATAAAAATAAAAAGAATATATAATAATTAAATCTGAGCAAATTTTCTTCAGTTAGAATCTAGATACAGATATTTGATATGTAGATGAAAACACCACTGTACTAAGATAATGTATTAATTTATAACAATGAGCTCTTTTACATCAAAATGAAAAGAATCCTTTTTTTTTAATACTATTCCAAACAGATGTTAATCAAAGCAGAAGAATATTGGGAATTGCAATTTTCACAGAATTTGTAAATCTATATAAAACGGGCCTCTTTAATAATCAAACAGGTGCTAATAAGCTTTTTAATGGATTCATCTTCCAAAGTAAGGATGTATAAAGCTCACTTGCTTTATGTACATCAATTTTTCTGGCCATTTTAACAAGTGCTTTAGAAAGATGAAACTAACAAGTTCATTTAGAAAGTTTTGAAACTAACAGATGCAGAAGGAGTGATTCAAGTAAAAGCATTCTATGATCCCAGGGGAAAATTTTATGATGGATTTGGAGCACTTCTTCCTTAACCTCAGCCCTGCAAGTCTAACAGTTTAGGTGATGATGGGAAGAACCCCCAGTTTTCTCTGTAGTGGATGGAAGCAATTATTCTTAGCATGGTAAACCCTTCCTTTGGCTGCTCAGACACTCTGTCTATAAAAGGACTCTAGGAGCATATGAACATTTGAAACTTCCATCTGTGAAACACTTATGGCAAAAAATACACACCAGAGGAATAAAAAACCAAAAAGTAAAACTTGTAATGAAAAAACTTGAAGATTTAATTTTTTTCCTAAGCAAAATGACTATAAAGTCTAATAATTCCTAACTCCCCCCAAAATATTCTCTTGAAATGTCCTTATATAACTGTGGTAAATTGAGCATTGGTGCTAAATCATGACCAGTTTAAAGAATCCTGTCATTTTCTATTATGGAAGCAGGGGAGAAAATAGTATGTATTCTATGAAAATAAAATTCTTCTTCAGTTTATTAAGAGGTAGACAAAAATACAAAATAAATACTTGAGTCATTTGTTAGCATTCTTTAAAGAAAGTCTATGCTAAAATAATTTCTTTTGTAAGAAACAAAATGACACTGAAAATTGAAGTCTGAAGCAAGAAGACCAATGCTAAGTATAAAGTGACATCATGGTATCAAAAGTTTCAGGCTCATCTACTCAGTATGAAATTTGTTGAGTGTAGTAAGATATCTTTGTAACTGTTTACCTAGACATTAAAAAAGGGAAGGTAAACTTTTTGATTCAAAACAGATCTCCAGAACTGGAAATAATTTATGCCTATATTCTCTCATTTTGTAGATTTGAAATCAGAGACCTGAAGACTTTAAACTGTCTTGTAGAAGCCAGTAGGAGCAGTGGTCTACAACTGAATCTCAAGGTCCATGAAGAGATTCCTGAAGAAAAATATCATTTCCACAGCTATGTAGGTTCAATTCAAAGGTAAGTCATGTGGTACTTCAAATTCTTATTTACTTAAATACATGAAAGGAAAGGTTTGAAATCAGAATAGAATTCAGAAAATCTGGGCAG
Source organism: Sciurus vulgaris (assembly GCF_902686455.1). Taxonomy (NCBI): domain Eukaryota; kingdom Metazoa; phylum Chordata; class Mammalia; order Rodentia; family Sciuridae; genus Sciurus; species Sciurus vulgaris. The sequence continues at coordinate 28,940,207 of NC_136476.1, forward strand.
TGTACTAAATATATGCAGACTTACTGTATTGCTGTGAAATAAAACTGATTGCAATACCATGAAAGTTTTAATAGAATCTCCACACAGTGCTCATTCCCATGCAGGTGACTCCTACTGAGAAGACAAGGCTTCATTTGCTGCATTAGAACAGTGGAGAGAAAGAACCACAGTGGAAGCTGCAATAGAGGCTCATGAAATATCTTCAAACAAGACATCTCAGATTTTACTTAAGTTGTAAAAGTATACACTACTGTCCCACTAAAGGGTCAAAAAAAGGTCGTAAAATGATAACATAAAATATATCCCTATTATGCTACTGAATATGGAAAATGCAAAAGAGAGGATAAGAATAATATTCTTTATGAGAAAAATAAGTCCTGTCCATTAATTGAAAACAATCAAAACAGGAATAAGCCCCTCCCACACACAAAAGCACAAACACAAAAGACTTTCATCATGTGCCTTTATTCTAATGAGGGTATATGTTCTCTACCAAAGACTTGATCTACTTCCACTATCAGAGCAGAAATTTTCACCCTGATACTTTGTTCTACTCTTATTTTGTAATAATGATGTCATATAGTCACTTCCCCTGGTAGAACTAACTAAGAGATGGACATGCAGGTAGCATGAGTTATTCTGGCCAACACTTCTGTTTGCTGCCCAAGTCACTTCTGTTTTCTGTGTTGGAAGGACATATTAGTAAAGTTAGTACTGAGACACAGGCTACTAGACCATTCAGGTACATTAAAATATAGAATAGTCACCAGCAAAAAACCCAATGAAATCTGAGTTTTAATATGGAAATGTGAGTTACGAATACCAAGTAAAATTTTTTACATATAATGTAAAATATATTTTGACTTATTCCTCAAGTAAAGTATGCATTAATGTTTTTGAGGGTGCTTTCTTTTCTCTTTCTGTTCATTTGCTGAGGTTTCTTGATTGATTTTTCAGAGTCAAAAGTATTTACAATTATTCAAATACATGTTCATAAATAAAACAAATGTGAAAAGATTTTTGTGGGAAAGATTTTTGTTAAATTTAATAATAAATTTTAATATTTCTAGGAACTGTACATTTTTTATAAGAAAATAAAATTATTCTTTGAAAATAACATTAAAAAATCCTGGCCATATCTCTTTTAATTGGAAGTTTGAATCTCAGTGTTTCCTAGCAGAAGATATTTTTTAGAGAAGCCAATGATTTCAGAAGAAATATGCACCAGGTGAGTCAGAATGCAATCAACAGTGTTAGGGGAAACAGAAGAACAGCATGGCTGCCAAAGTATAAAATATTAATTTGATTTGCTAGAACTTGGATGAGAAAAAGAAATCCCCCAAGTTTTTATGAACAGCTTGCAGATCCATTAAAAAGAGCACTGTCATGTCCTATAATACCAAGAATATATTATCCCAGAATTTCTCTTCTATTATGATCTTTCTTGGAAATCTGTTTATCTTTATTTCATTCTACACCAATGAAGTCCTAACTCACAGAGATCCAAAAGATAACACCAAAATTGCCAAGCACATGTACCAAGCTTTTAAATGTCTTCCATATCTGAGCACCAGGATATATTTCAAGCCATAAAGCGTATCTCAGAAGCAAAAAATAAGGCTAAAGAAGAATTTCCATTCAGGGGTCAGGAGACTCAAACAGGACAACATAAAATCCTTCATTTGTTCTCATATTGACATAATGCAATTCTCCTAAAATCCACCCTCCTTGCTATAATACCTTTAGGAGGATACTATGATATTCTTTAAGCATGACTTTTAAAAATCGATTGTCCATACCATACTTAATGTGACAGTTTTTAAGAAAAGATCAAATAAAAATTAAATGTGACTTTTGGTACTCTGTCAGAAAACTATACATATCAAAAATGGAAATGCATGTATCATCATATGTACCTGAAAATTAGCAGTCATATTGGGGATGCTGCTTTCAATCCATTATTAATAGAATTATTTTATTTGGTAGAAAATTGAGTTAAATGAGCAAGTAAAATAGAAATATGTGAAAACTAATTATCCTAAGAAAAAATCTGCTATGAACAAAACAATATTTTGTGCTCATGAAAAAAATAGAATAGGCAAAGGAACTTATTTGACACTGAAGCAATATTTATTTGTGAGATCTATAATAAAAGTGTATAAGGTTACTAACTGTATACCTAATTTTTTTCAGGAACATTAAACATTATATAATATCTTTCTTTAGTCTCAATCGTTTTGTTACTTTTTCACATTTTCCTATTATTTTTTTCTGAAATTGTGAAAAACATCAACTACCATATATCTCTCACTCACATAAAACCATAAATCAGTTCAGTATTAAACCGAGTACAGAAATGGTACATAGAAAGACACGTCCACATGTCTTGATATGTTAGTGAGCATCTTTTCCAGGTACATATCCTTCTTTGACATCAGTGTTTGTATTGCAGGAGTGTTATTATTCTGGCTTAGGCAAAGTGGAAACAACTATCTTGGTGCACACTCCAAAACAGATAATTTTGTTCATACCTTGATAAATTATATCAGGATAACATACTAATAATAACTTTAATAACTTTTTTCATGAGAAGTTGAGAGGAGTGTAGGCTGCAAGTTGTAGTTTCCCTGGTAAACAGAGCACATGGTACTTGTATATGTCCAGCTACTGAATGCCCAAGATAGAGGAAGTAATGTTCAAGAACAAATAGTGAGTGATAAACAGGGAAATCTAAAAATTAGGAGAAAACTACTAAGGAAGTATTTCATTTCTGTTTTGGTGAACACCCGAAGAAAAACAGCTTGATTTAGGACAGGATATAAAAAACTCACAAAGGAATGTCCTACTTAAATAACCACAGAACTTTCTTTCAATATAATCATACCATGATAGGCAAGATGCTAGTATATTTATTAGAATCACTATTTAAATTGTTTTAACAAGAACATATGTTAACATTCCATGTCAAATGAGAACAGCTAAGATAAATAATTTAATTTTCTAATAAAAACTATACACTCCCATGAAGTCCAATTACTGACACTATCAGAGTCTAACTCAGGATTATTATAAGCACATTTGTGAGTCTTACGCCACACTGAAGGGCAAACTACTAGTAGGAACTGATTTTTACTTTGTGCCAGAGTAACATATTTAAATGACAGTATTCTTCCCAAGGGTGGAATTTTTTCTTTTTTTGCCAGGGAGATATAGTTAAATGATTATAGTCTTTCCAAGTGTGATAAAAGTTTTTGAACTCCATCTTGAAGGTGAAATTAGGTGAGGAGCAAGTAGACAACCACTGCATGAAGGTAACTGTGAAGATACAACATCTCAAGACAGACTGAATCCCCAGTGCAGTGACTCTGGTTCTTAAAAGCTGAATAAACATTACAGAGGTAGCCTTTAATGTCCCATGACTATTTTAGAGGCTATTAATGATTGGCATGAAATAGTTTATGAGGCATAATTTGTTGTGCCCCCTTCCTTAGCAATAAATTTAAATCCTTTCAATTCCAGGTAATTGTATACAATTATTTTTGATCTCCAGACCTATGTGTGAAGAAAAGAGGTTATGTTTAACTAATTAGATGTTGTAGAAATGACACTCCTTGGGCATGTTGGTGGCATTTAAATTAGTATAACTCTTAAAAAGTAAAAGAAACAGCATAGGAAGACTTCCACTATAAAAGCCAAAAAGAGCCAAATACACAGAACGGGAGTGTTGTTTCAGGTCATTCTAAAAAGCACAGTAAGAGTTGACCACAGTTAACTGAGTAAAGCATCAAAATAAAAGCATCTAAGATAGTGACTCTTTTTAACTCAGGAAATGATTGTGAGACAGCCTTTACCATAGATTATTAATGACTTTTAAGATTAAAGTACTAGAAGTATTATAAAACTAATATTCAGTTTTCGGCTGGAGAGTTGACCTATTTTAATTTAGGTATGTGTTTTATCTCTATTCAATAGTTGGCTCACCTATTGACATTTGCTTTGTGCATAATAGTTGAATTTATAATAGCCAAGCAAATAAATAGTACCCCAGATTATTTGGTGAGTGTCAGAAGGGAATTATTTCAAATCCAAAAATAAAATTTCGAAAATTTTCAATAAAATTTTGAAAATTTGCTTCTTTGGAAACAAAGCTCTAGACTTAAGAATCACCCAACACTATAGTAGTGGTTTTCCCAAGAACAATTTGATTATCTGGGGCAGGTTCCATGCTGCTGTAACAAAATAGCATCTATCTGTTGTTACTCTAAATTGGGTATAGAACTAGGAATTCCATGGCATTTGTCTTTCATCAGGAGACTTGGGAGTCTGCATGTTTGAGTCCTGCATGATTGTGATTCTGACATCTCAAACTGATGACTTTTCTGCAACTCCTTCTGCAAGGAAAGAACCTACTGTAGAGCATAGAAGCTTTATCCTGCCTCTACACAGAAATAACACACCGTACTTCCATTTTTCCTGGACCAAAGGTAATCCCGTGGCCCCACCTAACTCAAGGTGGAGGGAAAATATAATCTCCTGCATGCTCAATACAGAAAGGAAACCTAGATATTGATAACATACTGACTGCCTCTCTCCTAACATACTTATGATTTCCAATGGCGGACTAGCTCAGCGAGGTATAGGGCCTTAAGCAAATGTTCATAAATTTATTTGATAGCAATTTTTTTAATAATAAGTAAATAAAAGTACCACATTGTGCAGAAGACATAAAAAGAAGGCCTGTGAAGTCAGGGTTATGTCCTGTCACTTTTATCTTACCCAAAATCTATTGAATGTTTGCACAATAAAGCTACTTAATAAATTTTGAGAAAATGAACAATAAATCCATGAGAATATGATTCCTTCCTTAGGTCTCTAAACATATTATTTATGTTCATACCATGACAATTTATATCAGGATAACATACAAATAATAACTTTAGTCATTATGTATTACATTAAAAATTTCAAAGTATTTTCATATCTATGTTTAGGTATGTGAGACAGACATATGTGACTGTTAATTCACTTTAATTTATTCACACAACATAAGAACCTTAGAAAGGAGAGAATAGCTTAAGACCAAACACTTACATGTTCATTCATTCAATCATTCTTACAGTGCTGTGAATCAGACCCAGGGACTGGTACATATCAGGCAAACATTCTACCACTGAGCAAGTTCCAGCATTCAAACATTTAATTTTTGAGGGCAGAGTACCTAATAGTATCAGGATACTTTGGCATTACTAATTTTTTCAGCTCCATTGATGGGAAATAGCACTCAATTCTTACCAAATGCAATACTACAGGTGAATAATCTGTATAATCTGAACAAAATTTTATGACTAATGCTAACCACATGAAGGCAACCGATAATAAACTCAGGATGGTTAAAATTACATAAAATTTGCATTGAAAAACTGAGTATATGAATGAGAAAATGAAATTTTCATTAATGATCAGTTTTTAACTACGGAAGGTTTAAATGGGTTTCTATATATTTTGCTTCACTTATTATTGGTATGATTTTACATATATAAAATATATAAAAGATGTGTATACAAGTATTCAAAATTTGGGCCCAGGCTGTGACAAATGTTTTCTTTGATTTAAAATAAGCAGCCTTTTAATGTCCTTTTAATAACTGTATAAGAGATAAAAACCTCATTTTAACCATTAATGTACTATCAGATCTAAGGACCACATACAGGTGTTATTACTCAAACCCATATACAACTGACTTTTATTAAAAACCTTCTGGAATAATGGCATCTCAGTGTAGTCTTTGAATCTAAGGATTGAATCGAAAGCTCAGCATGTTGATTCATTAACTACATGATTGCAGATGAATGAATTAACCTCTCTCACCCTTAGAATTCTCTTGTCTTAAATGATACAAAATGCCTTCTCAAAGCGTGACCCACCGGAGGACTAAAATAAGACTGCAGGGATAGAGCACCTAGTCTTGCACCTAAGATGCAACAAACACTTGAAATTCTGAATTCCCTTCAATTGTACATCACTGCACATATGTTATTATTTTGACCTCTTTAAAGGTCCAAACTCCAGGTGCAGAAAATAAAATTCATGAAATGGAACAAATTGTTGCAATTATGCACACAGATACAAAACTCAGTGAATCATAAGCATTAAATATGTAACCTACTATAAAAGTGAAAAAATGCTGCAATAAGCTATTCTGTAAATATTTTACCTTCTATGTGGGTGAAGTTAGTTCTTTCTACTGAAATGAATTTTTATTGCTAGCAGTTAGTTCCAGAGCAAATATTACTTTTTAGCTTGAGAATTATATGATAGCTAAGTAGAATATATTTTAATGTATCTGATTTGTAGTATTAGTTTGCATATTGTCATTTATTATTTCGGTATTACTCTGGTTTGAATTTTATGTGTATTTTCTTTCAAGTTCCACTATAAACAACTTTCTGAAACATGCCATAATAATCAGAATCCAGGATAAGTGGAGCAATACTTCATTATACCTTACATATCAGATGTGGGGGAAGCTTATTGGAAACATGGCAGGCATATATGTGTAAGTAAGGTCATACATATCAATTGCCTTCCAGTTTTATTAAACATGGATGAGAAATGAAATAAATTAGGAGATAAAAGAAGATCCAGAAGATTTGTGTGTTGATCCAAGACTGAAGAACACACTGACAATTTAAATGAACAAGTAAAATTAAGAAGAAAGGATAGTTACAGGAGGAAGACCCAAATCTAACTCATGCAACTGAGAAAAAGGTTTAGGATAGGAGAAGTACACAGGAACTCTAGACTTTGTAATCATGTGGAAGACAAAATCTCTGCTACCTATGAGATACTACTGTACCAATAAAGGCTTAAACAAAGCTTCCCATTTGCAGAACATGCTGAGGGAACTAGGAGGATAACTCAAATCCTTATCTTGAGAATGAAACTGGGAATCTGATCAGGACTTTAAGAAATTGTTAAGGAAAATACCATTTCAAATTTTTTTGACCCTATTTATGGCTAGATATGGAGTATGGAATTCATCATCATTAGAATGTTTCTTTGTGAAAAAAAATTCTGTGTAACCCTAACCAAAGGTAAAACAAACTAATACTTGTCAGGTAAATGTCTGCAGAATGAAGGAGCAACCTACACTATATAATGAAGAGAAGTTTACCCCCACTGTGAACTGGGTAAACTGCAGAAAGAATATCTTAATATTGACTTATTCTTCACTTCTTTTGGGGCTCAAATGGAAGAGACAAGGTAACCAGAAAGCCTATTAAATAGGATCCCCCCAGAAGGATGCAGACCCCAATGATACTGATACAGTGGTGCACTATGTTGAGACAGACCAAGTACAATCCCCTATGGAAAAGGCATGACTCAGTGACTTTTTGGAGTAATGAGATCAGATACATAAATTTAAGAATTCCTTTTGGGTGTTTTTTTTTTTTTTTTTTTTTTTTTTTTGGTATTGGGAATTGAACCCAGAGGCATTTTACCCTGGTTCTTTACCACTGAGCTATAGCCCCACATCCCCAGTCCTTTCCATTTTATATTTTAAGACAAAGTCTTGCTGAGAGTTTCACCAAATTGCTGGGTTTACACCACCATGCCCCACAGTATGATTTTGTTTAACCTAAACTCTTCAATAATATTTATTAAACATGACAGTCTACTATCAAATGTGCCACTGTTTGCAAGGCTGGGAACAGCATGGAAGAATCATAATAAAATGATTGTAAATGTTCATGCGGAAACCTTGAGAAGCTTTTGAGAGTGAGAGAGAATGGACAAACACGAGGAGACACCAAATTTCCACTACTTTCCCTCTAATCCAGCAACACCCTCTTATTACTGGGTTGAGGGAGGGAAAGATTGTTCTGTAATCCAACAGGTTGAAATTCATTGTCTTCCCAGTTCATCTTATAGAAAGAGTCACCCCACAGTTGGGAAAGTTGGAACTTCCAGACTAAAAAGGAATCTGTACCAGAGTCTTCTTTAGAATATTAAGATACATTTCATATTCTTGAAAAGGTTCAGAACATAGTAAGATCCTACTCTGTGAATTTCAATGTCAGCAGTACTACAGTATTTGGAAGAAAAAAGAAAAGGAGTAGATAGAGTCCATCATGAATACCACAACACTGTATGGAAAAAATAGGAAAAATAACAAAAAACCCTCTGTCTCAACACCTATCTTTTTAACCAAATAACACATCTTTGCCATGTCAATAATGTGGGTGCCAGGTGAATGTTGTAAGAATTTTATGTGGTTTCACATGGAAAGAAAGAGTCACTTCAGCATATTTCTCGCTTTAAAATATTCAAAATGAAAAACTTTAAAATTTTGGGTTATTGTATCTGCCACTGTGATTTTTATCTTGCTTTTTTCATTTGATTATTAGAAAATATTTCAAATTGATACTTTCTGTATCATACCCACATAAGCCCCTTTCCTATCTCAGAATCTTTCAGTAGTCAGCTTTATTTCTTTAAGAAACAAATGCTACCCTTTTTAAAAATGTTCTCTTGATCCATGAAGTTGAATCTCTTAAGATGATCTGGATTTACTAGATCAACTGATGTGGGTTCAGATAAAATTGACCTTATGAGATTTAGCCTCCGGGGGTGAAACTGAGGGAAGAATTAAGAAAAAGGTTTAAGTCTGTGAAAGGAAGAAAACATATCCTCCAAATTTTAGTGGCAAAGGAATAATATCAAAGGCTAACAGTACTACATATATATACATATGTATATATATGTATATATATGTATATATATATTTATAAAATAAGAAATAAAAATAAAACAACTTACCAGATATTTGAAGTCACCAGATGATCCAGGAGTCCAAGCCTGATAAAAAAAGCATATCAAAGACAAAGAACATGTTTTAGTTATCTGTTTAAGAAAATAGACAATAAAACATTATATCATCACAAGAGTCACACATTGGTGAAATAATTTAGGAAATCGGTTTCTTCAATAAAATGTATTTTTCACTTGAAAGGGATTTCAATATATAGGTTCATAGTTTGCCATTATAACAAGGAAAACATAGTCTAGCTCCTAAAAGGATTATTCCAATTATTCGGGTAACCATAAAATATAACCAGTTAATGCTCTCATTCTCAGAAGTAGGGAGCATATTATTAAATGCATTTAATTTCTCTAATATTTAGTACATACGTTTCATTTTCTTATGAGCTAAGCAGACCAAAGCTTCATTTAAAAAACATTTTCTATTTTCAGGTCTTTGCTGGCTAGCAGACAGTAATTAGTTGTACTTTGATTCATTTGTGAGAAGTAAACCCATGAAAGATATAATGATAAAAATAAAAGGCTTTTAATTTCCAAATGATATTAAAATGCAGCCTCTATTTTTTAAAGGTGTTTGAAGTTCAAATGAAAGGCAATATCTGAGCAGCATGAATTCCCAAGAGAAGGCCCAGCTCCTGCCATGGGATGCAAAGGTTTTATAAATGTTGTCCTGTATAAAGGCAATGGCAAACATTGTGAGGCCTTTTGTAAATATGACTTGCCTGCCTCTGTGTTTGAGCAGAAATATTGAACTTCTAACCATTATTATTATAAAACAAAGGAGATTATTTTTTAAACATTTGATGGTAGCCTTTTCCTTTTGCCTTGGGAATCAAGTTTGAAATTACATACTGCATGAGTATTAAAACACATATCATTCTTTGAAATAGAATGAAAAATAAATGTGAGAAGGAGTTAATATTGATTTTACATGTGCATATGAATGTGTGTCTGCATCTTATTGTCTGAAAGTTTAAGTAAAGTTATTTCTGTCTGCCCAGAATAATCTCCATAATGCTGGACCACTAATTGGTAACAAATTGCCAGGAGTGAAGCTATTAAAATTCCTTCTGTAATGCCTAAAATTATTTGAGGGGACAAATGGTTCCCTGGGGAAAAGCATATAAAGGGACCTTGTATTCTGAGAGAGCTCTCTGAATTCTCTAGCCTAGCTTCAAAGTGAATGACATGACTCCTGAAGTCTCAGTCCTGGGATACTAGTTCTGCTCCTGAGAGGCATAGAAAAATCTCTGGCAAGTTTTCTTTTAATTTTATATTGCAAGTTAGATAGGTGTTGTGAGTTAGAAACTACAAAAGAAACACAAGTACAAATATGTACAGAGTTCAAGAAATCATCAAGAAGCTTCTACTAGATCAAGAGCTAGAATATGACCTATACATAGAAGCTTGCAACTTGCTCTGTCAGAGTCTGTAAGACTCAGATGCTGGGCACGGGTTTGGGAGGAACACTGCACTAATGTCACCCGTTCATCATAATTTCACATGACATACTATGTATTTCTAGGGAGGGACAACCCTTAGGAATAACATATAATGCCACTTGAACATGTTGTTCTTGTTCTTACTCGACTATTAAGTATACATGTTTGTCAAAATTTCCAGACATTTTGGTTATAGTTTTATTTTGGCTTACTCTAGAAACTTATGATTGGAATCATAATGTGTGTCTGTCTAGTTTCTTTCCCTTAACATCATATCTATAAGACTCATCAGTCTTGATGCTGGTAGCTATAGTTAGTTTGCATCACTCTGTAGTAATTCACTGGATGAATACTTCAAAATATGAAGTTCTATCCACTATGGCAGATATGTGCATATTTTCCATTTTTTGTTATTATGAATTATTCTATAATGAGCAGTCTGTGTGTGTGCGCACACATGTGTGTATTTCCGTTGGACATTTCCTAGGTGTAAAATTATTATGTTTAGAAAATGTACATAGGTTCTACCTCAGCAAATGATGCAATAGTGCACAAGAGTTTCCATTGTTTCAAACCTCACCAGAAATTGTTTTAATTCTACTTAAATTTAGCTATCAGTTTACTGTGTAGTGAAATATTTGTAATTTACATTTCTTTGATTACTAATGTTTTAGTATATTTTCATATATTTAATAGTTTATGTGTATGAGTGATTTTTTTACTTTGTAGTTCTGGGGAATCAAACTCAGTCCCTCACATACGCTAGTCAAGTGCTCTGCCACTGAGCTAGCTACATACCCAGCCACAAATGTGCACTATGTACTCTAGATGTGAGATCTCTGTTGGTAACAAGTTTTAAGAATGCATGTCCTACTTCATGGTTCATCCTTTTACTCACTTATGGTGCTTAATGCTGAACATTAATTCTTAACTTTAGTATAATCCGTCGTCTTTCTGTATGTTTGTGTGTCCTGTTTATCACATTAAGTGATTGAATCTTCCTCTAGTGTTTCTAAAAGGCTTTTTATATGATGATTCTTTTGCCTTTTGTATCTAATCCAAAAAGTCTACCTGAAACTGATGATTTTAGTGTTTTAAAATTTCATTATTTCCAAATATTTTCAGTATTTCATTGTTTAAAACTAATATACTTTCCTTACTTTTCTACGATGCTAGCTCTGCCCTAAATTAAATACTCATAAAGCTTTATTTTGTTTCTAGACCTTAATATATTCCTTAAACTTTCTACCATTATCACACTGTCTTATATAACTTTACCATACCCGTCTTCCTACTTAAATGAACATTTGAGTATTCTTTTTATTCTGTCAAGATGTAATTTACATAAAATAAAATCCACTGTTTTAAATTGTGTATTTTGGTGGTGTTTAGTATGTTTGCAAGGTTGTGTAAGCATCATCAATGTCAAAATATTTTCAACACTTCAAAAGGGAATATACATATTAGCAGTCAATTTCAATTCCCTAACATCCTCTTCTCCTGACAATCCCTGATATACTTTATGGGTTTACGTACTCTGCATATTTTGCATAAATGGAATCATACTCCATGTGGCCTTTTGTGTCTGGTTTATTTCATTTAACATAATGTTTTCAGGATCTATCAGTGTTGTTGCAAGCAAGAATACTTAATTCCATTTTGTTGTTAAATACTATACTGCTGTGTGGATATACCTTATTTATCCATTCATTAGCAAAGGGACATTTGAGTTGTTTTATGAATAAAGCTATTATGAACACACCCTTATGAGTTCTTGAGTGTACACGTGCTTTACTTTTTCTGGATATATTCTCAGAAGAATTTCTAGATCATATGGTAATTGAGTGTTTAGATGTTTGAGGAAAAATCAAACTGTTTCTACACTGGCTGCAGATTTTATATTTTGTTTCCCTAAAGAAAAATGATGAACATATGCAATTATTGGATATTTGCATATTTTCTTTGAAGAAATAAGTATTGAAATCTTTTGTCAATATATTAAATTCTTATTTTTTTCAATACTGAGCATAAACCCAGGGCCTCACTAATGCTAGTCAAGCAATATAACACCAGGTTCTACTTCCAGCTCCATTGTCAACTTTTTAATTGGGTTGATAGGTAGTGCTCAATTTTAAGTGCTCTTCATGTACTCTGAACATTAGTCCAATATCAGATACATGATTTGCAAATATTTTCTCCCATTCTGTGTGTTGTGTTTTCACTGTTGACAAGTTTCATTTATTGCAATAATGTAGAATTTTCTGTGTAGAGGTTTTATGCTTTCTAGTATATATATTCATTATTTTGTTATTAGATGTAGCATTTTTATTTTATTTCTTGTATACAGAAATACAATTTTCGGCTAACTTATACTGAGATACTTGAATGAAATCATATATTAAATAAATAATTTAACTGTATATTCTCTTCAATTTATTTTCTAAATTCTCACATATGTGAACAATGATTGTTTTACATATTCTACTCAAATTCTTGAACTTTAAAACTGTTAGTCTGTATATATGTGGATATGCATGCATGTGTGTATGCATTCTTGTACATGTACATATATATTTTATTATTACACTCATCAGGATTCTCTCATATTGAATATAAGTGGACAGTTGCATCGTAATCTATCACCACTGTTTATTCCAAGAGGAATTTTGATTTTGTTGATTCTATTCTATGTTAGATACAATGTACAGTATGTTTTCATTATGTAAGTTTCTGATATTTATCTTCTTTTTCTATACTTTGGTTAAATATGCTTTCTCCATAATTTCTTGAGGTGGATGCTTGTATTGATTTTCTGCCTTAGTCTTTTCTTATAACCATATTTAAAGTACAGGTTTTATTCTAATATTGGCTTTAATTTAGGAACACAGCATTTTAATTTGTACTCATTCATAAATATTTTCAAGTTGGTGATTTTACTCTTTATTCTAAATATATGACTATTTTAAGTGTTCTAATATCCGAAAAATTTTCACCTGAATTTGTTCACAAAGCCCTTACTACATGTGATGCCAAAGCTCTAAAATATATTAAAATTTGCCTTATGATTCAGCCTTAGTAAATTTTTATAAATGTTCAATGCATTCTGGAAAATATATAATCTGAAACTATTTGTTTTGATTTCTACACATAAATTGCATTAAATATGCTAATCTTGTCCATTAGAATACACTAGAAGATGCATGTTATAATGTCACATCATGATTATGGGTTTCTCATTTTTCTTTTACCTTTACTTCCTCTTTTATACTTTGTAGGCTATGTTAAGAAATACCACTTTGGAATTTTTATAACCTCTTATTCAATAGAAACTATTATCTTATAAAGTGGTTACATTTTACCTCTAATACAACGTTTGTTTCTAAGTTGATTTTGTGTGCAATGAATAGAACTGTGCCAGTGTTTCATTGATTTTTCTATAAGAGCAAACAATTTCAGTAGAAAGACATACATGTGCTGTCAGCTCACAAGTAGAAGTTATCAGCTTTTACAGAGAAGGTTTTAACTAGGTGAGTATATATACATATATATATATATATATATATATATATATATATATATATACACACATCCCAAACAGGGAAAATCATGTATGCTACCATATAGATAGCAATACATTCTAAAATCTGGTGATAAAATTGAGAACAAATTTGAAATCCTTGACGATGGAAAGATTTTGGTAGTTAACAATTTGAAGATAAATTCAAATATTTTGGACAACTGGGTGATGATGTCCTTAACTAAAATGAAATATTCCTGGAGATGGTAGAGTGAGTTTGAGAACACTTTTTAGCCTTTCCAGTTAGTTAGTACTAACTGCTGACTGGATACACAGATCTTGAGCTCAAGAGGAAGTTACAGACTATAGGTACAGATTTAGGATTTACTGTTGTTTTGGTGATAGATGAAGCATAGAGGGAAATGTCTCAAATATAAAGTCTAATCATGGATACTTAGGAGATCATCAACATTTCATGACCAGACAGCAAAAAGGCAATAAGCAAAACTGGCCAAGAAACTTAAGGGATGTGGAAGCCAGAGGCACATTAACAGTGACCAACGTGTTCTTCAGTGTGTTGCCAGATGACGAACACAGGAATGTGAAATTCATTAGTGCATTTAGAAAGAGACAATTAGACAAAGTGCTGAAATTTGAAGCTTATTTCTTTGAGTAATAAATTCTAACTAAATGATATGGAATTAAACATACAAATTTTGATGAAGCAAAGAGAAATGTAGAAACAAGGTTTAAATTTAGGGATAAAATTAAGGGAGGGTAGCTCCTGTTTATATGCAAGTTATTTTTTTAAAAAAGTCTAGATCTTCAAAGAGCCCAACCTATGTTGTCAGTGCTGAAAAAACTAGCAGACTTATAAGAACATGGTATCGGTCTCTCCATTTTATTCTCACGTGAATACATAATATGAACTTTCTAACATAGTCCCTTAGGTTTTCATTGGGATGTGGTGCTACAAGTATAGACTCTGTTCAGTCACTTTGGGCGTGCTCTGTTTTGGTTCTCATGACCCGGCTTGGGAGCAGTAATGTCTACTCAGGGACCTGTCACTATGGTGCTTCAGGGGCTTCATATCCCACAGTTCCAACTGTAACCAAGTACCATGTTTAGGTCCAGACTCTTGAACAAGTAATGGAGAAAGGTTACTTCTCCAAACAAGTCCCCTGGAGTTGTGGAAACTAGATTACTTCACTCTGACCTAAAAGGATTAGTAGAACCAGTTTGAAATACAGCAAGGGAGTTCATTTCCACAGTCCTCAGAAAAAGAAAGTTTCCAAGGTTAATAATCTGTCAATAAACAGATTCTTGGTAATTTTAACTCTGCCAGAGAACTAAGTCTGAAACGTTTTCTTAAAAGATCTAAATTTCTGATTTTTGTCATTTTTGCTTATAGAGATCATAATCTCCATCTCTTCAACTTGTTTCACCGTTAATAAAATAACTCCAGTAATCAGTGCCATTTATCTGCAATACCTGTATTTATTTCCACTTGATTTAGACACCATAATAAGTTCTTTTGGAAACTTAATTCTATGGGCAAGTTTCTTAGGTAATTCCATCTTCTGCTAGTTTTTCTTTCTGATGCTTAGCTAGAATACTGTCACATGTCTAGCATTGTAGCTTGAAAACTGTCAAAGTCTCATGTGGATTTCAGAGTAGGTTTTCACTGGGTTGAGTTGCCTTATCATCTGCTATGAAACAGTGCTGGTGCTATATGAAAAATAATATGGAAAAGGCTGTTGGTGTGTTCATTTGTTTTACATACTGGGATTACATTTTTTTGGGGGGGAATGCAAGAATCTTTTATTTTCTTTCCTACTCTATGTACTTAAGTTCTTGGTGAATCCTTTTTATTTCCATAAGGTACAAATGCAGATGTTCGAAGGAATTAGGCACATGGAGAAAAATTATTAGAGTTTTGGTGTTCAGAGTCTTGTAGACAGTTATACAAAGTGATTCATAAATACTAAAAAGAGATACCAAGAATTATCAGTTAGTTGGTGTTCCTGGGTGACTCAGATAGCAGGTCATGAAACATAGGAATCCTTTGAAAGAATGTTTACATTTGCAGCATTAAACTTCTGTTTTCTTGAGTGACTTCAGGAGATAATTCTTTAGTTCTTGCTTTCAACAAGGGGGTAATATAATCAACAGACCTATTTCTATCCATTTATTTTCTTTGTAGAGTTTAAAAAATTATATATTTATGTGTGGATATATATACACATATACATAGACATACATATAAATATATAACATACATATTTGTGTGTACATATATACACGTGTGTGTGTGTGTGTGTGTGTATATATATATATATATATACTCAAACAAATCCTGAGTCAGGGAAGAAAAATATGCATTTTGCTTCCTTACCACCCTTTCTTTCACCATGCCTAGGTCTGAGAATTGGGTGGTAAGCTGAAAGGAAGGAAATGTAATCCTATTTCCTAAGACTTTGAATGTTTATTACTAGTTTATTTAGGAAATTAAATGAAAAAGTAGCTTGAGAACCTAGATTTTATGACAATTGCATCCAAAGAATGAGGTAAATTTTTATTTATTTGTTATATAAAGTTTATACATGCCTGGCCCAACTCATTCTCAACAACCTTGGGAGGTTCATGTTATAATTATCCTATTTTACAGAAAGAATACTAAATAAAGCACAGAGTTGCTGAACACTCTGTTCACGGTCACACAGAAAACAAGCAACAGAACCAGAATCTAAACTCTACAAATCTGGCTCCAGTGTCTATGCCTTTAGCCATTGCACAATACTGTTTCCCCAGTAGTTTTACAAGGAGTATCAAAGGAACCTTTGTACTATATGGCAACAAATGAAATATGTCATCAAGAAAGCAAACTTTAATAACACAATCACAATGAAGCTCACACAGGCAGCTCTTTTTAGGATTCCCCTTACTAGAGGCCAATATGTTGAACTTTATTGTGATTTCCACTTACCCAAACAGAACATGGAACTGACTCTCTCAACCGGGTGACAAAAAAAAAAAAAAAAAAAAAAAAAAAATCACATAGTGCTGAAGAGCTTGCATTTTGATGTCAGCCAAAGTGAATTTCTGATCCTGTTTCTCTTAGTACCTTTGGTGAGTTAATTCATCCTTTCAGTAATTAACTTCACAACCCAATAAGAAGGCACTATCTGTATCTCCATTTACAAGTGACAAAACTGATTCATAGGAATATTTAGTATCTTGCCCAAGGTCACATAGCATAGTGGCAGCACCAGATTTCCTATCCTGATAGTATGGCTCCAGGGAAAAACTCATTGAGTCATCCTGAGGTTTAAATTAGGGAACCTTCTTTGACATCCCTCAGTCAAATAAGTATTTTGCATTTGAATTCTTTGTACATCTTCTTTAGAGAACTTGCAGTATTTATAATGCTTTATTTGGTTGAGAAGAGATTTAATAAGTCCAGTTGTGGTGGTTCATGACTGTAATATCAATGATCCAGGAGGCTGAGGCAGGAGGATCACAAGTTTGAGGTCAGCCTGGGCAACTTAGGAAGACCCTCAAAAAGAAAAATGAAAAGGGCAGGGATGTAGCTGAGTGATAAAGCACCCCCTAGGTTCGATTCTCAGTACTACAAAGTGAAAAGAAGAAATTTGATGAAATGTTTGTCCTTTAACTATAAATGAAGATCTTGAAAACAGTGACATTGTTATTTTACTCATGTAAAAACAACTAAAGATAGTACCTGACATGTAGGTCATTTAGCACATGCATGTAGAATATAGAGTAAACAAAAGAGTTGTGGGGGCAGGGACAAAAAATAAAGCTTCTAGTCTGGTGCTGCGGTTGCAAAGGGGTTTGTCCTCCATAGGTTCATGTGTTGAAGGCTTGGTCCTCATTGTGGTGTTGGGACCTTTATGAGGTAGATTCCAGGAGGAAGCCATTTAGGTCACTGAGAGTGCTGCACAAAGAAGGGATTAGGATAGCTCTTGTGGGACACTTGGTCAGTTCTCTCAAGAATGATCTATTATAAGCACAAATTCCTCCACTGAATCATGCTCTGACTTCCTGTCTGATAATCTAATCTCTCACTCCTGCATGCATTCCTACTGTGGGTTATGAGTTCCTCACCAGAGCTGAACTAATGGCAGCACCATGCCCTGGAACTGAAACCAGAATTGGGAACAGGCAGTGTAGAAATAGGGGATAGGGTCAAACAGAGGAATGGAGGCCATCAGAGCCTGGGAAGCTGGAGACTGCCCCTGGGAGAATGGAACGTCAAGGATCTCTGGAACCCACTGATCATAAAATTTACCTGCTCTTGTCAGGGACTACAGGCAAGGAGCTGCTAATTAATGCCCCCTGGGTCCTTGCCTGGCTGAATCACTTTGGCCCTGCCCATTCGCTTCTCATTTTTGGCATCTCACCTGAAAAACTGGGCCTAGTCACATAAGTAGGAAGGAGAGATAAGCGGGGAGAGAACTGGAGAACAAAAGAGACCCTAACCAATAAAAGATGTAAGGCATGCTCACTTCTTGGGACTCTAAAACATCAGTCATGGCCTCCTTCTCCCTCCCGGGAGAAGTCTGTATTATTACCTTTAAATAAAACCTGCTTAATATGCTTTCCTTGGCGTGCTTCTCTGATGTTATACTTCAACACCTGAGGAAGCAGAACTCGTCATGAGTAAATGGCAGTATCAGATTCTCTAGGTAACCCCTTTAACTATATGCTAAAAAATCCCTTTTCTTTATAAGCAGACTACCTTCCTCAGGAATTTCATTACAGTAATGAGAAATGAACTAAGCATCCGCTGTACTTTACAATTAGTAAGTGCTTAATAAATACTATTTTGTAATATTGTAAACTACATCATAATCCAATTCATCATATAGTTTTTATGTGAGACCTCCAGCAACTTTAATATCAACAATTTTACAACTCTAACGTTCTTGAAAATATCATTTGATGTAGTCACAAAGCAGCACTGAAACTACAAAAATTAACAGAAAACATTTCCTTGCAGCTCATTTCCATAATCAATAAAATTCATGAAAATAATTGATTTTTATTGAAATGTTTCTTTTCATCTATATTGAGGTGTATTTGACAAATAAGAGTTGTATATATTTAAGGTATACAAAGATGAGTGAGAGCCTTTCTGCACAGAAGCAGTGCGGCCAGCTCCAGCCCGCCCCTCTGCCAGTCCTGCCAGCTGCAGCCCGCCGTCAGGTTGCTTCAGAGACCAGCACAGGGCGCCAGGGACTTCCCCAAGCAGCCCAGCTCCCTCCAGAGGGAAGTGCCTCTCTAGGCTAGCTTCTCAGGGCAAACCGCCCAGTGAGAGCCTCTCGACGCAGAGCCAGCCACAAGGCCCCAAGCCAGTGGAGACCTCCGACCCACAAGCAGCTTCTGGGACCAGGGCTGGGCAGCCAGAGACCTCTCCAGGCAGCCTTGTCACCCTCCAGCTGCAGGCTTTTTCCACGGGGCGATCCAAGATGGCGGACTAGAGGGTGACTGCATCTCCAGTCACTCCAGAACCCAGGATTCAAGAGGGGAAGCACTGAGAGACTCGGACTAAAATAGAACCACAGGGTGAGTCTCCCCCACCCAGTGAAGCTCAGCTGGGCGGCAGGCCCAGATTCGAGCAGCTTATTAGAGTAGGACAGGGCAGATAGAGTCTTCCCCAGGCAGCTCTGTGCACTCTGGCGGTGGGCTCCTCCCACAGGGACAGATTCTCCAGCCTCGCGGAGCAGGCCCCCCAGTGAAAGCCTTTCTGCACAGAAGCAGCAAGGCCAGCTCTGGCCCGCCCCGCTGCCAGCTCCGGCCCGCCCGCAGGTTGCTTCAGAGACTAGCACAGGGTGCCAGGGACTTCCCCAAGCAGCCCAGCCCCCTCCAGCAGGAAGCGCTTCGCTAGGCTAGCTTTTCAGGGCAGACCGCCCAGTGAGAGCCTGTCTTCACACAACCAGCCACAAGTTCCCAAGCCAGTGGAGACCTCCAACCTGCAAGCAGCCTCTGGGACCAGGGCTGGGCAGCAAGAGACCTCTCCAGGTCTCTCTCCCTGGAACCAGTAGCGGGCTAGGGGGAGTGTTCTTCGGAAGCACTACATTATCAAGTTAATCCAAGACTTCAGGCTACTGAAGGCTGGTAGGTGATACACTGGAAATCTACAGGGACACTATAAGCCAATAGAGGAAATCTACAATATCACAGAGTCCCACTGACATCTGACCAATATGAGAAAACAAGGGAAGAAAATGTCCCAAACAAACCTAGATACTATATCAATAAAACCCAATGACAGCACAGCAGAAGAAATGTCAGAAAGGGAGTTCAGAATGTACATAATTAAAACAATCAGGGAAGCAAATGAGGAGATGAAAGAACAAATGCAGGCAATAAATGAACACACCAATCAACAGTTAAAAGAGCAAATAAAGAAGCAAAAGAGCATTTCAATAAAGAGTTAGAGATACTGAAAAAAAACCAAACAGAAATCCTTGAAATGAAGAAACAATAAACCAAGTTAAAAACTCCATAGAAAGCATAACCAATAGGGCAGATCACCTGGAAGACAGAACCTCAGATATTGAAGACAAAATATTTAATCTTGAAAACAAGGTTGACCAAACAGAAAAGATGGTAAGAAATCATGAACAGAATCTACAAGAATTATGGGATATCATGAAGAGGCCAAATTTAAGAATTATTGGGATTGAGGAAGGCTTAGAGAAACAAACCAAAGGAATGAACAATCTATTCAATGAAATAATATCAGAAAATTTCCCAAATCTGAAGAATGAAATGGAAATCCAAGTACAACAGGCTTATAGGACTCCAAATATACAAAATTACAACAGACCTACACCAAGGCACATTATTATGAAAATACCTAACATACAAAATAAAGACAGAATTTTAAAGGCCGCGAGAGAAAAGAATCAGATTACATTCAGGGGGAAACCAATAAGAATATCAGCAGATTTTTGAATCCAGACCCTAAAAGCTAGAAGGGCCTGGAACAACATTTACCAAGCCCTGAAAGAAAATGGATGCCAACCAAGAATTTTATACCCAGCAAAACTTACTTTCAGATTTGACGCTGAGATAAGATCCTTCCAAGATAAACAAAAGCTAAAGGAATTTACAAAAAGAAAGCCACATTACAGAACATTCTCAGCAAAATATTCCATGAGGAAGAGATGAAAAACAATGATGTAAATCAGCAACGGGAGGAACTAGCCTAAAGGAATAGCCAAATAAAGGAGAAACCAAATCATGTCAAAAAACAAAAATGAGTCCAATGACTAGGAATACAAATCATATCACGATAATAACCGTGAATGTTAATGGCCTGAACTCATCAATCAAAAGACATAGACTGGCAGATTGGATTAAAAAGTAAAATCCAACAATATGCTACCTGCAAGAGACCCATCTCATAGAAAGAGATACCCATAGACTAAAGGTGAAAGGATGGGAAAAAACATACCATGCACATGGACACAGCAAAAAAGCTGGAGTATCCATCCTCATGTCAAATAATGTGGACTTCAAGCCAAAACTAGTCAGAAGGGATAAAGAAGGACATTACATACTGCTTAAGGGAAGCATAAATCAGCAAGACATAACAATCATAAATATCTATGCCCTGAACATTGACTCATCCATGTACATCAAACAAATCCTCGTCAATTCCAGAAATCAAATAGAACACAAAACAATAATACTAGGTGATTTTAACACACCTCTCTCACCACTGGATAGATCGTCCAAACAAAAATTGAAAAAGAAACCATAGATCTCAATAACACAATCAACAATTTAGACTTAACTGACATATAGAATATACCAACCAACAAAGAACGAATACACTTTTTCACCAGCACATGGATCCTTCTCTAAAATAGACCATGTTTTATGCCACAAAGCTACTGTTAGCAAATACAAGAAGATAGAGATACTACCTTGTACTGTATCAGATCATAATGGACTGAAATTAGAAATAAATGACAGAATAAAAAACAGAAACTTCTCCAATACTTGGAGATTAAGTAATACACTATTATATGATGAATGGATAACAGAAGACATCAGGAGGGAAATTAAAACATTCTTAGAAGTAAATGAGAACAAAGA
Organism: Sciurus vulgaris; assembly: GCF_902686455.1. Lineage (NCBI taxonomy): Eukaryota > Metazoa > Chordata > Mammalia > Rodentia > Sciuridae > Sciurus > Sciurus vulgaris. The sequence continues at coordinate 28,962,122 of NC_136476.1, forward strand.
CACATCATATCAAAATCTCTGGGACAGTATGGAAGCAGTACTTAGAGGAAGATTTATTTCATGGGGTGCATTCAACAAAAGAATTAGAAATCAACAAATAAATGACTTAATACTACAGCTCAAAGCCCTAGAAAAACAAGAGCAGACCAACACCCAAAGTAGCAGAAGACAGGAAATAGTTAAAATCAGAGCCGAAATCAACGAAATTCAAACAAAAGAAACAATCGGAAAAATTAACAAAATAAATAGTTGGTTCTTTGAAAAAATAAACAAAATTGATATACCCTTAGCCACACCAACAAAGAGAAAGAGGGAGAAAACTCAAATTACTAAAATTCGGAATGAACAAGGAAATATCACAACAGACACGAGTGAAATACAAAACATAATTAGAAGCTATTTTGAAAATCTATACTCCAACAAAACAGAAAACCTCGAAGACATCAACAAGTTTCTAGAGACATATGAATTACCTAAACTGAACGAGGAGGACATACACAACTTAAATAAATCAATTTCAAGCAATGAAAGAGAAGAGGTCATCAAAAGCCTACCAACAAAGAAAAGTCCGGGACCAGATGGGTTCTCAGCCGAGTTCTACAAAACCTTTAAAGAAGAGTTCATTCCAATACTCCTCAAAGTATTCCATGAAATAGAAGAGGAGAGAACCCTCCCAAATGCATTCTATGAAGCCAATATCACCCTGATACCTAAACCAGACAGAGACACATCGAGGAAAGAAAATTTCAGACCAATATCCTTAATGAACATCAACGCAAAAATTCTCAATAAAATCTTAGCAAATCGCATACAAAAATATATTAAAAAGATAGTGCACCACGATCAAGTAGGTTTTATCCCAGGGATGCAAGTTTGGTTCAACATCCGGAAATCAATAAATGTCATTCACCATATCAACAGACTAAAAGTTAAGAATCACATGATTATTTCAATAGATGCAGAAAAAGCATTCGATAAAATACAGCATCCCCACATACTCAAAACACTAGAAAAAATTGGGGTAGTGGGATCATTCCTTAACATTGTGCAGGCCATCTACGCTAAGCCCATGGCCAATATCATTCTAAATGGTGAAAAACCGAAAGCATGCCCCCTAAAAACTGGAACAAGGCAGGGATGCCCTCTTTCACCACTTCTATTCAACACTGTTCTTGAGACTCTAGCCAGAGCAATTAGACAAACCAAAGAAATTAAAGGGATATGAATTGGAAAAGAGGAACTCAAACTATCCCTGTTCACTGATGACATGATTACATATTTAGAGGAACCAGGAAATTCCACCAGAAAACTCTTAGAACTCATAAGTGAATTCAGTAAAGTAGCAGGTTACAAGATCAATGCTCATAAATCCAACGCATTCTTATACGTAAGTGATGAATCTTCAGAAAGAGAAATTAGGAAAACTACCCCATTCACAATAGCATAAAAAAAATAAAATAAAATACTTGGGAATCAATCTCACAAAAGAGGTGAAAGAACTCTACAATGAGAACTACAGAACACTAAAGAAAGAAATTAAAGAAAACCTTAGAAGATGGAAAGATCTCCCATGTTCATGGATAGGAAGAATTAATATTGTCAAAATGGCCATACTACCAAAAGTGCTATATAGATTCAACGCAATTCTAATTAAATTCCCAATGATGTACCTTACAGAAATAGAGCAAGCAATTATGAAACTCATCTGGAAGAATAAGAAACCCAGAATAGCTAAAACAATCCTCAGTAGAAAGAGCAAAGCAGGGGGTATCGCAATACCAGATCTTCAACTCTATTACAAAGCAATAGTAACAAAAACGGTGTCCTGAGCCGGCAGGTCACGCGCCTTGGCTCATGGTCACGCCCCCTGCCTCACCTCATGTTGAGCTAAGATGGTGCCTCTACCTGTTTACACACCTGTCAGACTATACCAGGTGCATCAGACTAGATTGTGTGGTGCTTCATGATTGGCCAACTATACTTCCTTATTCGAGTTCTGGCACGAGACTAGTCTTGCCTTTGCGCGCTTTCCTTGATTGGTTTTTGTACTTTATATTAACTGTGTTTATTCTCCTAATAAACGAGACTTGATCAGGCTTTTGTCTTGTCTCCATTTCCTGTGTCTCTTGTCTCTCTCAATCCCCGCTCCGCCCTCCAGGTACCCGTTGAAGTCCTGCGGGCCGGGACAAAACGGCATGGTATTGGTACCAAAATAGACAGGTAGATCAATGGTACAGAATAGAGGACACAGACACAAACCCAAATAAACACAATTTTCTCATACTAGACAAAGGTGCCAAAAATATGCAATGGAGAAAAGATAGCCTCTTCTACAAATGGTGCTGGGAAAATTGGAAATTCATATGAAACAGAATGAAATTAAACCCCTATCTCTCACCCTGCACAAAACTCAACTCAAAATGGATCTAGGACCTCGGAATCAGACCAGAGACCCTGCATCTTATAGAAGAAAAAGTAGGTCCAAACCTTCAACTTGTTGGCTTAGGAGCAGACTTCCTTAACAGGACTCCCATAGCACAAGAAATAAAAGCAAGAATCAACAACTGGGATAGATTCAAACTAAAAAGCTTTCTCTCAGCAAAGGAAACTATCAGTAATGTGAAAAGAGAGCCTACAGAGTGGGAGAATATCTTTGCCACTCATACTTCAGATAGAGCGCTAATTTCCAGAATCTATAAAGAACTCAAAAAACTCTACCCCAAGAATACAAATAATCCAATCAACAAATGGGCTAAGGAAATGGACACTTCACAGAAGAAGATGTACAAGCAATCAACAGATATATGAAAAAATGTTCAACATCTCTAGTAATAAGAGAAATGCAAATCAAAACTACCCTAAGATTTCATCTCACCCCAATTAGAATGGTGATTATCAAGAACATAAGCAACAATAGGTGTTGGCGAGGATGTGGGGAAAAAGGTACACTCATACATTGCTGGTGGGGTTGCAAACTAGTGCAGCCACTTTGGAAAGCAGTATGGAGATTCCTCAGAAAGCTTGGAATGGAACCACCATTTGACCCAGCTATCCCACTCCTCGGCCTATACCCAAAGGACTTAAAATCAGCATACTACAGAGATACAGCCACATCAATGTTCATAGTTGCTCAATTCACTATAGCCAGATTGTGGAACCAACTTAGATGCCCTTCAGTTGATGAATGGATAATGAAACTGTGTCATATATATATACAATGGAATAATACTCCACCATGAAGAATGATAAAATTATGGCATTTGCAGGCAAATGGATGAAATTGGAGGATATCATGCTTAGTGAGATAAGCCAATCTCAAAATCTAAAGGACGAATGATACCGCTGATAAGTGGATGAGGACATATAAGGGGGGGTAGGAGGGGTTAGCATTAGTGTTAGGGTTAGGTTTAGGGTTAGGGATAAGGAGGTTGATAAGAATGGAGGAAGGAAGGACTGTATAGAGGGAAATGAGGGGTGGGGGGGAAGGGGAAAAATAACAGAATGTATCAAACAACATTGCCCTATATAAATTTATGATTTTTAATTAAAATAAAAGAAAAAAAAATTAAAAAATAAAACCACCATTAACATTTGTGTATAGATTTTTGTATGAATATGACTTTCCATTTATCTAGATAAATGCCCGGTATAAAACTGCTAGATCACATAGTAAAAAAAAAAAAAAAAAAAAAAAAAAAAGGTATACAAAGGTATAATACATAGTGTGAAATTATTACTATAATAAAATTAATTAATATGCATCACTTCATGTAGTTATAACTGTGTATATGTGTGTATGGTATGGTAGGGACACAAGACCAACTGCCTCAGCAAATTTCAAGTATGCAAACAGTACTATTTAATATGGTCACCATGTTGTACATTAAATCCACAGAACTTTTTCACCTATAGCTGAAATATTGTACCCTTTAGACAGTATCTCCACATTTTACCCAACAACCATGCCTTGGAAATCATCAATCTACCCTCTGCTTATGTAAATTCAAGTTGTGGAGGTTTCACTGGTAAGTGAAATCATACAATATTCATCTTTTTGAGTGTTGTCTATTTCCCATAGCATAATGTCTTCCAGTTTCATTCATTTTGCAGATGGTAGATTCTTCTTTTTATGGCAAATATTATTCCATGTGTGTGTGTACACCTTATTCATTCACCTGTAGATGCATACTTTGGTTGTTTCCATAACCTGTTTGTGGCAAATAATGACACAACAATATGGCAGTGCAGGTATCTCTTTGAGATACTGATTCTATCTCCTCAGCATATATACCCAGAAGTAGGTTTGCTGGGTCACATAATTCTATTTTTAGTCATCCACAATGGCTGCACCAATTTATGTTCCCACCAATAGCACATAATAGTTCTATTTCTCTACACCCCTACCAAAGTTTACCTCATGTCTTTTTGACAATAGCCTTCCTAACGTGTGTGGTGATAATTAATTGTGGTTCTATTTTGGACTGTCCTGATGATTGGTGATGCTGAGTACATTTTCACGTACTTTTGGCCACATATATGTCTTTAAAACAATCTCTGGTCTGGTCCTTTGCCCTTTTTTTAATCAAGGTATTTAGGTTTTGCTATTGAGTTGTATGAGTTCCCTATATACTTTGGATATTAACACCTTATTAGATATGCAATTTGAAAATATTTTCTCCCATTCCATAGACTGCATTTTTATTTTGTTGTGAAGAAATTTTGGTATAAATTTCTTTTACTTGCTTATTATTGCTTTTGTTTCCTGTCATTTGTGGGTCATATCTAAAAATATTATTGCCAAGACCAAAAACAAGGAGTTTTCCCATGTTTTCTTTTAGGAATCTTAAAACTTTAGGTCTTATGTTTAAGTGTGTAATTCATTTTGAGCTGATTCTTGTATATGATACAAGATAAGGGTCCACTTTCATTCCTATTCATGTTAACATCCAGTTTTCCCAGCACCATTTGTTGAGAAGGCTATCTTTTCCTTATTGTGTATTCTTGGTGACCCTATAAAAAGTACCTGGTCACATATGCGTTTATTCATTTCTGGGCTTTCTTCTGTTCCATTGGTCTATGTACCATTTGAAAAATGCTAGTACCATTTTTTTTATTACTATAATTTCATAGATTTTTAAAACAGGATTTGTGATACCTACAGCTTTGTTCTTTGTCCTCAACATTACTTTGACTATTCAGTATTTTTGTGGTTTGTGTAAGATATAAAGCCACCTTTCTCTCCCGTAACAGGAATTCTCGGCCTCCCCACCACCTGTCAATCTGCATTCTCCCTGCCTCTCACGTTACAGGAATTTCCGGCTTATGTTGTTGTAATCTTCCTGCCTCCCACCTTATGTCCTAATATGTCATTGGTCCATCCGTCAGTCTGTAAGAATTCTCCTCCCCGATTGGTTCCTCTTAGCCCGCGAAATTCCTATGTCTGAGAGAAACCTTGCACCATCTCTCTTCTTTCTTCCCCTTCCCCAGTACAAACGTGAATTCCTCTGCGCAAAATAAAAGGTTCCTTGTGTGAGACCTGTATCTGTGGAGCGTTTCTGGGAGCTAGCGACGAACCATAACTGCGCCTTTTTATCACCTAACAGTTTGGATGTGAGGTATCCCCCAAAAGTTCACATGTGAGACAATGCAAGAAGGTTCAGAGGAGAAATGATTGGGTTATAAGAGTCTTCACCCAATCAGTAATTTAATCCCAATAGGGATTAACTGAGTGGTAACTGAAGTGGTAGGGTGTGGCTGGAGGAGGAGGGAATTAGGGCATAGCTTTGGGGTATATATTTGTATCTGGAAAGTAGACTGTCTTTCTCTGCTTTGGGTATATATTTGTATCTGGTAAGTGGAGTTCATCTCTCTCTGCTTCCTGATCTCTGTGATGTGAGCTGCTTCCCTCCACTACCCTTTCTGGCCATGATGTTCAGCTTCACCTTGAGCCCACAGCAATGTAGCCAACCTTCTATGGACTAAGACCTCTGAAACCATGAGCCCTCAAATAAATCTTTCCTCCTTTATAATTGTGCTGGTTGGGTCATTTATTCACAGCAGCAAAATTGCTGACTAAAACAAGCGTTTTTTTGTCGTTTCATACAAAATTTTAAGATTATTTTTTCCTATTTTTGTGAAGCATGACATTGCACTTTTAATGGAGACGGCACTGAATCTATAAATTTCATAATATTTTAAAATAGTTAAAATATTTAGTATGAATTTTTAGTATTAATTCTAATTCATGAACACAGGATATCTTCCCATTTAGTTGTGTCTTCTTGCTTTCTTTCATCACTGCCGTATTTCTCAGTGTACAGATAGAAGAAATATCTTTTCTAGTGAGGTAATATTAATTGTAGAAATTAATAATTTTTTCTACCAAAAGGTGATGCTCAAGATCAATTGGCAACCTGTGATTAGTGATGATGGTACAGAAAATCATCAGATAAGCCAGAAAAAGTGTCACTTGTGAAATTACTAGTCTGAGGCAGACCAAGAATAAGGTTGACCAGAAAAATGTTAGGCCTGAGAAGATTAGAAGCAAGGCACGAGAAACTCATGTGGCAACAGGTCAGTTTATTTGAGCAGTAAGACTAAGAGAGATGGACCTACAAATTTTGTGGTTATCTTTGTGGCGATATGGTCAAGGGCCATGTTCTTAAATTCACTGGGTGGCCTAGGACTTGTATTTGGGTGAATATCAGGATAAAGAGACGCAAAGTATTTTGAGAGAAGCCCTCGTCATAAATGTTATGTAAAGCACCTCCATAAAATATTCAGTATACAGACATTCCTAAGTCCAAAAAGTACTGCATGTGAAGTGGTAAATACAATGTTCATGACAACAGCTGATTATTTTTTAAAGTTCCACAGAGAAGTAAATTGTTAAAGGGCTTTTAACATAAAGATGTGAATTCATGAAAATTATAATCATAAAAATTATTAAGAAGAAAGGAAACTCACAGTGAAGTCCACTCTACTAGATATGAGCTTGTTTCCAAGAAAGAGTTAATTCTGAAGACTTATGTTCATAAGCTGATTTCTTCCAAGAAGTAAAAGGAGGACCCTAGTTCCACCTGGAGAAGTCAATAGAGCAAAATGATTTCCTTTCTCTTTCTTCCACTAAAACGATCAGAAGATGAAATGGGAATTTGAAAAACATCACCCTATTCAATTTTCCATATCCTTAATCACCACCTCTACTCAAATCATATTGACTGGACCTGCCTTCCTAAACAATCTCTGGATTGCTTAGAGAAACTCCACAATGTATTTCAAGATGTGCTTCAGTCCAGTCATCAGAATGAAAGGAAAAAGGAAAAAATAAAAGGAAGACTGATTGATCTAGAAGAAGAGATTATCCTTAAGAGACAGATTTTGATCCTTCAGGATTATCTAAACCTATGAAATAGAAGACATGCCCAGGTCAAACATTTTTAAAAAATCTTAGAGAAGAAAAAAAGAAGTTTTAAATTAATGGTAGATCAGAGAGTTACTTGTGCCCAAATAAAAAAAAAAGCAAAAGGAAAGAGGCAAAGCTGAAGAGCCTGGGCTCTTCTGGAGAAAACACTTATCATGGCAGGCAATCCACAGATAAAGTAATAAGTAGGAGGGAGGAAATACCTCTTCAAGACTTAGATCATCAGACCACATCACTCCTCCAAGTCCATACAGAATGAGATGAAATCAGTAGAAAGGTCAGCATGGAAGTGTAGAAGTCTTAAAATTATATGAAGCATTGTAAATTGTTATAATTTATAATATACCGAGGAGCAAGTATTACTAAACCAGTAGGGAATCTGAGAACTTGGATAAGGAGTACAATAAGACACAGAAAATATTAAACACAGTAAACAAGAGTCCAGCAGTCAATGATGCACTGAGTCCATGCCTGAGTTATAGGCTCTGCAGGATAGGAATACTCGACTTCAGTATATGAAGTTAGACAAGATATCTTTGAAAAGTCCTTTTTTTCTTTTTTAACAGATGCTGAACTCATTTATTTTTTTAACTGTCATAAGACAACAGCTAAAGAAGTTCACTGCCAAAACAATGCCTGAATCATAAAGCCGAATGGTTAAAAAAGGAAATAGTCTAATTCTGCGAGCTGTACTAGTCCTGAATGTTCTAGAAATTTTTGCAGGTTAAGCAGTTCAACATTTATCTGGGCCTACTAGAAACCTGTAAGGGAACAACAGCAGGAAATATTATAGAAGAGTCAAATCCATTGGCACAAAAAGATTTCAAGAAATAACCGAGTTTCTGAAGGAAACCTAAGGAACACCGGTTTTCATAACTGCCCACCAGGAAAAGAGGTGGGCATCCTTCTGGGGACTCACTGCTGACATATGTGGGGCTTCATTGGACCACTTGAGGATGTGTGCTCAGGACTATCAACAGCTTCTGCTCAGGCTCATGAAGTTTCAGATGAAACAAATGTGGAGTCAAGAAGGAATCATCCCAAGCAAGTGCCTCATAGGCTTAAGCATCTCCCCATCTAGGGTTAGGAGCTGCCATTAACACAACCCTGAACCTAACATGATTGCTCATAAGCAAACATGTAAACCACATCAAAGACAGAATCCACATCCATTTCAGCACTGAGGCAAGAAATTACAAAGATTTGAATATGCTGTTTCAGAAAGGAAGCACCTGGTGACCATCCGCCAGTTTACAAGTGTCTAGGTTTAGCCACTATGCTACAAAGTTTCAAAGGCATTCTTTGATAAAGGAGTATATATATGCTGGTGGAATTCCTCTGAGACATGGTTCATGGAATGTCATGATGAAGTTCATGATACAAAAGATCCTGCAGGAGTTCTCAGCTCTTGGGAGATCAGAAAACTAGTATAGATTGAGAGGCATCTTAGGCTGTGATTTAGTCAGATTTTTCACTGTTGTAACTAAGAGATGCAACCAGAACAACTGTGGAGGAGGAAAAGTTTGAGAGCTCACAGTGTCACAGGTTTCAATCCATAGACAGCAGGTCTCTTAAGTGAGACAGAACAACATGGCACAAGAATATGGCAGAGAGAAGCAGCTCATGTGATGATCAGGAAGCAGAAAGAGAGGTCTCCACTTACCAGATGCAAATACATACCCCAAAGTCATGCCCCAATGCCCACCTTCTCCAGCCACACCTAACCACTGAAGTTGCTACTCAGTGTATCCCTCTCAAGGGACTAATTTACTGATTGGCTTAAGACTCTCACAACCCAATCATTTCCCCTTTGAACCCTTTCACATTTTCTCACCCGTGAGCTTTTGAGGGACACCTCCCATCCAAACCCTAACAGGCTGATCCAAACAAGACTTTCCTGGAATGCTTAGTTTCACCAGTCACCACTATAGGATTTGGGGTTGCTGTTTTCTAAACTTGGTGTATGAGGCTAGTGCTATAATAACCTTATAACTCTCTGTACTCTTAAAAAATTGAGACCCTCACACTAAACGTATCATTGCATATTTGCATGATTATTCAATCATTCTTAACAAGAATAATTTTTAAAAGGACAATGATCCATAGAAGTGTTCAATAGATAGTACTATATTCTAGCAGTGAACTATAGCTTTAGACATTTACATAGAGACTTTAGAACCAAGAATATAAAAAATAAGAGAGATGAGAAAGAAGAGTAGAACAAAAAATCATGTATAAGCAGGCACAGTGGTACATGCTATAAACCTAGTCATTCGGAAACACGAGGCAGGAGGATCCCAAGTTCAAAGCCAGGCTCGGCAACTTAGCAAGTCCCTTTCTCAAAATTAAAAAAAAGGGGGGGGGGGTGGTGCTGAGGGTGTAATTCAATGGTAAAGCACCCCTGGATTCAATTCCCCAGAATTAGGGAAAAAAGATGGTCATATGCAGCATAATTTATTTCATAAAGAGACAAAGCTAAACTGAACAGGCACTTCACGGTTGAAGAAACATGAATGTCCAAAAATACATTTAAAAATGTTCAACATCTCTAGCAATTAGAGAAATGCAAATTAAAACTACACTGCGATTCCATCTGACTCCAGTCAGAATAACTATTATTAAGAATACAAGTAACAAGTGTTAGTGAGGATGTGGAGGAAAAGGTACACTCATGCATTGCTGGTGGGACTGTAAATTGGTGCAACCACACTGTAAAACAGGACAGATTCCTCAGAAAACTTGGAATGGAACCACCGTTTGACCTAGTTATCTCACTTCTTGGTATATACCCAAAGGACTTAAAAATCAGCATACTACAGTGATGCAGCCACATCAATGTTTATAGCAGCTCAGTTCACAAGAGTGAAACTATAGAACCAACCTAGGTGCCCTTCAACAAATGAATGGCTAAAGAAAATGTGGTCTATATACCCAACGGAATATTACTCAGCCATAAAGAAGAATGAAATTATGGCATTTGCTGGTAAATGGATAGAACTAGAGACTATCATGCTAAGTGAAATAAGCCAGTCCCCCAAAACCAAAGGCTGAATGTCCTCTCTGATATGTGAATGCTAACACACAATAAGGACCTGGTGAGAAGCTCATTGGATTAGACCAAGGGGAATAAAGGCAAGATGGGATTAGAAAAGACAGTAGAATGAATCAGACCTAACTTTCCTATGTTCATATATGAATTCACAACCAGTGAGGAGACTCCACATCATGTATAAACACAAGAATGGGATCCTAATTAGGATAAGTTATACTCTACGTACAAATATATCAAAATACACTCTACTGGCATATATATTTAAAAAGAATAAAAAAAAATTTCTAACAAAAAAAAAAAAGGAGACAACACTGAATATTATAAAGGACACATAGTTACGTAATAAAAGCAACAGAGAATATCATGCCAATCACCTGAGTGGTGAGAAACACTGGAGATGCTGAAGGAATCACAACTGATTTTAATAAGCGACAACAGCTGAAGTTACTTCCCCTACTCAGGGAGCCGAGCAGTGGCCTGGCTGACTGGGCAAAAATCAAACAAAAAAAACAACTGGTCCTTAACATGGGAGTGTTTACTTTGATTTGTATGATTTTTTACACAGCAAGGTGATTTAATTTGGGGATTTTGATCCACCTCTGGGAATTTGATAATGAATGGATTAAACTGTCTATATTGGGACTCTCAGTATCTGAAACACTGAACTAGCTAGAGGATGTTGAGTATAATTGCCCTTTCCTCTAAGTCTCATTAGAGCATCTATAAGAATGACATCACTAGTCTTCTCCCTGCTCCTCGGATCTCAAGGTTTGGCACAAGACACTAAACACATCCAGCAGAGCCCCCTCTAGGCTTCTGCCTCTACCAGTGCCTTCCAGTCCTCGTATCTCTGTCAAGGCCTCTGATGAAACTTGTCAAACCTAGAGGGGCTGACTCAGTCCCTCAGATTCCAAAGGGTGCAAATCCTTCGGTTTTCAGCTGCACCAATGATTAGGTAGGAAACTCTGCTTTGCTCACTTGGGGGTTATTAAGCCTTTTTGCCCTCACCTTTGAAATCACATTTTCCAATCATCTTTATAATAAAACTGACTATTGGACCTCCATCTATCTGTATCCTGGGTCCTAATTCTGCATTGATGCCAAGTCGAGGAGGAAAAGAACAGGGTATTATTTATTGATCCCTTAAACCCTAAAAGCAGTGACTATAATAAAGTACTGGATGGTATTATCAGGTATTTATTATCATCAGATCAATCATTGTTTAATAGTCTTGATTCCTCTCATGACTCCATAATAAGGCAATATTCTGTTTAGAATCCAGAATGTATACAGCCCAGGGTCAGTAGAGAAGGCATAACTTTCTAATAATAATCACTTTTGTGTGTTCTTAAGTTTTTTAAGGGAGGAAGGCCTCAGAAGTCTGACAGCTCATTTAGAAACCTCATAAGGCAAAAGTTAAAAGTTATTAGAATAGCTCTCAGTTTAGCAACTCTGTCTCTATTCTCTTTCATCTATGAAGGAGGAAGAGGAGGAGGAGGAAAACTTGAAGAATTTGCATTCAGTTGGAGTTAGAATCAGCTGAGGTCACTTCAAATAACCAGTCATCCTTTATCACTGCCTATATGAAATAACAAAGGGTGTCCATATTGACTAATGAATGCGGAAATACTGGCATAGCTCTTCATCAGAAATAGCTCTGGGATTTTGGAGATAAGGATTTAAATTGGTAATTGAAAAAAATCAAGTTTTATATGATTCAATATAAATATTTTATTTAACATTTCCTTTGGTATACTAACCATTACTAATACCAATTGCAAGTTTTTCCAATATGTCAACTCCTTTATTACTCTCCCCAATGCATTTCCTGAGTGCAGTCAGAGGTGATTATTTTGATGATTAATTTTATTCCAACAACCATGTACTCCATGTCTCTACTACAGAAATGCTCCAAAAAAATAATGTAACAATCACAGGAAAAACAAAAGTTTGCTTTTTTTCAATTATCAAGTAAACCAAAAATATAACTGCAAATAAAGACTACACTTCTACTCTATAGCACTATTAAAGGGAAATTAATATACTCCCCCAGCTTAGACATACAGATCAAGGATGCCTAGAACAGAAATTACCTCTGTTAAGAAAACAGCCCCAAACAACTTCCCATTGCCTTATACCCAGAATTGCATCAAAGTGTCCACTTGTTTCATGGTAACCAATCTCAAAACAAAGGAAAATAGGACAGATTCACAGGAGTGTGCTGATGCCCCATAACCTAACATGAAGGTCTGTATTTAAAAAAGCTTTTTTTTTTTTTTTTTTTTAATCTAATTACATTGCTGTTTAACAAAACATCAGGAATCCCGAGTATGTAATACATTCCCAACTAAGGATAAGAAATCTTGAGGGGAGGTAAACAACCAGGAAACAAGGGATTATTTGTGGGAGGAACCTGAGAACTGTGGGCCCAGGGATTCATGGACACTTTCCTATTGACCCGTCTTAAAATTTTGTATTCCCTCCTCTAGTTCCTAAAGCTCATCTGCTTCCTCCAAAGGTCCAAAGTTCTGCCTTCATCTATTTCCATTTCCATGTAGAAGATTAGGTGAAGGTGCTGACTACAAGCCTGATGGATGAGCACTCTGTTTGCTCCATGTTCACCAAGCATTAAAAGATTTTACAGGACATTAAAGCACAACTCGGGGGGAAAACCTCAGAAATACTAGTTAATTTTGATCTTTCAGTACAACTCCTTATAGAACTTCAGAATGGTTTTAGACCCTTTCCTGTCACAGGAGACTGGTCCTTGAATGAAAATATGAAACACACACATTCATATCCACACAACAAAAATGCTCATAAGTCCTGCTTTTAAAATCTAGATTAACTATATATTGAACATTTAAAAAAGTGGAATACAAGAACACACCACTTTTGGACCTTACAGGAATCTTACATATACAGGTCTCCTGCAAGATGACTTGGGGTTCAGGTTATTATTATTATTTTTTAATCCATGCCAAAAGGTTTGGAGAACTTTTTAAAGATTTAATTCTGCCAAGAACAGATTCAGCTCTGCTGCCTTCAGTGAAACTTGGATGCTGCTCAGTGTTGCCTAATCCACTACACCACTAAAATCACAAAGATGATGATGTTCAAAATTCTTAGTCCTAGTTCACTGATAGAGCTTGTTTTATTTTTGAATTTCAAGGTTATCTGCAAAATAACAAATGAAGTCATCACATGTGAATGCAAATCCCAGCTTCATCATTGATACTCTTTTTGACCTTAATGAATTAATTCAACATCACAACCTTAGTTAACATATCTATAAAATGGGAATAATGACCACCTGCTATGGAATGAATTGTGTCCCCCCACCAAAAAAAAAAAAAAAAAAAAAAAAATGATATGTTTCAAGTCCTAACCACCAGTAACTCAGAAAGTAATCTTATTTGGAAATGGGAACTTTCACAGAGGTAATCAAGTTAAAATGAGGCCATGCTAAAGTGTAATGGGTCTCTGATCCAATATAACTGATATCCTTATAAAAAGAACATCATGTGAAGAACAGATACACAGGCAAAAAGCCATGTGTTGATGAAGGCAGACATTGCAATAATGTATCAACTATTCAAGGGATGCCAAATGCGAACAAACCAGAAGCTAGGTGAGAGGCACAGAACTAGTACTTCGCAGACTTCAGAAGGAACCATCTCTGCTGAGATGGTAATTTTGGATGTCAAACCTGTGGAAGTATGAGACTTAAGCCACTCAGTTTGTGGTACTTCATTATGCTCGCCCTAGGAAACTAATACACGACCCAACAAGGTAAAAGTAAGGTTTAAATAGAATGATTTGTAAAGCACCTGACACAACATAAGCCTTAACAAATTATTATTTTATTTTGGGGTACAAGGGATTGAACTCAGGGCCACTCATTCACTGATCCACATCCCCAGTCCTCTTTTGTATTTTATTTAGAAATGTTCTCACTCAGTTGCTTAGCACCTTGCTTTTGTTGAGGCTGGCTTTGCACTCGTGATTAGCCTGCCTCAGGCTTCCGAGTTGCTGGGATTACAGGTGGGCACCACCCTACCTACTCTTAACAAATAACGACAGTGGTAGAACATTTGCAACAAATGGTGGTTGGAGTATGCAACGACTATACTAGATTCATTTCTCCTATTTTTGGAAATTCAGATATCAAAATATCGTGGTGGTGAGGCATTAGCGGAGGCACGAACTATAAAGAAAATAAATCTCATACCAGTCAGTGTACGCTAATTGTTTGAATCCTCTGTAAATGGTTTGGCAGAAGAGGAGGTTAGAACACTTAACTAAATTGAAGTTTGGGGATTATCTATGAATTTAAAGTATCCATGCCATTTTGGCCCCTATTAGCACAAGTAATTGAGAGGAAAATCTTGCCAGTTATGCATTTCCATAAGGCTTAATGTGGACTTCAATATTTAAGTAATTCATTAGCAGGCTTAAATGGTACCAGGAAAAAATTTAAAGAACATAAGAGATAGTCCTGACCTTCATTTTAGAGATGAGCAAATTGAGGCCCATAGAGGTTATATTGAACTCAAGGTCATTTGGTTTACGTTGGAAAAGTCGACATTAGAATCCTTGTCTCCTAACTTCCTGTTAAAAAAAATAAATTGGTGTGCCTTTCAGGATTCTGTGAATGATACTTTTGGAATTCTGTGGAGCTTTTGCAATTACCACAACCTCAGCTCTGCCCATAGAATCCTAAGACTAAGGTTGAGGGGATACAGGAGCAGAGGGAAGAAAGTGCATTGTTTAACATTTTCAATAAAGAAGTCTCAAAGTTGCATTTGGGGAAGGGGGCAGCAGTGGGGACAGAGGGCAATTATTTTTACACTGAAATTATTAGCTGTATAACACATTTACGGAAATCTTTTTACTTGTTTATAAGATCCATTAAATGTGACCTGACAAGACCTTTCTAGGACAAGTCATCAAAGCCCTAAATGCTGTCTGGAAATGCAATCACCTCAGATTGAAGTCATTTGCATTATATTATAAAAAACACAGGGCACTGTGGCCAGCAAGATCACTGGGTGGCTGCACTTTGACCCCCCGATGATTTTTGCAAACAGAGTGTACTCATCCCCTGCTTCACAACTAACACCACTTATATTCAAGTGAGCCATCCCCTTTCACCTCTTGTCATGCTCAGCTTTTGAGTAGGCTTGGTGGGAAGAAATATTAGGCTTTTAATACAACAAACTTTGTTTCATTGCATTTTCTTTATTCACTTTGGTTCATTATTTTATATTTCTAGTTTTTATAGGACATTTCCATGTTACTTGCCCTAAGGACATTACTACTGTAATTGAGGGGCCCAGTTTAGAATCCATTCCAGAAAGAATCATTCCATTTCATTTTGCAGCTTCATAGCCCAGAACCAGAACTTTTCAAAAGATACTCAATAACACCACGGCAGGGACCCTCTGGACAACATATCAATTTGTATTACGATGTGAATTATGGCTGCACCCACCAGAGCTAGTATAGTTAAGTGTCTGTCAGTGTTTCTATTATATTTTGAGGGTTTCTTACTTGGTTGCAAAAATACACTTCAGGCTGAAGCATGGGAGGACAATCTGGGAAGGACTGTCTCCTTTGTTTAGTTTTACTATTTAAAAACCACTGTTCTCTCTTGTGTTTGCTTGTATGTGTTTTAAATTAAAGAAAGGTTTAGGTTTCTAAATCAAGGTGCTGCCAGAAAGATGGCAGGTTTAGTGAGGTGAGCTCATGGTATTAAAGGTCACAAGTGCTGGTTGGATCCACATCCTTCACCTTGGAGGTTACAAAGGTGTTACAATCAATGTTTCAATGGGCTACAAATGTCCTCTAAAATTACAGGTGTAATTATTAGAACTCTTTCACATCCAGAGATTTCCATGTATTCTTAGATGCATTACTAGGATTTGCCTTTGTCTTCTCTTCACTATCCTTATTCTGAATCCGTGTAAATTCTTGTTCTTCCTGCAAAACCTAGCTCAAATTTCCAATTTTCAGAGATGACTTTCCTGACTCCTCCAGATAGATTCAGGGAGTCTTCCCTTGAGCTCATGTAGCATTTAACACCTAGCTCTAATATTGCAAGGGAGCAATAATGGTATACCATTTGTCTTTGTGTTTATTAGGCTGTACAAACTGAGGCTAAAGACTATGTCCTCCTATTCGTTAGCAAAATGCTAGACACATTATACATGCCCAACAAGTATTGGTTGCATGACTGAATGACAGAGTGGAATAGATGATCTATGAAATAGGGTTAGTGACAAGAGCACTCAAACAAAACAGCAACTTTAAAAAAAAAAATAAAGAATATCTTTACTACCATTTCCCACTGTCTCGTTTTCAATCTTCCAGAGGGTACAATTCTAATATGCCACATAATGAAGAATCCCTCAGAAAATGGGATGACTTGTAAACTCTCACAAGAACAGATATATGCAACAGGATATATATCTCTTGATATAGTTGAGAAAATTACTGATCACAGAGCTAGGAGATGGAGTGTTTGTTCTGACTTAGTTACTGACTCTGTGACCCTCTTCAAGTTACTTAAGAGCTCAGTGATTCAATCTCTCTGCAAATGGAGATAAATAGTAGCTGTTCACGTCTGCTTCACAGAGATGTATGGGGGAAATGTGTTAGCATGTCTGACACATTTTAAAGAGAAAAACCTGAAGTACATATATTCTGTACAATTAAATACTGTACTATTATTGCATGCTGTATCCTAAATAAAAATATTTGTTAAAAGGGCCACTTTGTTGAAATTATTTTAACCTAATCACAAAATATAAATGGAAAATTTAGTGCTTCTACCTGTCCTGAGCACTTGGAAAATATCCATTCTAAAAAGAAAGGAAATGAAAAGTAGGTTGTTTGACTGTTTCTGCATTTTGCATTTCAGGGTGGTCCCTGTGATTATAATGGTGGAGAAGCTTCTGTGTTCTACATGAATTTCCAAACACATTTTTCAAGGAAAGGTGCTAAAACGAATGACAGATCCTTTTAGAAGAAAATGATTGGAGGAGTTTTGTTTAGTTTTTCCCCCAATAATCATGTTTGCATAGCAGAATTTAAGGACTTTAAAACTTTGTTTTTCTCAAAGGATAATCCATGAATCATCTGCTTTAATATAATTTGGAATATTATAAATGCAGAGTAACAGACTTATTTTGAATTTAAGGAGTAAGAAACTTCGGGGAGATATTTTTTAAAAAAACAAGGAACATTGTTTGTCAGACAAAATCTTCAGATGATTTCCACTATGTCACTCAGGTTTGAGAACCATTGTTAAGAGCTTGCTCAGGAGGCAAGGGCTACAGAAGACCAAAAACAGGAAATAGAACTTTTCTTTGTAGCAAAGTCCGATTAAATTTCTTCTCTAGAAACAGCCATACTATTTTTTGATACAATTTGTGAAAGAAATTAATACTGTTTTAGGGGAGAAAAGATATTCTGGGAAAATTGAAGCAGATTAAACTAAAAGGACAAGAAAAAGGAATTGCCAGCTCCAGTTTTCAGTGTGCAACCAGGGCTCAAAAGTAATTTGTATTTACAGGGAAGGCAGAGTTCCTTGGTTGTTTCCTCTGTGTTGTTCAGAATCAATTTGCTTCCGGTTCAGGATCATTTTGATATTTTTCTAAGAGTTTGTCCTTCCTGTCACTATCAAGAAAAACTGGGTAAAATATAAAACAAAGTACTGTTGTAATGCTTCTCTATCATTAAGCAATACAGCTTTATTGGTTTGCTTCTGTAAGTTAGCACACAATCATGCAAAAATCCAACAATTTTAAAAAAGAATACAGAAGCAAATGAAAAACACCTGAAGTTCTGATACAGCATAGCAATTACTGCTCTCATTTTGGTGAATATTTTTCTAGAGCTATACACTTACTGTAGAATGTGATTGCATTTATCTAAAATTATACTATAATTAAATTTACATATATTTACATAAATAAATATAAAATATGCTTACACACAATTTTATATTTTATATGTTGTTTTATCATTTGTTTTTCCATATCAATGATGCTTTGAAAATTCTTATGATTATAAATACCTATGTTAGCAACTGGAAAATAATTAGACCCAGCTTAGAGCTGTTGTTGTTGGCAGTTTTGTCTTCTTCATTCTTGACTTGAAGAAATGTATCCCCCTCATGAAGCCTCTATATTCCATATTTTCAGAGCAGGGACACCTGGGAACCCTCTTACTTCTCTCAGCACCTCTCAATCCTAAAATTCTACCTCAAACCACTTTAGACAAAAACATTATAGGGACTCACAGGTAAACAAGGGTTCTGAGTGTTTTCTTGTGCAACAGTCACTTAAGTTTCCTTAGCATCTAAGTAATCTGCAGTCTGTGGCTTCTTTTTTTCTGTTCTTTTGATTACTTCTACCAGCATTTCCTGGAGAGTAATTTCTAGAACACTAGGTCCTTTGGGTGCAAAAGAGTGCTACAGAAGTTTAACACCACATTCAAGATTTACTGAATGCTTACAACATTCATATACATCATAAGGATTACTCTACTGAATTCTTGCAACCGCCATATAAGGTCAGAGTCATTCCTGTTTACATAGGAATAGTGAGGGAGCCTACACCTCAAGGTTTAATAGAATGTGCACACAATTTATTCATAGTGGAGAGAGTAGAGGTGGGGAAAAGAGGAGGAACTCACTAGCAGATATAGTTTCTTTTTGGAATGGTGAAAACATTTCCGAACTAGAGAGAGGTTGTGAATGTATCTGGAATGTATAAATGCTGCTGAATTGTTACTTTAAGATCATTAATTTTATAGTAAGGGAAGTATACCTAAATAAAAATAATTAGTAGAACAAGTAATTAAACCCAGTCTGATTTCAGAGACCACACTTAACCATTACACAAAACTGCCTCACCCATGGCTATTCCAACTCCAGCTTTTTGGTTTTTTTTTTTTTTTTTTTTTTTTTTCAAATTAAACAACCTGGATAAATTTTGACTACAGATCCCAAGTATCTTTGTTATGCTGGTAAACATGCTAACTCTTCCATAGGGTGATATTCCTCAATTCACTTTTCCTATGAAGGTCATCTTATCTGGATAATATCCAGATGAATGTGTCTCATAGAATACCTTGTAGGAATCACTGTTTTCCACAAAGTAACAACAACAAAAACAATTCTTTATTACAGAATTATTTTGACTTGGCTGGTGGATTTATGTTAACAAAGCTTCACAGAAATTCAAGCACTACAATAAAGACTGGGTAGTTTATTGGGATTCCTTTTATGATTATTTCTGTAGCAATTTTTCCTAGCAGAGTAAAAGTACATAGCAAACTAAAAAAATTCATCTTTTATTTTTCACTTGAAAAAAAATTAATATTTACTCTTAAGTTTATGTGAATGATGGTTCTGCTATGTACACATCAAGCTATTTAAATTTCATAATAAAACAAAGATGTAGGACAGTGTACATTTGGAATCTGCAATTTTTAGTATAGCAGCTTCTGGGTTTAAATAAGTCTTTCAAAGTAACTGAAAGTACCAACTTTAAAAATTTGAAAAATAATTTATGCTTTATGTAAATTTGTTGTTTTAATTTTTGTCCACTTATTATTTTCTGTAGAGAAGACAATTTAAGAAAAGGAAAGTTACAGTAGTTGACAATTCAGAGCAATTTAGTATAAAATAATTTTTTCCTTTATTAATACCAGCTTATAGCACAATCCTATTCCCCTTTTCTAAATTAGTCACTATAATTTCATAGAAAACATATGGTTTTAGAATTTAAAACTGAGTTTACATGTCATATTTGTTTATATTTTCATGACTCAGTTTCCCTATCTTGATATGGATATGTTGTAATTTTCAGAAAGAGTACATAAGATATGAATGCTGAACAATCCCTCCAAAGATAGGCTTCACTATCCTGCTCATCAGAACCAAGAATTCTGATTCCCCTGTTTTCTTCCGGTCTGCTATCTTATTTGACTTCAATTCCCTCTATGTAGTCTGGAACCCTTTCAGAGCCATTCCCTCTAATCTCCGATCTCTAAGTTATAAATATAGCCAACTTGACATTGATTGTATTTGGATAATCCTCACCACCATTTCTGCTAGTGAACCTCCAACATTGCTGGGGAAATGTTCCCGCAAAATCCCAACTATATGCAGTGTAAATATAACCTAAGGCCTTTAGTCTATATTTTAACTATACAGCTCTTACCCCAATGGCAAAAAAAAAAAAAAAAAAAGAAAAGATTACATTCTCCCCCATCATACTTTGAGACTTACCTAATAAAAAGCCTCCTTTCTTTCCTCATAAGAAAATGGATATAATTCAATACAGGCTCTGATTTTTAAGAACCACATGTCTTCTCATTGTGCAGTCTGCTCTCTACCCGCCCCTCCCCCAACCAAGATGGAAACTGTTGAGAGGTGAGACAGAAGAAAAATAAACCTTGGCCAGATTTGACACACAAGGTGACCACAGAGAATTGGACCTCAACAGGTGATCTGAGGAGTCAGCCCAAGATGACTGTGAGAGAGGCTAGCTCCAGGTTTGCAGAAAGCAAAAAGACAAGAGACAGAACAGTGGTAACAACTGAGAACCGTCCTGGGTAGATAGCCACTTGCCATGGAAAGTTACATGTGGAAATATGGTGTCTCTCCTCCTTGCCTTGCCACAACCTAGACAAATCACAGCAGGGAAGGAGGAAAAGATGTAAGAAAGTGGAGCACTTCCACACACCTCCCTTCCCTCCTCACGGTCTGCCTCTATACCTCACCCTGTCCCTCCACCACCTATAGACCCAGAGCAACTAGAACACCAGGTCCATCCTGTGGTCAGGAAAGGAGAAGTTCTCCAAATAAAATATAAGGTTGAAGTTTCAAAATAATCAGAATATATGCTTAACGATAAAAGAACATTTTATTAACAAAAAGTGACAAACACTCTTCACAGGTAATGAAGATAGCAAGCACACTACCCAATGAGAAAGGAGGTTTGTTAGAGCAGGAGTTTAATGGGAAAAAAAAAAAAAAAAATCATTGTATACCTTCGGGATTCAGATTTTATCAAAAGAATTTTGATGATCTCTACAGTAAAAATATTTTCAAAAATAACCCACTTGTTTCTATCCTTGGATGAGCTGGTTTTGAGCTCTTTTTCTTTAGTCCTTCTATTCCCAGCAGAGCCCTGGAGAGAGCTCATAGTAACAGGCATTCAATCCAGGCTGTTTCCAGCCAGTCTGTACTGACACTGGCTGCATACCAGTAAGCTATGTACAGTTGGTAAACCTGTGGGGACGACTCAGACTCCTCTCTGCTTCCCCCCAGCACTCATGCAGTCTTGATCTCTCTCTCCAGGAGCCCTCACAATTCAGAAATTAGAACTAGTACAGCTGGGGCTCTCACAGGCCCTGCTTCATTCAGTGGCCTTCTACTATGCTTTAGACTTGAGATGTCCCCCAAAAGCTCAAGTGTGATACAATGCAAGAAGGTTTAAAGGAGAAATGATTGGGTTATGAGATCTTTAGCCAATCAGTGAATTAATCTCCCATGGGATTAATGGAGTGGTAACTGAAGGCAGGTGGTGTGGCTAGAAGAGGTGGGTACCTGGGGGTGGGTCTTTGGGGTATATATTTTGTATCTGTTGAGTGGAACTCTCTCTGTGCTCCCCTCTGCCACACTTTTCTGCTATGATTTTCAGCCTCACTTCAAGCCCTGAGGAATGGAGCCAGCTTTCAATGGGAACCGAGACCTCAGAACCCATGAGCCCCCAAATAAACTTTTCCTCCCCTATAATTGTTTTGGTCAAATATTTTAGTTGTAGCAGTGAAAAACCTGACTAAAATACATTCTGCTTTTGAGGGAAAATTCACTCTATTATAAAAATGAGAAGATGGGGCAAATATCTTCAATAGTCAAGTTCTCTTTTATAATGTAAAAATATATTAGCTATCTTTTTCAACTTTAATATAGATGTGACTTTGATAGGCTTTTATAAATGTCCAATGATGCAGTATTGTCACTGGATTTCTTCTGTTTTAAAACATTCTTATTTTTCTAGAATTTCAGAAATTTCTTCCCTTCTCCTTCAACTTGGTACTGGACATTTTTTTTTTCCATGTTACTGCCTGCTTTATTCAATAGTCGTTGAACTGTCTATCACCAGAGAGTCTGGATAAACAGGTATTTTCCCTCTGAACTGAACCTTCATACAGTGTTTTGAGAAGTATCTTGCTACAGTGTCTATCCTGTTTCCATGAGTAGTCTGAGTTCCAGACTGTAACTCCACCAAGTCTCTACTGTCTTCCTGGGTCTCTGCCACTTACCAGAATGCATATTTAGTTCCTACTGGAAAATGAATGTATCTTAACAGTAAAAAGATGAACTACAAGTGATAATACCTTATGTAAGATTTGAAGCATTACTAGTATCTGCCAAAAACTGGAATCAGCTCAGATATCTTTTATTAGATCAACTGTAGCACAAACATAATTGAATACTGTTCAAAAATGAAAACGAACAATGATACATGCAACAAATTGGGTGAGTCTCCAGAAAATTATGCTGAGCAAAAAAGTCAGTTTCCAAAGGATCTCATTTATATATCATTTTTTAAAATAGAGGACAAAGTAGTAGCTGACAGAGGTTAGGCACAGAGTGGGGATGGGGATGTAGAAGGCACAAAGTGTGGTTATTAAAGGACAACATGGAAGATCTTTGTAGTGTTGGAACTTTTCAGGATCTTGACTGTGAATGTGGATACATGAACCTACACAGGTCATTAAACTATATAGAATTTAAAGTATTACAAATAGTAGTGAATAACATTGGTGGTTTATCTCACTTTAAATATCCTAGTGGTGGTATGAGTTTTACAAAATGTTACTATTGGGGAAAATTGGGCACACAATACAAGAACTCCGATTTATATTTTACAGCTGCATATTAATATATAATTATCTCAATAAAAATTTCAATTACATTAAAATATAAAAATTATTCATTACTGCTCCCATAAATTGTTTTATTCCATCCTGTATTTCTACACAAACTAAGAATTATTTCTAACTTCCTAAACCAAAAACTGGGAATAATTCCACACTCTTCCCCTCTCCTCTCACTTTATATTAATCACTATGTTTGCTGAACAGTATTTTTATTTTCATTTCATTGGCATATTGATCTACTCAAATATAGACTGCACTGAAAAACAAATTTATTTTCTCATAGTCCTGGAGGCTGTAAGTCCAAGACAAAGTGTCAGCATTGTTTCCATGGACATCAGCCAGATTTCCACACGGGGTGGCGGGGAGTGGGTCCCAGAGGCTCCACCCTCAATAGCTCTGCAGGGCAGTCCTGTCCAGGACTCTGGGCAGAGTCCATCTGGCCTGTTGAAACAGACATTGATCTGGATGACTTTTGAATAAACTTTGGTGTCATTTTCTTTTATTTTGGAAAACCAGCATGTGTGTAGCCAAATAGCTCTATTGGCCCATCCTGTTAAATTCAAGAAATCCAATGGCCTTCCTTTATTTTTTCTCATTTTTGTCCCCTTCAGTTCAAACTGTTTATTCATATAATTCAATAACCTCTTCCTGAAGTGTAGACAAAGTTTTGGTATCCTTAGGGTATTCTTTTTCATCTTTGTAATATAAATAGGCTTAATTTTTCCCAAATCTTTAAATTATTTTTGTGTAAAAATTCCTTCTTCAAATCATCTCTCTTCTGACATTTTATTATAAGCAGCCAGAAGAAACCAAGCACTCTTTCAAAACTTTGTTTAGAAATCTCCTCAGCTAAATATCCTGTGTCATTACTCACAAATTCTACCTTCCACAAAACATTAGCAAACAATTCATCCAAGTGTTTTAGTACTTTGTAATATGAATGCCCTTTCCTCCAGTTTCTAATAACATGTTCCTCATTTGCATCTGAGATTTTGCCACAATTTCCTGTATTTTTAGCATGCATCTCAAACCTCTTTCAGTCTTTATTCACTATCAAGTTCCAAAGCCACTTCCACATTTTTAGGTAGCAGTCATAGCAACACCTCATTTCTTGACAGCAATATGTCTTGGACCTCAGTCTACTGTAACAAAATACCATAGACCTGCTGGTTTAAACAACCGAAGTTTATTTCTTATTGTTTTGGAGAACAGAAGTCCAAGATCAAAGTTCCAAAAATGTGGATCTCATTCTGTGGCTCTTCTCCTGGCTTGGAGGAGGCTGCCATCTTGCTGTGTGTTCACACGATGTCTTTTTTGGTGTGTATTCAGACAGTGGAGAAAAAGAGATCTCTGTCTCTCTTCCTCAGAGTAGGCACAGTTTAAGAACCCACCTTTATGAGTTTACTTAACCTTAATTGCCTCCTAAAAGCCCTTTCTTCAAATACAATTACCTTGAGGATTAGGGCTTCAACATATAAAATTTTAAGGGGACACAATTCAGCCCATAGAAATAATTTCCTCTGAGGAATAACAGATGACCACAAATTTAGTGTCTTGAAACAACACACATTTATCATCTCCTAGTTTTCATGGGTAGGTCTATGTATAGTTTAGCCCAGTCCTGTGCAAGGCAACATCAAGACAATGGTTTGATTGGGCTCTTATCAGGTGAGAATTACCCAGGAATAAATCTACTTTGAATTGCACACAAGTGGTTGGCAGAATTTATTTCCTTTTGACTGTAGGACTAGGGGTCTTTATTTTTTTTTCTGGTTGATAGCCTGAGGCCCTTCTCATTCTCTGAGACACCTGAGCCCCAATAAACTGCCTTAATTCCTTGCCATGTGGCCCTATCCAGACCCTACAGCAATATAGTATGTTACTTCTTAATGGCAAGGAAGGCTGAAAGAATAAATCCACTAACAAGATGTAGTCTAATATAATCTAATACACTCATAGGATTGCCATTCCATCATCTTTAACATACAATATGACGTCACAGGTTTGACAAGTTTTCACCTTAACCATAGCCTATTAGTAAGAAGCAAGTCAAAGTCCTGCCCACACTTAAGGGTAGAGGATTAACCAAAGCTATGAACATCTGCAGGCAGGAACTAGGGGAGCCACTGGAGAGTGTGTTCACCACATTCATGTTAAACATAAACCATATGTTGAAATCTCAGGAAAAAATAGAAGTCATACCTATACCCACCACAGAGAAAAATCACTCTTAATGAAGCCAGGTTTTTTTTTTTTTTTTTCTCCAGTCTTTTTCTAAGTGTTCGCTTAGAACCATGTCACCTAACAAAAGCACATATAATGTGCTTTTGTTTGATTATCTTTATAATATTTTAATATATAAAATATATAAGCATATGTATAAAAACACTTGGTATTATAATATCTTTTCATGGTTTTTCCTGTTTTTAAGAACATACTTCCTCAATCTTCAAATCCTGAATTTTTAGTAACTGTAAAATATCTTGTTACATATACTATCATAGGTAGAGTCTCATTATTTAATACTTGTTTTTGTTATAAATGAGGCCATGACAAACAAACTTATACATAAATATTAGTCCTGTGAAATAATCCTCTAAATGTATCTTAAATCTACAACTTAGAGAAAAAAAAGAGAATTTAGTTTCCCAATGTTGAATACATACATTGAGTACTTCCAATTTAGTTCACAGAATAGATTCTTAGTAATTTCCCTGCCTTTACTTTAGACGTTTTTCCATCCTCTTGTTTTACAGTTTACAGGTATATGGCCAAGTAATCATTACATTTCAAGATGCCGGGGGTAATTTAACCTTCCAGAAAGCCAGATTGATTAAAATATCTTTTCTATATATCCCCACCGTCCTAGGAGCTCTCCATTGTAGCACATTGTATTAAAACCATGTGTTTATGTGTTTCCATATAAGATTATAACTCTATTGAGGGCAAAGAGCATATCTCTCTTCTTTGTTTTTTTAGCACCTAATACAATACATGGCACAAAGTATTTAAACAAAGGAGTTGAAGCAAATTGTTATACTAAGTTAGTAAGTACATGCTATGAATGGATAATTTTTCATAGTCATCTACATTTTAAAATGTGATTTCCTTTCTTGACCAAATTAACAAAACCTAAAATTAAATCAAAGACACTGATCCCTCCCCCAAAAACTCATTCAATATGAAGACACTCAGCATTACCTGTAACTCTTTTTTAAAAAAAGGGCAATAAAAATCGAACTTGCAACAACTCTCTCCCCTGCAAAATGGTGACCATCCAAAGATAAATATTATTTCACAGACTTATATAACTTAAAATTTACTATGATAGTAGAATCATTCCTCTTCTATTTATACAATGATTGCAATGATTATTATAAAGTTTAAAACACAATCCAATGCATTACACAAATGAAAAGCAGTGAAGTATTAAATGCCTGTTTTGTAACAGATAGAAGCACCACCTAAGGACCATTATGTCATTTTTTTTTCCCTGTGAAGCCCCTGTGATACTGATTAGCAAATTCATTTTCTATTGGGGGTAACTTGCCCAGGATTTCACAGTAAGTGTCAAACCCCAACCCCAGGAAGGTCCAGTTTCTAGGTCTAGAAGACCTAGAATATACCCTAGTTTTCAATTCACTACCCAGCAATGTCATTTCCTGGAATATCAGGAAGAAAGTACAGTAATGACTAACAGCAGGCTCGAGGTTGAGGCCACATATCCATGGGAAATCAAGATTATTTGCCTTGTGCAGTTAGATTTAGTTTCCTGCCAAAAGTCATGCCAAAACCTGACACAATGGAGATTTGTGCCTGGAGCCATTCATTCTCTGTCTGGCAATGCACATTAGCTGCATATTTTCCTTGGATATTCTAAAGTCACATCAGTCTCTGAACAGGGACTCAAAATCACTAAGAAGAAAATTATGTGAAAAATACGGTCAAGAAAAATCTGGTAGTGTGTTTCAATTTTAAAATCTCAGAAAATTATCCACATATACGTTTACAGAGTGCTTTATTTTGTTCATATAAGAGTAATATGGCAGAATACCTAACAGTACATTTGAGTCAAATAAAATTAGAGATGTATATATGAGTGTATTTCCTCAAATATTATGTTTGTATGAAACAGAATAGGCATCAATTATTTCTAATGATAGTGTATATATATACACACACACCCCTCCCCATATTTTTCTCATAACCCCAAACCAATACCCCAATTATTTTAACCATAAAATCACTTTAACACACAGAAAAATAAAGAACACTCTCTAAGGCATCTGTGAAGTTGGAAGGACCCTGAACTGGGTTGAGGATCTAGAGAAACTATCATCAGACACTGTGAATATATTTGATTTATAATGTCTCCAGGAAAAAAAAAAAATCAAAATTTCTCTTCCTTCCTTATCCTGGAGCTCACTTAAATCTTTTATGCTCTAGTTTAAGAAATTACTCTCTTGATACTTCTTCTTAGAGAAGGATTGGCAATTAATAGTTCCTACATGTGAGATTCATTTTTCAGTTTTCATCCTTGTCTACAATTGTCCTTTAGGATCTTAGTTCCTTTGTTCTTTCCTTATAGGTTCTCCTATATATCTTTTTAATGATTCTTGACCTCCATTTCTTTCTTTCTATTTTTTTTTTGGTGGGGGGGCAATAGCATTCTAGTTTGAAATAACAGACATCCTGTATTGACCTTGAACTACTCTTTCATCTTTCATGCTGAACATTTATATACTTCTCTCTGAGCTGTTGGTCTATTTTCATATGTTTTTCTTTTTTAAATTGATTTATAATTCTGACTTGATTTGTCTATTTGTTCAACCAAAATCCAGAGACTTCTAAATAGTTCTTTCCTGATAACTCTTAGCACATATATCTTATTTCAATAATTGAATCAAGAGGGTCATTAAATATATGCTGAACACCTTCCATCAACCTTGGAATAGTCCCATTGTTTTAACTGAGAGGGCATTAATGATGAAAGTTCTGGGAACACAGTTTGTGAGGACTAAGGCTATCTTCACCCAGGCAATGATACATATTTGATAATTAGATTTGTGATTCTCACTAGTACCTTCTGTCTGATGTAAGAGTATATACCATATACCATATAGGAACATGGAACATAATATCATATTGCTAAGCCTGCAGCAGTAATAAAATTAGCATAATATTTTATACTTTATTCACATAGAAAATTTGAAACATTTTAAAAACATACCTTTGCCCAAGGCACATCCTGCTATGGTCTCAGGACAGGAACCTAATGGAAAAAATGTATATTCTTATTACTATACCTAATATAATAAACAGACTGACAAATATCAATATATAAATCTAAAGCATGTTTTAAACCTCAGTCATTGATCAGAATGTATATCCACGGATCAACTTCAAAAAGACGTCCTATTTTTGATCTTTTTAACTGAAGTTCATTGACAAAAAGAACAAGACATAAATATTCTGTAACATTTCTCAATTTGAGCCCCTAAAGAAGCTCTATTTTTTTTTTCTGTCTTAAACTATTTTCCCAGAAACAAGTGTGGAAGCAGATTCTGTTCCTGATACTCGAATACCATGTCATGCAAAAACTCAGACTTATCTCTTTTCAAAAGTGCTACATGAATTATGCTACAAGAATATGAAGAATCAGGTTAAATAGATTTTACAATAATAAAAGCCTTATAATATTTGCTCATCAAAAAGTGGCAGTGGAGCACCAATTAAAATGAACAGAGAATCATTTGCACAGTAATAATGTTTCAAACTTTCAGGCAATGAATCTAGAGGGAAAGTGCAGATAATAGATTTAAATGTGTTCAAATGAACTTGGGTAATTTAGAAATCAAAAGGAAATAGAATCACGAGTTGCTGAACTAAAGCTCAATATTTTCACCATTTCCATTTTATTATTCTATTAGATTCCTAATTTTTAAATATGTTCACAGAACCACCTCCATTAAAGCACAGATCTAGATCTGAGGACTCATATTGCAAATGGTAATACTAATTACAAGAACTTCAATTAAATGTTAGAAAGAAAAACCCACTTGGTTTGTTCATATTTTTTGACATTCTATCTACCTAAAATATCCAGATGTTGGGAAACAAACCAGAAAATTTCAACTTCCCTTTTGATCTTTATCAATATTTTGGAGTAAAATTTTATGATGAATGATAAAAATAAAGTATTAATAAAAAGCAATTTTCTTCCACATTTTACATTTAAAAACTCAAAAAATTTTAGTTGTAGATGGTACCTGAGTGGATAATCAAGTATATTGAATGCAAAATATGACCTGAGGGGTTTCGTTACTTGGAATGAAGCACTCATAAGACACCACATATCCTACCATGAGGCCATAGTGGTCATGAAGGACAGGCACAGTGCGCACATCCACAGTGTGCATCCAAGATGCTTCAAAGGAACTCTTTATATACACAAATGTATATGCGTAACAGATAAGTAAACACTCCAGATCAACATTTTTGTTTTATGTACAAAATTAGAATTTCATGAGTCCTGGATTTGAACCTTGGTTCCCTGGACTACAGACAGCCCAGATTTCAGATCATTTACACAGACTTCAGAACCAGGTTTTCACTTCCAGGGAAGTTGTCGTGAGGGTTAAATGGGTTTCTACAAATAAACTGCTTAGAACAGTTTCTGAAATATACTAAGTGACCAAAAGATGCCAGCTCTTAAAAACTAATAATGTTGAAAAGTAAAAATAGTTCTTCAAAAACATTAAATAATTTAGATTTACTTATATACCTTATTCATAACTGATATTTCTACTCTGCTATTCATCTGTCAGTTGAAAATCTTTTTTTGTCTTAGCACCTATGATTATGTGTAAAATAATTGAGAAACTCAAGCATAGATGACAAACTTTATTCATGAATTTTGCATCAGAGAAACTGAAATAAAAATGCTTTTTATTTTGGAATAAGGCCTTTAAAATGATCCCTAATAGCTGTAATTTTAAGTTCTGGGTTTACTTGTGGTCTGGCATGACTGGAGGAACAGAAAATCTCCTTAAATGACAAGGAAACACTTAATGTTTTCCACAGGTCAAGCAAGAATCCAACTGTTTAATATCCATGGGGATACAAGTATGAGACAAAGGATTCTATAAAACTCTGGAGAGTCAGCATCACTGCCAGGCTAAAATGAATTCATCACAGAAACACATGGCGCTACAAGGCCACAACTGAATAGAGAGGAAACAGGTAAACCATCTTCAAAAATTTACATTTCTCTGGCCATGAGGGATAGTTGGTGCATTGTAAATTGGATTAAGGCTGCTTAGTATGATTTTTGTGACAGATCCATAAACCCTATGATTTGAGCATTTTTGTAGGAAGAAAGGGAGGAGAAGTTACCCTTATTTTTTGAAGATTGGTTTATTTCAACTGAATATAGGCTAAATTTAAGAAGAAAAAAGACCTGGGAAAAATGAACAAAATAACAACAAAGGACAGAAAAAAAAGAAGAAAACAACTACCCTCAGTGAGAAAGGTTCTAAATATCAAGCCTGAACCATGGACAATATACTTGGTAAACTATCCTGTGACTAGAAGCTCCTAGACACCTGATGGTGGGGGGTGGAGGCAGTGTTACATCACATCATGGTTTTACTCAGTGGTTCTCTACCAGGGTGCCTTCCCCCACCTCCTCCCACAACTATGCACATTGAGTAGTTTCTGGAGACATTTTTGGTTTTCATAATTGGAGGTGAGGCATTACTAGCATCTAATGACAGGTGCCAGGGGTACAACATCAGTGTGGTACCTCATCAGAAGATATTAGATTATATGATATTAGCTTTATTCTTTTTAAGAAGCACTAAATTCAAAGACTGACATTATCCTATTTAGTTGAAGTGACAGGTTATTTGCTTTATCATTATTAGACATTTTACTTCATATCATAATTCAATAGGTAACAACCAAAAACCTTTCTAAATAAAGTAAAATGATTTAATTTTGCTGTTTTGTTTTAAATTGCATCAAGATGACAACTACTATAAGCAAAAGTAAGATATGATTCTACTGGAATTTATATGAAGATACAATATGTACAATGGCTTGAACTAAAATTAATCCTTAAATACAGTATAGTTATTACCATTTTATGTGACCTCAAGTGTAACTTTACACTATTCTCATTGTGCTCATGTGAAAATGTCTCATCAGAATGCAAGAGCATTTAACCTATGAAATATGAAAGTTTTCTTAATATTGATTCGATAGTATTTACAACCTCAAAAAACAGGCAGGTCATGTTTCTGTTTGCTGATTGCCTCTAAGGATCTGTGCCAAGACCAAATATCTGTGGGAAAAAATTAATTCCTTAAAATAGTTCATTAATTACAGATAAATTTATATAGCTGAAAATAGTGTATTCAGGAAAGGAAGAGGGAAAGGAGGTTAGGAAATATTTGGAAATAAGATCTTTTAAAACATAATTAAGTTAAAATGATGGCATTAGGGTATGTCCTAATTCACGTGACTAGTGCCCTTAAAAAAGAGGAGGTTAGGACATGAGACACAAGGAGGCTGAACAAGTTTTTTCTTTTCTTTTTTCTTTTTTTTTTTTTTGTTATTACTGTGACTTAAAAGAGAAGTCTATATTTAGAGCAAAGCTGGAAAAGATAAAGAATGCCCCCCAATATCATAGGACCTACAAAACCTTCCTAAATTTAAACCATTAAGAGTTGTTCTTATAAAAGTAGATCTAAGTCAATAGTTACTTCACTACAGCAGAATCACTCTTTTAGTCCAAAATAAATGATCATCAGAATGAGTGATGCCTTTTATGCCCAATACACAAGCTTTATAGTTAAGAGTTTGTTTCTCTGCTCTTTATTAACTATTATATCTGATAAATTTGATTATGCTATATTTGTATATTTAGTATAAGTGTATATATTGTACAAATTTATATGTAATTTTCAGGGCTACACATGAGGTTAATATTGTCTCATTCCTTACTATTTAAAGTTGCCCAGTGCTTGCTAAGGCATGCAAAGTGTAGGCATAGAGAAGCTGCATTTAAAAAATATTTCCCATGACTCATTCATATTATAGAGAATAGTTCTGTCATTTATGGTCAAATTGGCTGCATCCATTCCCTAACTGTAAAGGAATTAACCATACCACACAAGTTTGGCTTATAAGCATAAGTAATTAAACTTATCATGGAAGCCTTTCTCCAGACCACATCATTTTTCCCCATAAAGACTGTCAGAAGATCAAAACACCATGCAGTAGGGTTATTTTACATCACCTTATGTAAATATTAAGTCTTTAAAATGACTTAGTGTTTATCCCTACTGATATGGCCCAGTCCCAAGAGAATACATCCCTATTCATGTATGGTTAATTTCAGTAGATATCGCTATATTCCAATGGAGGATGCAATATATAGTGACCAAATAGATCAAATATAGCTATTTAAAATAATTTCTTTGTGTATACTTAAAACAAGATGTGCTTGTGAACAGATTTAGAAACAAATACAAAAAATCATGATATGCAACATTTTTCTATCATAAAATATGGTGATGATGCATAATAATTAATAAATAACTAAGCATCATAAATGGTGTATATCTTAAGGAGAAACTAGAAATTTTAATATACTGGTGTTATGGACTGTATCATGTTCCCCAAGATTGTATGTTGAAATCCTAACCCTCAGTACATTAGGATGTGAGTATATGTGGAGATAAAGTCTTTTAAAAAGGTAATTAAGTTAAAATGTTATCTTCAGGGTGTGCCCTAATCCATGTGTGTGGTGTTTGAAACAGGGGAAGATTAGGACAGATAGACCACAAGGAGGAAAGACCATAAAAAGACAAAGCTGAGATAGTCGTCTATAAGCTAAGGAGGAAGCCCTCAGAAACAACTCTTCTGACATCTTTATTTTGGACTTTCATTCTTCAGAATCACATGAAAATAAATTTCTGTTGTTTTAGCTGCCCAATGTATGGTACTTTGTTATGGTTGCCCTAGCAAATTACAATAGCTGATAATTTCCAAAGTTAGAGTACAGATCTAAAAGCAGTGTGACAGGTAAGTTTATCTTCAGTGATCTCCTATTTTACATCTAATATTTATCTTTCTGTTCCATGAGCTTCCTGATAGTGCATTCTTGGTGTTCTCAGGTTTCAGAGGATTGTCCATCAGTGGACAATCTTCCCTTCCCAGCCTCTCCAGATGTACTCTCCAAGTGTCAAACCAGCTTGCTCCTGACTTAAAGAATTAAATTACTCAGAACTCCTTGGTATATATCAGTCTTTGAAGATACTTGTCTACACAAAGTGAATAATACCCGATTTATATAGCAAATCTTTTGTTTTGAATTGTTTTGATAGTAATGAGCAGGTGCAAAGAAATTGCCATCTTCACTTATCGCTGGTGGTAGCACAAGTTGGAAAGCAATTTGCCAGCATGTATCAAAATCTTAAAAATATTTGTTCCTGCCAGGCACTATGGTGTATACCTGTAATCCCAACTACTCAGGAGGCTGAGGCAGAAGGATTTTGAGTTCCAGACTAGCCTGGGCAACTTAGTTAGAGCCTGTATCAAAACAAAAAATAAAAAGGGCTGAGAACATAGCTCAGTGGTAGAGGGGAACTGGATTTAAACACGTTTGCTGCCTTTTACCAGTTATTTTACTTCTGGGAATGTCTACAAAGGACATAGTCACAAAGCCACTTATGAATTCTGATAATCTATTTCAGTAGTACTATTTATGCCATCCCTGCTACCTCCAAAAGAAATAACCTAAATGTCTTAGATTAGATAAATTGTGCTGCGCCCACAGTACATAGGATGTATGGAGATTTTATTTGTAATAATCTGTGTTTCTAAAGATACTTCAATGGCATAAGAGTATTAAGTGAATTTTACAACTTTAAGTCAACAGATAGAATACAGAAGGATTCCACTGTATACACCTAAGCCAAGAAATCCAGAAATTCTGTTTACTCTGTCAACATTTTTACCTCCTCCCTGTTCCCACCTCAATATCTTTATTTTCCTTTTAACCAGTCAGAAAACATTCCAGATTCTCAAAAGTAGGTACGAATCCTAAGGGTTTTTAAGCATCAGTCTATCATCTTAAAAGGGGCAAGGAGAAAAAGATTTTCTAGTGTTGGAATCTGTGAAGACAAGGTGGTAACTGCCTTGCTCTTGAAATGACCTGCCTCTATTACATCCACAGAGACTGGCATTAATGACATGTAATTACAACTCTTCCTTTCTCATTTGGAGGATCAAAAGGTAATCTTCCTTAATTCCTTAACAGAAGTATCACACAGCATAAGACATAAAGAATAAAGAATGTGCCATACTCTGCTCCATCCCTTTGTTATCAGGAATGGAATATTCTAAACCTTATTGTACTATAATTTCCAAGTGAGAATTCAGCAATTTCAGAATTTTCAGAAATTGAAAAGCATTATATGTGGCACATGGTCATAAATGCCAACTTTTATTCCTGAGGTAAGACTGATACCATGGTGCCTAAAACATTCCATCACCGGATACATTTTATAAACTGTGAACAGAAAGGTGAAAACCCTTTTGGTAAGGCACACGCAGAGGAAATCTTGGATGAAAATGCTTTTTGGTTGTTATTTTGAATTGGTGATTTTATTTTTTTGTATTTTCTTTTATTTTTCTACCATGAGAATGTGTTTCCTTTAAAAACAAGGTCAGTACTTTATTTCAGAACGGTAAGGTGCTAACCTTCTATAAACATGAGAAATAAGCAGGACCCACCCAGGTGAGCGGTCAACTACCCTGCTTTGCCCAGTTCATGGCGCTTGGAATACGTTTCCCTAGTGAAACCATGGATGTCAAGAGTAAGGAGGACCAGCTCACCGTGTGCCCTAGAGCTGCCTGCTTTGAATGAACACATGTTACTTTCTTATCCATGATCATTAAAACACTTAAAGACTGACTTCCATTTCACTTCCTTAGAGCAATATTTATCTAACATCAATTTTCCCAAAATTCAAATCTGTGGGGCTTGGGGAGAGTGTGTACATGTGTGCGAGCATGTGATTTGAAGTGACCTGCCTCTATTATGTCCACAAGAGCAACAGAAACAAAGTACACTTATATACACACTTCTCAGGAAACAAAGTCCCTTTAAGAATTACTTTACATCCTAAACCAGGCAATGGGTATGCCACCTGTAATCTGTTATCTCAGCAACTGGAAGGCTGAGGCAGAAGGATCACAAGTTCAAGACTAGCCTCAGCAATCCAATGAGACCCTAAACAACTTAGCAAGACCTATCTCAAAATTGGAAACAAAAAAAATTAAAAAGGGCTGGGGATGCAGCTCTGTTGTAAAGTGCCCCTGGGGGTTCAATTCTCTGTACAAAAAAAAAAAAAAAAAAAGAAAAAGAAAAAAGAAAAATTTCTCCCCAAACACTAGTGCACTGGTGGAAATACAAATTTGTTTTAGAACTGTGTGATGATTTGGTATGTGGTTCCTAGTGTTTAAGCATTAGATCTATCATTTATTAAACTGATTTCTTGGGCAAACTATTTGTCCTTACTGGGGATGATGATTAAATAACCTCATAGTGAATGTTATCAACTTCAACAGTTAACTAAGTTCACCCACCTGAATACTGTACCTGCAAAATTTTTTTCCATATAGTTATATTCTTAGGCACTGCATTCTTTAAATATAATGTAAGCATTCCAATAGAAGCTTTGAGAGGTTTAAAAAAAAATTCTCAGTAAATGCTAAACACAACAGTGTACCAAAGCCTAAATGTATTTCTTTTGTGTTCCTATTATGAATTTGGCAAACCTGAATAGGTAATCATGATAGTCTTTTTCTGGTAGTACCTCAAACACTTGCTCTTTGAAGAAAAAAATTGCTCTTCAAAAAAGAATTGAACAACAGAAACAAAATAACAGTGGAATTAATATGGATCAACAGTGGCACTGACAGCATTCTGAATTTATGTATCATTATTGGGAATGTAGAAGTAGCACCTTGAAAGGAGGCAGGAAGGAGGAAATGAGTCCCGCATTATTTCTGAAAGATGGACGTGAGCGCAAGGTTGGAGATTTGAATACTCCATTATCATCAGTCAATAATAGGCATTTATGTATCTGTCACTTCACAAGATCATCAACTAATTACATTAATAATAGGATCCCATTTTACTTTGTCTTTTAATTTTAACCACAGAGAGTCTAACCCATGAAGGTCACTTGCTTTATGGTACTGCTGACACAGACACATTGTCATTAATACTTAAGTTAAAATATTTCTCTGAAGCTGAAGGGCTGGGTCCTTGTGAATTTTAATGTAAGCTTCTTGAGAAGAAGGAGACCAGGGTCCTAATTTCCAGTTTTGTCTGAAACTGTCTTTGGACAAGCCATTTAACCTGTTTGACCCAATTCCTTCCTCCTAGGTGGAAACAATTAGAAGTTGAATCAAAGGCTTTACTCATCTTTAAATTTTAAACTCTATACATAAACTTTCTTTCAGTGGCAAGCATGGTTATATAGGACACAGAGGCTAGAGTTATCTAACTAATCACAATTTTACTCTCACTCAATGCATCATTCATTATATTAGAGAGATTATCCAAAAAGTGAGCTCTGCTTACATCTTCCCACTAAGGTTCTCCAAGAGCTTCCCATCACCTTGGTTAATACATTAAGTTCTTGATATAGAAGAACTTATATAGAATATAGCTATTTTGTGAGCTCCTGCCTGGCTCAGGAATCTCATCGCCCCCTCATTCAGTTATACCATTCTTCTGCTCCTGGAAAATCTAAGCCTTTGCTGTTCACTGAATATGCTATGTTCTCTTTCATGTCTGAGTTTTCTACATTCTTTTCCTGTTTCTTTTTCTTTCTGAAACACAATTGCTATCCTGTACTGCAACTGCTGCTTTACTAGTCTACCTCTTTCGAAATTTCTCTCAGTTCCTAGACAGAAGGGGCTTTGCTTTTTATTTTTTGTATCTAGCACCTAGCATGATGTCTGGCATGTAAAAAGCATTCAGAAAATATTTGCATGCCTTGCAAGCACCGGGCCCTGGGTTCAATCCCCAGCACTGCCAGAAAAAAAAAAAGAAAATTTGCAGAATGGATGGATAAAAAATAAACAATGTTTCATAGTATAATTTATGATTAGTCTCTTTTGTGTGTAATGAGTCCAAAAATATAGTCTATTCCTCTCCTGAGCATGCTAGTTTAATAACCTTATAAGCCATAACGTGTTAGGATAAAGATGGTGACTTTCACTAGACTTTCCCTTTTCGTTAAAATTAGTTTTTTCAAAAACTTAAATTGAAAACAAAAAGAAGATCAATATAGCCTTGAAAAGCACCATTTATATCCTCTTTCCAACAACTGCTTACTTCCACTTCATAGCACCCCAGACAGCAGATCTCATTCTTAACTAGATAATAGCCAGCTAATTTTATGCACACATATTCCAAATAGTCCATACATACTTTCTCCTATCCTCTGGGCTGAAAGGCATAAATTCAAGGAATCAATTTTCTAGTCATTATCTAAAAATACTTTTTAATTTTAGCATCCATGTGATGATAGTCAGGGCACCACTAAAGATTCGCTTTGTAAATACATGGTTTTCCAGGTACAAGTTCACATTTTGAAACACATGTACTGCCACAGCTTACCTGTATTATAATAAGAGCATTGGAACTGAAAAAATGCCAGGACTCTAACCTCTGCACTTCTATGAAATTAGATGATCAAAAAAGATATTTAACTTTCCTAGTCTAGAATATATATTTTAGAGAAGAAAAGTTTCACAGTAACTGTACCACTTTCCTCTAATGCATTCCAAAGCACAATCACATACATGTTTATGTGTTCACATAGACCTGAAGTTCTAGCTGCCAAAAAATAAACTCTTCAAGACAATGGTTGGTCTTGAACAATACTGTTTTGACTTCCATGTCCAGAAGATTTTTACACATTCCCTTTTCCTAGATACTTCTTTATTATTTCTTGACTCACTTCTTCATTTTTTGAGATCTCTGAGTACCTATCTCCAGAAGTATTTTCTAACTCCCAGTGGTTGCTTGATTTTTTTTTTCTAGGAATTTTTGTAATATCCTACCTCCATAGTATATGCATGTATGTGAAAGAGAACATGGCATGGCATTTCAGTGAAGAGTTCCTGATGTCTTAAGATTTACTGTCTTACATATATGTCTCTCTCTGTCACACACACACACACACACACACACACACACTCTTTTTTGAGTACTGGGGATTGAACTCAGGGCACTCTACTGCTAAGCTACATCCCTAGCCATTTTTTTTTTTTTGAGATAATTTCTAGCAAAGTTGCTCAGGCTAGCCTCCAACTTGTGATACTCTTGCCTCAGCCTCCTGAGCAGTTGGAAGTACAGAGATGGGCCACCATGCCAGTCTTTTTAATTTAAAAAGACAGATGAGATCAAAATTCTTAGAATTCCAAACCTCTTTGGACCACTTGATTACAATTTGCACTATTATGCTTGTTCACTGTTCATAGGCTATCATTGGAAGGAACACACTTGTACTTCAAAACCAATGTAAGTTATAAATTTTATTGGGGAAAATGAAAACATCTACATCTCCTATTTAATAGATGAAGAACCTAGGTTACGAAGGGCATTAGTAGCAGACCTAAAACTGGACTCCTCTGCTCTGAACTATTAGTCCAGTAATCATTTCACGTGATTGTGCTGTCCTTGGGCAAGAACATTTGTAAGGAGCAATGGGTTAGTCAGCTTTTCACTACTGTGACCAAAATACCAGTACAGCTTATGGGAGGAAATATGTATGTGGGGCTCACATTTCTTGAGTTTCAGTCCATGGATAGCCAACTTCATTGCTCTGGGACTATGGTAAAGTACAATATCATGGTGGAAGGGTGTGGAAGAGGAAAACTGTATAGTTGCTCATGGCAACCAGGAAGGAGAGTAAGAGAGACAATAAGGCCCCAGGACAAAATAAAAACCCAACATCACATCCCCACTGACCCACTTCTTTAAGCCACTCCCCAACTGACAACTATTACCATCCAATACAGTCGTCCTGTCAAATTATTATTGCATTGAATGGATTAATCAACTAAATATGCTACAACTCTCAATCTAACCATTTGACCTCTGAACATTCTGAACACTCCTGCATCTTCTAACGGGAGCTTTAGGGAGACACCTCACATCCAAACCATAGCACAGCATAACTAGATCTAAGCTATTCATGTGGAATATAAAAGACAAAAGTTTGACTCAAGAGTTTTACTTCCTTAATTATGATACACTATAAAATTTGCAGATTTCAAAACTTAATTATATAACAATCAATTCACAATTTGAAATACAAATGCTATTTTGAATATTAAAAAATCCTGAAAAATAATCTTTTTTTCTGGTTGATATACCTACTTCCATGAAATTTACCTTGCTTAATGCTATTTAACTGGTAAATAATATAAATACCTGTATACCTGTTGACTGACTTTTAGTGTTTAGTTCACAGCCCCCAAATATGGATTCAAATATTTTAAATACATAAAGGTAAATAACAAAGTCATCACAGAATTATTAAATGTTGATATGAATGCTTAATCTTTTTGTTTAAATTATTCCATTAGTGGGGACAACTTCAGATTTTTTTTAACCAAGAGAAAAGAATATTATTAAACATATTCTCTCGTGCAACAATAATTCCTAAAGATTATTTCTAAAAGAACAGATGTTTGTTTTTGACTGTGTGTATGTTATATTCTCTAATGACATTTTTGCCCATTTTAGGATACATGCATTTTGTATATTTTTAGTGAGTTTTTAAAGTAAGCATATTTAAATGTGATGATAAAAAAATTTCATTTCTCTCTTGCATAAATTATCTGAGCTAATAATTTAACTAGAAGTAATAGAATCTTTCTTTTCAGTAGGCTTCTCCTTTCAACACCAGTTTTGTCAGTCTGAGTCATGACAAGTAATCCTTTATATGTCAGGGTACACTATTCCTCCTGATGAACTCACGAATTAAAAGGTAATGTGAAAAGATGACACGGGGAATATTGAGGAAGTCACTGGTGTGGGAAAGGATCCATGATTAAACCAAGATGCACATCTTAATTATAATGATATTGAACTGATAATTTGGAATAAAAGAGTTGGATAATCCAAGAAAACCGTAATAAGGGGTACAAGAAAACTACCTCATAACCTGTGATGTCTCCCCTGCCTTCTGCTGCAGAGTCTTAGTTCATTTTAACTTGCCACGGATTAGGGTACAGTCAAGTCATGTTCACCTCAAGCTAAGGGAATTATTGACTATTATCATTTGCCCTCTCCCCCCCCCTTTTTTTTTAGTTAAACATGGTTTGCTCAAGAGTAAAATGAACCAAAGCACTTAGCAACTCAGTACATACATAAATGATGCTTAAGGCAACTGACCAAGACTGAAGCTGTAGGTTAGCTGGAAAACCATTAGTGATTATAAATATTAGGGAAAAAATTCTTGTTGAGATAGTGATAAAGCTATACAATAAATGTAAAAGTCAACAACTAAAACAATTAATATGCCATTACATAGATTCACAGAAAGCTAAAAGGAGTACAAATGTTTCCTACGAGATGACCATAGCCATATTGCTATCCATGTACCTCAAAGTAAAATTTATTATTCTTTGATAGTAATGCATTTAGTTCTAAGGGTCATAGTCTAGGAACAACTTAATAAAGTAGGAACAGGAAGCTAAAATATCTAGAAAATATTCTTTCAACTCTGAAGCTCTGACATATCAGAGAAGTATTTAAAATTTACAGAATATACTGTAGAAAAATTAAAAGTGTATACCAGAAGATCAATTTGGTGACATAAATTTAAGTTTATAATTTTATGTGTATTTAGTGTAAAGAAACTTTTAACCAGAGCAACCATAATCATATTTAATGGAAAATTATGCATTAAATTTTAATTTTTCATTCTAGAATTACCAATTATTTCACTGCTTGCTTTGTTCCTGTTTTACAAATTTCCTTCCAAAGTTATGACAAAATTTCATAAGGGATCTCTGAGCTCAGACCCATTAAACTATCATGACATATCTTATTTCAAGAATTTTAAATTAAGAGATCAATAACCTAACAGACCATATCAATTCATTCAAAGTAATTACTAAATATTGCTTCATTAATAGAGTTATGCTAGCTTAAAACCTGAAAATTTCAATGTCAATATGTGTTTACTCTGTATGTTACTACATTTAAAAACTATTATCTTTTCTAAGTTTTATTGACAAAAGCTTTATGGTTCAGACAGGGTTTGGTATAGGCAGAGTTTGGATGAACATAGGTTCTATTACCCACGTAACTTAGTGAAAAACATGTCTTAGAGAAGGAACTCTAGTCCAGCCTCTTTAGGATCTTGGCTATTATATAATAATATATTTCTTTTACTAGAAAGCCTACAAACTAAGTAGGAACAAAAATGGAAAATAGGGAGACTCTTGGTTCACACCCTGGCACTAAAGAAAAAAAAGATCAAGAAATAGCATGTTTCTGCTCAATAGTAATAGAAAACAACATTTGAAGTAAAAAAAAAAAAAAGTTTTATAGTAGCAATAAATGTAGAAAGAATAAGAAATAAAAATTCACCATCCAGGAAATAAGAGTAATATTTGTAGCAGGAAAGTTTTGTCAATGAAAGCTAAAAATATTTGGTGAAGCAGGAAATTTGATTAATTACAAAGTATCTCTCCAAATATATTTATAAGCTCTAAAGGAAAAAAGTAGTAAATAGAGTGAAAAGACTCAGTACATGCTATCATAATCAAGTACATTTTTACAGGTAAAGTATGTCAGTACCATGTACCCTCAATATGACACACAGAGAAGGTTACCATATTATAATTGTTGTATTCTTGCTGAAAATGCATAGACTGAATCTAATGCAAAAGTATCACATAGCTCAAAATAAGAGGCATTCTACAAAATAACAAGTAATTACTCATCAAATGTTTCAAGGTCATAAAAATTAACAAAGGATTTAGTAACTGTGACAAACTAGTAGAAACTAAGGAAACAAAACATCTGGCATACTAGTTTTGGTACTGGAAAGGGGATATTCATGAAAAACTTAGTAGAATTCAATGAGGTTTGTAGATAATTTAATATTGTGTCATTGTTTCTTATTTAATTGTACCAAAAATTTTTATTATGGTTCTAGCAACTGTTAACATTAAAGGAGGTTAGATAACAGGTATAAACTCTTGGTAAGTTTTTAAATTAATTTTCTGTTTATAATTATTCAAACTATTTTAAAGTTTTCATAGCAAAACTTAAAGTAGATAATAATGTAAATGAAAGCCATATACTCCAAAGCTTCCTGGGTAGCTACTAAACTTCCACTGTTGCCATTTTGCTAATTTTTAATTATTCACTATTTTTTGCCTGTAAATAAATTGATGAAAATCCATTACTTCTCCATATCGCATTATCAATAAGAAAGCAAATTACTTTAAGCCTGTTTTTTATTATTATATTTATCAGTCTTAAAAACTTATCTAAGACAGCATTTTATTTGAGACATTTATTGATTGCCACTGGGTCATGCAACTAAGACCACATAGGATAATTAAAATACCTCTATCTGCATATACTAATGAAATCCAGAAACATAGCTTATGCCATTTATGTCTGAAACATCTATCCTAAATTATTGAGTCAAAATGATTTTGAGGATTATTAATACATTAGCATGCATTTCATGGTTATACTCATGATTGAAAATTTTATTAGTGCTATTAAAAGATCAAGAACCTGAAGAATTGTGTCATCATTGAATTTGTCTATAATAGCATGAAGTCACAGAGGAAGAAGGGGTACAAGGAATGATCACATCACAAAAGTTTGTTAACATGAACTTTAAAGCTGGGGAACAGCAAGTGAGCAGCTCAAAAGAATGTTGCAGGCAGAGAAGCAAAGTGGGAAATCCTGAACTGGGGGAAGCAACACCCCAGGGGTATTTTAAAATCACTTGCAGTTGGGCAACAGTCCCAGAGATTCTTCATAGTAGTTTTATTAACTTCATGTTCTAAATTACAAAATCATTCTGTATCTTTTCTCACTTAACTAAAATAGATTATTTTATAAGACAAGTGATATTCAAAAAAAAAAGGACAAATAGTGCTGTATTGTTTGTGGGCACTGTCAGCGCACTACAATTGTTGGAAGTACAGTGCCACCTCACCAAGTTTAAAATGTTCATCTGTTAGCTTCTAGGCAAATGTTCAATTTCCTTATGCTCTATGGAACTGACTGTCACGTTAGCATGCAAGAAGTTGAACCTAATATGTTTTGACTCTTCTGTATTATGGGTAAATAACTCATATTGGTGACAAAAATAAAAGTTAAGATTCTTACTATGTGTAAAAAAGTCAAATCCTTTATTGTCCAAAATTTAATTTATAATGGACTGTCAATTTTCTTTTGTCACAGTTCTTC
This sequence comes from Sciurus vulgaris, assembly GCF_902686455.1. NCBI lineage: Eukaryota > Metazoa > Chordata > Mammalia > Rodentia > Sciuridae > Sciurus > Sciurus vulgaris. The sequence goes on from NC_136476.1 coordinate 29,006,102, forward strand.
TAAATACATTATTTTTATTAAGAGTGTTAGGTAAGATTTCAGGGGGGAAAAAAAAAGGATTAGAGAAGGAGATTGAAAAAAATACGAGATAGAAGGATTTATGACACCTAATAAAGGTGGATAAGAGAAAAGAGGATAAAAGAAGGCTATTACAAAAAGTCAAAGATGTGGTAAAGACCAAATATCCACAGAATTAAAAAAAAAAAAAAAACTCAGAACATTTAAATTTGATCAATGTGGATCACTTTTATAATTAGCAGAAATTTATAACACAAAATATAAACAATAACATTATAATTTTTCTAATACCTTTCATTATTTTATATACATTCTGATTTATAGGACAGAACCTAGCAATAGTTTGTTTTTGTTTTTTTTTTTTTTTTTTTTTTTTTTTTTTTTTTTTTAAACTGTACGAGTAATGGAACCCAGGGCCTTGCACACACTTACGCAGGCTGAACAAACACACCACCAATGAGCCAATAAGCTACATTCCCAGACATCTCTCCTGTTTAAATTTTCATTTTATTTTGAGATAGGGTCTCATTAAATTGTGTAGGCTGACCTTGATCCTCTGATGTTCTTGTCTTAGGCTCCCCAGCAGCTAGAATAACTACCATACTTAGTTCCTGAAGGATGCCATTAAAATAATGTTATAACACAGCTCTTTCACTAAGAGGTTGTAAGAGATATTTTAATTCCATAGATATTAAAAATCAATCTGATACAACAGAAAAAACATTTTATCAATGGGGGAGAGGTACAACCAAAGGCCAAAGACCCACTGAGTGGGCTCCACCTGGTTTATAACATGATAGGCAGTGGGATGATGAAATTCCGCCTCATTTTAAATGAATTTTTTTTCTACCTGAAGCTAATGTCAAATATTGAATGAGGTGTTTAAACAACTATTTAACTCTTCTTTCATATTCATCATCTGGAGTCAAAATTAGATCTAAAGTGGAAACTAGAAGAATCCTCTATTTAGTCATGGTTATGGCTTTTACTCAAAAATCTGCAGTGATTCTTTAATGCTTAAATAAATTGATTCAAATTCCTTAGCAGAGTTTATTTCCATATTCCATTACCTAGAACAGAGCTGACACAGAAAAGGTGCTTAATAAATATTTTCTGGCTGGCTGGCTGGATGCCATAGCTTTCTTACCCTGACTTACATTTAGCATTTAATGTAAGTTACTTTGTGTTGTTTATATTTTTATGGCTCTCTAGATTCTTTCTAAAAAGGAATTGCATATCCAAACATTTCAGGAACCAGGGCACCTATTCCTGGTAGAGAAAGCTCTTTACAAAACCAAAGTGAGACTCAAAGTAGAGTGACTCAGTCTGTAGACAAGTTTCTCCAGTATAGAGCCAGCCGAGAGATTTTGTGCATGCCTAACCAAGTGTGGGGTGAGTATTGAACATCACAGGAGTTCATAAAGCAAAAATAAAACCAAATAAATTGTCTGATCCAACATAGTTAATTCTGCACTGTTTTTCTCTATTTGGAAGGCCAAGACTTTCAAATGAGGGTGAAATAATCAACAAGCAATTAAAATCTTTTAATTCAAGAAAGACTGTCACAGATGAAATCCAATTTAAGGTGAACAAACCATTCTGGTTGCTAAAAATCCCTCTTAAAATCCAAATTCTCTGGATGAACTTCAATTCTATTCTTGCCTTCAAACACACAGGTTGAACATGTGAGTGGATATTTTATTTTTTATCTGTGGAACAACTAAAGGAATACAAGTAATTTCTCAACTTCAAAGGTTTAAAGATTGTCTTAGCTAACCAGAACTTCTTTATGAACTGTTCCCAATTTTTTCTGATTTTAATGTTGTGGCAAAAATATCTGGCTTGGAATCTTGACAGTACAGTTTTCTGTTGTTAGGCTTAATTTGCACAAATTTGAAGATGCTTAACTGTAAAAAAAATGATTGTTTTTGTGATCTCCTAGAAGAGCATGATTGAAAAATGGGGAAAAGTATACAGTTAGAGGTTTTTTATAAAGTATTTTATCATCGTCGTCACCCAATTATTTTCTGCTTGTAAAATCCACTTTTCCCGGTCCTGCCTGGTGGTGCATGACTGAAGTTCCAGTGACTTGGGAGGCTGAAACAAGGAGGATCCCAGGTTCAAAGCTAGCCTCAACAACTTGGAGAGGTCCTGAACAAATTAGTGAGACCTTATCTCAAAAAATAGAAGGGCTTGGGATGTGGCTCAGTGTCACACTGGTGTTTAATCCATGGTATAAATAAATTGATAAATAAAAGACACCTTTCCCAGGATCTCTAAAAATGACACCTGTGCACTGCTGCAGTAGCTGCTTTGCTCTGTTCTTCATTGTTACTTTTCCTCAAAATCTTAAAACCAAACTAAGGTTTTGCTGCCCACTGCTGGAGAAGAGGAGAATAAATCAACTTACTTTGACTAGAATTCTTCAATGACTCTCTCAGGGATTGTGTTGTTTATTCTGCTATTTATTACTTGATGATACTGATTTATAGATATTTTCATCTTGTGAATTCATACAAGCTTAACATGTATAAACACACAGTTTCATTATTCTATCCTGTATACCGAACTAAGAAAATGACAAGGACTTCAACAATGCATATTAATTATTTGTTGTCAATTACTATGACTGCATAGGCATTCACACAAAATATTTGCCCATCCCATTCATATTTTCACATCTCCTATTTTTATGCTATAATTGTGTGATGTGTGTGTTAGAAACTGAAGCTTTTTCAGTTTTTGCCTAGAATGATATCAAGTATTACAGGAGGCAATAAAGCAATGGTGAATAACTCAACGAACAGATCTACACTAATGTGCTGAAAAATGTGGAAATCCACAGGAGCTTCCTAACAAGCATGGCAGCTAGCACAGTTTGAACAGGTTCTACTGCATTTATGAAAATGATTGAGGATTTTGTACATGTCATGAATTTATAAAATTAAGAAAATGGACACATACGTTAGATTTTATTTTTAGCAGTTCATAGTGAAATGTGTTGGAGCATTTTCCTCAAGTTTTCTACTATAAAATATCATATTTTTTAGGAACTATGGATACTATTTTCAACTTTCATTTTATTATGTTGCATATTCTCCTAAATATGTGGATTCTCAACTGATGTATAAAAGGTATTTTTTTTTCTGTTGTAAAAAACACTGAGTTAATTGTGCTTGTTATAATGGGATTACACCTTTAATAATGAAAAGGCCATCCAGGAGTTCTTTGTAAGTTGCACATATTTGTTCTATAAGAGATTCATAAGATCACAGAATCATAGCTTTTTGTATTTTTTTTAAAGCTGAAATGGACTTTAAAGATGACAAATTTAAGGAGTTTGTTTTGAACCTGTGCAATTACAATAATGACCTTTAATTCTTTCCTAATGGCTTAGATGGAATTAATTGGTTATTTCAATATCTGGACTCATCTTGTCTGGAATTTTAACAGAGTCCATAATGGGTTCCATCAAGCTAATTTAAAATGTTCTGAAAGCACATCTTTAAGAGCCTTGGCGTTCTGCATCTACTGTCTCCTTTCATCTTTCTTCTGCATTATTTTCGGTGAAGATGAACCCATTTTTTTCTTTGTAATTCTGCTTTGGCCAAGCTATCATTTAGATCTTACTGACAGTCTTCTTTTAATTATGTTTCCTATATTAAGAAAATTTTATGATTGGAAATCAGCTACTATTTACAAAAATGTAGAAACTGTTTTTCATTTAATGGAAGGTACAAACAATCAAATTTCTAAATAGCTGCCATACTGCCATCTTCTGGTTATCTTGTGAGAATTTTTTTTTTTTGCTTATACACTTTATTTTAAAAATGCATCTTGATGGACTTTGGAATATGTATTTTAAAAGTGTCCATTAACCAAAGACAGGAATTTAAATTATTAGAGCCACTGTTCCTAGAGTTCATGGACCTGAGATCCCAAAAGAAATGGTGATATCTCCTATTCTTAAGTGTAAAATGTAATGTGTCACCAAAGACAAGTGTGTTTTATTCCATGATTAGTTTCCCAGGAGCCCACTGATAAGATTTCCTGATATTTTTCTATTATATTACTCTTTACTTAATTTTTCTCATACCTTGTCAGAGTGGCAGCAAGATCACGAGCCATTCAATGGGTATGAAACTTGCCCAATTTACAATTTCTGCTTGATATTAGTACGTTATTTTTTAACAAACTAATTATGTTGTTCATGTTATGTTGGCTTTCATTTTTTTCTAATTTCTTTCTTTTTAGATATACATGAGAGTATATTGTGACATATTATACATGCATGGAGTATAACTTATTCTAATTAGAATCCCATTAAAATTTCAATGAGGAATACATGATATGGAATTTCACTGTGGTATATTCACATGTGAACATAGGAAAGTTATATCTGATTCATTCCACTGTCTTTTCTATTCCTATCTCCTTTCCCTTAATTCTCCTGTAGGTAACATAGAACCACTTATCAATTGAACTCCCTTATTTTCATTTTTTCTTTAAAACTCTAACTCCTACAGTAACAGCACACAAAGGAAGGAAGGAAAGAAGGGTTTTGCACATCTTTAGGGTCCTTTTCATTTTAAAGAATTAAGATCTGCAACGTCCTTTTTTTTTTTTTTGCATTAATACAACAGATGATCAAGTGTCTGTGTGTGTGTGTGTGTGTGTGTGTGTGTGTGAATTCTCATTCACTTCATGACATTCCTGTTCTAGTAGCCATAGAGACAAATACAGAATGCTTTATATGTTAAATAGATGTCACACATCAAAAGTGACTGTAACTGTAATACATTGCTTCAAATTCCAATGAGGAAGTACATTCAAATGATTTAAATTCCTGTGCTGTTTTCAGAAGACTATACAAGGGTTAGGGGGTGGCTCAGGGGCAGAGCTTGTGTTTAACTTGAACAAGGCCTTGGGTTTAATCCCCAGTACAGCAAAAATATAAATTGCTCAGATGACTATCTGAGTATAAATCATAATAGCTCATTGAAAATCAGAATGCAAATGGCCCCAGTAAATGTTTAGCAACAAAGGATTTTCTCAACTGTTAAGTGCAATCCAAAATCTAAAGCAGCTGAGACAGGTGCTAATTTCATTCCTGTTAATAGTAATTAGTGATGAAATTTAATGGTGTTTGTAAGTAGGTCTGAAGCATTTGCCATATTAAACAGGGCTTAAATATAAGGGGCCATTAAAATGTAGTTTTAAAGCTTAATAGACTTGGGAAAACAGGTATTTTGAATAATCAACACCTCTGAAAGCATATGCCAAGTTTAAATGGCAAAATTGGCCCAATTATCATGGGCACAGAGATGACCTTGTAACTGATGGATATAGTGTGTGTGTATTGTACTACATCCAGATGGTTGATACCTATTTGTTTACCAAACTACAAAGAAAATGAAATTCCTATGAATATTTTGTGCTATTGTTTGGATATGGTTTGAATGTTTCTCCCAAAATTTCGTGTGTAGGAAGATTGGTCCTCAGCATAGTGACTAAACCTTTAAGTGCAGGGCCTAGTGGAAGGTGGTTAAGTCATTGGCGGTTCTCCCCTTGCAAAGTGTCAATGTGCTGTGAGACTCAAGTTAGTTCTACCACAGTGAGTTCTAAAAACAGCAAAAATGGACCCTGAATCTCTCTGGCTTACTGTCTTACCATGTTATTTCTTCTCTATGTGACCAATTCCCTTTCTTCTCAGTTATGCTGTTGTGACACAGACCAAAATTCCTCTCCAAGATATCTGCATCATGCTGTTTCAACACTCCAACCACCAGAATTCTAAGCCAAATGAAACTTTTTATCAAGCGCCCAATCTATTATAGCAACAGAAGACAGGCTAAAGCACTTTACCATGAAAAAATTCTTAGTCTCCTATTCACAAAAAATATCGCAAACTGATAGTGTCAATTGAATGTCATCTTCCTAAATCTTTACTATGAGTAAAATGGACATCTCTATTTAGAAAATGTGCTATTTATCCCATCTGAGTTGTTTTTGTTGCTGTTCGTTTTCTGTGAATAAAAAGTCTTTCCTAACATCCTCAAACAAAAAATAACACTTTTAAACTATTCAAATCCATAACCTTGTACTCATTAGCAGCTAATGAGCTGAAGTAAATGAACCAAACTTTTCACATACCCACACATCCATGTAAGCAATGAGTGGACAGTCACCTTGAATATATGGTTTCTATACATACTTACTAAATCTATAATGCTTCTGAGAAAGATTATCACTAAAAAGCATAAGAAATTTCTACACTCTTATATATCTTAAACAGAATCAAGAGGGAAAATGTTTTTATTCAATATTTACAAAATCCCAAGCTGGGTACAGGTGTGGATGCCTATAATCCCAGGTACTCAAGAAGCCAAGGCAGGAGGATTACAAGTTCAAGATCAACTTGGGCAACTTCATGAGACCTTGTCTTAAAATAAAACTTTTAAAGGCATTGGAATATAGCTCATTGGTAGAGTGCCTGCCCAGAATGTTTAAGACCCTGGGTATGACAAAAAAAAAAAAAAAAAAACAAAAAAAAAAAAAAAACAAAAAACAAAACCGCGATAACTCAGGAACAACTCAGGATACATCACTTTAGGAAAGAAAGAAGAAAAAAAAAAACTACATATACTGTAAAGTATTCATTGGTCATTGGTTCTTTCTCCTATTTAGTAGTCCCCACTGAATTTTCATTTGATTAAATTCTAAACACCAGCTAACTTTAAGAATATGGACATAAATGATGAATTGAATAAAAATACTAAAATTTTAATTTTAATTTTATTTTGACAAGATGGACATTTAGTTGTTTGGTATTAGACATAATTGATGAAATGGAATTTACTACTTCTTGAGAAATAAGACCACAGAGATCTAGAAAATAATGAAAACAGATAAATACTGTAATTTAATATATATGCATTGATCCTTGTTCTATGGCAGGCATCATGCTAAGTTAAAAATACAACTGTTCCCAGCACACTCCTGTCCTCAAGCTGTTCAGAGTTCCTTAAGGGAGTTAGAAAGATTAACAATTATTAAAATAAATGATGAAGGTACATGTGTGTTTTTCTGAAAAGTAGATATTACAAAACCATTAAAACACCTGGGTTGACCCCAGAAGGTACCACCAAAAATGACCTAAGGCCTGGCCTTAAAAGGTGCTTAAATTTTCACCAGATTTATTAAAGGAGTGACTAGTTGAAAAAACAATAACAACTTAGCGTGGAGGCTTAAAAGGTGATCTCATAGGTGTGTGGTGGGGGTTGGTAGCAAGGACAGTGAGTGCTACCAGTGTTGGGAGAGCAGGGATACTACAAGAGATTAAAAAAAAAAAAAAAAAAAAAAAAAGACAGGTAAAGGGTCTTGAATGCTAAGCTAATGAGACAATAAGGAGAATAAAAATTCTTTACAGAGATGTATCTTAATGATAATACAACAGAACATTATTTGTTGATTGTTTTACCTGAAAGAACTAATCTGATCTTCAAAACACCCTTGAAAGTAAGTATCCTCCTCATTTTACAGATAATAAAACCAAGTTTTATAGAACATAAATATTTCATCTGGAATCAAACAGGTAATAAATGTCTCAAACTGGGTATTTCTCCAGTGGTCATAGTCTTATCTACTTTGCTAACCCATCAGCTTGACCAACTGGGGTTTTGAAAGAATTTTGCTGGCAATGCTGAGAGTATGTTGGGGGGAAGAGAGTCTAGAAGGCAAAAGTAACAGTTATTAAGAAATTGCAAAAATATCACAGGCATAAGTGAATAGAGGGAACAGAAGCAATGGAGGTAAACAATAACCTCATGGGCCTAGGCCACTGCCAAGGCCCTGGGAAGAGCCAATGGCCATACATGTTTGTAAAATCAAATACCTTAACTACATATGGTTAAAGCTTTTGTCTCTTCTGACTTACAACTCATCACATTTTTTGTTCCTGCCCTATGATTTTTGGAGAAGTCCCAAGTGCTTAGAGATCTGTCTGGGGAGATAACTGGGGGGCGGGGGGTGGGGGAGGGTTCATTTAATTTAGAAAAAGTGGAATCTACCTGTGTTATTTGTTAATTATCCTGCCATAACTAAGTCATGGTAAACCATCCCATTGTAGGAAAAGTTTTCAGGAAAACTACCATTCATGTTAACTCTTGTTTAGAGATATGAAGTTATGCAACTGGAGATCTGATCACAATATGGAGGTTCAATGACACCCAGCACAAAAGAAGTATTTGGAAAGTGCAGGCAAAATGAGGTTAGAATTTTAAGCAGATACAAGTCTGAAGAAAACTCTGAATGATCAGGCAAATAAATTATAAGCAAAGTATTTTGTTCTCTTACAATACTTATTCAAAAAAGGATATCAAAAAGTCAGGTGAAGTGGTACATGCCTATAATTCCAGGAATTTGGGAGGCTAATTCAGGAGGATCAAAAATTTGAGGCCAGCCTAGGCAACTTAGTGACACTGTTTCAAAATAACATTTTAAAACGTTTGGAATGTAGTTCAGTGGTAAAGCACTCCCCTAGCATGTGTGAGCCCCTGGGTTCAAAAAATAAAGAAATATACTGTACTAAATAATGGAAAATATACAATTATAAACATGATCATTAACTTTTATTCCTTAAAAAATTTTGGCAGAATTCAAATGAAATAGAATTGGTCAGTATTTATCATTTAGCACAAACCTCCAGCAGGACTTCAAATAGCAAATCTGCCTGTGTATGAGGTTGTATATTCTGTCTCTCATCATATCAGATCATGTCTGAGAAAATCTGACATATCTTCTCCTGATAAAGTCTAGTGGTTCCAGACTGAATAGCAAGTAAAATTGCCATGGACATAGCAAAATAATCAAACCATACCACAGGACATACAATTATGTTCCTATTCTGTTGATAGAAAATGATATTTTAGGATGGTTGTCACATGAAGAAGGGATCAATTACAGTGCAACCAAAAAAAAAAAAAAAAAATTAAGGCAGAAAATATAGTACTGCATCAAGAAAAAGAAAACTTCTAAAAAATTTGAAGCATATTAAACATGCAATTTACTGTGATTTCTCATTCTAATTATTCACTTTTAAATAGATGTTATATTCTTAAAGCAGAATCCCCAAACAATACCAAGTTTTGGTCTAAAATTCATATATCTCAGTCAAAAGATTTTTTTAAAAAGAGGCTGAAACATCTCACTTAATAAGCTAAAGGGATAACACTCTTTAATCCAATGGCATAGAGAGAAAATTCTACAGTAATTTTCTGGGTAGAATAATGAAGAGGAGTCTGGTTTACAGAAGAGTGTTCAATTTTAAATACATCTAGGGAATGAATCAATGCAACAGGTAGAAACAAATATTCAGGGTGAAGTTGATATATGATATGATAGCAGTGATGTTGAAAGAGAATTGAAAATAGTCACACAAGTTTGAGGGAATAACCTTTTGGTGATGGCTCAAGCTAAAAACGTAGACAAGAATGCCCAGTGAGGTCTGGTAAGATCAGAAGAAACAGAGGGTGCAAACAATGAAGAATGATAAATATGAGCATTAGGAAAGAAGAGAAAAATGTTTATAATGAGAGAAAATTTAAAAAAAGTGTCAGCAGGTAGTTGATTTGGAAGACTAAAATCAGAAAGGACTTCATAAAAAATCAAAAGGTGTTCAAAGATGCAAGGACAATGAGTCTGAGAAAAGGACTTCTTTAACCATTTTACAGGAGCATAATTACATAGAAAAAGCTCTATATGTTTTATGAATACGAATTGAGTTTAGAGGTGAGTAAACAGCCATGCAAAGTCATTAACTTGCCATTATCTTGAAGACCAATATTTAGTAGATCAGTCTAATCAGTTTGTGTCAAGTAATGGGGATGGTAGTCTGACTATAGTAAACCAAAGTCTGAATTTGCTTAGTAAATGGGAGATCCGAGAGCAAAAGTAATGTATACTCTTCTCTAATAGCATTGTAACCCTATGTTGTCACAAAATACATAGGCAAGGAATAAAAAGTATGTTCTAGAAGAGAGAGTTATAAACACTTAGGCATGAACAAGAATGTGGGACAGAGGATACTGAAGTTACTTGAAATCTTTCAAAATCACAGGGTAGAAAAACTCTGAAAAGCTGATACCAAAGATCTCCAAGAGTAAAGATAACCAGTAAGTGTAAGATTTGAAGGAATGTTAACACTGAATATTAACACAGAAGTCATATCATAGGTATGGTCAGTTTAATATTCCATAAGCACTACTGAGACGTTAAAGCCAGTTATTGCTACTCTCTGTTCAAGAGACTGAAGAGAATTTCTCTTTTTTCTTTCTTTTTTTTTTTTCTTTTTTGTACTTGGGGTGCTTTACCACTGAAATACATCCCCTCAGCACTTTTTAAATTTTTATTTTGATAAGGGGTTTTGCTAAGTTTTCCAGACCTTGAACCTTAACCTCCTGCCTTAACCTCCTACATTACTGAGATTACAGGTGTGGGCCAACACCCGGAGCTGAAAACATTTTTTAAAGTAGTGAGGATGTACTACTGTGCATGACAGTACATGCCTATAATCCCAGCGACGCGGGAGGTGAGACAGGAGAATCATGAATTTGAAGCCAGCTTCAGCATTTAAGAAGACCCTGTTTCTTAAAAAAGACTGGGGCTGTAGCTCAGTATTTCAGTCCCCAGTATCAAAACTAAAAATTAATAATAATAAAAGAATGACCTTGAAGAGATGCAGGGCTTACATAAAATAACCATGTTTAGAGTGTGTACACAATTCATGGGGGAGAAAATCATGTCTCAATAAAGTTAAAAGTAAGAATACAGAATTTGGGCACTTCATAAAAGAATGGAGGAAGGAAGAACTGATTCAAAGGGAAACTGAGGAGGATTGGGTGGAGAGTTTTCATTTTCAATATCTATTATTCACAAAGACAAAAAAAAAAAAAAAGACTTAGAAATGTCATGGATTAAACCTGTATTGGAGCACAGACCTCACTCTTGAAGTCTGCAAGCTTCAGTTCTCAACTGTTCCTGAAGGGGATCAACCACTTAAAATTCCTGAATTGCACACAATAGAAATTCTTGAAAAATGAATTTTAGACAATATTTACATAAAAGTCAACTAAATAAGATAATTTGGGAAATTCTGCATATCCTTTTAGATTAACTTTTTGTGGGCTGGGGGTACTGAGGATTGAACCCAGGGATTTTTTTTTTTTTTTTTTTTTTTTTTTTTTTTTAACCACTGAGCTACATCATCCACAGCCCCTTTTATTATTTATTATGAAACAGTCTTACTGCATTGCTCAGGCTGGATTTGAACTAAAAATTCTGTCTCTGATTTTCCTTTGGATTATCTTAACATTCTTGTATTATAAAATGTTTGAGATGACCTCCAGTTTATATGGAAATAATTTACATTTGTTGAACATTTCTAATACTTATATGAACTGAGAGCCATTTGGGCGGGGTCGGGGAGTGACTAAAGTGATCCTGAATTATCGATTCCTTGGAGCAAAATAGCACTAGCAAAGAGGCCACAGATTATCGCAACTCCTTGAAATGATTTAAAGTGATGAGTGATGGTTCTGTAAAGAAAGAATGGGGGATCAGAAACCAAATGGATAAATGAAAATAGGATCATTGTCTGTATACCATGAGTTCCTGGAAAGCAAAACCACTTGTTTAATCTATGCAGCTCCATCAGCCCATGGTAGATGGAGATTATCAATGACTATATTTTGACTGAGTGATACTCTATTAAACTAAGGTGTCTAATTATAGTTTGCCTAGTTTATTTAATGGCAAAAGGACCATTGATATAAAGACCATGTTCACAGTTAAAGTGTCAATAAATAAGCTCATTCCCATTTTTAGCAGATAGCAATAAATATCCTAAGCATTACTGCAAGACAAAATATACTTAAAATATCTTAAGGGATATGCAACACAAGAATTTGTATCTTCATATTTCTAACATAATAAAAGAATAAATGAATAGCGCAGCTTTTGATAAATGTTCAAGCATTAATTTGTTGGTTCTGTACCAAATTTTGAATGCATTTGAATAAGAAAGATGTAATAAGTGAAAGAGCCAGTTGACTGTTTGTTCATTTGAGAAAGAATAAAGAATTGGACATTTACTTAGAAGTCATCTTCTACCAAGAGTAAATATTAAACACTGCTATCAGTTACCAACTTTGAATTTTAGGTCTTTTTAATGATAAATATAAATGATAATTTGAGTACCCAAAAAATATTCACAGAAAAATGGAGAATACGTGTATGTGTCCACATATGTGTATATGTAGGCATATATATTGTCTCTCTGACATATAAATCTATCAGTGGTTAACTTTCTTTTCTATGATCTTTTAGGTATAAGCCAACTAAAGAATAAAAAAGTTCCAATGTAAAAAAATATGAAAATGTACAGTGTCTTAACTCCAAAAGAATTTTCCCGTGTTCAAAAGCTACACTCTATAGCCTATTTCCTGTTTTAAAGGCATGATAATCTCACTGCAACTCTTATATCATGTCTTTGGTTGTTAATTTTTTAAAAAATCTATAGAAAGGTAAGTTTATAAAGAAAGTACATCCTTAGGACCTCTGGAGAGTAAGTCTTCTTACCTCTTCTGCTTGATTTTGGGGGATAGTGGCTGGACCAAGTTTGTTGAATCCCCCAAGTCACAGGCCTACAGCTTCAATGAATTGCTATGGCTCTCAATGTCATTTTTTTTTTTTTAACCAAAATATGGCCAAATTTTATGTTGTTGGCAATGGTACAAACTAAGGCATTCTCTAGGTCAAAAGGACACAAAAATTGTAGTTTTCTCCCTGCATCTTAGAATTTAGAGTCAACTCACTACATCATTTAAGGCAGTAATGTACTCCTAAGCCAGGTAACTCAAACTTAATCACTGGGTTTCAGATATGAGAATCTTATTGTTCTAACATTTGTGCCATCTCCCTTATTTATATCCCTGCTCTACAACCTGGGGACTTCTTACACTTAGGAGCTTTGTGGAAAGCCTATCCATAAAGTAAAAGATAAAGCTGACAAAATTAAGAATTGATTATTTTATTCAATTCTGTATCCCCAACATCCAGAATTTATATTCGGCTAAATAAATGGTTGTTGAATGAATACACCTATTAGTTTTTCCTCTTATATTCTCTTGGGACCTCTAATATAAACTGCCAATGGCCTCCTTTCTTGCCCTCTAGTCTGTAATGAAACAAAACCACAGAAATGTGTTCTTCTTCACCCTATCATTCTCTTGTACATGACGTTAATAATGCATGCAATTGGGGGTACTCATGAGTACCAAATACTATGGTTTTACAACGAATTAGAGAAGACAGATCTGGACATTTTTAGTGTTACATCATTTCAGTAAAAGATTTTATGCACTTATTTTTACTGAGTTCTTTTTCTGAGTATCAGAACATGGACTAGGACACATACAATACCTACTACATTATGTAAATGTTAAAATTTATATAATCAGAAAAGTAGTATGTAAGTTATTTTAAATACACAAAAGTTACATTGTAGCTACTTTTGATAAATTCTAACCTGAGAAAGAACTTTTTTTCCCACTAGAATTCAAGTAGTGCAATTCATGTCCAGTCTTACTCTTCTAGATTTTTCTTTCTTATTCCCATGGAGCAATTTTAGCTAAAAGTAGCCTCATCTTTCATTACTTCTTTAGCACATCAAAACTTAGGATACATAGCATTTACTTTCTATAAATGACTTTTTTGATTATAATTTGGTGACTCAATGGATTTTTAATCTTATATTTAATTTTATCAAATTTTTACATAAGCATTTCAAATATATACCACATAAAACAAATCCAACAATAATTATCACAATTTGTTTTTGTCCTAAAAGTTAAATGATAATGTTTTAAAATTAGTAAGAAAAATGCCATTTGTAAAACAATGTTTCTTTTGCATACAGTGGTATTATGTAAGACCTAATATCTACATTAATCCACATAAAGACTTTGCAGGTAGTTATCAATAATCCCCATTTTAAGAAGGAATAAATAATGAAGTCGTTTGGAGCATAAGTTCTGGTGCTAGGATTACCTGAGCCCACATTTTAATTCTGCCATTTAGTCTTTGACCTTGAGCAAATGTGCAAACATCTCCAATATCCAGGTGAATGAGTTTCAGAACTTTTTTTTTTTTTAAGTATTGCAAAGGAATGAAGAAAAAAGTGCTCAGTTCATCATCTTTTAGTCAGCTGTTATATAATGATTTCTTTAAAGCAGTTGTGGTGGTATTGTTATTAATAATAAACTGGACTAGCAATTAAGTGACTTGTTAGGAGACTATACTGGTATAAGACAGGCAGTTTAAGCTCAAGGCAGTTTGAATACATAAAATGTATTCATAATGTATACATAAAAGTGTTCTTAGATTACTACTATGCAAGATCATTTCAGTGAGATACACAATATGTAAAAATCTGCTATCTGAAGAAACACTTTCAGATTGATTTTTACAAAATAAAGTGAATTTGAATATTCATAGACCTTTTGATCTATTCTAACTCAGGGTTTATACATATTCAGATTTCTTTGAGTACACTTTTATAGTCATTATTTGTACTAGGAAAGCTATTCTTCAATGAAAACAAGATGCTAACTTTCTTCAGCTTAAAAAGCAATTTAGTTAAAATGGTGCCTAATTTTTCTATTCACAAAGGAAGAATGACCTTTCAAATATGTTTATCAGCCTCTTGCTCATGAACATTAATGTTTCTCTTGAACTCAGAAAAAATAGGGCTTAGGGGGAACACCAACATCAATGGACTCCTTCCACTGGGAAACAGGAAGGAAAAGAAAAGGTACTGAGTAGGAAAGAAATGTGTAGAAAGCAAACCTGGCCATGAAGCAGCTTAACCTGTTTACTTAGCAGGTCCTGGAGCAGTGAGCACGGAAGTTAATGGGAACTGTGATTCCTCAAAAGGATTGTAATTCACTGTCTATTAGATTAAAAAAAGAAAAAAGGATCAGTGGAAGAAAGATTGAAGAGGGGGGAGGTAATTTATAGAGGCACAAGAATGATAAGATATATGGATCTTATTTAAAGCTTGTTTGGAGTCACTGAATGTTTTGAACAATTAGGTTACAGCCTAGCTATCAATGATTTTATGGAAGATATCTTATATATACACTTACCCAATGTACTTTTCCTATTCTGTCTTGATTTTTGCTTTTTGGTACTGGGGTTTAAACCTAGAGGGGCTTTACCATTGAGACACATCTCCAGTCCTTTTTGAGACAGGATCTCACTAAGTTGCTTAGAGCCTTGCTCAATTTGAGGCTAGTTGTGAACTTGAAACTCTCCTGCCTCAGCCTCCTGAGACTCTGGGATTACAGGCATGTGCCACTATCCCTGGCATCCTCTTGCTAACACATCACCACTTAATGTTCAGATAACGACAGGTAATGCTGATTTCAGGGAACAGGTGGGCAGGAATTTCAGATTTCATTAACTAAATAAGACAATAGCAAGGAAGTTGGTGGGAGAGTTTAGAGAAACGGGAAGATGAGTATGGGGAGACAGTTTCTATTTGCTGACTGTTCTCCTTGCAAAACCAACATTGGTATCTATCTAGCTTTATTTTTCATGAAAATATGAACATATTCTCACATTCAAACAAATTTCTGCTTAAGCTACTCTTAATTAGGATCTTCTTTTTGCAGTGCTGGGCATTGAACCCTGCGGTGCTTTACCAATGAGTTACATCACTAGGTCTTTTCAGTTTTATTATCAGACAGGGTCTTACAGGTTGCCCAAGCTGGCCTGGAACTTGCAATCCTTCTGCCTCAGCCTCCTGAGTAGCAGAGATTACAAATATGTATTGCCTTATCCAGCTAGGATCTTGATTTCTTATGTTTGAAATTGTTCTTAACCATTGCATACTCCACAGCTACTGCAACTTATCGATAATAAAGAAAGGATAAGCAATTTTACAATGGTTTGTGCAGGGGTAAAATAATACAATTTGAAGGAATCTTGTCAGTTGTTGTGGGAGGAGAAATGAGATTAGAGCATGCATCAGTTGGATTTTTCAAATAGCTGACCCCTAATGAAAAGGAAAACAGATGAAGCCAACTCTGATGTTCAGCATGTACATGATGAAAAAGTGTGACATTCCACAGCAAGAAGGAAAATGGTGCCTCTGATCCTGGTTATAGTTCTGAGGTCATGATAGAACTTTCAGGAAGTTGGAAGTTAGAAATACCAAGAGGCAGATACACAATGAAGGTATTTATGTAGAATTCAACAAGAGAGTTGAAATGTGAAACTATGAAAGTGGATAGAAGACAAAGGGAAAGGGAGACAGTCAAGGGTCTTGGCTTTATCATTTGGAGGATGAATAAAGAAGCCAATTAAAGGACCAGAAAAATATTTTGAAAATGAAATGTGGCCATCAAATTAGTAAGTATAATCCAGACTATTAGGAATTTAGTATTCAAACAAAGGAAAAGGGAGGAATAGATAATTATCCTATTTTATTGATTAGTTGAAGGAATATCATTCATTATACTCAGTTCTAAGTATAATTCTAAAAAAGGGACACTGACAGAAAACAAAGATAGATGAAGAAAAAAATCATAGGAAAAAAGCTTGAAGTCATTAGGAAGGTTTAGAAATGAGGAGGGTTAGCAAAACTATAGAAAGATAAACATAATTATGATGCCAGTTAGAGTTGGGATAAATTGTCAGGAATCTAATAGGAAGAAAAGAATTAGCATTGTTTTATTAAGCAACTACTAAGTGCCAGTTGCTATATTACATTTTCATTTAATATTAATGCTATTTCTATAAAGAGGATATAGAGAGGATGTTGTGTGGACACACTGTGTGCATGGAAAAATATGGTTCAAAGAGGGCAACTTTTCCAGTGTTGTATAAAAATTGAGCAATACAAATAATCAATCTGAATCATTTTTTATTTGAAAATTCATGTTCTTTTCATTTGTTCATACATGAAGGGAAATGTTTACCAGAAAAAGACAATTTCAATCTCAAACTAGAGACAGTATGAAAGTAGTCTTCAGATAAAACAAGGTGAAATTAAAGATTTACAAATACAACTAGGTAGAAGAAACTTAAATATTCAATGGGGACTTAGATAGATCCCTTACCTAGATTCTTTCCCTTATTGAAATTCTATGCTATTTGATGATTCTGCAGGGGTGGTACTGGGGACTGAATCCAGGGGTGCTTTTTATGATGATATAATCCCCACCCCTTTTTAACTTTTTGAGACAGGGTCTTGCTAAGTTGCCTCAACTGACCTCAAATTTGTAATCCTATCTCAGCCTCCTGAGTAACTGGGATTACAGGTGTGTCCTACAATGCCTGGCATATTTAATGATTCTAAAAAGGGTTAAAGGATAATGGAATTAGTGAGTGAAAGGAAGCTAGTCAGTTATGACAAACTGCTGAAGTACAGTTTAAAAATTAAGAAAAATGAGAACTGAGAATGTTGCATAAGCACCCTCATTGGAGACACTGATGCTCTTCAAGGGTAGACATTTTAGTAGAAGCCAGATGAGGAGGAATTAAGACTTGGCAATGAAGTTCATTTAAATGTAGGCAGTTGATACATATGACAATATTAATAAACAGGTCAGATGACAACTTGATTAAAGGAAGTTAAATATTTATAGCTGTTTTTAAGTTAAAGAGCAGTAGACAATATAAGGAAAGAGAATGAATGATGAACAATGAAAAAATTCTATCCGATCATTAAGCAACCCATTATTCAGTAGCAAAACATACAGTAAAAAAAGGGAGAGCTGACAGAGCTATGTGCTCCAACAGGCAAGAGAGAAAATGACCCAGAGCACAGGCAGAGGGGGTTCTCCTCATATGGGGATGTTGATGCATCTTCCTTGCAAACAGGGAGGGATACAGACAAGAGGGTAATATTGCAAGCAAATATATGTTGAGGTATCAAGAAAGACACAGTAAAGGCATATTCATCACTGGACACTCATGTTAACAATAAAGAACTTATGTACCTTCTGAAGTTAGAAGGGACGTAGGCAAAACGTAGAGGCATTTTATTCATCGCTGTGAAGAATCTGATGGTAAGTAGATAATAAATAATTTTAAATAGTAATGTAACACGAATTATTTTCATTCTGGAATATTAGGGTTGAAGAACTTTGGCAGCAAAAGGAGAAAAAACACGATACATGATGGTTTTCTTTTTCAATTTTCGTAAGAAGATTAAAAGAAAGTAATATGTTATTGAAAATGAGAAAAGAATACTTCCGTTTTACTTTACTAGTAAGAATGTTACAGTTGAGATATGAGCTCATGTTAGGCAATGCAGAAATGTTCAGAGGTGAAACAATTAGGAGAGCTGGAACCTAATCAGTGGATAAATCTATTTGATGGATTGAAAATTTGAAAGGACTGCTCTACTGGGTGGTAACTTTGGGGAGGTGGGGCATGGTAGGAGGCTCATGCCCTTGGGGATATTTGGTCCCAGGGTCTTTGCTTGTGCTCACACTTTCCCTGCTTCCTAGCTGCTCTAAGCCGAGCAGCTTCCCTCTGCCATGCCCTCCCACCATGATGTTGTGTTGGACCTCAAATCCAGAGTAAGGAGTGGGCCGACTATGAACAGAGACTTCTGAAACGGTGAGCCAAAATTAACTTACCCTCTTCTAAGTTGCTATTGTCAGGTATTTTGGTCAAAGCAACAAAAAGCTGACTAACATGGAGGAGAATATATTTAAAATTTGATATATTAAATATGATTTGGAATTTTCACCATTCACTTCATACTCACTATATTTTATATAATTAAAGCCATCTGAGAAGTCATATTTGTCAAGTCTAAATCACCAAGAACCATTTGCAATAGATATACCATTGAACTTTGAAGAAATCAATGGGCACAGGTAGGTGGGCTAAGAATTAATGTCAAAGGATGCATGAGAGGATCAGGACACTGGGTGGGAAGGTTGTTCTGTATTTTCCCTCTAGAACATCCTCTATTCCTTTTATTTTATCTCAAGCTATAATTCCCAACTACTAATGCATTCACTTGTCCTTTAGTGGTTATTTTGGAAAATGTACTCCCACTCTACCCTTCCTTCACATTATGTGCTTAAACTTATTTTAGTACCTTTGTATAATGTGTTAATTGTACAATGCATGTGTGACCTCCCTGAAGAAATAGCCTTGTATTATTCACCATGTCATTCCTGCAGAAATTGGGTTGAGTGAAACAATAGTGATTGAAGGATACATGTTTTACTAAATTGGTTCTTACCATCTCCTCCCCTTCCCCAGCTTGTTTATTCTCCTTGGAATGGAGTAGCTCACAGTACTGACATGTAAGGGAGCATGAGTCTGTGCAGAATGTAAGACCACATCAAATCAATTTATAATACTAGATGTTCCACTTACTATATTTTGACCTTTGGCAAGAATTTTCATTCCCTGATTATTTTTCTTCTAAAATAGGGATGCTAGCTCTTTCCTCTATTCTGGATTATAATTCAATCTTAGAAAGTACGCACACTCATACTCACTCTCTCACACATGAATAATTGGCCTATCAATGGAGCACAACAAATGGGAGACAAAATTGTGGTCACAAAAGGATAGGAGGTAACATACAATTATTCTGAACACACTTATACATCCTTTTGTTGCCTATATCATTTCTACCTCTAAGGCAACACTTCTTAAAGTAATAGACATCATTAATCTTCTTTGCTGAAGAGGTGTACCTTATAAAAAATATTAATCAAAATACTGGTTTGTACAGAGTGATGTCAACAAGGTGGTGGACTAGTTGGTCCCTTACTTATCTCCTCTTACAGCAAAAACTCCATTGACTGCCATTCATACACATAAGTGCACTTTAGGGGGCTTTGGGATTCAGATCAGAGGTGGCAAAAGCCCAGTAAAGCTGGAAAACCAAAGGGTCATTTTCATAAGGCAGGCTTAAACATAGGAGGCAAATTCACCAACTGGAGACCTAGCCAAAAACTGGGAAAGAGCCTCAATCCCTGTAGATTCAGCCACACAGTTCCATTTGACTTTGATTCTGCCATCAGTACCCTCTGCTAAGGAACCCAAGAGGTCCCATACCTATCAATACTTCAAGTAATAGGACTACTGACCTCAGTCATAGCTGTGGACCATGAATCAACTCTAGCCCCTGCCAGCAGCTGCCTAAAATGAATCCTGCTTACTAAAGAACTACCTGGAAAATATGCTGAGTTGTGACCTCAGAGAGAGACTTGCTGAAATAGATTTGACCATGGATCCTGAAGTGGTCCTTTCATTTAGCCACAGTCCAAGAACTGTTCTGCCTTTCCAGTAACCTAGGGGGAGACACATTGTACATGCCCCAAAGGCAGGTTTGCCAACAATGATCCAAGTGACGATCCTGAAGAATGCCGTGATTTAGCTGTATACATATTCAATTGTGGTCCCTGGAAAATCTGAACTCCCCAGGAAACAGGCAGGTGGCATGCCTGTCTGTATCACTGGAGACAGGTCTATGGTCCTTGGTCTCTTCTATGGATCCTAAAACATCCCTATAACTCAGTTTCATTCTCTGTGAGTCATAGAACAGGGCCAGTGCTTTCTACCCAAGTACCCACATAGCCCTGTCAGGAGTCACACATGTCATGACACCTATTGACAGGACCACTTGCTTGAGGGCACAACTATGATCCCTGCAGCAGAACCTTTTCCCACCATCAATGCTTCTGATCAAGGTCCTGAAGCCAGTCCCATCTGCTCAGGCTCCAGACAGGATTCACATTCACTCAAGTCAAAGGCTCACCAACCACAGACTCCATTGTGAACCCAGCATCAGACATCACTCCAATACAACTCTAATTCTAGAAGCAATTCATCAGGGTCAGGACCAGACCAAAACAGGTATTTTGGCTGCCAAAAATAGTCTATAATGACTGGAAGAGGTATTTAAGCTTTCAAATGCAGACACCATACAAAACTACACAGCTATAGAATCAGGCACAAATGACACCGCTAGAGGAAATTAATAAAGCCCCAGTAACCAAATCCAAACAAATGGATACCTACAAAGAGCCTAGAAAAGAACTTAAAATAGTTAAAGGATATAAATGAGATTTTTTTTAAAAAACCTACTAATTGGGAAAATAATGCATGTACAAAATGAGAAGTTTAAAAGTGAAATAAGAAACCATAAAAAAGGAAACACAAATCCTCCACCTAAAGAACTGAATGACATTGATATAGCTCTGTTTCTGTAGTACCCTGATTTTAAGTCCTTTGGGTATAAACCAAGGAGTAGGATAACTGTGTCAAATAGTGGTTCCATTCCAAGTTTTCTGAGGAATCTCCGTACTGTTTTTCATAATAATTGCACCAATTTAGTCCCACCAGCAACGTGTGAGTGTACTTTTACCTCACATCCTCACCAACATTTATTGTTGCTTTGTAATCTTGATAACTGACATTTTGACTGGAGTGAGATGAAATCTCAGAGTAGTTTTGATTTGCATTTCTTTTTTTTTTTTTTAATATTCTTTTAGTTGTCAATGGACCTTTATTTTATTTATGTGTATGTGGTGCTGGGAATCGAACCTAGTGCTTCACACATGCTAGGCAAGTGCTCTGCCACTGAGCCACAACCCCAGCCCCTGATTTGCATTTCTTTAACTGCTAGAGATGTTGAACTTTTTTTTCATGTATTTGTTAATCGATTGTATTTCTTCTTCTGTGGAGTGTCTTCAATTCCTTAGTCTATTTATTGATTGGGTTTTTTTCCTTTTTGTGTTAAGATTTTTGAGTTCTTTATATATCCTGGAGATTGATGCTCTGAGGTGCATGTGGTAAAGATTTTCTCCCATTCTGTAGGCTCTCTTTACACGTTCTTGATTGCTTCCTTTGCTGAGAAGCAGCTTTTTAGTTTGAATCCATCAATTAATTGATTCTTGATTTTACTTCTTGTGCTTTAGGAGTCTTGATAAGAAAGTCAGTTCCTAAGCCACATCAATGTTCATAGCAGCTCAATTCACAATAGCTTAACTATGGAACCAACCTAGGTGCACTTCAACAAATGAATGAATACAGAAAATATGATATATATTATAGACATACACATATACACACATACATACTATGGAATATTACTCAGCCTGAAAGAGGAATGAATTATGGCATTTTCAGGTAAATGGATAGAGCTGGAGAATATCATACTAAGTGAAATAAGCCAATCCCAAAGAACCAAAGGTCAAATGTTTTCTCTGGTACTTGGATGCTAAATCACAATAAGGGAAGTAGGTTAGGGAAGAATAGAGGTACTTTGTATTAGCCAGAGGGGAATGAAGGGCGGGGGGTGGGTACGGAGGATAAGAAGAATAGTAGTCAATAAATCAGACATTATTACCCTATGTGCGTATATGATTACATGACCAATGTGATTCTACATCATGTACAAGAATGAGAAATTATACTCCCATGCATGACCTATCAAAATGCATTATACTATCATGTATAACTCATTAAAACAAATAAAAAAAGAATTCAATGACACAACTGAAAATTTAACAGTTTCAATAGCAGACTAAATCATGCAGAACATATTTTATATCTCTTAAATTATTACAGCTATAGTTATTTTAAATACTTTGCAACTTATATTTTTTCCTTTTTTGATGATGCTGGGGATTAAATCCAGGGGCTCACATACGCAAGGCAAACACTCCTGCTTCAGCCTCCACACGTGAGCACCACTGCATTGCACAAACAAGTTCGAACAAATTTAAGAGAACTAAAACTATATTAAGTAACTCCTGTAAGTAATCAAAAACGTTTCCCAAAACAAAAACAAAAACCTTGAACCAGTTGTGTTCATAGGTAAATTCTACAAAACATTTAAAGAAATATTAACATCTGTCCTTAAACTTTTCCGGAAAACAGATCAAGAAAGTGAAATACAACTAAACTCATTTTACAAGGCCAGCATTAATATTACGCCTAAAGCTAACAAAGATACCACAGGAAAAGAAAAGTGAAGGCCAATAATATCCTTGATGAATACAGATGTATAAATTCTAAACAAAATGTTAACAAACTGAACTCAGCAGCACATTAAAAGGGTCATACTTCATGATCAACTGGGATTTATTTCTGGGATACAATGTTGGTTCAACATATGTTAATCAATAAATGTAATGTGTCACATTAGGACAATGAAATGATCATCTCAATAGATTCAGACAAGGCATTTGACTGAATTTAGCATTCATTCAACATAAAATTCTCAAATTAACTGCATTAGAAAAAATATGAGTCCACATAATAGAGTTATAACAAAGGCCAAATAAAATAAGCCAGTAGTATACCCAAAGGTGGAAATTTGAATGCTCTTCCTGTAAAATCAGAAAGACAAGGGTGCTCACCTTTTTTCCCCGGAGAATTTAAGGGAAAAATAAGTAAAATCACCCAATCAGAAAGAAGGAAGTCAAATTTCTCTGCTTGCAGATAACATAATCTTATAAAAAGAAACCCTGAAGACTCCACCAAAAAATAAAATCCCTATTAGAATAAATAACTCAGTAAAGTTACTGTGGAAAAAAAAAAACATGAAATTCTTTTGCATTTCTACATACTAACAAAAATTAAGAATAAAATCCTATTTACAAGAGCATTAGAAAGAATAAAATACTTAGGAATAAATTTAACCAAGGAAGTAAAAGATCTATGTACTGGGAATTAAAACATTGCTGATAAAATTGAAGAAGATACAATAAATATAAAGATATCTCATGTTTTACAGATTGAAATAATTAATATTGCTAAAATATCTGATATTCTATCTAAAGCAATCTATGCATTTGATGTAATTCCAAACAAAATTCCTACAAGATTGTTCACGGAAATGGAAAATAACAATTCTAAAGCTAATAAGGGACCACAAAAGACCCTGAATACTAACCTTGAATAACAAAAAGGAATGCTGGAGGTATCACACTTCTTGAATTCCAATGATATTACAAAGACTTGCTAATCAAACTAGTATGATACTAACCCAAAAACAGACACCTAGACCAATGATCACAAAGGGAGCCTAGCAATAAATCCACACATGTGCAGTAAATAATATTTGACTTTGATCCAAGAATATGGAACAGGGGAATGGAGTCTCTTCCACAATCCGTATTGAGAAAACTGGATAGTCACATAACAAAAAAAGAAAAAAAAAAAAATGAATTGGGCCTTTAATTACACCATACACAGAAATTAACTAAAAATGGAATCAATTAAAGACTTAAAGGTAAGATTTGGAATGGTAAAACTCTTAAAGGGAAGTAAGCACTAATTAATTTCCCTCCAAAATGGGAATTGAAACCAGGGTCTCACACATCCTAGACCAAGGCTCCAACACTGAGCTGCATGCCCAGTCTTTTTCATATTGGATTCTAAGACAGGATCTTGCTAAGCTGCCCAGGCTGCCCTTGAACTGGTGATCCTCCAGACTCATCCTCCTGAGTAGCTGGGATTATAGCAGTGTGCAACCATTCCTGGCCTTGATTTTATTTTTATTGATGATTTTTTTGGGGGAAATGACAAATGCACAGGCATCAAAATAAAGAAGTGGGCTATATCAAAGTAAAATGCTTCTGCACAGCACAGAAAACACAACAGGGCAATCTATGCAATAGTAGAAAATGTGTACACATCATATATCTGATAACAAATATCCAACATGTACAAGGAACTCATAACTCAGTGGGAAAATACAAAATAACCCAGCTAAAAACAGCAAAATCTGGGGTATAACTCAGTGACTGAGCATTGTAGAGCATGCGCAAGGCCCTGTGTTAATTGCCCAACGCCACCTCCACCAAAAAGAGAGGGAGTGAGAAAGAGACAGGCAGTCTAGCACCTAGTTTTGCTCTCTCCAGCGTGCGTGCACACACACGCAAAATTGGCAAAAATAAACTTGAATAGGCATTTTCTAAAGAAGAATTACAAATACTAAAAATATATATATGTGTGTGTGTGTGTGTGTGTATATATATATGTATATATATATGAAAAAGTGCTTGACATAACTAATCATCAGGGAGATGTTAATCAAGAACACAACCAAATATCACCTCACACTTGTTAAAGATGGCTATTTTTTAAAAGATAAGTCTTGGTGAGGGAATGGAGTAAAAGGAACCCATGTAGGTTGCACATAGGAATTTTAGTTGGTACAGTCATTATCAAAGATGATATAGAGAGTTCTAAAAAAATCAAAAATATAGCAATCTCATCATCCAGCAATCCCACTTGAGAATATTGACATATTGGCATTCCCATGTTCACTGCAGCATTATTGGCAATAACCAAGACATGTAAAGAATCTAAGGGGTCATCAATGGGTAAACAGAGAAGAAATATGATGTATATATAGAATGAAGTATTATTCAGCCATGATAAAGAAAATCTTTCCATTTGCAACATGGATGAACATAAATGGCATTGTGCCAAATGAAACAAGTCAGGTACAGAGAGATTCATATTGTATTATCTCACATGTGGAACCTGAAACAGTTGAACTCTTGAGAAGCAGTAAGCAGAATGGAGTTGGGTTTGGGGAAGAGGGACAAGTTGGAGACTGGGGAGATGGTGGTAAAATAATAAAAATGTTCTGGAGCTCAAATGTATAGCTGGACAAATATAGTAAAAAATACCATATTATCTACTTAAAATTTGTTAAAAAAAATATATAGCAGACTTTATTTTACACAAACTGTGACATGATAGATGTACACACATATCAGATTCTATTTTACACATTAAATGTATAAAATTTACATTTGTCAATTGTACCTCAATAATAATGGAACATAACACATTTCTTTCCTCAGTCTAAAAGAGGAAAATAAATTTAATGTGTAATTATCCAGCATGTTTTGTACTAAACAAATTTTCTGTTAAAATGTAAATCAATACATTTAAATTTTGCAATGGGTTATAATAAAGAGTTGTTAATGAATAATGTCATTTTAAAACAAATTTATCTTTTATTGGTAACATCTTCATCTGATTCAACTGCTTTACATTTTTAATAAATAGCCTTAACATTTTACTGCAAATGAGCTACCTAATGCATTGTAATTGCTAAAATGCTTTGGTACATTTATATAAATCTCACTACTTGAATGATGTATTTTCCTGTCAACATAGTTAAAGAAAAATTTTCCAGAAAGGGAAAGACCTTTAGTAAACTTCTCTGGGATGCCTCACCCCAAGATATCATTGAAAATTAGGGATAAAGTATGTTATTAAATTAAGTATTAAAGTCAGTATAATAATAGAAGATGAAAAGAAAAAAGAATTCCACAACAACAAGAAACGGATCTCTATTATTCTGTATATGGAAAGATAATTACTATTACATTAAGATAAAAAACCTGTCACAATATATTAATGATAATAATAGTTTAAAAAGTTAGGGTAAGTTTGTTTTTTTTTTCCTAATGGGACAATTAATGTGAAGTAAGGATTCTTTAATGGCAGATTATTATTTTATATGAGTAACTATAGCATTAGAAGACCTAATCAGGAGGTTGTAAATAAGCAAATTACCAGCTGTCAAAAAAATTATCACTATCAAGTTAAATGAGCTTCCCTTAGGCAAGCTAACATTGCTTTTGCCGGAAGGCCAGCTCAAAAATAAAACACAAGGGAAACAAGTCATATAAATAAAAGATTTTAAATTAATTCTGTCTGTGTAGATGGACTTGAAAAATAAATCTTAAAACTCATTTCTAAGTCTTGTAACAAATAAGTAATTGCAATGGTTGACTACTATAGGCCAGATTAAATATTCCTCAATGGCCTGATTTCTTGCTTTTTAGATTAACATAAATATGATTATAATAATTATCAAATCAGCTAGCATACATGGCTTTCCTGTTCATCAAGCTAAAGGGAAAAGTGAAAGATAAAAGCAACTTGGTGAGTTACAAGTATTCACTGAACTACAAGCCAACTGTTTAGAGCTTTCTTGGCTAACTACTCATAATTTTTGACTCAAAGTTTGGGAATATATCTCAGTGGGAGTGTGTTTAGCATGCATGAGGCCCTGGGTTCATTTTCTAGTAACACACACAAATTAAGAGATTGTCTCTAGAGAAAATGACATTTATTTTTTGTCATCATGCCAAATTTATTTTGTCCTCCTCTTTTTGCATGGATACATCCTTAATGTTAAAAGTGAAATATTAAAGATGTTTCATTATGCTTCTCTTTCATCCTGTTATACAATACTTTAGTCCATTCATTAATCCATTGACTCTAAAATGGGCTGAGGTATGAGGAGGTATTCTGTAACAATTTTGGAAAGAAAAACAAATTGTTCATATGTAATGGTGTCTTGAATGCTTATCAGTTGTGGCTTATCAAAAGGTCAACGGTTCTAAAGAGTTAAGCAATTTTAAAGTAAGTCACTTGTGTCACTGAAAGCAGGAAGGCTCTATTTTCTATTGCAGAACTTGTCAAGAAGATCAGTGTGCAGTACAGTTCACTATTTTCAGGAATCTTGTGGGCATTTTAGGTAAAGAAAAAGTTTTGATATCCTAAGGGGCATTCTTCAATCCAATTCCAAGGACTGACCTTGGGGGAATAAGTTAATATGTTGCATTTAACTGGTTCTCTCTCAGTTTTCAAGTGGCTTGTACTGGGCCTAAGTTTGACCTCTCCGTTAGTTATTAATCTCATAATTGCTGAATTACCCTGAGGTGGTAAATGACAAGAATTTTAAAAAAGACGGGAACTCGCCCCAACAGAATATGCCATTTACACATATATAGATGGATCTTTTTGGTAGGATGTCCAATCATTGCAGTGGATACCATATACTGTTCGGAATTCCCCAGGAAACATTATATAGCTACCAGTAAGTAAGATCAGTCCTCTCCAAAGCTAGGTAGAAGGGATGTGCCTTCTTAATAGCTGAGCACTTAAGACATGTGTCACCTGTTAATTATCCTAGCATTATGGTGAGTTATAGAACACAAGTCTTAAATGCTATCTTCTATCATGTAGGCAAGGAAGGAGGGAAAGATTGGAGAATGGAGAGGGAAACTGACCCTCCCTCTCCCATCCTGAGAGACAATATTATAATTGAGATATCTATTGGAACAATAGCTACAAAGATTATTATTTCAGAAAATAAATACAAGTAGATGTTAGGTGTGCCTTTTGATCATTTTTTATGTAATAACTGACAAAGATTTACTATCGTATACACATTTAATTGTGAATTATTATGCTATAACTTGTTATCTAATTGTCTGTTAACAACCCTGAGATAGTGATAAAATATTCTTTAACAAATAATGTAAATTTGAACAATGCAGATACACAGTGTGATCAAGTAAGATTGCAAGGGTAAGGTGGGAGATTGGAGATAGAAATTTGGTAGTGAACAACTAGGTGCGGAATACCCCTCCCTGACTCCCCATTTCTTCTCAATGTGAGGAAGTATCTGTATTGATGTTGATTTGAGTTTGGCGGGAGGATCAGCAAATATCAGATATCTAACTATTTTTTAAGACTTTCACAGTGTAAATTCCCACAGAAGTATGAAGAATCCTGGAGTCAAATTAGCCTGAATTTCAACAAGAACTATACTTTGTAGATTCAATGATTTTATCTGTGGCTTAAGAAATTAGGCCTAATGATTAATATCTGCTGCATATATTTTATAACACTTCTATTGAAAATTTTTTAAATGAGTAGTTAAGTCTCAAACTGAACTTTGTTGTGTGAATAGTGTGTGGGATGGGGATGGGTAAAGAGTTCTCACACACATACATGTGTACATTTCCTTTCAGTCTATGCATAGACTGCTGAACTAATTTATCATTATATTTGGTAGACTTTTGAAATGTCTCAGAATCTTTCCCAAAGATATAACTATATGGAGATTATTTTATTTTGTATGCAGAATCAGAGTAGCTAAAAAAATTATCCATTTTATAATGGCAGTATGGAGGCTATCCTCTGTAATTTTTCCTTTCTAGTTATCAAACATACTGATATTAACCCCTTACATTTTTAAGTTTATAGATCCATGATTCATTATTTCCAACATCCCTGTGAAATAGATTTCTATGATTTTTCTCATTTTACTGCTGACTTGGGGAGGTAACTACATAGCCCAAACCATATAAATAAAGCAGAGATTTGAATTTAAATATGTTCACATTTTCACTTATTTCTGAAAATAAAGTGTTAGGATTTGAACTCAGGGTTCAAGCATGCTAGGCAAGTGCTTTACCACTGAGCCACAGCTCTCTTCCCTTTGAAACTAAGTGTATGGAATGGTCTCAAGGACGTGGCCATTCTGTTTGAATCTTTACTGATACTCACCAGCAGTGAGATCCTATATGACTGAATGAATCAATCTTATTCGGACTTTCCTTATTTGTTCATAACCATCAATGCGGTTCTTAAATCCAGCAATTTGTAATTGCAGTGACCATTAACTTGTTTCCGTTCTATACACAGCTGACAATCCTTTTACATAACAAGATGCTTACCCTATTCTGCTGCTTTGAGTCTCAGTAGTACAGTTCATATAAAAAGGGTAGGATAAATGCTTGATTCACTGATTTACTAGTTTGAGATTATGATTTAATTGATTCTCATCTTCTCACTACACACACACATTGTCAGGGCATACAGTGACTACATACTGAACTTTCTTCCTTTTAACCATCATTTAGCTTTAATTCTCTCAGTAAGGATATATTAAATGCTCATAGTCTTCAGTTTTATATAGAATATTTTCATGAAAGATTTAAAGATAC
Organism: Sciurus vulgaris; assembly: GCF_902686455.1. NCBI lineage: Eukaryota > Metazoa > Chordata > Mammalia > Rodentia > Sciuridae > Sciurus > Sciurus vulgaris. The sequence goes on from NC_136476.1 coordinate 29,035,993, forward strand.
AATGTAGTTCTTCAATAATAACCACAGATTCACTATTCCCTTTACAAATCAACGTTAGTTTTATTAAATATAATAAGCCTTATATGTCTTTTGTTTCTTTCTTGTATATCTTAAACATTAGTACATTTTCTTCTAGAATTGAGATTCTATATTAAAAAGTCTGATGATTATTTACCTTTAGTAGTCATTTTTTTTAAGCTGTCCACATGGCATGTTTGTTCTTTTTTGACTTAAATTCCAGTGTTTTATCAAAATATTTCTCAGTATTGATAATTCCTGATTGATATCCACAGGTATGTGAGATTGTCTTTCAACACATAACTTCAAATATTCATAGGAAGCTTTTGATAGTTTTGAATATTTGCTTTGTTCTTTGGTTTTCTTCTTTAAGGATCCCCATTATTTGTATATTGGGCCTTCCTTGAATATCTTCACGATTTACTAAATTGTAGCATATTTTTACATTTTTAACAATCTACAATATGGCTTGTTAGAACTAAAGTCTCTCATTGTTTTATTTATGAAGTATATTTCATCTGTATTCTTTCTAGTTTAGTATTCAGAGATGAAATGATTATTTTTTATCTTTCCTGAGCTCTACCATTTTATTTCTGAGATATTCTAATGTTAACGCTCACCTTTCTTTAAAGTGGCGTGGAATTTTCCTAACTTAGATTGTTTTTAAATAGTATGCTCTAATTTTGAACCATTTTGTTGGCATGTTTTTCTGGCAAGAGTTTGTCATGGGGTTATTTTGAGGATGAAATTAGTTAATCCAGAGATCATGCAGTCAAAGTAATTTTTCAAAAACTCAGATGTTCAGTCCCCCAAATAGTTAATTGTAAATAGTTAAATTATAAATAGTTAATTTGTAAAATGAGGAAGTACATGTACAAATATTCTACTACTTAGTACTTGTAATAATGTTTAGTATTCTTAGTAGTGATATTCTACTGTAAATTTTCAGGTAAAATGTACAATTTGAAAACATTTTATAAAAAGATCTTTGCAAGCTTGTCTTTGAGTTCAAAGGTAAAGGTAAGAATTTAGACAGGAGGTTTATTTTAAAACTTTTCTTATAGTTACCCCAGCTCACATCAATAAATATAAATAACTGATGTAGGGTTATACCATCCACTAATTATTAAAAAACATTTAGCTCTTAGAAAAGACAAACAACCTTAAAATGTATTTGATGCTCACTTCCACATATTTTAACTGATTTTAAATAGCATATGTTGTTGTAATGGATAGTTTTACTATAAAAAATATTTATATAAATATGAGTATAAGGAAATATCAACTTGAATTTATTTTGTCTACTCTTTTTAACATATGTAAAACAAGTCAATAAAAATTGAGTTTTTACTACTGACGCATTCTGATGTTTTAGGAATAAGTTAGAGTGGGGAATAAACTTGAAACAATATTTTGCATTTACCCATAATAGGTTTAGAAGGCATTATAATGAATAATATGTAGTAACTGAGCAGTGATACATGCTTGTAATCCCAGCTTCTCACAAGTGAGAGTATTTCAAGTTCAAGGCCAACTTGGGCAAGGTAGGGAGATCCTGTCTAAAAATTGAAAATAAAAACAAAATAAAAGAACTAAGGGGCTGTCACTCAGTGGTAGAGCCCTTGCCTAGGATGTGTGAGGGCAAGGTCCTAGATTTGATCCCAGCACCTCAAACTATGTGTATGTAACTATAAAGTTTACATACACACACACACACAAACTATATACAACTACAAACTGTATACGCACACTCACTATAAATGGGATACTATGCATTGACAAGTCTAATAAATGTACAAACTACACATACTGTAGAATTCATCTTGCTTTGCTTTTAATATCCAGCTTCCTCTGATTTTAAAGTGGTCAAGTGATATGTTAGAAAACAACTCAAATATTCCTTTAAAATTTTATCTAAGAAAATTAACTTCTAATATATGGAGGACTCTATGGAGTAGGCTGGGTAGTATTCAGAGAAGAATTAGCCATCAGATTTACCTGATATGTTGAACAAACCCACTACATTAAATGAAGTTTTATAATTTAGAGATTGTTTCAGATGCTTAGTGTAACTTCAGTTTTTTAAAAAAAGTTTTAGTTTAGGAAGTAAGCTGTGTACATTGCAGACTTGGAAATTAATTTCATCCACAGAAACTAACATTACCATTATTTTAATTACCCTTAATTATTAAAGAGTTATTGTTTTTAAAAGCTCTTCAGTTTTTAAGGATTTGTTACTTTTTCCATTTGATTTATAAAAATTATGTTTCTGTACTAAAAGTGGTAACTATAGAACTTGCATTTGTTCACTTGCAAATACTTAGTACCCACAGTAGAGTAGATTCTGTTCCTTTTGCTTAGTTAACTATTAAAATATAGCATTTGAGAATTGCCCCATGTAGCATCCACTGGGAACCTTCAATAAGTTTTCTTAAATTTTAATCTGTAACTTTCAGCATTATTGTATAAAAATATAATTTAGGTTTCTATTTGAATTTTGAAAACATACAACTCCTTCCTTAAAAGCTTTAAAAATATCTGCATGACTTCTGTGAATAAATAGTAAAAATTTTTTTAAAAAATCAAATTTATAAAAACTTTATATTCCTATTGACAGGGATTATTTCTTATAGGTTATATTTGACATATATTGTTTTTCATTTGTAATTTCTTACCATATCAAATTTTTATTTACTTTTCTTTGTTTACCTTCTATTTTTAAAATTAGTATACATATCACCATTTATTATATAGAAAATGTACCTGGTATTTGTTAAATCAGGTAATTAAAAGCAGCTTACAAAAGATTACATAAAATTTGATGCCATTTTCATAAACATTTATGTATTAATCTTATTTTATGGCTGCTAGATTCCTAACATCTATATGACTTAAAAAAATTGTTGACTTTTCTATTGAGATGTGGGGTCCACTTCCGTCTATTCCGTCTATGGAAGCCAAATAGGACACAGCTTCCTCTTTGCGTATTGGCAGTTAGAAGATAAGCATGCTAACTAGCTATTTACATTTGAATGTCAGGAGAACATAGATATTATTGAAAGACTGGCCATGAAAATGGTGGGTCAGTGCTATGGTTTCAGTAGGGCTGTTTGAAGAGAACTTCTGAGGCATGCCCTTGACTATATCCCTATTGTCAACTTCCCATCTATCCTTGCTATGAAAATCTGTTCAAAACTTTCCTTTTCTATTTATCTTAATTATGTTTTGGTTTGTATTGTTGCTTTCAGATGGAATTACTTAACATAAAATTGATTGTAGGTATTAGACCCTTGAGGATATGTAAGAATTCTGGGATGTGTTAGCTGACTGTAGTAAGACAGAAGACCTGAAATCTTTATTAGTAATTTGAGAAGCAATCCTAAATGGCATGCATTTTAGCAACAAAGTAGAAATTTCTTATTCATTGTAGCCTGTAGTCACTCATTGGAGGCAAAGCTTCAGCATTGATATAGGCACTACGTACAAACAAGGTTAAAATTTAATGACTCTACAATTCAGTAGGTGCTTTAAAAATGCATTGGGTAGCATAAGGAAAGTCAATGACATGCTCACATTTCTAAATTCTCAGTTAAAGTAACTGAAATTTAGAAATGTCCTATGACGTTGCTTAATGTATCAACTATTTCTGGTAAGTTTAGGTTGAGGTAGCCAACATATGAAAAGCAAACTTCAATCCTGTGGCTGATGATTTCCAATGTCAGTTGAATTTACAGTATTACCACATGTTTAAGATGGCAGAGTATAAATTTCAAAAAGTCATACCCCACTAGGCATGGTGGAACACACCTGTAATACCAGTTGCTTTGGGAGATTGATGCTGGAGGATCCCAAATTCAAGGACAGACTTGGCAAATAAATGAGATCCTATTTCAAAACAACATATAAAAATGAATGGGGATGTAGCTCAGTGACAGAACAATCCTGGGTCCAATCACTGGTACCAAACAAGAAAGTAGCTACACTCCAGACAATGCAATGACAATACTACCATCATCTCAAGCTTCTCATTTTCCCTGCCTGACAAATCAACATGTCTCATTAATTTGATAAGGTTGTTCATACTCAGAAGACGCTATTCTCTTTTTCCCACAGGAGTTGACTTACAATAAAAGCCAATAATGCACATGCTTCCTTACCAAACACCTCTCAGTATTTTCTAAGATGTAAGTTGCTAGCATAACCTGAAAAACTGAATATTTGGTGAAAAAGTTCATCCATGGACCAATTGCCTAACCAGGACCTTTATCAAATGACAATGACAAAAATTACTCAGTATATATCATAGAGTAAGAAATACTGATAGATTGTTGCAGTCAGTTTTTCTAGCTGCTGTGACTAAAGGATCTGACTAGCACGACTGTAAAGGCATAAAGGTTTATTAGCTCACAATTTCTGAGGTCTTAGTCCATAGAAGTCTGGCTCTATTCCTGGAGATCAGGGTGAGGCATAACATCATGGCCAAAGAGCGTGGTGGAGGGAAGCAGCTTGCATCATCAGGAAGCAGAAAGAGTTCTCCACTTGCAAATATATATCCCAAAGCCACCCCTAATTCCCACTTCCTCCTGCCACACCCCACCACTTCAGTTACCACTCAGTTAATGGGATCAGGGGATTAATTCACTGATTGGGGTAAGACTCTTACAACCCAATTTCTGAACCTTCTTGCATTGTCCCACACATGAGCTTTTGGGGGACACCTCACATCTAAACCATAACACTGATATAGGAGAAAAGCTAGATATAATTTTTGAACTCTTTAGCTCACCAAAAACAACTCTTCAGAACATAAAGGTAATCACTTGGCCAAAACCTTGAGAAATGCATAAGTGAGTAGTGTCAGTGATGTGCCACATGCTGTTTCATACACTAGCACACAGAGAAAGAATGTGGTTGAAGAAAGACCTCTAATTTTGATGGGAACGGATACACCTTGAAATAATAAAGTAAAAATAATGAACTTCCAGAAGGAAAAGAGTCATGCATAGTAGGTGACCAAGTCTACCAAGATGAGAATACTTCTATCTTTAGGGATATTTGAAGGTGTAGAAGTAATTGTGTATTCCTCAGAACCAAAATAGAAAGACAACCCATGAAAGTCATAAATAACAGGTACTTCTGTTGACCTAGGTAGCTGTCATTCATTTTATGTTACACATTAATAGAACCCTAATATTGTTTAGGTATACAACCCTGGCATCCCCCCTTCAGCAAGGAGTGCAGAGCAACTCTCCTGCATCTACCCACAGAGCTCTGAAGGTCAATCTAGACTAAATTCCAGTGACTGGAAACTCCTATTCAGAACTCTGCAACACCCCTGACACAGAAAGGCACAGTTTATCAACACCTGGACTGTACTACCCCACCATACACTGGGAGCCTGGAAGCTGAGATCTACTCCAATCATCTTTGACTCCTAGCAACAAAGGCTGGCAGCTAAGGGAGGAACACAAAGACATTAGGCTAAATAACCCCTAGTCCTCCACCCAAGGGTTACAAAATACCAGGAATGAAAATCTATCTCTGGAAACAAGCCCTTTATTTCTCTATAAGACTTTTATTTTTTTCTTTCCTCTTTTTTTATTTTTCATATTTCCATTTTTACTCTATTCTTTACATATTTTAGTTTTATTTTTTCAATATCATTTCATTTTATTAATTTTTTCCATTATGTATGATTTTGTATGCATGTGTGTATTGGAGGGAGCTGTGTATCCACTACATGGATAGGTTCAAAAATTATACATATATTCACATAATTTTAATTTCACATTAATTGTTTCCTTCTGCACTTTTTGGGGGCGGAAGTTGGGGGGTGGAACCAGGGATTGAACTCTGAGGCATTTATCAGCTGAGCCACATTCCCAGCCCTATTTTGTATTTTATTTTGAGACAGGGTCTCACTGAGTTGCTTAGCACCTTGCTTTTGCAGAGGCTGGCTTTGAACTCCTGATCCTCCTGTCTCAGCCTCCCAAGCCACTGGGATTACAGGCATGTGCCATAGTGCCAAACTACACCTGTTTTTATTACTTAGCTTTGATTTGTCTTAGATGGGGTTCATTTATTCACAAGTTTGAGTTGCTTTGCCCATATCTCAGTTCTCATCCCTATTATCTCCCTTTCGTCACTGTCTTCCCCACTAACAGTCAAATTTTTGTTTCCACTTCTTTTTCATTACTTTCTATAAAACCTTTTATTCCTTCTTTACAGCTGACATGTGCTATCTACCACCTGCCTCTCCTTTGATTACTTTTTAAAAATATTTCAAACTTTCTCTTACCACCTACCCAGTTTTTTACTTAATACAATCCCAAATTTTATAGTTTATGAAATTCATACCCCATTCATGTTGTTGTGATTCTAATACAGTAGACAACATAGTAGACACCTGATGTTGAATGTCTGATCTCATCCACAGTTTTGCATTGTTGGTAATGACATTAAATGCTGACTCCACCATTCCTCTATGGGTAGCAATTAGTGTTACAGATGTCCTATAGACACTGGACTTTTATCTCAACACTATACAATATGTCCCACAGTCATGACTGACATTAGTGCTATTCCTGACTCCTCCATCCTGCTGAAACAAGCTGGAAAGCGATCAGGACACTTCAAAATCAAAGAGATTTGGCTGCTAAGAAACAACTCAGAAAAGCACGAGTGACTCTCAACCTACAAATGCTATGACCCTCCCTGAGCCTAAACATTACTTCAATTTGTAGAATTGGAGAGGCAATAACCCCAAATCAAAAACCAGGTTCCAAGGTGGAACAACCAGAGGGAAATTTCAGGTAACACCTCTTAGTGACTTATAGGAAAAAATTCTAGAACAAAAAAGAACTATCCATGTAACGACACACATATGAAAGAGGAAGGAGAATCCATTTTAATTGATGTACAAGTCCAGGATATCTGAAAACATGAGGAAAAAGTAAAACAATCTCCCATCAATTTACAACCCCCTCAAAAAAATCCCACAAAAATAGAAGCAGATAATATTGCAGAGAAAGATTATAAAAAAATTAAAATGTTCAGTGAAGTAAGATCTAAGGAGTGAATTAAGAGCACATACATGAGATGAAAGACAATTTCTATAAATAGAAATATTGAAAAGAAAAGACTCAGAACTCCTGGACATTAAAGACACAATGAGTCAAATTAAAAAGTTCACTTGAAAGCATCACCAGATTAGATTGCATAGAAAATAGAACTTCATCTCTTAAAGACAGAACCTCAGTCTTTAAAGACAGGATACACATTTTTGAGTACACAGAATAAAATAAAAAAACAGAGCATGATCAGGATTTACAGAAAGTCTGGGACAATATTAACAGACCAAACTTGCAAATCATTGAGAGTATGTTTTAATGAGATAGTCATAGAAAACTTTTCCCATATTGGAAAGGAGACAGACATCCACATGTAGGAGATACACTGGATCCTAAATAGACCTGATCAGAGGTTCTCCAAGACACATCAAAATCAAAATGCCTAACAGAGAATAAGAATAGTAAAAGCTACAAGAAAAAACATCATGTCACATTTAGAGACAAACCAATAAGGCTTACTTCTGACTTTTCATCTCAGACACTAAAGGTAAGGAGAGCCTAAGATGAGATATTTCTAACTCTAAAAGAAAATAATTGCTAACAAAATCACTATTCTCAGCAAAGCTCTCTTTCATATTTAATGAGGAAATAAAATATTTTTCATGACAAGGACAAACTATAAGAACTCATGACAACCAAGCCAGAACTATAAAGAATTCTCAGAGAGAAACTGCACCCAAAAACAAACCCCCAAAGTTCCAAATAAATGAAGATCAACAGAAGACTAATCATCTAATGACAATTGAGACAGAATATAAAAATCAAAATGGTAGCAAACCACAAACATATCCATAACACTAAATATAAATGGTCTCAACTCCCCAATCAAAAGACAAAGATTAGCACAACTGATCAAAAAACAAGATCCAACTATAAGCTGTCTCCAAGAGACTCCACTCAGGCAAAGGCACTCATAGGTTGAAGGCAAAAAAATAGAAAAATATTCCATGCAAATGAAGTCCATAACCAAGTCAAAGTAGTTGTTCTCATATCTGAAAAAGTTGATTTCAAGCCAGAATTAATCAAAATAAACAAAGACCACCATCACATCCTGGTAAAGGGAACAACCCAACAAGAAGATATAACAGTAGAAATTTTGTATACCCCAAATATCAGCACATCCAATTATATTTTTAAAACAACCACAAACAACACTCCTTGAAATTAAATCCCAGACAGATTTCAATAAAATAACACTAGGAGACTTCAATACATCCCTATCACCAACAGACAGGTCAAAGTATAGAATCAATAAAGATATATCCAACCTAATCAATACTCTTAGTCAAATAAACTTAATGGACATCTACAGAATATTTCACCCCAAAAGAGCTGAATTTCTTAGTAGCTTGTGGCATCTTTACCAAAATAGGCCACATTCTAGATCACAAAGCCACTTAGTAAATATCAAAAAAAATTAAAAAATCTCACGTATCCTATTGTAGCATAGTGGAATGAAAGAAGAAATCAACAGCCAGAAAACTAAGTGAAACCACATAAACACATGGGGATTAAAATACTCTTTTAAATGAAGAATGGATCAAAGAATGAGAGAATAAATCAGGAAATTCTTAGAAACAAATGAAAACAAAGATACAACATATTAAAGTCTCAGAAAGTAATAAAAGCAGTACTAAGATGAAAAATCACTGCACTGTGTCTGTATCAAAAAATACGTATACTCGCAAGTAAGTTTATGCTCCACTTCAAGTCCTTATGGGGGAAAAAAAAAACAATAATGCCCAAATGAACCATTTCTCCGTATCCAGTTAATAAAAATCAATATAATACCTTTAGAGAGAACAGAAAATCAAGATAGTCATTTGAGATTTTAAAAACATAGGCTGGTAACTCCTATTGCATTCTCATTTAATTTGCCAGTTCAGTCAATGAAGACATGGACAGCACTGGAAGGACATTAGATTGGCATATACTTGATTAACAATTCCAATTTGGGTTCTTAATGTGGTTAAATTCTTGGAGCCAAACCTAGACTCCCTAGCTCTTGGAATATAGGTATCAAATAAATACCACTTTTTCTCTAGTTCAGAGATGAACAGAATTCATTTTATCTATAGGGAAGAGTACAATTTTACCACTTTCCTTTACTATTATAGCAGCCTTCCAATTCTGAGTCATTATAGTTATCCAAAAAGATTTAAAATATCGTACAAGTTGATGGTATCATATTGCTAGGGCCAATATCCTGGATATCTCAGTACAACATGTAAGTGTTATAGTTGGGGATGAAGCTCAGTGTTAGAGTGCTTAGCACACAAGAGGTTCTGGGATTAACTCCCAGCACTGCAAAAATTAAAATAATTATCACAGTGTGCATGTTTTACAATAAACTATTACTATCTTCAATTTCAGTGAAGTTTCTGTGGATCTGGTGATGTTGGCCTCAGTAAGAATATATTCCAAACTCTTGCCCCCTTTGTTAGTAAAGAGGCACAACACTCGAGTCTTATATTTTGAATGTAATACATAGTTCATTTATTTATACTACTTTGGACCATTAATCAACTACCTGAAAATATGTCTCTTTTGAATAAAGATCAAAGTAAGAGAAAACTTTCTAATTTTGTAAGTGGCAGAAGAGGAACCTATGAGAAAATACAATGGCATACATTCTTTGGCACATGTGGATGGAGTAGACAGAGAGGACCAAACTCCCAAATAAGAACTATGCATAGACCAGTGGGGATTAGGAATAGATGTATGTCTTCAAGTAATTCACCTCATCTTGACAAGTAGTTCTTAGCCTGCACTCCAACATGGTGTTTTTGAATACCTAGTAATAGAATAAATGGTACACTGTGATCTTAGTGAGTTAGGAATAATCTGTCACCCCACTCCAAAATATGGAGTGATAAGCACTGGACTCTATCAACAAACAGAAGTGGAATACCCTGAAGGAATAATATAAGCCGACTGCTCACTGTCAGTACCACCCTCCTGCTATTATGCTGCAATCTCACTTTCAGTACTCAACTGTTCTCTCATGGCTAGTTGTCAATGCCCATTCAGTGAGGAAAAAAATGGAGTCGGTTTTATGATGAGTACTGAATCATATGAATCATATTCTGGTATGAGTTAGACACTGCTCATACAGAATTACATTCCGATTTTAGTTGTTTTTAAAAAAAGTATGAAAGGATGTGAATGAAAACTTGTATCATTGTATGCTGTCATTCACATCTTCATGGAAGGTGTGGTATCCTAACACAAAAGTTTACTAGTGTAAATCTACTAATGTAAATAGTGGATGGAATCTAACGGTTTAGCTAGATGTTTGGTAAAACGGGAATAGCATGAGTCAGGATTAGTAGCAAGGTAGTTTGGAGAAAAAAGATATGAAAGGACTTTCTGGAATGGCCCAAGAATATGAGGATATATATGCTTCATATGAATGCTAATATGAATGAAGGTTCATTTGAATGTTCCCAGAATGGAGAAAACTCTTAGTAGACAAGATGACCTGCTAGTTTTCATTCCCCAGTTTCTCTTAATGCCTGATGAATGTGCTCATTAACCATGATGTGGCCATGGCAATAACAGTAGAGGTTATATAGACCCTCAGCAACTTGACTGTTCTCTCCTCAAAGCTTACGCAACCAATGATATCGGAATTTTCTCTTGTGGAGTGACTGAAAAGGAAGTAAGACTGGTCATCTTCAAAGGGTATAGAAAGTAACAAGGACCAAACCCAGATATTTTTATGGGGTGCTCTTTCACTCAGCATCCTTGTTCTACTATTTAGTATCTATGTGATTTCTGGAAAGTTATGTGAAATGTGTCTTTTCTGTAAAACGGGGTAAAATCTTACTTACATCTCAGGGTTGTTATGAGAACTAAATGCTTAATATATGTAAAATATTTAGAAGATTGAGATATATATATATTAAGTATCAAATAAGTGATGATTAAATGCATAATAGAAAATGATCATATCTATACAGTGATAAGTTAATCAAAGATTATGATAAGTGACTATGCCACCTCTTTTACGACTGACTATACAACAGATACTAGTCTTCAAAAAGTCTCACCCATTTCTTGTATTACTTGAAGAATTTATAAATAGGCAATGAAGGGAATAAAGCACAGACATTAATTTTATCTTTACAACCAGTTGTAGAAATAAGGTCTGCAATAGCTCTACCAATATTTCTTCTCTAAATAAATGTTCAAAAGTAAAAAATTACTTATTTTGCTTTACTTTCCTCTATGTGTATCCCACTTATTAAGTGTGTGACTGGTGGTTAACTTTTCAACATAGCCCACTGTTTGCAAGATAATGAGATGGATCACAGCAGATGACAAAAGCAGCAGGCATCCTCAGAGAAACCATAGTTGATGCTAGAAGAGTGATGGAAATTTGAATTGTTTCTTTTTCAATGGTTTAATGAGAAAGAATTATAATATCTAGCTCAGAAACAATGGTAAGAACAATGTATGTAACTCTTGTACACATAGTCAATGTACAAAAATATATTGGACATTAGTCAATACCCAACTGTCAGGTTGCCTACATTTTTAATTTATTTCTATTGTAAACAAATGGGATACATCGTGTTTCTCTGTTTGTACATGAAGTAGAGGCATACCATTTGTGTAATCATACATTTACCTAGGGTAATAGTTTTTGATTCATTTATTTTTTTGTTCTTCCCTCCACCCCTCTTTTCCCTCTATACAGTCCCTCCATCCTCCATTCTTGCCCCTCTCCCACCCCCCATTATGTGTCATCATCCACCTCTCAGGGAGATTATTCATCCTTTGTTTTTTTGAGATTGGCTTATCTCACATAGCATGATATTCTCCAATTTCATCCATTTGCCTGCAAATGCCATAATTTTATTACTTTTTATGGCTGAGTAATATTCCATTGTATATATATATATATATATATATATATATATATATATATAACATAGTTTCTTTATCCATTCATCAACTGGAGGGCATCTAAGTTGGTTCCACAATCTGGCTATTGTGAATTGAGCAGCTATGAACATTTTTGTAACTGTACCTCTGTTGTACGCTGATCTTAAGTCCTTTGGGTATAGGCCAAGGAGTGGGATAGCTGGGTCAAATGGTGATTCCATTCCAAGTTTTCTAAGGAATCTCCACACTGCTTTCCAGAGTGGCCAAACTAATTTGCAGCCCCACCAGCAATGTATGAGTGTACCTTTTTCCCCACATCCTCGCCAACACCTATTGGTGCTAGTATTCTTGATAATCACCATTCTAATTGGGGTGAGATGGAATCCTAGGGTAGTTTTGATTTGCATTTCTCTTATTACTAAAGACATTGAACATTTTTTCATATATCTGTTGATTTCATCTACATCATCTTCTGTGAAGTGTTTATTCATTTCCTTAGCCCATTTGTTGATTGGGTTCTTTGTATTCTTGGTGTAGAGTTTTAAACAAAATTGATAAACCCTTAGCCACACTAACAAAAAGAAGAAAACTCAAATTACTAAAATTCAGAATGAACAAGGAAATATCACGACAGACATGACATACATACATAATTAGAAGCTATTTTGAAAATCTATACTCCAACAAAATAGAAAATATTGAAGACATCAACAGGTTTCTAGAGACATATGAATTATCTAAACTGAACCAGGAGGACATACACAATTTAAATAGATCAATTTCAAGTAATGAAGTAGAAGAAGTCATCAAAAGCCTACCAACAAAGAAAGTCTAGGACCAGATGGGTTCTCAGGCAAGTTCTACAAAACCTTTAAAGAAGAGCTCATTCCAATACTTCTCAAAGTATTTCATTAAATAGAAGAGGAGGGTACCCTCCCAAACTCATTCTATGAAGCCAGTATCATCCTGATACCTAAACTAGACAGAAACACACTGAGGAAAGAAAATTTCCGACCAATATCCTTAATGAACATTGATGCAAAAATTCTCAACAAAATCTTAGCAAATCACATACAAAAATATATTAAAAAGAGTCTACCACGATCAAGTGGGTTTTATCCCAGGGATGCAAGGTTGGTTCAACATCTGGAAATTAATAAATGTAATTCACCATATCAATGGACTTAGTCAAAAATCACATGATTATTTCAACAGGTGAAGAAAAAGCATTTGATAAAATTCAGCATCCCTTCATGCTCAAAACACTAGAAAACAGAGGGATAGTGGGAATATTCCTTAAACACTGTAAAAGCCATCTACACTAAGCCCATGGCCAATATTATTCTAAATGGCGAAAACCTGAAAGCATTCTCCCTAAAAACTAGAACAAGGCAGGGATGCCCTCTTTCACCACTTCTATTCAACATTGTCCTCAATATTCTAGCGAGAGCAATTAGACAGACCAAAGAAATTAAAGGGATACAAATAGGAAAAGAAGAACTCAAACTATTCCTATTTGCTGATGACATGATTATATATTTAGAGGAACCAGGGAATTCCACAAGAAAACTTTTAGAACTCATAAGTGAATTCAGTAAAGTAGCAGGTTACAAGATCAATGCTCATAAATCCAATGCATTTTTATACATAAGTGATGAATCTTCAGAAAGAGAAATTAGGAAAACTACCCCATTCACAATAGCTTGGGAAAAAAAAAATACTTGGGAATCAATCTCACAAAAGAGGTGAACGACCTCTACAATGAGAACTACAGAACACTAAACAAAGAAATTAAAGAAAACCTTAGAAGATGGAAAGATCTCCCATGTTCATGGATAGGCAGAATTAATATTGTCAAAATGGCCATACTACCAAAAGTGCTATACAGATTCAATGCAATTCCAATTAAAATCCCAATGATGTACCTTACAGAAATAGAGCAAGCAATTTTGAAATCCATCTGGAAGAATAAGAAACCCAGAATAGCTAAAGCAATCCTCAGTAGAAAGAGCAAAGCAGGGGGTATCGCAATACCAGATCTTCAACTCTATTACAAAGCAATAGTAACAAAAATGGCATGGTATTGGTACCAAGATAGACAGGTAGATCAATGGTACAGAATAGAGGACATGGACACAAACCCAAATAGATACAATTTCCTCATACTAGACAAAGGTGCCAAAAATATGCAATGGAGAAAAGATAGCCTCTTCAACAAATGGTGCTGGGAAAATTGGAAATCCATATGCAACAGAATGAAACTAAACCCTATCTCTCACCCTGCACAAAAAATAACTCAAAATGGATCAAGGACCTTGGAATCAGATCAGAGACACTGCATCTTATTGAAGAAAAAGTAGGTCCAAGTATTCAACATGTCGGCTTAGAATTAGACTTCCTTAACAGGACTCCCATAGCACAAGAAATAAAAGCAGTAATCAATAACTGGGATAGATTCAAACTAAAAAGCTTTCTCAGCAAAGGAAACTATCAGCAATGCGAAGAGAGAACCTACAGAGTGGGAGAAAATATTTGCCACTCATATTTCAAATAGAGCACTAATTTTGAGAATATTTAAAGAACTCAAAAAACTCTACACCAAGAATACAAATAATCCCTATTTCTTTAGGATGGATCTCTCACTGTGTGAACCTTGGTGGACAGTAAGCCCAGTGTCCCACATGAAAGCCAAAGGGGTCAAGACACATAGGAAATCCATGTGGCTTGGATTTAAGCAAAGTTCAACTCAGGCTTCTGAATTTTGATGGTGTAAGGCAAACACCCAGTTTCATATAAATATATACTCACATCCATCTTTAAATGTACACACACCTATGAGTATTTCTGTGTGTGCAAGTCTATTTCTAGGTAAGTATGAAAAGCTATACTACAAATATTAAGTTAACTGAGGATAGAATTGTTTGTGGTTATTTTGTATTTTTGTATTTTTCAAGTATATCACTTTTAACTTTTAAACAATTCAAATTAAAAAGCAGATTTTTATCTTTTCCTAATCATTGGAAATTTACCCTTCAGTCTGTAATTTTAACTTTCTTAGAGGGTATAAAACAGCAAAGTGGACATGTAACCAGGATTCGCCTAATGAAATACCTAAGCTTATTTCCACATAATAATTTAGCTAACTTCAATAGAGTAGAGTGCCAAAAAAGTAAAATAAAATTATGAGTGTTATGGTTTGGATGTGAGGTATCTCACATGTGAGACAATGCAAGGTTTGGAGGAGAAATGATTGGGTTATAACCTTAATCTAATTAGTGAATTAATCTTTAATGGGATTGAATGAGTGATAACTAGAGGCAGGTGGGGGCATGGCTTTGGGGTGTATATTTTGTATCTGAAGTCTCTCTGCTTTCTCATCATCACATGAGCTACTTCCCTCTGCCACTCTCTTCTGCTATCATGTTCTGCCTCACCTTCAGCCCCAAAGAATGGAGTTGGCCTTCAAATAAACTCTTCTTCCTCTGCAATTGTTCAAGTAGGGTCTTTTAGTCACAGTAGCAAAAAAGTTAACCCAAATAAAAATGTGGTGTATTGGAAAGAAAGAACATGGGAAATACTGTCAATGATATTTATTAATATTTCTTCCAATTTTAAATGGCTTGAATGGAGATAAATTAAAATCAGGCAGGTCCTGGGAAATGCCCAGTTTTTGATAAGCTATGAATGTTGATAAATGAAGAACTATTGAGCTAGATCCAAATGCTCTTTTCTACCAAGAAATTTTTATGAACTCATGGAGTATAATAAATTTAGGGAAGGTATCTTAGCACAATGGGAAGTTGTTTTGTCTATTTTACTTGTTAAATTTAAGCTAAGTACATTTAAAAATATTAACCTAAAATATTTACAAGCAAAACCATTCACATTCTTTTGTATCTCAATAATCATACTGGAGGAATCTTGGTGGTAGAGGTGAGGTTAACAGGCATCTTATGATTAGGATGCATAATGTGTATACATAATGCATGTATATAAGCTTTGAATATTATGAGAAGAGTTGAAGCTCAGTCTTATGATCAACTGAATCCTAGGTTTAATTATTAGCTATTTCTCTTACTAGCTATATAACTTTTGCTAGTTACTTTCCTCCCCTCCAGAACTTCAATTCATCATGCTAAAATGAGTGAAATAATTACATGAATTTTAGCATTTGAGATAATCAGTGAATGAATAAAACCCATAAAGAGTATGTAACCCAGTTCATGGCCCAAAGTAGGGCATTCACTGAATTTTGGTCATTATTATTATTTCATAAGCTACTATTAGACTATATATGCTAGGAATATAGATTCAGTGATAGAATGGTCCTTAGGCAGTACTTATTTTCTGTTCTGAACTCCACATACAGTTGAAGTTAGGACATGGACAGACTAAGTATATTCTATGAGTTTAAAAAATTTTAGCTGATGTTATGGTTTAGATATGAGGTATCCCCAAAAGTTCATGTGTACAAAAATGTTCAGAGGTGAAATGATTGGGTTATGATAGCCTTAACCTAATTGGTGCACTAATCTAGTTGAATACATTAACTTGGTGGTAACTATAGGTAGGTAGGATATAGCTAGAGGAGTTGGTTTATTGGGGACATGCCATATATATATATATATATATATATATGTGTGTGTGTGTATATATATATATGTGTGTGTGTATATATATATATTTTATCTCTAGTGAGGAAAGCAATCATTTTCTGCCTCCTGATCACCAGATTCTGAGCATCTTTCCTCCTCCACTCCATTCTGCCATGATTTTCTGCTTCACCTCAGACCCAGAGCAACGGAATTAACCATCTATGGACTTCTGAAACTCTGAGCCTCAAACTTTTCCTCCTCTAAATCATCAGGCCTGTTGGTCACAGTGGTTAAAAAGCTGACTAGAAAAGAAAATATTTCATGAGTATTAGCTATTGTTTTTCTTCATCTTACATCTCTGCTTCTCAGATTATATACAAATAAAAATAC
Organism: Sciurus vulgaris; assembly: GCF_902686455.1. Classification (NCBI taxonomy): domain Eukaryota; kingdom Metazoa; phylum Chordata; class Mammalia; order Rodentia; family Sciuridae; genus Sciurus; species Sciurus vulgaris. The sequence continues at coordinate 29,053,016 of NC_136476.1, forward strand.
ACATAAACAAAAGGGCATACATGTACGTTAGGTAATTACTGACACAAATACTTATATATATTGATAAAACCCTAAGAGGAGGCTGTTGGATTTTGCTCTCAATATTTATATGGTATCTTAAAATATGTTGGGAAGTACATGAAAATACATGTTAAAAACATTTCATTTTTTATATTTGATTGGCCCAGGACTTTAAGATGATCATTTAATATTCTTATGAAAGACTATAATATTATAAAAATTTCTACTTATTTTTCCTCTAAAATAGCTGTAGTTGCGAATATACATATTCATATACTCATCTATACTTTAAATCAATAACAATTTTTAAAAAAAATACTGAGATTTGGATGCTTTTTTCTAAATCTACTCTTTTGAACTGACACACCTATGGTTGTCTACTTGCAGTAAATCTGAAGGGGCATAACCAAAAACAAGAACTAAAAATCTACAATCAACAAAAAGAGTACTTTTGGCAAAGAAAGATGTAAAAATCTATTAGAGTACTTTGTAGTAACATGATAGAGTTTCTCATTTCCTTTTATCATTTCGAAGTGAAAAGGGGAATTACATCCTTAACATAGGGCTGTTAATTAAAACTGCCAATTCAAATGGTCATATGTATGTGTTTGAGAGTTAAGAAAGAAAATGAAGGAAAGGAGGGAAGATGAAAGGAAGGGAATGATGCTAAATCAAAGATTTAGGAGCAAAACGGAGACCAGACGTGACTATTAATTTTAAAACTGTTATGGTTGGCAAAACTCTATTGTGTAAGAACAGTAATATTTGCAATATCCTATAAATAAGTAAACTCATGTATAAGACATATGCATATGAAACTAAGTGATTGTGAGATCAGAATTGTTTGGATGACTAGTTTAAACCATCAAGCAGTGGTTAGCCAACCATGGCCCCACAAGTCAACTGTTAGTCTACCTCTTGTTTATAAAGTTTCATTAGAATACAGCTAGACTTGCACATTGTCTTTGAATGTTGCTAAGGCAGATACTGACAAACTTTCTGTAATTTGCTAGAGAATAAATATTTTAGGCTTTGCAAGCCTTAAGATTTTTGTTGCCATAAGATGAAGGCTGTCTGGAAACAAAATAAGAATTCAGGTCAAAAACTGCTGTGGAAAAGGGAAAAGTCTTAAAATCTCTTAGAGACTTGATTATAGAACTTATATAAATAGTCATTACACTTGAAAATTTTCTCAGCTAACAAAAAGGTGCCACTGTATCAATTTTATTTATTTATTGCCACAAATGTGAAGTATATATCTGTTTTCTCAAATTAGACATTTTTTTCTACTGCCAAAGAAGGTGAATGACCTCAGATAAGTTAATCAAAACCCTATGCCTCAATTTGTTTAAGAAAATTAAGAATATCTTATAAGGTTTGGCAAATATTATAATGCTTGCATATTCTTTGCATTTTACAAATAAGCCTTCAGTAAGTGATTACTTTTTAGATATTTTGTCAGGAAATATCCCATGTAAATTTGACTGTAAAATAACAGCAATTTATGTGTATATACTGATCTTTGAGAAAAAAAATATATTAAGCATATTTTATAGTATATATCAATGTATATTTTATACATATATATCTGAGAAAGACAGACACAGAGAGAGCATAAGAGATGTGCTGAGGATTGAACCTAGTAATACTTTGCATGTGCTAAACATGTATTATACTATTATACTACTGAGATGCACTCCCAGCCTCTGACTGTATATTCTATTCTTTCCTAAGACTAGGGCTTTGCAAAATTGCTGAGGCTGGCCTCAAACCTGTCGTCATCCTCTCTGTCTCCCAAATCACAGGAATTAGAGGTGTGTGCTACTGCATCCACCTAAATGTATATTCTTAACAGGAAGAACCAGGGATTTTTTTTTCATCATTTACTGCAATGCATTTTATTATCTTAAGCTTTTTCTTTTTTGTTGAACTGATTTTTAAAAATTGACAAAGATTGTATATATCCCAGGTATTCGGTGTAATGATTGGATATACATGTACATCAGGTAGTGAATATTATGATCAATCTAATTACATCCCTTACCATGTATACCATAGATGAGATAACCAAAACTTTGTCTTTTAATTGCCTGCACAAATATGGCCACGACTGAAGGACACTGTGCTAAGTAAAACAAATTGGCACAAAGACAAGTATCGTTATATGATCTCACCTACTTATGAAATCTAAAACAAAACTCAGAAGCAGAGTAGGATGGCGGTTGCTAGGCTCTGGGAGATGAGGGAAATGTGAAAATGTTTATCAATGTGATCCATAAAATTTAATCTTTAAGTTCTAAAATCTAGTTGAGTGCCTAAAAATATTAGATTCTTCAAAATTATTAATAGGATAAATAAAAAGTAAAAGGAATTGATATAACATTGTAACTTGAAGCAATGGGTGAAAAAGAACCCAATGAAACCCTCATAACTACTGCAAATGACTAGAATTGGTAGTTGTATGGATTTTTTTTTTATGTACTATTTATTTAAATATTATATGCAGGCAAATAGTTTCAACTGGAATTTGTTTAAAAAAAAAAACACAAGTTTCTTTTGGAGAATTCCAGTATTTTTAGCATAGTCAAGATCTGTTTTTGAGATGAGCATCCACAATGTTCAAGATAAAATGTCAGAGCTTGTGCCATTTTATTTATAAATTCATAAAGAAAAATGATCAGTTTTGTTAGCTTAGAAAATCTAAAATTCAGATATTATATTATAGCTTGATAATATATTTTAAAATATTTACCTGTCATTGATTTTAAATATATTTTAAAGAAACCATTAAAATATTGGCATCTTTTCTTACATAAATGAGGATCCCAATATTTATATTAAAAACATATACCAGAATTTTCTAAGAGAAAGGAGAAAGAGATGCAGTCTACAGTTCAAAATTATTATTGAACCTAATAATTTTGTCCACAAAAGACTCCATCTGTGACCCCAAGGCAACAATGCTAAGGCAAGACATTTAGACTTATGGTGGCCATTGGTAAATTTCAGAATCATGCTTGTGTGTGTGTGTGTGTGTGTGTGTGTGTGTGTGTGTGTGTAAGGGGAGGGAGACAGATCATGTTAAACATGAGATCTTTTCAATTCCCCTGGTCTTCTAATGTGACTGGAAGGTTCAAATACTATCCTTTCCAAATAGGACTTGTTATAGTCCCTTATAACAGAACCAAGAAATGAACTTGAGCCTACATAGAATCTGTCTGCATATCAAGGAAAGTCCTCAGAGAGAATATCAGATCACTCATGTGAGAGAAAAGCTAAAATGTTAAACAAAGACCAGGCAAGTCATAATGCCAATCTCATGGGCTGGCTATGCAAAAAGAGCAATGATTTGCAGAAAGCTGCCACTACATAGGTAACTAGGTTGCCAACTGTGGAGCTATTCTCCACTCTACCTGCGTAAAAAGGTATCACCGCTACCTGGGGCATGGAGACAGCAAGAGAAGATGAGGCAAAAGTCACAGTCTGATGCTTTTCAATACTAGCACCAGATAGGAATAATGCAGGCAGAAAATTAATATATTTGTATCTTGAAAAAGACTAATTTACAATGTTTTAAAGATTATATAGTTAGGCATAGAAAGTAGCTTTCTATTTTTAACATTTGCTATTTGGAAAATATCTTAGTGTTTCAGATGATAATATATTCCCCTCCATCTCATTTCTCAATTTAACAACATTTGTTCTCACTCAAGTCATTTCCAGATTGTAGATGTTTATACCTGTGAATGAAGTGCTGCAGATAAGGACATTTCACTGCCTTGGTATCCAGCACACTTAGAAATCAACTGCTCCTCTTTTCTCCAGCGCTATACTAAATTGTCTTAAAGTTTCTCCAAAGGTAAGAAATCAGACTACAGGAAAGTGGGCAGCTTTAGGACAGTGATGTTACAGAAAATATACAGCTGTTTGACTTCACCCTCACAGAAATCAAGTGCTTAAAGTTACACAATTCTGCTAAATATTTCAATCAAGTTATTGAATTCAATTCATTGAAGTACTTTCAAGTAATTAGCTTATGAGCATTTGAACATGTAGAATAGTTGGTCTTACAACTAGGTGCATTTAAGAGGAGTCTGCAGATTTCTGGACCTCATGCCAAGGAGTTCTGATTGTATAATTTCAAGATAAGGCTTGGAAACTTACTTTTAAGCAACACACCATCATCATTAGTCTGCCAAACACCAAATCCACAGAGATGAAAGGAAAATGAATCTGAAAGGTATTAGTGCTGACATTGTTTGGAAACTAGAAATGGAATCTTGAAGGCTGGACAAAGGAGAATTTCCTTTTTATTGACTAAAACCTGCCAGAATCATCTTTGAAGGAAGCCATGTTTTATACCAACAGGAGAATTAAAGCAATAGGGGGTTATGATAAAGCTTTTATCTTGGGCAAAACTGATGGAGTGACAGTGCTGTGATGTGTGAAACTAGCAGAGAATAGCATACCATGAAATATAAAATTTCCTCAGCGTGCCAGCAAAAATAGAAGGGATCCAGACATTCAAGTAATTAGGTAATTTTTCCTAACAGTTTTGGTTTTAACATATTATTAAACTGCCAAAGAAAAATTTCCTTTAACTTAGCTCTTAAGTAGAAATAAAATATAAACCATGTTTCTAAATGTTCTTTCAGAGTACTTAAAATTAAACCCTATTTTTCTTTGTCCCAATGTATAATTAAAAATAAATAAAACAACCAAATCACATGACTACATATACCCAAAAGTGATTACTGTGTCATTGTTACTTCAGTGGGACACATATGCCATCCATAAGAAATTACTAATGTGTTCTATGATATTTTGCAAATAAATACAATGTATTTTTACTTATGAGTACCATCTGCAGGATTTCCAAGCATGTAAAATATTTTGATGCTTCGGGGAATTTTACATAATGATGCTATATTTTTCTGAGAATGGTTCAAATGACTGATTATGAAATATCTGCCCAGTTTAATTTACATTAACTCTTGAAAATAATATCCCCATTTCCTGACCTCAATTTGGGCCTTAACCTGGTTACCTCACTACTGCCCCCTAGTTAGAATTCCCCAGTATACCTGTCACATTATAGGAAAAGAAAACCAAAATCATCCCACAGGCTATCTGAGTATAGAATTTCCCACTTGGAAGTAACTGGCCTATCCATTTAAACATAAGTATAGAGATTAAGCTTCTTTTACAGTCCTAAATGCTCTGGCATCTCTCTATTCCATCCTTTCTGTTGGTGTGGGGGCTTTTAAGGCATCATAGAGTCCTCTTGCCAGGCTGCTGCTCTTGTCCAGGTAGCCTTCTGATCACCCCAGACTTACCTGAACCCTGTGGCTATCCTGGAGCATGTGAAGTTATCCTGGAGCATTAAGAGGCACTTGTATGGCCGTCTGTGGAGCTGAGCCCTCAAGCCAGGAGATGAGAATGCTTTGCCTTTTCACTGAACCAGCTGAAATACCTGCCTGTAGGTGATGTACATCACACTTTTAAAAGAGGCAGCTCCACGTGATGGAGCAACATCCTGCTAGAGCGGCCCCCCCCCGCAAGAAGTGCCAGAGGAGGAAAAATCACACAAGGGTAGCAGCAGCCCACGTGATTCACAATCAGCATTAAGGACTTTTCTCATATGGAAGGACTTGTGAACAAGTCAGATGAGTTGGGATGCCAAATTGAGAGCAGTGGAAAGCAGGGAGAAAAACCTTAAAGATGCCTCTGGTAACACATAGCCCACTTCAGAACCTATTTTTTTGTCTCATCTCTATACAAACCTCATGGATTAACCTATGGAGTTTACATCATAATAACAGCAGCCTCAGAGATTCTCCAGTGCCTTTTCCGGTGTGCTCACTTATCTGAACACATTCCATTAACAACTTACCTTGGGGTTTGGGGTTTATAAAACTAATATACAGACATATGGCTACTCAACCATGTATTTCCTGAGGATCAGAATTATTTTAAAAATAGAACCCAAGCTATATAAGATATGATGGTAAATGTTCAAATGTGTACAGAATAAAGCAAAATGCAACAAAATTTATCACATTAATGGATATTTACAAGGTTTAATCATTACAGCTCAAGAGATAAGTGATGAGAAGACACATTTAGGGAATTAAAGAATTTTTCCAGTATGATACAAGCTCTGCGTGGTAGATCCAAGCTTCAAACCTTCCCTTGCTATCAGGGGACTATGCCCTAAGTCAATACTTTCCTTCTATTCAGTAACATGTTAGAAAGATTAAGAAAAATATATCATGCAAAATATATTAAATATATTCATTTTCAATTTCAATAGAAAAATTTCCCAAATATTGTTCATGTGGAGCAAACTGATATGTATACACCCTTATTTCCTTTACTTGCAAGAAAAATGTACTAGTTATTTGATCTTCAAAGTTTCCACGTACTAAAAAGAAATAAATTGCCTTGATAATTTACTGCATGTCTGAGAATCAATCAGACACATACTTTGGTAATTTCTAATCAATGATGTGTTTATTGGAAAATTGAAGATACTTTTAAAATTGAGATAGAGAAGTTTCAAGTTTGTCAGATTACCTGAAGATAGGGTGGTTGATTAAAGATAGTTAATGATGAACCCTTTGGGAACTTTTTCAGTGGAGGAAGAAGCTTTATTTATTAAGGAAATTGGTTTCCTGGGCCACTCACAGTGAATTCCCATTTCGTGCAGGCAAAACCTACAACACACACACACACACATCTTTTTTTTTTTTTTTTTTTTTTTTTTTTTTTGGAGTACTGAGGATTGAGAACCAGAGGCAATTTACCACTGAGCTACATTCCCAGTCCTTTTTGTACTTTATTTTGAGACACAGTCTCAATAAGTTGTCAAGGTTGACCTCTAACCTGAGATCCTCCCGTCTCATCCTCTTGAGCCACTGGGACCACCTGTATGAGCTACCACACCTGGCTTCTACACCAGCATTTTACATAAGGAGGCATTTGGGGGAAAAAAACATGCATTTGGATTATGATAGACATGTAGGAAGAGAGAGATGAAACAACCCAGGCACTAATTTCAAAGAAAAAAAGTAGGTTAAGATTATGATCAGCAACGTTCCCATTCAGTTCAAGTACAAAAGCTGTTGATTGACTATATGCTGTTTGTCTAAATTGAAACAAAAAGTCAAGGCATTAATATCTTCTTACATTTATAAGTGGAAGTCTGACTGTAACGTTACTGTCCATTCTGGTTTCTGAATAGAATGATGATGAGGCAAGAAAGGGAAAGAATTTCCTGGTATAACCCAGTGAACTGTTGTGCATTTTTCTAGATTTCCAGAAGCACATCTGTCTCAGGTGTAATTGCTAAGCACTTGACTGGCATTTTAATAGTTTAGTTCATGATCTTCAGAAGTCAATCCCCAATGACAGAGCTAAAGAAATAGTAGCTGTGTGCTAATTTAAGACTTGACATTTGTATCCAGCTGATGCTCCATCCAAAAATCAGCAAGCCTCTAAGAACAGAATCAAAATATCCAAATGTTTTTTCTGAACACAGTAATACATGAAACTGTGGGTAGTAAGTTACCTTTTAGAGCTTAATGTAGTAAAGTCAAAGAGCACATAGAAAATATGTCAGCACTCAGCTCCTAGTAAAGATAAATACACATGCAATTAGATGCCATTGATAGACGGATATATGAAACTAAAGCGAAATCATGCTTATGCTGTCAACTCTTGCTAACAAATTATCCAGATAATAAAAATTGGTAATACATAGACCTTCATCCCCTAGCCTTGCCCCACCAAGTCACTTAGATTTAACTCTGTAACAAAGCTACTTCTGTGATGTCTTTACTCTTCCAGGATTTTAAAAGCTTGTTCTTAGTCTGTTTTTAAAGATACCCAAACTTTTTGAACTTTCTGTTGATGTTAGTGAGATTCCAATGTGTTATATGCCTTGAGACATAGGAAGTCACAAATCGTGTTGGAGGCAAGAATCGTAGCTCAATTTAAAATGAAGAAGAGTTAATATTTAAGTAGAAATTGCTGCTATAATTATTAGTGTTGTTCTTGTTCTGATCTTCTCAGTTCACTAGATAGATGACTACAACATACATGGGATTAGCAATAATTTTTAGTCACATGATAAATTTCAGATAATCCAAATTGAAATAGTAATTAAATGGGGGAAGGGAAGATGTGATCTTTCCGTTTTTTAATTATTTACTGCTATGTATTGTTTGTTTGGAATTGCTTATTACAATCTGCAAATATTATTAGCAATGTTCTGATTTACAAATCTATTTCTTCTATGAATTATTTTTTAAATGAATTTTTTTATTTTTACAGGCTGCATTTTGATTCATTGTACAGAAATGGGGTACAACTTTTCTTTTCTATGGTTGTATATGATGTAGATTCACACCATTTGTGTAATCATACATGTACAGAGGGTAATGTCTCATTCCACTATCTTTCATACCCCTGCCCCCTTCTCCCTCTCATTTCCCTCTACATAATCTGAAATTCCTCCATTCTTCCCTCATTCCCACCCTGCCCCACTCCCATTATGTATCATCATTTATTTATCAGGGAAAACATTCCACCTTTTAATTGACACAATCATATATGAAGTGAATGTGGTATTTCAAAAAAATATGTATACATTGTGCAATGACTAAATCAAGCTAATGAATACATACATAAACTCACTTTTTTTTTCCAGAGACCACTTAAAGACTACTCAATTTTCATGTGCTTAACACACTTTTATTAACAGTAGTCATCACGTTGTTCAATGGATCTTTTGAATTTATTACTTGTGCCTAACTGAAAATTTGTTTCCTTTGATCATCATCTTCCCAAACCATGTCCCTGACCAGCTCCTGCCTCTGGTAACCACTCTCTGCTTTTATTTGTTCAACTTTTTTTTTTTCATTAAATGGAAGTCTAATGTTAAGCAAAACCCATTGTAGAAGAATTACATAAGCAAAGGCACAATTAAAAGGTTTACCAGTGGAATGCGAAAGATCTTAGGTGCCACACCCTACATATGTGGTTTTAGGCAAAATTATTTAACCTAAATTTAGGTTCTTTGTATAAATTGGAGATATTGCCTAACTCATAAGCTTGTTTTAGGATTAAATCAAATGGTGTAGTTTAAGTAGAGTACTTAGCATACAGTAAACACTTCATAATTGATCTCAGTCCATGGCCATACTACCCTAACTGCTCCTGATCGCCTCTGATCTCAGAAGTTAAGTGGCATCAAGCATGATTAGGAAGATAATTTACCTCAACTATCATTTTACTAGAAATGTTTTACTAGAATATAGTATATAAATCTTCTTTTCTACAAAAAAATAGAGACCAGAGATATGCAGAAAAACCAACTATATCATTCTCAAGTTTTCAAAGAGAGAGAGAGAGGGAGAGACAAAATTAAGGACAAGTGAATAGAATAATAGAACAATCCTGCATAAATCAAATTTACAGATAAAAGTAAAAGAATCTTCCTTAGGAAAGAGTTGAGAATGGTACATCTAAAAATCAGAATTTTGAATCACTGTAGGCTAAGACACTGAAAAATAATTTTATGGTATCAAGTATTCACAACTGTAAGGAAGTCATTCAAGCATAGAACAATGTGGAACTAGGGATAAATGGTGGTAGCTGACAAAGACAATTAAACCTTGAGAAAATTGTGACTAAAAATAGTTTATTCCTCTCTTAGTAGATCCTTAATGCAAAGAAGTTAAAAGTTAAAATCAGAAACCTGCTATAGTTAAGTTATACAGAAATATGCTTACCTTATTGGCATGTATGAAAATGTAACAACAAATACCACTGTTTTTTGTCATTTTAATGTACAAATATGCAAACATTAATTGTATAAAAAGTAAATATATTTACCCCTTCATATGGATTTGGTAATTTTCATATACTCCTTTGTGTTGTCTTAATAAATGAAGGATCATGTGCTTTTGTTTAAATTTTTAATAATCATCAGCACCAGATTTTATTGGACATTCATTATGTGTCAAAACTGGTATGACGGGAAGATTTCTTTTAAACTTAGTGAAAATCCTATGAGATAGATACTATTTTTCCTTATTCTTTGGATAATAATAATTATTCTTTGTTATGATTTCTCAAGTAAATCTATACAGGATGACACCGAAGCATATGAGGAATGAGATGCCTATCTTCAGGAGCCCTTACACAAGAGTTTAGTGCCCAGAAAGAAGCACATTATATAGGCATCACCTTCAGAGCATTATTCATGATTTCACATGGTCTAATTCTGTACAGTACATGGAAATACTGAACATTATTCAGGTGACAGAATTTTAGTATAGTGTGTGATTTAGAAAACCTTTCCTCTTAACAGAAGACAGCTCCAAATATTGTGAGTAAAAGGGACAGACAGTGAAGATTTTTAGACTTTTTAGAACAGACAGGCTCTATTGCAACTTACTCTATTGTTAAAACACAAAGAGTCATACAACATGGAAACAAGTATAGCTCTGTTCCAAATAAATATTATTACTGGACACTAAGATTCAAATTTAATATAACTTAAACATGTCATGAAATAGCCTTCTTCTAATTTTTTTCCAACCATTTAAAAACATAAAAAGGGTTCTTATTTTGAGACATTATGAGAACAAGCAATAGACCCAATTTTGCCAGAGGCTGTAGTGTATCATCTTCCTGCTACCTCTGCAGTGTATATGTTCTCTTTGGTAGTGGTTTATGCTCCTGAACATCCATAAAATTTTGTATTACCTGATTCTGGTGTTTATATTAAATGGTAAGTCTGGATTTATTATTTAATACATCTTTTCAACATACTCTCTAGCTTGCTTTGAAGTTATGTCTTCAGTTACACCCCTGCACAAGCTAAACAATTTATGGATATAGAAACATATGTAAAGTTTGTCCAGTCCTTTAAAAAAAAGTTGTTGGTCTGCATTAGAATTTAAACACAGGACATGGAATTGGGAATACAGATTTGGGAATTTTTTTCTACTTTTGATAAAAGTTTGGAAATATTTGTTCTAGTAAATCTTGGAAAATGTGTAAAATACTTAGTTTCCCAGATTCATAAGAAAATGTTTACTCTTTCCTCAGAAGCTTTCTAAGATATGTAGAAATGGAACTATCACTGATCACTTTTTTTTTCCACTACTGGGGACTGAACTGTGTCTTGTGCATGCTAGGCAAGCACTCTTTCCCTGAATTATCATAGATAACCTTATCTGTATTTAATATATTTTTTCAAATACTTTTAAAAAATGATGTTTTTTGGTTTTCATCACTTTTTCTAAGTCAAAGTTGATTATTTGAATTATAGTACAGTTTACAAAAATCACTTTTAACTTCATGTTTTCTGCAAAGCCAACATCCCCAGGAAAGCAATAAAAATAACAGAATATCTGACTTATTGCACATTTTGATAAATGAGACCAAACAGCAATTGTTCTTGCATGTAATTGTACCTTTTGGCATATCCAGGGATAATACTGAAAAGCTCCCAGAAGCTACCAATATCATCAACTTTATTTTTCTTAACAATACACTATCAAATGGAAAATCTTAGGATACTTTTATGCTAACCTTTGATATTAATGGAAGAAACTAAAATATATTTCTTCCTTATGGAATAGCCACAAAGCAAGCCACAAAGCAAGCAATATGAAAAATTCTATAACATAATGTTCTAGCTTTGCCTATTTCTAATGATTTCTTAATAGGTTTCTAATTGATTCAAGATTTAAATGGTTCTAGTCAATGCACTGTCATCATTCATGACAAGACAGCTTTGCCTAAGCCAAGGGAGCCCTTCTCTTCCTTTCAGAAGTAAATGGTATACAATGTTGAATTAACATTATGGTAGCTAACATGAAGCATTACAGGAAAGCAATTTAAGAAAGAAAAACTGACTTGTTTATGTAATTCTTTTTAGTGTTTTTTCTCATATTTCTCAGATGAACCTCACAGAGATGCTCAGTAAAATTAGGAAGGGCCCTCCCTAAACCAAAGGAAGCTCTCTCCACTTAGTTGATCGTGGAAACAAAAAGCTGAAGTTAGAATTGCACAAAGTAAATGCAACTTCAAGTACTAAAAGATGGATTCTTCTAAATAATGTAGTAACAAAAGGAAAGGTATCCAGTGTGTAAGGCAAAAGAATGGAATCTTCATTCCCCATGATTAGCAGGATGGATGAGAAGAAAAGGCTGTAAGATTGAGGGTCTCAAGGGATGAAATGGAATCAGGGACAATTTCTAGCCATCATGGAGGAAATGTATTACAAAACAACATTTAAAGAAAAGAGAAATTTATTTTCAAGTCCTTGGTCAGAAACTGATTACAAAATGTGTTAAAAGGTTGCCCTAATTTTCTGATGGACTATGGTAGGAATGTCTTTCTGAATTTATCTTCTCTTCATTGGATTCGTTCACTCCCCCTTCTCTCTTGAAAGGATACCCCTATGGAAAATAGCATTACTTGATAGGATTAGATAAACTCTATTGGTAAGTGAGCTGTAGAGAAGAAAGGAATGATCAAGGGCTGAGATACAGAAGAAAAAAAAATGGTGTAAAGAAGCTGGAATAAAATTTAAGTGGGTCACTCAAGTATGGGAAGTGAATGTAGTGGTAATCGTTACTCTTTTTTTTATTCTTCAGCATCAGTTATGAGCTTCATAAACAGGAACTTTGGTTTATGACCTCAAATCATAGCATATTAATTATCAGCTTTGTGAAAAATGTACCTAGCTCCAGTCCATCTGCAATTGCAATTGGCTGCGTCACAATTCAGAACACTTTGCCCTTAGTGTCTAGCATTGGAAATGGGATGAAGGACATCTTAATGCTTTTGTCTTTGGCTTAATGGGAGCTTTCTGAAGTCCTCGAAATTCTGACTTCTTTTTGCCAGAGTATGAAGCATCTCTCTGCTCCTGTCCATTTGACTTGGCATATATTAGGGAGAATGGAAAAAGAGAACAACAATTCATTGAAATGGAGTCCTGAGTAAGTTAAATGCCTCCTGAATAAATGTGCAGTATCTCTTTCCCAGGCCTAGGTAATTGCTTTTTTTATTTATCTCAAACAGTTTTCATCCTCTCCCATAGCCTAATAGAGTCACTACCTGCACAGTGCATTTCTATCACAGAAGCTCACAGGATGCAGGCTTTGCTGATAATAAATAAATAAAATCATGGAGCCTATATTATAGCTACTGGAAGCTGAAGTTTTGCATTTATATATTAAATTAAAATTGCTTTCAGCCCATCTTATACAAAATGTAAATGGTAGTTCAGTCAGGCAGCAGACAGAAGTTGGCTACTTTTTGAGCAGAGATGTTTGAAATTTCTATTTCAGGGCAAATGCTCCTCATGGGCCATACAGACATCTATTAAGAAACTAATATGGCAGTATTCATTCTGGTCACATTTAGTATCTGTCTTGAGCAAGACTGAAAGTCTAAGTGAAGAAAAGGAGCATTAATATCTTTTAAATGAGCATAGTTGATGAATAATCAAAGTAAATGAAAAAATTCAAATGGAAAGAAATAATTTTAAGTGAACAAAAAGTAAAGATACAAAAATGCATTATCAGTCTACACTAAGCCATTATCTATGTCAGAAGATTCACTCCTTAACACCAATCAGAACTTTATGCTTTTCCCCTAACCAGACACTGGAAGAACTCTGTGATCTACAGTCTGTACAATTGTTTTAGTGAACAGAGAGCCACAGGCCCTGAATTATAAAAAGAACACATTCCAGTAATGAGAAATCTTTGTCATCATTAAAATATAGACTATTTCATGATGCTCTGGAGGCTCTATAACTAAAAGACATTTACTAGTAGATGTATATGGACAATAAATATAATAACACAAAACAGTTATGCTTTGTATTTAGCCAGCATAAAGCATAATGGGAATGTACCTCATTCTGCAGAGAGAAATGCTTTTCTTGAAAATAGTACCTGTGACTTCAAACTTGCTTCAGCTTTTTCTGCTCTCAGACTTGACACATAATGACTCTTCTAGTTAAATACTTGGGACAGTAATTAATCTATAGATGAAGAATGGCACACATCTGGCAAATTGCCACGCTCCTACAGCCTTCTCTCAGAAGAGACATAACCTATTATGGCTTTCTTTTGCACTCAGCAAGAATCTGAACTCATATGACTCAAAAAGAGAACAAAAGGCAGCAAATAACCATTGATCCATGTCTTAGTTTCTTAATTTTAGCATAGGTAGACAAAATTTCTGGTTTACAATGTTCTGGATAAAATTAAGAATGATATAATTGGAAGTTTTTTTAAAAATATTTAGTATAACCTCATTTTATAGATGCAGAAATAAGAACAACTGAGAAATTATTTGCTCAAAGTGACAGTTATTTATAGAGCAGAAAAGGCTCTTGCAGAGGAAATTAACCCAACACGGAAGGAAACGGGCTAGACTCAGAGAAGAAAAATTTATCCAAGAACAGGTATCAACTCTCAACTAAACAGTCATTTGCTCCAGCTTCCTAGACTATTGTGTTGAGAAGGATTCCAGGATTCAGTCTGAGCCTCATGGAAAAGATCAATAAGGTTTTCTAGCTTTTGGGGTGGGAAGAAGCATAAAAAAATGCGATATGATATCCCCTACTTAACTTCCTTATTCTAATGTAATAACTTTATGATAATGATTTGGAGTCCCAGTTAACTCCTTCTACCTCCTAGGAGACAATGTTTGTATAAATATTCTGGTTCATATGAAAGCAATATTTTCTAGCAGTTATAAATAAGTTGGTATTCTTATTGAACACAACAGTTCAGTAAACTTGGTGAATGCTCCTGAGATCTATTCTCAGAGTGCTGAAAAATTCAAATTTCTGAGCATGCAAGTTTCAAGGTCAGACTCTGGAATATGGTAACATCATGAAAGTAATGTAAGGTCAAATGGGGTAAGGCCAGCAGACTCTCTCCTTATCCTAAATCCCTGCTTCTTCATGTGCCACACTGTTCTCTTCAAACATTCATCCGATATATTTGCACCTAATTTTAGTCAGCTGTATATAAAATCACAACTTAGAAAATAGAATATTTCACTTAAAGTGTTTATCACAAGATTTCTAATATTAACAAATTCCTCTGGTACAGTTAAAATAAGATTTCATTCTTACAAATTATTTAAGAAGTAACTTTCAGAAACACACATCCTGCAATTTATTACTGTTTAAAAAAAAAAAAAACCTGACAATTCCATTTTCTGCTATGATGATCAAAACCACAGAGAAAGCTCTAAGGATTATCACTGAATACACAGCCACTGTGGTATGGAAGGCTATCATGGGTTGATTGTAATAGTAGCATATACTCTGGATAAGAATTTGCCAAGTAAGATCTGGGTACATTTTGATCATTTCCAATTCTATTCATCATTATAAATAATGATGTAGTCAAGTGTGGTGGTGCACACCTGTAATCTCATTTACTCTAGAACCTAATGTTAGGAGGATTGGCAGTTCAAGGCAACCAAAGAAAGTTATTTTATTCTGTCTCAAAATAAAGTCTGTGAATGTAACTCATTGGTAGATCACCTCTGGGCTCAATCAGCAGTACCACAAAAAATAAATAAAAAGCAATGTAATGGATATACTTTTCCATATATATTTTAAACAAATTGCTAGTTTTTGTTTAAAAATAGATACCTAAAGATAAGATTATGGGCAAAATGCTATATATTTTTGCATTTTTATATTTTTTTTGTTTTTCTCATTTTTTCTTCTTTCCTTTTCCCTTTTTTCATCCTTTAAAAAATATTGTATAGTTTTAACATTTAACATCCTCCATTATACAAGACTGCTTCCACCCTGAAACTTTTTTTTTTCTAAATTTACTGTCTTAAGCAATGAATAAAGGAATTTCTTATGAAACCTGTTCAGTGTTACCGAAAAAGTCAAATCTTTGCATTTATGGAAGTAAAGTCATACTTAAATTGTAGTAAGTTTACTTCTTTAAAAGTTTGTATAACATTCTGTGAAAAGATGGTAAGGTAAATTAGGTTAATGTAAAATCCATTGCATATGAAATATTATATCCAAACCTGCCTGATCAGCATCCCTATTTCTTCAATCTGTGAAGAGAATAAAACATCTCCCTGGACTCAAAACTTTTTACATGCCTCAAACCTAGCTCTTAAAGTATGTTTTGGATTTTTAAGGTTAGGATCAATTTTTTAAATGCCTACATCTCTTTCTAGCCTGCTGAGCTAACTGGCCACGCATGCTAACTGGCCGGGCGCCTACATCTCTTTCTGTAAATATTATATTTCAAGTGTCCTTGAACCTTTTAAAATATTTTTAGCAGAAAAATAAAGACAGAATATTTAGAAAATTCAAATTTTCTTATAGTTTTATTCCTTAAAATCATTTGTAATTTTTGAGATTTTGAACAATTATTTAATATGAGAGACTTAAGAACAAATGGCAATAGGGAAAAATGTGTTTTGTCAAATGATGATTTTATTATGTATACTCCACAAAAATATTCAAGTGCCTGAACTCAAATATTTGAGTCTATGAAATGCTGCTGAATTGAGAGGAACAAAGATAAATTATGCATAGTCTCTTTCCTTGAAAAACTACTAACAATCCACAAGAGAGGAGGTGGGAGGCCACTGCTAAAGTTTAAAGCAGGTTAATGATGCACAAACCAAAACAAAGATCAAATAAAGGGGGCAGAGAGGACTGGAAAAAAGTTGGATTAAAATATGAGATTTATGTTAGAGAATTTGATAATTTGGGTAAAGGCAATAGTCAAGGAGGAATATAAGTTTTCTAGTCTGACACATTAGTCAGTTGTATTATCAAATATGAAGTCAAGAATATTATAAGAGCATGTTTAGAGGCAAGGAGGGGATGATGGATGCTGAGTGTTTGATCAACTTCCACCTCATCTTTCTTCCTTGTGTAGCAAACAATTTGGAGAAATTTTTCTCATTTGCAAAGATAGCCCTGATTAACCTAAACTAACTAGGGTTATCCCATTCTCCTAAAGAGGCAAACCAAAGTCCAGTGAGCATGACACTTTCTCTTTTATCTCAGAGATTTGGTTAGAATAAGCTTGTGAACTTCTTCATGCTACTGCAACATCCATGAGATGTTTGCTAAGGATGGAGAGACATGTAAGACAGAAACTTCCCAGGTACAATAGACCTATAAGACAGAAGCTTCCCTTCTGTCTATGAACAAAGTAACAAGAATTTCTAAGTTGGAAAGCTTCCCACACCTAGGATACAACCAGATAAAATGACACAAAAATGAACCCTAAGACTTGATTGAACCATACCTGATCCCTATCCTACCTCTGAAATTCACAGCTATGTGAATCGTTTTGACTTGGTTTGTTAGTTGGCAGAAATAATCTAATTAATCCAAAGGTCAGTTCCATGTGGGGATAATAAATTTGAAAGACTTGTGGATTCTGCAGAAATAACTGAGATGTAAGCAGTTGGGAACAGAAGTCTAGAAATGAAGGAAAGACCTGGGGATAAGGGAGACAAATTGTGCAGTCTGCAAAGTGTAGATAAAAATATAAAACACAATAATGAAGTTTCTGTGCACTTAATAGTATAGTGGTCATTATTCAAATTGAAATTTCATATTTTGTACTTGGTAGAAGACTTAGAATTGTAGAAATTAGATTATTTTAGGATGTACTATAATAATTTGTTTCTGTATTTCTAGTATTATGATACATACTAAGAGATAAACTATTAGATTATATTTTTTTCTTCCTTTTTTGGTACCAGGGATTGTACACAAGGGGCACTTAACCATTGAGCCACATTCTATCCCCACATTTTTAACTTTTTGAGACAAGGTCTCACTAAGTTGTTGAGGCTGACTTTCAACTTGTTATTCTCCTGCCTCAGCCTCCCAAGCTACTAGTATCACAGGAATTCACCACCACCACTGGCTTCTGATATGTACATTAAAACCCAAACTAAAATACCCATATGTTGTTATTTCTTACTAGTTTGAAGTTGGAGATTTTATTATGTTTCATGTTTTTATACAAATTGCATCTGCCTTTCTACTTTTTGTAAAAGATCATAGAAAATGGTACTAAAAATATTAAAATATGATGGTTAACCAAAAATACTGGGATTTTTGTAACCAAAAATATTTACATCTCAAGATTGCTTGTCAGAAACAAAAATTAGGTTAGTTATATAATTAAGGAAGAAGCAAGTTCTCTGCTATTATACTCAGGTTAAAATTTGGTATTTTGGACAATATTCTGTAATATATTGCAAAACCTAAACTATCCAGAGTCTTTAATGTAACTTTTGTGATAATAAAAAATAACATCTCATTTTAGCAGATTCAAGATAAATTATCTCTTTTCACATCAAATGTTACATCAATCCCATCATGTTTTTCCCCTTATGAGAACCTGGAATGACTTCCAGTTAGCAAAAAAGCAACATTTCATTTGTATTTATCACAGTATTATATTTGTGGGAACAGCTTAAAATTAAAATAAATTTTAATTAGGCAACCACAGATAATCAAGATATAATGTTACATCCATTAAGATGCTTTCCAGGGTGTTACTAAACATTCTGGTCTCTCAGATGAACACTCTAGATAAAGCTTCAATCCTTCTTGTAGTATTTAAAGGACATTTTGGTGTTATTTATATGGAGAAATAAAAGGTAATGTGAAAAGGTTTAAATGTGAAAATGGAGTAAAAATGAAAAATTCAATAGGATAAAAGATTAAGGTTCAAGCTTTCTTTATTAAATTACCATAAACTTCTATTAAGGTATCTAGGTTGATTTCTGAGGTTCTCAAACAAATCATTGAGACTGAGCTGCTTTGAAAACATCTTTTATATATTTTGACAAGCAACATATCACAAAATAAAATGTCTATATGTCTTGTGAATGTCATGCTTAAACAAAACTTTAATAAGGCACTCAATCTAACTAGAATAAAGTGTTTCAAATTTTTACAAAACAATTTCTATTAAATAGTAGAGGATTTTGCTTTTGTGTTTTTGTGGTAAGGGCTAAGAATAGCTGATAATGCAAATGAGGTCATTTCATATTTTATTTAGGCAAAATCATGTTAATTCTTTTGGCTTTATAGTTTTCAACCTTAGTACTCAACCTCGAACTTAAAATACAATATGAACAAATGGAGTTTTAGTTGTCTGTCACCTTTACTATTATTCCATTTAAAAAAAAATAAAAGCCATCCCTATCATAGTGATTTTTTTCCTCCCAAGATCACAAAATTAACGGTAGCATCCTCAGGATTAGAATCCAGTTCTCCTAAAGTGTTCAATAGCTTGTGTTCCTTGTCACACATTTAATATACTTTTTCAATTCTCTTTTTGAAATAAGGATATTTTAAGACAGATGTAAATGATTAAGTTATTTTATACATCCTGAGATTATCTTCCTATTTAATATGAGGGAATAAAAATTCCTTTATTGATTTATGATCTCTATATCCAGAAAGATTTAAAGTATTCTGCATGATGGTTAAATATACATAATAAGCATATTTTCCAAGATATTATTTCAATTATAATACCAATAAAAAAGGAATCTTGGAGGATCTAAGATTCAAAATAATTTCTCTCCTAAATGTGGCCAGTTATTTTTTGCAGGAGAATGAAATATAAGGTCTTAACTTATATAAATAACAAATAATTGATTCTTCAAGAAATACATATTCTTCCAAAGCCTGGGTGAAAAAAGGCAACCATGTTCTCTCCTGTTGTTGACTCAACCCCATAGTCTTTTCTAGTCTACTTTCATAGTGTATTTCTTAACCTATAGTCAAGGAATTACTGGAGGAATTTCTATGACGGTTTAGGAACAAGTGAGAGATTTAAAATGTGACATAATCAGAGGAGATCTTGGCCCTGGGGTATTACTGAGTCTCTAAAAGAAAAAACAAAAATCTGGAACCAGTAATGTGAAGGAGATTTGAACTTCTGTTCCATGAAGAGGTGAATAGGGCTGAACATTTGGACTTGTCCTGTCACATTGACAGGAAATGCAAAAAGAAGAGCAAAATATTCTTCTGTTGGATCACCCTGACTTATAATGTACCTATGGTTCAAAGGTGCAGACGGACCATTGTACCCTTTGCCACTTTATACCACTGTGCTTCAGGATCCCAAGCAACAATTCTTAGTGAATAGGAAAAGAATGATTTCAGGAAATTCTCAAATAGAAGTTATAGACTGACTAAATGGATTAAAAACAAGGCCCAATTATATTCAGCTTATAAGAAACTCACTTTCCCAGTAAGACACACAGAGACTGAAAGTGAAGGGATGAAAAAGATATTCCATGCAAATGAAAACCAAAAGTGAATCGGAATAGCTTTATCAGATAAAACAGACTTTCAGTAAAAGACAATGTATAAAGAGAAAAGGTCACTACACGAGCATCAAGGAATTCATCAGTAACAAGTTATAACAGTTGTAAATGGATATGCATCTACTACTGGAGCACCTGATCTTATAGAACAAACATTATTATATGCTAATAGTTGGGGACTTTGAAACCCCATTTTCACACCTATAATCTCAGTGGCTCTGGAGGCTGAGGCAGGAGAATTGTGAGTTCAAAGTCAGTTTCAGCAAGAGCAAGACTCTAAGCAATTCAGTGAGACCCTGTCTCTAAATAAAACACAAAATAGGGCTAGGAATGTATTTCAGTGGCCTGGTACCGCTGAGTTCAATCCCCAGTAACAGAAACAAAAACAAACAAAGAAAAAACCACCCCATTTTCATCAATGGGTAGATAAGCCACACTAAAAAATGAGTAAAGATTAAAAATAATTGGATTTTAATTATACTTCACAGTAAATGAGCCTAACATATTTAAAGAACATTCATCCAATATCTACAAAATATACTTTCAACTCATTGACATAAGCCATTCTTTAAGACATACCACATTGGTATCATATTGCTTCAAAAAATTATTTAAATGTCAAAAATCATATCATGTATCTACTCTGACCACATGGGATAAAACCAGAAATGAACAAAAGAAACTTTAGAATTATACAACTACATGGAAACTGTATGATGTGACACTGAACAAATCATGGACCAAATAAGTAAAAAAGATGAAATTTAAAAATTTCTTGAAACAAAATTTCTATGTAGTAGAAATATAACATACCAAAACTTGAGATATAACAAAAGCCTACTAAGAAGGAAGATTATAGTAATAGTTGCCAAATATGAAAGAGAAATTTTAAATAAGCAACCTATGCATCTCAAGGATCTAAGAAAGCATGAACAAACCAAACCCACAGTATGAAAAAAAAAAAAAAATCAGAGCAAGAGTAAATGAAGTAGAAAATAAAAATACAAAAGATCAACAAAAATTGGCATTTGAAAAATATAAAATCAACAAACCAGAAACTCAAATGAATAAAATCAGAGACATTACAACTGATAGGACAGAAGCAAGAAAGGATCTTTGGGGACTACTCTGAAAAATTATATGTGAGCAAACTCAAAAACCTAGAAGACATGGGTAATTCTCCAACCTACACAACATACCAAAATTTATCCATGAAGACACAGAAGACCTGAAGAGACCAATAACCCTGCAAGTGATTAAATCAGTAATGGAAAGTCTCCCAACAAAGGAAAGCTTAGGTCATACAGCTTTATTGCTCTGCGGAGTTCTACCAAACATGAAAAAATAAAATAGTACCAGTTATTCTTAAACTATTACAAACACTTGAAATTCTTCCAAATTCTATCTCCAAGGCCTGCATTATCATGATAGCAAAATCAGACAAGGACATAAAATAACTATAAATCAGTGTCCCTAATGAACATAGATAATTCTCCATAATCAAGTTAGGTTTATCCCAGGGATGCCAGGGGCTGATTTAATACATGTAAATCAATCAACACAATACATCACATTGATTAACTGAAGATCAAAAATCACCATCTCAGTAGATACAAAAAAAGCAAGCAATTAAACAACATACCTTCATTTTAAAGACTGAACAAATTATGTGTAGAATGAATAAAATCCAACATAATAAATGTTTTGTTTCTTCGCCATTTTGACAATTTTTGGTTTTTATTGTACAATCCCATGTCCTCTCTGGCTTATATGACAGAATGGTTGAATGACCCATAAAATAATAAATATTGCTATTAAATTGTTGGGGAACAGTTAGGAAAGCTGCTGTGTTTCCAATTCTAGCTCTTCAAATGAGGGCAGAGAGAAAGTGGCTTAATGTCTTTCTATCTACAGGGACTCGGGCTAGTGTCACTCGTTGATGTGTTTTTAACAATAGAAATCCATGTGTTCAAATAGCCCAAAACAATCCTAATCATAAAGCTGACATTTATTGTCTACTTGTGATTGCCAGACAACAAACTGAACACTCCAAATATATTACTTCATTTAATCCTCACTACAAACTCCTCAGTGTTTTCATTATCCTATCTTTATAGTACCCCTGGCAGGTGGTAGGTCAAAATGGCCCCCTCGAAGATTATGTGCACTATGATTATTCATCAGTGTCATCTTGCTTCTACCCATCAGAGTTGGTATTTCTAGGATTCCACAAATCAAACATTTTCCCCATGTCTACCTTAGCATAATTAGCAGGAGAGCAGTCTCTGAAGGTATTCAGCCTGCAATTTGAGTTCCATTTATAATGGATACTAGCTGTGTGAGCTTGCTGAACAGACTTGCCTTCACCATTCCCAATTTTCACCATGACATCAACTTTACAAGGTAACAGGAGTATCAGAGACAGTTAGGTTTATTTAAAGTCCATAGCACAGTGCCTGATACATAGAAAGTACCCAGTCCAAGCTAGATATCATTATTATGATGGGGGACATTCCTTACGAGAGTAGCTTCAAGAGATTTTGAAAACAGTAACTGAATATTTTCCAATATACAAAGTTTTAAGCAGAGATGGGAGAGAGACAGAAACCCAACAGCAATACTGATCAATTAAGTGGAATAACTTATATTCTTTTCTCTCCTCAGGAAAAGTGCCTGTGTGTGGCACTTGCCTGTAATTCCAGTGTCTTGGGAGGCTGAGGCAGGAGGATCAGGAGTTTAAAGCCAGCTTCAGCAAAAGTGAGGTGCTAAACAACTCAGGGAGACCCTGTCTCTAAATAAAATACAAACTAGGGTTGGGGATGTGGCTCAGTGGTCAAATACCCTCAGTTCAATCTCTAGTTACCCCCCCAAAAGGAAAAGTGACTGCCTAGTTTGGCACTTTTAATAAACACGTGTCAGATAACTGAATTTAACAATCATTACAAAACATTTTACAATACAGAAGATTTAGAGGCTTAGTATTTTATTAATTTTAAAAATAGGATTAAGGTATGAATTCTGTATGTTTAAAGTTAAATTTGAATTTACTAATTTAAAAAAAAAAAAAAAAACTTCAAGAGCATCCCCACATCTCCTTCTATAGCAAAGGGAGAGCAGACGAAAGGAATAAAGGAAAAATTTATCACTGTTGTGGTTTAGGTCTACAAGCTCATCCTCAAGTCACCAGTGCTCAAAGGTGGGACCTTTTCAAAGTGAGATGCTCATGAGGCCTCTAATCTCATCAAAGGATTAAATTCATTGATGGATCCATAATTTAAGGGGCTATTGGGAAGTGGTGGAAACTAAGGAAATGGGCCAAGTTGGAAGGATTGAGTACTCAGTACTCTATTTTGTTCCTGGCCCCTTCCTCTTATGAGCATTCTCTTTTTCTCTGTACTCCCATGCTGCCAAGAGATGAGCAGGCTTGCTGCATTGCACATTCCCCACCAGTAAGTTCTGCTTTACCACAGGCCCAGAAACAATGAAGCTAAGTGACCATGGGCTGAAACCTTTGAAACCATGAGCCAAAAAAAGAAAAAAAAAAATCTCTCCTAAGTTGTTTATCTCAGATATTTTGTCACAGTGACAGAAAGCTGACTAACACAATCACCCATGTGTAGGGTGCATTCACTACCGCCTATTCAACATGAAAAGATAAACTACTCTAACCTTTCATGTGAGGAAAAGCCCAAGTTTGCTGCTAAGCTGTCTGCTTTCCACAGTGGAAACATTATCCCTGGGTGGCTTATCTGCACTTCTCCCTATTTTATCAAAAGAATAATTAAAGAATGAAACAATCCCTAAAGCACAAAGCATGGTCAATATATTTCCCATCTACTTACAAAAAAGTAATTATCCAGAAAGTCATAAGCTCTAGCTAAAATCTGGATCTTACTATGGCTTTTTTTTTTTTTTTTTTTTTTCTCCATAAGAGAAGTTAATAAGAAGTAAAGTAACAAAGACTCTCTGGGTAATTTAACACAGAGTCTAAGGGAAAGAGCAGAGCACTTAAGTTAACAGAAATGCTGTTTCCTCCTTCATTCTACATCTCCATTAATGTCATGCCTATGTTTATCCAAGAATCTAAGACATAGAAACCAATTAGAATATAGTTAACTATTTTCCGAAAGAACAAATTATATAAACATCAAAACTGTGAGAAGGAGCAATCATTCTTAATTCTTTTCAACTCATCTTCTCTCTCTGACCTGAGGATCATAGTTCTGAAAACTTCCATGGTAAAATAACTTACAGAAGCAGATCTTAATTATCCTTGAAAAAAGATCATGTTTGACTAACAGGTGTAATACTAACATAAAGCAATAGGTGAATTGTTCTAAAACACTAATGGCATGTATTATTGTACACACAAGGAGAAACAGAGTATGAGCAAGTATACTTTCCAGGGAAGCTGTTTTTAAAAATTGTACAGGATCTCACACTTGTGGAATATAGGGAGGTATTGATGAGGAAGAATGAAATAAAGAGGAATGGCTGTGCATGATAAATGAATAGTCATCTCCTGAGTGGGACTGCCAGTGGACTGTGGAGCATGGTGAGGAACTGAGTGAGGGTGGGAGTGAGACAGTGCAGAAGACACAGTGAGCCCAGTTCTATCCCAGGGAGGGAGCCATGGCAACTCCATCAGAAAAGTTTTCATTGTTCATTTTAAAATTGTCTACTCTTTGATATATAATGCTAGCCATTAACTCCAAATTTTCTTTCATTAAAAGTCTCAATCAAATGCCTTTCATGAGTGGTGTTTTATGGCAAATTGATATTGAGCAAATTTGGGTCAGGAAAAAGGGACCGTCACAACAGATAAAAGGCAAAATTGGTAGTAACAGAAAAGCTCTACCAAGAGTAACATGTAAGCATCCCTTTTCACCAAAGCCAGATACTGAAAAAAGTGCTGAACCTAATTCAAATGTATTTGAATTTCTCAAGCAAGTATGATGAGCCCAACTGACAACATGCCAATTCCTCAGACTCTTCATTCTCTTAGTTTAAAATATAAATTTTGGAATATGTTTTGCTTTCCAATTTATCCACAGTTTCCCAGCCAAACATTTAATGACTTTCTCTTAATTACTCAGAGCAACAAGATCTTAAATCATGAAACTGGGGCTTAATTCACATATGCTTTTTGTGAAATTCCTGTACAATTGGACAGGTATGAAGGATAAATCTGAATTCTAACACTGTGTGTCCAAGATATATGACATAGAAACTATACTTGTTGCAGTTTATAGCTTACAAATCTAAAATATCTTAGAAGTATAAAACTTTATGATTCTAAATTTTATAACAAATTATGTCAAACTTTGAAATTCAATCATTTGAATAATGGCATGACCCTTATTTTCTTCTATAAGGAATTCTGAGATTAGATTACCAAAGTGGGCAAAGTGAGTAAATAAAAAATCACATTTGCATTTTACACATAGTTGTACATGTGTACTATTCACAATAGCCAAGGTATGGAATTAACTAAGGTGTCCACTAATAGTTGAACAGAAATATAATGTACTATATACACATCATAGACTATTATTCAGTCAATAAAAAAATGCAATTCTATCATTTGCAGCAAAATGGATAAACCGAAAGTAATTTTCTATGTGTGTGTAGTGCTGGGATTGAATCCAGGGGATTATACATGCTAGGCAAATGCTTTACCACTGAGCTACAACCTGAGGCCTGAAAGTAAATCTTTAACCTACATACCAATAAGTTTTTTTATTATTTTAAATCAAGTATTTTGCTCTTACTCAGATCCTACATTCCCTAGCCTGTTTTTGCCATGTTCTCTGAACTTCTGCCTACAACACTATTAACTTGGGCCTTAAATATTTTCATAGAATTCTATATAAATTAAGAGGTCACTTAGCTTTACCTGATAAAAGAGAAATCAATATCACTAGTAAGTTGGAATTAAGTATTATTATTCAGTATTGTTAATTAAGTATTGTTATTAAGATTATAAACAATCTATAAATTGCTGAGGAAAAAAATGAGTCAGAAAAAAGCCTAGATAATTCCAGAAAGGTTGTATAACCTAAGTAGGATTCAAGCCAAAGGCTTTCGGACTAATCCTATTGCCTTATTATACTTTGCACATAGTATACTCCCAGGCCTTCCCAAGTTAGGCAAATGTCATTACCAATCACATAAATGAACAAGGTCTATTAACTTGAAAGCTGAAACCTAATGATCACAGCCTAAAAGCAGAACTTTTGGAATGGTAATCCTTTATAAATAGAAATTTTCCAAATTTAAGAAAGAGTAAGTCCACAATACCAGCTAATCTTAATAAAATGTGATAAATTGATAAAATTTAGAATTCAGATAAAATTATATAAAAAGGAAACCCAGGTACTGATGAATGCAGGACCCAAGGTAATAATTTTCACTAGTGGAAGGAGCAGGGAGAGAGGATAAGGGGGACATGTGATTAAAGGTAAGATAATCTGGTGATACTGGCTTTAATTTGCAAGATACGCAGATTTGCACGTGCTTCAGTCATTATTATATGGGAAGACAGGAATTCAGCAAGATGGGTCATGCATACAATGATAATGATTGCTTTGAACCAAGGATTATGGCTAATACAATCCTGGACAACTGAGTTCAAAGCTGAGTGAATGTAGAGGAAATAGAATTCAACATTGGTATAAAGATTTAGGAAACAGTCATACTAAATCAGATTTCTTGCTTTATTAAATGTAAGCTCTTTTTTTCTAATGAAGAAGCTTATTAAATAAAAGAGAATCACTGAAAAGGTCTTGGGAAATACTTTGGAAATCTGTTCTTAAAGTAGGACTTCAGAAGCAAGCATACATTTAGAAATTTTGGCTAACATCTGCAAAATTTCACTTATATTTAACTAGAGCTGTGAATGTCTCCCCAGGGCACCAACCATTCTATTTTAATTATGCCACTTCCTAAAAAAAAACTGTTTTAACATCTAGCAAAGCACACATGATGTGAAAACACTTGTTAAACCACCTCCACGTTTTTAACAATCAGACAAATATGAGATCATTGCATTTCTTAAGGCTCATTAGACGAGAATTAGTGCAGTGGCACTATTTTTGGAAAACATTTGTCCTTGATGATATCTCCTTTTCATATATATTTGCCATTCTGGAAGCACTTTCTCAAATTTGCTTTACACTGATTCTATAACAGAATTATGAGATATCATAATATAAAGCTATTTTATGTTATTGTGGTGACACAAACCTACTCAAGAAATTCAAACGATGGCATTGCATCCATTAAGGATGACTTTGTCACATTTTTTTGCAGCAAACTGTCAGCCTACTAAAATAAATTATAGGTTTTCTCATTTGTACCACATCAGACATCATTTAAATAC
This sequence comes from Sciurus vulgaris, assembly GCF_902686455.1. Taxonomy (NCBI): domain Eukaryota; kingdom Metazoa; phylum Chordata; class Mammalia; order Rodentia; family Sciuridae; genus Sciurus; species Sciurus vulgaris. The sequence continues at coordinate 29,080,815 of NC_136476.1, forward strand.
TCCAGTTTTAAGAAGCAAGAAAACATAGGCTGTGTGCATGGGTAAGTCAAATTATTTATCCCTTGGTTCAAGTTCACACAAGACACTTAAGTTGTATTCTACTCTACATATAGAAAAATTACATGAAATTCAAGCACTGTACTTGGCATCAAAAAGATCTAATTGCAATAATGACAGATATTCTATCACTTGAAATTTATCATGGTAATATTTAGGATGCAGTGATAATGCTCAATGTAAACTCATTTATTTAGTGAGTCTATGCTTTTCCAAGTGACAAGTAACTAGGTAATTTTTATATTTCTCTTGTAAAACAGACATATATGGGGGTTACTCTTGGGGAAAAATATTCCCTTCAAATAAGGAAGGAAGGTTTAAGGCAAACACTTCAAGCGCCTTTTCCTTCACTCTTCAGTCTAGAAGGAGAAACTGATTTGCGATATGAACTAATGATGAAAGCAGGGATTCTTGGAAGATGTTAGAACCACTGTACAGAGGTGGAGATTCCTTTCCTCTTTGACTCATGTGTATGATCAAAGCAAGAATAAATCTCAGATGAAAGGAGCAATGAAAATGCTTTCTACTCCAGGTTTTGTGGCTGAAGAATAATTCAGGAATGTTCTTTTGGGAACATTTTATATCCCTGAGGTAGGAAAATAGATTTGGATTAAGGGCAGGAACTCTTGAAAGGATGTGTGTTTCCTTTATCCTGTTCTGATATCCTCCAGATTTTAAGGATGACCTCATTGATAGTTAGAAAAAAAAACAAAGGACTGATCAATTATGGTAAAGATGAAAGATTCCAACCCCTTCTTAGGACACTGAGCTAGAGAAAAATAATGACTCTATGACCAAGGATTTTTTTGTGTTTTGTTTTTTAAAAATGTATTTATATGCCTTTTGAAATACCAGGGAAGATCTCTGCAAAAATTCTTTCATTTAGCCATATAGGAACCACGTATTACATGCCACATACTCATTATTTTATGAGCTCAGATGAATGACAACTTACATTTTCGTGGAAATATTACAGGTATAGGTCATTGTAATACACCAAGATGGGGCTCCGGCACCCCAGGGGACACTTCAAACTGGCAGTGAAGAAGTCATCCATGTGGGAACTAAGGGATGAGCAGGCATCACCAGGAAAAGGTGAGAGTGGGCAGGCAATGTCATCGTTCACAATTAACTTGAATGTAAAAGATACTTGTTAAGATAGAAGAAAAATGTAGAATTTTGAAAGCATAGTCTTTGAACCCAAGTACTGGCTATATCTCAGAAACAATTACAGAGTTTCTTTTGGTTTCTTTCCTGGTTTTCAAATAGTGTTGTTAGGAAAATGAGATGAGGTGATATTACCTGGAATCCACCAAATATATACCAGATCACAATTATTACAGTCTTTCTACCCTTACTTTTCTGCATCCACAGTCCCGTCTGCAAGGCTTTCATCCTGTTTTATTAGCCTTTCAAAAACTAGAGTAAGAGGGAGAAGAGGCATTTTTATTTCTCCTTTTCTCTTCATCCTTACCTCCATAATCGACCATCTGCTACTACTGTCAGAATAGTAGGGACTGAATAACTAACTCATGATTATACTCCCTGCCTCCCCCAGTTTTGATCTGATATAACCTCTAGTCAAATAGGTTTTGAATAAATGGAAGGAATTTTTTATTCTACTTGACCTTAAAATGAATTATTGTACCTATGCCCTACCTTTTCCATGCAGTGCTTCCTATGCTACTTTGCTGTTCCCTATTAAACTCTTTTTCTAAATGTAAATCTATAATGTAACCACACCATCTATTCTCCCTAGAGACAGAGAAATTGAAGTTAGTTTTTTTTTTTTTTTTTAATTTATACTACAGTTTCTCAACTTCTTCAAGTACTAACATTTGAGACATAATTGTTTTGTGAGCAGTTATCCCCTGGATTACAGGTTGTTAAGCAGCATTCCTAACCTCTGTTACATTTTATTCCTAATTGTGACAAGAAAAAAATGTCTACAGATATAGCTAAATATGCCCTGGGACAACCTCTCTATCCCAATGAAAAATCAAATCCACACTTTAAATATTCAGTTCGAAATCTCTCTTCACAGTGGAAGCAATTAATTTCTATTTTGAAAATTATTAAATAGTAAATTCCTAGGTTTAAAAAGGAAACTAAAGTTTAAACTTATTCAATGCTGTGACAATTTTAAAATTTTTCCTATGCAGCCAATTCTGTATTCACATCTGTCAAACCAGGAACATACAGATTGAAATGGTGCATCCTGTAATTGAAACATTAGGTTATCTGATTTAGAGAACAAAAGCTTCCAGATCAAGAGATAAGATCTCTCTGAGATAAAAGTATCTGCAGAGATAAGAAGCTTGAAGGAATGGAAAGTCCCTTGCTTCTTGGTTTGCTCTGATCAGTTTAATACTGAAGAACAGCTCAAGTTTCCAGTTCATCTTGCTTCACACAGCCTGGAGATCAAGAATAATCACTGACAGCTGGGTCGATATTGACACGAAAATTATATTGGAAACTTGAAGATGCCTATATATTTAATGCTTGAAGGAAAAAAATCTTGCATTTCTTTCTTATGGTGTTTAAAAGATTACTATATTATTAATTGCTGGCTGCATTTAAGTGAAAATGTTATGTACACCTCAGATGTTAATTTATATTTTTCAGAAATTGAAAAAAAAATATATTCACCATTCCCATGCAACATAACTATAAATAGCATTAAGATATATGTTCGATCAAAATCAGCATACAAATGATCTTCCACTAATCACCCATTTTTTTTTTTTAATCAGGCATGAGCCCCAAGTTCTTTACCTTGGCTTCTATGGATAAGAGAAGGATTCATTTCTTTAGAACACATTGTGTGTGTGTGTGTGTGTGTGTGTGTGTGTGTGTGAAGTGGTTTAGATGATACCAGAAACTTTTGGATGCTCTAGCGTGACTGTTATTACAATTCACTTTTTGTAAATATGGCAGATGATCTTTTAAAGCAGATGCTATTTAATGCTGGTGTGTGTATGTACACTTGTATATAATAAGCATTGTTTTAGACAGTGAGCAGTTATTACAATTAAAATTTTTTAAGTATGGCAGAAGATCTTTGTAAGTATATGCTATTTAGTGCTGAGACTATTAAAGTCAGCCAAGCATGTAAGTATTTCTGTTGATCTCTTAGCCCCAGAGAGCTCCTCAGATTGATGCTGCTTTGACTTGTGCTACTCACTTTTATTATTTCTGCTGTCTAAAAATTGATCTTTGGTTGTTTTATTTTATGTATGAATTTATACATAAAAAGAGGCTTGTCTCACTGTTTTCAGACTGGCCTCAAATGATGCTCCTGGAGGAAGCCAGTTATATTTTAGAAAATAGGTATTTTATGTGTTCTAACTAGTTTAAGTGAACAACAGTTCCTCCTTTTACTAGCACCTTTGTGTAGTCAAAATCTATTTTCTATAGTATATTCAGATGCCCTCCATGGGAAGATAATCTTAATCAAAGTTTAAGAAAGTTTGGCAGATTTTCATTAGTCATTTTGGAGGGCACATGGAAATCCTTGGGCAAGGAAGTGAAACACTAATTTTTTAAAAAAATTCTATATTGGGAAAAAAAAGTAGGTACTTTAAAATTGGGAAACACTGCAGAAATTGAACATTTAAAGAAAAGTTAAACAGGAACACGGAATTTCTTTGGGGTGTTCCAACATATTTTGAATTAACACAGCCAGGACATGATCGATTATTTAAACACTAGACTGTAAACCATCAACTTATTTCTCTTGCCCCTACTGACCACTCCCATGCAGCATATAACTATAAATAGCATTAGGATGTATGTTCAAATTAAAATCAGCATACAAATAAACTTTTTTGCCCATCTCAAACTGTAATTCCCTCTTCTCATTCTCTGTTCTTCTAACCAGATCAAGAGTTTTGTAGTCTGACTTGGATTTGAGTTCCAGTTCACTAGTTCAAGTTCCATCAACACTTATATTTCCTCTAGCATTCTTTTCTATCACGATCTGGACTTTCATTTTTCTCCACTTGATAGCCAGCAAAGGGTTCTAAATTAAAACATTTTTCAAAGCCTGAGTAAATTCTAATCGAATTGTCAAGCTTGGAAGACATTTTCCCACCATCTTTCTTTTATCTGTTAATTTAACTGTTAATATTTGAACAATGCTTGGTTGATGCAGTGATCTGAGGCCAAGACGTAAACACTTTTCTATAGATGAAGGAGGAAAATACTGATATATTTTCCCTCCTGCACATGGTGTTTTAATTCAGAAGTTCTGAGTGTAGAATTGATATTTGGCTTAAGTAATGTTTCTGAAGGAGAGAATAAGCTTTTTGTTGGTGACATTTCAGTTTCTGACAATCATCTTTAAGTCACTGAAAGATATATGCCAACTGAAATTCTCCACTAGGATTGTTAACTAAATACATTTTCCTCTTAAGCTGGGGGCCTTGCACATGTGCCCACGTGTACACACACATGTCAAGAAGCCAGGTCCCATCCCGAGAGGTGCTTATACTTTTACAGATACTTTCCATGAAAACTAGGTCCATGATAAATTTATTTTTCAAGCTTCCCTTGTTATTTTAAATGTTTAACCATAAATTAACCATTTCCTATTCTTTGGAGGGCAATGACATTTCTTTTAGGAGAAAAGTTAGATATTTATTTATATACAGAACAGACACTAGAAAGAAAAAGTAAAACCTCTAAAAACTGGTATTTGAACAACAGTGGAAAAGGTCTGAAGAGGTCAAGCAGGAGAGCAGGAAATACAGATGCTGACTGCCAATCACAGGATGCCAAACATGCTTTCAGATACTTCTTGGTTTTTACACTCAGAGCTACTTGGTCTCTTAATTGGGAATTTGAAGTAGATCAGCTTATGCCAAAATCAGACAATCACATATTTGCTATTTTACAAGTGAAACAATCACTGACAATTTAAAAAAATATTTTAGCAAGAAACAGCCACTGCCTCATGTGTAATGTCTGACCTCTCAGCCAGTCTGTACTATCAGCATTAAAATAACTTGATTTATCAGTCAGCCATACACTGTGAAATTTTCCCATTACTTGGTTTTTTTCATTTTCCAGGGCCAACTTTTCAATACCAGAGGGAAAGCAATTGATGTAGAACTATACCAAAGTGCAGTTCCAATGTGATACAGCAGAAAAAATGTTCGATAAAATTGTGTTAGTAGTGCCTGAGAAGTCAAGCTGAATACTCTGTTTTCAGTGGGTACAGTAGGTATTTGACATTTGTTCTTGTTTTTATTTTCAGTCCTGTAAACTCCATGCTTTACTCATTAGTGAATATTTGGAAAATACACATTATCTAGAATTATTTCATAACATTTACCTGGTGAGTTAGCTAAAGCACATTCGACAATCACAGAAGAGAATTTGTCTGATATTATGCCAACTATGCAGTAGGTGAGGTTTATTTTGGTTTTCTCAGTCTTCTCATCATCCACCACACATCAACTATGAATTATGTTCAGGGTACCAGATGGAACATTGTGGCAAATGGAATGAGGAATGAGACAGAGCTCAGTTTTTCCACCTTCACACCTTTACATTCCAGAATTCTGATGTTTTCATTTATGGTTCTCTTCTTATCCCTCAATGTAAGAAAACTGTAACATCAATTCTTTCAACTTTAGTGTGTATGTCAGTCTAGGAGTTGGATCTTCATAGATTTTACCTTTGCAGGAAATTTTCCTGCAAGTTACCACAGAGTTCTTTACTTATTTTCCTTGTTTATAAATGTTTATCATCACCCAAACATGCGACATTTCCTCATCTCTCAAAAGGTATGGCATAAGCTCTGGAATGAGGTGGCAAATAGAAGTGGAAAAGCCCTGATGAGAATTCTGTGGGAGTCTGGTAAAAACATGCTTTTGAGATCGAGAAGAAAGGAGATACTTGTAATGGGGCAAAGTTGAGCAAAACCGTGGTCTCTGGTAACAGAAAATAACAAAATAAACCTAGAAATTCAGTGATAAAACTTAGATTTCCAGGTAGAGGGTTGAAGGTACTTTATGACTTTTTCTAGCTGCCTATAATAAAATGTGAGAAGAAAGATTAGCTAAAAAACTAAATATTCATGTATTCAATAAAAATTAGAAAATTGCTGGGTTAGAAAAGAAGGACCCCGAACAATTGGTTCATCCTGGAAAAGGTTCTCAAAGAAGGAAACAAGGTAAGTTTAATTTGTTTGTTAATGTACAGGGAACTTTTAAGATGGTACCACGTAGAGGCCTTCACATAGACAAAAGGCCCTTTGAGGATTTTAAGGGAAAGCATTGCAGACTCCCTCCTTTATACAATAGGACTTCTGGGCATGCTGAGAGTTTTTTCCCAGTAGTGTCTCGGGGATCCTATGGGTGGATGTGTTACTTACATAGCAAAAAGAGACTTTGCAGATTTGATTAAAGCAATGATTTTTAGATGGGCAGAAGATCCTGAGTAATTTGAATGAGCCCAATGTAGTTCCAAGAAAAAGAGGGGCAGGAGAATCCAAGTCAGAGTAGGAGATGTGGCACTAGAAAAGGGGGGATGAAGGGCTATAAGCTAAGTCATGTGGGCAGCCTCTAGTAAAGCAGTCTCCAGAAGGAATGTGGACCTGCTAACCCATTTCAAACCTCTGACCTCCAGAAGTATAAGGCAATGCCTATTTATTTAAGCTACTAGATTTGTAGTGTTTTCTTATGGCCACAATAAGCGACTAGAGCAGGACCCAAATAAGAAGGGCCTTTTACAAAGGACTTGTGAGTGCAGGTTGTAATTTTTTTTCCTGTTACAGCAGATTGCAAATTGATATCTCACGAAACCCCAGGGTTTAAAAGGATGGTTTTAAGTGAAAATAATAGACAATGTACAATTGGACAAAATAAAATTGAAAATAGACAAAATGAAAAATAGACAAAGTAAAATTGAAAAATTTGGACTTCTGAAATACTAGAGAGAAACAATGAGAGGGCTGGGGAGATAGCTCAGTTGGTAGAATGCTTGCCTTGCAAGCACAAGGCCCTGGATTCAATCCCCAGCACGGCAAAAAAAAGAAAAAAAATAAAGAAAGAAACAATGAGAAATTTTCTCATCTTATATACACTAGCCACTTCTTATGGAAAAACAAAAATGTCAAGAGATAGAGCCGAGATACATGAGAGGACAACTCTGGAGAGCAGCACTTACATTAATTAAGGAATTTATACCATAACCCTTGCTGGATATGTGACTGCTGTTGGTGTCTTGTTTTATTTTTTTAGTGCTAGGGATTAAACCTAGGGCCTCATACATGCAAGGCAGTTCAGGTCTTCTGTTTTATCTATTTCAATTGAAATGTCTGTGTTGACTATCCCTTTAATTCACAGGTGTTTAGATGAACAAGAGAAATATTTAGGATCTGTATCACAGTAACTGCATGCAAAGAGTGCTATTCATATGTAGACAAGCTATAAATAAAAGCTCTTAGAACTTCATCCTCAAACTTTTGCCATTAAAAAAAAAATGAATTGAAAAAGTGGAGTCCTGAAGAAAATAGTATATTTTGCCCAGGGGAGGAGTATGAATTGTGTTTAGAGGGTAGACTGTGGCATAGTATATTTTTCAAAATGTCTTCAACAATGTTTTTCATCAAAATTATATAATGTCACCTTGATAGTTCTCCCATTAAAAGCAGATGGCCTATATTCTGGGAGAAGAAAAATTCTGAGATGTTCTAAATGGAATTACAAGGACTACAGAGCAAAGAAGAGAGAAGTTCATCAGTTAACTGGTACAGTGAAACCAGCAAGAGACCGTTGTACTGTACACTCCCAATATATATGGAAACCTTGACTTAAATCCCATCATGGCTGGTCACCAGGGTCACTGTCCTCTCCCCTATTTGTTCATAAACTTTCCAGACTGGTAACTCCGATCAATCCCAAAGCAGCAATTACTTCTCTTTTGTACTGCCCTCAATCCCCAAGTGTCTACTTCTTTTTTATCCCCCCTCTAATTCATAGCCAATGTAACTTATGATTTTCTTCCCCAAATGTTTTTTTTTTTAATAACAATATTCTTAGTAGCAGTAGATCAAGAGGTATTTTTCCAATTACCATCTTGCCTTACCGATGATAATTGCACAAACTAATCCCAGGGTCTTGTCTTATTTTGGGTTGGTGTTTGTCATGGCACAAGAAACACTTGAGAAGATTCCATCTCAAGAGTTTTGGTTATTCAAAGGTTTCCCTGCCCTTTGAATCTGGACAGGATTGGAACCCTTTTGTGAATGAGGAGGAAATGACATGGTGGGACTTTTGTGGCTCATTTAGAAGAGGCAATCTGTATCTTGTTTGCTGGAACATTAGCTAGTACCCTGAGCTATGAGATAAATTGCCCAACAACCCAAGACCACCATGCTTTAAGGAAGCCCAATTATTCACGTTGAGCAATCTCATGGAAAACCCTTTAGACTACATGAAGCAAGAGAGCCTGTTAGCAACTAGCTAAGAATTTAGGTATACAGGGAAAACATTGTATCAACAGAGAAATACCCATGAACTGCTGGAATGCAGAACAAAAAACCCAACCCATTTCTTTGAGCCTGCATCCTTGCTCAAAGCTTGCCTATTGGCTAATGAAGAAGCAACAAACGTACAAGATAAACCACAAGGCAATTTAGAGATTTTGGTGATGGGGTAGGGAAGGGGTAGAGAAGCTGATCCAAGGCTACAATTTCCTTGAGCCAGAAACAAACAGTAGATCACCTATTTCATTACTTCTAATGTATTAGAAAAATCCTAATTTTTTTTAACAAAATTTTATGACACCAGCAGCCAAAAGCATGCTAATAAATACAGAAGTCCTGGGGCATTTTATTAAATTAAATAAAAATAGCACAGAAAGACAAATACCACACAATCTCATTAATATGGAAATTAAAAACTTGGATCTCATAGATGTAGAAAAAAGAATCTAGGTACCAGGAGTTGGAGTAGCTGTGGGCACTAGGGAGGATATAACATTTCAGTTGACTAAGGTCAAAAGATCGATCATATAACATGATGACAATAGTTAACAATATATTGTATTTTTGAAAAACACTAAGAAAGTGGCTGTAAAGTGTTCTTATTACCAAAAACTGAGGTATTACATGTGTTGATTACCTATATTAAGTCATTCCACAACATATGTATGCTTTGAAACATGAACACAATACATACAATTTTAACTGTCAATTAAAAGTATTTAAAAATGGGAAGGAAGGAAGGAAAGAACCCTCCCTGAGAAATTGAGATTTGTTAAAGAAGCAGTTATACAGGTTTGGATGATGCCCATTATAAACCCACAGAACTACAAATGTCATTTAATACATTTCTTGTTTGTTCTATCATTAAGGGTATTAAATACTCCTATATGTTATTCCTGAATCCTTTAGAGACCTCTTTACTCCTTACTAGCCAATCACCATTATTATGATTTTCTGCTATAGCTAATAATTAGTATAAATTTTTTCCTGTTCAAATTACTGTGTGGTTTCTGTCTCCTGATTGGGCCCTCCCATAAGTAATATGCCAAGACTTATTCTGCATCATCATCATCAAAAGGAAGTGGAAGAACAAGTCCTAGCACAGGACATATTGAATAATTCCAAGAACAATACTGAAGGACTGGCCTACAGAGGAGCTACTATGTGGAGAGTGGGAAGTTATTGCAATTTCCACAAAACTCCTGCTTAGATTTCAACCATGGAAATGGAAGCAAATGATGACTCTAAAACACACTGTCTTCAGTGCAGCCCAAAATGCAATTACTCCTTATTCCTGTTTAGTCTCTTTCCATGTCATTCCAAATTTAAATCTTCCAAGAGAGTATGAGTAGTTGAATCTAAATTATACTTCACCCATAGCAACTGAATCTGATTTTATGACTTGAGGACTTCATGTGTACATATATTCCGAAAAGTAGAAGTAGGATGGCTTTATGGTTTAGAGGCAACATGTTCCCCCCAAATCATGTGTGAAACAATGAAAGAAAATTCGGAGGTGAAATGATTTATGAGAATCTTAACCTAATTTGTTCATTAATCCAATGATAGAGATTAAGTAGGTGTGAACCATAGGCAGGTAGGATGTGGCTGGAGGAGGTGGGTCATCGAGGGCGTGACTTTAGGTTTTTATTTTGTCCTTCCTGAGCACCATCTCTGATTCCTGACTGTCATGTTCTGAGCTGCTTTCTTTCTTCACACCCTTGTGCCCTGGTGTTCCACCTCACCTCAGGCAAGGAGCAACGGAATCAGCCCTCCATGGACAGAGACTTCTGAAACCTTGAGTACCAAATAAACTTTTACTCTTCTAAAAATTGTTCTTATCATCTTTTGGTCATAGCAGGAAAAAAAAAAAAAAAAAGCTAACTAAAATTTTTGAAAAGGCAACATGAGAATGCCCACTGATTTTTTTCCCCCTTTCTGTAAATCTTCTATAGAAGCCAGTGACTTGGCTTCTATCTTATTGAGAATGGGTCATAGGACAATGTCTTGGACAACTTTTGAAAGATGGCTAGAAAAAAATATGGAAAGGCGAAGCCAGTCAATCAACCTGCCTGCTTGTGAACATACTTTTTTTTTTTTAAAAACACCAATTGAACTCTGAACTTTGTGAGAGGATTGCAATAAGATGAACTTTATATGAAATGGGCTAAAAACTCTAGTATTTTAGACTCTTGAAACTTAATTAAGGAATAACCAAGAGACACACTGAGATTGGAAAGTTACAAGGCGAAACAGGAGAACAATTTTTTTTAGCATAGGCACCTACTTCTTTGAGGACTGTGAGCAATTTTTTTATTTATCATCTAGAGAAAGTCATTAACAGTTATTTCATTGTTCATATAAATATTATGTATATTCTGTAATATTTGTGCTCTGAAACATAACTATGAGTCTCTTTAACAAGACTTTCAGAGTTACTCTATTTTTGAAGGTAAATTCAAGTTACTCTGATCAACTAGATTTAGATTATCATTAAGGGAAGTAAGATTTTTTTTCTGTACTGAGGGGTCAAAACAGTGTACTCAGTTGTACTGGCAAGTACTCTATCACTGACCTACATTCTCAGTCCAGAAGATTTTCTTTTTGCAGAAAACAGATAATTGGTCACATATGCAATATTTTACAAGTCAAGAAAAGTTTAGAAAACTCAATATTATGTCTGATCTTTGTATACATAGGCATATAAAACAAATACAAATTATGAGATTAGAAGAGTTTGGAGTTTTTATGGCATAATAATATTTGTGTTTTTTAATGTAATTCCAACTCTTTTTCACTAAACAGAATTCAAAGAGCCTATAAATTTAGTTTAAAAAACAAAAGATTTAGTTCATAATTTTATTATTCATTACTAATTCCATAGCTGAGCATATAAAAGAGAAATGACCATCTTTCCCCTCTGTTTTATCAGATGAAATAAGTTGAGAGGAAACATTCTAATTTACTTTTAATTCCACTTACACATTCATGTCATGTGCATTTATTGAGTACCTACTGTGTTCCAGGTTGAGTAAATAAACTACTAAGTACAATTTTATCTCAGATACTGATAAGGTCTGTGAAGAACAATTTATCAGTAAAAGGGATATGTAGTAAGGGAGAGGATGAGGGAGAGAGGAATGGGTATTTAAATCGAATATAGAAGACCTCAAAGTGATAGCCTTTGAACAGAGACAAAGCAGGTGAGGGATAGTTCATGTTGGCATCCACAGCACAGCAATTAATCCATGCCCAGTGGAGACAAAGTGTTGATGGACAGCAAATTCAGAAACTCTGACAGGGTGTGGGCACTTGTTCTGTTCAAGAATCAGAAAGTAGGTCTGAAGAATAATGAACCAAAGGAGAAATAGAGAAGAATTCAAAGATCTATCATGGAAACCAAATCATTCAAAATATTGTGGGCACTAGTAATGCTATTGTCTTTTACTAGGGGAGATAGAAAGGTGTTAAAGTATTTTGAAAAGAGTTGTGACATGATCTTATTATATGTGTTAAAGGATTCCACTATGTGCTATTCAAACACAGCCTTTGGTGAAAGTGGGGATAAGTGCGACCAAGGGAGGAGGTATGTTAGTTAGGATCCTGTTATAATAACCAGGTGAAAAATAATGGTGATTTGTCCATGGAAATAGCAATGGAGAGATTGAGTAATATAATGAGGAATGTAATTAGAAGGAAATATTTATAGGATTTAATGAGATTAGTTTTAGTATCTGAGAGAGAAAAGTGTCAAGGATGACTCAAAGAATATACTTATTACTGTTCATGTTTCAATGATTTGTAGAAGGATCAATGTTAGATATGGGCATTAAATTATTGGTTTGGTTTGGGGTATGATTAACTTAAAATGTTCATCAGACACCTTAAGCAAATGTGTGGAGCAGAAAGTTGGAAGAAAGTGAATTTTAGGAGAATGGTTCAGATTAGGTAGAGATTTGGAAAATAGCATATAGACTACATTTAGAGCTATGAAATTGGATGACTCACTATAGTGTTTATAATGTCTATTATGCATCAGTCATTCTATTAGGTCCTTTCTCATGTAAACCTCACACCAATTTTGCCCACACACACAAAACAAAACAGGTTACAAAGTGCTAAGTTTCCACACAGATAATAACTGGAAGATGGAATATTCAATCCAATGAAGTGTAGACAGATAGTATTCTTTACTATGAACATATTGAATGTTATCTCCATCCTGGCTGTTGAAAGGTCATGAACATTTATGTCTAAAAGTCACCAATCGACCACAACCAATTGCCCTACCTTCTGCTATCCTGTCCTACCAATTTTTTCTCCAATTTTGGGAAATGTAAGCATCCTATCTCTCTGTTATCCTCCAAAAACTGCTATCTTTACTTTAAGATAATTAAAATATTTAACTTACTAGTTCACTAGGTTATGTTATCAGTAATCTAGATACAAATCTTGATGCACAGGCAGTATTTTTGGAAATTTATCATAGTGAATAGCAATTTAAAACAGACCTAAGTTCACTGCATTGCACAATGTCAGTGCTTTGCTGCAACTGGAACCATATTGTTAAGGATTGATGGCAAAGTGTTTTTTATTTATCATTTGTGCCTATTGTTTATATAAACATAAATGTAGATGTATATTCTTAATAAATGCAGTTATGAAATCAATTGCTTCTTTGCAATTTCATCACTGCTATGTCTATAAGCTTTCATGATTCTCATAATTCTTGATACAAGCAATACAAATATCTTGGTAATAATAAGTCATGAAAAATTGATCATTTTAGAAATTTAATTTTCTAGGAATAAATGGCACATTATTTAAAGATTGGTTGAAAATAAATTTGGTTATGAACATGATTTCAAATATAAACTTGTTTTTAAAAGATTACTTCTAATCATTTTCCTTTTATTTTACTGAAGAAAAGGAATACATACATCATTGTAAATAACTCTGCCCAAACTAGGGTAGATTAGCTCCTGTTAGTATTATGTCTTGCCATTATAATGCATTCTTAGTCACAGTTCTCAAGTTGTCAACCTAAAAAGCAGCTGGAGACAGACAAAATTATAAAACAATTAAGACTTGCATATTACAATTATAAATTTAAAATATATTTTGCCTTGTCTAATCATTCTTATGATTAAAAGACTGTTGCCTAATCCTTATCTTATGATTAAAGAATCATAATCTAAGTTCTAATTTTCTATATTTAAATATTTTGCTGTTATAATAGGCTTTTCTAGAAACAAGTATTTCCTTAAAAAATATTTCACTAAATAGTGTACATTTAGAAAACGAACCATGTAATATCACATGAAGCATGGTTTCCAGCTGCAGTTACCTATCCAGCATCCTTAGAAATCCCTGATTTTGTTTAAGATGCCAGTGTACAATCTGTTCCTAGTCCCATACTTCCTTGCGGCAAATAAAGCCAAGTGACATCATTGTGGTCAATGAGGTATAAGCAGAAATTGGTGAGTGGGGTTTCCTCTGGAGTTTATTAAAGGTAAAAAAAAAAAAAAAAAAAAAAAAAAGTAATGTATACTTTTGTACCTTCTACTCTTTGCTCATTCCTTTCTTCCTTTGGAGAAAGAAGATGCAAGTTGGAGGACAGGCAGCCATGTAATCACAAGGCAAGGACCATGATGACCAGAGTCAGGGCTAATGATGATGCTAATGATGCAGAAAGAACACTGCCCCTGAAGACTTGAAACTGCCATGTTAGTCCAGATCTATGTATTTCCAGAGTTGTTTTTAAATGGGAAAGATACAACCTTTCACATTTAATCACTATTCTATTGGTTTAAGTTCATCACTGATAGCTGTATATGGTTCACACAAGGAAAAAGTCTACAGTTCTGAGAGAGATTTGCAAAGATATTTCAAGTCATTTTGTCATGATTACTTATATCCCCTAGATTAGCATTCCTCGAGGACACATATTGTTTACCTAGCTTCAGTGCATAGTTGATCTTCAATAATTTGAGGGTAATGTGATAAATGAATACATAAATTAATGAATAATTTCCAAGGGCTTTAGAAAAATATTTCAATGACAGGGAAATTATGTTGAAATGCTTCCAATATATAGAATTATTTCTGCACTTGTGAAATATGTCAAATTAAAAAAAATCTCAACCCAGAAGATAGTAAAATGTATATAAAAACCAGGCAGTGATTAGTAGAAACTGAATCTGTATTTAATAACCAAGCTTTTGTTGTTGCTTTTGACACGAGAAAATTGAATGTGCTTCAAAGTCATTGGAAAGCATTCAATTAAGAGAAAGGGGAAATTAAAATATTATTGGGAAGCCAGACTCTTACCTGTAGTCTCAGCTACTTTTGAGTCTAAGGCAGAAGAATCACAAGTTTGAGAACAATCTGGGCAATGCAGTGACAGTGCATGTGTGCATACACACATCATTAGCACTCTTCCCAATGACTTTTATGCATTATCAATTATTTCATGTTAAAAACAACAGAAGAAGTCTCTGCCTAACAGACGTACTCCTCTAGTTACTGCTGTGGCTTTCTTTAGCCTATTCCTCTATTTTCTGTGTGTGTTGTGTGTTGCTAGGGATTGAACTTAGCAACTCATGAATGTCTCATGAATGCTAGGCAAGTGCTATAGGCAAGTGCTATAGTACTGAGTTCCATTCCCAGCCCTCTCTACCTCCAAGTTAACTCTTTTAGTCAACTTTGCCTCCCTGTGACTAAAAGACCTGACAAGAACAACTTAGAGGAGGAAAAGTTTATTTTGGCTCACAATTTTAGAGATTCAGTTCTTGGTTGGCAGACTCCATAGCTCTGGGCCCACAGGTAAGATAGATCATCATGACAGAAGGGTATTATGGAGAAAAACAAGTCTGGACATGGCAGGAAGCTTGGAGAACAAGCTTGTTCAAAAATCTGGGACAAACCAAACCCCAAAGAGACAGCCCTCAGGACCCACTCTCTCCAGCTAAACCCTACTTGCCTATGGTTACCACCCATTTCATCTGTATAAGGGGATTATTTCACCGATTAGGTCATAGCTCTCATAATCTAATCAATTCACCTCTGAACTGCAGGGGCGTCTGGAATTCCATCCAGTGCTTGACACAGATCCTCTGGAGGATGTTTGCAAAGACTCATCCTAAAAGGATTGCATGCCAGATGTATGCCTCCCTAGCTTGGATGTTATTCTGTGGAGTTTTCCCAATACATTACTCACTTCAGTCTGGGGATCTTGCTAGAGGTGATGGGAATAATTCTACAAATTTCCAGAAAAACATCATGGAGACAAAACACATGTTGAAACTCTGTGATGTTAACCTCACTACAAAAGAATGTTTTTATTATGTTAAAAATCAAACACTGCATTTACTGGCACAGCCAGAACCTGTTGGGGCACAGAAACTTATAGATAACAATGTTTCCCCAAGTTCTAAGCACAAAGCACCTCCCACAGTAGCTACTAGATATGGACTAGCTTATTTTATCAATGGCAAGCCCTGATACCCCCCTAAAGGAAAGCCTCTGGAGAAAATAGTTATAGATCTGCCTTTGTCTCCAACAGGCTGGTTAAATTCTAACGATGGTTTTGTTTATGTGTGGTGGTGAGGTAAGAGAATAAGGTTTCACAACATTCCTTCCTTCCTACAAAGAATATGTCACCCCTATAATAAATGTTCGTACACAATAACCATTGGGACCACTGCCCTCCTGTAGCCCTTAACTCAGCAATTCAGATATTAACCAGAAGGACCAGTAGAAATGGTCCCGTGAGATTACTTGTCTATCACTTTAACCGCGAGAATAATAAGAATAGTCTTAGGTCACATAGAGTTTAGATATTAAGGAAATAAACATTGTATTAGCTCATTGATGTAGTTAGATATGCTTAAAACAATTGTGATTAGGTAAGGATGATCTGTCAGGTTACTGTTTTCTCATAATCTTTCAGTTCCTTGTTAAGAACAATTCCTGCCTATGCTTTGGAAAGTTCTTTGATTTTATTAATCACAAGCCTGTCATCAAAGCCTAAAAAAATCAAAAAATAAAATTAAAAAAAATGTATATAAACCCAGCCTTCCCCAGAATAAAGTGGGATTGATTGCACCAGAACTAGAGTCTGTGTCTTTCATTCTCCATCCATCGCCGACGCTGTCTCCCGCCCCATTTACCTGTGTGGAACCCATGGACTCCTGCTAGGGCTGGACCCCGGCACTGAACATTTTTGAATTGTTTCACACATAAGCTTTTGGGGGATACCTCATATGTGAACCTTAACACTAACATATAACCTGTCCTCTGAACTCATGCCGTAATCTCTTGGCTGGTCTCTCCCACTTTTTATGGTCCCCTTCAAATTTGTTCTCTGCAGACCCAGAGATTTTTATGGAGAGCAATTAAGATGATAACTCTTCATATTTGAAATTGTTCATATTTCCTTACCCATATGTGCTTTGAGACAAATATTCTTCAAAGGCTCCTCAAGGCCCAGTGTGATCTGTTACCTCTCTCCAGCGAAAACATCTCCAGGACTGCCGTTAGCTTTTTGTGCTTCGAACTATTTTTGCTTTCCATTCCTTATACCTTTGTTGCCTCCTCTCAATTTTCCTTTTCCTGCTATACTTTCCCTTTTCCCATGTTTGCCTAACCAACTTCCACTCATCCTTTACATTTCGGCTGGCCATTTTTCTTTTCTTCCATGAGATCCTTCATTGGTCACTGAGTCCCTTATAACGCTCCCTCTCCATCCCACTTCATACCTTTCTATGAGCAGTGAGCAGTCTTAGCAGTTACCATTCCATTCGTATTTTTCAAATGAGTTAAATATCATTTTTGGAGGTTCAGTTTTCGCTGTTTTGTAACCCCAGTGCCATCAGAACACCTTTAATATAATATGCAGGGTAATAAATATTTGTCAAATAAATTCATTTCTATACTTTATACCAACATTTGGTTTTTTGTTTGCTGTTTTAGTGATGTTTATGTGGTTTTACTTCAAGTACCAAAAAAATATATATATATAAATATATAAATAATATAAATATATATATATAAATTATATATATATATATATATATATACACACACACACACACACATACACATGGGATTCCAGATGTTACCAGTAGAGGGAAAGGAAGAAAAACTTCCTAAGTGGCAACAGTGGGAAGGACGAAGAATTTACCAGGGACTCTTAGAATGTGAGGGATGAAATGGAAGCAAGGGCACATACCCTAAGACTATGTATTTGAACAGTTCAACTGAATATTTTTCAGTTGTGCAAGTTATAAAATGGAGTACCAGGTAAATGGCAGTTTATTACTCAACGTATGCAGTTCCCTAAACTCTGATTTATACACTTGCTATTTTTTTATGGTTATGAAAAATAACTTAAAAATGGACTCTATCACAATGGTGATGAATAAGGTCATTTTTCACTTATAATGGAAAGACTGTCTTTCTTGAGGCACAAAGGTAGGAGCTGAAACTTTCTCATAACATGAATGATGGGTAGCAAACGGGTCCATTTGTCACAGTTCATCTGCTGCAAAGGAGAAGACTACAAAGCTTAGGGTCCATTCATTTGTTTACAAAGGCAGATTAATTTCCATATTTTGTCTTTGCAAACTTATTTAAGAAATGGAAGAAGTCTTCCCAAAATGTAGACACCATATGCAAATGTAAAAATGTGAAAGGTTTCAAATTTGCATGCACACACACACACAGTTTTAAAAAAAAATTTTTTTTGCTGAAGAAAATCAGACTTTGGGGGAGTTCTAAAACAAGGAAAGAGTGGCGTTATAGGGGAAAATTAAGACTCAGATAAAATATGAAACCTGAAATTATATTTTTCAGCTTAAAGTCATTTGGGCAAAGAAGTCTTCATTTGTGCAAAGTTTGAAAAAACCAGGTCTCCTATTTATTCTACTTTTTTGAAATTTATTCGTATAACTGCTGGGAAACAGTCTAGTTCATTTAGCTTGCTAAACACTTTCTCCAAAATGAAAGGGGATACCTAAAATGATTGGCAACAGAACAACATAAAGATCAGAACATTTATATTTCTTTCACAAAAGAATATCCACCAAAGAATTAGATCTAAGGAATTCATTTGGAAGAGGATCAGCCTAAGGAGCTAACTGACTTATGGATTATAAAAGACTATTTTAAATGACACATCAGAAAACGTAGTTGCTTTGGGCATCAATTGAAATATTAGCAATTATCATAATTGAGTACATTTTCAAATATAAATATAATGCAAATCTGACATCAGTTGCCATTTATTTGGATTATAATGGGAAACACTTTTAATAACACATTAGAAAAATCATTAACTGGAGATCCATTTACTAAGTGACAATAATAAAAATTGATGCACGAACGTGAGCAGATTTGTATTTGCATTCTCAAAGCTTTCTGTAGTTTCTCATAAATAATCTCTAGACTTGCAATGTTTCTCAATGGACGCATTAATGATATTTTTGGGCAAATAATTTTTCCCTTTGGGGACTGGCCATATATTGTAAGACTTTTGACATTCTTCCTTCCTGAGCTATAATTACTTTCCAGTTATCAAATCAGCATTAACATTTCTTAAACGCACACATACACACTCCTACCCTGCACTTTCATACCCCAGCTGAGGGCTGGTGATAGTAATGCCTACTTCCTTCAGAACTGTTGCTTAAACCTAGTGGGACAAGTTTGAGGTCCAAGCAACAGTTCACAATAGTCTCCAATTTACTGAATTGCTATAACAAAGTTAAAATATTTGAACAACAATTAAGGACTCAGTATTTTTAACCTATGAACTTCCAACAAAAATTGAGCAAATAAAAATAAGAGATTTGTTAGTTTTTTCTTTTGGTGCTGGGGTTTTATTTAGGTATTCATGCATGTTATGATATGGATGTGAGGTGTCCCCTAAAAGCTCACATGTGAGACAATGCAAGAAGGTTCAGAGAAAAAATGATTGGGTTGTGAGAGCCTTAATCCAATCAGTGAATTACTTCCCTGATATGGATTAACTGAGTGGTAACTGAAGGCTGGCAGAATGTTCCTAGAGGAGGTGAGACATTGTGGGTGGACTTTGGGGTATATATTTGTATCTGGTAAGTAGAGTTGCTCTCTCTGTAGCTGATCATCACGTGAGATACTTTCCCTTGCCACACTCTTCCGCCATGGTGTTCTGCCTCACCTTGAACCCCAAGGAATGGAGCCAGCCACTTATGAACTGACACCTCTGAAACCATGAGACTCCAAATCAACCTTTCCTCCTCTACAGTTGTTCTGGTTGGGTCTTTCATTGACAGCAGCAAAAACTCTGACTAAAAACAATACAAAACAATAAATATGTGTCCTACCACACTAAGTTATATTCCTAATCATTAGTAATTTTTTAAAATAAAATATTTGAGGGAAAGTTTGATTGTTCAGTGAACTTTTAGAAAAAAAAACCAAAAACATCTTAAAATTACATTAATATATTTTTTCAATGAGAATATATCTGTACCTTATTTTAAAATATTCTGATCATGTTGAGTATACATTATAGCAGAAATAAGTATAATTATAGGTGCTGATTAACATATTTATAGGTGTTTACCTAAAAAAAGATGAGATAATTATATGCTACATTTTTAAAATAGCATTTTAAAATAATCAAATCCTTATTGAATATCCTGTTTTAAATCTGATGTTTTGTAATATAGATGATATACACATAACTATTATACTGACTCTTAACTCTCTAAATCAAGCACTGAAACTTCTCTACAAGAGCCTAAAAATATGTATTCTGTGCTTTGCAGATCAAGTGGTCTTACTATTCAACTGATGACCTACTGTAAAAGCGGTCAGAGCAAACAGGTAAATAACCATGACTGTGTTTTAGTAAAGCCTAACTTACGGAACAGAGGTTTGGTGCACAGACCATAGTTTGTAAAACTCTAATCTAAATCATAAAGGAACATCTTCAATGATGAAGATAAACCATCAAAGGAATGCATCTTTTTTATTACTTTGAAATTTATAAAATATGTAAAACTTCTACAGCCTTAAATGTGTTTTTAAAATTAATTCAGACAAATATTAACATTTCAAGAAATGAAAAATAATCACTTCATTTGGGTCTGGAGGTATGAGTTCCTTGATTATGTTGTAGCCTAGTTAATGAAATTGGCATATTTTAATTAGCTGATTAGGTACACATTGGTAATGTTTAGTACCATTTAAATCTCAATAAAAGGAAAACTAATATACCTTCATTCCCACCAAAATTTTTTTTTTCAAATAAAATTTCTATTAACGAGAAGTTTGACTTTTTGTTATTGACTTCTATTTGACAAGATACTACTCCGGGCTGGGGAGATAACTCAGTTGGTAAAGTGCTTGCCTTGCAAGCATAAGGCCCTGGGTTCGATTCCCAGCACCACCAAAAAAAAAAAAAAAAAGAAAGATACCATTCCTAGGATAAATCATGTGACTTCACATGAAGCTCTGGATGAACCTGTAGACTTAAATCTCATTTCAATATAATGGATCCTTAGATACAAGAAGTCAGATCAAGGTTCCTATGTGTGGTTATTGCACAGCACAATATTGGTAGTTACATGGTGCTACATACTCTATATAAACCACAGGACTTGATTGAGATGTTTGGCACACAAGTGCATATGTTCTTAAAACTAGATTAGGAAACCATGTACTATACTGTATTCAACTATACAAATTTCCTCAATGTTTTATCTTCCAATACCCTTTGTTAAAAATCTATTTGGTTTTTAAAAAGACATATTAGTGTTCATCTTAAACCCACTGGATTAAAATCTCTTGATGGTCATCATAAGTTTACATATTTCCTATATTTCCAGAATTTTCTAATATATACATACATCTCAATGGCATTTCAGTGTATCACCATTTTGGGGAAATTTACAATATTGTGAAAGTATTACTATATCCATTATCATAAAATAATTTTCAAAGCCCTATAGTGTTCTTTAAAAATATTGAACTTTCAGCAGTTCATCCTCCTGAAGTAGTACTTAACATCTATAGACTAATTCATGAAAGAAATTTTCTTATTTATGCATGAGGTCAAATCTTACAAATATGTATCTACAAGATAATCTTAGTATTGTGTTTTTTTTTTTTCCAAAAAGATGATGCTACATTAAATAGGGCATTGATTTCTGATAAATGAAATAGTTGAGAAATGACAGTTAATTTGGGCATGGAAAGTCACTGTAGTGAACACCAGGCCTAGCAACTGCTTGATGTTAAAACATTCATTTTATTTACTAATCCTCGTATTTTTATAATGCCTGTTTTCTACATTATGCAATACAGTTTGACTTTACGCTGGTTCGGCACAATATACATCTTGGTAATGGAGCACAGTGTCTACTAAACAAAGATGACAGCAATTTTTGTCCAAATAGTAAAGGTCTTACCATGGCAATGAAAGTAAAAACTTAAGTAGTCAAGTTCATCATCATGTAAAATATTTTTAAAAAGTAAAACTGTTAAACAAGAAAAAATTAAAAACAGATTTAAATTGCAAGGAACCATAAAATAAGGTGTATGCATTCATTCATATGCATGCAATCTTTGTACAGTGTAAAATATGTAATCATTGGAAGAATGATTTGATTCAGCAAATTAGTTACTTCTTCCTCATTTGATGACTTATTTTATGTCACAAAAGGTTAAATATGTATATATGTCTTTAGCTCAAATACATACATACATATGTAAAAACCTTGATCTTTACTGGAAATTTAAATCGTTTTACTCAGGCAAAACTCCCTTAAAGTTTTATGTGACAAATTGAGGTCAAGATAAATTTTCCTTAAGGAAGAAAACCAGCACGAGACTCTGTTCTACTTATAGGAAGAAGCAAAGGATTTGGGCAGAATTAGAGTGAGCTACGGTTTATTTTCACTGGCAATCAAAGTTAAATTTTAGGTCTCACCAAAAGCTAAAGGATTTAGAAAATATTGATTGCCCTGTGTATTGTGGGGGAGGGGAAACTCACATCACCTAAATATCCAAATGTGTCTCATATTCAGCTCAGTGTGCCAGTTAAGAAAATGGGTCTAGCTGGGCATGGTAGAGCGCACCTGTAATCACAGTGGCTCTGGAGGTTGAGGCAGGAGGATCATGAGTTCAAAGCCAGTCTCAGCAAAAGCAAAACGCTAAGCAACTCAGTGAGACACTGTCCTTACAAAATAGGGCTGCAGATGTGGTTCAGTGATCAAGTGCCCCCCGAGTTCAATCCCCTTAACCCTCCCTGCCGAGAGAGAGAGAGAGAGAGAGAGAGAGAGAGAGAGAAGGTCTAGCTCACCTTTCCATTTCAAGTATGCTTCAAATTCTTTCTCTACATATCCATCTTCCTATCTATCAATATCTGATTTCATCATTACCGCATTTTTTAATATATTATCAGTAATACTTCATGAGACAATCAGTAAACAAGCAGGGAAGTGACAAAAGTTGAACAGGATCTTTCTAAATGTGTGAGTTTATTTCAGTTCTAAATGTAAAATTAAAGAGACAAATACCATGGTTGCCTTAAGACCACATTTCTAGACTGTTGTTCAATTAACCTACTTGACTGGAAATGCATGATTATTGATTCAAAACTAAAGCACTGGAGTTGGAGATGTAGCTCAGTGGTAAAGCACATGCATAGTATACTATAGGCCCTGGGTTTGATTCCTGACACTGCGAAAAACACAAAACCCCAGAAAAAAGACTGAAGCACTGAAAGTAAGGACAGGAAATTAGTTTCCTCTAATTTGACCACACCTTGTTCCCCAAATGATCTAAGTAGTTTATAAAGATACAAACTCAAGATAACTGTAAGTTAAGAGTAGATGAGAAGGATGAACACACCAATCACACACTTCCACAGTCTTAGGGTTATAAAAGTGAATCAAGAACAAGGCTAATGCAAAATACATATCATATGAAAATAGGGAAACTTAGGAGAAAGGAACTAGTTGGTAACAGTTGAAGGACCAATTGATACTTTCCAGATCTGTAAGCTAAATTGTAGGAAAGCATATTTCAGAGAGTTCATCAGATATGTTCTTGGGGATAAAGGATTTAATATGAAATGACTGATCACACAATCCTAATGGCTTTAGCTAAAAAGAGGACAAAACATTCTTAAAAAGGAAATTAGTGAGGGAATAGAAGTCTCAATTTGTGGTAGGGGTCCAGGCCTCATCAAATTCATCAAGGTAATCATGAAATTAATGTAGTAATATAAATCATAACCACCAGACACTGGGGATATGGTCTGTAATGACATTGTATAGATTACCTGCAACTGTTCTTCAGAACAACACTGCAAGGCACGTGAGATTCCTACATTGTTGACATAAAAGTTGAGTTTGGGAGTTTCTAAACTTGTACAAGTCACATATTTAGAAATAGCATTTTGAGTCTGACCTCAAATTGTATCCATTTACTATGGCAGTTTGAACCTCAGAAGCAGAATCCCTCAATCTTGCATATAACTTGGTCAAATTAAACATTTTTAATTGATTATCTGTTGTTCTTGTTACTATTTGTTTATTACCTATTACTTGGCATCAAGCTTCTTAGCCTCTTCCATCACAAACTCATTAATTTGAAGTCTGGATTTAAATTCCACGTCAGACCTTTATGTCCCTATTGCCACATCAGTAAAATTGAAATAATCATATAACCAAATTGTCAAGTTTTAGGAAAAATATTCATGTTCCACTTAGAGTTCCACTGGGCCCTTCTCAGATACCCAACCAGTAGTGGCAGTTTCTCTTATAGTTCTTACTTACTTGGTGTATCAGCCAAAAACAGTGCCCAAGACACAGAAGCTGTATAAATATGCATTGAAAGAACTCAAAAATTTTAAAAATATATAATTAAACAAATCAACATGAGTGATCTCTGTGAAAAGTTCAGATTTGAAATAATAGTCTCTCTTCCTCTTCCCCATCTCACCTAGACTTGGGGATTCCAGGAAATTTTAAAATATTGAAACTTTTCGTGGAGTCTTCTCATTACCTTTTTGACTAATGAACATATAGTTTTCATGACTATGCATCTCACTGTGTCAGAACAACTGTTTTAAGATATATCTCATCAAAACACCACCACCACCACCCTCAGTTTTCCTAATTCATTAACCTGTAGATACTAAAGGTAACACGAGCCTTCTCTTTCCAGATTACAGCAAGCCATGGAGGACCCATGGCAAAGTTTGTTTCTCCAGGTGCTACTGATGGCAGTGACAGATTGCATCCTGAAACACTGCCTGTTTCTTCCCACTCACTTCTTTTGTTAAAAAGTAGAGACCCCCCTTATAAAAAGGTAGAGACCCTCTGACATAAAACAAATATATCTAGTTAAGATTGACCAAACCAAAATGGGTGCAAATAAAATCATTGAGCTGTGCTGACTGTGGTAAATACAAGGACAGTACCTGAGATAAATAATGTGGCCATGAGTTAAGTACATTGTGATCATTTCTGTGAAGCAACCCATCCCTTCAGAGGCCCCAGAAGATGCCGGTTTCAGATATGGGTGGTCTGGCTCCCTATGCCTAGCTTGCCATGCTAACCCACCAGGTAGCCTGAAATAGATAAGCTGGAGCTGGCTGCTTGCATTCCTTGGGGGGGGGGGGGGGGTGCGTATTGTAAGCCTGCCAGGATTTTTTTAAGTGGTTTTCACTTTAAAAACAAGTTTGCACAAGTCACTCACTACTACTAATGCCCCACTTGGGGTACTGGTCCTGACATGTCAGTCTGTTTTTTCTTTTTCTTTTTTTCTCTTTTCCCAAAATAAACTTTTTTCCTACTTTAGTTTCTGGTGGTCTCACTGTGTGTCGATAACCAGACCCCACAACACTTTCTAGCTCACCAAGAACGGCTGTGTGTCAAAGATGGATGAGATGGAGCGTCTGTGTCTAAAGCTTGAAATTTGTTTCTTGCCTAAATTTTGAATATGATTTAAGCCTAAACCTGAACTGATGAACTGCAGGAGATAAAATAACCTGTGCAAGTCAGCTGCAAATCAAGATGAGATAGGTCACTTTTCTAAGGTTATGAGGCTTTAGATATTTAAGTATCATTGATTATTTTGAGAAGTAGAAAGAAAAAAAGGCACTTGGGATCAGAATATTGGGGCAAAAATAATACCTCTTCTATAAATGTATTAAAATTGAAGTACTTGTAGTACTTCAATAATTCAAACTTTGTTCACTTTATTAGTCATAATCCTCAGATTGTAATTATCTCAAAGATTATAAAGCTGTGCTCTCAATTGCATCACTATATATGGTCATGAGCAAGTAATTTTTCTGAGGCTCAGAACTCAAAAAATTGCATATATTCATATACAAGTGAATATAATAATCTAATTTTTTCCAAAAATTAAATATAAAAATGCATCTAACAAATGTTCTGAAGAAGCCAAACCACTACATAAACATGAGACACATATAAAAAGACATAAAGTTTAACTATCTTCTTCAGTGAAGAAATTTTAGTGCTATACTCAAACTTATTTGGGCAACAGATGGTATAAAAGTTCACCCAAGTTTTGGTCGCCCATGAGAATCAAACTCAGAGGAATCACAGGTGGGTAAAACAAAATGGGGCTTTCAGTTCTTCTAATGAAAGTGCCTTTAATCTGGCACAATTTTATTCAGTTCATTAAAGAATAACATGCATAAACATGGATTTTAGTGTGCTTAAATCATCCTTCTAAAGATCCAAATCAGTGAGGCATACATTACCAGTGCTCTGTTTAATATTCATTGTGAACTACTCCGTGGTTCTTTCCTAATGAGAGCACATCATCTGAATAACTCACTTTGTGCCCAAATTTACAAAATCAGTTCATATTTGAAGAGTACCCAGTTAAAAGTTCCTATTACATAGATGTGTTCTTATTTATACATCCCCAGTAACTCATGTACTTTGCAAAAAGATCACCCTAAATTCAGTTTGATTGTTAAAAGTCATGTTAATTTGTTTTTTTTTTTTAAACAAAAGTTATATTTCAGGCAGAAATTTAATCACCTCAATTGTTATTAATGAGTACCAAATATGATTCTAAAAATTTTATTATATTCTAAATCTGGTGTGTAAATAGTATATTCTCATAAAAATCCTTATATAAAAATGTCTCAGGTACAAATATTTGACTTCATATATTTACAAAATGGTTTTAATCATACTAGTCCTATATTTTCTGAAAATATTTAGTAAGCAAAATATATTATAAAATAATATATATGTATACATGTGTTCTATATACATACACATATGCTCAAGATAAAGTACTGGTCCTTCAGAGATTTTTACAAATGACTTAGAATAACTGAAACAAAACACAAGGTAACTTGTAAATAAAGGTTCAACTGCATAATTCTTACAATACAACATGTAAGGGTCCAATGTAGGCTAGAAGAATTCAAGATGCTAAGGGGAAGAAGTGAACCAAAACTGGAAGAGCAAATAAAGAAGCAGACAAGAGAACAGACATTACTATAACCGAAAGACATAAGCAAGAACACAGAAGACAACTAAGCAGAACATACAGGCCTGAGGTAATAGTGCCAACTCCTAAGGATTCTGCCCTTACAGGAAGTGTGTATTGGGAATTAATTAATTATAAAGATAAGGAAGGACCAGATTAGTGTGGGTTTGTCAGAGAGGAAATTTTAAACCAGATTCTGGAGGCAGTAGGAGTTCTTGCAACTTTAAGTACAGGTGAGAGAAACAGAACAGAAAAATACAGAATACCTGCCTTGCAAACTCTGGGGTTTAGCGGAGACATTTAAGTTATTCAAGTAAACTGTTCATGAAAGAAAGAAAAGACAGATACGAGATTCAAAGTACAACTAGTCTCATGACAGACTGGTGATAAAGTATAACGGCAGAGGAAGCAAGAATGCATTCCAGGTTTTCAGTCTTGGAGATGACCAGAAGGGTGTTTGTCAATATTTGGGAGACACAGGCCTAGATTCCTCCAACATTTTAATTCTACTTTATATTCCTTTGCTTTATATTTTAAACAGATTACAATATATTTCTTTGAGTATCTGCATTTGTTAATACAGTAGGTGAATGTTTGACACTGTTCATTACTATTATTTTATGATATATAATGGTGGTTATGTTGTTCATGTTAAATGCTTAATCAAGGAATTAAGTTAGTTGAAGATAGACATTTCTGGGACATATATAGATTAAATCCTACATTCAAGTAATTCCACTGAGAATTCATTTATTGTGTTTCAACTCATATATCATATAATCAGCACTTCTCAGGGCCAAGAGTGTATCCTATCTAGACAATTCATAGGCAGGAGAAAGTGATTTTAATGAAAAAACTCCTTTCTCAAAAGAATATGTGGATGGGTATGTTTTGCAGTTAAAAAACACATTCCAATTTTTCTTTCAGAAAGTCTCATATTTTTTAAGAAATTCTTTCTAGATCAAAAAAATCTACTTGATACTTAAGGTGAGATCTCCTCCTGGAACATATTCTGAGTTCCCAGAATTTGTGACCCCACAAGAATTCAGACAGGCTGACTCAAGTGGGAAAAATACCACTTCAAAGAGAAGATGATGTACATAGAAGGCTTTTTAGGACAAATTGCCTAAATTGGAATTCTGTATGATGAATTTTTATTTTTTCTCATTTTAAATTCTACACCTACACACACACACACACCCCATTATGTGACCTGTTCCTAATGAAAACAGGAGTTGAGTTACTTGTCCATTTCCAAAGCTCTGGGGTTGTCATTTTGCAGTGGCAAACCAAGTTAATTAGGTCCAGCATAACTTTAACATATGTGAGTACCAGAAGTTTTGGAGCCTAGCAGTTATTTCTCTTGATGGGTTCTGATAAGTATCATTGCCAAAAATGTTCTATCAGAATTTTATTAGTCTAATAGGACTGGCATGATGAAATAATACCGTCAGGGGCTTCAACAGAAATGTATTCACAGTTTTGAAGTCTGAAAGTCCAAGATTAAGGTGTTGGCAACTTTAAGTTTCTCCTGAGATTTGGCTCCCCCTTTGGCTTACTCCTGGACATTTTCTGTATCCTTATATGACATTTTCTATATGTGAACATATAATTGATATGAACGCCTTTTTTCCTGTTTTTTAAGCTCAGGGACACCTTACCACTAAATTACATCCCCAGTCGCTTTCATGATTATTCTGAGACAGGCTCTTGTTAAGTTACTGAGGCTGGCCTCAAAATTGCAATTCTCCTGCCTCAGATTCCTGAATAGTTAGGATAAGTGTGAGCCACCACACCCACCTTTCTATTCCTTTTATGAGGGTACCAATCATATTGGATCATGGTCCAATTTTTATAAACTCATTTAATCTTAATTACCTATATTAAAGATCTCAAATACAACCACATTGGGTGTTAGGGCTTCAATATATGAATTTGGGGAGAACATAACTTAGTCCATAATATTGATCAGTAGCCAATTGTAGTAAAAGCTGTCATCTCTGCTAACACAGCCAACAATCAGGCAAATAAACATGAAATCCTATTAACAAGAGCACTCTTGCTAATTCAAACCCTCTATTTCTTGTAGTGAAAACAAGTCATGAATCCCTGATCAAAAGCTAGTACTCATTTTCTTCACTCATACCAGTAGCATAACATATATAGCAGAATCACACACTATTTTAAGGCTTAATGAAAAGTAGCATAGCATCCTCTATAAATTAGAGTTTAATGTATCTCCCCTGAAACATCTCATACTCTCTTAGGGTCCATATAGTATATAATGAGCTAAAAATGTAAGAATATATACACAAATATGGCAGAAGAAATACGAAGGCAAACAGAAAAATCTCAACAGTCTGCATAGAAATTAAAATGGCAAACAAGCAATGGCCATTTCAGCAAAGGAAAATTCAATAGAGTGAAGCAAGAGGGCTAATTCCAGGACAAAAAATTAACTTCAACACCTCTCAGGCATTTACTCAGCAGGTGAGCATTCCTGCTCAATGTGCTTTTCAGTTCTAGAGCAGTCCAGACTGCTGGCAATTCCAAGTGACCTCAGAGTTCTTCCAAAGTAAGGAAGAGGAATTAACACCTGGCATAAAGGCAAAGTGCCAGGGAGGCTGTTCCTCAGGTTCAGGTCAGAGGGGTCTCTCTGGGCCTGTCTGAGGGCCAGTCCCAGCAAAGCAGTGCTCCACACCTTCTTGAATGCATTTCACTTGTGGGCCTGGAGGGAAGCACACTTCTACTTGCAGGGCATCTTTTTTCTGGGAGTCAGTGCCATCCATGGGGTGTTGATCTGTATTATTTTCAGATTGCAGTCCAGAGCGAAATAAAGCATCCACAGTTATAGGTCAGAGAAATGGGTTTTCAAGACTTAGTTACCTAGGCAGACCCTACAGCTGTATTTTGCATTCCCCCTCAGTACTACAATTTGAGTTTTTCTCTTATTTATACTGTTTACATTTCTCCGAATACTTAAATGATACATCAAGTATACTTAGGAGTGATGCAGAAGAAAACATGCCAACAACTAATCCATGAAATTTACTTGTGGGAAACAAATTTGTACTGATATAAATAGTAGGTCTAAAATAGTATGTCTCCACTTTATTGCTTGGTGTCAAGGTCAAAAATAATATAAGTTTTATGATAAGTTAAACCAAAATATGATACAGACAGAAATTACATGTCCCTTAACTTTTTTAAAGCAATTATAACACAAGTGAATTTAAAAGCGGCAAGACTATCTCAGCATTTTCTTAGTATCACTGAAGTAATTCAAGGATAATTTCCCGTAATTCCTAGGATTAAAAAACACCCAAACCACAGAGCTCAGCTTCCCTTCTTATTTTGATAGAGGGGCCTGGTTGTAATGATTTTTTGATTGCTGATACACATATTTTGTTCATCAAAAACTAAGTGAAGCAGCACATTTCTACCTGAAATGGCATATTTGTCAATTGTGTGCTTAGTGTGTGTTTTTCTTCTCCTATGATACTGCTATGGATGAATAACATACTGATGAATGGAACTTTAGGTTGAATTTTTAATTTGAAAGATTTTTAATTTGAAAGATTTTTAATTTGAAAGATTTTTAATTTGAAAGATTTTTAATGCTTTTCCTATTAAATAAAAGATTGCTCAGTGGCTATGAATGAATTTTAAAATGCTTACATCTGTGTAAATATCAATTTTTTAAAAATGACAACTAGAGAAACAGTGTGCTATTGAATTACAAGCTGTAAGCTCACCAAATACACTAATTTACTAAGCATATGAATTTAACATTGGGCACTGTCTTAGACACTCCTGTAACCTCTTATAGAAAATATGAGGTAAGTTCTGTAAGGAAAAATGCAGCTCAGCTTGGGACCCACGGCCCCTCCTGCCCTTAAATCCAACAGAGCAGGTGCTCTAGACACCTGCTCTGAGTTGGGTCCAGCAACAGCACCCAGAAATCCACTCCGGACATGAGACCACACACAAGAGATTTTATTATGCTGACGACTAGAGCGTCTGCTCGGGGCTGGAAAGGAGGAGAAAAAAAAAGAGATGGTGTGGACGCTTCTCCCAGATGTTGGAATCTCCCAGGCTGGAAGGAACCAATAGTGGAGGAGAATACTTGCAAACTGACGAACCAATGGCTATCTAGGATGTTCAGACTGACAAGCTAGGATGCCACATGGGAAATAGGAAATGGCTGTAGCATATGCTGGAAATTCCTGCAGTGTAAGGGGCGGCAGAGCAGCTTTCAGACTGACAAGTTAGGTTGTAGTGCAATTGGAATAAATGTGTGTAAATGCAAAATTACTTTTATAACTTTGATACTGCTAACCATGCTTTTCCTCATAGTGCATGTGTATTTTAAGGGACTAATTAAAAATTGACTAAGTTGACTTGTACATAAAGCTGGGCCTTTCGGGACATTATTCTATTTTTTTTTTTTTTTTTTTTTTTTTTTTTGATCAGGGGCATGCCCTATTCACTATACCTGACTTGACATCTATTTTTGCCTCTCAGTGAATTATTTTTCAGTGCAATTAGCATACAGTTAGCTTTATCGTTATTTTCTTGAAAGTAATACATATTTCCTTGAAACAGACAATGCAGAAAGTATATACAAAAAGGATAAAATCATTCCATCAGTCAAAGAAAACTTATAATACCTTAATGAGTTTATTTTAAAGTAAAGATTATGGTCTCTGGAGCCATAGTGACTGGGTTCAAATCTGCCTCAACCACTTTTATCTCAACACTTTGGTCAAGTTCGCACTTCAGCTTCTACATTTCTACATCCAGATAATAATGGTATCTACCTCAATCAAGCTCAAGGAGTTATCAGTGAAGCCAGAATTGGGGATAGGCAGTTAGTGTAGAAATAGGTGATCGGCTCAAATCAAGAAAATGGACGCATGAAAGTCATCTGCATCTGGAAGTTGGAGACTGCCCCTGGGAGAATGGAATGTCAAGGATCCCGGAACCCATTGATTACCAAATTTACCTGCTCTTGTCAGGGACTACAGGCAAGGAATCGTTAATTTCCCCCGGGGCCCTTACCTGACTGAATCACTTTGGCCCTCCCCCTGGCTATTTGCTTCTCACTTTTTGCATCTCACCTATAAAACTGGGCCTAGTCACATAGGCAGGAAGGAGAGATAAGGGGGGAAGAGAACTGGAGAAAAGAAACCCTAACCTATAAAAGATGTAGGGCATGCTCACTTCTTGGGATTCTAGAACATCAGCCATGGCCCCCTTTTCCCTCCCTGGAGAAGTCTGTATTACCACCTTTAAATAAAACCTGCTTAATATGCTTTCTTTGGTGTGTTTCTCTGATGTTATACTTCAACACCTGAGAAAGCAGAACTCCTCGCTGGCAAAAGGCGGTATCATCAGGATTCAATAGATCATGTGTAAAGTACTTAAAACCATTCCTGGCACAGGATATATATAGAGCAAATGAGGAATGCATGATCTTATCGTTTCCTATGAACCATATATTTTAACAACAACAACAAAAAAGACGTAGTATATGAACATTTTTACATTTGATGTGATTTGGTGCTATTTTTTGATTTCTCATTGTGAAGATACGTATTTAAATGTGTGTGCAGTTTTTTTAAGTCTGCATAGCAATTTGCAAAAAACATCTGTATACACGTATGTTTGCAAATCTTTTCAAATGATTTCTTATAGTAAATCCCTGGTAGAAAACAATGAGTAGAATATGTATTTTTTAAGGATGTTTTGAAATATACACACACCTCTGAATAGTGTAGGGGTTTGACATTTCCATTCACCTTACCAATCCAAAGCATTGCCATAAATTATTTTTTCATTTTTGCAATTAAAAAATGTGTTGCTTCCATTTACATTTCTTACCTGTGAGATGGAGTGTAATTTCATATTGCTTAATTCCCTCTTTTATCATATTTTGATGTGTTCCTGTTCGTTAGTGATTTTCATTTTTTTTAATGAAACATTTTCTTAATGTCATTAAATAGTCGACAGTTTTCCAAGTTCTAGAATAAAACCAAGAGCCTTAATGTTCTCAAACTTTGGAAATCTGGAAAGGGACCCTGTAGTGATTTCAGTGCATTTTAACCCAATAAAGACAACACAATGGGTTCGAATAGAGTAGTTCTTGTTCTTGTGGGAATTATTTCCTTTGGAACCTACTTCCTTTCATTTGGTATCTGGTTTCCACTTGTCAAGGTCAACCTTAGATCTCCCTTTTGGCAAACTCCTTTCTGTTGACAATTTCATCTTTCAATTTCCTGTCTGGCTCTTTATTCTTTGCTCTTTTGTTTGGGAAAGTAGGGAGTTCTGACTATTGTTATCTTGGTTAGAATTTCTAAGATAAACTGCTGCTCTGATCCAGTACTGCACTGGGATTATTTCTTTAGTTGAATGCAAGAGCTCTTACTCATTAGAACATAGCCTCTATGTTTGGTTCAACCTAATTAAGAAGAGCATTTCCAAGCTTGCTTGAATGCAAATGTATATGAAAAAACACCACTAGCCACACAGTAAAAGAAGTCCTTTAGAAGCAGCACCTATGCACATATACACACAAACTTCAGGTTAGGGTCAACTCTGTATCACAACAAACCCCAAGATTACTAGCAAGTAGTTAACAAGTAGTTATGCTGCCAAAAAGTAGTATAAAAATTTATGATAATATGTGTAACATTCTGGAAAAAATCTATTTTGCTTTCATAATAATTTACATCTCACCAAACATTTCAAAAACTATTGCTTTTATATTTCCATTTAGATATAAACTATCACATTATTCAAAATACAAAGTAACTGGGCTAAATAACAGTGGGATACAGAAAACAAGTAATTGAATTCTGTATTTCCACTTTTAAGTAAAATTTCCAGGATGATAAACAAGACAAAATGCTAATATACTAATCCATTTTTTAAATTTTCCTATGGAGTTATTGTTTAATAAAAAGCATATTTGGAAAGCTAAATCTTTAAGATGACTAGGTCATTTTTATTTGAAACACAGATTTGTTTCCTTTTGTCAATTTTATGGAATCATCATATACTGCCATAATTTACTAGATTTAAAAATAAAATATCTTAATGTTATTTTATGAATTTAAGAATGTCAAGCAAAAGCAATAAGAAAAATGAAACCAATAATCTAGTCTTGCTGAGAAGTCTGTAACATATATTATAGGTGGAAAAACAACTTTAAAAAAGGACTTTATCCTCAAATGCAGTAATTTCCGTCAAGTATATTTACAAGCAAAAATGAAAGGCAATAAATTTTTCTTATCTTTTAATTTAAATGTGAACAGGTCAGACACTGGAAAACCTGCCATTTAAATTGAAACAAGGCACTAGTTGTTTGCTCCGACTGAAAATATGCAAACTAGAGGATTCAAGTGAAACATTTGTTCAAAATTTAGAGTCGACTCATTTATCATGAGGTAGAGGTCTCCTTATCAAACAGCAGCTTTGATTATGCTGTAAATGCTACTCCTTCTCTGGGGTTATCACAGGCTCTTCTGCATAAAATAGTGTTCCTCTTGTCATCTGAATTTAAGCTTGAGATCACAAGAACACTCTCCAACAGCACATGCTTTGCCTTATCATTCCAGAAATAATTTGATAATGGAACTCCTGAGAGACAGCTGAATAACGGTAATCAGTGCTGGGCTCTACAAGTTAGTTTTCATCTCCCTCTGGTGGCAAAGTGGAACTGGGAGCTCAGATGTTATATTCAGATGGTTGGATTAAAAATGAGGCAAGAAGCTAATACCAGGTTGAGAATAAGTTCCCTCACTTTCTGATTTAAAGTTTTTTCTTTTGTCAACTGTGATTCAATGACCTTCAAAATATAGGAATAGTTTTTTAATCTTGCCAATATTCTTTCTCATAATAAAGAATATTTTAAAAAATGCATTATTGTGTCTCACAATTTAAAATTAACAATTGGTTTTCATTGTTCTTTTACCTTCTCTCATTTTTTCCTTCCTTTATAACTGTAAATTAAGGAAAGCACATTGAATATTCAGAGTTTTGTGAAAGTTACAAATATGTGAAATGTATGCTTCTTGCCTAATTTTGTGAGATCACACAAGTGTGATTGATCATTAATTTCCTAGATTTTTTAACAGTAGAGCTGTTAACACAACTCCACTGAGAAATAATTCCATACTAAGCTGATTGCTGCATAACATTTTTTAGAAGAAAAAAATCGTTTGATATTCATAGTAATATGGTTAACTACAAAGCAAAGATAAATCCAAGTTTCCTTAAACAATTTTGCATAAAGAGTTTTTAGTTAAGACTGATAATGAATCTTACTCAGTTTCCTTCAAAGTAAACTGATATATAAATGTTCTATGTATTGCAGAGGGATCATAATGGGCTGGACAATGATGGATGAAACAAATCATGTACCTCATAAGAATCTGTTAAGCTAATGTGCACTGTCAAGCTTTAAAATAGAATGTTCCCTAGATCAAGTTGCCAACTGTTTAACCATTTTATTGTATAACTTACTAACATTCATCAGAGCTTGTGATCTGTGGCATATATTTCCAGAAATACAATTCTAATTTCTTTTTTGTAAAATAAGCTGTTTTAAAAAAGTAAATAGAATTTAATGCCAAGATACTTATCATAGATTCACATACAGTTATATAGGAACAGCATCTTTGTTCCTAAATGACCTTCAGCGTGTGTGGTCTTATCATTCCTTAACATCATTTGTTCATCCAAGACTTGCTAGTGTTACCAGGCACACATGAACCCTTACTTTAACACCTAGAGAACCTTTCTCAACTCTGGTTGCACGAACATTGGTGGAAATAACTGAGGTTTTGGAACACTATTTAATATTTACATAATGTTAAAGGGGACTTTCTAATTGTCTGAGCCTAAACATGCTAATTTATAAAATGGGGGATCTTACTGTACATCTTAGAGGATTCCTATGAATATTAAATGAGGGAAAGTGTCCAGAAAAATGTCTGAAATTAAATAAGAGTTTGTGTTCTTTTATCCTCAAAACTTCTTAGAATGTGGCCTTACCTGGGGCATCACTGTTAAACTTCCTTCCTCAAAGTGGCCACATTTCTCAAACTCAGGTACTGTTTTTCCATTCCTAGGAGTCCTCATCACCAATGTGATAGCAAGCAGTTCATGTTCAAGTCTGTCATCTATTCCGGTTTCACTTGATTCTCTTCCTAGGCTGAATTCCACATCTAATCCTGTCAAACATGAACTTTCTAGTATTTTAGATCCCTGCACTCCTATCTTTTTTGCCTATTTTGTTTTAGAACGACCCCAGACTTTGGTAGTACACTTCTTCACTTTCTGCCACTTTTACCAATAAGGTATAGAGTAGAATCTAGATATTTCTATTTGAGGATAAAGTCCTAGATATTCCCATTATCTTAATCCCACTCTCAAAAGTGATAATTCTACAAATGAAAAATCAGACATTAAAACAAAGATATTATGTTTGCTCCAAAAGTAGCAACAGTTTAATATACAATCTGGTTTTGCTAAATTTGCTTCTTTTGCTGTATATTCCTTATGATTTGAAAATATTTTTAAGAGATAAGAGTACCCAGAACAACTTATTTCTCTCAAAAGCTGGAATTTTATAAAGTCAAAGTTACATTCAGCTACAACTGAATGATAGAAAAGTCATCCTTTGCTTTTTCTATGTCAACTGCTCAGCCTATTCCAGCATCTGTCACTTTCTATCACTAGATTTTAATATGAAAAATCATTCAGTTAGACTGTTGTCCAAGACTCTGCATGGAATTACAGTTAATGCCACGAGATGGCACCATGGGACTGACTACTTAGGTCAAAAGGTTAGTGTTCCCCAGCTGTGGCTCTGGAGAAGGTATAAACAAACCTATTTTGCATTCTTTCTATAAAAATGTTTTAAAAGCGATGTTTTAATAGAGCATGCAATTTTATTTCTATTTTCAAATTCCTACTTCCAAGATATGTGTTCAAAAAATTTAGAGGAGATTAAGTTGAGTACTGGCTTTTCCATATTTTGACAGTTTTCAATTACTAGTTAAACTTTATCTTTTTCTATTCCACTATATTAGATCCTGTGCTCTGTAACACCCAGGAACTTAAGACTGAATGTTGCAAGTGTCTGCCCTCTCCACAGATGCTCACTCTTCAAAAGTCATTCACCATTAAGAACAAGTTAATTAGTTTCTTCAGGACTTTACGAATTAACTCTCCAGTCCTTTTTATAGGACTAAATGTCTACAGTCTTTCATGAGAATGTATTCTCTCTTGCTACTGTCTCAGTTTCTAGCTGTTCCAAATTACTTCAGTTATGAATCAAAAAAGGTAAAAATTAGTGCTACAGATGTGCATGGAAACCTCTAGATAGTTTTTCCAGTCAGGAGATTCCACTGATTTATATATCCCGCCTCTTTTAATGTTTCCCTTTGTTATAAGCTAACTGATAGTATCACTAAGCATTTCTTAAACTAATTCAGAAACTTTCCATGTTTTATTTTGTTCTTTCATCCATTTCAGGTCAGGATCCCTGTAAAGCTAGGGAATGCTGGATAAGGCAGTAGGCAGTAGAGTCTTAACTGCCTGGACTCAAGACTGAAATTGCACTTAGAGGTTAAATGAGCTGCATCAACTTGTTAAATTTCTTGAGACTTCTTAATTCACAGAAGAAAGTAATAATAGTACTATTTCAGAAGAGTTGAGAGGTAAGTAACACATAGGTCTTAGACTGTGCCTGGCACACAATAGGCAATCTCAAAGATAACCTCTGGCCATTCTATTACTTTTAATCATGTAAAGGGCTAATCCTCTTTTTAAATTTTCTGAGATGCAACATACAGATACAGAACTATTTGCACAGAACACAAAAATTACAACTAAAACACAGCAAATGTACTATTACACAGATTTGTTTTTATGTTGCATAGGCTATATCTAAGAAATGTTTATGAACCTAACAAAAGTGCTTACCCCCTAAGGTAGGACTGAGGAAATAGAGAACAATGTGGAAGGAAAATTTACCCTACCTTTATTCCCTTTGGGGATTTTTTTTTTTTTTTTTCAGATTATGTAGTTACTTTAAATTGTTTTTAAAGAAAAATATTTATATACATTACCTATTATATATGCATATAAATGATTCTAAAATGATTTTTCTTTACAGATTTCCTTGCAATTTTCATCAATTTATACAGCTAAACCATTCCTTTCTAGAAAAGTGTTCATGTGTCAGGCCTTGTTGACCAAATTCTGTCTTTGGTAAGTCTTATTAAACATTTTTGGATATAGTCTTTTCCTACTTGTTGCTTCAAATTCTGTCCTAGTCCACAGCTTAAGTCTGAAGAGTTGGTGGGACATGAAGAAAATATGGCATAGGAGGAAGTCACAGATAAAGACTGAATTTTAGGAGAAAAGTCCTATGACATTTCATAGGGATTGAGCCAGAAGTTCACGTTTCTCTTACCCCTGCAAAGACTCTTTTCCAAACCTGTGACTTGAACAGATCTAGGAGAGAGCTGGAAAGGGCAAGAGACAGCTGTGCATTACCAAGTAGGAGTGAAGTAGAGATACCTTTCAGTTCATCACCCTGCTGAAACTGTCCTAGAATAGATAAAGTGCTCAATATAATTTTTTCTCAGCCCACTAATTACAATTTTAACTCTGTAGTCCTCCTTGCCTTGTGTATCATTTGTCTCTATTCTCATTTGTTATGATCCTAAACGGAAATACCACTTCTGGAACTTTCCAATTGAGACGTTGGCAATCAAGTAGTGCTTCCGGAAACAAGATATGAAATAATTTAGTGAAGTGACTTCTCTGAGTAGAGTCATCTCAGAGACTGAGCATTAGAATTTCCTGGAGGTTTCTTCATTTCAATTATAACTTTTTCCATTCCTAAATAAGTCCAAAGTTTTCTTCTTCTTCCATTCCCTCATTTCTTGGAACTTTTTATATGCCTTCAACTGCAAACCAGATTTTACAACTGATTTTATTTCCAATTGCCAAGCAATATCCTATTCACATTTTTTAAAAGATTGTTTAATACTTCATATCCACACCTTTCCCCATTTGTAGTTAGAAGACCAAAGTTATAAAACTGTTAGCTTTACATGTTTAACTTTTAAAAAGAATTATTATAAAACTCTCATCGCCCACTAATTTTTAAAACTTTTGTACAAAAAATCATTTGTAAAAAATAAAAAAAAACAAAGTCAAACAACACATCAAAAAGAGTAGCAAAGTAAAGATAAAAACCTGAGGTTAATATATCCTACCCATTTAATTTAGTTCTCATCTGCCTTTCTGAACCCTTGTAAATTAGCTTTGGGGATACTAATAGACCACTCAAAAAGAAAAGCTTCAATTAGGTGATTCCTGGTGTCCATAATCTAAAAATTCCAGTTTCTGATAACTAAGAGAGCCACACTGAGGTATGAAAGAAATCAATCCTATTGGCCTTCAGAAAAAAACACTTTTGTTAAGTACAAAATACTGAAGTACACATTTATAGTGGCAGAGAGTTTGATAAAGTAGATTATAATGACCTATGTCTGTATGTGTCAATTCTCAGAACAGTTCAGACTTCATATAAACATTTAACTTGCAGTATCTAGGGGAATGGATGGGCCCATGTCTTAGTTACCTCACTTACATTTTCCTTCCCAATAGAACTTTTGAGAAGAATTTAGGAAGATAGCCAATTACTATATATTTCTGGAACAGCCTGATCCTTGGTTCAAATTGAGCTCAAACTACAGTCTGCACATCTTTGTGCCTAAAGGGAATGGAGTTAAAGATAATTGTGAGTTACTCCTGAACAGCATATCAATAATCTGGTTCAGATAATAAAAGAAACATTTCACAAATGTTACAACTCAGATGGAAAAGGGAATGGACCATGGAAATAATGGTCAACGCCAATGATAAGATTGCTAGGACTATGCAAACGTCAGAAGCAATTCATTTTGAATTTCGTCTCCCCTGGAAATACTTGTTCGTTGGCAGGCTAAGGTTGGTTCAGCTTTGATTCAGTATCCTACCCAGTTCATCAATTCTCTATGTTCTCACTGCTTTATGGATTCCAAATACCTCTACAATAGTCACATTTATTTTAGACTCAAATCACTCCTAAATGTTTTGATTATTTCCTTCTATATAATGGAATTGAGGAGACATCATTTAAATGAAATTTAGTTGAAAAGGCTTACGAAATATTGTAAGCATTGATTGATATAATTTCATCAATATGACAATCCCAAAATAGTGGTCATAGTTAATAAGTCAAAGGGGAGTGAAGATTTGTTAGTCTAAACTAACTAGTAGAAATAAAAATGATTAATGCTCAGATGTCTATATATTGCAGTGCTAGTTAAAAAAGTGATTTCTACAGAATGGCAAGTCTTACTCTGAGACATTGTTATTAGGAATTCCTCTGCCTGTATAATTTCTTCAAAAGCTCTTACAGTAAACAGATTTAAATTATGGTTTTTAAAAATATAACTATGTAATTGATAAATATTGAAAAGAATTACCATCAAATGTGCTCAAAACTGGCAGGGATCTCACAACACTAATGCTGCCTTTGAGTAGCAATATTAACTATCATGATTGCCAGAGATTATTCAACTTGGTGAGAGGTACAAGAACTTTAGTACAGCAAGTCTTCTATTTTTAGCAATTTGTCCACAGTAAAGAAGAGCACAAATAAAGCCAAGGTGTTTAGGTTTCTTCATTAGAGCATTTTTTTTTTCTTTAAATAAGAATAGAAGCCAGGCATGGTGATACACATTTGTAATCCCAGCAACTCAGGAAGATCTCCAGATCAAGACCAACCTAGGCAACTTTGAGAGATCCTACCTCAAAATTAAAAAAAAAAAAAAAAAAAAAAGGAAGTCATCTGGGGATGCAGCCTTGGGTTAGACATCCAGCACCACAAGTAAAAACCTTATCAAAATGTTAAACGGGGAATAATAATTTCAAAAAATTTTAGTGAATACATGCAGAAGTTTTTTTTCTGAAAGATTTTTTTCCCACATTTTTATCAGCGCATTATAGTTGCACGTGTGATTTGTTGTTACATATTCATGCATGCACAGAATACCTTTTAGTTCATTAAACCATTGCAAACAATGGATTTTGTAGTAAACATAGGAATGTGTTCACATATTCCTGTTAAAATTTATGAAAAGTATGAGTCTAATGTTTTGTTAATATCATGGGTTTCAGATAGTCTGGATTAAATCTTACTTCCTAATAATTGACATAGGTGCTTGGAAAATGACCTAGCCTTTGAGTCTTCTTTTACCATATATAAAGTGGGAAATTAAATGATGCTGAGTAAATTTCCCAAAAATATTAAATGACACTGACAATGGTGTGGACACATACACAGGACACACCTAGGAGTAAGCTGTATTATCCAGTTTTCTTTACAACGTTATTAAGATAGCTTTTTTGAACTTTTACCTAGGGTAATAGATTTTAAAAAGAAAGTTAATACAAAAAGTATGCTTTTTTATATCTGAAAAACACTATAAGTCCCTTGGAGCAAAACCCTGCATACAGCTCTTGTGCTTCCCTGAGGAATTGTTAACAGGCTCAGCCTTTTTTGCCCATCTCATTACAATCCCCATAGTTGCTCATTATCATTTTATAATTAGATACACAATGATTCAATAGGTGCACAGGACTCTCACTTTTGAGTTTTAAGATATAAGCCATCACAAGACACGTAGATTTCTGATATTCACTTACGGCTCATGTACCTTTTCAGGAGAGGTGCATTCACTGAGAAGCTTTTGAATTATGACCAGGAAAAAGGCTTCACTATTTTCAGAATAGTCCCCATAGCCTTTATTTTTGGTACTGAGAATTGAACCCAGGGCCAGAAATCCCCAGCCTCCTCGCAACTTAAAAAAAAAAAAAAAAAAAAAAAAAAGTTTTTGAGACAGGTTGTAAGTTTCTATGGCCTCTGTAATTTGTGGAGACTAACCTTGAACTCAATCCCCCTGCCTCAGCTTCCCGAGTAGTTGGGATTGCAAAGGCACACCACTGTGCTTGGCCCCTGCCCTTATGAGACAGGACTCCACTAAATTGCTTATGGCCTTGCTAAATTGCTAATGCTGGTCTTGAAATCCTCCTGCCTCAGCCCCCTGGAATCATAGGATTACAGGCATGCACCATGGCTCCCAGCTCCCCCTGCCTTTGTGTTTTCTTTTCACATGCAGTCTATCATACCTAATGCAATTCAAAAGGTTGTATATGGATGTATTCGTGCTACTCTTCTCTTCCATGAGACTCTTGTAATCTCCCAGGGATAACCATGTGTTGTGTTTTGTCCATCTTCGTTGTGTTTCCTTCAATTCTAAGCAAGACTATGTATGTTTTTAATATGCAACTGCATATGACTTTGTCCATCTTTTAATAAGAAAAATCCAATCTAACCTGTACATTCTACACATTCATGTTTTTATTTACTTTCCAAATCATTTCTTATCCCTTCAGTTTTCCATTTTCCTTTATTTTTCCTCAGAAAAACAATTCTTCCTCCATCCTGGGACTAACTTCCGTACATATTTCTTGGAGATCATTCACCATCGTTTCTTCTGGGAATTTATTAACACTTTCTCTTCCTTCTCCCTCGTTCCTCCTTGTTAACCTTAAAATGTGAGTCAGACATTAAGAAATTCTGTGAGAAATGACCATTGTTTCTACATATGCATGTCTTCTTGCATGTTGGGCTTATGATTAAACTAGAAGTATTTTGAACAAAATTAATCATTTTATGCTATAATAGAGAATATTACAGAAAAAAATACAATATTCTTGAAAGAATAAAATAGAATTCTGAGATGATAGCACAGGTGATTTGAGAGAACCCTTAAGAAGTATAATTGGATTGGATTGAAATAAGGTGTTCTGTTTTGCCAGGATAAGAAAGAGATGCCATCATTATTCTGTGTTGCATTTCATAAAATTGCAGGGAATACTGAATCAGTTCAAACTAAAACATTGCTCCTAAGAGGGTAGGGTGAGGTCTGATCAGCCTTGATCATGGTGCTTTTATCAACTAATCAATACATCGCCTGTGTTATGTGTGTTTGAGGGTACATTCACACATTGTCGGCGTGACTGCAAATTAGTACACTTTGGAAAGCCACATGGAGATTCCTCAAAAAACTATGAATGGGACCACCATATGACACATCTATCCCACTTCTCCTTTTTTCCTAAAGAATATCAGAATATAGGGATACAGACAACAATATATACAGCAGTGCAATTTTCAGTGGCCACATTATGGAACCAGACCAGGTACTGGCCAACAGATGAATGGATAAAGAAAATATGTTTTAAGTAGATGGAGTTTTACTTAACCATGAAGTATGAAAATATGGTATTTGCTGGTAAATGATGGAATTGGAGCATATTAGGTTAAGTAAAATAAGCCAACCCCAGAAAGTCAACAGTTGAATGTTTTCTCTCCTATGCAGAAGCTAGACCAAACTGAGGAAAACTGGGGGGTGGTGGGGGGAGGGGGGGAATCTCCATGAAAACAGAAGGGAGATGGGTGGAACAGAGGAAGGGTTGAGGAAGAGGAGGGAAGTAGAGTGGGAAAGAGGAACAGTAGGATGCAATTAACCAAACTATCCTATGTACATAAATACACTCCAGTGAATTTTACCTTTGTGTATCTATAAAGCACTGATTTAAAAAATTATAACTAGAGGGAAGACCAGTAGAGTAGAGGAATAAGAATAGGGGGGATGGAGGAAAGGAGGGAACAAGAAAGTACTGGAGCCTAAAGTAGAGCAAATTATATTTCACACTTATATGATCATGTCAAAATAAGTACTGATATCATATAATAATTATAATGCATTAATAAAAACTTTAAAAGATACTTTTAAAGAAAATAAAAAACTTTCAAAACGCCTTATTTCTTTTCTAACCATCAGCATTCAGGCCTGCCCACTTGGTACCTGATAGCTGAAAATTTTTAACTGGCCTCTAATTTGTCTTGCTGACTTCAGTTCCATCTTTCCTATTGCTGAAGTAATTTTCCTAAAACATGCCCCTTCGAAACCTTAAGTGACAGCTTGTTCCTAAAGTCAGGTACTCCTTGACTAATGTGAAAATCTTATGTTTTCCTTTAATACTAATTGGGATAGCAAAATTAATGTCATGACAAGACGACTTATGTCCACAAATGACTACTGAAGTGTACTCAGCACTGACTTGGGGAGTATAAGTTCATTTTATTAAATAGGTGAATACACGTATGTGGAACCAAAGTCAATTGTGTTTGTATACATACATCATATGTAGATACACATAATCATTATTGATCCGTCTATCTAGATGAAATCTTCAGTAATGACATGGTCCAACATTCCATTATGCTGAACGCCACCTTCCAATAAGTGGTTATACCTATAGTCCTTGTTTAAAAGTGTAGTGTGAACATAGGCTTTGTTTTAAACAAAAGCCTCAGAGCAATTACTCTCACTTAAGGTCACAATTAGTAAATGAATTTCATGTTTCATAAGGAAATGCAATAGCACTTTGTGTAAAATTTATTTTTCGTTACCTCAAAGCAAAATGGGCTTTGTCCCAAACCCAAGTAATTCAGGAATATTTAAGCAATATTATTGCTTTGAAATTCCCGAACTCTTATGTTGCAAGTTTTTTCTTTTTAAATATAAAC
The DNA here is from genome assembly GCF_902686455.1 of Sciurus vulgaris. Classification (NCBI taxonomy): domain Eukaryota; kingdom Metazoa; phylum Chordata; class Mammalia; order Rodentia; family Sciuridae; genus Sciurus; species Sciurus vulgaris. Next base: position 29,125,631 of record NC_136476.1, read on the forward strand.
AAAACTATGATCAATAGTAAGCAGATTCACTTTTTTATTTATAGAAAAGGGTCTGATAAGTGGCAAGAGTGAATGTGGTGGGCAAAATGTCTGACTGCCACTTAGCAGTTTTGTAGAATTTTCTTTGGCAAGCTACTTAAACTTGTTTAACTTACTGTCTATTTAAAACAGGAGTAATTTACATTGTCTACAATAAGTATATGTAGAATTCTTGGCCAAGTGCCTAGGACACAAGTACAACCCAATGAATACATCATCACAGATGGTCCCTGCCTTACAACAGTTCAAGTTTAGGGTGCTGCAAAAGCAATACTTCAGTAGGAACCAAATTTCCAATTTTGAATTTTTATCTTGCCTTAAGCAAATGGAAATATGCAGTAGGATACTCTTGACACTGTGCAGTGGCAGAGAGCCATAGCGCCTAGCCAGCTGGGCAATCACAAGGACAACAGCCCCCACTCTACAGGTTGTATTACTGTGTGGAAAAGTTACAAGGTTCAGCAGGATAGGAGTATTAAATGCATTTCTGACTACAGTATTTTCAACTTTGAGTTATCAGGATATAATCCCACTGTAAATTGAGGATCATCTTTGTTATGATGATTGTTTTTCAAGCTTAATGTTGAGGAAGTACAATGTTATCAGGCAGCTTTTAATTTGCTATTGTGAAACACAATAGTTGGGAACAAAGTCAAAATATCCAAATTGATAATTTGGTTTGGTGAACATGAATAAATAATCTTTTTTAATTTTAGCTATTTTTGCTCTTAATTTCTCAGCACTTTGCTTCTTACACTATTTTAGCACATTTTAAAATTTTCATATGCCCTTAAATTACCTATTCCCTTTACTTATGATCTCAAACTTCAAAATTTCTTCCAATTCCTTCTTACTAATTTCAATATTTTATTACCATGAACCCCAAGAATACTTCTCCATTGACTCGGCAATTGGTGGTCTTGTCCCAAACTGCACTCTCTGATTTCCCTTCAGGTAGAAAAGTCCCTACCCAGGAAGGAATGTAGAAATTCACATATCCTTTTCAAGGAAGCTTTTCAGAGGACTTCCTTAACAATGATCTGAGTTTCCTGTATCTCAGAAGGCTGAGCTGTCTGTCCTCAATGTGCTGCAGGGCAATCATTCAAATGAAGCACACTTAAGAACTTCCATTCTCTACCAACCCATTGATCCATGTGACTCCCATATTAGCACAAATGAGAAGTTCCTGCCTGGTTGCAGCAGATGGAAATGGAAATTATATACTCTGCTAACGCTGACTATATTACCACTAAATGATTTGCATTTTGAAAGTTGGGGACTTCTCATAAACACTAAACTGAAAGAAAACCAGGCTGTTGTGAAGGTCCAGGTGCTTTCATGACCTGGTGCTAATTATTTAACCTGGCTGAGACTCATTCATTACTGCAGCATTTGCAAGGTATCAGCACCTGTCTGAGCTCTTATTAGGATTGCTGCCAGGATTGAATGACATAATGGTTATAAAAGTACTTCACAAATTAGAGTATTCCATAAATATAATATCCATCTGTTGCATTTATAAAATATTTTTTCCATCCTCATATTCTAGACCTGTTTCTTCAGATTACCAAAATTTAACATTAGCATTGATATTAGCAGTTGTCAGAATTTTTAAGTATTTTTTAAGTTTTTTTTTTCCACTTAAAATGATGACGAACAATTCTATTTTTAGCTTTTGTTTGTGTCCTCTAAAAAGAGTCTTGTGAATACTGGCTCTTTGAAGAAAGACTGTGCAACCATATTGAAAGATATTAGAAAACAAAACAGTTTGTTTACCTCAGCTTTTTGTGGTCTACATAATTTGCACACTGCTTTTCAATGAGCTGGTTTGTCTTCTTGTCTACGTAGGCTATACTATAGCCATTTCCAGTTCAAAATTACTGCAAAAAAGTAATTGATCCTCTACTTCAATATCCCTGCTGTTTCATGAGCTCTCATACAATTCAGGGAAATCTATTTCTCACTGATGTTGAAAAACACAATAAGGTCACAGCAGGGAGGCTTCAGCTTCATTAAAGAACATTATTATAAAAATAAAATGATTGAGGGCAAATTGTTTTTGTCCTTGTGGTACTGCTACTGAAGATCCACATTAATCTGAGCATTTAAAGCAACAATAAATTTGTTATCTCCTCTTTATCATTCACTTCACCATGGTAGCCCCTAGTGGTAGAAGATGTCAATCCTTCATGGGGCTGGGGATTTCATCCTCTGCTGAATAAAAAAAAAAGGAGTTAAGCCTCTTTGGAAAGGGTGCTACAGCCTGTCAATATGTAAATTTATTTCTGCTTTTAAAGTATCAGAATGCTAGTGCCCAGCAAATGTAGATGCCAGCATTATTTAAAAAGTGATTGAGCAAAGAAATGCGTTGGAATTTTGACCCACTCAGGCTTCCATCTATCATGGGATCCTGTAATAAGGGGGGTACGACGAAGGGTTTAAGATAGAGAATCAGTGATTGCTCTATTAATCTAGTTTAACTGATACTAAAATCTGACAGAGCAAATTATAAGTTGCAGGCAGCAGGGCTTATCAATTCATTACCACTTTCAAGGCTCTCCCTTGCTTTCTTTTTGCCTTCAGCTTCTGGCAAAGGATAGCCTTTTACAGTTCAATTTCTCAGTTTATTTTTGACTGCTTTTAATTAAATTTGATGGCCTGCTTCTGCACCACTGAAGTTATTGGAGTTGCAAAGCACTTTGCTGTTATAATGATAGCTCCCTTGATGTCTGTTCATTATTAACTGCTTTTCAAAAGTGCTGTTCTCAACCCTCATTTTATAAATATTTAAATAACTGAATTTCTATAACAAGTATCTGTGCACAGAAGATAGGGATCCTATATGCCTGTTTAATAGGGTATACATGATAAAATAAATTTTTTGTAATATTATATATGGTAATATTTAGAATGTGACTTTAAATCCCAAGCACAAGTTCTCATAATAGTGTATTTCAAAATAACAATGATCTATGATGTAAGCGTTTATGAGACTCACACACGTAATTAGTTCTAGTGAAATATCTCAGAAAATAGAACAAGTTTTTTTATATCAGTAAAATCCAGGAATTAATCTGTTTTAGTTATTTTTTTATTAAGATGTCACGAATGTGTTAAAAGAACTTACACATTAGACAAAAATATTACTGCTCAAGGAAAAAACAATTGGCAGAGAAAATGGAAGAAAAATTAAAATACTTGATATGGGGGGGGGGGAGTGATGTATCAACCACAAGGCTTAATCTTCTCTCCTCCCCCTTGCCTCAAGGAGACAGCAAAATTTTTTTAAAAAACCCACAGGTATGCAAAACCCTCAAGTGGAGGGGCTAGTGGAAAAGACATGACAAGGGTAGGATGAGAGGAGCTGGCATTGAGACAGCCTTGTAGCTCACTGAACAGCCACAGTGCTCCTCGCCCCCTAGCAGTTTTACAGATGGGGAAGTAGAAGTACTGAGACATTGTGCAATTTGCTGACCATCACACGTTTAGTGGCAAGACTAGGATTCAAATCCTACCCACCAATTTCAATAAACTGTGGAGAGCAGGAAACTGACAAGAAGTGATGGATTTCAAACAGCTGAGAACGTACTGCCTGTGTCCACCAACATGGTACACCTGGAAAGTCAGCAAATCACCCACAGAAGTGATAAGTAGCCTATCATATGAAAGAACTGAGTGTTTGGGGAGTTAAGGATGAAATTATTTCTGAAAAGGGAAAAAATCCACAGAGCTCTAAAGTGGTTGCTCTTTTTCCACCCCCCACAGCTAGCAAATACCTATTGTCCATTACTTCCCCTCTCCCAAACCCCTTTAAGCCCAAGAACTTTTTTTCTGTGGAGAAATTCAGTATGTTACAGTTTATAATTTGGCCAAAGTATTATCAGAAGTTGACACACTTAAGGGGCCTACAACTGCCTACCCCTTCTTGGTTTCCAAAACACCGGTAAATTATATTATACCCTAACGCTTATGGTTTAGATGTGGTGTCCCCCAAAAGCTCATGTGAGAGACAATGCAAGGAAGTTTGGGGAAATTTGGCTCTAGCCTTAAACTAATCCTGAATTAATCCCTGATGGAATTAACTGAGGGGGAGCTGGAGGCAGGTGGGGTGCGGCTGGAGGAAGTGGCTCATTGGGGGTGTGGCTATGGTGTACATTTTGTATCTGGAGAGTAGAGTTTCTCTGTTTTCTGATAATCATGTGAGGGGCTTCCCTCTGCCACTCTTCCTCCATGATGTCCTGCCTCACCTTGAGCCCCGAGGAACAGAGCCTACTGAGCCTGCTGTCTACGGATTGAGACCCCTGAAACTGAGCCCACGGATTGAGACCCCTGAAACTGAGCCCTGGAATAAACGTTTCCTCCTCTACAATTGTTCAGGTTGGGTCCTTTCAGTCACAGCAAAAAAGCTAACTAAACCACTAGCTGTTACCCTAACCCACTCTAATGTATAAATGGAGAACCAAAGATCATCTGTCAATTCAGAAAAATTTCAACATTAGCAGATCTACAACAACTACTATAAAACCACCAAGATGAAACAGGGACAATGTATGGAAGGAAAGAACAGGAAAACTTTATCTAATTGCTAGTTGATAGAAATAATACTTAATAACTATGAAAAAGTAAAGTTATTGGAAATTGAACATCTAATCAAATTTAAAAACCAATAGAAAAAATGAAAACTTTTTTTTTTTCTTTTAAAAGAGGGACTTGCTGGGCGTGGTGTTGCAAGCTGGTAATCCCAGTGGCTCAGGAGGCTGAGGCAGGAAGGTTTGGAGGAAAAATGATCGTGTTACAAGAGCCTTAATCAAATCGGTGAATTCATCTCCTGACATGAGTGGTAACATAGGTTGGTAGGGTGTGGCTAGAGGAGATATCTCATTGGGTGTGTGCCTTTGGGGTATATATTTTGTATCTGGAGTGGAGTCTCTCTCTGCCTGATCATCATGTGATCTGCTTCCCTGTGTCGCACTGTTCAACCATAATATTCTGCCTCATCTAAGCCCCATGGAATGGAGCCTGCTGTCTATGGACTAAGACCTCTGAAACCATGAACCTCTAAACAAACAACACTCATACATTGCTGGTAGAGTTGCTAATTGGTGCAGTCACTCTGGAAAGCAGTATGGAGATTCCTCACACAACTTGGAATGAACCCACCATTTGACCCAGCTATCCCACTCCTTGGCCTATACCCAAAGGATTTAATCAGCATACTACAGTGATGCAGTCACATCAATGTTCATAGTTGCTTAATTCACAATAGCTAGATTGTGGAACCAACCTAGATGCCCTTCAATTGATGAATGGATAAAGAAACTGTAGTATATATACACAATGGAATATTAGTCATAAAGAATAAAATTATGGCATTTGCTGGTTAATGAATGGAATTGGAGAATATCATGCTAAGTGAAATAAGTCAAGCTCAAAAAAAAAAAGGTTAGTTGTTTTCTCTGATGAATGGATGATACATAAGGAGGGGAGTCTGGTGGGGGTAGGGAGAGGAAAGATAGTAGACCGAGACAGATATTACCCTATGTACATGTATGATTACATCATTGGTGTTACGCTATATTGTATAGAACCATAGAAATGAAAAGTTGTACCCCATTTGTGTGCAATCAAAATGCAGTCTATAAAAATAAATTATACCACAAAAAATAGTAAAATATGGAAAGAGAAACCCAAAAGATCCAACAGCTGATTAATAAAAGACCTATGATAGGTAGTGACAATTTGTTAGAAATTTTCTTAGTGCATACACAAAAAAAAATTAGTCTCCAAAATAAAAAGTATACCAAGGTACATCATCATGAATTTCAGAAATGTGAGGATTCCTATGAAGAAAAAAAAAAAAAAACACAAAAGTAAAGCAATGACAGATGAAAAGGAAATCAGTCTGGCAGTGCAGTGGGACTTTCATAACTGAGTGTCATTTCAACCTATATTCTCCAACAAGCACCAATTAATAGAAGAGAAGCCTTTGCCATATGGATCCAAAAATGCACATTTCTCATGCACCATCTCTCTTGTGAAGTTTTGAGAAATTGTGTATCTGCAAAAGTAAGAGACTAAGTTTCTAGGAAGAAGTGCAATCCAGGAGTGAGGAACCCAACAGAGAAGAGCAGAGACAGCCGAGAGGAACCAGCTAGATAAGAGCAGAAAAATGGAGGGCCGAAGGAATAATGTTGCTGCATGTTAATATAAATGGACCCAGGGCCTGCGCATGAGCACTCTATCACTAAGCTACACCCCAGAACTTTTCACTTTTTATTTTATATTCAGACAGGGCTTTTCTATGTTGCCCAAACTGGCCTTGAATTCTTGATCCTCCTGTCTCAGCCTCCAGTGTAACTGGAATTACAGGTATGCTCCCCCATACTCAGCTAGTATGACTTCTTTATATATATTTAGTTTTAATATCACAGAGGTAGACTCTCTTTAGATACCCATTTTATACACTTCCAAAATCACATATCTAGTAAACTATGAAGCCGGGTTCAAAACCAAGCAATGAGTCTATGCTGCAATTTCTTAGGCAAAGCAGACAACATAAAATTATAAAAGACAAAGTTAAAATCCACAAAAAACAAACACACACACCATAGTAAGTGCTCAGTAATGAAATGATAATGATTAAATTCTATCACCCTGGCAGTGCTATGATTGCATTCTACCTCCTCTCTTAACAATGTCATCTCACTAGAATGAATCAGCTTTAATAAAACACTATGAATTAAAAAATATATAAATGCACTTCATACATATTTTCATTTGTAATTTGAAGAAATCTTTGGCAATGTTGTAAACTTCAGGAAAAACTAAGGTCTTATGCTGAAAGATGCAGACCTAGAGAACGCTATTTACACAGTCATGGTAATGTGAACACTGAATGTTGTTACCCAAATCAATCGATTCATCATGAATATAATGAAAAGGAAATCAAATAATACATGTGCCTATGTACAAGTAAAACCTATGTACAAAGCCTAATAGGAATAGGTAATGTTTAAAATAAAATCAAGATAATAGAAGGATGTTATATTGAGAATGATTAATTACCAAAAGTACCAAGAACTTGACTGTTCTTTCAAGATTTCACTACAGCTACTATGATTCTGTTGCTGTAATTATAAATCTCAATACTATATGAATACTAGATCATGAAATCTTTTTATTTATAAAAAGAAAATGAATTTTAACTTGTACAGCTGCAAAAACACTTAAGTTATTTTAACAATATACTGATGATTATATAGGGGATCCTCGCCTATGAGTTATTTGTGCAAAAATACTTAAAAAGAAACAGTTCAGGGTAACATGTGGCATACTTTCAAGAGCAAACTATGTCCTACCAGAACGTTCTACAAGAGCCCAGAAAATGTTTTTTTGCCCTTTGTATCTTTAAAAAACTGGATACACTCTTGGACAGAAATTTGAAAGCTAAAATTTTATAGGTCTCAATGCTGGAGTAAGCATGTACCAGATAGTGTTTTAAGTTTTATAAAGCATTATTACTCCCAGTGTTAAAAGTATGTTTGAAATCAAGCATATTGTTCTTCCTTTCTGCTCATCCTCAGGGTAGGCATTATCTCTTCTGTCCTTGGTTAGTGATGGAATTTGCTGAATTTCACAGGTTCACTTTATTCACTGTAATTTCAAAACAACTAGCATTGAGAAATTTAGTAATATTTTTGACTTCAGGAAATATCAACAAGTAATACTTGAGAGTTTAGCAAATAGATGTATGTTGTAAGAGAACAGATAGTGTTATCTAACATTGCAAAAATTAGCTCATAACAAGTTTTATTCTTAATGATCACTTATTCTATCACAGAAAGGCAGTGATTGCCAAGTACTAGGTAAAAAATATGAGAAAATTCCTCATCACAGGGTAAAATAACAATGTCCTGAAATTTTGGTATCTCGGTTCCTTTACTTCAAAAATGTTTCTGTATTATAAAAGTTTGTGAGGAAGACTAATCTTTGGATAATCAAGAATTATCTGTTTCACCCCACATTAAGTTTCACTCTCTTCATTCTCTATCATTATAGAGAATATGGTATGTAGTCATCTCCTATGAGTCCCCCCCCCCCAACATCCAGCAAATACAGACTGCTTTTTGCAAGTCTTTCACCTTAACCTCTGACTTCTTTTTCTGAAATTATTCCTCCTTCTCTCCATCTTTACCCTCCTGTCTTCCAATGCCCCATCTTATTCTAGTAGCTTTTTCTGGCTTTTTGTCTTCCATTACAATGCCAGCTGACTTCTTGCCAGTAGTGAGTCTTGAATCTCTGTAACAAACTCCAATTTTGCAGCTCAGTCTCATACTTCAAATTTCTTAGTTTCCAAATATTCTGTCATCATATCTAGTCCTTAAAACTCAGTATGAAAATAATGCTTTTGACAGTGGTAACTATATGATAGTGTTTATAACTCAGAAGAATTAACCCAGTGACTGTAAGGCAGAAAGAGGAGACAGTGTAGGAAGACAGAACTGGGATCAGAAAGAAAACGTCTGAGTTGTCCAAGACAAAAATAGTTTTTAAAGGGGTAAAGGCAGGGAAAGTGAGAAGGAAAATAGTCTATGAAGGAGAATAAGGACTTGGACAAGTGTTTCCTTTAAGACATGTTAAATAAAGACAGAAGAAAAAAAACACCATGATTTAAATTTTGATAACTATGAAGGTAACTATCATAATCATAACTGATAAATGGCAGAAATAATTATAAGCCTCAATTATCTTTGCTAAAGTGATAGTTGAAATTGCCAATATTTCTAAGTCGTGTTAAAATTTCAAAATAAACATAATAAATTGACTCATGACTTTAGAAGACCAAATCTATGGCCTTGGATTAGAAAGAACTAAGGTTCCTGAATGTTTATCTATGTTACATAAAATTTACATTTTAATCTAAACCTCAGCATTATGGCATTATAAATTTGAATTTTTATATTTTTACTATAAATTGCAAAAATTTTCCTGTAAAAAAACAGGATTAGTTTTAATAGTTATAAAAACTGTTGATTTATTACCTTGAGACTACTTGTGGTTTAAAATTAAGTATTTAAATATTATAGCAAAAAAAAAATTTGTTCCTTCAAGTTTTATATGCCTTAGGAAATTGTTAATTTTGTGCTATTAAAACCCTGCTTATGACTGTCACAGATTTAGTAATATCACATACTAGACTCAAACACCAAGTATTTCCATGCTGAATTAAAACTTACATACTGTGTGTGTGTGTGTGTATAGTCAGTAATAATGCTGATATTCCAATGTAAGATAAACTATACAGATCACTGAAGAAACATACAATAATTTTTGTCCCAAACTCCTTGGGCTGAAATTCAAGACCTACTGAAGTTAATCTCTTTGGAGCATTATTTTCCATTTAACCCTTTAAAAAAAAAAAAAAAAAAAAAAGGCACAGGCTGTCTTTTTCTACATGTCCTATACATTCAAACTCACTCTTTACACACTGTTCCCTCTATCTGCAATGCCATTCCCAGCCCACTCATCTTCATGACAGTTGAATCTTGAAACATACTCAGCTTCAAGAAGCCTTCTTGGTTGTTTCAGCTTAAATCAAAGGTGGGTTGTTTTCTGCAAAACTTTCATGTCATCTATATCCTTTAGCACCTAAAACTATTAGTTATTTCAATACATTATTTAGTAGTGTCTGTATATCTGCTGTGTTGGATGATGAAGGCAGAACTACTTTTTATTTCTCATAGATCTAATGCAATGAATATAGCAAATATTTTGTTTTGATTTATTGCATTTTAGTTTTCAAGGAGTATCATATTAAGATTCAATTTTATCCTTTTAGCTCCATCCTACTTTCATGTCATTTTATGAAGCTACATGAATGAAGGACACAAGAAAAAACCCAGGTGGTTTTGGTTGGTAATAATCTAATTCACCTCGATTTTACTATGTGTAACCTAAGTGTTTTGAATGTGACCAATGAGAGACATATTTTGATGTATTCTAGGCATACATTCTTGAATGACTAATGAACACTTATTTGTGTGGGGAAAAGAAACTCTTCCAATCATTTCCCATATTTTATTGTACTTTGCAAAATATCCCCATTGTAGTATGTCAGCAGATATCATTTCAACTGTTAAAATCTAACATTACTATCATTGTTAGCAATATTAAATAACTTTCAGTGCTGTATGATGTTAGCTGCAGCTTAAATTTCGGATCATGGAATGTTATTAATATTTTATGGTTGGAATTAATTTCCAGATCAATGAATCAGTGCTATCTTAATATTCTGTATCTTTAATTTTCATACCACATTTATTTTGTGAGTGGATTTTAGAAAAGGAAGTTGCTTTATGTTGCCAAACTCATTATTTGGTCCAGAGTCGAATTCCCTTTGTTATCTACCTACAGAGAGTGCACCTCATAAACTATTGAGCCATGCTGATTTGATGGGCAGGCCACATGCATTAAAGTGAAAAGGTGGGAACCTTCTCTTCAAATACTTCTTTGAAGATCTTTTACACAAAGTGAAGAGATACTTCACTACAGGAATAAAAATAACAAAGACACACAATGCTACAGAGTGGAAAAAATGAAGAACCTGGACAACTTTGTCTACAAACGTTATTAGAATTAAGATAAACTTATTTTTTATTTGTAAATTTGCTTGGCAATAGCTAACCTTATATCAGGTACAAGAAAATGAAGGACAAAGTTAATTTAGCATCACACACACACACATTTCATATTTTGGAGGCCAACGTCTGTTTTGTTTTAAATTTTATTTTGTTACAGAGTCTTGCTTGTTGCCTAGCCTGACCTCAAACTTGTAATCCCCCTGCCTCAGCCTCCCTGGTAGCTGAAATTACAAGCATGTACCACTACATCCATCAGGTCACCAATTTATTTCTTGAGGCCCTTTTCATTCTTTGAGGTTGAATATTTGGTCAGCTGTTCATTTTGGTTGATACTATAAATCTGTGTTCATACATGCATACTGCTTAGACACTTACAAAATTCTTACAAACATTGGTTGACTATAGAATGGAGACAATTTAGAACAAATGACTAGTTTAAGTCTCAGATGCCTGAAGTGACTTATATGCCTGCAAAACTCATACATGGTAGAGCACATGTTTCTACCAAGGTCAACTGAAGTTCCATCTATACCCCATACCTATTTTGGTACATTTTCGACTCTAAACAAGCATTGTACTAATTTGTCCTGCTGTCCTAGTTTTTATTTAGGGTTCTAGTAGTCCACATTTACATTATGAATGTTGGGGAAAAAGTATGGAAAGAGTAATGAAGTGTTATCAAGAGTAAATTCACTAATGATATAAAAAAAGAAATTTACTAATATGCTTTCATGAACTTGACCATTCATCCAGTAAAGATAATTTGGGCCTATCCAGTCAATCCAAGCAGTCCTGAATTTATATTCTTACCTATCAAGCAGAATTTTGCTTCCTCAGACTTGATGGGAGAGATGGCAGAAAAAGAAGACACCACTCAAAAAATGTGGAGAAGACAGAACCCAGAGGATAAGTTTTGTTTACCCAACTTTTTCAATTTAAAAATCCTAGGAGAGCGTGTGATGAACATGGTATATTTGTACCTCTTCCTGGTGTTAAAGGATGTGAGTGGTTTTGAAATTACAGCTATGTTGTGAGCTTGTGCAGAGTATTGCGTAGATTTTGGATGCTTGACTCATGATTTTATAATGCCACACAGAGGTGATGGACAGTACTCACACTCAGGGACCTTATCACCTCAGGCAGGAGTCAGGCCTTCAGTCCACAACACAGCCCCAGATGTACTGTGAGATCAAGATGCCCAACTTAAGATTAGAAACCTCAGGACAGTCTTCTGAAAGAAGGTTCATGAAGAAAAACATGAGCATTAGAAACAGTGTAAGCTACGTGTGGTTCATTTTCAATATTGATCTAGTATACAATTAGAATTTGGGTTTGGTTAGTGTTACAGATTTTGGAATACTGAATCCATGGGTGCAAAGGCAGAAGATGCAGTGTGATATTTGGAATATTCAGTGCACAATTTTGCACTTAGACCTAAGTACAACATGCATTAACAACAAAAAGGGCAAGACTGACTTGGAAACCACAGTCTATGGGGAAGATTGGAACAGAATAGTCTGGAAAAGAGATAACTATGGATAGTCTTTATAATGTTAGGGTTTTCCAAATATATGTACAATTTATTCATGTGCCACTGAAATCTAATTAAAGAATTTCAAGCAAACATGGCAATCAAACAAGCAAATTGCAAATATTTTATAAATATATTTTTGTTCTGATTTATAAAATGTTAGTTTTGTTAAAATACACCAAAATTTATGAAGTTTAAAGTATGATAAAAGATAATCAAATTGATTCTTCTAAGTTTCAAATCAACATTAATATTCAAGTTTCTGCAACTTGTATCACATATGCTGTAAGTCTTTCAAAAAATGGAAAATATAAGTGAGCATAACATGTACACTTGCCCATTAAAACAGGTCAAATTTTAATGACTATCGAAAGCTCATTTATTTGTATGAAGAACAGACTGCTTTGCAATGAGTTACTCCATGATGAATAGAACATGAGTTCTCATGCTGTGTATAATCAAGTTCCTCCATTTTATCAAGTAGTAGTTTGCCATGAGTGGCTCCATTCTGAGTGTAAGTGCTGGGGTTGAATGACACTACACCTTGTTTATACAAGTGAACAATCACCATCTGTTCTACCACAAATATAAGGCAAGTAGTAATAAATCATGCTAATGATTTATGGAGCTTATGGAACACACAGATCACTGAATGAAGAAAACCCCTCACTCAAGGCCCATAAATGGAGGAACATCCCAGGACTGGACACAGAAGCACACAGATCCTGTCACCTGGTCACTTATCATGCACTTTGCCCAGGAACATCTCCACAGCTCTGAAACTGCTGTGCATCTGGCCCTGGCCTAGCGTAAGTTCCTGCATTCTGATATCTGTGACCTGAACAGGTTCTCTGACTGGTTCACAATCTTCTATGACCACCTACAGTATTTGATATTTGCAGTTGGTATCTGCTCTCTGCCTTTGCTCAGCAGTTCCCCCTCCACTCCTGAGGTTATCTTGACCTTTCTTTAGCCTTTCTGTAACATCATAAGTCTGCCTGATATGTGATGTATGCCTGAAATTCTATAGATATTAGAAATTAAGATCAGACTAAAACCTGTGATTGCTTGGTTTATGACTATCAGGTGACCCAAAAGTAGTCAGTGAACTGCCACTGCTGAAAGTGGTATAGTCTGTGAATTTATTGTTATTGAATCAATTCTGACATTATAAAAAGACACAAACATGTTTGGCCTATGTTAATGATATAGCTCACTCACAAACAAGTTGCTACTCACATTTTGTATGTTCTTTCTCAACTTTATGCACCTACTAAATAGAAATCATTATCTTCACTCTCCCAAAAATCCTATTTAAACAAGAGTTTTTCTTATCAGAAAACATCTTAATCAAGGACCTAGGAATTAGACCAAAGATCTTGCACCAAATAGAAGGCCCGAATCTTCATCATGTCAGCTTAGGACCAGACTTCCTTAGCAAGACCCCCGAAGCCCAAGAAATAAAATCAAGAATCAATAAATGGGATGAATTCAAACTAAAAAGCTGCTTCTCAGTGAAGGAAACAACAACAAAGGGAGAGCCTACAGAGTGTGAGAAAACCTTTTCCACATGCACCTCAGAGCAATAATCTCCAGGATTTATAAAGAACTCAAAAAACTTAACACCAAAAATATAAATGACCCAATCAATGGGCAAAGGAACTGAGCAAACACTTGAAGATAATTAATCAACAAATATATGAAAAAATGTTCAACCTCTCTAGTGATTAGAGAAATGCCAATCAAAACTACCCTAAGAATTTATCTTACCCCAATTAGAATAGCTATTATCAAAAATACAAGCTTCGACAGGTGTTGGTGAGAATGTGAGGGGAAAAAGGTACACTCATACATTGCTGTTGGGATTGCAAATTGGTACAGCCACTCTGGAAAGCAGTGTGGAGATTCCTTAGAAGACTTGAAATGGAAGCGCCATTTGACCAGCTACCCACTCCTTGGCCTATACCCAAAGGACTTAAAAATCAGCATACTACAGAGATACAGCCACATCAATGTTTATAGCAGCTCCATTCACAATAGCTAGATTGTGGAACCAACTTAGACGACCTTCAATAGATAGGTGGATAAAGAAACTGGTATATATACACAATGGAATATTATTCAATCAAATAACATTACGGCATTTATAGGAAAATGGGTGGAATTGGAGAATATCATACTAAGCAAGATAAGCCAGTACCAAAAAACCAAAGGCCAAATGTCTTCTGCTAAGTAGATACTGAGTCATAATGGGGCAGGTTAGGGTGGGGTAAGGGAAGAACGAAGGATCTTGAGATTGTATAGAGGAATATCAGAGGAGTGCAGTGGGTAGGAAAGAGTGGAATAAGACATTACCCTATGAACACATGTGATTACACAAATGGTGTGATTCCACATGTACAACCAGAGAAATGAAAAGTTACACCCCATTTGTGTGCAATTAATCAAAATGCATTCTGCTGTCATGTATAACTAAATACAATAAAAAAAGAAAATGTCATCTTTATTTCTTACACAAGTAGGATTTTATTCCAATTGTTTTGCAATCTAGTGTTTTATATCCATGGAAAATGTTTTCATGACTCTATACTTCCATGTTTTCCTCATGTATTCTAGAATTGATTTTCAAAATTATGAATTCTGATTATAGAAAAAATTGTGAGAACAAAATTAAAACTTAACCAAAGTTAAAAATATAATTTTATTACCCATTTGCTTCCATATTTTTCCTTATGCAAGCACATGTTAAGACCCTATGAAGATATTTTAATCTTATTTAAAATATGTGCTTCTCTTCTAAGTGTTCTGTCTAAATATGGTCTTACGTTTCAACAATTCATAGAATTTCATTAAAAAACATCTTGTGAATTCTATTTTACTATAATTGAGTTGATCATAAATTTCCCTGCCATTAAAGCATACTACAAGAAATACCTTTTATAAAAAAAAAAATCTTAGACATTTCTAATTATTTTCTTCCATCAAATCACTAGATATATGATTGCTGGGTGAAAAGGAGGGATGGTTGAGGTGTTTGATAAATAGAACACGGGCATACTGCACAATCCTTGCAAATTTTTTTAATAGTTCTTGCCGTCTTATCCTTGGTTCATCTTCTTTATTAGTCTTTGCCACTGTACAAGGCAGAGATTCTATGTGCACTGAACATAAGATGTGTGTTTTTAGGGTCAGTACATAGGCTTTGCAAAGTGTAAAAAATGTTTTTTAATTAAATTGTTTAATACATATCTTCTATTTCCTATACCAATAGCCCATTACTCTATTTAATCCACAAAAGTTTCATATTCATGTCTCTCCATAACCATACATTCTAGCTATGGGTTCATAAAGGAACAGACTCAGGGAGGATCCTAATTGAATCTGTGTCAGAGTTCTGACCTTTTGTAATTTTAAAACCCAAAATCATGAGTCTTTTGAGTTATTGGTCTATTTGCCTGGTTTAATTGTCTCATTCTCAAAGTGAGAAAATGTGGGGGTCCTCAGAGATAACTTAGTCCTTAGGCATTTGCCATTAAGAAAGCTGCTGGCAGTGTGCTAGTTGAAATACTGAACTCGAGTTTACCACTGGGAATCACTACTGAAAATAACATCCCCTCCCTGTTCTTTAGTACTGTAGGATGCTTCACTTATTTGTAGCTCAGGCATCCTGATATCCAGTTCAAAAGGAATTCCATTCATAGCTACCTATTCTGTTCAAGTTAGGAGGAGAGAAATAATTTTAAGACAATTTTTAAAGAACTTTTTGTGGTACTAGAGATTGAACCCAGGGACTTACACATGCTAGGCAAATGTTCTACCACTGAGGCGCATCCCAAACCCTTTTTAGTTTTATTAGAGACAGGTTCTAATCTGCTTGGGCTGGCCTTGAACTTGTGATCCTCCCACCACAGTCTGAGTAGCTGAGATTACAAACGTGTGCCATCCTGTTCAATTTAAAGGATAATTTTTTTAAAAAAAGAAAGAACATATTTCAGTGTTTTTCAAAGGCAAAAGGACTGGTGGGGTTACACTATGAATTCTGTGGATAAGAGTTGGAGAGAAACACAGTTATGTCACGGAGAACCAAGCAACTTGTTTATACAGAACTCACCTGGAGCTGAAGTCTGTCACTTCCCTCAGTACCGGTGCCAACATGCTGTCAGTCATATACGCCTAACAGGAATATCACTGGCCAGGAACTGCTTTTTATTCCTACCTGGAACAAAATATAGTGTCATTTTTTTCATGTTTTTTCAAGCGTGAGATATGCATTATGTTATCTTACCTGTCACATGAGAACTCATTTATCAGGATGCTCAACACAAAGGAAAGCAACAAACTCTACCTCTATACTTTACCCCTTGATTAATACAGCACCTGCATAAATCAACAGGCCATCGATATTTTATCTATTAAAATGATCCTTGATGGTTATTATTTCAATGCATTACTCCTATTCATTTGGTTAGGATATGTTAATATATGAAGTCATATTCTATATATTGTCCTTGAAGACCACAAATCGAAACATTTTTAAGCCCAAACCCAGGAAGCTAATGATGGAAATCCTTTATACACCATGGAAGGGAGTTTCAGTAGGTAACAATTTAGTAATGCTGTTCCATTAGTTTTACAACTATTTTGTATTCCTCAGCTTGAGATACACTGATGAACACTAGTGTTCCCTCAAATATACTAGAGTGTTACTGTGAAATTTGTGAAGAAGTCATAGGCTTGGCCACAACCTTAGAGATGCTATGTGTGCAAATGGGAAGTGCCAGTTAGGTCTTTCACTCTCAACATTTGAGCCACCTGACCTTCATTGCACACAGATAAACTCTAGTCTGGCATACAATTGGGTGACTTAAGGAACTCTCAATATGTGAGAGATCCAGTAATGTACCTGACTATCCAGCATATCCTGTATTTTTTTGTCCCCCTTTCCAGGATTTGGAATTTGACTCAATTGACTCTCTTGGGGAGGATCCTTCCATTTGCTCATATTCTTGACATTCACTGCCTACCTGAATCTGAAAGAGCAGGATCGACCGTCAATGTCTTACTGTTTGATTCACCTGCCAGGGTATCCTTTACAAAGCTCTCATTGTTCTACTTGGCACTAATTGCTGGATGGATCGCAACCTGATTCCAGTACTGCCCTCAATAGTGAGGCTCTTTACCTTTCAATATGTGCAGTGAAAACTATTATCCTCCCAAACCCAGTTTTCTCATTATCAAGGTAGGGAGCACTCATTTTTTCCCATCTTGTTACTAATTAGTTATTTTTCTATGCAGTGTGAAGTTAAGGGTCTAAGAAAGGTCTACTTGAACTGTTTTATGAAACTCAGATTTTAAGAGTGAATGTTGCTATTAAAATTTACATTTTTTCTTGTATTCTGGGATCCATTTTATATCCTTCATTTCTTCCACTGCTTCCACTATAAACTTCCATTGGTTTTGACTTGACAGTATTAATAACCTCTTGAACGCTGGTAGCACTTTCAAATTAAGATAATCTGAGGCAAATTTAATAAAGGGCCTATTTACAGAAGCATGGGCTATTTGAAGAAATCACAGAAGGAGTGGTGGAATTGTTGCTACCCCAGGTCTGCAAGGATGAGGGCAAGGAACAGAAACTGCCATCGGAAGGAGTCATTTACAAAGAGAGGGACTCCACTTTGGAAGTGGTGACCTGACCTCGGGTATCACACTGAGTGGAAGGAAGTCTGTGGATGAAGTACTGACTTCCTTCTTCCCTCTGGTATCCTGCCTAAGCATCCTGAGACAAACACACTGAGAGCCCAAGTGCACACCACACTTTTGATATCCTCTATGCTGGCTAGTTTCCAGGGCTAGCGTAGGGAAAGAAATAGTGAGTCTGAGAGGAGAAATCAAAGACCTGGCCAACACTCATTTGTACCTAAAAATGGGAGATTTGGAATTAGATCTGTGTTTGAGTTCTAACTCCACCTACATGTGTACTATTAGACCAATTACTCAAATGTTATAAATCTTGAACATTATTTGTATAATGGAGAAACGTAATATGTACTTCAGTTTTGTTAGAGTAAATGGCAGTGTATACCTGGAGCACACACTAAGTGCTTAACATTAATGATAGTGGTAGTTCCTCCACATTAAAAAAAATAAAATAAAATAAAAATTCAGCAAAAACAAGTGTTCTCCAGAATTCTCCATCACTTCTTGCAACAGATCATGTACTTCTACACCTCTGAACTTTTCCCTCTGCTTAAGATTCCTCTCCCCACTTCTCAAACTGTTTGCCTAGAAAACTTACTCATACTTTACAACCCAGGAAATGAACAGGAGGCTCTCTAGTTCTTTCTTAAGGAGAGGTGACCTTTCCCTATTTTTCTACAGCACACCACACTATAAACTAATTAGGTCACCCCCTCTCTTCCTATTTGAGCTTGAGCTCCTTGAAGGGAGAGGCTCCATCTAGCAAATGTGCAGTAGTTCACCGCCAAGTTCTCACTAAATACTCAAAATATGAAGTCTAAATAAGTGAATGTGGATTTCTAGAATAAGTCCACTGCAATGTAAGTATAGCATTCAGTAACTTCTTCCCTCTTTCTCTAAGGGATCAACCATGACAACTGGTACAGGTGGAGAATAAGGCGATCCTGGGTTATTAAGAGAACTCTGAGGAGCTGCCACATGAAAATGCAAGCAACTTTCCTCTGGGACAGTCTTGCTGGAAACACACCTATTTCAAAGTTTCAAAAAACACTAGATCAAATTGATTTCAAGAAGAAAATCATTACTAATTAACTAGCTAACTATGACAAACACCTCATTGTACCTAATGCATTTGAGTGATTTTTATAAAGTTACAAAATCCCAATACCTGTAGTGACTAACCAGAAGTTTTTCCCTGCAATTGTTAAAGTATTTATTCTGTTTTGTGGCTATGTAATAAATTCTCATGATCCATGAACTTCAACAAGAGAGTATATAGAACAAATTCTTACTTCCAACTTTGCCTCTATTCTCCCTTTTTTCTTCTCCCAACAAAACTCCATTTATTGTCATTTCTGTGACCTTGCATAATTTTCTTTTCCAAATTCAAATATTTATTCCTTCATCTCTTTTTTAAAAATTCCTGCTTTATGCACCATTATAGGCTTCTCTTTTTCACTTAGAGGGTTTTTTAATGTTAAAAGAGCATCTTCGTATTTTCTTCATTTCTGTCTTCTGATCTAAAGTACTTAACCTGAACTCCCCAATTTAAACAGATGTTTTAATGAGGTTATAACTTTGAATGTACAAGTTTTTTGAGATATCCGTAGCATAAATTTATGTAAGTGTGTGTGTAGAAAGTCCAAGAAGTAAATGGATTTGTTACTTAAATGCAGTGCCAAATTTCCTTCCTTGGGAACAAATTCGTGGTCCTACCAGCAATCTATGAGACTGCTGAGGGGGGAAGAATTTGTACTGCGTAAGTCTGGTAGTTTTTCACCTGTTATTTTAATTAACATTTAAAAATATGTGACATAGTTTCAGTATTTTTTTTTTTTTGTAACATTTAAGGGATATTATCTTTCTGTAAAATTTCTGTTAGTATCCTTTGCCTTTTATTCCTATTGCATCTTGAAACATTTCTTATCCTATATGTTTCTAAAATGAAGCAAAGCCATTAACTATATCAGCAATATAATTCTCGAAGAAAGCTTTTGTCTCTAAGCCGCTTTCATTGGAATCCTTTACAAGAAAACTGATCATCACAAAGAGGTCCTGCAGTGCCCTCTGGTGGCATCCTGCTCCATTGCATCTTCCCCTGAAGTAACATGGGACAAAACCTGTAGGTAGCTCTATCTGCATACAGTTCTCCTTATCTTCTAGGTCTCCTACACTGAGTCAACATGAAAATACAACCAAACTAAAAACAGCTACTTCAACCTTTCAGGATCCATGTTAGTGTCTGAAAATTGTTGGGTGTACTATAAGACAGGATTTATTTTCTTCCTTTAAAAAATGGCCTTGGGATTTCTATCTGTGGGCCACAATGTATGCTCGTTCTAGGTGGTCAGGCTCTGCTCTCCAGACTTTTGAGTCAAAAATGTCAATCCCTTGGAAAGTCTTAAATTCACTCATACATTAATACGTTTCACTAATATTTGGAATACTATGTGTAGTGTTCTAGGTGTTAGGCGCTTATCTTCTAGTTGGAGAAGGCAAACAATGTAATTAAGCAAAGAATTTGCTATATGAGACGACATGGGTTTGTGAGTTTAGGGGTATATTTCAATGTAAAACAGAAAATCAGGCTTCTTTAAAAAAGTAACATTTATGTTAAGGACTTGGAGAAAGGGAGTTAACAGTATGTCTGTCTGGAGAAAAAGCCTTATAGGTAGAAGAAATTGTCCTAAAGCCACAGCACGCTTAATAAGTGTAGTGAATGCTGGAAAAATCCTCCTTTAAAGGACTTTTCTCCCAGCAGCTTGAGGTGTCCTATTGCCAGCACCAGTTCTCCTCTGTGAAAACTTCCCCCAGCTGTTGCTGGTGAATCACAAGGCCTGAAGGCCTTGACCCCTGCACACACCGACTGTGGATTGAGTGTAAGTCCTGACCTTCTGGTCACAGTACAGAAGAGCTTCCTGTGGTGGGTACTGAGGCCTCTGCTGAGATTGCAGTGTGACCCATCTGTTTGCTCATTCTTGCTTTATTTCCTTCTCTTTTGCAGGTCTTGCCAAAATAGCCTTTATACACTCATTATATGCTAAGTTGTGTCACAGCCTACTTATTTACAGAGCAGAAAGGAATCCAATGTGCAGCTGACAACTGGAGACGGCTTTAATTTTAGAAATATTCGAGGACCTACTATATGCTAGCACCAATTTTGTTGCTTAGAAGAGTAATAGTGATTCCCTTTCCATATGGAGCTTTAGAGTAATTAGAATACAAAAATTAAGCAAGATTCCATAAAATATTTTATATATAACATAGCAATAAGTGCTAAAGGGAAAAATGAAGCAGTGAGATGGTGTAAGAAATGCTTAGGAAGGTGCTATGTTCTTGATAAGAGAGTGAGGTACATCCTAAGGCAATACCCAAGTAAAGGTCCAAAGGAAGCAAGTCAGACAGACATCCCGAGGAAGCAATTTCAGAATTCCAGGCTGTTATGGTTTGGATGCAAAGTGTCCCCTGAAAGCTCACGTGTGAGAATGCAAGAAGGTTCAGAGGAGAAAGGATTGGGTTACAAGAGCCTTAACCCAATCAGCAAATTAGTCACTTGATGGGATTAAATGAATGATAACTGAAGACTGGCAGGGTGTGGCTGAAGGAAGTGGGAATTAGGGAGTGGCTTTGGGGTCTATATTTGCATCTGGATAGTGGAGTTTCTCTTTTGCTTCCGGATCAGGGTGTAAGCTGCTTCCCTCTGCCACTCTTTTCTGCCATGATGTTCAGCCTCATCTCCAGTCCCGAGGAATAGAGCTGGCCTTCTATGGACTACAACCTCTGAAACCATGAGTCCTCAAACTTTTCCTCCTTTACAGTTGTTCTGGTTGGGTCTTTAAGTCACAGCAGTGAAAAAGTTGACTAAAACATAGGCATACACACCATGAAGAACAGTCTCTAAGGAGAAAACCTGCCTAGATCTGTTTTTAAAACAGAAATAGTACAGATTTTGCAAAGTGGAATTAGCAAGAGAGAGGAGGATATCAGATTAATTAAGAGGTATATCATCTTAGTAGGCTATTTTAAGAATTGATTTTTAATCCAAGTTACAGGAGAAGTAAATGGGTATTTTGAGAAAAAGCTAATCAGATCAATCTGGTTGAATTTTGAGATGTGACCTAAAGAGCGTTAAAGTGAGAAGCAGAGCTATAAAGAGACGACCAATAGGATCTAGAAGTGAGTATGACACTAGAACAGTGGATGTGGCAAGACGAGATCACAAGGCTCAAATAGATTTGATGTGGGGTGGGAGGAGAGCAAAAAATTCCATGATCTGGGATCTGACCAACAGGGAAAGTGGAGTTAGTTTTTACTCAAATGAAGCGGACCACCACCATATAGTAGGCTTACAAATATGAAGAGATCCACTGTGAAGACACCAACTTCAATAAGCATATTAGGCACTCGAATGAAGATATCAAGTAGGGAGTTGATAATGAAAATGAGATTCAGAGGAAGTAAGTTCCTGCAATCTTAAGTTTAGAAGTCAATATAATATAGGTGTTATTAAAACAAATAAGCTCAGTTGCGATCACTCAAGTGGAAAGTATGGTTAGAAAAGAAAGTGCAACAACTGAAGTCCTGGGTACTTCAGCTTTCAAAGCTGGGAACATGCAAATAAAACTATCAAAGGAGACTAAAATGGAGCTGTTCTTGAGCTGTATAGGGAAGTTAGAGTGGGGTCCCTCCAAACTGAACAGTGGCTCAAAGAAGAATGAGTAGTGATGTGGTTAATGTTGCAGAAAAGTCACATAAACGACGACATATTGAATTTGTAATATAGTGCTCAGTCACAAGGTGTGTTTTATTGAAATGTGTCTTAGAGGACAATGCTAGACTGTAAAGAAAATTTAAGAGAGAAATTTGAGAGTTTGAGCCATTTTAATTGGTCATTAAGACCAACCAACTTTATGTCAGAAAATGACCCTTTCACATTTATAAAGATTGAAGTTCTACACATATTTTCCAATGGAAGTAAGAGTCATAAAACAAAATCTATAGATCTGAAAACGCATTTGTAAATAATCATGTAAGAATTACCATAAATTAAATATAGATCAAATGTTGACAAAATGAGTATTAGAACTTGTGAAGCTTTTGGATCCTCACTCCTGCCTCTGTCATGCTCCGCTTTTAGAGGCTGGGTACCATTTGCAGCAGAGTTCTCATAAAAGAAATCTGCTGTGCACAGTGATTCATGCATGTAAAAATCACCATCATCTACTTTGAGGCAAATTTGTCTCCATGCTTATCTTTCTTCACTGTACTATGATCAGCTTAAATATGAGTACCTAACTCATTTCAGTAATCTTTAGCACTGGGCAATGTGGGTGGTGCTCAATGCACACTTAATGAATGGATGAAATACTTTGTGGACAGTTAACCATATTACAATATGTTAAGAGCAACAAATGTACAAGGTTTCTTATGGCTTAGAACACCTAGCTTAATGAGTAACATGTAGGATGTATGGGTTCAAATGTATTGAAATTTAGAAAATTCAGTTCGAAGTAGTTTCAAAATAAGCTTGAAGAAAAATTGCAGTGTTCAATAACTGGTTGTCCATTCACCCCAAAGTATCCACTTCTGAGGCTAGGTGTAACCTTTAACCTGGATCTTACTGAGGCACACTCCAGGTGTAACAGAGACACTCTCTCCTTACCATCAGCCTCCAGATTACTGCTTCTCCCAAGTCTGCATCAACTCTGGCTTCCAGGAGTGCAGCTTGATTGCCACAAAGCCTAGCAACGATCTCACAAAAAAGAAATCTAGTGATAGAGTAAGACACCTAAGCTCTGAAGTCACAGTCGTTTTTCCTCAATCCATGCCTGGAACATCAAGAAATTGTCACAAAATTATAGCAAAAACTCACAGGAGTTCCACTGCAACTTAAAATATGCCTTTACTGAAGCACAACATCATTTGAAGCAGAACTATGAATATGTGCTGATTCATTATCATTTTTATAATGCAAATGACAGAATGAATAATGATTACCTATATTTAAATCCTGACTTTGGAAGTCATGCGTAGAGTTCTATTTGCTTGTGAAAAGCAGAAACTGCCTGAAAAAAATAAAATGAGCTTTTTGGCCCAAGAGTCCCAAAATTACCACAAAAGACATTTTTATAAGATTTTACTTGAATGAACCGCAAAGTTGACACTTCCCTATATCATGTATTCCTATTTTAAAATAGGTTTATTTTGGAGAGAAGATATACCAATACCCTCATTTCAATTTCAACAAGGTACTTTGGGATATTTCAGGTATCTAAATCCTTTCCTACTTACACTTATATATGTGCTCAACAGATGACCATTTAAAAAAAAAATCTATGACACAGATAGTGAGAAGCTAACTTGGATTTATATTCTGATCCTTGGTTCTAAAGACTGAAATCTTTGAAGTTAGCATTTTTGTGACTAGTTCATCTTATTTTTCCTGTAATTCATGAAACTAAAATGATCTCTGTACTTGGAGACTTAAATAATGTACCTATTAAAGTTACTTTATTAAATTGACCATCCCTGGAAGTAAATTTATCAATCTCCAGACAGAACAAATCTAGAAAGATGGCATAGAGAGAAGGCCATTAGGAAATATCAGTCTGGAAGGATCTATGAGTTTCCTTGTTGCAGGAATATTTGGCTAGCAAAATGTCATTATCCTTTCCTGACTTAGTCCAGTAAGTCCCAAGCTTTCAGTTCTGCAAGTATTTCAACAAAATTCATAGCAGTATTAAAATAGGTTGAGAATCCTAATATTGTCATATTTTTTATATGTGAAATGTGCAACTATTTTCTAACATGAATCATGCACATATTTTCTAAGAATACAGTTCTACAAAATATTCCAAAAGTTACTATAAATGGTATATTTGTTGCTCAATTTACATTGTTATACGTGTCCCACATCTGTAACTATATAGGACTTATTGGTGTATGAAAGGGGATAGCTGACAATGTAAAAATGAGCATAGTGATACAGCCCAACCAATAATTAACAAATTATGGAACCATCAATGATGCCAACACATGAATGGATCAAGAAAATAAGCAGTTTGGTTTTTTTTTTTTTTTTTTTTTTTTTTTTTTTTTTTTTTTTTTTGCGGGGGTGGGGGCAGAGAGGTTGTTCAATCCCCTGGGATTGAATCCAGGGGCATTTAACCACTGAGTCACATCCCCAGTCCTTTTTATATTTTATTTTGAGCCAGGGTCTTGCTCAGTTGCTTAGAACCTCGCTGAGTTGCAGAGACTGCCTTTGAACACCCTATCCTCCTATCTCAGGCTGAGTCACTGGGATAACGGGTGTGCCACCTTACCTGGCCCAAAGTGTGGTATTAATCAGTTTTTTGTTTTGTTTTTTTGTTTAAAAAAAAAAAAAACAACAAAAAAAAAACGGCACTTGTCAGTGAATGAATGGAATTAGGATCATGCTAAGTCAAATAAGCCAGACTCAAATTCTTATGTGTGGAGGATAAAACAAAAGAAAAAAAGGCAGGGGGAATAAGATAAAGATACAGGCAAGATCAGTGGAATAGGAGGAAAGTGGGAAAGGGGAGGAAATGTGGACTGAATTTAACTAATTTAATATGGTGTATTTATGTAATTATACCACAGGGGATTCTACCTTCATGTAGAAAGCACCAATAAAAAGGAAATCAGACAAGATGATTAGTAGAGGAAGGAGAATGGGGGAGGGAGGAAAAAAAGGGGAAGAACTGAAATGAAGTAAATCATGCATGTATGATTTTGTCAACATGAATCAAACTACTATGTTTAACAATATTTTAATTTGGAACAATGGAGATAGTTGTGGAAGACAAAATTGAAGAGAAAAAAGTTGGAGCATGAACAGTGGTCAGGGCATTTATTGCTGATCCTAATATCGGTTACTGTTTTCTACTTATCTTTTAAGACCTGGACCAGAGGTGCTTTCTTTATGAAGATGAGCCTAACCTCCTCAAAGTGGTTTTTGAGCTTTTATTATACTTATGGATTGTATCCCCATCATGTGTTAATACTAATCTCAGTTTTTAAAAAAGTTTCCTTAGGTTGGAATATGACAAGGGATGTGCATTACTTATTGCTGCCACTCTTCTCCTGAATTTGCTCCAATCTTCCTCTACCACCAATTCCAAATAGCATGCCTGAAAAATAGAGTCCTTTTATGTGTTTGGTAAAGATTTTCAATTTGTCTACCGGAGGAAAAACGTGAAGAACAAAATTATCTATAGACAAGTCTAATGGCCCATATGCTTTTAGTTTCCTTTGTTGATTGGTTTAGATATAACCCAACACCCTAATGTAATGGATAATTTGTATTATTACAATCAAGTTGACAAGAGATGATGATGATTTAGAGGCTTCTGGGTGCATCCATGAGGGCGTGTCTAGGAATGCTTGAAATGTGGGATAGGAACTGAGGTGGAGCCCCTCCCTAAACCTGGGCATCACCACCCAACAGGATGGAATAAAATTTGGAAGAACAAGGAAGCAAACGCAGATGCAAGTTGGGCTCTTCTTGAACAGGTTCTGGATTTTGCCCCTCTGATCATTCGAGGATATCACACTCTCGCTTCTTCACTCTTCTAAAGCAGAATCTGCCAGTGATTCTCCAGGTAGTTTCCAGAAGCCTTGGTCTCAGACTAGGGTAGCACTGTTGATATTTTTTTAAAGTATTTTGATTCATTGTACACAAATAGGGTACAACTGTTTTTCTGGTTGTACACGAAGTAGAGTTGCACCATTTGTGTAATCATACATATACATAGGGTAATGATGTTTGTCTCATTCTGTTATTTTTCCTTTCCCCCCACCCCCTCCCCACCCCTCTTTTTCCCCTCTATACAATCCATCCGTCCTCCACTTACTTCCCTCCTACCACCCATTATGTATCATTTGCTTAGAGAGATTATTCTGCCTTTGGATTGGCTTATCTCACTTAGCATGGTACTCTCCAACTGCATCCATTTACCTGCAAATGCCATGATTTTATTCTTTATGGTTGAGTAATATTCCAGTTTATACCACAGTTTCTTTGTCCATTCATCAATTGAAGGTCATCTAGGTTGGTTCCATAATCTAGCTATCATGAATTGAACAGCTATGAACATTGGAGTGGCTGCATCACTATAGTATACCAATTTTAAGTCCTTTATAGCACTGTTGATCTTTCTTGTTCTGGGGCTTCTGCATCTTGGACTGTGCTATGCAGCTACTGGTTCTTCCAGCTATCCAGCTACAGTCATCCTATGTGGACTAACCAGATTCTGGTCATGTAAGCCAATCTAATAAATCCTTTTTATAATCATACTTCCTGTTGATTCTGTTCTTCTCAAAAACCCTAATACACCTAATAAATTTATCTTACAAAGGTGAAATTTTAAGGATGACTATGTTGGTTTGTTGTTTGGTTTGTAAAGGGCCTCAATGAGTTGCTGAGGTTGGCTTTGAATTTGAGAATCTTCCTGCCTCAGCCTTCTGTACTGGGATTACAGGCATGTGCCACCATGCCAGGTCATACACAATTTTTGACCATGCCCTGCAAGAATCATTAAGCACTTTAGATCAGATAAGTTTATATATGACAGTAGCCATAGGAACATTCCTAAAATGAAAAGATTAGCCTAATCTTGAAATATGTATATATACACATGCAGTATTATGTGAGCTATACATATATACACACACACACATATACATACATGCAGTATTATGCAAGACCTGATTGCAGTAGTGGGGAAAAGGGGGAAAAAAAAAGACTGCTGTATTTTATGACAGTGAAAGGGTAATTTCAATAAATAAGACAGTTTTAATTTTAAAGGTGATTTGATCTGATACACAAGACATTCAGTAGAGTTACTAAATAAATGCATATTACAGTGCAACCAACTATACTATCTAACTTATCAAAGGGCAAGATGGAAAGGCAATTTCCATAGTGGGGTGAAGGGTAACCAGTACAAGAAAGGTGTTCAAGAAGGAAAATTTTAGGGATCCCTCATGTGGTGCATAAGTTCAATCTTAAGAGGAAAATATGAAATCAGTGATTATTCTGAAATGTTTAATTTTCTCCATGGTCTGCTTAAAACCTTTACTTACAGTGTGCTTCATTAATTTATGTATTTTTCATTATTTTGGGTGAAGTATCAACCATTTCTAGATATTTTTCAAAAATTTTTAAAAAGTGACTAAATTTTAATAGAGATGTTGGAACACTGTCAGGCAAGGTACCAAGACAAGTCAGAGGTTTGAGGAAAGAAAAATTAGAATGTATTAACAAGATGTGATATGAGAACGTCCTATTTAAAAATCATATCCCTAGGAGATCCCAGAGGGCTCAAAGCCCCTAAAATAGTAAAAAAGTGCATTGGCAAAAGGGGAATGGTAATGCTGAAAAGCTTAAATGTGACTATATTCTGCATGGGTTAAATGTGGGCGACTCCTGACTCTGGTATTCAAGAGTGATGATGGCATTTAACCACCAGAAGACACAAAATATGGGAATACCATAATGCTTAGCAACACTAGGTTGGCTATCATCGTACCTCTTCAAAGATGCCTGCGAGTCAATGACTTGTAGATCATGTTTCTAGTAGCAAGATTTATATACAACTAAGGTATAAATTCTTCAATTTTAAAGTTGCAGAATAAATACATAGTAAACAGAAGTGTGGCATCATTCATTATAATGGAAAATTATTTCTTACCTACTTACCATAATCAAGTTAGCTCATAGAGACTACAGTCAAATAATTGAAAGATTGACTTCTATTAAGAAACAATTCTGTCATAGTACTGCCAATATAGATGTAAGTATCTTCTCTTCCCCTAAAGACTTAGGTCACCATTTTATCAGGATTATTATTCCTGGGTGAAAGACAAACATCCCAAAATGTTAAAGACTCTTAGAAATAGCATCTAAAAAGTACTTGAAATACTACCACGGGTCTCCAATTAGAATGGGAGTTTGTGGAGACAGACATATAAAGTTTGCTCCAAGTCCCTAATGCCTTTTGGTAAGTGTGTAGATCCTAGGTGTTCTTTCAGAGACCACCACAAGAATATTTCTTAAGTGTATACATAGGACTGACATAATTAAAACTGACAAGAAGTGCTCTTATTTCTAAATCTTGGCATAAGGCACATTACAGGAGAAAAGAAGTAGAGGAGTCTTAGACTGTTTCTAAATTCTCGGGCAGGATAGTAAATATGCAACAATGAATTTTAGGAAGAATTATAGAAATCAGTACCAAAAACCTAAAGAATGTAAAGGTTATAATCTATATCATGTTCCCATTCAATTTACCTGTTCTCATAAAATTAATATGAAACATTAAAATGAAACAAGGGTGATGATTGTGATTATCCATGGTCACATTCACTGTGAATGTTCTATGGTGCCAGATTTGTCATCAACATTATTCTAGATTTAATTTCTATGAGGGTGCAAATGAGATTAACATTTGAGTAAGAAGAATTTGAATAGAGCAAATTAGTCTTCAGAATGTTGGTGGGCCTCAGCCAGTCAGTTAAGGATCTGAATAAGAGACTGACTCAATATGGGATCCTGCCAGTAGGCGGCCTTGGGACTTGAACTCCAACAAGTGCTTCTTAGGTCTCCAACTAAAGACCTTGTCACTTGAACTGTATCTATATAGTTTGGACTCCATAATCATGGGAGACAATTCTTTAAAAAGTAAAAAGTAAATAAATAAATAAATAAATGGGTCTCTTTCCACACATCCATTCCTTGTTTTTCTGGAGAATCATGCAGGATTTAACATTTGTTACTGGAAAAAAATTAACAATGTGTGACAAATATATTGGACTTAACACTCACCAACATTTTCACAGAACTGTGCATTCTGTAACTATTGTTGAAGCAACCAGTCTGCATGTATTTCAAGTAGTTTTTGCAGATGTCACCAGGTAATCCTTCATGTCATGCCCATTCTTTATACATCTTACTTCCTGCTGTAGGGTTTTATTGACATGTCATAAAACCACATGAAATCGTTTGGTGTACATTCAACATTACAATTGCTACTGTATGTGTAAATGCATGATTTCTCATTTGTGGTTTTTAATCATATTTCATCCATTTACTACCTTGAAGTACTCTAGAAATTTAGGAATCTTCATTGAAAACTATATACAGTTTTACTAATAAACAAAGGGTCACATAATACACCTGTATCATTTTGTTTTCCTATTAAATCTGATTTTCAAAAATAACTTTAAAAATGTCCAAACCTTCTGAACTTGTTTTACATTAATACTTTTTATGAAAAGATTCTATTTCTGAAATGCATAAGCTGACAAATAGGTTTCTCTCTCCTAGGTTTAAACAAGGATTAAAAGAAGGCAAAACAAAATCTTAGAGTACTGAATTCATGTGGAATCCATGAATATTAGCTAGTTTTCTTTTTAGAAAACTACAATACACATTCTTACATATATGAAATAGTCTTACTTCTACCTGAGACAAATGGTTCTTATGTCTTCCAAAAAATTTCTGAATGTATTAAATAAATGTTTTGTTTAGAAACATTAACAGGTAAAAGTAACTATGTATAAAATTTGATAGAAGTAAGATTTTTCTTTAAAGGGTTAATTAGCTAGAGTAAGATTACAAAAAAATGAGATCAATTTATATCTTATTGAGGATGAGATGCTAGGACGAAAGATTTAATTTTAATATTAAGACTCCATTAAGAGAAAGCTATCAGTTTAAATTCACTTTATAAATGACTGGAATAAAAATGCTCCCATTTAAAAAAAAAAAAGAGAGGGGGCTTATCAAGCTGCTGAGAAGCTTGCATTTTAGGGAAGCAAAGGAATGAAGATGAAGTAACTTCCTCCCATCACAGATGGGGAACAGAAAGTCTAAAAGTGTAATAGAAAAGTAGCCAGGTCTTCTTACACTCTCCACAAAAGACATTATCTCCAGCATAAAACTGGAAGGGGAGTATCCAATGAAGAGATGAATGAATAAGCAATACAGGAGAACCAAGTAGTGGAAGTATGAGATGGCATCCTAAAAGTAGCCAAGAGAACATAAAATAATAAAGAATGTGTATGCATGGAAGCCAGATCCTGAAATGATTAAAATTTCATTTTCTGTGGTTATTTTATGAATGACAAAAATGCCTTCTCCCTTGTTTTTATGTCAATCTGGTACTCAAATTTTGATTTTAGCCAATTTTAGCCACAACACTTAACTGAATATTTTGAACCTTAGGAAAATAGTAATATTACTCTCAAAGGACACAGATATTTTCCAGGACTGAATTTAACTGTATAGTAGCGAAATAAAGTCCGAAGGACTTTCATGAAAATTGAGCCATTTTGAATTACAAAGCATTGTTTGAATTAAATGCCTATAATTATTTGATGTAGGCTGTATTTATTTGGAAATTACTGTCATTTGTTTGCTTTTAATTGATTATATTAAATGCAAACATTTTTACCTTCTAAATTTTGCTTATATCCTAGGGATGTCATATCTTTCATTCAGAAATGTAACACTCCTTTGCAGTTTTTTCATTCAAATAACTTACTATTAATATTACTACTTGTCCTTAGTGGGGGTAGAAGGGGCCATCAGACTCAAGTTAGACTTAGAAATGTCAAACTTAAATTATGAAAAACACATGAAATCCAAGTATTAAAGAAATTGAGTACTGATATTATGGGTCAGATGATCAGAATTTCTTATTTCTGTTTCAACATTAAACCTTAAAACTGATAGGTGAGCACTACTTGAATTCAGAAATACAACTTTCAGTCTGATTTTTTTCAAAATCAGCTGATTTTGTTGCAAGTTAAAAAGGATCAAAATTAAGATACATTTTATCATGTGATTTATAATGTTGGCATATATATAATTGTATTAAATATTAATTTTTCACAAATAATCATTTCAATAGTGAAGTTGGGAAATAGGCAGATCAGATATGGAAATGGTCCACAGAAGCTGGTTACCTAGCAACAGATTGATTGTAGTAAATCGCAAGTCAGAAAGCAATGAAATTTTCCAGCAATGAAGGAACAATTGAATTTCCTCCATACTATTACAACACACCATGTTTATGAATAAATTATATCAACTTTAGATGAAATGTAAAAGTTGGTATTGATGTTATAACTGTATACAGAAGTGGAAAGGAAATTGTCTGTGTCTGTAATTAAAACTCACAACATGACAAAAGATAAAGCCTTGAGCTCAAATTAGGTAGAAAGCTGGATTTGGGAACCCCATATAAAGCAGAGGCCCGTGAGTACAATACAGTTAGTTAAAAATAAGTTCTTTGAAAAAAATTATGCTCATTGACAAGGTGAGACAGGTATAGTATTTGTTAGTTTTGGTTGCAAAAAGATCTCCTAAATTAAAAACTAAAGTAACCCTGAACTGCTAATATCCATGGGGATCTTGTATAATTGGATAAAAGTTGTGTTAGATGTTTTGCAAATAGTTTAACCAAGCTGTGACTAGTCTTTGGTTCTTTTACCATTGTATATTGGACAGCAGAGTCTTTTAATTAGAATGAAGTACCATATCTTTTATTAATTATGTTTTTGCTACTATATCTGAAAACTATTTGACAAACTGAAGGTCACTTAGATTTTCCATGTATTTTCCAGAAACTCTATATAATTGACTTAATGTGTATATGGCTGAGTTAAATTTTAGTTAAATTTATAAAAGGTTTAAGTTTTATACCTACATTCTTCTTTCCCTCTGTCATTTGTTTGAAAAATATCCTCTCTCCTTTGAACTGTCCTTGCTTCTTGGTTTATCAATTGACTATTTGTGTGAGTCTGTTTGAGCTCTGTTCTTTTTATCTATGTCTTTTTCTTTGCCAACACCATGCTGTCTTGATTATTGAAGATTTTTTGTAGGTCTTTTAGTTGGGTTGTATATTCCAACTTTGTTCTTTAGTACTGTGTTGCTTATTCCGGGTCTTTACTTCTCCATGTAATCAACTTGTGAATATTTTTTTCACATTCTCTCATAACTTCATTTAAAATTTGTGGTTTGTATCCTTATAGATCCTCCCTTGTAAGGACTTGTATCAACATGTTTTATAGTTTAATTGTACATAGATTTTTGCAGGATTCAATTTGTGGTAATCCCATGTGATTTGGATTTAAGAAGTACTTTAAAGAGCTGAGTACTCTTTGCTTTTGCCATGATCCCCACGGATATTAACAAGCAGTTCAGGGTTGGGAGAAATCCTAGTTCTTGGCTGGCAGCAGTGAACATCTCAAGTGTGTAAGGAAAAATTTGCAGAGAGGAACGTTCCCCTTCGGCTACCTAGGAAAGTAAACAACTGCCCCAAGTTGACTCAGTGTTACCAAGGGAACCAATAAAGGAAACTTTATTGGTCTGATCCCCCATGGCACATTGTGATTGGGCAAGAAACCTATAAAATGTATAGCTGTTCCCATAATAAATGAGTTTGCAGGCTACTCGCGACAAGCCTGCTTCCACCCAACTCCTGAAGTCTGGGTCTTGACTCTGTGCCCTTTCCCCACGTACGAGCTAGCCTGGCACAAGACAAACTACAGTGAATAGTGAAGAATGAACTTTGGATTATGCAGAAGGGAGTGAGGGGAGGCAGGGTGGTAGGGATGGGAAGGATGGTAGAATGAGAGATTATTAGCCTATATACATGTATGACTACACTACTGGTATGACTCAGCACCATGTACAGCCAGAAGAATGAGAACACATTTGTGTACAATGTGTCAAAAGTGCTTTCTGCTGTCATGTATAACCAGTTAGAATAAAAAAAAATACAACACAATATGCTGTTTCCTGGAGACTCACCTCATAGGCAAAGACATTCACCGAACGAATAGGATGGGAGAGATCATTCACCTGGATCTCAAACAAGCTGTGGTTTCTATCCTCTGATCAGATAAAGTGGACTTCAAGACAGAATTAAGAAAGGACAAAGAAGGCCACTTCATACTGCTAAAGGAAATTACACATCAATAAGACATAATATTTATGCCCCGAACAATGGAGCACTTACATACAAAAACTCTTCAATTTCAAGAGTCAGATAGACCACGACACAATACTGGATGACTCCAACATGCACAACTGGATAGATCCAAACCAAAAAAATATGGAAACTAAAAAACTGAAAAATTCAATAATTTAGACTTGACACATAGAATCTTTTATCAATGACTGAATACACTTTCTTTACTTTCAACATGGGTTCTTCACTAAAATATACCATATCTTAGGCCACAAAGCAACTCTTAGTAAATGCAATAAAATAGAGAATACCTTGCATTCTGTCCAGATTATAATAAAATGAAATTAGAAATCAATGATAAAATAAAAAATGGAAGACACTAACACCCAGAGCATAAACAATACAGCTCTGAATAATCAATTGATAGCTGATGAAATCAGGGATAAAATTAAATACTTAGAGGTAAACGAGAAAACCTACACAACTTAATCTGGGACACCATGAAGGTGGTCCTAAGAGGAAAGTTCATTGCATCGAGTTCATTCATTAAAATATTAAGCCACCAAATAACTTTACATCTTAAAGCTGTTGTAAAACAGATCAACACCAAAAGCATGACATAAAATAATTAAAATCAAAGCTGAAATCAATGAAATTGAAAACAATTTTAAAAAAGCAATGAAACAAAAAGTTGTTCTTTGAAAAATAAACTTGATAAACTCTTAGCCAAGCTAAAAAACTCAAATTACTAAATTTGTGATGAAAAAGGAAATATGACTGACAACTAAAATACAAATAGTTTGAAAATCTGTATCCTAATAAAATATAAAATCTTGAGGACAACAAATTTCTAGAGACACATGACCTACCCAAAATGAATAAGAATGCAGAAAATTACAACAGATCAATTTCAAGCAATGAAACTGAAGACACCAGGAAAAGTCTACCAAAGAAAAACCCAGGATCAGACAGATTCACACCTGATGTCTACCAGACCTTCAAAGATCTTACATTAATCCTCCTCAGATTATTCCATGAAATTGAAAAAATCCAAAAATCATTCTATGAATCTCATATTGCCCTGATACCAAAACCAAAGATATATCAAGGAGAGAAAACTTCAGATCAATATCACTGATAAACAGATGAAACATTCTTAATACTCGCAAATTGCATACAAAAACATTAAGATAGTACACCATGATTAAGTGGGGTTCACCCCATCGATGCAAGGTTAGTTCAACATACAGAAGTCAATAAATGAAATGAATCACATCAATAGACTTAAAGACAGAAATCGTATGATTACCTCAAGAGAAGCAGGAAAAGGATGACAAAAAACATCTATTCACATTCAAAACACTAGAAAAAACTACAGATAGTAGGAACATACCCCAACATTGTAAAAGCTATACCCAAGGCTGACATCATTCTAAATGGAAAAAAATTGAAAGTATTCCCTCTAAAAACTGGAATAAGACAGGGATGCCCTTTTTCACCACTTCTATTCGACATAGCCCTTGAAACCCTAGTCAGAGCAATCCTACAAAAAGTATGTGATAATAGAACTCAAACTATGCCTATTTGCTGATGACATGATTCTACATATAGAAGAACCCAAAAAATCCACTAGAAAGTTTCTAGTCTCATAAATGAGGATAAAATCAACACCCATAATTCAATTGTGTTCCTTTACACTAATGATGAATTAGCTGAAAAATTAGGAAAACTATTCCATTCACATTGCCTCAAAAAACAAAACACACCTTGGGAATCAATCTAACAAAAGATGGTAAGACCTCTACAATGAGAACCACAAAACACTAAAGAAATTGAAGATGACTTTAGAAGATGGAAATGTCTTCCATGTTCCTGGATAGGCAGAATATTGTCAAAATGGCCATACTACTAAAAGCACTATACAAATTCAATGCAATTCCTATTAAAATTCTAATGACATTATTCACAGAAATAGAAAAGGCAGTCATGAAATTCATTTCCAAGAATAAGACACCCAGAATAGCCAAAGCAATCCTTAGTGAGCAAAATGAAGGAGGCATCACAATACCAGACAACTTAAATTCACCTACATAGCTATAGTAACAAAAACTGTATGGTCTTGGCACCAAAACAGAAAAAGACTAATGGAATAGAAGACAGACAAACCCACATACTGGACAAATGCACCATAAACATACATTAGAGAAAAGATAACCTTGTGAACAAATGGTGCTGAGAACACAGGAAATTCACGTGTAGTAGAATAGAATATAACAACTCTCACCCTGCATGAAATCCAACTCAAAGTGGATCAAGGACCTAGGCATCTGACTATAGACCCTGTGCCTACTGGAAAAAAAAATGTAGGCCTAACTCTCCATTATGTTGACTCAAGAAAACTCCTAAAGTGCAAGTAGTAAAATCATGAATCAATAAATGGGATGGCATCAAACTAAACAGCTTCTTCACTGTAAAGAAAACAAGAATGTGAACATAGAGAGCCTACAGAATGGGAGAAAAATCTTTGCCACCTGCACCTCAGAACATTAATCTCCAGAATATATAAATAACTCAAAACTTCATATGCACACACACCTAATCAATAAATAGTCAAGCAAGCTTAATAGGCACTTAACAGAAGAAATACAAATGGTCGAAAGTGTATGAAAAAAATGTTCAACATCTCTAACAATTAGAAAAATGCAAATTGAAACTACACAGATTCCATCTCACTCTCGTCAGAATGGCAATTATCAAGAATATAAGTAACAATAAATATTGGAGAGGATGTGGGGAAAAAGGCTCACTCATAATTGCTGGTGGAACTGCAAATTGGTGCAACCACTCTAAAAAGCAGCATGAAGGTTCCTCGGAAAACTGGGAATGGAACCACCACTTGACGCAGTTTTTCCGCTTCTTGGTATATACCCAAAGGGTTTAAAATAATACTACAGTGATACAACCGCATCAATGTTTATAGCAACTCAATTCACAATAGCAAATCTATAGAACCAACTTAGGTGCCCCTCAACAGATGAATGTATAAAGAAAATGTGGTATAGATACACAAATATTAGTCATGAAGAATGAAATCATAGCATTTGCAGGCAAATGGATGGAACCGGAGACTATCATATTAAGTGAAATAAAACACTCCCCCCAAAAAACAAAGGCTAAGTGTTCTGAGTAAGCGAGGGGTGGGAAAAACAAAGTCACTGGATTAGACAAAGGGGAATTGAGAGAAGAGAGAAGGGATGGGAATAGGAAAGACAATAGAATGAATTGGACGTAACTTTCCCATGTTCATATATGAACACATGACCAATGAAACTCCACATCATGCACAACCACAAGGATGGATCCTAACAAGTAATACTCCATGTTTGTGTAATATATCAAAATATACTCTACTGTCATGCATATCTAAAAACAATAAAATGCAAAAAAGTCTGGCAGGATTTTACAAAAATTGCATACTCTTAATATATAACCCAATAATCTTGATATTGGGTATGTACCATATTTACCCGAAAACTTATATTCATAGAAAAACCTTCCTGGAAAAGTATACAATTTATAATGACCAGAAAGAAGCAACAACCAATATGCTTTTTGATAGCTATATGAATAAGCAAACTAGGATATACTCATGCATGGAAATATTATTCATCAATAAAAGGAAATGCTTATATCAAGACACCAGAAAACTATGGAAGGATCTTACATGCACCTTCAATGTCTAAAAATGGTAACATGATTTATGATCCTATCAACATGTTATTCTAGACAAGCAAAACTTAGAAACATTGATTTTTTTCAAAAGACTTGGGTGGTAGACAAGGGATGAATATATAAAGCTCAGAATTTTTTAGAATCGCAGGATTATTCATTTGATACTGTAATGGTAGATACATGACAGTAAGCACTGGTCAAAAGCCATGGAACTTTGTAGCACAAAAAGTTAAATAATGTATGAAAATATTTCAAAAAATCATTTGAGGTTCATTGCTCTGGAGGGAACACATTCCAATATGAGAATCTGACTCAATTACCAATATCTGAAAAAAACTTCCCTGAATGAGGAAGAAGGATAAACAAGTGAAGTCTAAACTCTAAGGGAAGTTGAAAATGCACCAAACCTTCGTACTTTGAGAAAACCATTTTTCATGAGACACAGGTCAACAATTCTGATACTGCTGTATATATACACTTGAATAGAACTAAATGAACGGATTGTAGAATGAGTTTCTTCATTGTTGGAGAGGAAGCTAGAAAGATGCATGTGGTAATGGATTAGGACTGTAGACATTAGCACAAATGCACGTCAACTTAATGTAGATATATTTACAAACAGGTATTTATAGGTATGTGTCTGTACACAGGTCAGTGTAAGTGAACTTTTTCTGTCAGGTGAGAAGGCCTAAAACAAATGGCAGCCAGTAGTAAACAAGCACCCCTAGCACCCAGACAATGTTTCCTAATACTACTCAATAATAAAAGGAATGAGGATTTCTGCGGGGGCACCTGGCTCTCCTTGCAGTGCTTGACAGAGTTCCACTGAAGGATGATTGCAGAGACTCATCCTAAAAGGACTGTAGCCAGATGTATGCCTCCCTAGCTTGGATGTTATTCTGTGGAGTTTTCCTAATAATGTATTACTCACTTCAGTCTGAGGATCTTGCTAGAGGTGATGGGAATAATTCTACAAATTTCCAGAAAAACATCACGGAGACAAAACACATGTTGAAACCCTGTGATGTTAACCTCACTACAGGAGAATGTTTTTATTATGTTAAAAATCAAACACTGCATTTACTGGCATAGCCAGAACCTGTTGGGGCACAGAAATTTATATATAACAATGTTTCCCCAAGTTCTAAGCACAAAGCACCTCCCACAGTAGCTACTAGATATGGACTAGCTTATTTTATCTATGGCAAGCCCTGGTAACCCCCTAAAGGCAAGCCCTTAGAGAAGGTAGATATAGATCTCCCCCTGTCTCCTAGAGGGTGGTTTAATCCAGATGGTTTTGTTTATGTGTGGTGGTAAGGTAAAAGAATAAGGTTTCACAACATTCCTTCCTTCCTACAAAGAATATGTCACCCCTATAATAAACGTTGGTACACAATAACCATTGGGACCACTGCCCTCCTGTAGCCCTTAACTCAGCATTTTAGATATTAACCAGAAGGACCTAGTAGAGATGGTCACATGACATTATTTGTCTATCGCTTTACCGCAAAAATAATAAAAATAGTCTTAGGTCATATAGAGTTTAGATATTAAGGAAATAAACATTGTATTAGCTCATTGACATAGTTAGATGTTTTTAAAATAATTGTGATTAAGTAAGGATAATCTGTAAGGTTACTGTTTTCTCATAATCTTTCGGTAAAAACAATTTCTGCCTATGCTTTGGAAACTTCTTTGATTTTATTAATCATAAGCCTGTCATCATAGCCTGAAGAAAAACGTATATAAACCCAACCTTCCCCAGAATAAAGTGGGATTGATTGCACCAGAACTAGAGTCTGTGTCTTTCATTCTCCATCCATCGCTGACGCTGTCTCCCGCATCCCGTTTACCAGTGTGGAACCCATGGACTCCTGCTAGGGCTGGACACCGGTAGATTCCTGAAGAAAATGAGTCTAGGTCTGATAAGAAAAATGGGTTTGTAGTTACAACTTGTAGTTACTGAATTTAAGAAAGTACTAGGGCGGTGGAGAGTGGGGAGGAAGTAATCTCAGTAGCGAGAGCCTGTCAAAGTGGCACAGGATCAAAGGCAAGCATTACAAATGGACAAAGCTGTAATAATTTGAGGAATGTGGGAGAAGAGACAAATATCCTACGCTGAAGAACTCTAGGTAACTTATCTGGCTATCCTAACTCAAGGAAGAAAGGCCCAATTCCTCACTCCTCAGGATGGCTCTGAATAGCAACTTGCTTCCAGGAATATGGGATGAAAAGAGAAGGAGTGAGTCAGTCTGGCTGGAGAAATCTGCTGGGCATGGCCTAAGCTGGAGGCCAAGGTCAAAGGTAATAGTTATGTATCCTATTGAGAGTAAGTACACCTTGATTGTTGTGAGGAAGAGGACTTGAGCCCTGTGGTCTTCCTATGGATTAAAATTATCCCCGTTTTCGTAACTTTTCTGTTCATTTAGACTATTTTAAAATAAAATTTAAAGTCTAATAGACATCAGATTCTGAAAGTGCAATTGAAAATATACCCAATTTTAAATAATTCAGACAGAGATAAAGAGAAAACATGGAAAGAAAGTGATAAAGAGCAGAATGAAGACACATAGGCATATTACGTTGCAGTTGTAGAAGTAGAAATATTGAGAAAATGTGTAAAACAATAATGGTCAATATTTTCCAATATTGAAAGATATTGGCTCCTCAAATTTAGGAAGGGAAAACTTGTATACAGCAAGATGAATAAAAATTATCAATATGAAGATGCATTATGTTAATGTATAATGTCAAGGTGAAAAAACTAACTAGGAATAAATATTTTAAAATTAAAACAATGGCATAGCAACCAGTGTGATAGATTTTCATTAATGAGTAAGAAGAGAAATATTTAAAATGCTTGAGAGAGGTAAATGCAATCTCTCAGAATATGTACCCAGGTGTCTTTCACATGAAAGTCAAGAGAGGTACTTTGAAAAGCACAAATACTGAGAATGTAACATGAACAAAATCTCTAGAGGACTTTATAATCCATGAAGTTTAGGCAGGAAAATAAACATGCCATGAACAACTGCCATGCAAGGAGGATTTCTTAAGAACTAGAGTTATGGTATATTAAAGCAAGAGTTACCTGGAGAACAGATCTACATGGGGGTAATAAAGAAACCTCTAATAGTGAAAAACAATGTATGTAAAATGCAGGTGATTAAAATCTACAACTTCTCTAATTGTAAATTGCTTTTACATTTATACAACTGCTGGTTCTTATGTTTGTACCCTTTTTATATAAGATATGGGCTAAAAAAATCTTTAAATCAGTATATATAAACACATTTTAACTTTCAGATATGAAGTATACATTAGATACACACTAAACACTTGAGCACATTGAAATAATGTATAGTAAGGATGAAAACATTTGTACTTACTGAGTAAATATTAACCAAAGCTAAAATGGTGTGGCAAAGTTAATTCGAAAGAAGAAAGGCCTTAGGGATCTAGTTACTAGATTTTGTCACTATATAATCATAAACTTCAACATTTGTATGCAGTTTGAGGAAAAAAACATTCAAAAGTTATGAATGGATTCATATAATTTGGACCTGAGAACACACAAAATAATTCTGAGTCATTTTAACCCGAGTAAAATTTAAAAAAAATGAAGATATAAAGTCTTTGATTAGCATTTGAAGACACCTCACAAAAATCAATTATTGTGTAACAAGTGTTAAGACAACATAAGTCAAACAAAGGCATATAAAACACAACCACACCCAACATCAAGCCAAAAGCATTTCTTTTAAGATGTGGAATGTGACACAGACATTCACTTTTACCACTTGTATTTAACATACTTAGTCTCAGCCAAATAAATCGGAAGAAAGAAATAATGGGCATCCAAATAGCAAAGGGGGAAGTCAAATTATCCCAATTTGTAGACAACATACTTTAGAAATAAAACAGGCTACCAAAAGTTTTTGGAACTGAAATTCAATAAAGTGGCATAATATAAAATTAATATTCAAAAAAATCACTAACATTTTAATACAATAATCGTGCTAAGAAAGTATTCAAAATGATCCCATTTTTAGTCACTACAAAAATGGGTATCTAGGAATGGATTAGTATAAGTAATTGATCAACAAAAATTAGAAAACACTGACGAAAAATTCGAGAGGATGCAAAAAGTACAAAAACATCAAGTTTATGTATTTTAAGAATATTGTTGAGGTGTTTTTACTACCAAGGCAAAATCCATTGTGTTTCAATGCACTCCAACTGAAATACTAATGGCATTGTTCATAGAATTAGAAAAACAATCCTAAAATTCATATCAAACTAAACACCCTGAGTGGTCAAAGCAATCTGAGCAAATGGAATAGAGGTACAGGCATTACAATACCTGATCTTAAAAGATACCTACATAGTTACCAAAAACCAAGGTGCGCACCAAAAAATAAATAAGTGTATAGAATGATAGAATACGAGAACCCAGAAATAAGTCTATGCATCAAAAGCACATTAATCTTTGCAAAAGGTACCAAAAATTGGAGAAAGGATGGTCTTTTCAATAAATTCTGCTAAGGAAGCTGGATATTAATATGTAGAAAGAGGAAGGGGCTTCTCTCACTGAATGGGGATTATACAAAAAAAAAAATTGATTCAAAAACCTAAATGTAAAACCTGAAACAAACTACTAGAAAAAGCCTTAGGGAAAAATGCTACAGGACACTGGCATATGCAGTGACATTTTTAAAACCACTACAGAAAGCACAGGCAAGAAAAGGAAAAATAAATGAGATATGGTCAAACTAGGCTAAAGGAAACAGTGAGGAGAACCTGAAGAATAGAATAAAGCATTTGCAAACTATTCATCCAGCAAGGAATTAATTTGTGGAATATATAAGGAACTGGAATAACAACTGCTAATCCTAATCCAACCAAAAATAGGCAATGACCTGAAAACACATTTTTTAAAAAGAAAAACAAATGAACAAGTATTAAGAAACTACTGACCAACATTAACTATTAGGTAACAGTAAACCAGAACCACAATGAGCTGTCATTTCACCCACTTAGAATGGCTTTAAGCAGAAAGAAACAACAATGCAAGTCCTTTGGGTATAAATTCAGGAGTGGGATAACTGGATCAAAAGGTGGGTTCATTCCAAGTTTTCTGAGGATTCTCCACACTGCTTTCCAGAGTGGCTGCACCAATTTGTAACTCCATTAGCAACGTAAAAGTGGGCCTTTTCCCCACATCCACGCCAACATCTATTATTGTTTGTGTTCCTGATAATAGCCATTCTAATTGGAGTAAGATGAAATCTTAGTTGTTTTAATTTGCATTTCTGTAATTACTAGAGATGTTGAATACTTTTTCGCCTGTTTGTCTTCTTCTGTAGAGTATCTATCCAGTTCCTTAGCCCATTTATTGATTGGGTTCTTTTTATTTTTGGTGTACAATTTTGTAAGTTCTTTCTAAGTTTTGGAGATAGGTGGTCTATCTGAAGTGTGTAGAAAAGATTTCACAATAGCTAGATTGTGGAACCAACTTAGATGCCCTTCAACAGATGAATGGATAAAGAAACTGTCATTTATACATATATATATATATATACACACACACACACACACACACACATACACACACACAGTGGAATATTATTCAGCCATAAAGAATATTATGACATTTGCAGATAAAAGGATGGAATTAGAGAATATCATGCTATGTGAAATAAGCCAAGCCTAAAAAAACCAAAGGTCGAA
This sequence comes from Sciurus vulgaris, assembly GCF_902686455.1. NCBI lineage: Eukaryota > Metazoa > Chordata > Mammalia > Rodentia > Sciuridae > Sciurus > Sciurus vulgaris. The sequence goes on from NC_136476.1 coordinate 29,169,001, forward strand.
TGTTTCCCTGATAAGTGGATGATGATATATAATGGGGATGGGGGGGTGAGAGAAGAATGGAGGAACTTTAGATTATGTAGAAGGAAATGAGAGGGAGGTGGGTATGAAAAATGGTGAAATGAGACACATCATTACCCAATGTACATGTATAATTACACAAATGGTATGAATCTACATCATGTACAACCACAGAAATGGTATGATGTACCCCATTAGTGTACAGTGAACAAAATGCAGTCTGTAAAAAATATTAAAAGAATAAATGCTAGTGAGGATGTGGAGAATGGGGAATTCTTATACACTATTGTGGGAATGTAAATTAGTACAGCCATTATGGAAAACAGTATGGAGGCTTGACACAAACTTAGAAAAAGAACTACTATAGGATCTACCTGTTCCACCACTGGTAATATATTCAAAAGAAATAACATGTCTCCCTGAGTTATGTGCATTCTTATAGCAGCACTATGCACAACGGTTGAAGTACACCTAGGTGTCTACTGAAGAATGGTTAAATAGAGTATACTTTATTATTTATCTCTAAAAATAAAGATACATTGATATTTGTGGCTACATGAATGGAACTGGAAGATGGGTTAAGTGAAATAAACCAGACACAGAAAGACAAATATATCATATTCATATAATGGAAATAAAGAATGTTTCATAAAATCAGACTAGTGGTCATTAAGGACTAGGAATTGTAGGAGTAAGGGGGAGAGAGAGGGGCAAGTTTGGTAATAGGCAAGACAGGAGGAATAAGTTCCAGTGTTCCAAAGTGATGGTTGACAATGTTTTCTTTTTTTCAAAGAAGTTGAATGGATGAATTTGTAAGTTCCCAACACAATTGATAGATGTTTAAGAAAATGCTACTTGTCCTTATTTGATCATTATATTTCATATTTTTAATTACTAGGTTGTACCCCATAAAATATACTAGCAACCAAAAATATAATAAAGGTAAAGTTATAAAAGGGAAAAATTTGCAGAGATGAGAATATAATTTGGTCATAGCAAAAAGTCTGGGCATGTGACTATTGAGAGGCAACATTAGAAAGACTGATCAGGGATATATGTTGGAGACCTTGAATACAAAGCATAAAGAGCAAAGGAAGAGAAATATCCAGTGCAATTTTCTTATTATAAACTCTGCCAACAGAAGGACTGGAGAGTTCAAGGACTGTAGGATGAGGGAGGAGCAAGCAGATGGTGACTGAGTTGATCACCAGCTAGGAGAGGGTGAAACTGAAAAATTGTGTGCCTGGCGAACAGGAGTTTTCTCTATTAGAAAAACAACAACAAAAGAGCAGACTCAGACATTAGTGAGCTTAGGTTGGATATTGGGGTTAGAAATGTAAATTATCCAGGGAGAAATGATTAGCAGGCAGCTGGATTAAAGGATCAGAATTGAGAAGGCAAAAAAGGAAAATAAAAACTTTTTCTGTATTAATAAACAGTTTCTGATGTACTAGGGCGATAGCTTAACTTTTTCTCTGAAGGGAGAAACATGTGGCTCTCCTCCAGAAGTTGCTCCTTCAATGCAGCTTGCTGACATGCCTAACAATGTAAGCAGTGTCAGTGAAGTATTACTTCATTCTTTTTCTAGTTGATTCTACACTGTGTAGTCCACAATATGTAACAGAATATCTTTAAAAATTTTTTTCTTCTTGAATCTACTTTAAGCAAAAATGCCCAAGGCACCAAGGCATAGAATATGCTGATTTGTTTCCTCTCAATAATCCAGTTAGGAAGTTACAAAAATGTGAGGACATGGTAGGTTGTTTACATAAATACACAGAATTAGTGAAAAGAATTGAAAGTGAAATGCTAAATGAAAGGTTTGCAATTTAGAAGCCTCATCAGAAGCCCCAGGTGAACTTGGATCAATTTATGTTTGGCAATGAAAATAATCACAATGGAAGGAACTCAGGGAAAAGTAATTTATATAAAGTGTATAGGTAATTTGGATAAATGAGTGCTTTTATTCACATTTTAAACTATAATTTACAGTTAGTTACATGGAGAAACACAAGAATCAGAGTAAAAGGATAAACATTCAAGCTTACCTATTTGAAACTAATTTCCCAAATAAATTAAATCTGTAATTTCTATGCTATTTGTATATGTAAATATTTTATAGCTTAAAAGAACCTCTGGGGTGGGGCAAATAGATATCAAACATTTAGCACTACACTATTTCCCCTTTACAAAATATTGTTTTATTAATTTGTATTGTCACACTGTCTTTTCCCACTTCTTTCAAACTTATAAAAATTATACTAAACAGTATTTTTTTTTGGACACAAGAGGTAGGAATCAGCTTAGTCAGATATGGGCCACAATGCTCTTCTCAATTAGGTGTAACATTAACATTTTCCTTTTTCTTCATCTCATGAGGGCTTTAAGTCCTTTCTTGTTCATCCAAAATATTGGAACTACAAAGAAAAATGCTGACGAAAAGTCAAGAGGTAATGAGATATCCTTTTGGATCTACTACCTAAAACCAAAGTATTTTTATATAGTGAATTTTTTTAAAACATTAAAATGTAGAAACCAAAGGCCAAATGTTTTCCCTGATAAGTGGATGATGATACATAATGGGGGTGGGAGGTAAGAGAAGAATGGAGGAAACTTAGATTACATAGAGGGAAATGATAGGGAGGAGGGGACAGGGGTATGAAAGACAGTGGAATGAGACAGATATTACCCTATGTCATGTATGATTACACAAATGATATGAATCTACATCGTGCACAACCATAGAAACAAAGTTGTACCCCATTTGCTTAAAATGAATCAAAATGCAGTCTGTAAAAAAAAGTTAAAATGTAGAAACATAAGGTTTATTGTTTCTGCATTCCATTGTTTTAGCTCTTTGACCATGTGCCTTTATCTCATGAAGTGATATATAGTCATATCAACCCAGAATGTACCCCTTCTAACTACAAAGTCTGGATGTATCCTTGGATCAATGAATCTCAGTAGTTTCACATAAGCAGTCAAGCTAAACATACCATCGTTAATTCTGCAGTGAAGATTCGAAAAGATAAAAGATGGAGACATGGCAAAATTCATACTATTTTATGCCTTAGCATATTTTATCTCAAAGAACCCCCCCCCCAGGTCCCCCAGGTCCCTGTTGGTAATAGAATATCCCTATCTTCTTTTAAAGATGAATAAAACTTAGGTTAAAGGTCACATATATATGATCATATTTACAATTGGTATATTTAAATATAGCTTACAGGCAGATACATTCCTCCCAAGTATAATATTACCAGATAAATTGTATCCCCATTAAAATTTGGAATTAGGAATCTCAAAACCAAGGAATTTGAGATAGTAGATTAAGGCATGCTTGATCTAATTGTTTGATAAACAGACAATATACTTGCCTGAACAGTATATTGTTTGTTGCCTGAACAGTATATTGGACTTGAGAGTAAACATGATTTTCTAAGCACTTTTTGAACTGTAGTCACTCAAAATGTGATAAAATTTGCTTTTTTGCAGAAAAGGTGGAATCTTTCCAAGATCATTAGCAAAAATTCCTTCAACATTAAATGAAGCCTACTATATAACAAGTACTGTGGCAACATATTGGAGGTTAAATCCTCAATATTGGTCTTCTTCCTGATAATTGAGTGTGATAAATGTTATGATAGTTTAAAGCAAAAGGCAAGCAAAAATCTAGTACAAACATACTTTCCTACTTAATATGAGCATCAAGTGAGGTGTTAATGGCATGTAATATAGTACTTGTCAAATCTGAGAGCCAATTATAAAATACAATTATAATGAAATATAGATTGTCAGAGCTATTAAAAATGCAATAGTTATTAACATACATGTTTCCACTCATAATGGTGGTACTGTCCATACTTTAGAAGATAATTCCATAGAAAACATCTTAGAAGAGAGTCTTCGAAGTTGGTATAAGCAAACCTTACTATGCTTAATAGGCAGAACATCCTGTTTTCTTAATAGGAGCAAATTTATAAGAAATGAAGATCATTTATCTTTTAAAACCAAAAGTTTAGCAATGAGGGACTAGGCATATTAAAAGGGTCAGAAATTTGTGATTGATCAGTTAATTCTGGGTGGAAGAAAACACCTGGAAGTTCATTTTGAGGGAGACTAAAGATATGGGGAAAAGAGAAGAAATGCTCCAATAATTAAACTTTAGAAATGAGTAAAGAAAGCCAAGGATTGTTAAATATTTATAAGCAGTTTCCTACTATCCAGATAAAGATGTCATGCTAAATGTTTTGCTGCTCCAAATATTAAGCCACAATATTCAAGGATTTTTATTCTTTTCTGCCTAAATTTATCAAAAAGTTGATATTAAGATGTAGACATTCTATCTTCTACAACTAGATCTAGATCTTCTACATTTCTTATTATGGACCTACTTTTAAGTTAATGATTGAAGTCTTGCTCTTCATGAAAAATTTGTGACTCTCTACTTCTTAGATTGTACCTTCTAGGGCTGAGTGCAACAGATAATCTGCTACTAAGCAGCGAGAGCAAGTGATGTATCCTTTAACTTTGAGATGCCTGTCCCCAGATGGAAGTCAAGTTCTACCTGGCATTACTCTAAAGTTAAACGGAACTAGGAAAAAAATTATGTAAGAACTATCAATGTTAAGTCCCTAGATTTTTTTTTTTTTTCCACAGCCTTAGGTTGTCAACAAGTAGCCCTGGACTGAATCCAATTTGCCTCATAATAAATATAGCCTGTCATATTTATTACACTTCCCTTAATTAGCTACCACACAAAGGCTTAGTCTGATGTGCTAAGAAAGAATCATGAGGAGTGAAGTTCTGTGGAAACTTACAATGGAAGTGTTGTCAATTTTATTCTGCTGTGGTTGGAGCCAGTTGATTAAGAGGGGAAACAGGGAAGACTTAAGAAGTGGAATGAGTATTGGGCCTCAGGTGAGATGAGAAGGCTTTGAAGAAGGCAGGTACACATGACTGGTAAGCATGGATTAGTGTAAGATGAACAGCTTAGTAGAGTGTGGAGTAGGTTTCAGGGACAGGAATGGTGGGAACTGAAATGGACCCACACTACTTTCCTGCAAGTTCACAGATGGTATAAAATCAGTATCTGGAGCCATGCAGACTTGAGTGGAAACCCGGTTTTACCTTATTGCTGTTTAACTTAGAAGGGTTCAAAGCCCCTCCAAACTTCAGATTTCACAATTAAGTGACAAATTTCCACAAAGGGCTGTGATGGTTAAAGTGAACACTTGGAAAGCCATTTAGGAGAGTCTGATAGGTGCACAAGGAACACTATGTGCATTATGTATTAGCACTTTCCTTGGTGTAAATGTTGAATGATATAACAAATGCTTTGTGTGTTTTGCTCTGAGCAAAATGCTGAAAGTAATTTTGTATTATTTACTTGAGAGAGGCTTGAGAACTGCAGAACCACGCTATTTTCTACTTTGGCATTTATACATGGAGAATTACCTCATTGACTCTAAAAGCTTTTGGGCCATATACTTGATAAAAGGAGACCGCCTTCATGGATAATCCTGCTTGCAATCTGAAAAACTGTGGAGCCAAGGATTTTTTTTTAGCAGGATAGAAAGTAAAGATTTATTCTAAACTCCTAGACTATGAATACAAAAAATCCACTATGGAGTAAAATGAGTTCCTACAGACAATTGCATTTGCTAAATTCATAATTCAGTTTTCTTCCAGATGACCTCAGTTTGTAGAATTGATTTTTCTTCTTTTGACCTATCCAACATGCTCAGGAAATGTGCTTACAGGCTATGTTAGACGTTATCAGGAAACTAACCGCTTCCCTTTCTTTTAAAATATTTTACTCAAACTTTCTGGGGTGGTCCTGGGCTATGCCAGCAAGAAAGTACCTTAGACGTAGCAAGAATCCCTTCATTTAGAGCTTAGGGGTTTAAATGGGAATAATCATTCTCCATTAAAGGAGAAGCTATTATTTTTATGATCCCATCAAAGGAATATTTTAAGATGTCTGCTAATCATCTGAATTCACTTTGATGTGAAGTCACGTTGCACTGTGCACAAACTTAGGAAAAGTAATGAATCGAAATGAGGGAGTCTGGAGGGTTTTCAAGATGGCGGCCTAGAGGGTGGCTGCATTTCATGTTGCTCCAGGACTCAGGATTCAAAAGAGGAGATATTGAGATGCTTGGGACCAACTCAAAGCAGCCGGGTGACTCTCACCCCCTGGGGGGGCATCCTGGATGGGACGGGGATCCCGGAACGCAGGAAACTTTGTGAAGTAGAACTGCCGGCGAGACGCCCCTCCCCCCGCTGGAGCAGTGAACTCGGACAGCTGGGAGCGCGTAAAGGAGGCCGCTCGGCACAGCGCTGGGACTCGGAGCAGCCACTGGGGCTCCGGCGGCTGCCCAGGGGAAGAGTGGCGAGGAGAACTGTGTGGACTCAGGACACCGGGGCCTGCCCTGAGGAGGAGGAGAGGAGCGTGGCCACTTGGATTCGGAGAGACTGCACCAGAGCTACAGGCGGTTGCCAGAGAAGAAGCTGCGCGGCGAGCTGTTTGGAATCAGAACGACGCTTCTGAACCCCGGGGCCTGCCCTGAGGACGAGGAGGAAGAGGAGCGGCCGCTTGGATTCGGGTGACTACACCAGAGCTACAGGCGGTTGCCAGAGAAGGGGCTGCATGGCGAGCTGTTTGGACTCTGACCACTTCTGAACCCCGGGGCCTGCCCGGAGGAGTAGGAGAAGGAGGAGAAGGAGCGCGGCGGGTCCTTTGGACTCGCAGTGACTGCATTAGCGCTCCAGGCGGCTGCTCAGAGGAGAAGGCGAGTGGTGAGTTGTTTGGTCTTAAAGTGACAGCTCCTGAACACAGGGGGGCTGCCTGGAGGAGAAGCGTGGTGGGATGCTTGGTCTTGAGTGGCCGCACCTGAGCTCCGGGCGGTGCCCAGAGGACCCGTGCAGCGGGTCACGTGGATTCAGAGCCACTCAGAGGGACTGCTCCTGAACACCCGGGGGGTTATCTGGAGAAGGAGGAGGAACGGGGAGGGTCACTTCGACTGGGAGTGATTGATTGCCCCGGGCTACGGGTGGTTGGTGGGAGGAGGAGGCACGAAGTGAGTTTCTTGGACTCCTAGTGACCGCACCGGCATACTGGGCGGCTGTCTGGAGGAGGAGGCCTGTGGTGGGTCTCTGGGACTCAGAGCAATTGTTCGGGGCCACAGGTGGCTGCTCAGAGGAGGGGCCACGCAGCCAGGCGATTAGGTGCAGAACAGGGTCCCAGGATCTAGGAGGCTTCTGGGTGGAAGAGCCGCACAGAGACAGGCTTAGGGCAGAGCGAAGGTTCCAGGCCTGTGGGCAAATTCTCAGAGGAGGGGCAGCCTAAGGAGATTCATCTGCGAAGGGTGAGGCTCCCAGGCCCAGGAGGTAGGGCCGGGCCCCTGGAAACTTTGCAGAGGAAGGCAGCCCAGCCCAGGCAGTAGCTGGAAATTGAGGGGAACCTCTAGGAGGAAACTGACCAGCGAGACCTCCCCACTGGGTGAGTCTTCCCTGCCTGGTGAGGTTTCCCCACAAGGACGGTAAAACCAGAGACACAGGCCCAAACAGGCCTTGCCTCAGCCCACAGCCTAGGTCCCCTTTGGATGACCATTGGTCAACAAGTGGAGGCACCTCTGCCCACTAGCAGGGAATATACCCCACCTGAAGGCCACCACTCCTAGAGAGGCAGCTTCCTTGTGGAGCACCGCATTATCAACTTCCTCCAAGACTTCAGCCTACTGAAGGCTAAGAGGGGATATATATAGAAATCTTCAGGGACACTGTAAATCAACAGAGGAAATCTGCAATATCTCAGCGGTCCACTGATATCTGAACAATATGAGAAAACAAGGAAAGAAAATGCTGCAAACAAATCTAGATGTTACATCAATAAAACCCAATGACAGCATGGCAGAAGAAATGACAGAAAAGGAGTTCAGAATGTACATAATTAAAATGATCAGAGAAGCAAACGATGAGATGAAAGAGCAAATGCAAGCATTGAATGATCGCACCAATCGACAGTTAAAAGAGCAAATACAGGAAGCAAAAGATCATTTCAATAAAGAGTTAGATATATTGAAAAAAAACCAAACAGAAATCCTTGACATGAAGGAAACAATAAACCAAATTAAGAACTCCATAGAAAGCATATCCAATAGGATAGAACACCTGGAAGACAGAATCTCAGACATTGAAGACAAAATATTTAACCTTGAAAACAAAGTTGAACAAACAGAGAAGATGGTAAGAAATCATGAACAGAATCTACAAGAACTATGGGATATCATGAAAAGGCCAAATTTAAGAATTATTGGGATTGAGGAAGGTCTAGAGAAACAAGCCAAAGGAATGAACAACCTATTCAATGAAATAATATCAGAAAATTTCCCAAATCTGAAGAATGAAATGGAAAATCAAGTACAAGAGGCTTACAGGACTCCAAATACACAAAATTACAACAGACCCACACCAAGGCACATTATAATGAAAATACCTAACATACAAAATAAAGACAGAATTTTAAAGGCTGTGAGAGAAAAGAACCAAATTACATTCAGGGGGAAACCAATACGCATATCAGCAGATTTTTCAATCCAGACCCTAAAAGCTAGAAGGTCCTGGAACAACATTTTTCAAGCCCTGAAAGAAAATGGATGCCAACCAAGAATCTTATACCCAGCAAAACTTACCTTCAAATTTGACGATGAAATAAAATCCTTCCATGATAAACAAAAGCTAAAAGAATTTACAAAAAGAAAGCCAGCATTACAGAACATTCTCAACAAAATATTCCATGAGGAAGAGATGAAAAACAAAGAAGCAAATCAGCAAAGGGAGGAATTATCCTAAAGGAATTGTCAAATAAAGGAGGAAACAAGTTGTGTCAAACAAATAAATAAACAAAATTTTAAAAATGAACCAAATGACCGGGAAACCAAATCATTTCTCTATAATAACCCTGAACGTTAATGGCCTGAATTCATCAATCAAAAGACATAGACTGGCAGACTGGATTAAAAAGAAAGATCCAACAATATGTTGCCTGCAAGAGACTCACCTCATAGAAAAAGATACCCATAGATTAAAGGTGAAAGGATGGGGAAAAACATACCATGCACATGGACTCAGCAAAAAAGCTGGAGTATCCATCCTCATTTCCGATAATGTGGACTTCAAGCCAAAGTTAGTCAGAAGGGATAATGAAGGTCATTTCATACTGCTTAAGGGAAGCATAAATCAGCAAGATATAACAATCATAAACATCTATGCCCCAAACAGTGGCTCATCTATGTATGTCAAACAAATCCTTCTCAATTTCAGAAACCAAATAGACCACAACACAATAATACTAGGTGATTTTAACACGCCGCTCTCACCACTGGACAGATCTTCCAGACAAAAATTGAACAAAGAAACCATAGATCTCAACAACACAATCAATAATTTAGACTTAACGGGCATTTATAGAATATACCATCCAACCAAGAGTGAATACACTTTCTTCTCAGCAGCACATGGATCCTTCTCTAAAATAGACCATATATTATGCCACAAAGCTAATGTTAGTAAATACAAGAAGATAGAGACACTAGCATATATTCTATCAGATCATAATGGATTGAAGTTAGAAATAAATGAAAGAGTAAAACACAGAAACTATTCCAACATCTGGAGATTAAACAATATGCTATTATATGATGAATGGATAACAGAAGATATTAGGAAGGAAATTAAAAAATTCTTAGAGGTAAATGAGAACAAAGAAACATCATATCAAAATCTCTGGGACACTATGAAAGCAGTACTTAGAGGGAAATTTATTTCATGGAGCACATTTAATAAAAGAAGTAAAACTCAACAAATAAACAACCTAACACTACAGCCCAAAGCCCTGGAAAAAGAAGAACAGAACAGCACCAAAAGTAGTAGAAGACAGGAAATAGTTAAACTCAGAGCTGAAATCAATGAAATTGAAACAAAAGAAACAATACAAAAAATTGACAAAATAAATAGTTGGTTCGTCGAAAAAATAAACAAAATTGATAAACCTTTAGCCACACTAACAAAGAGAAGACGAGAGAAAACCCAAATCACTAAAATTCGGAATGAACAAGGAGATATCACAACAGACAGGATGGAAATACAAAACATAATTAGAAGCTATTTTGAAAATCTATACTCCAACAAAATAGAAAATTTCGAAGACATCAACAGGTTTCTAGAGACATTTGAATTGCCTAAACTGAACGAGGAGGACATAATTTAAATAGACCAATTTCAAGTACTGAAATAGAAGAAGTCATCAAAAGCCTACCAACAAAGAAAAGTCCGGGACCAGATGGGTTCTCATCCGAGTTCTACAAAACCTTTAAAGAAGAGCTCATTCCAATACTTCTCAAAGTATTCCATAAAATAGAAGAGGAGGGAACCCTCCCAAACTCATTCTATGAAGCCAATATCACCCTGATACCTAAACCAGACAGAGACTCATCAAGGAAAGAAAATTTCAGACCAATATCCTTAATGAACATCGACGCAAAAATTCTCAACAAAATTTTAGCAAATCGCATACAAAAACATATTAAAAAGATAGTGCACCATGATCAAGTGGGTTTCATCCCAGGGATGCAAGGTTGGTTCAACATCAGGAAATCAATAAACGTAATTCACCATATTAATAGACTTAAAGTCAAGAATCACATAATTATTTCAATAGATGCAGAAAAAGCATTTGATAAAATACAGCACCCTTTCATGCTCAAAACACTAGAAAAAATAGGGATAGTGGGAACATTCCTTAACATTGTAAAGGCCATTTATGCTAAGCTCATGGCTAATATCATTCTAAATGGTGAAAAACTGAAAGCATTCCCCCTAAAAACTGGAACAAGGCAGGGATGCCCTCTTTCACCACTTCTATTCAACATCGTTCTTGAGACTCTGGCCAGAGCAATTAGACAAACCAAAGAAATTAAAGGGATACGAATTGGAAAAGAAGAACTCAAACTATCCCTGTTCGCTGATGACATGATTATATATTTAGAGGAACCAGGAAATTCCACCAGAAAACTCTTAGAACTCATAAGTGATTTCAGTAAAGTAGCAGGTTACAAGATCAATGCCCATAAATCCAACGCATTTTTATACATAAGTGATGAATCTTCAGAAAGAGAAATTAGGAAAACTACCCCATTCACAATAGCCTCGAAAAAAATAAAATACTTGGGAATCAATCTCACAAAAGAGGTGAAAGACCTCTACAATGAGAACTATACAACACTAAAGAAAGAAATTAAAGAACACCTTAGAAGATGGAAAGATCTTCCATGTTCTTGGATAGGAAGAATTAATATTGTCAAAATGGCCATACTACCTAAAGTGCTATACAAATTCAATGCAATTCCAATTAAAATCCCAATTGTGTACCTTACAGAAATAGAGCAAGCAATTATGAAATTCATCTGGAAGAATAAGAAACCCAGAATAGCTAAAGCAATCCTTAGCAGGAAGAGTGAAACAGGGGGTATTGCAATACCAGATCTTCAACTCTACTACAAAACAATAGTAACAAAAACGGCATGGTATTGGTACCAAAATAGAAAGGTAGATCAATGGTACAGAATAGAGGACATGGACACAAACCCAAATAAATACAATTTTCTCATACTAGACAAAGGGGCCAAAAATATGCAATGGAGAAAAGATAGCCTCTTCAACAAATGGTGCTGGGAGAATTGGAAATCCATATGCAACAGAATGAAACTAAACCCATATCTCTCACCATGCACGAAACTAAACTCAAAATGGATTAAGGACCTCGGAATCAGACCAGAGACCCTGCAGATTATAGAAGAAAAAGTAGGTCCAAATCTTCACCTTGTTGGTCTAGGACCAGACTTCCTTAACAGGACTCCCATAGCACAAGAAATAAAAGCTAGAATCAACCACTGGGATAGATTCAAACTAAAAAGCTTTCTCTCAGCAAAGGAAACTATCAGCAATGTGAAGAAAGAGCCTACAGAGTGGGAGAATATCTTTGCCAATCATACTTCAGATAGAGCACTAATCTCCAGAATCTATAAAGAACTCAAAAAACTCTACTCCAAGAATTCAAATAGTCCAGTCAACAAATGGGCTAAGGAAATGAATAGACACTTCACAGAAGAAGATCTACAAGCAATCAACAAACATATGGAAAAATGTTCAACATCTCTAGTAATAAGAGAAATGCAAATCAAAACCACCCTAAGATTCCATCTCACCCCAATTAGAATGGCGATTATCAAGAATACAAGCAACAACAGGTGTTGGCGAGGATGTGGGGAGAAAGGTACACTCATACACTGCTGGTGGGGCTGCAAATTAGTGCAGCCACTCTGGAAAGCAGTGTGGAGATTCCTTAGAAAACTTGGAATGGAACCACCATTTGACCCAGCTATCCCACTCCTTGGCCTATACCCAAAGGACTTAAAATCTGCATACTACAGAAATACAGCCACATCAATGTTCATAGCTGCTCAATTCACAATAGCCAGACTGTGGAACCAACCTAGATGCCCTTCAATTGATGAGTGGATAAAGAAACTGTGGTATATCTATACAATGGAATATTACTCAGCCATAAAGAATGATAAAATTATGACATTTGCAGGCAAATGGATGAAATTGGAGAATATCATGCTAAGTCAGATAGGCCGATCTCAAAAAGCCAAAGGACGAATGATATCGCTGATAAGTGGAGGATGACACATAATGGGGGGGAGGGAAGGGTTAGAGTTAGGGTTAGGGAGGGGGGCAAGTATGGAGGAAGGAACTACTGTATAGAGGGTAAAGAGGGGTGGGAGGGGTGGGGGGAAGGGAAAAAATAACAGAATGAATCAAACAACATTGCTCTATGTAAATTTATGATTACACAAATGGTATGCCTTTACGCCATGTACAAACAGAGAAACAACATGTATTCCATTTGTTTACAATAAAAAAAAAAAAAAAAAGAAATGAGGGAGTCTGGGAAGTTTTGGACATTGATTGCTGTCTTCATTGGTCAGTGTAACTGATTCCCAAGGATCACAAAAAACATTTTCTCCAAAAATTCATGAATCTTTCAAGGAAAACAGACACAGGAAAAAGGAAAATGAGCGTACCTAAACCTTCACAGAAATAGCTAACATTTATATTCTGCCAGGCTTTGAACAAAAAAACATTTAATATCTTTAAATATCTTATGAATGTTAGTCTCATTCTACAGATATAATTAAAATTGATTCTGAAAGAGGCTTCGAGATTCAAGACCACAGATAGGAAATAACATCAGGAGTGATCTCAGGCAGCATGACTCCAGGGGCAGAGCCCTTCACTCGGTCCTGCTTTGAGGGAGAGAATGGAAGCCAGTGCAGCACAATGTTTGAGAGTCATGATCTGTGGTCTGACTGCCTGGGGCCTATGGCTTACGATATGAACACTCTTGGATGACAGCTTAAGCACTCCTTGTCTCAATTTTACTATTTGTGGGGTATGGATATTAATAGTGGCTCCACATTGAGGATTGTGTTCACTATGAGTGTTTGCAATTCTTATCACTAGTATTGTTGGTGTCAGAGGTGACAAATCTGTTGACAGATCCTTAATTATAATGTATGCCAAGTGGAAGATGGAAAATGAGTGCCACATGAACAGATTGAGAGAGGGAAGAAATAAGACATCTATTGATACAATTACGTGTTAGATGACAGGCTAGGTAATTTTACATGTTGGATCCTTTAATCCTCAGTGATTCAAAAAGTATTCTCATTTTTTTAAGAGATTTTCCAAAGATCACATAGAATTAAAATAAAGATTGAAACAAATGCTGAGGAGTCTATCTACTGGGGCAGTTGCTTTGGTATACAACATGCTCTCACTTTGATTTATTTAAAAAATCATTAAGAATGGTTGACATTGAAATTATGCAAAAAGTTCAAACAATTAAAAAATTCAGAAGTCCTTTTTAAGCACACTATGCTTGAAAAATAGACTTTGCAAGCATTTGATAGAACTTGTACACTAAGTATTCTCATATGATATAAGGAAAAATTTTGTCATATGATTGTAGAATTTTATGCCTATTACAGGAGCTTTCTTAAAATATTCTAATTATAAGACTGAGAAAAAATGTTCTCTAATGCTTATAATGATTAAATGCATACCAGCCCAGTGCTTTTAGGACTTTGCATTAGGTAAAAGAATCCCATGTTAGAATAAAAAAGATTTTATTACATTTTTAAGTGTACTTGTTATTCAATGAAACCACAAAGCCACATTTGAGTGATGGCAGGCACGTGTGCTACACAAGGACATGTGAAGGCCACACGTTTTTCAACTTCCAGTGAAGCTGGATTTTGACAGTGGATTTGACTACATGTAGTCATGACATATCTAGTGGCCTCGTTTGGTAGCACAATTTCCAATTTTTTTGCAGTCTTACGCAGCACATTTGAGATGTGCTTTCAATGACTATTACAGCAAGAAATCTTAAAAGTTTCTCAGTTTAGGAATAATCAAGAAAATTTCCTTGATACATATACAAATTTGTGTATGTACTTATAAGCCCTTCAAATTGGCACTAAGGAATTAAAGGCAAAGCAAAGAGCAACCCAATGTGATGGTGCACCAGAGTTCTGTTCATGAAAGAGGATCAGACAGCACAAAAGAAAGGGTTTTTAGTTTTGTGTTTTGAGAAGGGAAGAATGATAATCCTAACCATGTTATTAGACATTTTCTTTCTTAAAGAATTCAATAGGAAAAAAATTTTTTCCACAGAGAAGCTAAGTCACAAATAGCAGAAAACATCAGCACAGGGCCATTGATCTCAGTCTTAATTCAGTTTGGCATTATAGGGATATAGAAAATGAAAACAGGAAAAAAGGATCAAAGGTATGGAATTTATGAATTTATGTTAACTTCCTTACTGAATAAATCCAGCTATTTAGACTTGGTCTGTGAGCAACTACTACTGCCAGTAACTCTTCAGGGACCCTCTGATAAGGTGGTAAACTCGGGAGACATGGTCCTGGCCTCATGGATCCTGTAGCAGGGAACGGAAGGTTACTTTTGCTAAAGACATTAAGTCTTCATGCAACCCTGCAGTTCTCTCCTGCTACCTTAAAGTTTAGGTCAGATTCTTGCTAATTATTAATGAGTACCTGCCTAAAAACTGGTAATACAGGTTGATTAGTCCTAAATTTACCTAACCTCTCTGACCTCATTCAAAGTTGATAATATCTTCTCATCTTTAGGTCTTCAAGAGTCCAGGAACAGAGAACCTTCAGGTGGATCATTGCACAATGTGAACTGAGGCTGCCCTTCCTGAAGTGGGAGCAATCACCCCAGGACACAATCCAGGCTGCCCTGAGGTGGGAGCAGTCATCTCATGATAGGAATTGAGTTGCTCCTTGAGTAGTAACTCATCTGGTGCCACCATGGTCTGATGGAACCAGGCCTGACATGATCAGTCAGATTGCAGTTCGACAGACTTCTGGACTCTTGCCCCCTTTTGTCCTTGCCCTATGCAATTCTGAAGCCCTAGTCAGTACCTGGAAGACAAGTTTTAGGATGCTGGTCTCCCTGTTTTGTCCCAGTGTGGCCACACTGAATAATGAATCCCTTTTTCACTTCTCCCTGACTTAACTGTTCTGATTGGGCTCTCAAGATGCCAGGTGGCTGAATCTGATCTGT
Source organism: Sciurus vulgaris (assembly GCF_902686455.1). Lineage (NCBI taxonomy): Eukaryota > Metazoa > Chordata > Mammalia > Rodentia > Sciuridae > Sciurus > Sciurus vulgaris. The sequence goes on from NC_136476.1 coordinate 29,184,739, forward strand.
TGGGACCCCCGGTGTCAAGTCTGATGCCAATCCTACAGTTAGTTTAGTAGGAAAGATGTCAAATGACTTCTTGAATACATAAGATTGAAGCTGTTGTACCATTAAGCAAAAAGCCCCTGGTCCTAGGAAAGAATATAAAATGTTTGTAAAAGTTTCATTGATGAAGTAATGATTAAAGCTACAACCCGGGAATGAAAAAAATGTAGGCAAAGTGAGGAAGGCAGGGTTTCAGGAAGAAGTACTGGGGTGGCTGTAGGATGGCGTTTTAAGGACACCCCTTGAGATGATCCTGGAAAGGAGTAAAGACCAACACCTACAAGATCTGTGACCTCAAGCAGTCTTCCTGCTTCCTTTCTATTCAACTTGTTCCTTCGTGAACCAATTAGGCAGTTTAGGAGGACTTTAGTCAAGACCATAGGGAACATTCTAGTCCAATGTAACAGGAAGGAATTTCAATTTGAAAGGTCTCAGGTATACGAAACACAATTTATTTCTACATCTGTATTTAACAGTCAAGGCCACGCTGCACTTAGGAGCATAGAACTTAAACAAGTTACTTTCAGAACTTCAGTTTAATATTTTTCATATATAACTCCTGGAAAGAGGTCAAGAACAAGTTCATACTTTACTCCTATACCCCATTGTATCTGTTCCATGGACTGCTTTTCCCACTGCTTTTGATGGGCTACCTGAACAAGTCATTTTAAGTACTCAGACCTTTCAAAACTGTAATCAAGTACCAAAACTTAGAAGACCCTAAACTTCCTTAAAGGAAGGGAGTCTTCTTACCTTAGCTTTATTATTTGCTGAAAACTGCAGTAGGGAGGAACTTGCAGGTATTGCTCTTTCTCCTGCAGTTCTTCTACTCTTCCTCTAGCTTGCTAACGGCTTTTCATCTTTGTCCACTCTTGCATAATTCAAAATCCATGTGAGGAACTATGATTAGTTGAACTCAGGAAAATGAGTGCAAGAGGACAATGGCATGTGTGTGGATCTTAAAGTGGAAAAGAAACCATTTGTGTTTCTGAATCAGAAAGCAATCTTTTATTTTTGATTCATTGTATGCAAATGGGGTACCTCATTTCTATGGTTGTGTATGATGTACATTCATACTATTTGTGTAATCATATATGTACATAGGGTAATGATATCTCATTCCACCATTTTTCATACCCCCTCCCTCTCATTTCCCTCTTTGCAATCTAAAGTTCCTCCATCCTTTTCTCCCCCTGCCATTATATATCATCCACTCATCAGGGAAAACATTCAGCCTTTGGTTTTTTGGGATTGACTTACTTCACGTAGCACAATATTCTCCAATTCTATCCATTTATCTGCAAATGCCATAATATTCTTTAGGGCTGAAGAATATTACATTGTGTATACATACCACAGTTTCTTTATCCATTCATCTGTTGAAGGGCATCTGCACAAAACTCAAGGACTTAGGAATTAGACCAGAGACTCTGCACCATATAGAAGACAAAGGAGGCCCAAATCTTCATCATGGTGACTTAGGATCAGACTTCCTTAACAAGACTCCCAAAGCACAAGAAATCAAAGCAAGAATCAATAAATGGGATGGACTCAAACTAAAAAGCTTTTTCTCAGCAAAGGATACAATCAATGTGAAAAGAGAGCCTACAGAGTGGGAGAAAATCTTTTTACAAGCACTTCAGATAGAGCACTTATCTCCAAAATTTATAAAGAACTTACAAAACTTTACACCAAAAATACAAAGAACCCAATCAGTAAATGGGCCAAGGAACTAGATGGACACTTTACAATATACAGGCATTTAATAAATATGAAAAGGTGTTCAACATCTCTAGTAATTAGAGAAATGCAAATTAAAACAACTAAGATTTCACCTTACTCCAATTAGAATAGATATTATCAAGAACACAAACAACAGATGTTGGCATGGATGTGGGGGGAAAAAAAAGCACACTTTTAAATTGCTCATGGAATTGCAAATTGGTGCAGTCACTCTGGAAAGCTGTGTGGACAATCATCAAAAAACTTGGAATGGATCCACCTTTTGACCCTGCTATCCCACTCTTCTGCTAATACACTAAGGACTTAAAAATCAGCATACTACAGTAACACAGCCACATCAATGTTTATAGTGGCTCAATTCACAATAGCTAGATTGTGGAACCCGAAAGCAATCTTAATAGATTGGTGCTGTTATTAAGGTAGGGAAAGTCACAAGGTAGGTCATACAGGATTTAGAAAACCAAGGTAAGGATTCTAGGTTTTATTGTAAGAATGAGAAACAAAGCATTTCTGGCACAGTGTATCAATCATATTTGCATTTTAAAAGAATCACTCTGGTGGTTGAATTACCTGCTTAGATGGGAGACAGCTTTGAGTGCAATAGCTAATACACAATAGGAAAAAAAAAAAAAAATCTTTCCCTTCTTAGGAGGGAAACAAGTTAAAAAAAATCTTTTCAAAGGACTCCTAGGGATCTGTAAGCAAGCCTTTTGTTTGAATAGTCAGAAAAACCAAGGGAAGGGCATTTACCAAGAATCCTCCTGCTGGTGGACCAAAGCACCCTGTCACTTCCAGCAGTCTAGTTTGAGATAAAACCAGGAAGACATAACACACCCAGCATTATTTCCTTAAATAAAAAAGTGCCTAAATCGCTTTTCAGGAAGTGCCCAATTCACTCAAAGGACGATTTAAAAATCAGTTTCCCAAGAATGAACATACTCAGAAACTAGATTATTGGCCTATGACCTTTGTATGGCATAAGCTCAAAATCTGCATATAGATGATAATGTCTTCAAAAAGAAACAGGTGACCTTTGAAGAGACATGACACCATCTACACCTGTGCAAAAGAAACCCAAACACCCCTTTCAATTCTTTGCACAAATTCCAGTCCACAGTGTCTCCCCTCTCCATACACCACCCTTCTACTAATGGACTGGGGAGATAGACTTGAATCTTATTTCCTGTTTCCTTGATGGTCCTCAATAACAGCATTTTCTTTTTGAGGGGGTAGAATAAACCTGGTTATAGTCCCATCGTATTGACTTCTATACACTTCTGGTAGCGAGCCCTTGCTTGGTATGAATACTTTAATTATCTTGGGCTATAGGAAATTACGACTTGGAGAGAAATAACTTGTGATCTCACAATGAAACTGCATCTATTTGGACAACACACTGCTTTCATAAAAAATAGTGAAATCAATAAATGAGTAAATTCTTTCACTCCATTTCATATAAATATGAGTACATATTTGTCCATTGTCTATTAGTTTCCTATTGGAGATTTATAACAAATTTCATTTAAACACAGTGACTCAAAAGAATAGTTTAGTTTTCTTACAGTTCTGGAAGCCTGAAGTACAAAACTTAGTCTTGCTGAACTGAAGTCAACGTGCACAGTGGAGCTGCCTCCTCTCCGAGGTTCTGAGGAGACTCCACTTTGCCTTTTCAGCTTCTAGACACTGCTGCATTCATCTCCTGGCTCCCTAACTCTTGCCACTGCCATGCTAGCTCTTGCCTCTGCCATGCTAGCTCTTGCCTCCTGCCTCCCCTACTAACCCTGATCTGTCTGCCTCCTCCTTGTGATGACATTGGGCCCACCTGGATAATTGCAGGTACTTGCCTCATTGTAAGATCCTTAATTATTTGTTCTAAATTTTAATCTTGTATTTACAAGCTTTGTTGAAACTAGCTTATTCCTAATGTCAAGAAATGCAGCGGTTTTTATTTAGAATAGCTCACCCCCTCCAGAAAGTTCCACCTGACAAGAACAGGAAGTTTCAGAGTAAGTTCTATTTGTAGTCTTCCTAAAGGAAGGACCCTTAACAGATTCAGTATTCAAAAAGAATTACAACAATATGTAGGTCACATGATTAACAATTGTAAAACATTCCTAAAGGTTAAATATGTAAAAAGAAAAGAATGAAAAATCCCTTTAAGGGTAGAAAGGCAAAGAATGCGTGATCTCACTTATGTGGAATCTAAAGGAGTTTAACCCATATAAAGTAGAAAGGTCATTACCAGGATTTAGGAGGTAGGGGTAGTATGATGTTAAAAAATATTTACTTAGCTGGAGAGATACATTCAAGAAATATATTGCATAACATGTGACTAATTCATAATGATTATTGCTGAGTAGAATGTTGCTCTTAACATAAGTATGTGAGGTAGTACATTTTAAGTAGCTCAATTTAACCATTCCACAATGTATTTCAAAACATGTTGTGTGCATGTAAATATATAATTTGTCAATTTAAATAAGCTAAAGAATAAAGTAATTCTTAAATGTGACTATCAGAATTCTGAGGGGCTTTCAGGTAAAGTGAGACAGATTCAAATTCAGTAGATCTAGACTAGAGAAGCCAGGTGTCTAGTAGTGTGGGTATATCGCAGGAGAGGTAATAGGAAATACAACTTAGGCCATGTGTTTTATTGTTGAAGCTAGAAAACATAGCATGATATTTTTAAATTTTTAATGTTTTGAGTTTTCTATAAAATTACTTTAAAAGGCAACAAAACCAATTCTAGTAATTTAAGTTTTAGAAACTAATGAGTTATATTGGACATAGGATTATTTTCCTTTTCACTGGATCCTGAAAGAGAATCTGTGATTTAGTTTATATACAGGAAAAGCATTCCACATGCTTTGACAAGAAGCCTTGTATGAGTGTTATGGCTGTGTAAATAGCACCACCAAGCTGATATTATGAGGTAGAAAAGAGGAGAGGTAATCTTTGACTTACATAACAAACTGATTTTTTTTTTTTTTAAATGTAATTTTACCCAAATCCCCTTTGTATATTTAAATTAATATACCTAGTGCTTTTAGGGCATAAAAAGGATGGTTCACAAATTGACAATTACTAATTTAACAAGAAGATTCTATTTCATAAAGGTATGATTGTCAACTTGCTGGTAATATACTAGCACTGCAGTTTCAGTTATAAATTTGGCCAACAAAAGAT